>NW_026947486.1:18855000-20302500 GCF_034190915.1 Cavia porcellus
ACACTCAACATAGAAGACCCCCAGAACTGCACTGAAAGACTTCTAGATGTAATAACCAAATTCAGTAATATAGCTGAATACAAGGTCAACACTCAAAACTCAATAGCATTCCTGTAACACAAAGAAAGTACAAGGGAGAGTATTATTAGACAAGAGGAAAGGAATAAGAGGGTAAGGTATAGCGTGCAAGGGGACATGGATATGAGCAAAATATATTAGCCACATAGTCCCTCCATGTGAAACTAAGTGGCACTGAGTAGTAGACATTTTGGGGGGTTAAAATGGTCAACCTAGTACATGTATGAAGCAATCTTCCAAAAGAAAACCCATTCATCTGTATAACTCATTGGGAAAAATCGAGGGCTGGAGATCAGGCTCAGTGGCCAAGCTCTTCCCTAGCATGTTCAAGACCTGCTTCAGTGTCCAGTATCAAAAATGCGCAAATAAAAGGCTTTTTCTGAGAATATTAATGCTAATACATACAAATCTTGTTGCTTTTTATATTTTACTTTTGCTGTGTTATCTTTACATTTTTACATTTTGGGGGTGGGGAGGGGGATGCACTGGGGAAGTTCACACTACTCTACATACCCCGCTTCAGTATACACACACACACACACACACACACACACACATAAATGTTGAGACAGAATCTCCCCTAAGTCTACAACTTGCCACGGCTGTGCTTGAACTTGCAATTTTTCTAGCTCAGCTTCACGCAGTGTTTGGATTACAGGCAAGAGTCACCATTCCTCCTCCCTACATGATAAGAGAGAGGTGATGGAAGAGCAGTAGTAAATTTTCATGCACTGGGCAATTTGAAGACTTGGGAGAAATAGGCCTATGAAATAAAGATTAACCTAGGGCACTGGTAGCAAACTTATGGTCCATGTGCCACAGTGGACAGCAGACCCCTCTCTGTCAACTCACAAGCCAAGTCACTCCAGCATTGCTCTAGTAGCTGAGTATTGGATAAAAGGGTACATACAGGCCATATGCATGCTCAGAAAGGAGCAGCAGTTCCAGGTTATAAAGTCCTGTGCCATGACCCTTTAGCTGGGACTCAGACATCTGAGATTTCACATGGTCAGTCAGTGTGCTGTTCCTTGGACTGGCTCTGCATTTTAATACATTCATTTTTATTAACATAAGATTTTATCTTTGAATTCTCTGAAAAACTAAAATTTAGTATCTAAGATTTAGCAAAGATGTTCTATGTGACAGATTCTTTTTTTTTTTTTTTTGTACCAGGGATTGAACTCACAACCTTATACTTGCCAGGCAGGCACTTATGTTGCTGAGCTAAATCCCTGGCAAAACAGACTCTTTAAATGTTGTGTTGTACCCCAGCATATTTGAATCTTCCGCATCATATTTAGTTGTTTGTGACGAATTTATGAAAATAAGAGCAAGGATATATATATATATATATATATATATATATATATATATATCCTTAGATTGGCTGTGATTTTGGCAGATGCCCCCACAAGGTAGGACACGCACTCAGATGCCTTTTTCAGAGCAGGTCAAAAGCTGGTAGTTGGAAGAACATTGTCCTCTTGTGCTTGTGGTCAGCAAATTCAGGAGGAACCCCAGCTGAAAATCACTGCTGTAGATTGTTGACTCAGGGACTATCCAATTCTTTAGTGTTAACTAATGGTGTTAGCTATTTTTGGTACAGGGATAGAGTTTCCTTACGTGCTTCAGTGTTTAAAAATTTGTGCATTTTTGTAGACCAAAATGAGTTCCAAACAATGATTACAAGAAAAAAATCCTGAGTGGAAAATCATTCCAAGAGGTCTAGACAGAGTCGTTTGGAGAGATCGAGTGCAATGGGAAAGCGTTATGTATTCTGTGTAGTGAAAGTGCTGTGTGTTGCACATAAAGTGTCAGATGGCCATTTGACACTAACTACAAAGTGTTGCTGAATTCAGTGAAACTGAAAGAAAACTTTCTTGAAGGGAAATTGACAAAATATTCCCAGTATCTTAGTTTTTGTACCTATCCCCTCCTTTTTTGTTTCTTTGTTTGTTTGAGATAGGATCTCCCTATGTAGTTCAGGCTGGCCTCGAACTCTCAGTGATCCTCTTGTCTCAGCTTCCTGAGTGCTTGAATTACAGGCATGTTCAACTACGTGTGGAGCTACTATCCTTCTAAAACAAATCATAGGAGAGCTGCCAGCTTTCAAGTTTCACTGTGCATAGTAAAACATGGTTGTCGATGTCCGCTCCCGGCCGGCAGGAAGGACACACGACATAGTCTGGTAGTGGACAACCTTTTCTTTTTATTTTCCTTCTCCGTACAGCCTGCCCTGGGTTCTCCCAGCTGAAGCCTCCTTTGGTCCGCTCCCCGCGGCTCCTTTTGTGCTTCAGTCTGCCCCAAAGCCTCTACCGGTCCGCTCTCCGCGGCTCCTTTTGGGCTTCTACTTCCGGGCTTCTACCTGGCTTCTACTTCCGCCCAGGGGTGGCACCGGTATATATACGGGTACAGTGTCCAATCATGTTAAAGTAAGCAAGGCAAGCTGATTGGCTAACATCATCAGTTGCCAGGCAGACTATATTGTTGAGCGGGTTGTTTACGCGGTAAGCAGGAAACTAACATATTCGATGGGAGGGGTAATCTACCTCAGGCCTCACTCTTTACTACAGGCCTCACGTCCGCCAAGTGAGGCGACCGGGCTCGGGGCTGCGGCTCCCAACATCTCCCCCTTTTTTATTTTTTATGAATGTGCGCATCGTAGCCCTTCCTGGACTGGGTGCAGAGGCTTATGCCCTATGTGTAGGCCCACCGTAGGTCCTTGGCTTAGACCCTGGTCGGCCGTCCCATGGTCTGCCAAGGCCCTGAGGCCCTCGTCCTTTTTTTAGGGCCAGGCACAAACTGGACGGAACCTGGATGCACACAAGCTTGCACTCATTTTCTCTCCGTAAAGAAATCCCCTCGGAGAGAAATTTAGACCTGGGCAGCATCTAACAGTCCAGCGGCTTACGTGCAGGATGGGGTAGGGCCTGGCTTAGGTCGAGTCGTGCTGGGGAGGCACGCTCTTACCCGTCATTGACTCATCTACCCTGCTATGTATTGTCACCTTATGGAGGAGAATGAGGGATGCCCGCCATATCTAGACTCGGTCGTGGGCCAATTGAGCAAGCCATGCATATGCCTGAGGATCTTCTTGTCCATTTTGGGCTACCGCTATTTCTATTCATCTTGTTGGTTGGTCTGTGATGGATCTCCAGTAGGGCAGGTCTGATCTTCAGTCGAGGGCTTTGTTGCCCGTGTCAGTCTCTCCGGTATCCACAGTGGTTCTCGTCCCGGTTCCTGTGGGAAAACACAAACCGCGCCTCGGTTCCAGCTGACCACTGGATCCGGGCCCATCCATTGTCCTGTCAGGACATCTTTCCACTTCACCCACCCTTTATGGTTGGGGGAAGGGTTGCAGTGCTCCACAGCTGGGGAGCGATTATCATTATTTAAATTTAAAAAATTGTGTGTGAATAGTGCCATGGATAATCGTGCCTTTGGGGCCAGGCCTTGGCCTACTCCCCCTTTTTGTTTTTGTAAAATTTCTTTGAGGCTTCTATGAGCCCTCTCAATGATTCCTTGACCTTGGGGATTGTATGGGATACCATGTTTTAATTGAACCTCCATCATTTTGCAGAACTCATTGAAAGCTTTGCCTATATAGGCTGGTCCATTATCAGTTTTTAATATCTTTGGTTTGCCCCATGCGGCCCAAGCCGCCAGGCAATGATTGATCACATTAGACACTTTTTTACCTGTTTCTGTTGTTGCAAATATGACGCGAGAACAGGTGTCTGTGGAAACATGAACATATTTAAGAGTCCCAAACTCCTGTATATGTGTGATGTCCATCTGCCAAACATCACCAGGGATCAAACCTCGAGGGTTTACTCCCATCGGTATGGCAGGTTTGTATGTGGCACAGGAGTCACATAGTCGCACGATATCTCGTGCATCTGCTCTAGAAACATGGAAATGGTTTGCTAGTGTCCTGGCACTGACATGAAACTTATCATGGAAGGCACGGGCTCGCTCGATTGGTGTTAGTAAGGTAAAAATCCATAACGGGCGAGTGGCAGTATCAGCAGCCGCATTCCCCTGTGCCATAGGCCCTGGCAGGGATGTATGTGCTCTTATGTGGGTGGTGAAGACCTTATGGTGCCTGTTTTGAAGCAATGTCTGGATAGACAGGAACAGCTCTCTAAGATCTATAACATAAACTGGCCAGGACTGAGGGATGGCTGAGAGAGCTGGCAGCCCCCTCTGGACCGCCCCCAGGGACTGCATCTGCGCGTTGACCGCCCTTAGATCATGGAGCAGCCTCCACTTGCCAGACTTTTTTTTAATTATAAAAATGGGGGTGTTCCATGGGGAGGTTGACGGCTTAATATGTCCTAATCTAAGTTGTGTACTGACTATTTCTGACAAGGCTAATAGCTTCTCCTTAGGCAGGGGCCACTGAGGTACCCAAACCGGATCATTTGATTTCCAGGTGATTTTGATCGAAGTGGGTAGGAGAGCTTCTTCAGCGGCCCCTAAGAAAAACCCAATCCTTGCCTACCTTTTTTGTTCTCTACTGGTATTGGGGATGTCCGACCCTGCAGGGCAATGCCCAAGCCTTTGCCGGGGGTATATTCCTGGTTCCTGAGTATATCCTTAGCCTGGGGGGAGCAGTTTGACGTAAGCGTGACATCCATCTGAGTGAGGATGTCCCTTCCCCATAGAGACACTGGCAACTGCAACACAAACGGTTGGAAATGGCCCTGATGACCCTCCTCATCGCACCAGAGCAGGGTTGAAGCACTAACCTGAGGAGCTGACACCATCCCCAGGCCCTGCAGCGTGTTATCTGCAGTGTTGGTGGGCCAGTTGGAAGGCCAATCCTTTCTGGAGATAATGGAACGGTCAGCTCCTGTGTCTAGGAGCCCTGTTATATTTTTGCCATTGACCTTAAGTGAGAGCATAGGCCTTTTACCAAGTGTCATATGGAGTCCCTCAAAGACTTCCCCTGAGGAACCGAAACCTTGACTTTCTCTAATTTTCTGCTTTGAGGGAAATCTCTTGTGGAGACTGGGGAGCAGCAAGAGCTGCGCTATCTTGTCTCCTTTATTGATTACCATAGTACCCACAAGAGATTGAACCATAATTTTAATATGTCCTGTGTAGTCTGAGTCTATGACCCCCGGGACTACTGTGAGACCCCGAAGGGCCGTGGAGGATCTCCCGATCACCAGACCCACGGAATTTTTGGGTAACGGTCCCTTAAAAGTGGTTTCAACCACTTGAACACCCATATCAGGCACTAATATAAGTCCTGAGGCGACACTGAGGTCCACACCTGCTGACCCAGGGGTGGCCCTTGTTGAAGGCTGCCACCCTGAGCTGTCCTGTCTCTGGGGCGGGGGCCCGCCTGTAAAGGGGGCCCCCTCTGGCCGTTTTTTGGCTCTCTAGCATCTTGTCCACAAATACGGTTGCCCTGAGCATCAAAGACCGACCTACACTCCTCAGCTTTGTGTGATTTCTTCTTGCATCGCCCACAAACATATGGTTCTTCATTCCTAGGACGAGGCCTAGCATCTGCATTGTTTGGGCAATGACGTTTAATGTGTCCTGGCTCCCCGCAGGCAAAACACCCTTTAGCCTTACATTCCCCTTCTAACCCGCGAGGTCCCCTCTGCTGTATAGCCGCGGCCAGGAGAGCAGCCACTCCCGAGTTGGAGAGCGGCTCCCCTATCTCTCTGCATATCCTAATCCAGGCATTGAGGTCCTTGTTCTTATGAGGAGCTATCGCTGCCTTGCACTCCTTTGTACACTGTTCGAAAATCAGCTGCCTTACCAGCGGTCGAGCCACTCCCGGATCAGAAAATATCTTATTGGCAGCATCTTGCATTCGGGCCACAAAGTCAACAAATGGCTCTGTGGTACCCTGAATTATTTTTGAAAGACACAAGGAGGCTGTTCCCGCACCACTTACTTGCTTCCAGGCGCGGAGTCCTATGGCATTGATTTGCTCATAGACAGCGCCGGGGAACTGGGTCTGGTCATCAGCGTGCCGACCTTCTCCCATAAGCATTTTTTTGTTCCACCCCCGATTTCCCCGATTGGCGTTTTTTTCAGCCTGCTCTGCAGAGAACTCTGCATACCAGGCTCGCCAATCCAGGTAACTACCCGAGGGCAGACAGGCCTTTGCCAGCTGAATCCAGTCCGCGGGGGTGAGGGGCCCAGAAGACAGATTCTCCAGCATGGCAATGGTGTAAGGCGCAGTCGGCCCAAAGGTTGTAACTGCATTTTTAAGTTCTCTAATCTGCTTTATCTCAAAAGGCTCCCATACATTGCGTCCCTGGCCCATAGCTACTTGTACAGGAAATATCTCGTAGGGGCCACTATCTATCCCAGGTGGATGTACCTCATGAGACAAGCGTCCCCCCTGCCAAAGCCGCCTGTAAAAATACCGACGCGCCGGCGGCGGAGCATAAGACGGCGGCCGTGATTGGGCGGAAAATGGGGGCCCGTGCATCACTTCCTGTTCTGGCGAAAGGGGGGGGGGCTCCCAGGCGGCCGCCTCGTGGCGAGGGATCGCCTCCGGGAACGGCCCCCAGGGTGGGGCGGAAGGCTTTGCCTCCCTCTCGCGCCGGGGCGCACTCAGGAGCTCTCTACTCCTCCGCAGACCAGGTTGAGCAGAGCGCAATTCGCGGCGCGACGCTGGAAAAGAACCCTGCGACTCCTTATTGAGCGACTTAGGCTCCTGACAGCTCTTTGGCCTCCCTGCCATTCAACTTTCCCTCGTCCTCGGAGTCAGACGACTCCGAGGCTAGAGCCCCGTCCTCCTCCTTAGCATCCTTGTTCCCCTTGACAGACACCTCTCGGGAGCTCCCTGACTGGGCCTGCTCAGATACCCTGCGTACTTTTGTAAGCTCTTGAGAGCTTTCTCCACAACCACCCTCGCTCTTAGTGCCGCTACCTAGCATGTTTCCCATTTTTTAATATGTTACTCACCGCGTGAGGCCCAAGGAATCTGCCACTTACGCGTGAGCCTGAGGGGAGTCTAAAAGCCCTGTAGGTGCGCGCCACCCAGAGCCCAGGCTTATCCCCAACTCACCTGTCTCGCAGCTCTGTACTGGAGCGTTGTCCACTTCCACGTCGCGGGGGTGATCAGTCCCCGGGCGGGCCTCCAAATGTCGATGTCCGCTCCCGGCCGGCAGGAAGGACACACGACATAGTCTGGTAGTGGACAACCTTTTCTTTTTATTCTTCTTCTCCGTACAGCCTGCCCTGGGTTCTCCCAGCTGAAGCCTCCTTTGGTCCGCTCCCCGCGGCTCCTTTTGTGCTTCAGTCTGCCCCAAAGCCTCTACCGGTCCGCTCTCCGCGGCTCCTTTTGGGCTTCTACTTCCGGGCTTCTACCTGGCTTCTACTTCCGCCCAGGGGTGGCACCGGTATATATACGGGTACAGTGTCCAATCATGTTAAAGTAAGCAAGGCAAGCTGATTGGCTAACATCATCAGTTGCCAGGCAGACTATATTGTTGAGCGGGTTGTTTACGCGGTAAGCAGGAAACTAACATATTCGATGGGAGGGGTAATCTACCTCAGGCCTCAC
Organism: Cavia porcellus; assembly: GCF_034190915.1. Taxonomy (NCBI): domain Eukaryota; kingdom Metazoa; phylum Chordata; class Mammalia; order Rodentia; family Caviidae; genus Cavia; species Cavia porcellus. The sequence goes on from NW_026947486.1 coordinate 18,862,619, forward strand.
TCTTTACTACAGGCCTCACGTCCGCCAAGTGAGGCGACCGGGCTCGGGGCTGCGGCTCCCAACACATGGTAAGCGCCTCGCATAAGGATTTTATCAAAATGGTCATGATACCTAGGAGTAATTCTCTTTTCCATGATTTCTCAAACAAGTACTAAGTTGTACAATGCATCTCTGAGATGCCACTTAGCAGAAATACTGTTAAATATCATGTCCTGCCCATGACTAAGTGATGATAGTCAGCAGCTCACCACTGACTTATAAAGGCAGCCTGTTACTCCACATGCTTGGATGAAAGTACAGATATAAATAAACATGCAAGGTAGCAGTTATTTGCACTATGCTGTTGGTGATATCATGAGAAAAGATCTGGTGAAACTAGCATCTCTGCCTGGATGAACTTGAGAGTTAGAAATCTACAGTGCTGTGATAGAGGATTTTTGTCACAAGACCTAAGACCAGAAAGCATGGTTGCAGTTATTAGTGGTGGGGCATCTCGAGTGGTGAGGGAAACATCTGGTTTCATAATATTCTTTGTTAAAGGAGCCAAACACTCAGTTAGTCATGGTCATTTTTATTATACATCGAGAAGCTCTGGGGCCAAAGATATAGCTCAACAGTGCAACACCTGCCTGGCAAGTTCGAGGTCCTGAGTTTGATTCCCAGTACCCCTCCCCCAAAAAAGAGCTAAATAAAAAATAAAGAAGCCCTTTGGAGGGGCCAGGTGGGGGGTGGGAATACACTATGGCTCATGTACTTAATTTTTGACAGTGGCAAGCACTTCATGATGAGGTTCAGGAACAGTATAATGCTTTACTTCTATATAATAATGTCTGGTGGCTGAACAGAGTCCTGGAGAGATGTGTAGCTTGCCTGGGTGAAATAATGCAGTCAATGAATGAAAAGAGGCAGGAATACCCACAGCTTGCCTATACAGCGTGGCTAAACAACTTCATGTAAAAAAACACATTTTGCACTACTCTTTAATGTACTGAGTAAAAATCTACAAGGTATAGGGGAAATAGCAGAAAGGATGTTTTATGATATCAGTGCATTTGAGATAAAACTAGGTAGACCTTGAAAGGGCAGCTGAAATATTTTCCAAATCTAAAAACGCATTTAGAAAATTCTACATTTTCTGACAATCTTATAAGCCATGAGGCAATCTACAAGGAATCTGCTAACATTGTAGCAGCTGAAACCGGGAATTTCGGGAAAAGATTTTTACAGTTTCATAGGATGAAGATGACCCTGTGTTTTCTTACTTCTACAGATAAAGCAACATTTGAAGAATTTGATCTTTTCTGCTGACACTGGTTAGATTTTGGAAATCTGGAAATGGAGCTACTGAAATTTCAAGAAAGCTCTACAGGGAAAAATAAGTTCTATGATCTGCATGCGACACTTAAGAAGATAGAGAAGAGACTGTGACAGGATGACAAAGGACAGCACACTTGGTAGCTCTGAAAATGAAATCCTTAAAGTGTGAAATTCTCTGCCAAATATTTAGAAAGCCAATGATAGCACTTGGGATTGCTTTTCTTACTTTATTTGGACCATCTTGTACTTGTGAGCAGTCGTTTTCAGCTTTGAATGATACCAAATCTGATACAAGAAACAGACTAAGAGATGACATGAGTGCTCTCAAGGATTTCCAAATTATCGGCATGTATATAACTGCAAAGGCCAGAATTAATTATGCAAAATTATGACAAATGCAACCTTTTGTCTTTCAAAAAGAGCAGTGTATATTATGGAAAGCTCTGTTGTTGATTTTTGTGTGTTTGTTCGGTTGGCTTTTTTGATAAGGTCTCCCTGTGTAGCCCAGGCTGGCCTCAAACTCACAGAGACCCTCTTACCTCAGCCTCCCAAGCCACTGAAATTACAGGTGTGTGCTACCACACTCAGCTTATTATTATGTGTTCTTTTGGTACCAGGAATGGAACCCACAACCTTGCACTTGCCAGGAAGACACTATGCAACTGAGCCATATCTCCAGCCCCTTGCTATTGTGTTTTTAACACAAAAGGTATCATGAGTTTTTCCTGAACTACAACCTTAGTATTCAGGTTTAATTTCACTTTACCATAAGTAAGTTGGTTTTAGGTTGCAGTTTCAGCATTCAGTAAAACAGCCCGCCATCACTGACCTAGAGCCTGGACAGTGGAGTGTGTGGGACACAGACAGCACTAATCCTTGGGAAGTATGAGGCAGAGGGCATAGAAAAGCCCAAACAATGCTAGAGGAGGCAAAGTAAGTGGGTACAGGAAATAGAGAGATGGCTGTGGAGGGAGAGGCTGGTACCAGGGATCTAAAAGGCTGGGGGGAGGGTTGCAGTTAGCTCTGAGGGAATAATGAGGACAGGTATATGTGTGTGTGTGCATGGGTGTGAGAGTGTGTGTGTGAGTGTGTAGACACAGTAAGACAAATGAGGAAAGAGATGAGAATGAGATGGTGATAGGAGAGTGAAGACAGATGAGAAGAGACAGAAATAATGGGATCGATAAGAGGGTGATAAACGAAGGGACAGAGAGACAGAGGTGGGGACACAAAACAAAAATTTAAAAAGCCAAAGACCAAACTAATGGTGTAGCAAAGTGGTGAAGTGCTTGCCTGGAATTGTTGAGGTCCTTGGCACCATTCCCAGCAACATACAGATAGACAGAGACAGATAGACAGACAGATACACACACACACACACACACACACACAAGAAAACAAAGGAAAGAAAAAGACAAAGAGAGTACAAGAAGAGACAGGTGAAGACAGAGAGTCACTGACGCTATCTGGAAGAAACAGGCTTCAGGGGTCCTGAGGACTGGCACTGGGCACGTTGGTCACCTCTGTGGACACTGGTCCAGGGCCTCAGCAATGTCTCTCAGTAAGAAAGGAGTGAAACAAGAATTACTGTGCCTCGGGAGCCCAGATGAGGGAAAGGTGGAATGGGAGAGAATAAAAACCTCAGTCAACAGGACTCCTAGGAGAAACCATGGTTCCTGTCCCTCGTCAGTGAGGAACAATATAGCCTATATACTTTGGGGATTTAAGGTGTATGCAACGTTTATCCACTATGCCCTCAAGTTCACATAGCCATGGTAGAACAACATCATTCAGAGCTGACAAAGCACGTAACAGAAGACTGAGACTATCTAAATAAATAAAGGTACATAGGGAGAAAGTGAAGACTAATAGCAGGATCTCCTAAAAGTACATGATGGGTGTGGGCAGGAATGGGGGGTTACATTTCTTTTGGCCATACTAGGGATTGATCCCTGGGTGTTCACACTGAACCTGCAGAGAATTGAAAGGATTCTAATTATTATCCCCTGAAATGTGTGAAACAATACACATAGAAGTTTAAGTTTCTTGCACAATATAGGAGTCAGCAGGCAACTTCTAAAAGCCTGCCCCTGCCCCTCCCCCTATCCCATCCAAGCCCACCCAGCAATGTCAAGTCCTTCTATATCAGCTGTGTCCAATCTGGGGCCAGAGATCCTAAATGGGTAGGATCACAAGCCTACAAATTTGTAAGCTTTGCATACTGTCATATGATCCTTAGTGATATAATTTGTGATTCATTTGGTCATTCTTGGAGCTTACACGTTGTAGATAGCAATGGAACTGCTTAGTCCAGAGAGTATGCAGAGCAGTGCTAACTCTACCTATGGGCTCTCCACACAGTAAATGAAAACCCTTCTGTACCAGAGGTTTTCTGTAATTGTAGTGCTTGCTGAGGAAAGAAGATATCATGGATCACAGGGTTTCCACCTTCCTAAACATGTGCAGGTATAGTTGCAACTTTATTTTCAGCCAACATAAATACATTATCTGCAAATTTTCAAATGAAATGTGGAGGTTGCCTGCATATATTCAACTCAAAGAAAAGCTTGATCAGAGAAAAAACAGTAGAGCAGTGAGTGCCAGAATCTCAACTTCTCTAGGACTAAGCACTTACAAGTCCAGAAAACAACAGCTTGGAGAAGAACGAAAGTGAATGGAGGGCTCATGGGCACCACAAGGGAATGACAGAGCAGATGAAAATAGGATTAAGTGATATAGAAGAAATAGCTCTTGAGCCAAGTGGCACCAGAGTGTGAAGGTATGTGGCAGCCCACTGCAAGGCAAGAAAAACAATTTCTCTGCATGCAGAGAAATGGAGACCTGACTTAGACCAGGAGACTCTTAATGCAATTGGAGGCAGCGGTGAGAACAGGAGCCACTGTCACCAGCAATCTCCCAGAGTCAAGGTTGCTGAGAGACAGTGGAGCAGAAAGACACAGTGGCACAGAGTAGAAGCAGGGAGCAGGGCTGCCATTTTACTTAAAAAGGCTGGAACTTTGCTTGCCCTGGAACAGGCCCAAGGTTGCTTCACTGCCAACATCCCAGAGGGGACTGAGGAAGGGGCAGTCTAGTCACAGTGGTCTGCAGGCAGTTGGACAGCAGACTGGGGCGGGGGAATTCCACTGAGAGACAGGGATTCAGATCACCTAGACTGCCCCAACTATGGCCAAAAGCCAGATTTATCCCTACATACAACAGACAGAATGCTCACAGTGGCCCCTTGTCCCCACCATTAACAGATCTCTATATTTAGCACTGTTCTGAGTGCGAACAGCAGTTGGTCTTGCAGCATGAACAAAGACACCCTACCTGGAGTTTTGCTCCTTAACACGAATCTGAGGAGGAAAGAAACCACAAATCCAAAACAGGTGAAGTTTTTTCCCCCTAGTCTTTATTTCACTGTTCTATTTTTGTCCTCTTTTATTCTTAGTATACTTTAAAATTTTTTTCCTTTGGTTTTCACTCTTTGATGTATTCTTCTTTCTATACATTACTCCCCACAGTTTTACTCAATTATTTTACACTATTATTTTGTGTGTGTGTGTGTGTGTCTGTGCTTTGCCTATGCTTACTTACCTTTTTGTTTCCTCCTAATACAGCATTTACAGGGTAGGAGAACTCTCCTTTGTTCATTTATACTGCCTCCTGTTTTTACCCAGACCTCCCTGCCTGACCTCTTGCTCCCATGTTGTCTTTATTCTGTTTTGCTTTTCTCCACTCTCTACATTTAGACTCCCTTAAACTTTTTCTCTACCATTTATACCAAGTGTCTTGGTTACTTTTCCCTCGTTGTTGAGGCAAAAATACCTAATGTCCAAAATTAGGGAAGGGAAGGTTTATTTCTTACAGTTTTGGAGGTTTCAGTCCATACTCAGCTGGCTCCAAGCAGGATGGAATGGCAGGGCTCCTATAAATCAGCAAGAGTGAACTACACAAAAGAGAAAAGACATGCCTTCTTTCTGCCCTTACACTATATGTGGGCTCCGCCCCTGGGTGGGTGCAGCACTCACATTGCCAATACCAGCACTAGACAACAAACCAATCACAAATGCTAGAGTTAACCATGTCCATGATTGCATGAGGCTTGGGGGATGCATTCCAAACACAAACCATAACACCAAGCATAGAACCTTTCCCCATCTCTGTTTCTCACTACCACTCCTGTACATAGTCTCCTGTGTTATCCTTCCTAAATATACAACAATATTTCCTCAACATCAATAGGAGTCTTAGCCCACTCATATTTGCTCCTTCCCACATTACAGAGTAGAGGTCTTTGAGACAACTCCCCCCTCTTGCCGGTTTTTTTGCTTAAGTTCTATTTATCTTCTCTTTGGCATTACTCAAATACATATCCACCTGGGCTTTGGATGGCTGATTCTATAAAAGTACTTTTGACTTCTGTTTTTACCCATAAGGGGAGACATAGCCAATGCATTTGGTGCACATTATCTGTGGGTCACGTCTTGAGTTTTTTTTTTTTTTTTATTTAAGAGGAAAAAGAGAAAAACACAAAACAAAACAAAGCAGTGTAAGGTTACATATAATACAGAACTACAAAAAAAAGCATAACAGTAAGAAATCACCTGTTAATAGATTACATATTATCATCTTGGAAATAGTTGCTCAAATCACAGTATCAATGTCTTGAGTTTTATAATGCTCACACTATAGCTATGGATTTCTTCTCTAGGATAAAGGGAGACCCACAATAGAGGGTTATGGCATGTAATTTCTCAACTAGCTCTGATGGAACCCACTGCAACAGATTAGTCTGTTACTGCTGTAGTTGAATTGATTTCCTAGCAATAATCCTGACTCAGCAGACAATTGAGTGCCAGTGAACTCCTCTGCTCAACCCACCATTGCATCCAGGAGAGGGATAGTACGAGCTCCCAACCCAAGAAATCAGGCTTGATCAAACTCTGCAAGATGCCTGCAACCTGGCAGAAACAAGCCCTGAGTATGTGTTAACCCCTGTTTTGCAGCAGAGACCACTGAAGCAATTGGGATGTGATTACTTTGACTCTTTGGCAAAGAACTGATTTGGGAATCACATATGCAATGGCTCACTGGAATAACTAATCAGTGTCCCCAGTGGACATTTTACTGGTTTAAGTTTCTGTGTGTGTCTTGAGTTGTTTAGCAAATCAAGCTTATCTTTGTTTATGGTTTCGTGTTTGTATTAGGTTGCTATTCTTGTAGAATTGTGTTTCTATTGGCTATGATTTAATAGATGTCCAAGTTCTCTCCCTCATCCAGTGAATAGATAAAGGCAATGGGGAGGAGTTAACTGTGAGGACTACCATGTAGAAATGTTGTCAGACTGAAACTGTGGATGCTGTTTTAAAGTGAAGCATTCCTGTGGCAAAATATAGGAACAGAGATGAAATAACATAAACAATAGAAGTACCAGATACTGGAACTAGACATAGAAAGCTGAGAATTACTCATTGGGAGACAACATCCTACTAAAAGCTCCACATACTCTCCTCACCTCTCCAGTCACCAACTGGAAGTACTCCCCTCCCCAACGAAAGGGAGGAGAAAAGAACAGGGGACTCATATAATTTAATAAACAGATACATATCTTTTGAAGTAGAAGAATGGGTAAACAAGGAAATAGAAGATCTCTGAATGCTACAACTCCTCCAAGGCAGGGCAAGGGGACACAAAGAGAGAAGACAATAAGTACCAGACAGCAGAAATCTATGAAAAAGTTCTAAAAGGGATGCAGAAAATGGAGGAATTCAGAGAGGAAATGAACCAAAAGTTTATAGTAATGACAATATGCCCATGGTGAATTTCAGGAAAATAAGTAAAAAACTGGATGAGCTAAACAAGACAGTTCAAAACTTGAGTGACAGATTCAACAAGGACATGGAATTCTCTAAAAGATACTACGCACGAACACATAAAATAAAAAGTATAGAATTCATACATTCCAGAAATGACCAACGTGAAGATAGAGTATCTGATATTGAGAACAAAACAGTAGATTATGGTAGAGAGCCCAAATAAGCCCAAAAGAAAATAATAGAACAAAAGAAAACTATGCAGCAGCTACTAGATGACAATGAAAAAACTAAATTAAAGTTAATCTGAGTTGGAGAAAACTAGAAGACTACAAGGATGGATTCACCAACATGCTTACAGAAATTATTGAAGAAAATTTCTAAATATAAGAAAAGATTTTAAAGTACAAATAAGTGATGCTTATATAATATCAAGCAATTGATGATGATGATGATGAAAGAAGAAGTTCACCAAGGCATAGCCTCAAACAAAAATTTAAAGCAGCCAGAGAAAAACAAAAAAATCACATATAAAGGTAAACCGATTTGAATCAAAGCAGATTTCTCAGCACTAATGCTGAGGCCAGAAAAGCTTGGAGTGAAGTTATTTTGAGCCCTAAGACCAAATAACTTCTAACCCAGATTAATTTATCCAGAAAAACTGTCTTTCAAAATAGATTAAAAAATAAGATATTTCCATATCAAAGCCTGGCTCAGAAGATATATGAGTGCTAAACCAGCTCTAGAGAAAATACTCAAGAATGTTCTTGACAGAAACACAGGAGTGGACACATGTAAAAACACAAAGGAAACTAGTGAGGACACCTTATTAACAACAAGCTTGAATACGACATGGTATTCCTCATGAGATGAAGTTCAAACAAAAAAATGACAAAATTTGTATAGAAAGGAACAAGAGGACAGATTCTGTCCAATAGGGAAATGATTCTAAGGAACAAGAGGAGAGGTGAGGAGGTGAAGAAGGCAAAATGAGAGAAATAAAGATATGCAATGTATAAGAACCTCATAACCTGAAAAAATGTAAATATTATAGGCTGTAACATATGTTAAAACAAATAGTGTCAACAGGTAAGTAAAAGGTGATGGGGGAACCAGTGCAGGAGAGGGGAGAGGGAGAGAAGGGAAAGGGGTTAAAAAAAGAAGAAAAACAAGGAGTAAAATGTACATGTAACTACTCCAAAGATAAATGTAACTGCATAAATTACAAGCACATACTAATACCATAAAAAAACTTGAAAACATCCTTTTACTATCTTTATGAGACCCATCTTCCCAGAGAAAATTATCCCCCACTTCACAATCATGACTTATTCATGTCACAACTTTTGATAGTATGTTGATCTGTGAACAACTATTTTCAAGGAATGAAGGACGTGGTGAGTGGACAGAACACAGAAAGTCCTCTCATGAGGACTTTCCAACATGGCAGGCTACAGATGGAGGTGCTCATGGGACCCTCAGAGGACAGCCAGGAAGTAATGCAGGTATTCTGAAATGGGGTGGGTGGGTATCAAACACAGCAAGATGTGGGTAATCTGCAAGAGAACCAAAGTAGATCATATCCAATACCAGAGTGGTTGAGAAAAGAAAGTAGGCTTCTGTTGGCACTCCTTACCCTTCTCCCATCTTGAGAGAGGTTCTACCACACTGAGGCAAGGCGTCAATGCTAGAGAGCGGGACCCTAGTGACAGGCTCCCTACAAACTCGCTTTCCCATCTGGAGGGAGCAACCCAGCAGGGGAGAGATCTGTATTTAGGGCCTCAGGGATTCATGGATCACAACAGGTGAAACACGGGTAAGAAAGAGAGTATCAGCAGCAGTAAAATAGGCAATCCTCACACTTGCCCTCATCATTCTCCCAAGCACCAGGGAGCTCTGGGTACCTGGAGTATCCTGCCCACTACTCAACATTTGCTGTGAGGAAGAGAAACCCCTACCCCCAGTATAGACACACAGAGCACTGTGAGCCCAAGAAGACACAGAGATGTTGGGCAAAGAGCTAGAGACTGCAACCAGTGAGACTTAAGGGAGAAAGAGAAGTATTAACAACATTGGCACAGACCATGCACTCCCTAGTATTTTCCCAAACACCGGAGAGTTTGCTGTTAGCATGTCATCCTGCCCACCATCCACTATTCAGCGCTAGTAAGGGAACCCTTTGTCCCCTGCAGATGGCTCCTGAGCACCTAAAGCCCTAGCATGCAGCCCTACATGCAAGAATTCTTGGGCAGGGAGATGTGCACAGCATATGGAGAGTCAAGAGAGGGAAGGGAAGATATAGCAGAGCCAGCCCAGAGCAGGTACTTCCCTACTGTTCCCTCCAAGAGTAGAGAGAGCTATGTCAACCTGATATCCTGCCCCACTGCCCACCATGAAACACTGCCAAGGGAACCCTCCTGCATCCAGTGGAGGGTCTCTAAGCAACTGGAGCCACAGCCTGAAGCAATAGATGCCACAAAACTCACCAACAGATTGCTGAGGGCTACAATCAAAGAACTCTAAGGACAAAGGGAGATACAACAGTTGCACCCCAGATCAACTACTCTTGTATTGATCTCATAAATACCAAGCAGTAGTGTGTTCTCAGGGAATACTGTGTCTTCCTGATAGTCTGCCTTCTGTTCACTGCTTAGCACCAACAAGGGACCTCCATACCAGGCCAAGGGCTATTGAGCACTGGAGAGCCCTAGATGGCACAAATGTTGGTGGAAAGGTGACAGTTGTGCAGAGGAGAGAGAAAAAGACCCTAAGGATGACTGACCTAGAGACTGTTTGGCTGCAGTATAAGACATAACACATTTAGAAATTGTATATAATATAATATATATATTATATACAATAATATATATATATATATATACACACACACACACATATATATATATATATATATATATATCACAGTTCTGCAATGTAACTATTTCCTTCCATGGACAACTCAGCATAACCCTCACAGTTGTGTAGAAAAAGATCCAAACACAACATAACTATCAGCATATAAGCAGGCACTGAACTTGTGACAATTTCCCTCAATCTGCAATTACACTTCCCTCCCTCTGCATCTCTTCTCTTACTCCTACAAGTATTCTCTCAAACCTCTTAGACACAAGCCCTTTGTTCAAGATATAAAAATACAATCAACAGATTGATCTACCCTCTTTCCCCAAATGAATGTCATTTTTCTTCACTTCTTGTTTGATTTATCCCCTTCCCTTTCTTTATTTTTTCTTTCCACTACCAACCACATCTTCATTTACCTGTCAGTAGTGTTATATTAATCTGCACAGGTTACTGATGTTATGCTTTGTCTAAATGTCCCACAAAAGCTTCATGTGATCTTAGAGTTTTTTCCAAGGTGGCTGAATCTAGAGTGTGTGATTGATGCGTAGTGCCATCCTGGGATTAAGGGTGCTGGGAATAAGGTTAGGTGGTTGCTGGATCAGTCCACTGGTTGGACTGGAATCATGCTAATCCTGGTAGACTGGATAGAATACAAGGGACACATAAAGGCTTTGTCTTTTTGTCTTCTTGCTTTTGCTATCTTTTAGCACCATGATCTGTTCTTTGTCATGCCACCCTGCTTGGAGCCAACCAATTATGGATCAAAATCTCTACAACCTGTGAGCTAAATAAATTTTTCCTCCTTTAACTTTCAGTGCCTAGTATTTTGTCTCAGTAATTAGAGCAAAGTAAATAAGACCATGGATAAAAGCGTGGAATTCTTAAACAAGGTTTATTGTATAGGAGGAAGAGATGGTCAATCTGTTTAAGTTAATTCTCTACTTACAACACAATGACTGGAACTAGCCCTATAAAATTGAATAGGTGGAAGAAGTACAAAAATATCAGAAAAGAACCTAAGTCAAGATCACATCAGTGGCAAGGAGACATTAACTAAATGGTTCTCAAGACCAGCAACAGAGTTGATTAGATGTAACTGATCCATAATTCACAGTGTCTGCTTGTGCATGCACACATGCACACACGTGCACACACACACATACACACACAGCCACATAGTCACACAGGAACCTGAAAGAATAATGCAAAAAATTCTCTAAAAACTATAATTTTTCCCAAAGTGAACCAATGGGCACTGATCAGGAGAATTCAAAAACAACTAAGGTGAGAAAAGAAGAAACAAAACACATCGATATGGTTTTTGGCAACTTGAAAGATGATGTAAAACAATAGACAATGCAGAAAATAAACAAAATGATCAATAAGTTTATAAATGGCCCAAATAAAAAACTTGCTGAGATAACTATAAAAATACAAGATATGAATCACTAGTTTAGCAAAGAATTAGAATTTGTAAAAAGATATCAAATAGATTCCTAAGCATTTCATTTTCTGATGTTATTCTGAAGGGTTTTGTTTCTCTAATTTTTCTCTCTGTGAGTTTTTTAAAAATCCGTACAGGAACGCTGTTGATTTCTGAGAGCTGACTTTATATCCAGCTATGTGACTTAATTTGGTTAGTAAAGGTAGAAGTCTTTTGGTGGAATTTTTGGGATGTTGTATGTAAAGTGGCATTTCATTTGTAAATAATGATAATTTAAATTCTTCCTTTCCTATCTTTATTACTTTTATTGTTTCTCTTATGTAATTGTTCCAAAAGGAAATCAAGGAGATTAAAAAAAGCTACCAAAACTATGAGCAACAAAAATGACCCAAGTAGGTAGACAGTGTGACAAGTACAAGGTAGGGCTGATTCAAGTGATGATATCATTAGAGATACCTTAAAAACAATGAGAGCACAGGAAATAGACCAAACAACTGCTAGATGATGTAAGAAAGACTAACATTATATAAGTGGGAATGAGTGAAAACTCAGAAGATGGCACAAATGTAATAAAAATCTAATTACAGAAATTATTGCATCAGATTTTACAAGAATGGGGAGAGAATTCAATATACAGATAAGTCAGGCATATAGAAGCTCAAGTAGTGAAGATCATAAAAGTATTTCTCCACAACACATCACAGTGAATAGATGAATAGATGTTTACAGAGTACTCCACCCAACAAGATCAGAATATGCATTGTTTTCTGCTGCACATGGGACACTCTCCAAAATAGATCATATATTAGCCCACAGAACATGATTAAATAAATGCAAAGGGACTGAAATTCTCTGTTGCATATTATCGACCATAATGCAATGAAACTGGAAATTAATGGCAAATGAAACTGCAAAACCTATATAAACATATGAAAATTAAATAACAACTTCTTGAAAAACCAGTAGAATTAAAGCAGATGGAATTAAAGCAGAAATTAAACAATATTTACAATTCAATGAATCCTGTGGGATGCAATGAAGGCCATCCTAAGAGGAGAATATATAGCAATGAGTTGTCACATCAGGAAAACAGAACAAGCGCAGATAAACAACCTAGTGCTGCACCTCAAGCTTCTAGAAAAAGAAGAGCAAGAGAGGAAATCATAAAGATCAAAACAAAAGTTAATGCAATTGGGACTAAGGAAACAATACGAAGAATTAATGAATTGAAGAGTAGGTTCCTTGAAAGAATAAAGAAAATTGATAAATGTGTAGCTAACGTTATCAAGAAAGAGAAACAACTCAAAATTCATGCAGTAAGGAATGAAAGGGTGAAATTATGACAGATCCTGGGGAAATTCAGAAGATCATGAATACCTGTGTTGAAAGTCTTTACTTACATAGGCTGGAAAATGCAGAGGAAATGGACAGATTCCTAGGGATGTATCAATTACCAAAGATGAATCCAGAAGATACAAAAATTCTGAATGCCCCAGTATCAGTTACTGAAGCTGAAAAAGTAATTAAAAACTTACCAACAAGGAAAAGCCAAGATCCCAGTTGGATTCACAGCTGAATTCTACAAGAAATTTAGAGAAGATTTAATGCCAATACTCCTCAAACTCTTCAGTGAAATGGGAAAAGAAACAATCTTCCCTAACTTATTTCTGCAAGCAAGTATAACTCTGATACCAAAACTAGAGAAAGACCCAACCAAAAAGGAGAACTATAGGATAATCTCCCGAACATCGATGCAATAATTCTCGATAAACTACTAGCAAATAGAATGCATCAAATCATCAAGAAAATTATGCACCATGACCAAGTGGGATTTATCCCAGGAATGCAAGGATGGTTCAACATATGCAAATCAATAAATGTAATACACCACATCAATAGCACCAAAGGATGTCCACTGTCACCACTCCTATTCAATATAGTTTTTGAATATAAGCCAAAGTAATAAGATGAGAGAGAGAAATAAAAGAAAGAAAGTTAGGGAAGGAAGAAGTTAAATTCTCACTATTTGCAGATGACATGATACTCTACATAAAAGACCCCAAAGTCTTCATCAAAAGACTACTAGCATTAATAAGCAAATTCAGCAGTGTAACACTCAAAAATCCATAGCATTCCTATACACAAACAACAAACTGACTCACAGTGAAATTATGGAAATAACACCTTTCACAATAGCATCCAAAAAATGACTTAGGGATCAACCTAACTAGGATGTGAAAGAGCTATACTATAGTACTCTAAAAAAGGAGATTGAAGAGGATGTCAGAAAATGGAAAGACATCCCTTTCTCTTGGATAGGAAGAACTCACATAGTAAGAATGGCCATACTCCCAAAACTGTTATACAGATTTAATGCAATCCCTGTCAAATACCGTTAACATACCTCACAGATCTAGAGAAAACCATTTCTAAAATTTATTTAGAAACAGAAATGACCTAGAATAGTAAAGGATATCCTGGGGAAAAAAGGCAAGTCAGAGGCATTACTGTCCTTGACTTGAAATCATACTGCAAAGTTACTGTGATAAAATCAGCATAGTACTAGCAAAACAGAAGAAAATTAAAATATAAAAACAAAAACAACAGATCTGAGGATCAATGGAACAGATTAAAAGGTACAGACACAACTACAAAGATACTCATCCACCTTACCATTGACAAAAGGGCTAAACATGTTCACTGGGAGAAGGAGGATAGCTTCTTTAACAAATGATGGAAAAATTTGCATTCCACATACTGAAGACTGAAATAGGACTCATGCCTATCACCATGCACTAAGCTAAAGTCAAAATGGGTCACAAATCTACATATTAAAACAGAAACATTAAATCTAAATCTACTGGAAGACAAGGCAGGTAGAAATCTTGAAGACATGGGAAGGCAAAGTGTTCATGAACAAAATGCTAACCACATGGGAAGTACTTCAAAGAATCAAAAACTGGGATCTCATCTTATTAAAAAGTTTTTGTACTTCAAAAGAAATCACCAACAAAGGAAAAGAACACCCACTGAATGGGAAAGAATTTTAGCCAGCTGTGTCTGACAAATGACTTATATGTAGAATACATGAAGAATTGAAAAACATCAAGCCCCCCAAATTCACAGACCCAATCCAAAACTGGACATCTGAGGTGAATATGCACTTCTCAGATGAAAAAATACAAATGAAAAATAGATACATGAAGACATGTTCAACATCATTGGTCATTCAACAAATGCAAATTAAAACAGCACTTAGATTCCATCTCACTCCAGAAAGAATGGCTGTCATCAAGAAATCAACTGATAACAAATGCTGGTGGGGCTGTGGCAGAAAAAGAACACGTTTCCACTGTTGGTGGGGGCATACGCTGGTAGAACCACTCTGAAAATCACTGTGGAGATTCCTCAGAAACCTAGGATTGTAAGTCCCATTCAATCCAGCTATTCTCCTTCTGCCTATTTTCCCAGAAAAATTGAAAACCTCATGGTACAGTGATATATGTGTACCCATATTATAGTGGCACAATTTGTAATAGCTAAATCTTAGAAACAATCTGAATGCCTATCAACTGCAGAATGGATAAAAAAGATGTGGTATTTTTACACAATGGAATATCACTCAGCTATAAAGAGGGAAATCTTGAGGCTTTTATCAGTAAATGAAGGCAACTTGATACCATACTCATAACTGAAATAAATCAAACTCACATTTGTAAGTATCATACTGTCTCCCTAGTGTAAAAAAATTGAAAAAGTAGTAAGATTCAAAATGTAAAGCACATGTTGTGATGATTAAAAGGAAAAGAAAGTGATCAAAAGGAAAGAACAACTGGGATAGGGGAAAGGGAAAAAGAAAGAAGGCAGAAGATTATATATATATATATATATATACGAGACAGATAGTTATACTACTAATCTTTGTTAGTTCATCAAAGAGAATGGTTTGTGCCTTCATTGTTTGATCATTTTTCATGCCTAAATCTTGTAGCCTGAACAACTACTTCTAAGATAACAATATGCAGTGCATTTACATTTTTTATTTTTCTATTTTTAAAAAATTCTGTATTGTTTCTATTCTTTTTTACATTTTGCTTTTTAAAATAAAAATTTTTTTAATGTACTGAACATCCCAATAACTACAATAAAAGTCAGGCAATAATAAAGAGTCTACTGGGGGAACCCCACTCCAGTCTGGCGGAACTATCTCCCTTGCCTGGGGGCAAGGCTGAGGCTTCCTGTTGGGACCAGTAAGTCGAGTGGAGGTAGGGAATCCCATCCCAGCCTGGAAAAACTCTCTCCCTTGCCTGGGGGCCAGGCCGTGGCTTCCTGTCGGGATCAGTGAGTCAAGAGTGGGCAGGGAATCCCGTCCCAGCCTGGTAGAACCCTCTCCCTCGGCTGGGGGCCAGACTGCGGCTTCCTGCCGGGCACAGTGAGTCCAGCCAAGCCACAGAACCCATCCCAACCTGGCGGACCTCTATCCCTCATTTGGAACAACACTTGAAGCTTGAAAATATAGGAATATGACAAAACAAAAGACCAAAATGCAATCTCAAACATCCAGGCCATCCCAAGAAAGCCTAGGAGCCATGTGCATAGAAGAAAATATATGCCACATACCTGAAACACCTGAAATAATAGTAACTGAAATAAAGAAGCAACTCTGGAAAGCCTTAAAGGAATTCAAACTAGAAATAATCTCTCAGCTAAAAGAAGAAATGATAAAAAAAATGAAGGAGATGCTGAACATATCTAAAGAAGACACAGTTAAAAAATTGGAGGAACTAAACAAAAAGATAGAATCCCTGGATGAACAATATAAGAAACAAACAGAATATATAAAGCAGATGCAAAGAGATATACAGGAAATCAAAAACTCCACTGAAAGTTGTAAAAACCTCCTCAATGAATGTGAAGATCAAATTTCAGACCTCGAAGACAAGATTTCAGCCAGTGAACAGGAAAGGAAAGATCTTTGAAAAATAACAAGAAATCAGGAAATAACAATTCAACACCTGCAAGATGATGCAAAGTGGAACAACATAAGGTTGATAGGGATAAATGAAAAAGAAGAGGAGAACATAAAGGATGTCAAGAGGTTATTTCGAGAAATAATAGCTGAAAATTCCCCAAACATGAGGTTGGAAACTGATATCAAGATCAGTGAAGCATATAGAACTCCAAATAGCCATAACCAAAATAAAACTACACCCAGACACATAATAATGGCCATCCCAGAAATTGAACAAAATAATAGAATATTAAAAGCTGTTGGAGAGAAAAGATAGATCACCTAAAAAAGAAAACCTATCAGAATCACAGCAGACTTCTCAGCACAAACAATAAATTCAAGAAGAGCATGGAGTGAAGTATTTCAGATCCTGAAGGAAAATGATTTCCAACCTAGACTGATGTACCCTGAAAAACTGTCCTACAAAATCGATGGAGAAATAAGATACTTGCATGACAAAGAACAGCTGAAAAACTACATGATCACCAAGCCAAACCTGCAAAGAATACTGAAAGACAGCCTAGACACATTTAGGAAAAAACCACTAAACAAAGCAGACAATTAAATAGAACAGAAAGATACAGATGCAACAGCAGAAAGATAACATGTCAACAATAAACCAATATATAACAGTTATAACCATTAATATAGATGGTCTCAATGCACCAATTAAAAGAAACAAACTGGCAGAATGGATCAAGAAACAAAACCCAACCATATGTTGTCTACAAGAAACCCATCTAACCCAAAAGGATACTCACAGACTGAAAGTCAAAGGATGGAAAACAATACTTCATGCAACAGGAACTCCCCCCAAAAAGTAGGGGTGGCTATTCTGTTTGCAGACAATGTGAACTTCAAGCCAATAATGATCAGAAGGGATAAAGAAGGTCACTACACACTGGTTAGGGGAAAAATCCAAGAGGAAGAGATAACTATCTTAAATATATATGCACCAAATACCAGAGCACTCAGTTATATAAAACAAGTACTAACAGAAATGAAAAACCAAATTAGCAGTAACACAATTCTAACAGGAGATCTTAACACACCATTGACACCAAGGGACAGATCAACCAGACAGAAAATCAGCAAAGAAATAAAAGAACTGAATCGCACCTGTGAACAAATGGACTTAATAGACATATACAGAGTATTCCATCCAATAACACCAGAATATACATTCTTCTCAGCAGTATGTGGGTCATTCTCTAAAATAGATCATATATTAATTCACAATACATATTTAAATAAATGCAAAAGGGTTGAAATTACCCCTTGCATGCTATCGGACCATAGTGCTATGAAATTAGAAATTAATGATAAAAGATACTGCAAAATTCCTGCAAATACATGGAAACTGAATAACACACTCTTGAGTAATCAGTGGGCCACAGAGGAAATTAAAGAAGAAATTAAACAATACCTACAAGCAAATGGAAACACAAATACAATTTACCAGAATCTGTGGGATGCAATGGAAGCTGTCCTCAGAGGAAAATTTATTGCACTGAGTTCACACATCAGGAAAACAGAATGAATACAAATAAATAACCTGATGTTACACCTCAAACATCTAGAAGAAGAAGAGCAAAGAAGAGAAGAAATTATAAAAATCAGAGCGGAAATCAATGCAATAGAGACTAAAAAATGCAAAAAATCAATGAATCAGAGAGTTGGTTCCTTGAAAGAATAAATAAAATTGACAAGCCTCTAGCCAACTTTATTTTAAAAAAGGGAAGAAAAAGCTCAAATTCATGCAATAGGGAATGAAAGAGGAGAAATCACTACAGACCCTATAGAAATACAGAAGATCATCAACACCTATTTCAAAAACCTCTACTCTCAAAGGTTTGATAACACAGAGGAAATAGATTCCTAGAAGCATACAAAGTACCAAAGCTAGATCATGAAGATGTAAAACCACTGAGTAACCCAATTTCTATTAATGAAATCAAAAATGTAATTAAATATTTACCTACAAAGAAGAGCCCAGGCCCAGATGTATTCATTGCAGAATTCTACAAGAAATACAAAGAAGATCTAATGCCAACACTCCTCAAACTCTTCAATGAAATTGAAAGGGAAGCAATCCTTCCTAATTCGTTCCTAGAAGCAAATATTACTCTAGGACAAAAACCTGAGAAGGACCCAAATGAAAAAGAGAACTACAGACCAATCTCCCTAATGAACACAGATGCAAAAATCCTCAATAAAATATTGGCAAATAGGATGCAGAAATCATCAGAAGATCATACACCATGACCAAGTGGGATTCATCCCAGGCATGCGGGGATGGTTCAATATACGTAAATCAATAAATGTAATAGAGTAACACCATATCAATGTAATATGTAACACCATATCAATAGAGTCAAAAGTAAGAATCACATGATCATTTCTATAGATGCAGAAAAAAACTGTTGATAAGGTCCAACATTCATTTATGATAAGGACCTTGCAGAAAATTGGAATAAATGGTCTTTACCTCAATATAATAAAGGCCATCTATGACAAACCAACAACCAATATCCTACGAAATGGCCAAAAATTGAAGGCCTTTACTTTAAAGTCAGGCACAAGACTAAGATGTCCTTTATCACCAATTCTATTTAATATAGAACTGGAAATACTAGCCAGAGCAATTAGACAAGAGAGAGAAATAAAAGGCATAAAGATAGGAAAAGAAGAAGTTAAGTTATCATTATTTGCAGATGACATGATACTCTGTATAGAAGATCCCCAAAACTCCATTGAAAGACTCCTAGATGCAATAAATAAATTCAGTAATGTATCTGGATATAAAATCAATACTCAAAAATCAATAGCATTCCTATACACTACCAACAAAGTCACAGAGAGAGAAATAAGAGAAGCCATACCCTTCACACTGGCAAGCAAAAAAATGAAATATTTAGGAATTACTCTCACAAAAGAAGTGAAAAACCTATATAGGGAAAATTATAATACACTGAAAAAAGAAATTGAAAATGATCTCAGAAAATGGAAAGACATCCCTTGCTCATGGATATGAAGAATAAATATTGTGAAAATGGCCATTCTCCCAGAACTGTTATAGAGATTCAATGCAATCCCGATAAAAATACCATCAACATACCTCATAGAACTTGAGAAATCACTCCTAAAATTGATCTGGAGCAAGAAGAGACGTAGAATAGCAAGGATAGTTCTAAGCAGCAGAGGCAAAGCAGGAGGCATCACAATTCCTGACTTGAAGTTATACTACAAAGCAACAGTAGTAAAATCAACATGGTATTGGAACCAAAACAGAGCCGAAGATCAGTGGAATAGATTAGAAGATACAACCACAACTACAAACACACTCAACCATCTTATCTTCGATAAAGCCAATAAACATGTTCACTGGAAGAACGACAGTCTCTTTAATAAATGGTGCTGGAAAAACTGGCTCTCTATATGCCGTAAACTAAAACTAGACCCATGCCTATCACCATGTACTAAAATAAAATCTAAATGGATCAAAGATCTAAATATTAAAACTGAAACACAAAATCTATTGGAAGACAAATTGGGTAAAAACCTTGAAGACATAGGAGTATGTAGAGAATTCATGAATAGGACTCAAACCACATGGGAAATACTTCCCAGAGTCAATAATTGGGATCACCACTTATTAAAAAGTTTCTGCATGTCAAAAGAAATCTCCAGCATAGTGATAAGAAAACCCACAAACTGGGAAAAAATTTAGTGAACTGCCCCTCAGACAAAGGACTTCTGTCTAAAACTTATAAAGAATTTAAAAAAATCAGACCCCCAAAATTCAAAGACCCAATCCACAAGTGGGCATCTGAGATGAATAAAAATTTTCAGATGAAGAAATACAAACGGCAAATAAATATATGAAAAATGTTCATCATCATTAGTCATTAGAGAAATGCAAATTAAAAGCACACTGAGATTTAATCTCACTCCTGAAAGAATGGCCAAGATCAAGAAAACCACCAACAACAAATGCTGGAGAGGCTGTGGGAAAAAAGGAACTCTCCTGCACTGTTGGTGGGAGTGTAGACTAGTGCAACCACTGTGGAGGTCAGTCTGGAGATTTTTCAGAAAGCTGGGTCTGGAAGCCCCATTTGACCCAGTTATACCACTTCTAGGTATATACCCAGAAGAACTGGAAGCATCATGCCACAGTGATATATGTGCACCTATGTTTATAGCAGCACAATTTGTAACAGCCAGATCTTGGAAACAATGTAAGTGTCCATCAACTGAAGAATGGATAAAAAAGTTGTGGTATTTTTATACAATGGAGTACTACTCAGCTATAAAGAATGATCATCTGACCTACGTTGTGCTGTTACAATGTCCTCTCTTATCTCAATCTCCCCCCCCCTTTTTAAAAATTAATCTACTTTCTCTCATTTTTTTAATTAAGGGAAAACTAAATTTAAAAATGGCGGGACATATTATAGTAACTTTCTTGGTTTTCCTATTAACCTGATTTGAAAGCCAGTATTGCTCTCCCCATCTTATTCTGTCTAATTATTCTATATTCTATTTTGTTTTATAGTATCAAGTTTGAGGGTATAGGCAACCAGATTGAAGGCAATAAGATATACTATGATGCCCATTATGGTTTGACTATTATCTTTTTTTGAAGTCCTGTAAGGTCTCCAGTGTAGGTTTTATTGGTCATGTTCTGTACTGTTTTGATCAATTCTATTATACTTGATGATATAGGCAACTCAGTTTAAAAATAGCAAGAGGCACAATGGTAACCACTTTTGATCACCTGGTATTCTATTTTTGCATCATGTACTATTCCCATCCTTCTGTTCTAACTGACTCTGTTTTGCTTAGTCACATTGGGTTTTATTCTCTTCAAAAAAAGTAGTAAGAACTGTGGGCATAATAAAACCCAAAAAGTGTAATTGCTATTGTAAAAAAGAGAGGAAAGGAAGGTGGACTAAGGGATATAAACACAGGTATGTTTGAGTGTGTAGGATGGAAAACCATATTACTGAGCTTTTGTTGGATCAGTGAATGGAACTGTCTCCAATATCACTATATGAATGTCCACTTTATATGCTTTAATTTTATAATTCGGACAACTCTTTCTAAGAAGACAATATGTAACCTATTAACTAGTGATTTCTTACTGTATATTTTTTTCTTGAAATTCTGTATTACTTGTACCTTTTACTGCTTTGTTTTTTTTATGTCCTTTCTTCTTTCTCTTTAAATAAAAAAATGCAAATAGTAAAAAAATAAATAAATAAAAAGCTTACCAACTAAGAAACACCCAGGACTCGATGCACTTATCACTTAATTTTACAAAAATTCTGGGAACACCTAAAGCCAATAGTCTTCCAATTTTTTTTAAACAAATTAGAAACAAAAGGCGTCCAAACAAATGGAACCCTGCATTAAAGTACTAGACAAAGATACAACTAAAAAAGGAAATTACTGACCAATCCACTTTAAGGAACACAGATGCAAAACTCCCCAAAAAGATACTTGAGAACAGAAAGAAACAAATCATTAAAGAAATGATATATCATAACCAGGTAGGTTACATCTGAGGCATGCAAGTATGATTCAACTCAAATCCATAAATTGAATATAACACAGAAATAGGCACAAAGACACAAATCAAATAATCATCTCTACATATGTCAAAAAACCTTTCACAGAATTCAGCATCCGGGAGGGGAGGAGCAAAGATGGCAGATAGATAACAACTGGCCTCAGAGGCTCTCTGAGATAGTCAACTTAGAATTCAACATAATACAGAGTTGGGAGACCCAAACAGAGGGAGATGAATTCTCTCATCCCAAGAAGTAATTAAGGTGACTTGCCAACCATCCAAGGTCCCGCCACGACTTGCCGAGGTCCTGCCATGATTTGCTGATGTCCTACCGTGAGTTGCCGAGCTGTCTGAGGTCCTGCTGCTTCGACTCCCTGGAGGCGCAGTTACATTGGGTTCAGGGATCAGCAAGCCAGTTGGAGAGCTGAGTTGGCAGGATACCTAGATCGACCTGTGGTGAGTGACGGGAGTGGAGCCACTCCATAAATAAGGGGGCTCCAGCAGATGACATTCTGGCACCAGGCAGGACTGGCAAGTACAAGGGGCAGCAGTGATTTCAGTCAAATTGTTCCCTTCTTGAATGGGATTGGTGGGAGTGAGCTAGGCCTGGGTCATGTGACCTGGCTGAGACCCAATAGGTTATCCAAAAACAAGTCCTTACAGCGGTGGCACACGTTAACCACACTAATGCAGTGAAGCACTGGAAGTTTGACTGATCCAGAGGGGAGGTGGTGCAGATGGTGCAGTGCAGGCCACAGCAGCTTGACTGATCCAGAGGGGAAGGGCCAGCATATGCTGCCCCTGTTTGCAACTTACTAGCACATGGCAGTGTGAAGGGTCATCTAGCCAGTGCGCTTCAGAAGAAATGAAAAAGACAAACTGACAACTAATGACAGAAAAAGAGCTCAACAGAAATGAGGCAGAGAAGGTTGGATGGTAGAAACAGCTATTTTGGAGAAAACAAGACATTACAATAGCTAGTGCTGATTTAGTATCATCTTGTTTTGAAGTCCCATCAAGCTTTTGTTCTTCTGTCTCCACTGGTCTTAACAGGTTGTATCTTATTGGATTTTATTATATGTGATAGTATAAACAAAAACTTTTATAGACAAGGAGATTATACAGAAACCATTGTTTATTTTCTGTTAGTTGGTTCTAAATACCCTGTAATCCTGTCATTCTCTTGAATGGTTTTACATTGTCTTGATATGTTTGGTGCTACAGTATATGAAGTTATACTCAAAGATTTCAAGGAAAGAGACACTATGGTAACTACTTTTATGTCGGGATATCTTGTGGTGAAACACTATTTTGCTTAAATGGTTATGTTTTGACCTGCGCTGTTTTGTTGTTATGCCCTCTTTTATCTCAATCTCCTTTTTTATTATTTACTTTTTTATTTTTATCTTTTTAATTAAGAGAAAAAATAAATAATAGTGCATATATTATATTAACCCACTTTGATTTCCTATTAACTTGATTTGAAACCCTGTATTGCTCTCACCATCTTGTTTTGACTGATTTTTCTCTATTCTGTTTTGCTTGATAGTACCAAGTTTGAGAGTATAGGCACAACTGTGAAAACAATAACATTCACTATGACGCCAATTCTGGTTTCACTATTATCCTCTTTTGAAGTCCTGTAATGTCTCCAAAGTTTTGGTTTTATTGGTTTTGTTCTTTACTGTTTTGTTCAATTTCATTATGACTGATAATTTAGGCAATTCTTTTTAAGATAGCAAGAGGCATTATGGTAACCATTGTTGATCACCTTGTAGTCTGTTTTTACAGTATGTATTATGTCCATCCTTTTGATTTGACTGACTCTGTTTTGTTATGTCACATTTGGTTTAATTCTCTTCAAAAAAAAGTAATAAGAACTGTGGGAGTAATAAAACCCAAAATGTGTAATTGTTATTATAAATAATAGAGGAAAAGAAAGTGTTCTAAAGGATATAACTGCATGTATATTTAAGTGTATAAAATAGATAATCATATTACTGAGTTTTTGTTGGATCATTGAATAGAACTGTTTGCAGTCTCACTGTTTGAATGTCCACTTTATATGCTTTAATTTTGTAACTTGAACAATTACTTCTAAGATGACAATATGTAGTCTATTAACTAGTGATTTCCTACTGTTTATTTTTTCTGAAATTCTGTATAACTTGTACACTTTTTCTGTTTTTCTCTTTTTCTCCTTAAATAAAATTTTAAAAAGTGAGATATTTAGCCAAATAAAGCAAGATATAAGAAAATTAATTGAAGAGATACTAAGCACCTCTCAAGCAGACACACATGGAAGAAGGGAAGAACTCAAACAAAGGAGAGAACCATTTGGTGAAGGATATAAAAAAATAGAATACGTGAAGCAGATTCAAAGAGATCACCAGGAAATTAAAAACTCTATGGAAATATGGCAAATCAGCTTGAAAGAAACTAAAGATAGATTATCCAAACTGGAGGACAATTTTGCAATGTGGGAGTATGAAAGGGAAAACTTTTTAAAAATAACAAGGAAATAAGCAGTAACAATACAAAGGCTAGAAGATGACAAAAGGATCTATAACTTGAGAATAAAGAATGTGAATGAAGAAGCTGGGGTATAAACAATGGAACTACAAAGGTTATTCACAGAAATAATTAAGGAAAACTTCCCAAACATAGGAAAAGAAAATGATATTCTGATATACCAGGCATACTGAACTACAGCTACCTACAACCAAAACAGAGCTACACCCAGGCATATAATAATCAAGATCCCAGAAATTCAATATAAGAACAGAATATTAAAAGATGTTAGAGACAAGAAACATATAACCTATAGAGGAAGGTCCATTAGAATAATGGCAGACTTCTCGACACAAACCATCAAGTCAAGAAGACCCTGGAGTGAAATATTCCAAGCCCTGAAAGAAAATAACCTCCATCCCAGATTGATATACCCTGACAAACTGTCTCTAGAAATTAATGGAGAAACAAGATGCTTCCAAGACAAAAAGGAACTTGGGAAATTCGCAACCACCAATCCAACTCTACAGAGAATACTGCAGGCCATTCTAGAGAGAGAGAAAAGTACTAGGATTCCAGGAACAGTGGCAGAGAGGCCTCAATGCATGGAGCGGAAAACAGAATGAAGAACATAAGCAGACAACTGATGCCAAAAAAAAGAGCATAACAGAAACGAGGCAGAGAAGATTGTATTCAAAACTGATATGATTGATAGTATCAAGTCTGAGAGTATAGGCAACTGAAGATGACAAGACTACGATACACATTTTAGTTTGATAACTGCCAGTTTTTAAAGTTCTATACTATATACATAGTTCTATTTTTATTAATACAATTATGTATTGGTATATTCAGTTATACTATGTCTGATGATATAGCCAATTCTATTGAAGATAACAAGAGACAACACAGGAACCATGATAGAAATCTTTATACAATGGTCCTTTATGTTTATTTTGCTTCATGTGTTTATACGAATATGTTTTGTTTTGCCTTGCTTTGTTTTGTTTCTCCCTGTAACATAGAAAGGATAGAAATACATGTTTAGACTCATGCATGTGTAGAATTTATAAATAGTTTAGGAGAACTGATCTTAATTCATATGATGAAATGGACAGATACTTTGAAGAAAAAGAGACACTAAGATACCCAGTGCTGATCCTGGAGTGTCATAATGTGAAACCCAGCAATAGTATTAGTCTTTGTTCAGAGTGATATTAGCCTGCTTGGGTTTACTCAATCTCAACATAATTGAAGATACGGATAACTGCATGTATGTTTAAGTGTATAGGATTGATTATCATATGTCTAAGTTTTTGTTGGATAGTTGAACAGAACTGGTTGCAATCTCACTGTTTGAATCCCCTCTTTATATGCTCCACTTTAGTATCTTGAATAACTATTTGTAAGAAGACAATCTGTAATCATCAACTAGTGATTTCTTACTGTTTATTTTTTCTTTGAAATTATGTATTATTTCTACCCGTTTTCTGTTTTGTTTAGTCTTTCTTTAAATTAAATTTAACAAAAGACACTACAGTACCCAGTGCTGATCACAGAGTGTCATGATTTGAAATCCAGCATTCTTTGTTCTAAATGATTATTTTTTGTTCTAAATGATTTTAATCTGCTTTAGTTTGTTTAATATAAACATAAATGAAGATATGGATAACTGCATGTATGTTTAAGTATATAGGATTGACAACCATGTTACTAAGTTTTTGTTGGGCAGTTGAACAGAACTGTTTGCAGTCTCACTGTTTGAATTCCCACTTTGCTTGCTCCATTTTTGTATCTTGAACAATATTTGTAAAACGATAATATGAAAACATCAATTAGTGATTTCTTACTGTTTATTTTTTTCTCTGAATTTATGTATTATTTCTACCTATTTTCTGTTTTGTTTAATCTTTCTTTAAATAAAATTTAAAAAAAAGAAATTCAGCATCTGGGGCCAGGGATATAGCTCAGTAGTTCATCCATGAAGCATGTACACACCACCCGTCACTCCCTGCCTGGCAAACATGAGGTCCTGAGTGGTATTCCTGAGGGGGAAAAATTGACATGCATTCACAATTTTTAAAAAACACTAAAGGAAATAGTTATGGGAGGACCTTATCTCAATCTGATAAAAGCCATTTATGACAAATCTACTGCCAATATCATATTCTCTAAAATCAAGAGAAAGGCAAGAATGTTCAGTACAGTACCTGTTCAGTACAGTACCTGGAATTCTAGCCACAACAATAAAGCAAGAGAAACAAATATGTATGCACATAGGAAAGAGAAAAGGCAAGAGATTCTTATTTGTGGATGACAGAACCTTTACATAAAAGATACAATAATTCCATCAAATATTCTGTGAACTAATAAGGAAATTCAGCAAAATTATAGGATACAAAACATACATAGAAAAAACATTAGGATTCCTATACAGCAATAATGAAGACACTGAGAAAGAGATTAGGAAAACAGTACCATTCATGGTAGCTAAAAAAAAAATTAAAAAGGAATTTACCAACTAAGGAAATGAAACACTTGTATGATGAAAACTATCAGCCTATGAGAAAAGAGATAGGTACCTCAGAAAATGGAAAGATTTGCATGCCTGTAATCCCGGCACTTGGGAGGCTGAGGCAGGATAATCATCATGAGTTGGAGGCCACACTGGGCTACATAGTGAGTTCAAAGCTATCCTGAACTATATATTGAGGCACTCTCACAGAAAAAAGAAATAAAATGGAAAGATAACTCCTGTTCCTGATAGGCAGAACCAATATTTTCAAAATGGCCACATTTCTAAAGCCAATACTTCACTTTAATGCTATTGGACTCAAAACAACAGCACTGTTCTATTCAGAAATAGAAAAGAAAATTATCCTGAAATTCATATAGAATCAGAAGAGAACAAGAATAGCAAAAGCAACCCTGGTCAAAAACTCAAAAGAGGTTGTGACATAATGGTGGATTTGAAGCTGTATTACAAAGCTATGCTGATAAAACCAGCATGGTATCAGCAAAACAAAGAAAACAGAGATGGATCAGTGGAATAGAACAGAGGAAGAAGAAACAACTGCAGGAACACTGAGACATCTAATTTTGACAAAGGCACCAAGAACTTATGATGGAGCAGAGGTAGCCTCTCCATAACAAAATGTATCATGCATACTGGTTATTTGCATGCAGAAGATTGAAAATATAGCTTTATCTCTAACCATATATTAAGCTAAAATCAAAATGGACCATAGACCTTGCTATTAAAACAGAAACACTGAATCTGCCAGAAGATAAAACATGCAACCATCTTGGAGGCAAAGGTATAGGGAATGACTTTATGAACAGAACCCCAGATGCATAAGAAATAATAGCAAGAATCAATACAGGAGATTATAACAAATTAAAAAGTTTCTGCACAGCTAAGGAAACAATCAATACAGTGAAGAGACAACATATAGAATGGAAATCAAATTTTGCCACTCCTCAGAGAGACAACTTAGATTTGCAATATATAAAAACCTCAAGAAAATGACACATTTAGAAATAAAAGAACCAGGGGCCAGGGATATAGCTCAGCAGCACTGCACCTGCCTGGCAAGCACGAGGTAGTGAGTTCAATATCCAGCACCAATAAATGAATGAATGAATGAAAAATTAAATAAGCCAATCAAGATATGGGGATCTTCCACAAAATAAAAAATATAAAAAGTCTGGGGTTGTCACTTGGCATAAAGTCCTTGGATCAGTATGCAGAACCACACTAACACACAAAATCAGACAGTTGGGTGTTGAGGCTCACCCAGTAATATTACGAGTGAGGAAGGCTGAGGCAAGCAGACTGCAATTTCAAGGTCAAGCCCTAGTAAGAAAGTTACTCAACAAAAGAATAAAGGAGAGAGAAATACGTGAACCAGATGAGGCTATATGAAATAAAACACTTTTTTTGTAGCAGGGATCAAACTCATGACTGCCTGCTTGCAAGGCAGGTGCTTATGCCACTGAGCTAAATCCTCAAGCAATAAAACATTCTTAAGAAAGATGAAGAGGGGAGGAGGAGAAAATGGCGGCTTGCTAGGGGATCGGGCGGAGAGTCTCTCTAGAGAAATCATATTAGAAGATAGAATATGACAACATGGAGAGGGCCAGACAAATGGATAACGATTCTTATTAACCAAGACAGTGCAGCTGGAGGATTTAAAGTCGTGCTGAGACTGTGAAGGCTAATAATGGGAGGCTGCAAATCCTGCACCTTTAAATCAACAAACTGACCGGTGGACCCAAGAGGAAAAGCTGTGTTGGCTTTTGGTGACTGCTGGAAACTGAGACCTGGGACCCCGAGAAGCAGCCAGCACTGCCCTGCTGCACCAGAGGAGATCATGAAAGGCTCTGGAGCTCCAAAGCTGAACGCTGAGCAGATTTCTGACCGTTCCGCGCTGTGCCCAGAGCACACACTGTGTAGATTTCTGACCATCCGTGCTGTGCCGGGAGCGCGGGAAATGTGAATGGTGTGGTGTGCAGTGGACCCAGGAGGAGGACCTGCGCTGGACCCTGGTGAGTACTGGGGACCCTGCGGCTGCTGGAGTTGGCCAGGGAACATCTTGGAACTGGGCAGTGCCCACCACCATGGGGACATCAATAACACAGAGAGTCTGGCGGCAGACATCTTAGAGTTGGGCAGAACCTACAGCTCGGTGACATCACCGAGTCCCCCTGTAGGGAGGGCTGGTGGAAGACATCTTGAAATTGGGCAGAGCCTGAGTACATGCTGGCTTCAGCGTCATACAGAGAACTAGTGGGAGACATCTTGGATTTGGGCAGATCTGCTGTTCTGGTGCTCCTGTCACAGAGAGGTCTGGAAGAGAACAGCTGGGATTTGGACAGAACCCTGTGCCATAGTGACATTAGTCAGCTGCTTCTGGTACAAAGAGAACTGGCAGGAGCTACTGGGGCTAAACCAAGCCTCTGCTTGGGGCCCAATAAGCAGATACAAAATAGTCACAACTCAGTGACATCCAGAAAGTACAGCCTAATTTACAAATTGACTGGCGCAGAGGCTGGAGACTAGCCTGTACAGCCCCTGCATCACAGCCTAAACCCAGATAAGAGCAAATTGGGGAGGACAGAAAAACTCAAGTCAGCACAATTCTGAAAGGCCCTAAGCAATTCGGAGAGGGCCAGAGAACCCCAGGACAGTCTGAAAGAAACCAGAAACATGAAAAGAGATAAAAATAAAAAAAAAACTCCAGCTGCCCAACATGAGAAAATAAGCCCAGGAGAAGTAAACACTGAAGAGAACACACACAGTAACCATCCATTGCTCGACACAGCATCAGCCAAAATTAAAAAGTACCTTCATGATCTCATAGAAGAATTTAAAGCTGTACTCCTGATCCAAGTGAGGCAAGATATAAAGAGATTAATTAAAGAAATGACAAGCCCCACCCAAGAGAACACAGATGGAAGAACTGAGGAAATCAGAAAAGAAAGAGAAACTTCTGAAGAAGAATTTAAACATAACTTAGAATACATGAAACAGATCCAAAGAGAATACCAGGAAACTAAAAACTCCATTGAACACTGGCAAAATGCCTTGACAGAAACTAAAGACAACCTTCTGAAACTTGAAGAGAGATTTATGGCATATGATCGTGAAGGAAAAAGCCTCTTAAAAATAACAAGGAACCAGAAAGAAGCAATTCAAAAACTAGAAGATGACAAAAAGATACATAACTTAAGAATTAAGAATGTGAGTGAGGAAGCAGGAGCAACCAAAAATGAAATACAAAGAATATTCACAGATATATTAAAGCAAAATTTCCCATGTATAGCAAAAAGAAATGATATCCAGATAAAAGAGGCATACAGAACCCCAGCTACCTAAAACCAAAACAGATCTATGCCTAGACATATAATAATCAAGATTCCAGAAATCCACCAAAAGAACAGAATATTAAAAGCAGCCAGAGAAAAGAAGCAGATTACCTACAATGGGAAAACTATCAAAATAACAGCAGACTTATCAATAGAAACTCTGAAGTCAAGAAGGGTGTGGGGAGAAATATTCCAAGTCCATATACCCGTCAAAACTCTCTCTCAAAATTAATGGAGAAATAAGATACTTTCAAGACAAGGAGGAACTGTGGGAGTTTGTGGCCACCAACCCAACCCTACAGAGAGTGCTGAAGGACATTACAGAGAAAGAGAGGAAGAGATACCAGGATTCCAGCAACAGTTGCAGAGAGGCCTCAGTGAATGGGGCAGACAGTGGAATGAGGGAATAAGGTGGAAAAATTATAGCAGAAAAGTGGAGTAGCAGACATGAGGCAGAGACGGTAAGCTATAGTCTTCAGTATAGACAGCTCTGAAACTCTATAAAAAAAGAAAAAGGCAGAGGTCATTGTTAATGGTGTATAAGGATTTAAAAGACACAGTAGTCTTATTGCCATATTTAGTTTGAATTTAATTTGTTCTGGTCTGTCTACTCATGTCAGATTTGAGGGCACAGACATCTTGACCCAAAAATAGCAGGTTATATCATGGTAACTATCCTTACTTTCCTATTAACTTAAACTGAAATCCTGCAATACTTACATTGTCTTACTATGACTGATCTTAATTGAATCTGAATCATAAGACTATGGGTTGGCCTTGGCTGATTTTATTTGAAATTGGTGTGCTTGTTAGTATCAACCCTAAAAGTAGAGGCAACTACTCTGAGGATGACAAGATGTAAAGGATATCCATACTGGTATAATTAGTAACAGCTCTCAAATCCTACAATGCTGTCAAAGTTAAGTTTTTATAAAAATAGGTGATACTATATTTAACTATAATAAGCCAGTGTTGTGGTCAAATCTATTGAAAATAACAAGAGAAAACATAGTAACTACAGAAGATCATCTATATTGTGGTCTTATATGTCTTATCCATTGCATGTTTTTCTAGGAAATTGTTTTGCTGTCTTGCTATGACTTGGTATTCCCTATAATACAGAGAGGATAGATATATATGTAGAAATTCACACATGGGTTTTTTTTTAATTACTTATGGGAACAGATTATATAATGCAAGATGTAATGAACAGATACTCTGAGGAAGAGATGCTAAGAAACCCGAGGCTAATATTGTAGCATTATGATATAAATTCTAGCAATACTATTGTTCGCTGATTAGAATGACATTGGACTGGTTTCTTGAGTTCAATTTCAGCATATGTAGAGATGGAGACAGCTATCACAAAGAGAATGAGAGATGCGATGGTAGTTACTATTGTCTTCTCTAATTTGGAACTTGAGGACCTAAAAAGCCTCCAATGATTTGAATAGTTCTATAATATGCAATAAGTATATAAAGTGGGTGAAGATGGGGACAACTATTTGTAAGAAACTAGAGACAGTTAGATAGACAATGAAGATCTCCAGTGGACTTGCTTCGAAATCTGTATTTCTTTAAATTGTTTTTTAAACTGCTTTGTTCTGTTTTGATATGTTTAATCTTACCCTCTTTGAGATGTAAAACAAATGTGTAGGACTGATAACCATATTACTGAGCTTTTGTTCGATCATAGAGCAGAATGGTTTATAGTGTCACTTTTTGAATGTCATTCTAAATACTTTAATTCTATAACATGAACAGTTATTTCTAAGATGACAATGTGTAACTTATCAACCAGCAATTTCTTACCGTTTGTTTTTCTGTAAGTTTGTAGTATTTCTGACCTTTTTTATCTCTATGTATTTTTTTGTTTCCTTTTCTTTAAATAAAAAAAAGAAAGATGAAGATGGGTAATTCTTTTTTATGATTTTTTTATTTAAAGAGAGAAGAAAAAGAAGGAAGAAAAGAAAGGACATAAAAAACAATGCAGTAAAAGGGTACAAATAATACAGTATTTCTAGAAAAAAATATATACAGTACGAAATCACCAGTTAATAGGTTACATATTATCTTCTCAGAAACGGTTGTCCATATCACTAAATTAAAGCATATAAAGTGGACATTAATACAGTGATATTGGAGATAGTTCCATTCAATGATCCAACAAAAGCTCAGTTATATGGTTTTCCGTCCTACACACTCGAACATACCTATGGTTATATTGCTTAGTCCACCTTACTTTCCTCTCTTTTTTACAGTAACAATTAGACTTTTAGGGTTTATTACTCTCATGGTTCTTATTACTTTTTTGAAGAGAACAAAACCAAATGTGACTAAGCAAAACAGAGTCAGTTAGAACAGAAGGATGGGCATAGTACATGATGGAAAAATAGAATACCAGGTGATCAAAAGTGATTAACATTGTGCCTCTTGCTATTTTTAAATTGAGTTGTCTATATCATCAGGTATAATAGAATTGATCAAAACAGTACGGAACAATACCAATAAAATCTACACTGAGAATCTTACAGAACTTCAAAAAAAAAAAGGATGATAGTCCATCCATATTGGGCATCATAGTATATCTTATTGCTGAAGAGGGGTAATTCTTAATGATGAAGTGTAAGTTTGAACTGAGTTAGAATTATCTGGTTTGGATGTACTGAGTTACACAGGTTTTTCTATCAAATAAAAACAACTTGCATGAAAGAAGAACTATAGCAAATTCAACAAAATTGATAGTTATGTCACTAGAAGACTTGTATTTATCTGTGAAAGACAGAAAGAGGGAAGGAAAGAAAGTAAAAGGACGGACGGATGGGTGGATGGACAAGATTACAGTAAGTTGTAGTGGCAAATGCAGGTAATCCCAGAATTCAGAATGCTAAAGGAAGAAGACTGCAAGTTTGAGGGAAGGCAGGGTTGCATACTGAGATCAGGATTCAAAAGCAATAAAGCAACAAACAAAATAAAAGCACCCCCCCAAACCAAGGCTAATAAGCAAAATTATCCATTCATTCAGAATCGCAATTTGATCAAATCCAGTGCTCATTTATGATTAAAGAAGGGGAAATTTCCCAGCTCTAAAAAAATTGAAAGCTTGCACTTCATATAATTTTTCAGGTTAAAACATTAAATGCTTTCCTCCTAAAATTAGGGAAAAGGCAAGGATGTCTACTTTTATCACTCAAATTCTCCACACCATTAAAAGTTCTTGCTAATCACATAATGAAAAATAGAAAGAGAAAGAGAAAGAAAGAAAGAAAGAAAGAAAGAAAGAAAGAAAGAAAGAAAGAGGGAAGGAAAGGAAAGGAAAGGAAGAGAGGAGAGGAGAGGAGAGCAGAGGAGAGGAGAGGAGAGGAGAGGAGAGGAGAGGAAATATAAGAGATCAGGTCATGGACTGAAACTTCAAAAGTGTGAGCCAAAAGAAACCGTTCCTCCTTTAAGTTGTAGGTGTCAGGCATTGTGTCTCAGCAATGAAGAAAGTAAGACAGGAGCAAAAGCAGAAATGAGAACACCAGTCACGAAGTAGTTGTTGTTGTCAGGTGAGAGGTGCTGTGATGATGGCTTGCCCCATGTAGAAGCAGCAAATAGAGGTGATCAAAACGGAGATGTATTTTGAAGTTTCAGCCAACACAGTTTGCTGCTGACATTGACTGTGAGGTTTGGAAAAAAGAGAAATAAAAGATAGCTGGATTCACTGGTGTTAACTGTGAATGAACTACTGATGAAGTTAGAATTATCTGGTTTGTATGTACTGAGTTGGATGCTGAACAGATATTCTAATAAAGACATGGAGTAGGCATTTGGATATGCTAATCCAAGGTTTGTGTTAATCTTTATGGAAAATTTGGGGAAGAAGGGATTTAAATTACAGCAACATAATCTAAAACTGAATTTTAGACATCTAAGTTTCTTGGCTTCTTCCAGGTTTAAACTTTTTAGGCCTAAGTGACAACCAGTTTACCCTACTCCCCACCAAGTTATTAAAAGCCTTGGCTAATGCTCTGAAGTGGCACCTGGTCAGTTAAAAACATATCCATTTAAATTCCTGGGCTGCCCTTCACCCCATGTTCACCAGGAAACATGGTTATTTCCTTAACAAAATTTGCAAAGTCTTATGTAGGGAGCTGTTGAACCTGGAGATTGATCACATGTGTGGGGCTAAAGCAAGGCCAGTCCAGAAAAACAGAAAGACCAAAACAAGCTATGTAAACAAGTTGTTCCAGCACCAAGAAGGCAAGGGGCCCAGGACTGCCAAGCAGTGGGTTGCTAGGCAGAGGGGCTGAAATTGATGTCATCTTTCCCAGTATATAAATAAAGGTGTTACAGTGGTTGAGAAGTTCCTTCCCTCCCATCAGGAGGATAAGGGCTCCCCCAAATCCCAACTTTGTCTTTTGTTTTTCTCATCCTCTTGCTGGTCCTTAATTCCTAGAACCTCAGGAGCTGCATTGGGTCGAGGCAGTCTTACAAAATTATCCTACACATTTGCATTAAACAGTTTTTTTTTTATTTAAGAGGAAAAAGAGAAAAACACAAAACAAAACAAAGCAGTGTAAGGTTACATATAATACAGAACTACAAAAAAAAAAGCATAACAGTAAGAAATCACCTGTTAATAGATTACATATTATCATCTTGGAAATAGTTGCTCAAATCACAGTATCAAAGAATACAAAGTAGACATTCAAACAGAGAGACTACAAACAGCTGTGTTCAATGATCCAAAAACATTAATATAGTCAGCTATTCAACATCCCTATACACACTTGCTGTTATATCCGTTAGAGCTCTTTTTTCCCCTTCCTCTCTTTTTACAACAAAATTTACACATTTTAGATTTTATTACTCCTTAGTTCTTATTACTTTTTTTGGGGGGGGAGAATAAAGTCAAATATGGCAGAACAAAGCTGTCAGTGAAAACCAAGGATAGACTTAGCACATGATGTAGAACAGAGTATACGGTTATTAACAATAGTTATCAACGTTGTCTCTTGTTTCCTTAAAAAGATTTGTCTATCTCATTAGATATTATAAAGTTGGACAAAACAGTAGAGAACAAGACCAATAAAACTTAGACATTGTAAACATTACAGGACTTCCAAAGGAGACAATAGTCAAACCAAAATGGGCATCTTAGTGAATCTTACTGCCTTCAAAGTAGTTGCCTATACCCTCGGACCTGATACTATCCCACAGAATGGAACAGAGTCTAATCAGTCAAAACAAGATCGTGGGAGCATTACAGGACTTCAAAACAAGTTAATAGGAAATCGAAAAGAGTTACTATTATATATCCTAATTTTTTAAATTTTTCCCTTAATTAAAATAAACATAAGAAATAACTAAATAATTTTTTTAAAGAATAATAGTTACCATAGTGTCTGTCTTTTTCCTTGAGATATTTGGATAAAACTTCATATACTATAGCTTCAAATATTTCCATATCAAGAAGCCCGGAATAAAGCCTTTCTAATTAATAAGTGAAAATTTTATAAGGCTTCAAGGCCACATAATGGGGAATCATGATTGCCACATATTTTCATATATTTGAATCATTACTTACATTAGGGAAACTATTCGGTATTCATACATGCGAGATTGATTTATTTCACTTATGAGTATGGTCTCAAGCTGCGCCCATTTATTGATAAATATCTCAATGTGATCCTTCTTTATAGCTGAATAATATTCCATTGTATAGAAATACCACAACTTTTTTATCCATTCCTCAGTTGATGGACACTTGGGTTGTTTCCAAGATCTGGCGATTACAAATTGTGCTGCTATAAACATAGGTGCACATAAATCACTGTGGTATGATGCTTTCAGTTCTTCTGGGAATATGCCTAGAAGTGGAATAGCTGGAATAAATGGGATTTCCAATCCCAACTTTTTGAGAAACCTCCAGACAGACCTCCACAAAGGCTGTACCAGTCTACACTCCCACCAACAGTGCAGGAGAGTTCCTTTTTCCCCACATCCTCTCCAGCATTTGTTGTTGTTGGTTTTCTTGATCCTGGCCATTCTTTCAGGAGTGAGATGGAATCTCAGTGTGGTTTTAATTTGCATTTCTCTGATGACCAATGATGATGAGCATGTTTTCATATATTTATTTGCCATTTGCATTTCTTCATCTGAGAATTGCGTATTCATCTCAGATGCCCATTTTTGGATTGGATCTTTGAATTTTGGAGGTCTGAGTTTTTTTAATTCTTTATATGTTTTAGACAAGAGTCCCTTGTCTGAGAGAGAGTTCACTAAAATCTTTTCCCAGTTTGTGGGTTTTCTTTTCACTATGCTGGAGATTTCTTTTGACATGCAGAAACTTTTTAATAAGATGTGGTCCCAGTTATTGATTCTGGGAAGTGTTTCCCGTGCGGTTTGAGTCCTGTTCATGAATTCTCTACCTACTCCTATGTCTCCAAGGTTTCTTCCCACTTTGTCTTCCAATAGATTTAGTGTTTCTGTTTTAATATTCAGATCTTTGACCCATTTAGATTTTAATTTAGTACATGGTGATAGACATGGGTCTAGCTTTAGTTTTCGGCAAATGGAGAGCCAGTTTTTCCAGCACCATTTATTAAAGAGACTGTCGTTCTTCCAGTGAACCTGCTTGGCTCCTTTATCAAAGATAAGGTGGTTGAGTGTGTTTGTAGTTGTGGTTGTATCTTCTAATCTATTCCATTGATCTTCGCCTCTGTTTTGATTCCAATACCATGTTGATTTTACTACTGTTGCTTTGTAGTATAATTTCAAGTCAGGGATTGTGATGCCTCCTGCTTTGCCTTTGCTGCTTAGAATTGCCTTTGCGATTCTAGGTCTCTTCTGGTTCCAGATGAAATTTAGGAGTGATTTCTCTAGATCTATAAGGTATGTTGATGGTATTTCTATTGGGATTGCATTGAATCTGTATAACAGTTTTGGGAGAATGGCCATCTTCACAATGTTTGTTCTTCCTATCCATGAGCAAGGGATGTCTTTCCATTTTCTGAGATCATCTTCAATTTCCTTTTTCAGTGTATTATAGTTTTCACTGTATAAGTCTTTCACTTCTTTCGTAAGAGTAATTCCTAAATATTTCATTTTTTTGCTTGCTAATGTGAATAGTCCAGTTTCTCTTATTTCCCTCTCTGTAATTTTGTTGTTCGTGTATAGGAATGCTATTGATTTCTGAGTATTGATTTTGTATCCAGCCACATTACTGAATTTATTTATTGTATCTAAGAGTATTTCAATGGAGTTTAGGGGGTCTTCTATGTAGAGTATCATGTCATCTGCAAACAATGATAACTTAACTTCTTCTTTTCCTATCTTTACCCCTTTTATTTCTCTTTCTTGCCTAATTGCTCTGGCTAGTACTTCCAGTACTATATTAAATAGGAGTGGTGATAAAGGACATCCTTGTCTTGTGCCTGATTTTAAAGTAAAGGCTTTCAATTTTTGGCCATTTAGAATGATGCTGGCTGTTGGTTTGTCATAAATGGCCTTTATTATATTGAGGTAAAGACCATCTATTCCAATTTTCTGTAGAGTTTTTATCATGAATAAATGTTGGACCTTATCGAAGGCTTTTTCTGCATCTATAGAAATGATCATGTGATTCTTATTTTTGGCTTTATTGATATGGTGGATTACATTTATTGATTTGCGTATGTTGAACCATCCTTGCATTCCTGGGATGAATCCCACTTGGTCATGGTGTATAATCTTCTTGATGATTTGCTGGATCCTATTTGCCAATATTTTATTGAGGATTTTTGCATCTGTGTTCATTAGGGAGATCGGTCTATAGTTCTCTTTTTTAGTTGGGTCTTTCTCAGGTTTTGGTACTAGAGTAATATTTGCTTCCAGGAACGACTTAGGAAGGATTGCTTCCCTTTCAATTTCATTGAACAGTTTGAGGAGTGTCGGCATTAGGTCTTCTTTGTATTTCTTGTAGAATTCTGCAGTGAATCCATCTGGGCCTGGGCTCTTCTTGGTGGGTAAGGACTTAATTACATTTTCAATTTCAGTAACAGAGATTGGGTTATTGAACAGTTTTACATCCTCTTGATCTAGCTTTGGCACTTCATATGCTTCTAAGAATCTGTCCATTTCTTCTGTGTTATCAAACTTTTGAGAGTAGAGGTTTTCGAAGTAGGTGTTGATGATCTTCTGTATTTCTATTGGGTCTGTAGTGATTTCTCCTTTTTCATTTCTTATTGCATGAATTTGAGCTTTTTCTTCCCTTTTTTTAATAAGGTTGGCTAGGGGCTTATCGATTTTATTTATTCTTTCAAAGAACCAACTCTTTGATTTGTTGATTCTTTGGATTGTTTTCTTAGTCTCTATTGCATTGATTTCTGCTCTGATTTTTATAATTTCCTCTCTTGTTTTGGCTTTGGGCTTGACTTGCTCTTCTTTTTCTAGCTGTTTGAGGTGTAGCATCAAGTTATTTATTTGTATTCGTTCTGTTTTCCTGATGTGGGAACTCAGTGCAATAAATTTTCCTCTCAGGACGGCTTTCATTGCATCCCACAGGTTCCGGTAAGTTGTATCTGAATTTTCATTTTCTTTTAGGTATTGTTTGATTTCTTCTTTAATTTCCTCTGTGACCCACTGATTACTCAAGAGTGTGTTATTCAGTTTCCATGTGTTTGTGGGATTTTTGCAGTATCTTTTATCATTAATTTCTAATTTCAGAGCGCTATGATCCGATAACATGCAAGGGATGATTTCAGCTCTTTTGCACTTGTTTAAATATGTTCTGTGAGCTAATATATGGTCTATTTTA
Organism: Cavia porcellus; assembly: GCF_034190915.1. Taxonomy (NCBI): domain Eukaryota; kingdom Metazoa; phylum Chordata; class Mammalia; order Rodentia; family Caviidae; genus Cavia; species Cavia porcellus. Next base: position 18,901,799 of record NW_026947486.1, read on the forward strand.
GAAAATGATCCATGCACTGCTGAGAAGAATGTGTATTCTGATGTTGTTGGGTGGAACATCCTGTATATGTCTATCAAACCCATTTGTTCACAGGTATGATTCAGTTCTGTTATTTCTTTGCTCATTTTCTGTCTGGTTGATCTGTCCCTTGGTGTCAATGGCATATTAAGGTCTCCTGTTACAATTGTGTTACTGATAATTTGAGTTTTCATTTCTGTTAATAATTGTTTCATATAACTTGGTGCTCTGGAGTTTGGTGCGTATATATTTAAGATAGTTATCTCTTCCTCTTGGAGTTTTCCCCTTACAAGTATGTAGTGACCTTCTTTGTCCTTTATGGTCATTGTTGGTTTAAAGTTCACGTTGTCTGCAAACAGAATGGCTACTCCTGCCTTTTTCTGGATTCCTGCTGCATGAAGAATTGTTTTCCATCCTTTGACTTTCAGTCTGTGAGTATCCTTCTGGGTTAGATGGGTTTCCTGTAAACAGCATATGGTTGGATTTTGTTTCTTGATCCATTCTGCTAGTCTGTTTCTTTTGATTGGTGCATTGAGACCATTTACATTAATGGTTATTACTGTTAAATGCTGGTTAATTGTAGGAATGTTATCTCTCTGCTGTTGCATCTTTATCTTTCTGTTCTGTTTAATTATTTGCTTTGCTTAGTGGTTTTTTCCTTTGTGTATCTAAACTGTCTTTCAATATTTTTTGCAGGGTCGGTTTGGTGTTCATGAAGTTCTTCAGCTGTTCTTTGTCATGGAAGTATCGTATTGCACCATCTATTTTGAATGATAGTTTTGCAGGATATATCAGTCTTGGTTGGAAATCATTTTGCTTTAGGATCTGGAATATTTCACTCCATGCTCTTCTTGACTATCGTTTGTGCTGAGAAGTCTGCTGTGATTCTGATAGGTTTTCCTTTATAAGTGATCTGTCTTTTCTCTCTGACAGCTTTTAGTAATCTATTCTTGTGTTGGATTTCTGGGATGGTGATTATTATATGTCTGGGTGTAGTTTTATTTTGGTTATGAGTGTTTGGAGTTCTATATGCTTCACTGATCTTGATGTCAGTTTCTGATCTCATGCTTGGGAAATTTTCAGCTATTACTTCTCTAAATATCCGCTTGACATCCTTTATGTTGTCTCCCTCTCTTTCATTAATCCCTATCATTCTTATGTTATTCTTCTTTGCATCGTCTTGCAGTTGTTGAATTGTTGTTTCCTGATTCCTTGTTATTTTCAAAAGATCTTTCCTTTCCTGTTCACTAGCTGCAATCATGTCTTCAAGGTCTGAAATTCTATCTTCACTTTCATTAAGGCGGTTTTTACAACTTTCAGTGGAGTTTTTTATTTCCTGTATATCTCTGTGCATCTGCATTATGTATTCTGTTTGTTTCTTATATTGCTCGTCTAGGGATTCTATCTTTTTGTTTAGTTCCTCCAATTTTTTTATCTGTGTTTTCTTTAGATATATTTAGAATCTCTTTCATTTCTTTTATCATTTCTTCTTTTATCTGGGAGATTATTTCGAGTTTGAATTTCTTTAAAGCTTCCTGGAGTTGTTTGTCAACTTCAGTAGCTATTATGTCCGATATATGAGGTGGATGGGATATATTTTCTTCTATATACATTGCTCCTAGGGTTTCCTGAGATGGGCTGGAGGTTTGAGGTTGTAATTTGGTCTTTCGTTTTGTCATTTTGTATATTTCTGTGTTTCAAGTGTTATTTGAAAGCTTCCTCAGGATCTGTTGAAAATCCCCTTCTATGCTTGGAGCTACTGAGCCTCTGACACCACACTACCCCAAGCCATTGGGCCTGCAGAACCAGTGTCCCTCCTCTGCCTGCTCAGAACTCCGCAGTTCCAGACAAGCTGGGCCTCAGGGACACTGTGCGCCCACCTGCCCCTTGGAAGATCCACAGCTCTTCAATTGCAGCCGGGTTAGGGTGCTCTCCACAGGCCACAGTGCCTCAGGAGCCTGTGATCCCTCCCTGCTTGCAGAGATATCCACAGTCCTCTAGGCAAAGGAAGGGACTTCTGCAGGCACTCCAGATCCGCCCAGCTCCTCCTCTGCAGGCAGATGGCTAGGAGCGGCTGGGCTCGGGGGTTAGTGTAGGGCCGCCCATCCGTCAGGAGCTCAGCAGACTTCCAAGTGTAGCCGGGGGGGGGGGGGGGGATGGGGAGGCAGCTGTAGTGGCCTCTAACCCACTGCTCCACTTCACTGCACCCAGAAGCCTGGGGGGTCCGGAACAGTCTGAGATTTGGGCAGACTGTGCTGGGCACTCACCACAGGCTGAGGTGCCTCAGGAAGCTGCGATGCCTCCCTGCTTGCAGAAGTATTCAGTCCTTCAGACAAAGGAAGGGACTTCTGCAGGCACTCCAGATCCGCCCAGCTCCTCCTCTGCAGGAGATGGCTAGGTGCGGCTGGGCTCGGGGGTTAGTGTAGGCCCGCCCATCCGTCAGGAGCTCAGCAGACTTCCAAGTGTAGCCGGGGGGGATGGGGAGGCAGCTGTAGTGGCCTCTAACCCACTGTTCCACTTCTCTGCACCCAGAAGCCTGGGGGGTCCGGAACAGTCTGAGATTTGGGCAGACTGTGCTGGGCACTCACCACAGGCTGAGGTGCCTCAGGAAGCTGTGATGCCTCTCTGCTTGCAGAAGTATTCAGTCCTTCAGACAAAGGAACGGGCTTCTCTAGAAATACGCTGCTCAGCTGTGAGAACGTCTTGAACGATTCACATCCACACTCATGCATAAGCTCAGCTGCTTGCAACTCACTGCAGACTAAGCTGGGTTTCAAACAGTGATTCAGGATCTAGGGTTTTTTTCCTTCCTGTGGCACCAACATCTTCAACGTGTCCTCCAATCCTGTGAGGTCGTTTGTCGTCTGAGGGATGGAGCACATCCGAACGACCAAGGTACCCGGGTGCAGGAGAGCATTCGCCGCTGGCTGGGGTCTCTGCATTAAACAGTTGTTAAGGAGAAAGTGTGAGGTTATTTATCACATGATAGTGGTTTTCTTTCCATAGAGTCACTGTGTTTGTTCCATTCTTCTCCTAAAGGAATGACCTCCAGGGCCTCGTAAACAAAAAACTTGATTTTGATTTAAGGTTCCCCCGAAGAATGGTGTTGACTCCAACTTAGGATACCAGCTGGTCCATCTTTCTTTACTTCTCAGAACACATTACTCATATCTTTCTCTTAGAGTAGTTATCTTCAAACTTTCTTGCTCATGGACTCCCTAAAGGAATTTTGGAGAATTGTACTGTTAATCACTGACATTAAAATTTCTTGTCTTAAAATATTGGGAAGAGATTTGATATATATATATATATATATATATATATATATAATCATTTAAGAATACGTTCTTCAAAATATATGCAACAGTATACAAAAGTGATATGATATACATATCCAGAAGAAATGAGTTGAAAATATATGAGATGCTTCGTTATATGTATACCTATTTTAGTTTTCAGGATATTGATGTAAATGATAATGTGTTTTAATTTCAATTTCCCTTTGTTCATTTTTAGGGTTATCGGTTGGATGTTGAATGACACCCAAAGGTCTGTGTGTTAAAAGGTTTGACCTCAAAAGATGTGTTATTATTGGAAGACAGGAGAACCTTGGAGAGGTAGGGCCTAGTGGGAGGTCCTTAAATTATTAGAAGTGTACCGAAAGGGGACTATGGGGCCCTGGCCACTTTATTTTTCTTTTTTGCTCTGTGGCTCATATGTAAGTGGGTTTGCTCCAAAATGCAATCCCTGCCATTGCAATCTGTCAGCACCCCTGTCAGAGGCCCAAAGCAATAGGCCACCCAATGTTGGACTAGAACTTCTAAAACTGTGAGCCAAAATAAATCTTTCCTTTTATAAGTTAAATAGCTCAAGTAAAGCTTGCTAACACAGCTAGTATGTTAATCTTACACCTCTAGCCTTACTCATTGACTAGTTCCAGAAGTTTTTGGTGGTGGTGGTGATGTGATTGATTCTTTGAGATTTTCTGCAGAGCTGAGCTTGTCATCTGCAAACAAAGATACTTTTATTTCTTTCTTTTTAATCTCTATATATTTACCTTCTTATTGTATAAGCTAGGACATTTAGTGCAATGTTGAAAAGAATTGTGAGAGAGGACAACATGGCTTTGTTCCTGATTTTAGCAATAAAGCTTCAAACTTTTGTCATTAAGTATAATAACTATAAGGTTTTCATAAGTTCTTTATGAAGTTGAGGACGTTTCCCCCTCTAATCTAAGTTTACTGAGAGCTTTTGTCATGCACGGAATTTGAATTTTGTAAAACACACTTTTTTCTGGGTCCATTGATATAAGGGTATGATTACTCTTTTTTTTAGCCTGCTAATATGATGGATTTAATTATTTGATTTTTAAATATTGAACGAGGGATAGGGAGGAGAAGGGAAGGGGATGAAAAATGAATGTATTACGTACGTGTACCAATTTACCACCACGAATGTAATCATTATGTATTGCAAACACGCACTAATAAAAAATTTTAAAAAAAGAAATCAGGTCACAGTGACACATGACTGTACTCCTAACTACTTGGAAGGTTGAAGCAGGAGGATCACTTGCATCCAGAAATTCCAGGCCAGCTTGAAATATCTGACGAGACCCAGTCTCTAGAAGAAATAAATAATACCAGCCATATGGATTCAAACAAAAAATGAGGCTTTCTATTTTTAGAAGAAACACATTTGTTTGTATAAAAAACAAGGACTCTACATAAAAGCACACAAAAAAGAACACCTTGAAATTTTTAACTGAGCACAGTATGCCAAAGGTCTCACAATAATATATTAATATGGAAACCTCAATCAGATTTCCATATTCTAAGAATGATCATGTGGGAACCGAATATTTTTAAAATACCACTTATATGTGGGCACAGTGGTCCTTGGGCGTAATACCAGCTCTCTATGAGGCTAAGGCAGGAGAATTCCAAATTTGAGCCCAGACTAGGAAACAGAACCTACCCAGACCACGTGTGAAAATGAAACAAAATCAAGATGTAGCTCAGAGTGAAGGACATAGGTCCAATGCCTGGTATACCCCTCTGCCAAAAAAAAAAAAGAGACAAAAGTACACAGAAAGACAGCAGTTTAGTACTAGTTGGTCAGGGTGGTCTTGAATTCCTGGACTGAAGCCACAAGACTTCCTAAACCTCGATAGTAGCTGGACTTGGCAGGAGTGTACCATCATGCCTGGCTATATTTGATTTTGATCTTTTTTGGTGTTTTTTAGAACCCAAGATCAAATCAAGGGGGTTGGGCATGGTTGGCAAGTGCTCTACCACTAAGCTATACCACCCAACCCTGGTTATTTATAAATGACCTTTCAAATTTATTAGAAGAGAACTCAAGGAGCCAGGTGTGTTGCTCAGGAGTACAGTGCATGCTTAACATGCGAAGCCCCAGGTTTAATCTTCAGCAACAAAAAGAAAACTAAGAATGTAGTACATGTCTACATCTACCAGGTATAATGTTATGCATTATCAAAGTTAGCTAAACACAGAATCTATCATCAATGTAATTTTGACTATGGCCATCCTACCCTGAATATGCCTGATCTCATCTGATCAATATCATTTAGGGATGTTGAGGCTACCAAACCCAGCCAATCACGGAGTAACCTCAGAAATTTGTCCCATATCTAAAAGTAGACACAACAAAAGGGACATGAAATGATGAAACATTGTTTATTATTTTATTCATAGTTTTACAAATTACATGGTAACTTAAGACTACAGGTTAATGTTTGTATACATATATACAGGAAAATCCTCCGCAGATTCTTTTCTGGGGATTAAATTTAGGTCCTCAGGAATCCTAGGAATGTGTGGTTACCTCTAGACTACACACTGCCAGCCTTTCATCAGATTTTTGACAAAGGTGTAACAAAGGCAATTCAATGGAGGAAAAGGTCTTTCAAACAGTAAAGCTAGAGCAACCGGAAATCCAGAGGCAAAACCAAACCAAACTACCTTTGGCCAAAAAACAAACACTTTATACCAATATTACCTGAACTCTCTCTCTCTCTCTCTCTCTCTCTCTCTCTCTCTCTCTCTCTCTCTCTCATATTTTGAAGTACTGCAGGCTGAAGACATGGCCTACACATTGAGCTACATCTCTAGTTGCTTTTTAGTAAATTTCTTATTCTGAGGCAGGGTCTCTAAACTGCCCTGCTGGTTGGAACTTGCATCCCTCAAGGTCAGCTTCTCAAATGCTGGCAGGGCAGGCATGTGTCACCATGCCCTGACTGAGTGTTTCCTTAACTATTTAAAATGTTCATCTCAAACCAATGGCCAGCCTCAAATTAATGGTTAGGCACATCCAATCCATCTCTTAAATTTAATAAAAAAGTCCAGGTTGGCTCCTGTCAGAACACAATACCTGCCAAAAGAGAGAGCCAATGTTAGTTAAAAATTTAGAGATTGGGACTAGAGGAGCAAATGGTAGAAAGCAAAGTACCATGTAAACTTGTGAAAAGACACATGTCCCTGCAGACTTACAGATACTCAATAAACTCGAGTTGCTGTTGTACCTGAAAAAGTTAATTTCAGAAAAAGGATTGCATTTGGCTATTTTACAAATCTGGGGACAAGTGTCCTAGCCATGTTATTCTCTATAAAGGATGTGGCAGTTATTTCAACAGGAAAAGTACCTTGTAACAGAGCAAAGACGCCAGGACACAAACCAAAAGCATCCAACAGTGACCTGAAGCCCTAATGTGATCCTTCACCCCACAGACTCCCTACCATCACCCTCAGCCCTTGTCCTTCATCCCTCGCCCTCACCGAGTGCTCTCCATTCCCACCCCACAGATCTTGGCAACTTGCCTTGCAGCCCAGTTCCCACCACTAACCAATTTTGCCATCCCTGAGACAAGCAGCTGTCCAGGCAAGTTGTCTCTGGGCCTCCTTCTGTCTAAGGTCTTCAAACTTCCTTTGCTCATCGTGGGTTGCGGAGTGACTCCTTAAGGACTCTGAGAGGAGTTCCTACACCACCTGCCTGGCCCTCCAGAAGCAGGACTGGGCCGCTTTAGGGAGGTGAGGGGGAGGGGAAGGGTGGGGCTGCTGCCATCCACCCCCCTAAGGGAGACCTGAAGAGTCAGTGGGCAGTGGGAGGAGGTGTTTTTCAGTAAGGAATAGAATGTATTAAGAAGGCACATTAACATGCCTAGGTGCAAAGTAAATAGTTAAACACATGCTACTCTCAGTGAACTGTAAAGCAAAAAATAACATGAACGAATAATTATTTTCACAAAAACTTTTCCGTTTTAGAACTATCACTTGTTTATTTGTGTATTGTAAGTTGTTAGCCTTGATATATAAACTAGTTTCTCAATCTTACATTTAAATCTTTTCGAAGTAAGTTTTAGCAATGTGAAGTTCATGACATAAAATTTGTATTGAAGTTTGGATGCAAATCACACACTTTTGCAAACCTTTCAAAACGGAAATGTGAGTGAAGATTTATATTCCCACATGCTGCTTACAGCAGCTTCCTTTTAAGAAATGAATTGCTATGGGGAAGGGAAGCAACAAAAAAGGCTCCTCGACCCCCAATCCTGAGAATCAGGCAATAGTGGACACTGCACCAATATACATTAAGCGCCATTTAGAGAGCCTCATAGACCAATTCAGGAATGAAGTTATCAATGACCTGAAGCTAGAAGTATGCAGAATAGTTAGAGAAATGCTAAGCACCACCCAGGAAAAAGCAGATGGTGGAAGGGAAGAACAGAAAAAGAGGGGAGAATTGCTTGATGGAGAAAACAGAGAAAGCATTGAGTATGTGAAGCAGGTGCAAAGGGACTATCAAGAAATCAAGAAGTCTACCCAAGACTGGCATAACAGCTTGAAAGAAACTAAGGACAGACTATCTGAATTGGAGGGCAGACTTGAAACATGGGAGAATGAAATGAAAAACTTCTTAAAAATAACAAAGAAACACACAGCAATAATACAAAGACAAGAAGATGATAAGAGGAGCCATAACTTAAGGATTAAGAACATAAAAGAAGAAGTAGGGACACAAACAAGTGAACTACAAAAGCTACTCACAGAAATAATCCAGGAGAATTTTCCTAATTTAGCAAAAGGTAAAGATACTCAAATGTATGAGGCATACAGGACCCCAGCTACCTACAACCCTAACAGAGAAACACCCAGGCATATAATAATAAAAATTCCAGAAATTCAATACAAGAACAGAATATTAAAAGCTGTAAGAGACAAGAAACAGATCACTTACAAGGGAAGACCCATCAGAATTACAGCAGATTTCTCTTCACAAACCATCAAATCACGAAGAGCATGGGGAGAAATAATTCAAGCTTTGAAAGATAATAATCTACAGCCAAGATTGAGATATCCTGCACAACTGTCCCTGGAAATTGATGGAAAAACGAGGTGCTTCCAAGATAAAGAGGAACTGGGGGAATTTGCAACCACCAATTCAACCCTACAGAAAGTATTGCAGGATATTCTAAAAAAAGAAAAATACAAAGAACCCAGAAATAGGGGAGGGGAGGCCACAACGAATGGAGCAGAGAACAAAATGAAGAAGACAAACTGACAGCTACTGACAGAAAAAGAGCTCAACAGAAATGAGACAGAGAAGATTGGATGATAGGAACAGCTTTTTTTGGAGAAAATGACATCTTAATAGGTAATGCTGATTTAGTACCATCTTGTTTTGAAGTCTCATCTAGCTTTTGTTCTTCTGTCTCCAATGGTCTAAACAGGTTGTATCTTATTGGATTTTGCTATGTACGATAGTATAAGAAAAAACCTTTTAAAGACAAGGAGATTATACAGAGACCATTGTTCATTTTCTGTTAGTCGATTCTAAATACTCTATAATGCTGTCATTCTCTTAAATGGATTTACATTGTTTTGATATACTTAATGCTACAGTATATGAAGTTGTACTCAAGGACTTCAGGGAGGGAGTCAATATGGTAACTATTTTTGGGTCAGGATTAGCTGGTGGTGAAACACTATTCTGCTTAAATGGTTATGTTTTGATCTGCCCTGTTTCGCTGTTATGCCCTCTTTTTTCTCAATCTCCACTCCATTATTTACTTTTTTATTTTTTTATCCATTTAATTAAAGGGAAAAATATAGCAGGATATAATATAGTAACCCACTTTGACTTTCTATTATCTCGATTTGAAGCCCTGTATTACTCTCACCATCTTGTTTTTGACTGAGGTTCCTATATTCTGTTTTGCTGGATAGTATCAGGTTCGAAAGTTTAGGCATCAGCTGAGAAGATAATGAGATTCATTATAACGCCCATTCTCGTTGACTTTTATCTACTTTTGAAGACCTACAATATCTCCAATGTTTTGGTTTTGTCGGTTTTATTCTTTACGGTTTTGTTCAATTGTATTACAACTAATGATATAGGCAATTCTATTAGAAATAGCGGGAGGCATTATGGTAACCATTGTTGATCACCTTGTATTATGTTTTTATATTATCTATTATGTCCACCCTTTTGACTTGACCGATTCTGTTCTGTTATGTCACATTTGGTTTTACTCTCTTCCAAAAAAGCAACAAGAACCGTTGGAGCAATGAAACCCAAAATGTGTAATAGTCACTGTACAAAAGAGAGGAAAAGAAAGTGCTCTAAACTATATAACTGCATGTATATTTAAATGTATAAGATAGAAAATGATATCACAGAGTTTTATTGGATCATTGAACAGAACTGTTTGCAGTATCATTGTTGGAATGTCCACTCTACAAGCTTTAATTTTGTGACTTGAACAATTACTTCTAAGATGGCAATATGTAATCCATTAACTAGTGATTTCCTACTGCGCATTTTTTTATTCTGTAAATCTGTATAACTTGTACCCCTTCACTGTTTTTTTTTTCTTTCTTTTCTTTTCTCCTTAAATAAAAATTAAAAAAAAAAAAAGAAATGAATTGCTGAGCTGGAGACGTAGCTCAGCAAGCGGCACAGCAAATGCCTGGTAAGCGTGAGGTCATGAGTTAGATTTCCGATACCTAAATAAATAAACAGAAAGAAAGAAAGAAACTAAACGTTGTTCGGCATGGTAGCCCATGCCTGTAACCCCAGCACTCAGGAGGCTGAAGCAGGACAATCAAGGCCATCCTGGGCTACAAAGTGAATTCAAGGCCAGTCTGAACTGCATAGTGAAACCTTGTCTCAAGAAAACCAAAATGAAAAGGAAGGAAGGAAAGAAAGAAATGTTCTTCATTACTACATGATAGAAATTAAAAAGGAAATCTTTTAGAGTAGATTTATTTTTGGAGAGTAGTACAATTTTTAGTTAATATGAGGAAGTAATTTCCATGTAAATCGTGAGCCACTAAGAATTTCAGCTGTTCAGACAGCATATTTTCTTATACCTAAAAATAAAATTCTACTAACTTCACATATTTTGATAATTAATTGCAGAAGTCTAATAAAATCACCTGAACAGTAGTAATGACAACTACTCCTTATTGGGCACCTATTCCATACTAAGAACCAAGCTAAACACTTTACAAAAATCACCTCATTTAATTTTTACAATAACTCAGTTAAGTAGATATAGAAACCCCATCGTGTAAAAAAAAACTGATATGTATAGAGGTACATCAACACTCAAATTCAACAATAACTGTGTAAATTGTAGTACCAAGACTTTAAGGCAAGTCTGTTTTACTGTGATTCCAATACCTGAGTGCTCACTCCCTGTAGCATATGCCACGCATTAGACCCCTGAACTACTGTAATAAAGGTACATGCTGAATCACTTTTCTCTTACACATTTGCAAAAGTATCATTTCATTGGCAGAATAAGAAATAAGGCCAATTCAAGTGGAACAAAAGAATACTGCTCATTTTTCATACCTTTTTCCATCATCGTTACTCTAATAAGATTATAAATACATAGGTGTCAGAGTACATGCAACACATTACACCAAGGGAGAAAAATGCACAGAACTATTAAGGAATGCACCCAAACTGTTGATACAAACTGCTTTGAAAAAGACCTTGTGAGACATTCAGACCATATTTATTTTAATATTTTCCAATAATTACCAAGGGGCACAACATTTATAAATAGCATCCAAAGTTCCCTATTTTCTTTGATAAGCCAGAATTTGCTTATTTCTACTAATCATGCGAATGAATACTCATTCCAGTGAGTAATATTAAAGTCAATTCACATAGCATCAAAATGAAATGGATGAGCTTCTCGTTTTTCTGTAGCGTCTTCTTTCTTTTTCTGCCAGCCCGGTATGTCAATTACTGCCAAGATGAAAACAGACACCAATGAGAACAATAGCAGTAAACAGATCAGTGTTTGTCGATGGAGGATATAGTTGGCACTCCAGCTTGAGGGGCATTGTTGGGGTATGGAATGCCAATTAGCTGTGAATTTGGAACAACTGCAGTTCATTCTTGTTTTTGTATAGAATTCTCTCCTGGTGTATGAGACATATGACATAAAGATGGTCAACAAAGTTCACACTTCAACCTAAACCAAGTCCGTTGTATGGTAGCTGGTGAGCTAAACGTGCTGATTAGCTTAGTTGTCCAGCTGAGCCATTCTTCAGATGGCCATTTGACTCTACTGCAGTATACATGATATAAGGTCCAGACTGATTTACTCTGAAAGGTATTGTCTTACAAGGATAGTCATTGCAACACAGACCACTAAAAACAATGACTTTCACAAAACAGGTATCTACTTCAAAGTTATTTTTTAGTATATCGATGGCAAAGGCATTCTTTGTATATCTCCTACTTAGTACAATAATGTCCAAGATTCTGTCTTTATAAATGTGAAAAGAGGTGGCAACCACAACATCTTTGATTTTATCTGAGTTCAGTAAGTCCCAGTAGACTTTAAACAGCCAATATATTCTTTTGTATGGCTAGTGTGTCTGGATAGCCATTCATGCCGTACTCCCAAGTATGAAGGTTAATTGGAATTGGTATTTCATTTGGTGGTTCTTCATGCACAGAACCCAGTGTGCCCTTAATATAAAATCTTGAAGGACTGGAACACACAATTTCATTAGAGATCTTAGTATATAAATGGTGGTTTTTTCTGGCAGTTTTTTTTTCTTCACAGTCTGGCAGTACATGATCCATTTGTCCCTATCAAAATGTGACAATGATGACTCTCCTCACAGGCCTAAGTGACTCGCTTGATTAGCTAGTGGCTGGCATGCAGAAACAGAGCTCTGCATGCCAAAGATCATAGTAGAGGCCTGTAGTGTCCTGTGACAGTGAGATGTCTCTGAAGGCAAGGTGGTGCCACAGCTGAGGACACTAAATCTCACTGAGATTTCCAGGGCAACAGCTGCCAACCTTAGAAATTGGCAGTTATTGCCCATTCTCTCATTAAGCAAAGATTTACTGTTCAGAATGTCTTTGTTCTATTTTCATAATGAATTTCTCCCTGTCGTGCCTTTTGCTTCAGCTATTCCTCTCCATACCTTCTGATATGGACACAATAAATAGTTTCAGTTCACAGAAGTCAGGGTCTTAGACATAATAGCTATGATGTTCCCAGACTCCCCTGTAACATAATTCTTTTGACTAGTGTCTTTTAACCTTCACCATACACTTTCCCAGGGGATTGGGAGACTGGCCAGCTCCTGATAGCCAACAGCACTCACAAACTTGGCAGCCATCCTGGCAGCTGGCCCCCCACCTCTGCGGCAGCCTGGAGGCCTCCATTCACAGCCCTAACCTGGAAATTACACAAATATTTTTGGGCATTAGGGATGAAGGTTTAGACAAGTGGTGGTACATTCATACTATGAAGAAATGTGCTGCAGTAACAAGGAACAAGATAAATACATAGATTTTTCTGGAATTATGTTGAGTGAAAAATCCACTCTTAAAAAATCACACACACACTTTATTTTTATAATAATCTCTAAGTAAAAAATAAATAGCCACTAGGCACTTGCAGAGACTGGGGTGGTGGGAAGCTTGGGCCTGTTTTTCTGTAAAAAGGGAGAACAAGGCAGCTTTGGGCGATGGAACCATCTTGCATCTTGAATGTCATAGTGCTTACATGTGATATAACTGAAGGAAATACATTCAGACAAGTGAGTACACAGGAAACTGTTGAAATCTGAATAAACTGTATAGATTGGACTCGTAAATTTCCTGGCTTTGCAATTGTACTATTCAGTTAGGCCACATCTTATCATTTCAGGAATCAAGGAAACAGCATACAAGACCTCTCTGTACAATGTTTGTCACTATGCAATGTGAATCTATAATTATTTTTAAATTTAAAATATCAAAATAAATAGACATTATAACTTAATACATAAAAGAGGAAACTATGAGTTCATACTAACATGAATAAAAGGAAAAAATAAATGGAATCTTAATGAAGAATGGGATATTTATATAATATCAAGTAGCTCGCCACTACATATCTTTAGATTACACAGGGAAAAATAGTCTAGAGTGGCATTCATGCTGCCACTGAAGATCAGAACCATGGAAAGCAAATGACTGGCAATACTGCAGGAAGAGGTGAAGTTCTGCAGGTTCCCACGCAGGTGGTCTGCACAGCCCTCAACAGCCACATCTTTTGGGTGGTGACCCAGTTCAGGAAGATGGTTACCCTGGAAAAAGGAAAGAGAAATTGTGATGGGGGAAATGGGAAAAGGAAAAATATAGAAAAATATAGATCTATATATAATTATCTTAACTATTATATATAGTTTCTTTTAGTTCATTGAAAAAGTTTGTGCTAATATTGTTTGGACAATATTTCATGTCTATATCTTGTGTTCTGAATAACTACTATGAAGATAACAATACACAATGTATTCATTATTGTTACTTTCCTACCAGCCTGGTTTTATTTTTGTCTTTTTTTTTGAGATGGGGTCTCAGTATGCAGTTCTGAGCTTACTTTGTAGCCCACACTAGTCTCGAACTTGCAATGATCCTCCTGCCTCAGCCTCCCGAGTGCTCGGATTACAGGCGTGAGCTACCATGCCCGAACAGGCTAACCAGCCTGTTTTGAAACTCTGTTTTATTACTTTATTTTTTTCTCTTTAAAAAAATATTCAGTTTTTTAAAGACAATATCTCACTATGTATCCAGACTGGCCTCAAATTTGTAGTGATCCCCCTGCCAATCAAGTGCTGAGATTATAAGGTAAGATTTTAATTTCAAACCAATGGCCAACATTGTATCATAGTAAGAACACAGAAGTTATGTAAGAAAGTTAGGAAAAAACACGAAGTTGGTTATTGTCAGAACCTAACACGTCCTAAAGAAAGAGCTAGTGGTAGTAAAAGAAATCAGAGACAAAAATAGAAGAGCAAATATTAGAAATGCACCATTTTTGAAAAGGCAGGCGCTCCACACACACTAAAACATCCAAATAACCTCCAGACACTGTACAGATGAAAGAAATCTTTTAAAAGTTAATGTTAAACCTGAAAAAGACAGTTAGAACGATATTTCTATAAATGTGGAGACAGGCTACCTCACCACAGTACTCTCTAGAAAGAAAAGATAGTCATATTTCAATAGGAAGTACTTTATGAGGAAATAATCCAGAAAATAACAAATCTTTATCAAACAGTGACCTGGTCTCTGATAAGATCCCTTACCCTACGGACTGTCCATCACTCGCTGCCCTTGTCCCTCACCCAGGTACTCTCCATTACTGACCCCACAGATCTCCATAACTGGGCTTACTGCCCCTGCCTCCACACACTAACCAATTCTTTATCCTTGAGACAAACAGGTGTCCAGTAATTTGCTGTTGCAAAGCACCTTTCTGCCTAGGTCTGTTCCCTTTCTTTCATCTCTCCTAATTGCCACCGACTTGCACCTTCCTTAAAGGCTGTGAAGTGTATTTGTATATAGCACATTCGGCACTGGTGAGTGCAGGGTCTTAACTTTCTGAGAAACGGTTTTCAGACCCTACTGGGCACGAAAATTGCGGTCAGACTCCAACCGTATCGCCCAGGAGAGTGTAGGCGCTAACCGGACGTCTCCCCTCATTCCACTGAACTGGCCTAGGAGAAGATTGTACCACTAGCTGAATGCGTTTCTTAGGAGAGCAGAACATATTTCCCTGTGCCTCAGATGAGACGGGAGTTTTTGTTTCAATAAACTTTATCTGGATGTATAGAATTCAGTTCCAAAGACCAGCTTTTCCTGGAAGCTTGCTTTCAGACGGTTTCTTTCGGTGGACACCCCTTTGCCCTTTTCTTTTGTGGAACAGCCCGATGTACGGAATGAGCATTATTATGGCGGCTTTCTGGGTAGAGTATAGGGAGCGGCCATGTCTTGCTGAGGACGCCATTCCCGGCCAAAGTCTCTGCGGATCCGTAACATCACCTTCTTCAGTGTGAGTATACTGCAACCTCTGTGATTGTGACTGTATGCAAAGCCAACATCAACTCGAAGGTGTCTTGTCAGGGAACTAGCACTGGCAACGGAAATGGTCCTCAGGGGCTATTTAAGTCTAGTAGGCACGCTGTGCTAAAGCTGTCCAAGAGGGTTTCTGTCCTGATAATCGCTCAGGTAATTTATAGGTGATGGCTTTGTTGGGTTTGGGGGATGATAACCTGGCAGTTTAGGATGTCAGTTGATGGTGAATGAAAGAATCCAGTGAACGAGACTGTCATGGGCAGGGGTGGCAACCTCTGAAGGAGTCAGATTTACCTTCGTGGCAGCATCTTGTCAAGTCTTAATCCTGTGTTTAGATTTTTCCTTAATCAGCCAGTATCCTCAGAGCTTGTTCATTTTATTAGTTGTTCCAAAGAGCCAACTTTTTATCTTTGTTCATCCTCTTTAATGTGCTTTTGTTTTCTATTTTGCTTAATTTCACTCTTATGTGTATTGTGTTATCTTTTTTCTAACTTCCTAAATGGGATGTTAATTCGTTAAGTTCAGTCTTCCTTTGTTAAAATTTAAGAACATAATTTTTTTTTGCCTCAGTCTCCTGAATAGTTGGGAATGTAGGTGTTTGCACGTACACCTGGAAGTGCATTGACATTTTTTTAAAATTTTATTTAAGAGAAAAAAGAGAAAAACACAAAACAAAACAAAGCGGTGTAAGGGTACATGTAATACAGAACTACAAAAAAAAAAAAAAAAACCATAATAGTAAGAAATCACCTGCTAATAGATTACATATTATCATCTTGGAAATAGTTGCTCAAAGTGCATTGACATTTAAAAACAAACAAACTCCTTTGGAAGTCCTGTAATGTTCACAATGCCTAAGTTTTATTGGTCTTGTTCTCCACTGTTTTGTCCGGCTTTATAATATCTAATGAGATGGACAATTCCTTTTAAGGAAACAAGAGACAATGTTGATAACCATTGTTGATGACCTTGTACTCTGTTCTACATCATGTGCTATGTCTATCCTTGGTTTGGACTTACAGCTTTGTTTTGCCATATTTGACTTTATTCTCTCCCCCCCAAGAGAGTAATGAGAACTGAGGAGTAATAAAATCCAAAATGTATAAATTTTGTTATAAAAAAGAGAGGGAGAGGAAAAAAAAAAAAGAGCTCTAACGGATATAACAACAAGTGTGTTTAGGGATGTTAAATAGCTGACTATATTAATGTTTTTGGATCATTGAACACAGCTGTTTGCAGTCTCTCCGTTTGAATGTCTACTTTGTATTCTTTGATACTGTGATTTGAGCAACTATTTCCAAGATGATATTATGTAATCTATTAACAGGTGATTTCTTACTGTTATGTTTTTTTTTGTAGTTATGTATTATGTGTAACCTTACACTGCTTTGTTTTGTTTTGTGTTTTTCTCTTTTTCCTCTTAAATAAAAAAAAATAAAAATAAAAATAAAAACAAACAAACTTATCCAGGTATATCATATGTCTGTGTAACTATTTTGTATTTGTCCAAAAAAATTTAGGGGTGGTTCTCACTATTCAGTCCAGGCTGCCCTTGAACTCACTATGTAGACCAGGCTGGCCTCAAAGTTGTGGCAATCCACCTGCGTGAGCCTCCTGAGTGCTGGGATTGCAGATGTACGCCACCATGCCAGGCTCACACCTATAATTTTAAGAACTTTTCCAGTCATATAAGCCCGTGTGTGTGTGTGTGTGTGTGTGTGTGTGTGTGTGTGTGTGAGCATGCATGGACGTGTGTGTGCACACATTAGTGAGGATCAAGCCCAGGGGCACTGTACTACTGAGCTACATCCCTAACCCTTTTATTTTTATTTGTGGTACTGGGGATTGAACTCAGGGCCTTCACTCTGAGGTACATCCCTAGTCCTTTCTTATTTTTTGTTTTGAAACAGGGCCTTACTAAATGGACTTGTAATTCTCTTGCCTCAGCCTCGCAACTGCTGGGATTACAGGAGTACACCATTGTGTGCCATTTAAGTAAAGCTACTTGGACAGGTACAGTCTATATTCTTGCATATTTTAATTTTTGTTATAATTACTAATGGATTTTTCCATTTCCATTTGCTCATTGCTTTTATAGGGAAAAACTATCTGCTTTTAGAATTTTATCTTGTATCCAGCCCCTTGGTAAGGTACCTTAAGAATTTTAGTGACCTTTTAACAGTGTCTGAAGAAAAAAAAAACAGCCTCTGGTAGGTTTCCTATGTCCAAAATCTTATCATTTGCAAAAAGCTACAATTTTCATTTTTCCCCAATATTTACTCTGATTATTTCATCGAGAGCTCACAAAAACAATTTTGAGTTATACTGAACATCCTTGTCTTTTTACTTATTTTTTTTCCTTTGTGATGCTGAGGATGGAACCTTGGGTCTCAGATGTTAAACATACAGTCTACCACTGAGCTGTATCCCCACCCCTTTTTGCTAATTTCAGAGGCAATAGGTCTGTCATTTTACTTTTGGGCTTGGTATTTGGCATGGCTATGTTTCATGAATGAATTTTAGAACTTTTAAGTTATTTTCTTCTTTCCTAATTTTAGCATACTTTTATTATTAATGGCTGTTGAAAAAATGACTGGTGTATTGTGTTAGATGCTTTTTCAGTATAAATTAATAGCATGTTTCTTCCCTAATTTGTTGATATAATAAATGATAGTATTAATATGAAATCATCATATAAAAAGAAGAGCCTAAAATCATCTCCATAGAAGAATTTAAGAGGGATTTTACATCTTAAAATGAAAAAATAGCAAAATATGACAGAAGAGACCATTTCTTTTCATTCAGATTACTTGGTTTCCTACCTGCAATGTCAACCATCAGGCCAGGGACAAATCCTTGCTTTCCCCAAGGAATATCACCATTCACTGCCCCAGTCTCACCCTCTCTCCAAACCTAAATCTGGTTTTGAGAGGTACACTGGTTTCACCCAAGAGTAATGAACTCCTACCTCATTAATTCAAGTCCAGATACCATGATCATTTCTATACTCTACCCTAAGTAGTAGAGTAGGGCTTTTTGAACTTTGTGGTGTGAACTGAAAATGATATTGATAACACGGATACTGCCCTTTTAGGATTTCTTGGAGTCTGTGGAGCCATTGAACCTTAGGCCTTACCGGAAGCTGCAGAATCTTCTGCATTCAGACCCCTCTACAACTTTGAAAGGGAGGCTGAAGCCTAGGGTGAACATGCCAGCTAATGGGAAATCACCCCAGAGCTTCCCTACCCTGATTCCAGGAGAACCAGGCAGATCACTTGAGGTAAGAAGGAGGAGCCTACTTGTATCTATTTATTTTTTCACTCATTTTTCTTAGTATGCTTTGATTTTTGACATCAATTCAAATGCAATGGAAGGTTTACCACATTTCCTTTAATAGTAGCATATTGTAAAATCTTGGAACAAGATCATGATCAGGATATTAACATACAGAACATTTCCATTACCACATGGATGTCTCATGTTAGCCTTTAATAGCCAAGACCACTTCCCTCCCACCCTACATCCTGCTTACCATCTAGCAACCACTAGTCTGTTCTGTAATGCAATATAATTTTGTCATTTTGAGAATATTATATAACTGGAATCATTGAGCATGTTAGCTTGTGGGATTGGATTTTTTTTTAATTTAAAGAAAAGGAAACAAAAAATACATGGAGATAAAAAAAAGGGTAGAAATAATACAAAATTACAGAAAAATAAACAGTAAGAAATCACTGGTTGATAAGTTACATATTGTCATCTTAGAAATAGCTGTTCAGGTTACAAAATTAAAGTATTTAAAATGACATTCAAAAAGTGACACTGCAAACAGTTCTGCTCAATGATCGAACTAAAACTTAGTAATATGGTTATCAGTCCTACACACTTGTTTTACATCTCAAAGAGGGTAAGATTAAACATATCAAAACAGAACAAAACAGTTAAAAAAACAATTTAAAGAATACAGATTTCAAAGCAAGTCCACTGGAGATCTTCACTGTCTATCTAACTGTCTCTAGTTTCTTACAAATAGTTGTCCCCATCTTCACCCACATTATATACATATTGCATATTATAGAACTAATCAAATCATTACAGGATGATGAAGGCTTTTTAGGTCTTCAAGATCTAACATTGGGGAAGACAATAATAACTACTATCGCATCTCTCATTCTCTTCGTGGTAGCCGTCCCCATCTTTACATATGCTGAAATTGAATTTAAGAGACTAGACTAATATCATTCTGATCAGTGAATAATAGTATTGCTAGAATTTATATCATAATGCTACAAAATTAGCATTGGGTTACTTAGTGTCTCTTCTTCAGAGTATCTGTTCATTACATCTTGCATTATTTAATCTGTTCCTGTAAATAATTTTTTTTAAAAAAAAACTCATGTGTGAATTTCTACATATATATCTATCCTCTCTGTATTATAGGGAAAAACAAGTCATAACAAGACAGCAAAACAAATTCCTAGAAAAACATGCAATGGATAAGACATATAAGACCACAATATAGGTGATCTCCCATAGTTACTATGTTTTCTCTTGTTATTTTCAATAGATTTGTCCACATCATCGGCTTAATATAGTTAAATATAGTATTACCTATTTTTATAAAAACACAACTTTGAAAGCATTTAAGATTTGAGAGCTGTTAATAATTAATACCAGTATGGATATCCTTTATATCTTGTCATCTTCAGAGTAGATGCCTCTACTTTTAGGGTTGATACTAACAAGCATACCAAATTCAAATAAAATCAGCCAAGGCAAACCCGTGGTCTTATGAATCGGATTCAATTAAGATCAGTTAGTAAGACAATGTAAGTAATACAGGATTTCAGTTTAAGTTAATAGGAAAGTAAGGATAGTTATCATGGTATAACCTGCTATTTTTGGGTCAGATGTGTGTGCCCTCAAATCTGACATGAGTGGACAGACCAGAACAAATTAAATTCAAACTAGATATGGCGATAAGACTACTGTGTCTTTTAAATCCTGATACACTATTAACAATGACCTCTGCCTTTTTTATAGTGTTTCAGAGCTGTCTATACTGAAGACTATAGCTTACCGTCTCTGCCTCATGTCTGCTACTCCACTTTTCTGCTATAATTTGTCCACCTTATTCCCTCACTCCACTGTCTGCCCCGTTCATTGAGGCCTCTCTGCCACTGTTGCTGGAATCCTGGTATCCCTTCCTCTCTTTCTCTGGATTGTCCTTCAGCACTCTCTGTAGGGTTGGATTGGTGGCCACGAACTCCCACAGTTCCTCCTTGTCTTGGAAGCATCTTATTTCTCCATTAATTTTGAGAGAGAGTTTTGACGGGTATATGAGTCTTGGTTGCATATTATTTTCTTTCAGGACTTGGAATATTTCTCCCCACTCCCTTCTTGACTTCAGAGTTTGTGTTGATAAGTCTGTTGTTATTTTGATAATTTTCCCATTGTAGGTAATCTGCTTCTTTTCTCTGGCTGCTTTTAATATTCTGTTCTTTTGGTGGATTTCTGGAATCTTGATTATTATATGTCTAGGCATAGATCTGTTTTGGTTGTAGGTAGCTGGTGCTCTGTATGCCTCTTTTATCTGGATATCATTTCTTTTTGCTATACATGGGAAATTTTGTTTTAATATATCTGTGAGTATTCTTTGTATTTCATTTTTGGTTGCTCCTGCTTCCTCACTCACATTCTTATTCTTAAGTTATGTATCCTTTTGTCATCTTCTAGCCTTTGAATTGTTTCTTTCTTTTTCCTTGTTATTTTTAAGAGGTTTTTTCTTTCACAATCATATGCCATAAATCTTTCTTCAAGTTTCAGAAGGCTGTCTTTAATTTTTGTCAAGGCATTTTGCCAGTGTTCAATGGAGTTTTTAGTTTCCTGATATTCTCTTTGGATCTGTTTCATGTATTCTAAGTTATGTTTAAATTCTTCTTCAGAAGTTTCTCTTTCTTTTCTGATTTCCTCAGTTCTTCCATCTGTGTTCTCTTGGGCGGTGCTTGTCATGTCTTTAATTAATCTCTTTATTTCTTGCCTCACTTGGATCAGGAGTACAGCTTTAAATTCATCTATGAGGTCATGGAGGTATTTTTTAATTTCAGCTGATGCTGTCTCCAGTATTGGATGGTTACTGTGCTTGTTCTCTTCAGTGTTTACTTCTCCTGGGCTTATTTTCTCATGTTGGGCAGCTGGAGATTTTTTTTTAATTTTTATCTCTTGTCATGTTTCTGGTTTCTTTCAGACTGTAGTGTCTTGGGGGTCTCTGGCCCTCTCCGTATTGCTTAGGAGCTCTTAGAAGCGTGCTGACTTGAGTTTTTGCTGTCCTCCCCAATTTGTTGTTATCTGGGGTAGGCAGGGATGCAGGGACGGTACAGGCTAGCCTCCAGCCTCTGTGCCAGTCAATCCATAAATTAGGCTGTATTTTTTGGATGTCACAGAGTTGCAACTATTTTGTATCTGCTTATTGGGCCCCAAGCATAGGCTTGGTTCAGCCCCAGCAGTTCCTGCCAATTCTCTCTGTGCCAGAAGCAGCTGAATAATGTCTCTGTGGCACAGGGTTCTGCCCAAATCCCAGCTGTTCTCTTCCAGACCTCTCTGTGCCAGTAGCACCAGGACAGCGGGTCTGCCCAATTCCAAGATGTCTTCCACTAGTTCTCTATATGACTTTGAAGCCAACACGGTGCCAGGCTCTTCCCAATTTCAAGATGTCCTCCACCAGACCTCTCTACACCTGGGGCGACTCGGTGATGTCACCGAGCCGCAGGTTCTCCCCAACTCTAAGATGTCTTCTGCCAGACTTTCTGTGTTATTGATGTTACCGTGGTGGCAGGCTCTGCCCAGTTCCAAGATGTTCTCTGGCCAGTCACAGCAGCCACGGGACCCAGTGCCCAGTACTCACCAGGGCTCGGTGCAGGTCCTCCTCTTGAGTCTACTGCTTACCACGCTGCGTGCCCTCACTCTGCTCCTGGCACAGCGTGGAATGGTCAGAAAACTGCACAGCGTTCAGCTTTGGAGCTCCAGAGCCTTTCACAATCTCCTCTGGTGCAGCCGGGCAGCCCTGGCTGCTTCGTGGGGACCCGGGTCTCAATTACCAGCAGTCACCAAAAGCCAACACAGCTTTTCCTGTTGGGTCCACTGGTCAGTTTGCCGCATTAAAGGCACGGGATTTGCAGCCTCCCGTTATCAGCCTTTGCAGTCTCAGCACGACTTTAAATCCTCTAGCCACGCTGTCTTGGTTAATAAGAATTGTTATCCATTCATCTGGCCCTCTCCATGTTGTCATATTCTAGCATCTAACATGATTTCTCCGGAGAGACTCTGCCCAATCCCCTAGCAAGCTGCCATTTTTGAAACTCTCCCAGACTCACTCTCTCCAGGATTGGATTTTTTTTGCCAAGAATAATTCTCTGCAGGTTCATCCAGGTTGCCGTGTATAACAATAATTTGCGTCTTCTTATTGCCAAGTAGTATTTCATGATGTTGATATACCACTGCCAAAAGCAAAATGAAGCAAAAAAGGACTATTATCTCTCCACTGAATGGCTTTTGCTTTTTTGTCAAAGATCTATTGACTGTATGGCTCTATTTCTGAGTTTTCTTGTCTCTTCCATTGATCTTTCTATTCTTTCACCAAAACAAACCATGGCTGTCTTGATTACACTACATTTTTATTTTATAATTTTTGGGGTACTGAGGATTTAACCCAGAACCTTTACACTGAGCTATATCTCCAGCCCTTCTTAAATTTTTATTTTGAGACAGGATCATTCTAAGTCACTAAAGTTTGCCAGTCTGGGCTCAAACTTGAAAGTTCTCTAGTTTCAGCCTCCCAGAGTGCTGACTATGGGCATGTACCAACATGCCTGGTTTATAATAAATCTTTTTCTTTATTTAAATGAGAAAAACTAAAACAAGATAATAGGAGATTAACATTGTATATTGTTATCTTCAAAGTAGTTGCTCAGATTACAAGATACAGGCATAAAAATTGATCAAACTGTAAGTGCAAAGCTTTCTTTTCAATGAACTAATAGAAATTAGTAGTATAATTATCTTAGCTACCTTGCATATGTATACATCTCTCTCTCTCTCTCTCTCTCTCTCTATATATATATATATATATATATATATATATATACTTTTCCCTTCTCTCCCCATACCAATTGTTCTTTCCTTTTAAGCAATGTCTTCCCATTTCACAATTTCTGTTGTACATTTCGGGTCTTATTTATTTATTTATTTATTTATTTTAAAGAGCAAAAAGAAAAAAAGAAACAAACAACAACAACAAAACCCCCCAAAGCAGTAGTGATATAGGATTTCAAGACAAATTGACAGGAATTTAACAATGGTTGTTATATTGCATATTGTTATCTTCAAAAGAGTTGTTCAGATTACCAGATATAGGCATGACACATTGATCAAAGAACATGAGCCCTAACTGTTACTTTCCTTGAACTAATAGAATTAGTAGTACAATTATCTTAGCTATCTTGTATATATAAGATCTTTTTAATATCTATTTATATCTTTATATATACTTTTCTTTTTCCTTTTCTTTTTTCTCCTTTCTTCCATGCCAGTTCTTCATTCTCTTCGAGCAGTTTCTTTCCATTTCACAATATCTATTGTACACTTTCAATCTTACTTTCTCTTTCAGTTTCTTACACTAGGGAGACAATATGGCATTTACACATATGAGTCTGATTTGTTTCACTTATAAGTATGGTGTTAAGTCTTGAGTCTATCTTTCTTTATAGCAGAGTAGTACTCCATTGTATAAAAATACTATGTCTTTTTTAGGCATTCCTCAGTTGATGGGCATTTGGATTATTTCCAAGATCTGACTATTACAAATTGTGCTGCTATAAACATGGGTGCACATGTATTGCTGTGGGACGTTTTCAGTTCTTCTGGGAAAAAAAAAACCCAAAAGGGAATAGCTGGGTTGAATGGGCCCTCTAATTGTTCTTTTTGGGGAACCTTCACCCTGTACCAGTCTACACTGCCCACAACAGGGAGAAGAGCTCGTTTTTTCCCACAACTCCACCAGCATTTGTTATTGGTTGATTTCTTGATGATAGCCATAATTTATGGTGTGAGGTATAATCTCAGTGTTGTTTTAATTGGCATTTCTTGAACACCAATAATGTTGAACATTTTTTCATATATTTGCCATTTGTATTTCTTTTTAAATTTTAAAATAAAAAAGGACAAAAACAATGATACAGAATTCCAAAACAACATAATAGGAGATTAACAGTGGTTAATATATTGTGTATTGTTATCTTCACATTTGTATTTCCTCATCTGAGAAGTGTGTGTTCATTTCAGATGCCCATTTTTGGATTGAGTCTTTGAATTTTTTTAAAAAAACCTTCATATGTTCTAGGTAAAAGTCCATTGTCTGAGGAAAAGTTGGCTAAATTTTTTCCCACTGTGTGGGGTGTCTTTTCACTCTGTTGGTGATTTATTTTGATGTGCAAAAACATATTAGTGAGATAAGATCCTACCTACTGATTCTTTAAAGTACTTTCCGAGCAGTTTGATCTCTGCCTTGTCATATGTCTTCAAGATTTCTACCTACTTTCTCTTCCAACAGATTTAGTGTTTCTGTTTTAATATTTAGATATTTGACCCATTTTTACTTTATTGCATGGTGATATACATGGGTCAGTTTTAGTTTTCAGCATATGGAAAGCCAGTTTTTCTAACACCATTTAATAAAGAAGCTATCTTTCTTCCAGTGAACACATTTGGCCCCTTTGTCAAAGATAAAGTAGCTGACTTTATTTGAACTTGTGTATGCATCTTCTAATCAGTTCTACTGATCCTCAGGTCTGTTTTTTTCCCAGTACTATGCTGATTTTATCACAATAGCTTTGTAGTATAATTTCAAGTCAGGGATTATAATGCCTACTGCCTTTCCTCTGTCGTCCAGGACTGCCTTTCTATTCTATGTTTTTTTTGTTTCCAAATGAATTTTTGGAGTGATTTCTCTAGATTTGTGAGGTATGCTAATGGTATTTTGATTGGGATTGCATTAAATCTGTATAACAATTTGGAGAGTATGGTCATTTTCACCCTGTTGGTTGAGCAACATGGTGAGTTATCCATGAGAAAGGGATATCTTTTCATTTTCTAATATATGCTTCAATCTTATTTTACAGAGTACTGTAATTTTCATTGTAGGAGTCTTTTACATTCTTTGTTAGATTAATTCTTAGATACTTCATTTTTTTGAGATGCTATTGTGAAAGGTGTTGTTTCCTTAAATTCTCTCTCAGTAGCTTTTTTGTTTGTGTACAGGAAGGCTACTGATGTTTGAGTGCTGACTTTGTATCTAGATATGGTACTGAACTTGTTTATTAAAAGTAGAAGTCATAAATTAGGTAAATATTTTGAAGACATAGGGGTAGGTAGAGAATTCATGAACAGGAGTCAAACCGCATGAGAAATACTTCTCAGAATCGATAACTGGGGTCACGTCTTATTAAAAAGTTTCTGCATGTCAAAAGAAATCTTCAGCATAGTGAAAAGAAAACCCACAAACTGGGAAAAAATCTTAGTGAACTGTCCCTCGGACAAAGGACTTCTGTCTAAAACATATAAAGAATTAAAAAAACTCAGACCCCCAAAATTCAAAGATCCAATCCAAAAATGGGCATCTGAGATGAATACGCAATTCTCAGATGAAGAAATGCAAATGGCAAATAAATATATGAAAACATGCTCATCATCATTAGTCATTAGAGAAATGCAAATTAAAACCACACCGAGATTCCATCTCATTCCAGAAAGAATGGACAGGATCAAAAAAAATCTAGCAACAACAAATGCTGAGAGGCTGTGGGAAAAAAGGGACTCTTCTACACTGTTGCTGGGAGTATAGACTGGTACAACCACTGTGGAGGTCGGTCTGGAGATTCCTCAGAAAATTGGGATTGGAAGTCCCATTCGACCCAGCTATTTCACTTCTGGCCATATTCCCAGAAGAACTGAAAACATCATACCCAGTGATATATGTGCACCCATGTTTATAGCAGCACAATTTGTAATCGCCAGATCTTGGAAACAACCTAAGTGTCTATCGACTGAAGAATGGATAAAAAAGTTGTGGTATTTTTATACAATGGAGTACTACTCAGCTATAAAGAATGATCATATTGAGATATTAATAAGTAAATGGACGCAACTTGAGACCATACTCATAAGCAAAATAAATCAAACTCACATTTATAAATACCATATAGTTTCCCTAGTGTAAGAAATGGTAAGAGTACATAAGAGTTTATGGTAATCATGATTCCCCATTACATTGCTTTGAAGCCTTATCATGTTTGCATTCATTAGTTGGAATGGTTTTATCCTGGTTTGATTTTGTTATCTGTGAGAGTATGAACAGCTATTTTGAAGAAAACAAGACACCATAATAGCCAGTGCTGATTTAATATCATTTTACACTGAAGTCCTACCATGCTTTTGTTCTTCTGTTACCATTGGTTCTATCATACTGTGTCTTACTGGATTTTATTATGTGTGATAGTATAAACAAATTTTCTATGGAAAATGAGATAATATAGTAGCCATTGTTTGTTCTCTGTTATTTGGTTCTGAATTTCCTGTAATACCTTCACTCTCTTGAATGGTTTTGTACTATTTTGTTATGTTTGATACTACTGTATATGAAGTTATGGTCAACTATTTCAAAGAAAGAGACATTATGGTAGTTACTGTTAATTATGGGTTGTCTTGTGGTAAAATACTGTGTTGCTTACATTGTTCTGATCTAATCTGCTTTGTTATGTCCTCTTTTGTCTTAATCTCTTTAAAATAAAAAAAATTAAAAAGTAGAAGTCATTTGATGAAGTTTTGGGATCTTCTATATAGTGTATCATGTCATCAGATAATGATAATTTAACTTCTTCCTTTTCTATCCTTATTCTTTTTATTTGTGTCACTTGTCTAATTGCTCTTGCTAACATTTCCAGAACTGTATTACATAGGAGTGGCACAGTGGACATCTTTGTCTTGTTCCTGATTTTTAGAGTGAAATATTTCAATTTTTATCCATTTATTATTATGTTGGCTGTTGGTTTGTCATAGATGGGTTTTATCAGATTGAGGTAAAGACATTCTATTCCAATTTTCTGTAGCTTTTTTTTTTAAATTATGAATGAGTGTAAGAATTTATCAAAAGCTTTTTTGCATCTATTAAGATGATCATGTGACTTTTGTCTTTGGCTCAGTTAATATGGTGTATTATGTTTGTTGATTTATGTATGTTGAACCATCCCTGAATTTCTGGGATGAATCCTACTTTGTCATGGTTTATGATCTTGTTGATTTGCTACATTATATTTGCTAGTATCTTACTGAGGGTTTTTTATATTTATGTTTATTATGAAGATTGGCCTGTATTTTTCTTTTTGGTTTCGTCTTTCTCTTATTTTGGCTTCATGGTAGTACTTGCCTCCAGGAATGAGTTAGGGAGAATCACTTCCCTTTCAATTTCATTAAATCTTTAAGGAATATTGGCATTAAATTTTCTCTAAATTTGTTGTAGAGTTGACCTGCAATCCATCAGGACCCAGGCTTTTCTTTGTTTGTAAGTTTTTAATTACATTTTCAATTTCATTAACTGGATATTGGGTTATTAGAATTTTTATATCTTGATTCAGCTTTGGTAATTCATATGTTTCTAAGAAATTGTCCATTTCTTCTGTGTTTTCCATCCTATGCAAGTAAAGATTTTTGAAGTAAGTATTGCTGATCTTCTGAATTTCCACAGGATTTGAGGCATTTTCACCCCTTTCATTTATTATTGCATGAATTTGAGTTTTTTTCTTTTATTTTTTGATAATTCGGCTAGGAGCTTATCAATTTTATTTATTCTTTCAAAGAACCAACTATTTAATTCATTCATTCTTTGTATTATTTTCTTAGTTTCAATTGCAGTAATTTCTATTCTGCTCTTTGATTTCCTCTATTGTATGGCTTTGGGCTTGACTTGCTTGTCTTTTTCTAGAGGCTTGAAGTATAGCATCATGTTTATTTGCACTCATTCTGTTCTTCTGATGTGAGAATTAACCACTATTAATTTCCCTCTTAGGACCGCTTTCATTGCATCCCAAATGTTCCAGTATGTTATATATGCATTTTTGTTTGATTATGGATATTGTTTAATGTCTTCTTTCATTTCATGTGTGACCCATTGGTTGTTCAGGAGGGTGTTGTTTAAATTCCACGGGTTTATGGAGTTTTTGTGGTTTCTTTTGCCATTAATTTCCAATTTCATTGCACCATATTCAGATTAATTTATATGGGATAAATTTTTTGTGTCTTTTTGAGACAGGGTCTTGCTATGCAGTTCAGGCTGGCCTTGAGCTCACTTTGTAGCCCAGGCTGGTCTCAAACTCGCAATAATCCTCCTGCTTCAGCCTCCTGAGTGCTGGGATTACAGGCATGAGCCACCACGCCCAGCTTATATGGGATAATTTTAATTCCTTTGCACTTACTTAAGCATGTTCTATGGACTAGTATAAGGTCTATTATAGAGAATGTCCCATGTACAGCAGGAAGAATCTATATTCTGATACTGGTGGGTGGAATACTCTGTAAATGTCTACTAAGTCCATTTATGCACAGCTTTAGTTTTGTTCTGTTATTTCTTTGTTGATTTTTTTGTCTGGTTGATCTATCTCTATGTGACAGTGCAGTATTAGTGTCCCTTGTTACAATTGTGTCATTGCTTATCTGATTTTTGTTGTCTATTAATATTTATCTTATATAGTTGGATACGCCCATTTGGTACATATATATTTGTGATTGTTATCTCTTCTTCGTGAATTTTCCCTACTAAGGATATAGTGACCTTCATCTCTTTTGACCATTCTTGGTTTGAAGTTCACATTGTCTGCAAACAGAAGCTTTGAGAATATGGCCATTTTCACAATGTTAGCTCTTCCTAATCAAGAGCAAGGAATATCCTTCCATTGTCTAATATCCTTTTCAATCTCCTTTTTTAGAATAGTATAATTTTCAGCACATAGATCTTTTACATTCTTGGTTAGGTTGATTCCTAAGTATCTCATTTTTAAGCTGCTATTGTGAAAGGTGACATTTCCATAATTTCTCTCTCAGTGAGACTTTTGTTTGTATACAAGCATGTTATTGAATTTTGAGTGCTGACTTTATATCCAGCTACACTGATCAATTTATTACTTCTAGTAGGCTTTTAATGGAGTTTTTTGTCATCTTCTATATAGAGTATCATGTCATGTGCAAATACTGATAATTTAACTTCTTCCTTTCCTATCTTTATTCCTTTTGTTTCTCTATCTTGTCTGATTGCTCTGGCTAATATTTCTAGAACTATATTGAATAGGAGTGTGATACTGGACATCCTTGTCTTGTTACTGATTTTAGAGAGCTTTCATTTTTTTGTCCATTTAGTAAATATTTGCTGTTGGTTTGTGATAGATAGCCTGTATCAGATTGAGGTAGATACCATCTATTCTGAGTTTCTATAACTTTTTAAATCATGAACAAGTGCTGGACTGTATCTAAAGCTTTTCATGTGTCTATCAAGATGATCATGTGGTATTTGTTTTTGGCTCTGTTGTTCCAGGTCACCAGATCTCCTTGTCCATAGTTTTTTGTCTTGGCTGTGACTTTACTTTGTCACTGGGTGTCTCATAAGCCATTTTAGTTTTCTCCAGGTTGGGGAAGGCCTTATTGGCACCTTTCTAAACCCACCTGGTATTCTCTGTGTGCAGGAAGGACTCTCCCACACTCTTGCCAAGCTCTCTAAGGTCCCATAGCTGGGAGGAGCTTCTCTACTGCTTCTATTTACCCACTGAAGACCTATTTTAGGGGCAAAGTCACCATACTGACAGAAGCCTGATGAAGTCTTCTGTTTGGGTGAGGGGTTACTGAGACTCCCATCAACACAGCAAGGTTAATCCACTGCAGTTCATAGTTCTGGGAGAAAGAGTGGGCGCCAAAATTCAAGAGCAATACTAGGTCCCGGAGGTGAGCAGGCATCCCCGAGGGTAGTGGGAAGGTGGGGATGCAGGAGCAGCGTGGCCAGACCTGGCCCTGCATGCTGGTGGAGGCCCAAGGGGTCTGAGGGAAGCAGCATTGTGGGGGCACCTAGATACTGTTTCTTGATCTGTTCTGCCATTCTGTTTCTTTTGATTGGTGAATTTAGACCATTTCAATTGATAGTTATAACTGATATGTATTGTTTTATCTTTGTTATGTTATTTTCCTGTTGTTGTTTCCCTGTTTCCCCTCTTGTTTAGTTGATTGCCCTGCATAGTGGTTTATTCTTGATGTTGTTCTTGGAATTGTGGTCATTTTAATCTTCACCTAGATTATTATTCATTACTCTTTGTAAGGTTGGTTTAGTGGTTATAAATTTCTTCAGTTCTTTGTCATGGATATATTTTATTTCTCCATTAATTTTGAAAGATGCTTTCCTACGGTACATCAATTTAGGTTGGAAGCTGTTTTCTTTCAGGACTCGAAATACTTCACTCCAAGCTATTCTTTTTTTTTTTAAAGGAAAAAGAGAAAAAAAAACCAGAACAAATAAAAACAGTATAAGGGTACAAGTAATACAGAACTACAAAAAAACCCCAGTAAGATATCACCAGTTAATAGATTACACACTATCATCTTAGAGACAGTGGTTCAGGTCACAGGATTAAAGCATACAAAGTGAACATTCAAACAGTGAGACTGCAAACAGTTATGTTCAATGATCCATTCAAAAACATTAATATGGTCATCTATTTAACACACCTAAACACACTTGCTGTTGTATCCTTTAGGGCACTTTTTTTTCTCTTTTAATTACAACAGAATTTACACAATAAACCCAAAGGTTTTATTGCTCCCATAGATCTTACTACGTTTTTTTTTTTTGGAAGAGAATAAAATCAAACATGATAAAACAAAGCTGTCAGTCAAAACCAAGGACAGACATAGCACATGATGTAAATAAAAAGAGTACAAGGTTATCAACAATGGTTACCATAATGCCTCTTGCTTCCTTAAGAAGAATTGTCTATCTCATTAGGTATTATAAAGTTGAACAAAACAGTAGAGAACAAGACAAATAAAACCTAAATATTGTAAACATTACAGAACTTTGAAAGAGGATAATAGTCAAACCAGAATGGGCATCATAGTGAATCTTATTGCCTTCAAAGTAGTTGCCTATACTCTGATACGTGATACTATCATACAGAGTCTAATCAGTCAAAATAAGTTAGTGGGAGTATTATAGGACTTCAAATCAAGTTAATAGGAAATCAAAAAAGTTAGTATATTATATCCTGCTAGTTTTTTAAAAATTTTCCCCTTAGTTTAAAAAAATATATAAAAATAATTAAATAATTTTTTAATGAATAGGGGAGAGATTGAGATAAAACAGGGTATATCAACATAACAATACAGGTTAAAGCATGACAGTTTCAGCAACCTAGTGCTTCACCACCAACTAACCCGACTAAATACTAGTTACCATAGTGTCTTTTTCCTTGAAATATTTGAATATAATTTTGTATACTATAGCATCAAACATATCAAGACAGTGTAAAACCATTCAAGTGGATGAAAGCATTGTAGAGTATTTAGAACCAGCTAACAGAAAAACGAACAATTGTTTCTATATTATCTCTTTGCCTATAACAATTTTTGTTTATACTGTCACAGATAATAAAATCTAGCAAGATACAACATGATAAAACCAATGGAGACAGAAGAGCCATAGTTTGGTGGTACTTTAAAACAAGATGATATTAAATCAGCACGAGCTATTATGATGTCTTGTTTTCTTCAAAATAGCTGGTCATTGCATCACAGGCAATAATATCAAACAGCCCAGAATAAAGCCATTCCAATTAAGAAGTGAAAACTTTATAAGTCTTCAAGGCCACATAATGGGGAATCATGGTTACCACATACTTTTATATATTTGAATCATTTCCTACACTAGGGAAACTATTTGATATTCACAGATGCGAATTTGATTTATTTCACTTATGAGTATGGTTTCAAGCTGTGCCCATTTATTGATAAATATCTCAATTTGATCCTTCTTTATAGCTGCATAGTACTCCATTGCATAGAAATACCACTACTTTTTTATCCATTCCTCAGTTGATGGACACTTGGGTTGTTTCCAAGATCTGACGATTACAAATTGTGCTGCTATAAACATAGGTGCACATATATCACTGTGGTATGATGCTTTCAGTTCTTCTGGGAATATGCCTAGAAGTGGTATAGCTGGGTCATATGGGGCTTCCAGTCCTAGTTTTCTGAGAAATCTCCAGACTGACCCCCACAATGGTATCACTACTCTACACTCCCTCCAACAGTGCAAGAGAGTTCCTTTTTCCCCACAGCCTCTCCAGCATTTGTTGGTGGTGGTTTTCTTGATCTTGGCCATTCTTTCAGGAGTGAGATGAAATCTCAGTGTGGTTGTAATTTGCATTTCTCTAATGACCAATGATGACGAACATTTTTTCATGTATTTATTTGCCATTTGTATTTCTTCATCTGAGAAGTGTGTATTCATCTCAGATGCCTATTTTTGGATTGGGTCTTTGAATTTTGGGGGTCTGAGTTTTTTTAAATTTTTTATATGTTTTAAACAAAAGTCCCTTGTCTGAGGGGGAGTTCACTAAGATTTTTTCCCAGTTTGTGGGTTTTCTTTTCACTATGCTGGAGATTTTTTTTGACTTGCAAAAAGTTTTTAATAAGAGGTGGTCTCAGTTATTGATTCTGGGAAGTATTTCCCATTCAGTTTGCGTCCTGTTCATGAATTCTCTACCTACCCCTATGTCTTCAAGGTTTCTACCTAATTTGTCTTCCAATAGATTTAGTGTTTCTGTTTTAATATTCAGATCTTTGATCCATTTAGATTTTAATTTAGTACATGGTGTTAGGCTTCACTCCAAGCTATTCTTGATCTGGAGGTTCATCTTGAGAAGTCTGCCATGACTGTATTGGGCTTGCTTTTATAGTTGATCTGTTGCTTTTCTCTAACAACTTTTAGTCATCTGTCTTTGTGCTGAATTTCTGGGATCTTGATAATTATATGTCTGAGTATAGATTTAGTTTGATTAGGGGTAGTGGAGTCCTATATGCCTTGTTTATCTGGGTGTCATATCCTGTTCCCATTCTTGTTACATTTTTGCTTTTACTTCTGCAAATATTTTTATGTGTTGTTTCATTTTTGTTGACACCTATCATTATTATGTGGATTTTCTTTGGATCATCTTGCAGCTGTTGAATTATTCCTGGTACCTTGTTATTTTCAAAATCTTTCCTTTTGTGGTCGCTAGCCATGATCTTATCTTCAGAGCCCGAAAGTCCATCTTCAGTTTTATTCGTGCAGTTTTGCCATCTTTCAATGGAAGTTTTTAAATTTATTTATTGGTATGGATGATTGAATTCACAACCTCGTGCTTCCCAGGCAGACGCTTATGCCACTGTGCTAAATCCCCAGCCGTCAATAGAAGTTTTAATTTCCTGGATATCTCTTTAAATCTGTTTCATGCATTCTTTTTCTTTCCTATATTGTTCATTCAAAGTTTTCTTAATTTTCCTCTGCTCCTCTGTTTGTTTAATGTATGTCTTCTTTAGATAATGCTGAGTAATCCCTTCATTATGGTTGGTGTTTCTTTTTTTCTTTTTTTTTTTTTGCCTGACAGATCATTTTTGAACCAGTTTTCTGTATAGACTCATGGAGCTGTTCGTTGACTTTAGTTGCTATAATTTCAGAAATTTGAGGTGTGTATGATCCAATGGAATGTTGATGTCTCCTGGACTTGTTCTGGGTAGGCTGAAGGTTTGAGATTGCATTTTGTTTCTGTGTCTTGTCACTTTTTATATTTCAAAGTATTTTATTTTGTTTTCTGGGTTGATCCTGGTGAGTTTTATAGTAGGTAGCTGTATCACTAGTATCTAGGCCTCTCTAGGAAAAGTCTGTTTTTCAGGGATATCTTCAGTGTGTAGGAGATTCTTGGTTTGTGTCTGTCATGAGATCCTATCTTTGCAATTAAGCAGGGATATTGGTGTCTGTTTGGCTCAGTCTCTATACTCTGGTTAGATTATTACCTCAGAGCTTCCCAGTACTTTTTCAGAAGGGAGAATAGAGGGAACTTCACAGTTTCTGGGTGCATTAGACCAGTGCGGCGAGTCTTGAGTGGGCCTGCAACTGCCTCCCCGCTTCAGGCCATGCTTGGTGGACTCCGGTGTTCTAAGCAAATGGGCGCCATCAGTTTTAGAGGCAGGGCTGCCTGGGATGAGTGCCCCCTGCACCTTTCCCAGAGCCCAGCTAGTTTGGGACCCTCGCTCGGCCCCGGACAGGGAAGTTCGCAGCTTCCAGGTGCACTGGACCAATGTAGCAGATCTTGAGCCGGGCTGCCTCACCCCCAGTGACTGTCTCTCAATCCAACAGAGTCCCAGGAGCTGAGGGCATAGAAGAGGATTTCCCACAGACCCTGGGAAAGTCTTGGAATAACACTTGAAACACAGAAATATAGGAAAATGACAAAATGAAGACCAAATTACAATCTCAAACCTCCAGCCCATCCCAAGAAACCTAAAGAGCTATGTACATAGAAGAAAATATATACCATACACCTGAAATATCAGACATAATAGAAACTGAAGTAAAGAAGCAACTCCAGGAAGCTTTAAAAGAATTCAAACTAGAAATAATCTCCCAGGTAAAAGAAGTAATAATAAAAGAAATGAAGGAGATGCTGAACAACTCTAAAGAAGACACAGTTAAAAATTGGAGGAACTGAACAAAAAGATAGAATCCCTGGATGAACAATATAAGAAGCAAACAGAATACATAAAGCAGATGCAAAGAGATATACAAGAAATCAAAAATTCCATTGAAAGCTGTAAAAAACCACCTCAATGAAAGTGAAGATAGAAGTTCAGACCTCGAAGACAAGATTGCAGCTAGTGAACAGAAAAGGAAAGATCTTTTAAAAATAACAAGGAATCAGGAAATAACAATTCAACAGCTGCAAGATAATGCAAAGAAAACCAACATAAGGTTGATAGGGATAAATGAAAAAGAAGGGGACAACATAAAGGATGTCAAGAGGATATTTAGAGAAGTAATAGCTGAAAATTTCCCAAACATGATACTGGAAACCAACATCAGCATGAGTGAAGCCTATAGAACTCCAAATAGTCATAACCAAAATAAAACTATACCCAGACATATAATAATCATCATCCAGAAATCCAACATAAGAATAGAATATTAAAAGCTGTCAGAGAGAAAAGACAGATCACTTATGAAGAAAACCTATCAGAATCACAGCAGACTTCTCAGCACAAACAATAAAGTCAAGAAGAGCATGGAGCAAAGTATCCCAGATCCTAAAGCAAAATGATTTCCAACCTAGACTGATATACACTGCAAAACTGTCCTTCAAAAATTGATGGAGAAATAAGATACTTCCATGACAAAGAACAGCTGAAGAACTTCATGATCCCCAAGCCAACGCTGCAAAGAATACTGAAAGACAATTTAGATACACTTAGGAAAAAAACCACTAAGCAAAGCAGACAATTAAATAGAACAGAAAGATACAGATGCAACAGCAGAAAGATAACATGTCAACAATAAGCCAACATATAACAGTTATAACCATTAATGTAAATGGTCTCAATACACCAATTAAAAGAAACAGACTGGCAGAATGGATCAAGAAACAAAATCCAACCATATGCTGTCTACAAGAAATGCATCTAACCCAAAAGGATACTCACAGACTGAAAGTCAAAGGATGGAAAACAATACTTCATGCAAAAGGAACCCCCCAAAAAGTGGGGGAGCTATTCTGTTTGCAGACAATGTGAACTGTAAACCAATAATGATCAGAAGAGATAAAGAACATCACTACATACCGGTTAGGGGAAAACTCCAGGAGGAAGAGATAACTATCTCAAATATATATGCACCAAATTCCAGAGTATTGAATTATACAAAACAAGTATTAACGGAAATGAAAAACCAAATTATCAGTAACACAATTATAACAGGAGACCTTAACACACCATTGACACCAAGAGCCAGATGAGCGAGACAGAAAATCTGCAAAAAAATAACAGAACTGAATCACACCTGTGAACAAATGGACCTGATAGACATATACAGAGTGTTCCATCCAACAACATCAGAATACACATTCTTCTCAGCAGTACATGGGTCATTCTCTAAAATAGACCATATATTAGCTCACATAACATATTTAAGTAAATGCAAAAGAGTTGAAATTATCCTTTGCATGTTATCAGATCATAGCACTATGAAATTAGAAATTAATGATAAAAGATATTGCAAAAATCCCACAGACACATGGAAACTGAATAACACACTCTTGAGTAGTCAGTGGGTCACAGGGGAAATTAAAGAAGTAATTAAAAAATACCTCCAAGCAAATGAAAATACAAATACAATTTACCAGAATCTGTGGGACGCAATGAAAGCTGTTTTCAGAGGAAAATTTATTGCACTGAGTTCCCACATCAAGAAAACAGAACAAATACAAATAAATAACCTGATGTTACACCTCAAACGTCTAGAAAAAAGAAGAGCAAGTCAAGCCTAAAGCCAAAAGAAGAGAGGAAATTATAAAAAATCAGAACAGAAATCAATGCAATAGAGACTAAGAAAACAGGCCAAAGAATCAATGAATCAAAGAGTTGGTTCTTTGAAAGAATCAATAAAATTGATAAGCCCCTAGCCAAACTTATTTTAAAAAGGGAAGAAAAAGATCAAATTCATGCAATAAGGAATGAAAAAGTTGAAATCACTACAGACTCTATAGAAATACAGAAGGTTATCAACACCTATTTCGAAAACCTCTACTTTCAAAGGTTTGATAACACAGAAGAAATAGACAGTTTCTTAGAAGCATATGCAATACCAAAGCTAGGTCAAGAACATGTAAAACTAAAAGTAATAAGAACTATGGGAGTAATAAAACCCAAAATGTGTAAATGTTATTTTAAAAAAAGAGAGGAAAAGAAGGTGCTCTAAAGGATACTACTGCAAGTGTGTTTAGGTGTGTAAGACAGATTACCATGTTACTGAGTTTTTGTTGGATCACTTAACAAACTGTTTGCAGTCTTACTGTTTGAATGTCCACTTTATATGCTTTAGTCTTTTAGCTTGAACAACTATTTCTAAGGGAACAATATCTAATCTACTCACTAGTGATTTCTTACTGATTTTTTAAAAATAATGTATTACTTATACCCTTATACTGTTTTAGGTTTTTTTTCCTTTAAATAAAATTAAAAAAGAATATGTAAAACTGTGGAATAACCTAATTTCTATTAATGAAATTTAAAATGTAATTAAGTCGTTACCTACAAAGAAGAGCCCAGACCCAGACAGATTCACTGCAGAATTCTACAAGAAGTACAAAGAAGACTTAATGCTGACACTCCTCAAACTATGCAATGAAATTGAAAGGGAAGCAATCCTTCCTAAGTCATGCCTAAAAGCAAATATTACTCTAGTACCAAAACCCGAGAATGACCCAACTAAAAAAGAGAACTACAGACCATTCTCCCTAATGAACACAAATGCAAAAATCCTCAATAATATATTAGCAAATAGGATGCAGCAAATCATCAAGATTATACACCATGACCAAGTGGGATTCATCCGAGGCATGCAGGGATGGTTCAACAAACATAGATCAATAAATGTAATCCACCATATCAATAAAGCCAAATGTAAGAATCACATGATCATTTCTATAGATGCATAAAAAGCTTTTGGTAAGGTCCAACATTCATTTATGATAAGAAACATACAGAAAATTGCAATAGATGTTCTTTATCTCAATATAATAAAGGCCACCTATGACAAACCAATAGCCAGTATCATACCAAATGGCCAAAAACTGAAGGCCTTTACCTTAAAATCAGGCACAAGACAAGGATGTCCCTTATCATTTCTCCTATTTAATATAGTACTGGAAATACTAGCCAGAGCAATTAGACAAGAGAGAAATAAAAGGGGTAAAGATAGAAAAGAAGAAGTTAAATTATCATTATTTGCAAATGACATGATACTCTACATAGAAGACCCCTAAATCTCCATTGGAAGACTCTTAGACATAATAAATAAATTCAGCAATATAGCTGGATACAAAATCAATACTCAAAAATCAATAGCATTCCCCCTTATGTTTCATGTTCTCTTGAGAAAGCGAAATGGTGGGGTGTGTATCTAACCTAATGGTGTGCAACCTGGCCTATAGTGGGAAACTGGAAGAGTTAAAGGAGAGCATCCAGGCCAACAAGTCCTTGGCTACTAGAACTGACCAAGACAGCCGAACTGCATTGCATTGGGCTTGTTCAGCAGGACATACTGAGATTGTTGAGTTCTTGCTCCAGCTGGGAGTAGCAGTGAATGATAAAGATGATGCTGGTTGGTCTCCTCTTCATATTGCTGCTTCTGCTGGGTGAGATGAGATTGTAAAGGCCCTTCTGGGAAAAGGTGCACAAGTGAATGCTGTCAATCAAAATGGATGTACTCCTTTCCATTATGCTGCTTCCAAAAACAGGCATGAGATTGCTGTTATGTTACTAGAAAATGGAGCTAATCCAGATGCTAAGGACCATTATGAGGCTACAGCAATGCACCAGGCAGCAGCCAAGGGTAACTTGAAGATGATTCATATCCTTCTGTACTACAAAGCATCCCCAAACATCCAAGACACTGAGGGTAACACTCCTCTACACTTAGCCTGTGATGAGGAGAGAGTAGAAGAAGCAAAACTGCTGGCATCCCATGGAGCAAGTATTTACATTGAAAATAAAGAAGAAAAACATCCTTGCAAGTGGCCAAAAGTGGCTTGGGTTCAATACTCAAGAGAATAGTGGAAAGTTAAAGCAACTTGGATTTATTCTTGCTTTATTTGTTTGGTTGTCCTCAATGGCCTGGAAACTAATATACTTGAGCACAAAGCATCGTCTACAATGGATGAAGTTTTCTTAACTTCAGAATCTTACTAATATGTTGTATTGCTCCTGCTGAGATGATTAGATTGTTCTAAACTTGCCATACAATCTGCTTTCCAGGCATTGAATAATTATTGATATTGTTCTGTTGTCAAATATTGTTTTCTAATATTGAATTTTGGTTAATTTTGAGCGTTTGTGTGACTGTTGAGTCTTCAGCACCTTCCTGTGTACCTTCTTTCTTCTGAAGCACAGTCACCCCAGTAGCAACAGGCATGTTGCTCTGTTGGGTGATTCCAGGTAGAACGTGTATCATCATATAGTTAAAACACATCCTAATACTCAGAGACCTGTACCAAATGTTTCCTTTTTTTCCCAACTATCAGTATTTTGTTCTAAGATAAATATATATATATATATATATATATATATATATATATATATGACCAAATTTTAAGTTGGAGGATACGTTCTAAAATAATGGAGTACTGGGACTTCTGGGAGAACATGGCAGACAGATAGCAGCAGCTATGGAGGCTCTCTGAAAGACTCGGCTTAGAATTCAGGAATGGTGCGGAATAAGGAGTCATAAGCAGGTGGAGATATGTTCTGCTGACCCAGGAACGAACTGGGCTGAGAGAAACCAACTTGGAATGCAGTCCTGGTGCTAGAACAGGTACAGAGGGGCAGAAGCCGCAATTTGGGTTTCCCGCCTCGTGGCGGCTGCGTCTACATCGGCTCGGCAGGGAGAGAGACACGCGGGAGCTCTGAGAACGGGAATCGGCGAACGGAGTTGAAAACAGGACGGGCGGGGAGCTGTTCATTGACTTGCGGTGAGGTGAGTGAGAGAAACTGACACTCTTCCCATGGTTTGGGAGACTCCAACAGAGGACATTCTGAGACTGGGCAGACTTGCGGGTGCGGGGCACTGCAGCGACTTCAGCCACATATCTCCCTCTCAAGCGGGATTGGTGAGAAGTGCCTAGCTTACGTGACGCTGCTGGTGGAAACCCAGTAGGCTAACACAACCCAGATCCCAGAGCCTGAGGGTGGCCTGGAGGGGCGGGCCCCCCATAGGCTGCCTGGTCTACAATTTCCTGCTGTGCTGCGGTGGGCGGAAACACCTAGCCGGCGCAATTCGATCAGGCTGTGGCTGACAGGGAGGGAAGCTGGGACTTCTATATAAGCTTGCATATATAATGAACAAAGAATATGGGAAGAAGCAGCAACAA
Source organism: Cavia porcellus (assembly GCF_034190915.1). Taxonomy (NCBI): domain Eukaryota; kingdom Metazoa; phylum Chordata; class Mammalia; order Rodentia; family Caviidae; genus Cavia; species Cavia porcellus. The sequence continues at coordinate 18,942,478 of NW_026947486.1, forward strand.
GAAAGGCTCCTCGGCCCCCAATCCTGAGAAACAGGCAATAACAGACACCACACCAATAGACATAAAGCGCCATCTAGAGAGCCTCATAGATCAGTTCAGGAATGAAGTTATTAATGACCTGAAGCTAGAAATAAACAGAATAGTTAGAGAAATGCTAAGCACCACCCAAGAAAAAACAGATGGTGGAATGGAAGAACAGAAAAAGAGGGGGGAGAATTGTTTGATGGAGAAAATAGAGAAAGCATAGAATACGTGAAGCAGGTTCAAAGAGACTACAAGGAAACTAAAAACTCTATCAAAAACTGGCAAAACAGCTTGAAAGAAACTAAGGACAGACTATCTGAACTGGAGGGCAGATTTGTAATATGGGAAGATTAGATGAAAAACTTCTTAAAAGTAACAAAGAAACAATCAGCAATAATACAAAGACTAGAAGATGATAAGAGGATCCATAACTTAAGAATTAAGAACATAAAAGAAGTAGGGACATGTAGCCTCATGTTGCTCTGTTGGGTGATTCCAGGTAGAACGTGTATCATCATATAGTTAAAACACATCCTAATACTCAGAAACCTGTACCAAATGTTTCCTTTTTTTTCCAACTATCAGTATTTTGTTCTAAGATATATATATATATATATATATATATATATATATATATATATGTATATATATATATATAAAACCAAATTTTAAGTTGGAGGATATGTTCTAAAATAATGGAGTACAAATGAGCTACAAAAGCTACTCACAGAAATAATCCAGGAGAATTTTCCTAATTTAGCAAAAGGTAAAGATACTCAGATGTATGAGGCATACAGGACCCCAGCCACCTACAACCCAAACAGAGCAACACCCAGGCATATAATAATAAAAATTCCAGAAGTTCAATACAAGAACAGAATATTAAAAGCTGTCAGAGAAAAGAAACAGACCACTTACAAGGGAGCACCCATCAGAATTACAGCAGATTTCTCTGCACAAACCATCAAATCACGAAGACAGTGGGGGGAAGTAATTCAAGCTTGGAAAGATAATAATCTCCAGCCAAGATTGATATATCCTGCACAACTATCCCTGGAAATTGATGGAAAAACAAGGGGCTTCCAGGATAAAGAGGAACTAGGGGAATTTGCAACCACCAATTCAACTGTACAGAGAATACTGCAGGATATTCTAAAAAAGAAAAATACAAAGAATCCAGAAATAGTGGCAGAGAGGCCACAATGAATGGAGCAGAAAACTAAATGAAGAAGACAAACTGACAACTAATGACAGAAAAAGAGCTCAACAGAAAAGAGGCAGAGAAGATTGGATGATAGGAACAGCTATTTTGGAAAAAATGACGTCTTAATAGGTAATACTGATTTAGTATCATCTTGTTTTGAAGTCTCATCAAGCTTTTGTTCTTCTGTCTCCATTGGTCTAAACAGGTTGTATCTTATTGGATTTTATTATGTACGATAGTATAAGCAAAAACTTTTAAAGACAAGGAGATTATATAGAAACCATTGTTCATTTTCTGTTAGTTGATTCTAAATCAACAACTGTAATACTGACATTCTCTTAAATGTTTTTACATTGTTTTAATATATTTGATGCTACAGTATATGAAGTTATACTCAAAGATTTCAAGGAAAGAGACAATATGGTAACTACTTTTACGTCAGGATTATCTTGTGGTGAAACACTATTCTGCTTAAATGGTTATGTTTTGATCTGTGCTATTTTGCTGTTATGCCCTCTTTTATCCCAATGTCTACTTCATTATTTACTTTTTTATTTTTATCCTTTTAATTAAAGGAAAAAATAAATAAAAATAGCAGGATATATTATAGTAACCCACTTTGACTTTCCATTATCTTGATTTAAAGCCCTGTATAGCTCTCACCATCTTGTTTTTGACAGATGTCCCCCTATTCTGTTTTGCTTCATAGTACCAGGTTCGAAAGTTTAGGCAACAGCTGTGAAGATAGTGAGATTCATTATGATGCCCATTCTTGATGACTTTTATCTACTTTTGAAGACCTATAATGTCTCCAATGTTTTGGTTTTGTCAGTTTTGTTCTTTACTGTTTTGTTCAATTTTATTGTGACTGATGATATAGGCAATTCTATTAGAGATAGCGGGAGGCATTATGGTACCCATTATTGATCACCTTGTCTTATGCTTTTACATTATCTATTATGTCCACCCTTTTGATTTGATTGACTCTGTTCTGTTAGGTCACATTTGGTTCTACTCCCTTCCAAAAAAGTAATAAGAACTGTGGGAGCAACAAAACCCAAAATGTGTAATTGTCATTGTACAAAAGAGAGGAAAAGAAAGTGCTCTAAATGGTATAACTGCATGTATATTTAAGTGTATAAGATAGAAAATGATATCACTGAGTTTTATTGGATCATTGAACGGAACTGTTTGCAGTCTCACTGTTGGAATGTCCACTTTACAAGCTTTAATTTTGTGACTTGAGCAATTATTTCTAGGATGACAATATGTAATCCATTAACTAGTGATTTCCTACTCTTTATTTTTTTCTGTAAATCTGTATAACTTGTACCCGTTCTATGCTTTTTTTTTCTCCTTAAATAAAATTTAAAAAAAATAATGGAGTGCGGTAGCCTGTGTACTCATGTGTCTCTTTGATGAGCTGTTTTCCCCTCAAAACAAGATGTTTTGTTTTTAAAAAGAAAATTTTGAAGTACCTATATTGACTCACCTTGTATAGAAAATAATGTCTAGGTTATTAAAGTGATTGTAACAAAAAGGTATTTTGATTTGTATTTCCAAATTTAAGAAAAATGTTAGAATAAAGCCCATTTTTTTCAATTCAGACATTGACTTAAGGTTTAAAATTCTGAGTAAAAACATCTCTCAGCTGTGGGTAGCTCTAAAATCAATAACATTAGTACAGCTTGAACTGCAACTAAAATCTTAGAATTGGTAACTAAGTATAGAGCAAAAGAAAATAAGTGCACATTCAAACTCAATTTAGGGAAGCATCTTAAATGATTGTTATAAAATCTAACATACTCAAAGTGACTTCAAATTCTTTTTGGATTTGAATGTTAGACTGCAAATATTGTTTGAAATAACTGATCCAAGTGAGCCCACAAACCTGTGTTAATTTGAGGTCAAAGGCTTAATGACCAATAATTTGTTTTGTAAATATGAACTTTGTTGTTTATAAACAAAACTGTTTTGCATAAGTTTATTTTTGTAGTCCTAAAGATTGAAACCAGGGATATTAGGCAAGTGCTTTACCATTAAGATATGCCCCCAGCCCAGGGAAGCATATTCTTATGGAATAAAAATGTTGCTTTACTGAATGCTAGAGATAGAATAAGGTGATAGGGAAAATTAATTTTAATTCCAATACTTTCAATGTGATTAAACAGTAAAGTTTTGTCTAATAGGATCTGTTAAGACTAAAGGCCTTTAAAGGATTTAAAAGAAACTCATTTTAATTCCTTGTATGAGTTCCTTAGTGAGTAATACAGATGGGATAAAGACTGGGGTAATTTGTAGACTTAAGTAACTTGTTAATATTTGAATCACTGATTTGTATAAACTAAGGCCTCAGATCCTAACCAAATTGTTACCTGTGGGAAATCTGACACAGATGAAGCTGATTCAAGATCAGCAGCATGTTTTAATTACTTCCAAAGCAAACTAAAAAAAGACAGTACGATTTTAAAGTTTAACTGAAATTCTTGGTGTTAATATTTTTCTTTGAAATTCTATATTACTTTTACCTTTTTTCCTGTTATGTCTTGTTTTTCTTTTTTCTTTAAATAAAAAAAAGTAAATAAAGTTTAACTGAAAGTATAACTTGAAAGAAATGAGTCAATAAATACTGGAAAATTTACATTCTTAAGTACCGTTTATAGAGAATTCCCAATTTAAATGAGATTCTATGAGATTCAAGGTAAACCTGCATTCTGCTCTATAATCTTTGTCTTAACAGTTTAAATCTGTGACCCTAGTGTTTTGATTTACCATTTCTCAGTTACACCACTGACAAAAGAATTTTTTTTATGCAGCTCTACCTCCAGTTTTCTGCTTCCATATTCTGCTATGGAATATTAGTCTGTTAGCAAAACTGATATATAATATGGGGCTCTTTATTGTGAGTTATATGGATTTAGTTTCAGAGGGCTATTGACTGCCTAAAATTGAATGAAGAATGTCTTATGTGCATTTTTCTGGAAAGAAAGCTCATAGATTTTTGTGAAGTTCTCAGAAGGATCTGTGATTGCTCAGAAAATTAAGAATCACTGGGTAAGAGAAAAAAGGATACTGAATCAATTGTCAGGAGGTTGAGTTCTAGAACATTGTAATTTACCACACTTGATAAACTTTACATATATTCTTATTTTTGCTTTCAAAAAGACAAAAGTCATCTCCATTTTACACATGAGAAAATACTCAATAACAAAATACAGTTATCTTGGATTCTAATACATTTTTTCTGTCTATACTTAAAAACTCTGAACCAAATGTAAGGTACTCTGGCATTGATAATAATCTGTTCTAACACCTACCCTGTGCTTTTCTTCAGATTGGCTATGACATAATAAATATATATTTGGTTTCAGTTCTGAGTTAAAAAAAATCAATAGAATTACTATACACTAACAACAAAATCACAGAGAGGGAAGTAAGACAAACCACACCCTTCACACTAGCAAGCAAAAAAATGAAATATTTAGGAATTACTCTCACGAAAGAAGTGAAAGACCTATGCAGGGAAAATTATAATACACTGAAAAAAGAAATTGAAAATGATCACAGAAAATGGAAAGACATCCCTTGCTCATGGATATGAAGAATAAATGTTGTGAAAATGGCCATTCTCCCAAATCTGTTATACAGATTCAAAGCAATCCCAATGAAAATACTATCAACATACCTCATAGATCTCCAGAAATCACTCCTAAAATTCATCTGGAGTGAGAAGAGATCTAGAATAGCAAAGACAATTCTAAGCAGTAAAGGCAAGGCAGGAGGCATCACAATCCCTGACTTGAAGTTATACTACAAAGCAACCGTAGTAAAATCAACATGGTACTGGAATCAAAACAGAGCCGAAGATCAATGGAATAGATTAGAAGATACAACCACACCTACAAATGCACTCAACCACCTTATTTTTGATAAAGGAGCCAAGCAGGTTCACTGGAAGAACGACAGTCTCTTTAATAAATGGTGCTGGAAAAACTGGCTCTCCATTTGCCGAAAACTAAAACTAGACCCATGTCTATCACCATGTACTAAATTAAAATCTAAATGGGTCAAAGATCTGAATATTAAAACAAAAACACTAAATCTATTGGAAGACAAATTGGGTAGAAACCTTGAAGATGTAGGGGCAGGTAGAGAATTCACGAACAGGACTCAAATCGCATGGGAAATACTTCCCAGAATGAATAACTGGCATCATCTCTTATTAAAACGTTTCTGCATGTCAAATGAAATCTCCAGCATAGTGAAAAGAAAAGCCACAAACTGGGAAAAAAATCTTAGTGAACTGTCCCTCAGACAAAGGACTTCTGTCTAAAACACATAAAGAATTAACAAAGAATGAGACTACCAAAATTCAAAGATCCAGTCCAAAAATGGACATCTGAGTGGAATACACAATTCTCAGATGAAGAAATACAAATGGCAAATAAATACTTGAAAACATGTTCATCACCATTACTCATTTGAGAAATGCAAATTAAAACCACACTGAGATTTCATCTCACTCCTCAAAAAATGGCCAGGATCATAAAAAACCAACAACAATAAATGCTGGAGAGGATTTGGGGAAAAAGGAATTCTTCTGCACTGTTGGTGGGAGTGTAGACTGGTGCTACTACTGTGGGGGTCAGTCTGGAGATTTCTCAAAAACCTGGGATTGGAAGTACCATTTTACCGAGCTATTCCACTTCTGCTTATATTCCCAGAAGAACTGAAACATCATACCACAATGATATATGTGTACCCATGTTTATAGCAGCACAACTTGTAATAGTGAGATCTTGGAAACAACCTAAGTGTCCATCAACTTAGGAATGGATAAAAAAGTTGTGGTATTTGTATACAATGGAGTACTACTCAGCTATAAAGAAGGTTCACATTGAGATATTTATAAACAAATGGGCGCAGCTTGAGACCATACTCATAAGTGAAATAAATCAAACTCACATGTATGAATACTGAATAGTTTCCCTAGTGTAAGAAATGGTAAGAATATATAAAAGTATGTGGTAATCATGATTCCCCATTATATTACTTTGAAGCCTTATAAAGTTTTCACTCATTAATTGGAATGCTTTTATTCTGGGCTGTTTGACTTTATTGTCTGTGATGGTATGAACAGCTATTTTAAAGAAAAAAAGACATCATAATAGCTAGGGCTGATTTAATATCATCTTGTTTTGAAGTCCCATCGAACTGTTGTTCTTCTGTCTCCCTTGGTTTTATCATGTTGTATCTTATTGGATTTCATTATACTAGGCAAAGAGATAATATAGAAACCATTGTTCGTTTTCTGTTAGCTGGTTCTAAATACCTTGTAATACTTGCATCCTCTTGAATGGTTTTACACTGTCTTGATATGTTTGATGCTATAGTATAAGAAGTTATCCTCAAATATTTCAAGGAAAGAGACACTATGGTTACTACTATTAGATCGGATTATCCTGTGGTGAAACACGACATTGCTAAAATTGTTCTGTTCTGACCTGTGTTTTTATGTTGTTATATGCTCTTTTATCTCAATCTCCCCCTTTTTAAAAATTAATTATTTTTTTATTATTTTTTAATTAAGGGAGAAATAAATTAAAAATTAGCAGGATATATTATAATAACTTTTTTGATTTCATATTAACTTGATATTAAGCCCTGTATTGCTCGCACCATCTGGTTTTGACTGATTTTACTCTATTCTGTTTTGTTTGATAGTATCAAGTTTGAGGGTATAGGCAACTACTTTGAAGGCAATAAGATTCACTATGATGCCCATTGTGGTTTGAGTATTACCTTCTTTTGAAGCCCTTTAATATCTCCAATGTTTCAGTTTTATTGGTTTTGTTCTGTACTGTTTTGTACAATTTTATTATATCTAATGATATAGGCAATTCTTTTTAAGGTAGCAAGAGCCATTGTTGATTACCTTGTATTCTGTTTTTACATCATGTACTATGTCCATCCTTTGTTTTGACTGAGTGCTTTGTTTTGTCATATTTGGTTTTATTCTCTTCTTAAAAAAATGTAATAAGAACAATGGGAGTAATAAAACCCAAAATGTGTACATTTTGTTGTAAAAAAAAAAAGAGAGGAAAAAAATGTGCTCTAAAAGATACAACTGCAAGTGTGTTAAGATAGATGACCATATTACTGAGTTTTTGTTGGATCATTGAACAGAAGTGTTTGCAGTCTCACTGTTTGAATGTCCACTTTGTATGCCTTAATTTTGTAACTTGAACAATTATTTCTAAGATGACAATATGTAATCTATTAACTAATGATTTCCTACTGTTTATTTTTTTGAAATTCTGTATTATTTGTACCCTTTTTTAAAAAGGAAGGGAGAATAACTGATTAAACATATATGATATCATATCTAAAGCAGTATAATTAGCAATAACAGTGGTATCAAGTGCAGTTTGGAAACTGACAAGCTGTGGTAGAGACTGATTTTGTACTTTAGACCATAGGAGCAAAGTTCATAGCTATATAACAGAACCAATCATAAATTAGGAGTTTGTATACAAAATTTTTCCCCTTGCTAGAATGGTTTTACCCTGTGGTGGGGAAATTTAGGGAGGATGGTGTATAAAATAAAGATAACTGGTAAAGAAGTAGAAGCAAGACTGGAGGACAAAGGATGATGAAGCAAGGTTTAGGAAACTAGAGAAAAGGATGGAGAAGAAAACTGAGACAGTGTTTGAGGGATTATCTGAAGTTGGCCTCTGGGTTTGGGGGATGGGATTAGATTTCTAGATCTAGAGTGCTCCCCAGCCATTTAGAAAAGAAAGAAGAAAGATAAAGAGGAAAAAATCAAAAGAAAAAAGGCAAAAGGAAAGAAAGTAAGATAAAAGCAAAAATAAGATAAATTTAAATTAAATTAAAATTTTTAAAAGGGGAAACACTCCCCCACTGACCCGTTTCTTTGTCCCTAAAGTACTATGCTGGTTTACCATCTGTTGGCTCTTATTTCAGACTTTTCCGTCCTGCCCATCTTGCCTGTACATTGTGTGTGTGCTAGTCATGGTCCTACTATATGGCTGCCATTCCCCCAGTTTCCAGGTTCCACTGATACAGGAGGAGGGGCTAAGAACCTAGATTCCTCCATTGGTGCTGGTTGCCAAGTCCTTGATTGTTCCAGGGCTGATTGCTGGTCCTGCGATGTAGGGGGAAGGGCCAGTTACTTGGGTTCCTTAGATAGGGCCAGTTTCCAAGCCCTGGATTCTTCCCAGGCTTGTTGCTGATCTGGCAGTCTATGTATGGTAAGTCTTAATGCCAACTAGTATTTATTACTATGACTCACAGAAACATGTAGTTTGGGAATTAAAAGACTGAAAATAGTAGGGTTTAGGAATCTTAGATTCCCAGATGGTGTCATGGAAAACTTGCTAGACCCTGGTTGAAAACAGCAAGGAGAACTTTATTCAAGACATTTGGAATAGGAGAGAAATTGAATTCAATCCTATATACAATAGAAGTATTTTATACCCACTGGGCATAAATGGCAAAAGGTACCAGTGAAATTCAATGATAGATCCAATTCCTGAAGAGTTCAATCACTGGATTCATAAGTAAATGTAAACCAATGAGAAAAAAACTAAAAAATGTACAGACTCTTAGTTCTTGTTATCTAAATAGCTAAAATGAATGTAAGAGTGGTAGGTCAGATTTTGTTGCTGGGCTAGGTAACATTAGATTTTGGTTAGTTAGAATTTCTTCTTAGTACTGGGGATTGTACTGTGACCAGCACAGCTCTTGAAGTTGGGGAGGGGGGCAGGGCAGGACAAGTAGAGTACGTGAAAATTAAAGTTGAGATCAAGTGGAGCCCTCTCTAGGGATAGGAGCAAAGGAACTGCTCAACCACTGTAGTGTTTATTTATACATTAGCAGTTTAGTGTCATGTGACACCTGTTGCCTGTAATCTGAATCCATGACAACCTAAGGGAACACCTGTCTGACTGGGGCACTCCTTGTTTTCCAACTGTGCTTGCTTCACCCCAGCATGTGTGATTAATCCCCAGCTTCAGCCACTCCATACAGGATTGAACACAGGGCCTTCACATTTCCCCAGCTACATCCCCAAACCCTTTTTTACTTTTTATTTCAAGAACAGGATCTATATAAGTTGCTGAGGCTGGGCTCAAACTTGTGATCCCCTGCCTCAGCCTTCCAAAGTGCTAGGATTACAGGAGTATGCCACTATGTTCAGGCTCATTAATTGGAGCTTTGACTACTTGCTCCTCTCCCTTTTTACATTCTTTTTGTCATTCTTGTTTTCTTTTAATAGGTAACATTTCTTTTCCAGTTTTCCTCTCCAATTCCTTTTGATGATACGGGTATGGCTCAGTGATAGAGAGTGCATGTTCATGTTCTAGGTTTAGTTCCCAGTGCACAAAAAAATCATTCTTAATTTCTCTTTGTTCTTTCTTTGTTATTCCTCTCTTCAGTGTTTTAGTTAGTCTGTTCACCATGATGGTGATATTCTCTGTAAATCCTTGATTTGGATTTATATTAGGTCTCAAAGAGGGATAACTAATATGGTCTGAACTGTCCCCTCCGTACCTCACCCAACTGAAGTATCTTACTTGCTCTCAGGAGAGGGATAATGTATTTAAAAACTACATTATTGGGCTTAGAGTTTTCAGAAGTGTTGTTGGGTTCCAACAAGGGGTGAAGCAGAGATCAAACTTTGTAACTGGCTTCCATTGGCAACCAACTTTAGCAAGTATACGTTGATACTGATTTTAGTAACAGTAGTGTAGGAGGTTGCTTCTGTCATTTTCTCATCTTCCCAACTTATAGCCATCTGTGTAGAATGCTCATCATCATGTGCCATGAACACCACGCTGTTCTTGGGCACTGTGATAGTAACCTGAATGGTGCCCTATCACCATAGCACCATTCCCTTGTCTTCTGTCCGTTAAAAGGGCACTTGTCTTTGGATTTAGGGCCCACTCAGATAATCTAGGATGATCTCAACTCAAGACCTTTGATTGCATGTCCAAAGATCCTTTTTTTAAATAACATGACATTTATAGAGTCTAGATGTTAGATTTATAGACACGTCTCTTGTCTCTCTCTTTTTGTGGTCCTTGGATTACTCAGTCATGCCCTACCACTAAGCTATACTCCCAAACCATTTTTAAAAGAGTCTTTCTGGCCCTGAACCTAAAACCATGCTGCCTCAACCCCTCAAGTAGCTAGGATTACTGACATCCACCACTGTGCCCAGCTAGCCATAACTTTTAATGAGACACTTTTCAACCCACAGGTGTTCATCTTTTCCTCTCCAAGTTTATATCCATTTCACATATAAAATACATTTGCCCCCATCCTGACATTTGTGAAAGGCTTAACCCATTGCAGCATAAATTTTCATTGTGGATCTATGAAAATAGAAAACAAGTTATCTCCTTCCAAAAATGGTGGGAGAGATATAGAACAGACTCCCATTATAAAAGAAAGAAATTAGAAGACTTTAAGGAGTTACTTATCACAGGAAAGTTCTAAATCTAGTGGAAAAAATTCTGTTAGGTATCAAGGCCTGAAAATAATACTCTGTGACTTGTTGCAGATAAATTATTTGGTAACTTAGCAAGACCCTGTCTCAAAGTAAACAATAAAGAAAGGCCTGAGGTTATAGATCACTGTGAGGGCCCTAGATTCAGTCTTCAATTCTACCAAAAAAGGGGGTCCTCTTTCTACCCAATATGATATGATTATCATGTGTACAACTGAAAAATGCCCTTTCTTCAGAAAAGTATAGAAGTCATTGGATACTATTCATACTTCTCTATGGTAACCCGTAGCTTAAGTAAATACTGTGGTGTAAAGTTCATCATCATTGATAGATGTAATGTGAGAGGATAAGAGAGGGAGCAAAACAAAAATTGTTTGTTACATGTATGTTCACACATATTCATGACAAGATAAGGAATAAATACTTATAACATTATAATTCTGGTTTCTGCATTATAGTTCTAGGTCCCTTGGTCATAACTAACATTCCTAACTAACTACTTCTACTACCTCATACACCCTTTGCCCTCAGCAAGCACCTTAACTGTTTGTGTACTTTACCTTGGAGTGTGTGAGGGCGTGACCCAAAAGTCCATGGCTACAGAGTTGGCTTTATTGTTAGTCTTGCCTGAATTGGATTACTGTAGCTTTCCACCAACTTTATTCACAAGGCCTGGTAAGTCCTTTAAGTCACCTTCCTTATTGTAGACATACCTTTTCTTACTTCAGTTGTGGAGTAGTGTCAAATCTTCCCTTGGGCAGTTATTCCTTTTCTTATTGATGCAGAGGCATGAGTAGATCAAAGTGGCTGGATGACAGTATTGACTGAGTGGCAGTGGGTCACTTTGTTTCTCTTGGTAGAAATATTCCTCCCATTGGAACCCAGACCTCTATAGCAACAGAGCATAATGTCGTAGTGACAGGAAACAAAAAAATTGTTAATGGGTCAGTAGGGATAAGAATTCTGGATATGGGGAAAATAACACAGTGTTTCAGATGCTGAGAGGATATGCGCCCTCCTGGAGGATTTTTTCCCTAGTTCTTCAAGGTATTACCACCTAACTGGGACTGGACTGAGTCTTCAAAAGACTATTTCACTGTTCTATCGAGTCAGCTACTTTAGGAAAACATGGCACGCCCAGGGAATTTCTTGAACCTGGGTCTACAGTTTGCTTCCTTGGCTGCAAAATGTGTTCCTCATCAGATGTGATGCTTTAGATGGATGAAGTACAGATGGTAGTTTTGGCAGAAGCATTGTGCACAGGGAAGGCAAATTCATATCTGGTAACTGAGAGTAACTGTCTCTTCCAGTAAAGATAATGTGCTACTCCTTCCATGATGGAAGTGGTCTGGTGTAATCGAACTGCCACCAAGTAGCTGACTGATCACTTTGCAGAATGGTACTATGTTGGAAACTCAGTGTTGAACTGTGGTGCTGGAAGTGTGGACACTCTGTCGTGGGCATAGCTGGGTCAGCTTTGGTGAGTGGAGGGGGCATGTTGCTGAGCCCATGCATAACCTCCATCTTCTAGAAGCACTTGTGGTACCAAAACCTGTGTCTAGGGTTCTATTAGACAGAATTAATAAGGGACATTTGTTTCCCAGAGAACTCAGACCCACTGTGTGGTGCCTTCTACTTGAATCCCATTAGAAATACACTGCCCTTTTCTATTCTGCTTAATCTCTTTCCACAAAAGAAGGGTGATACAGTATGTGTTTGTACACAGCACAATACAATATGTGGATTATGTGAGAAGAATATATTTCATCAATGACAGATATGACCAATGACATTTCTAAGTGTTCTGTCATCAAGGTTTATAGTTGTGGGGAGTCGTATACCACAGGGCCAAATGATCACGTAAGGAGTAGTTCCTGGAGGTTCCTTCCTAGTTGAAATCCTCCATAGATCTAACCTGAAAAATCAGATCCAAAAGATATTGATATCTTACTAGCATTCTGTTTAGTCAACAATCTTTGCTGGGCAGGTAGCTCAGTGGTAAAACACTTACCAAGAATGTACAAGGCCTTGGATTCAATTCCCAGCACTATCGAAACAAACAAAACAAAAACAAACAAACAAAAAAAAACCAATTAACCTTAACAAATACCATCAAAAACCTCCAGGAAACCTCCCACTGATCCAATTCTTCATTATATCATATAACAAACATGTCTCTCCGAAATGATGTCACACATGTTTGCAGTTTTTCATTTGACCTTGTCAGATTCCCAAAGTAGAAGTCTCCATAGTAAACCTCACCTTCAGGCATCTGGTGTAGCTAAAAGCCACTGTCACTCTCTTGCTTTTCACCTCTCTTGAGGCACTATTACGTTGCATTTCCATTGCTGTACAATCCATCTATTCATTACTTTATCCTCAACTAGTATATTTCCCCTTCTATTCATTTGTTGTTTCTTTTTTGTGAATTATTTGTGGGGGGTGTTTGAGGCAGGGTCTCGGGTTTAGGCTGGCCTTGAACTTGCAGTGATATTCCTACCTCAGCCTCCTGAGTGCTACGATTACATGTGTGCACCACAATGACCAACTGTTGTTGATTTTACCCAAACTTTTGCACCATTAGAAGAAGGAATCTTACCATAGATTTAGATATTTTTCTGATCCAGGTTAACTGGCAGAAAAATCAGTCTATCAGGTTCTTCCCATTTGGCTCATTTCTTTTCAACAAAATATAATTACACTGCATCAGAACCAAACCAAAGGGCTATATCAACCACTAGCTATGCAGTTGTGGTCACATTCAACTCATTTTAACTTAGAGAGTGAGGGTACATCCACTACATTAGGAATTCTGGCACACACTGGGTATGTGTATTCTGGGGATTGAACCCAGGCCCTAATGCATGCTAGGTGAGAACTCTACCACTAAGCTACACCTCAGCCTTCCTTAGCCGTCCTTATCTTAACATAAGATTTAAAAACACAGTTACAGTTTTCTTGCTTAGGAAGTATCCCTGTTTCCAGCATTGTAGTTGTAGATGGTTATAACAAAATCACTCCATCAGGCTGGGGGGGGGGAATTGAGTTGATATGGAAAAGAAAGAAAAAAATCTAATCATGCTGAGTGTTTTGACATATGCCAGTAGTCTCAGCTACCAGGAGGTCAAAGCAAGAAGATGTAAGTACAGGGCCAGCTTGGAAAATTTAGCGAGACGCTGTCTCAAAATAGACAAAAAAAAGGCAAGGCTGAAAATGTAGCTTGATACATGCTGGGTTCAATTCCCAATACTAAGGGAAAAAAACCACAAACAAATACCTCCTCCAAAAACACTATAATTATTACACCAGCATGCTCCTGTCTTGGGAAGAATTGTATAGTCACTCCAGCATCCTCTCCCAAGGCTGCTCCTCCAGATCCACCAGAAAAATAAAGGATTGAAGGGGTTATTCCTTTAGTCTCCTCATGATGAGTGCAAGCAGACACTCCTAAGCACATGTAACCCTACCCTCCATACTTTATCTCCCCTTTCAGAGAACCAGTATTTTAATTGGCCATTCCACTTCTGTATAAAACTATTACTGTGAAGAGTCTGGCTCGCTTGCTGTCTCCTCCTCTCTCCCTTCTTCCCCTCTCCCCTTTCTCAACTGCTGGATGTTTTGGGCTGTTAATTGTGTTCATTGGTCTAAAGAAAAGTGTTAGCCATTCAAAACTGTGTACTACCTTTTGCTTTATTTTGTTTCCTTTTGCTTTGCAGTACTGGTAATTGAATGCAAGATCTTTGTATTGAGGTACACACCCAGGTACATTGCCCAAGCTGGGCTCAAACCTGCAATCCTCCTGTCTCAGGCTCTCAGAGTACTGGGATTACAGGCATGAACCACCATGCTCAGCTCAGTGTTTTATGTTCTGGTTTTTCTCTAGCACTGTAAGGATTTGTACCATTTGCTGACTAAGCAAAGCCCAGTCTAGACTTAGCGTTTTTCTGTCAAAAACTATTAGCAGCCCTTAAAGCTACTGGCCTTTCCATCTGGGACGTTATCTCTTGGCCATCTGAAGTTGATCTCTTTCGCAGGGAGACAGAAGTTTGTTTTTGTTTTTTGTTTTGTTGTTGTTGTTTATGTTACTCTGGATGGAACCCAGCAGTGCTTTATGATGGAGCTATATCTCCAACCCTTTTTATTTTTTATTTTTGAGACAGATTTTTTTTTAAATTTAAAGAAAAGGAAACAAAAAATACATGGAGATAAAAAAAAGGATAGAAATAATACAAACTTACAGAAAAACAAACGGTAAGAAATTGCTGGTTGATAAGTTACACATTGTCATCTTAGAAATAGCTGTTCATGTTATAGAATTAAAGTATTTAGAATGACATTCAAAAAGTGACACTACAAACCGTTCTGCTCTATGATCGAACAAAAGCTCAGGAATATGGTTATCGGTCCTACACATTTGTTTTACATCTCAAAGAGGGTAAGATTAAGCATATCAAAACAGAACAAAGCAGTTTAAAAAACAATTTAAAGAAATACAGATTTCGAAGCAAGTCCACTGGAGAGCTTCATTGTCTATCTAACTGTCTCTAGTTTCTTACAAATAGTTGTCCCCATCTTCACCCACTTTATATACTTATTGCATATTATAGAACTAATCAAATCATTGGAGGCTTTTTAGGTCCTTAAGTTCCAAATTAGGGAAGACAATAGTAACTACCATCGCATCTCTCATTCTCTTTGTGATAGCTATCCCCATCTCTACATATGCTGAAACTGAACTCAAGAAACCAGTCCAAAGTTATTCTAATCAGCGAACAATAGTATTGCTAGAATTTATATCATAATGCTACAAAATTAGCCTCAGGTTTCTTAGCGTCTCTTCCTCAGAGTATCTGTTCATTACATCTTGCATTATATAATCTGTTCCTGTAAATAATTAAAAAGCAGAAAAAAAAACCCATGTGTGACTTTCTACATATACGTCTATCCTCTCTGTATTATAGGGATTACCAAGTCATAGCAAGACAGCAAAACAATTTCCTAGAAAAACATGCAATGGATAAGACATATAAGACCACAATATAGATGATCTTCCGTAGTTACTATGTTTTCTCTTGTTATTTTCAATAGATTTGACCACCACACTGGCTTATTATAGTTAAATATAGTATCACCTATTTTTATAAAAACTTAACTTTGACAGCATTGTAGGATTTGAGAGCTGTTACTAATTAATACCAGTATGGATATCCTTTACATCTTGTCATCCTCAGAGTAGTTGCCTCTACTTTTAGGGTTGATACTAACAAGCATACCAATTTCAAATAAAATCAGCCATGGCCAACCCATAGTCTTATGATTCAGATTCAATTAAGATCAGTCACAGTAAGACAATGTAAGTATTGCAGGATTTCAGTTTAAGGTAATAGGAAAGTAAGGATAGTTACCATGGTATAACCTGCTATTTTTGGGTCAAGACCAGTATATATTAAATTCAAACTAAATATGTCAACAAGACTACTATGTCTTTTAAATCCTTATACACCATTAACAATAACCTCTGCCTTTTTCTTTCTTTTTTAATAGAGTTTCAGAGCTATCTATACTAAAGACTATAGCTTACCGTCCCTGCCTCATGTCTGCTACTCCACTTTTCTGCTATAATTTGTCCACCTTATTCCCTCATTCCACTGTCTGCCCTGTTCATTGAGGCCTCTCTTCCACTGTTGCTGGAATCCTGGTATCTCTTCCTCTCTTTCTCTGTAATGTCCTTCAGCACTCTCTGTAGGGTTGGATTGGTGGCCATGAACTCCCACAGTTCCTCCTTGTCTTGAAAATATCTTATTTCCCCATTAATTTTGAGAGAGAGTTTTGACGGGTATATGAGCTTTGGTTGCATATCATTTTCTTTCAGGACTTGGAATATTTCTCCCCACTCCCTTCTTGACTTAAGAGTTTGTGTTGATAAGTCTGCTGTTATTTTGATAGTTTTCCCGTTGTAGGTAATCTGTGTCTTTTCTTTGGCTGCTTTTAATATTCTGTTCTTTTGGTGGATTTCTGGAATCTTTATTATTATATGTCTAGGTGTAGATCTGTTTTGGTTGTAGGTAGCTGGTGTTCTGTGTGCCTCTTTTATCTGGATATCATTTCTTTTTGCTAAATATGGGAAATTTTGCTTTAATATATCTGTGAATATTCTTTTATTCCATTTTTGGTTGCTCCTGCTTCCTCATTCACATTCTTTATTCTTAAGTTATGTATCTTTTTGTCATCTTCTAGTTTTTGAATTGCTTCTTTCTGGTTCCTTGTTATTTTTAAGAGGCTTTTTCCTTCACGATCATATGCCATAAATCTCTCTTCAAGTTTCAGAAGGCTGTCTTTAGTTTCTGTCAAGGCACTTTGACAGTGTTCAGTGGAGTTTTTGATTTCCTGGTAATCTCTTTGGATCTGTTTCATGCATTCTAAGTTATGTTTAAATTCTTCTTCAGAAGTTTCTCTTTCTTTTCTGATTTCCTCAGTTCTTCCATCTGCGTTCTCTTGGACGGGGCTTGTCATTTCTTTAATTAATCTCTTTATATCTTGCCTCACTTGAATCAGGAGTACAGCTTTAAATTCATCTATGAGATCATGAAGGTACTTTTTAATTTTGGCGGATGCTGTGTTGAGCAATGGATGGTTACTGTGCTTGTTCTCTTCAGTGTTTACTTCTCCTGGGCTTATTTTCTCATGTTGGGCGGCTGGAGATTTTTTTTTTTAATTTTTATCTCTTTTCTTGTTTCTGGTTTCTTTCAGACTGTCCTGGGGTTCTCTGGCCCT
Organism: Cavia porcellus; assembly: GCF_034190915.1. NCBI lineage: Eukaryota > Metazoa > Chordata > Mammalia > Rodentia > Caviidae > Cavia > Cavia porcellus. Next base: position 18,960,009 of record NW_026947486.1, read on the forward strand.
CTCTGAATCGCTTAGGGCCTTTCAGAAGTGTGCTGACTTGAGTTTTTGCTGTCCTCCCCAATTTGCTGTTATCTGGGGTAGGCTGGGATGCAGGGGCAGTACAGGCTAGTCTCCAGCCTCTGCGCCAGTCAATCTGTAAATTAGGCTGTACTTTCTGGATGTCACTGAGTTGTGACTATTTTGTATCTGCTTATTGGGCCCCAAGCAGAGGCTTGGTTTAGCCCCAGTAGCTCCTGCCGGTTCTCTTTGTATCAAAAGCAGCTGGCTAGTGTCACTATTGCACAGGGTTCTGCCCAAATCCCAGCTGTTCTCTTCCAGACCTCTCTGTGACAGGAGCACCAGAACAGCAGATCTGCCCAAATCCAAGATGTCTCCCACTAGTTCTCTGTATGACGCTGAAGCCAGCAGGTACTGAGGCTCTGCCCAATTTCAAGATGTCTTCCACCAGCCCTCCCTACAGGGGGACTCAGTGATGTCACCAAGCTGTAGGTTCTGCCCAACTCTAAGATGTCTGCCACCAGACTCTGTGTTATTGATGTCCCCGTGGTGGCGGGCACTGCCCAGTTCCAAGATGTTCTCTGGCCAACCCCAGCAGCCGTGGGGTCCCCAGTACTCACCAGGGTCCAGCGCAGGTCCTCCTCCTGGGTCCACCACACACCACGCCATCCACCTTTCCCGCGCTCCCGGCACAGCGCAGAATGGTCAGAAATCTGCTCAGCATTCAGCTTTGGAGCTCCAGAGCCTTTCATGATCTCCTCTGGTGCAGCAGGACAGTCCTGGGGCTGCTTCTTGGGGTCCCAGGTCTCAGTTTCCAGCAGTCACCAAAAGCCAACACAGCTTTTCCTGTTGGGTCCACGGGTCAGTTTGTTGATTTAAAGGCATGGGATTTGCAGCCTCCCATTATCAGCCTTCACAGTCTCAGCATGACTTTAAATCCTCCAGCTGCACTGTCTTGGTTAATAAGAATCGTTATCCATTTGTCTGGCCCTCTCCATGTTGTCATATTCTATCTTCTAATATGATTTCTCCAGAGAGACTCTCCGCCCGATCCCCTAGCAAGCCGCCATTTTCTCCCTCCCTTTTGAGACAGAATCTAATTAAGTTTCCAAGGCTGGTCTTGAGCTTGTGATCCTCTTCCCTCACAATCCCAAGTATCTAGGATTACAGGTACATGCCACTATTCCCAGTGACAGGACAGTTTTTGTGGGTTTTTGTGCCTGAGAGAGTTAAGAGAAATGTGTTTAGATCTAGCCACCTAGCACTGCTGTACCTCCCCCATGTCCACCTCATGCAAGCACAGGAAAATTCTGCTTGTCTATTTCAGTCACCTTTTGAGCCTGGAAAGTAGTTCTTCTGATGGACACTGTCATGCCTTACTTAAATGCATCCCTCAAGTTCTATAGAGCCATGCCCTTCATGGCCACTTTTTCCTAGAGCAGGTTTCCATTGCCCTCCTACTTGAGTATTTGACTAGGCCACTGGCCATTTCCCATGAATGAGGAAAAACATAAACACAGAGGCTTTCTCCTGTTTAGCTCTGTCTTTCTAGACAAACAACCTGTAGTTAAATACACTGAGCTGACTGCTTTTACCTTCTTCAGTCACTTTCCAAATAGGATATTGTTCATTCAGCGTGGATCTTCCATCCATGAATGCTGCAGTTCTATACTTGTCCATTGACAGGTGATTATAGGGTGCTACTGAAGAACCCATCAGCGTCTTGTGTAGTTTAGAGTCAATCCTAGGGAAGAGGAGGACCCTGCTTGTGATACTGTGAGTGCTTCTGTTACTATGGACAGGGTCTTCTGATCCAGGGGCAACAGAAACAAAACAGGCCAAGAAATATGAACACTCAGGTAAACCTTTAATTTGATGGTGGGGGCAGTTACTGTAAGGAAAAAGGGGGCAGTATCGATAGCAAGATCAAGTTGCCCTGTGGACAAAAAGAAAGGGCAGACGTTTTTCAGGTTTCTGGGCTAGAATCTGGTTGATAATTACCTCATTTCTGGTTCTGTGGGGGTAGCTCCAGAGATAGACTTACCGGCTGAGAGGGCAAACTGGTTCACCTGAGATGACTGCTTCTGTCTAGGAGGATCATGGCAGGATCTGTCTGTGAGGCTCTGCTGTTGCTAGAATCCAAGTTGACTGCAAGTTTAGGGCAATGACTGGAGACTTCTAGGTACCACTGGATGGGGGGGGTCTGGAACAGGACAAAAAGGCTGGTGACAGGATGTCCCTGCAAATCTTGAAAATGCCTTACTGGTGTCTTTATTCTTGAAGGTAGTAGTTCCAATTTTAGAACTGTTACCCCTTTATAGCCAGTTTTTAGACACATACTCCTTATGCAGTTAGTATCCCTACCTGTAGAGCTGAGCAAGGATCTAACCCTAAGTTTAAGGTAATAAAGGAAACAGATACAAGCCAAAGACAGAGATGCCAACCTTTATCCTACCTTTAGTTACCCTAGTGGGCATATGTAGACCCAAGTGAAGAGTTGATGCTTTTAGGAAAAGCAGCCACTCAATCCCTACTATATCTCCTTGTACTATAGAAAACTAAATTAGATAGAAATTAATATGGAGTTAGAGAGTGTTGTAGTCAGGCTTTTCAGGGAAATAGGTTAAATACAGGATACAAAATTTATAGGGTTATTTTATAATATTCACCTAAAAAGTCAAATGTGGAGAAGAACAGTAGATCTGTCCACACACTACAGACCCACAGAATCCAGCTGAGGGCCTGGATCCCATGGCAGTGTCTTGCACGAGTTCAGCTGGAGGTCCAGAGCCTACAACACTGTCTCACGCAAGTCTGTATAAAGGATTTGCACTGATAAGGCCCAAAGGTCAGTGTTGAAGCTAGAAAGTCTGCACCAGCAAGATGAAGGATCTGCACTGAAGTCAGGAAGTGATGCTTAAGGTAAAGACCAGAGCTTCCCTAAAGAGACCAGCCAGCCATCCTCAGCGACAGCAAGGACCTGAGCCCCTCCAATGATAAGAACACCCCAGTTCATTTCAGGAAAACCAGTGTGACAAGCTTCTGCAGGAGGATTAACAGCACATCATCTTTACTTCCATTTCTCCTTTAAATTGACCATTAGTTAATCCACCACGGAGAGGTATTGGGCCCTCAAGGAAGACAGCACAAAAAATACAGGCATCAAAATTGTGACTGGAGGTGAATCTGGAGAGAGCCAGGCCTCAGAATGGGGATGCAGTAGTCAGGCTTGTGAGCCCTGTTAGGGATAAACAATAGCTTGACATTATACTGTAATTGGCTCTACTTGGTCCAGTGGAATTTAAAAGGTTTTAAAATATGAATTCGTTTTTTTATTTTTATTTTGTGATACTGGGAATTGAACCCAAGGCCTTAACACTGAACTACATCCTTAACCCTATATTATTTTTACTTTGAGACAGGATCTAAGACACTAAATTGTCCAGGATGGACTTGAACTTGCAGTCCGCCTGCCTCAGCCTCCCACAGGGCTGAAATAATAGGCTTCTGCCACCACATTCTGCTGTATTCAGTTTTTTAAATGGATACTTTAAAAAATCTATTTCTTCTTGATTAAATGTTGGTATTTTGTGGATTCCTTGGAATTAGTCCATTTTATCTAAGTTGTTGAGTTTATGTGAATAAAGGTGTTCATTCCTTTTTCTTTTTTCAGTGTGTGTGGAGTATACAATGATATTGCTTTTGCTACTTCTGATATTTGATAACATTTCTTTTGTTTTTTTTTCTTCTTTGTTGTCTGGCTAGTTTATCAATCATCAATCTTTTTCAAAATGAATTTTTGGTGACATCTATTTATTATTTTACCTATTTTTAACTTCACTTGTCTCTTTTTTTATTATTTCTTTTTTTCTATTTGCTTTAAATTTTTCTCTTAATTCTAGTTTACAAAATATAAGGTTAGATTGTAGATCTCAGACCTTTTTTTTTCTTAAGTATTTGTTGGTATAAATTTCAACCTCAGTAATACATTAGCAGTATCTCACAAATATGGATATGTTGTGTTTTCATTTTCTTTTTTTTAAATTTTATTTAAAAGGAAAAAGAGAAAAAAACAAAACAAAACAAAGCATTGTAAGGGTACAAGTCATACAGAACTACAAAAAAAAAACAGTAAGAAATCACCAGTTAATAGATTACATATTTTTATCTTAGAAATACTTGCTCAAGTCACAGTATCAAAGGATACAAAGTGGACATTCAAACACTGAGACTGCAAACAGTTGTGTCCAATGATCCAACCAAAAACATTAATATGGTCAGCTATTTAACACCCCTAAACACACCTGCTGTTGTATCTTTTAGAGCACTTGTTTCCCTCCCTTTATATAACAAAATTTACACATTTTGGGTTTTATTACTCCTTAGTTCTTATTACTTTTTGGGGGGGGAGAGAATAAAGTCAAATATGGCAAAACAAAGCTGTCAGTCAAAACCAAGGATAGACATAGCACATGATGTAAAAACAGAGTACAGGGTTATCAACAATGGTTACCATAATGTCTCTTGTTTCCTTAAAAAGAATAGTCTATCTCATTAGGTATTATAAAGTTGAACAAAACAGTAGAGAACAAGACCAATAAACCTTAAGCATTGTAAACATTACAGGACTTCCAAAGGAGACAACAGTCAAACCAGAATGGGCATCTTAGTGAATCTTACTGCCTTCAAAGTAGTTGCCTATACCATCAAACTTGATACTATAATACAGAATGGAACAGAGTCTAATCAGTCAAAACAAGATACTGGGAGTATTACAGGACTTCAAATCAAGTTAATAGGAAATCAAAAAAAGTTACTATTATATATCCTGCTAATTTTTTAAACTTTTCCCCTTAATTAAAAAAAACATAAAAATAACTAAATAATTTTTTTAATGAATAAGGGAGAGATTGAGATAAAAGAGGCCATGACAATATAACAATACAGGTCAAAGTATGACTGTTTCATCAACCTAGTGCTTTACCACCAAATAACCCAACTTAACTGTAGTTACCACAGTGTCTGTCTTTTTCCTTGAAATATTTGAATATAACTTCATATACAACAGCTTCAAATATTTCCATATCAAGAAGCCCAGAATAAAGCCTTTCCAATTAATAAGTGAAAACTTTACAAGGCTTCAAGGCCACCTAATGGGGAATCATGATTACCACATATTTTTATATATTTGAATCATTATTTACATTAGGGAAACTATTCGGTATTCACACGTGCGAGATTGATTTATTTCACTTATGAGTATGGTCTCAAGCTGCGCCCATTTATTGATAAATATCTCAATGTGATCCTTTATAGCTCAGTAATACTGCATTGTATAGAAATACCACAACTTTTTTATCCATTCCTCAGTTGATGGACATGGGTTGTTTCCAAGATCTGGCGATTACAAATTGTGCTGCTATAAACATGGGTGCACATAGATCACTGTGGTATGATGCTTTCAGTTCTTCTGGGAATATGCCTAGAAGTGGAATAGCTGGAATAAATGTAACTTCCAATCCCAGCTTTTTGAGAAATCTCCAGACTGACGTCCACAATGGTTGTACCAGTCTACACTCCCACCAACAGTGTAGGAGAGTTCCTTTTCCCCCACAGCCTCTCCAGCATTTGTTGTTGTTGGTTTTCTTGATCCTGGCCATTCTTTCAGGAGTGAGATGGCATCTCAGTGTGGTTTTAATTTGCATTTCTCTAATGACCAATGATGATGAACATTTTTTCATGTATTTATTTGCCATTTTTATTTCTTCATCTAAGAAGTGCGTATTCATCTCAGATGCCCATTTTTGGATTGGATCTTTGAATTTTGGGGTCTGAGTTTTTTTAATTCTTTATATGTTTTAGACAAGAGTCCCTTGTCTGAGAGAGAGTTCAATAAAATCTTTTCCCAGTTTGTGGCTTTTCTTTTCAGCAGGCTGGAGATTTCTTTTCACGTGCAGAAATGTTTTAATAAGAAGTGGTCCCAGTTATTGATTCTGGGAAGTATTTCCCATGCGGTTTGAGTCCTGTTCATGAATTCTCTACCTACGCCTATGTCTTCAAGGTTTCTACCCAATTTGTCTTCCAATAGATTTAGTGTTTCTGTTTTAATATTCAGATCGTTGACCCATTTAGATTTTAATTCAGTACATGGTGATAGGCATGGGTCTAGCTTTAGTTTTCGGCAAATGGAGAGCCAGTTTTTCCAGCACCATTTATTAAAGAGACTGTCATTTTTCCAGTGAATCTGCTTGGCTCCTTTATCAAAGATAAGGTGGTTGAGTGTGTTTGTAGTTGTGGTTGTATCTCCTAATCTATTCCATTGATCTTCGGCTCTGTTTTGATTCCAATACCATGTTGATTTTACTACTGTTGCTTTGTAGTATAACTTCAAGTCAGGGATTGTGATGCCTCCGGCCTTGCCTTTGCTGCTTAGAATTGCCTTTGCTATTCTAGGTCTCCTCTGGTTCCAGATGAATTTTAGGAGTGATTTCTCTAGATCTATAAGGTATGTTGACAGTATTTTTATTGGGATTGCATTGAATCTGTATAACAGTTTTGGGAGAATGGCCGTTTTCACAATGTTTATTCTTCCTATCCATGAGCAAGGGACATTTTTCCATTTTCTGAGATCATATTCAATTTCTTTTTGTAGTGTATTATAATTTTCCTTGTATAGGACTTTCACTTCTTTTGTAAGAGTAATTCCTAAATATTTCATTTTTTTGCTTGCTAATGTGAAGAGTGCAGTTTCTCTTATTTCCCTCTCTGTGATTTTGTTGTTCATATATAGGAATGCTATTGATTTCTGAGTATTGATTTTGTATCTGGCTACATTACTGAATTTATTTATTGTATCTAAGAGTCTTTTAATGGGGTTTAGGGGGTCTTCTATGTAGAGTATCATGTCATCTGCAAACATGATAATTTAACTTCTTCTTTTCCTTTCTTTACCCCTTTTATTTCTCTCTCTTGCCTAATTGCCCTGGCTAGTACTTCCAGTACTACATTAAATAGGAGTGGTGATAAAGGACATCCTTGTCTTATGCCTGATTTTAAAGTAAAATCTTTCAAGTTTTGGCCATTTAGTATAATGCTGGCTGTTGGTTTGTCATAAATGGCCTTTATTATATTGAGTTAAAGACCATCTATTCCGATTTTCTGTAAAGTTCTTATCATGAATGAATGTTGGACCTTATCGAAGGCTTTTTCTGCATCTGTAGAAATGATCATGTGATTCTTACTTTTGGCTTTATTGATATGGTGGATTACATTTATTGATTTATGTATGTTGAACCATCCTTGCATTCCTGGGATGAATCCCACTTGGTCATGATGTATAATCTTCTTGATGATGCTGCATTCTATTTGCCAATATTTTATTGAGGATTTTTGCATCTGTGTTCATTAGGGAGATAAGTCTATAGTTCTCTTTTTAGTTGGGCCTTTCTCAGATTTTGGTACTAGAGTAATATTTGCTTCCAGGAATGACTTAGGAAGGACTGCTACCTTTTCAATTTCATTGAATAATTTGAGGAGTGTCGGCATTAGGTCTTCTTTGTATTTCTTGTAGAATTCTGCAGTGAATCCATCTGGGCCTGGGCTCTTTGTAGATAAGGACTTAATTAAATTTTCAATTTCATTAAGAGAGATTGGGTTATTCAACAGTTTTACATCCTCTTGATCTAGCTTTGGTACTTCATATGTTTCTAAGAATCTGTCTATTTCTTCTGTGTTATCAAACCTCTGAGAGTAGAGGTTTTTGAAATAGGTGTTGATGATCTTCTGTATTTCTATTGGGTCTGTAGTGATTTCACCTTTTTCATTTCTTATTGCATGAATTTGAGCTTTTTCTTCCCTTTTTAAAATACGGTTGGCTAGGGATTTATCAATTTTATTTATTCTTTCAAAGAATCAACTCTTTGATTCGTTGATTCTTTGGATTGTTTTCTTAGTCTCTATTGCATTGATTTCTGCTCTGATTTTTATAATTTCCTCTCTTGTTTTGGCTTTGGGCTTGACTTGCTCTTCTTTTTCTAGCTGTTTGAGGTGTGACATCAAGTTATTTATTTGTATTCGTTCTAATTTCCTGATGTGGGAACTCGGTGCAATAAATTTTCCTCTGAGGACGCCTTTCATTGCATCCCACAAATTCCAGTAAGTTGTATCTGCATTTTCATTTTCTTTTAGGTATTGTTTAATTTCTTCTGTGACCCACTGATTACTCAAGAGTGTGTTATTCAGTTTCCATGTGTTTGCAGGATTTTTGCAGTATCTTTTATCATTAATTTCTAATTTCAGAGCGCTATAATCCGATAACACGCAAGGGATGATTTCAACTCTTTTGCATTTGTTTAAATATGTTCTGTGAGCTAATATATGGTCTATTTTAGCGAATGATCCATGTACTGCTGAGAAGAATGTGTATTCTGATGTTGTTGGGTGAAACATTCTGTTTATGTCTATCAAATCCATTTGTTCGCAGGTGTGATTCAGTTCTGTTATTTCTTTGCTCATTTTCTGTCTGGTTGATCTTTCCCTTGGTGTCAATGGCGTATTAAGGTCTCCTGTTACAATTGTGTTACTGATAATTTGAGTTTTCATTTCTGTTAATAGTTGTTTTATATAACCTGGTGCTCTGGAGTTTGGTGCGTATATATTTAAGATAGTTATCTCTTCCTCTTGGAGTTTTCCCCTTACGAGTATGTAGTGACCTTCTTTGTCCTTTATGGTCATTGTTGGTTTAAAGTTCACATTGTCTGCAAACAGAATGGCTACTCCTGCTTTTTTTTTTTTTTTTTTTTTGGAATCTTGCTGCATGAAGTATTGCTTTCCATCCTTTGACTTTCAGTCTGTGAGTATCCTTCTGGGTTAGATGGGTTTCCTGTAAACAGCATATGGTTGGATTTTGTTTCTTGATCCATTCTGCTAGTCTGTTTCTTTTGATTGGTGCATTGAGACCATTTACATTAATGGTTATTACTGTGAAATGCTGGTTTATTGTAGGAATGTTATCTCTCTGCTGTTGCATCTTTATCTTTCTGTTCTGTTTAATTATTTGCTTTGCTTAGTGGTTTTTTTCCTTTGTGTATCTAAACTGTCTTTCAGTATTTTTTGCAGGGTTGGTTTGGTGTTCATGAAGTTCTTCAGCTGTTCTTTGTCATGGAAGTATCGTATTTCACCATCAATTTTGAATGATAGCTTTGCAGGATATATCAGTCTAGGTTGGAAATCATTTTGCTTTAGGATCTGGAATACTTCACTCCATGCTCTTCTTGACTTTATTGTTTGTGCTGAGAAGTTTGCTCTGATTCTGATAGGTTTTCCTTTATAAGTGATCTGTCTTTTCTCTCTGACAGCTTTTAATAATCTATTCTTGTGTTGGATTTCTGGGATGATGATTATTGTATGTCTGGGTGTAGTTTTATTTTGGTTATGACTATTTAGAGTTCTATATGCTTCACTGATCCTGATGTCAGTTTCTGATCTCATGCTTGGGAAATTTTCAGCTATTACTTCTCTAAATATCCTCTTGACATCCTTTATGTTGTCCCTTTCTTTTTCATTAATCCCTATCATTCTTATGTTATTTTTCTTTGCATCATCTTGCAGTTGTTGAATTGTTGTTTCCTGATTCCTTGTTATTTCTAAAAGATCTTTCCTTTCCTGTTCACTAGCTGCAATCCTGTCTTCAAGGTCTGAAATTCTATCTTCACTTTCATTGAGGCAGTTTTTACAACTTTCAGTGGAGTTTTTATTTCCTATATATCTCTCTGCATCTGCATTATGTATTCTGTTTGTTTCTTATATTGCTCATCTAGGGATTCTATCTTTTTGTTTAGTTTCTCCAATTTTTTAACTGTGTTTTCTTTAGATATATTCAGAATCTCTTTCATTTCTTTTATCATTTCTTCTTTTACCTAGGAGATTATTTCGAGTTTGAATTTCTTTAAAGCTTCCTGGATTTGCTTGTTAATTTCAGTAGCTATTGTGTCTGATATTTGAGGTGAATGGCATATGTTTTCTTCTATATACATTGCTCCTAGGGTTTCTTGAGGTGGGCTGGATGTTTGAAGTTGTAATTTTGTCTTTCGTTTTGTCATTTTCCTATATATCTGTGTTTCAAGTGTTATTTGTAAGCTTCCTCAAGGTCTGTTGGAAATCCCCTTCTATGTTCGCAGCTCCTGAGACTCTGGCACCCCGTTACCCCAAGCCACTGGGCCTGTAGAACCAATGGCCCTCTTCTGCCTGTTTAGAACTCCATAGTTCCAGATGAGCTGGGCTTCAGGGACACTGTGCGCCCCCCTGCTTGTTGGAATCTCCACAGTTCTCCAAGCGCAGCTGGGATGGGGAGGCAGATGTAGATGCCTCAAACCACTTATTTACTTCATTACACCCGGAAGCCTGGAGGGTCCCGAACAGTCTGGGCTTTGGGCAGTGTGCTCTGAGCACTTACAACAGGCCGCGGGGCCTCTGGAACCTGCAATGCTCCTCTGCTTGCCGAGATATCCAAGTCCTCCAGACACACAGGGAGGCAGATGTAGGTGCCCCCGATCCGCCCAGCTCCTCCTGTGCACCCCGATGGTGAGGTGCAGGAGTCCCAAATAGGCTGGGCTCCGGGGATAGCGTGTGCCTGCCTACTTGTTGGAAGCTCCACAGTTCTCCAAGCGCAGCTGGGATGGGGAGGCGGATATAGATGCCTCAAACCACTTATCCACTTCACTGCATCCGGAAGCCTGGAGGGTCCCGAACAGTCTGGGCTTTGGGTAGAGTGTGCTGAGCACTTACCACAGGCCGCGGGGCCTCTGGAACCTGTGATGCTCCCCTGCTTGCTGAGATATCCTCAGTCCTCCAGACACATGGGGAGGCAGATGTAGGTCCGCCCAGCCCCTCCTGTGCACCCTGATGGTGAGGTGCAGGAGTCCCAAATAGGCTGGGCTCCGGGGATAGCGTGTGCCCGCCTACTTGTTGGAAGCTCCATAGTTCTCCAAGCACAGCCAGGATGGGGAGCTTCATTTTCTTTCTTTTCAAAATATTTCTAATTTACTTTTAAACTTCCTTTTTGAACCATGCATTATTTAGAACTGTGTTCTGTGTTTGTTTATTTTGATAAGTGGAATCTTGCTCTACTTTCCAGGTTTGCCTCAAACTTTGGAGCACAGTCAACCCTCCTGCCTCAGCCTCTGCAGTAGCTTGGTACAAGTGTATTCTCTAGTCCTGAATATTTAGGGATTTTTGAGACATTTTTTATTATAGATTTCTAATTTAATTCCATTAGGATCAAAGAATACATTTTTAATATTTTTAATTCTTTTCAGTTTCTTGAAGATAGTTTTATAATCCAAGGTATGGTTTGCTTGGGTGATTTCCAGGTGGTCTTGAAGAACTTATCTTCTTTTCTGTTCCAAGAGGAGTATTCTATGAAACCATTTCGTTGATTAGGGTCTCAGTTTTCCTCTATCTTTGCTGATTTTCTGTCTACTAGCTTGTTTTGTTTCTGGAGATTTGAAGTTTCCAGTCATTGTTGTGGATTTGTCAATTTCTGCTTGCAGTTGTTTCCATTTTGCTTCACATATTGTGAAGCTCAGTTGTGAGTGCAGTGACCCTTCCCACTCTACCTCCAGCTGTGAGGGGCTTCCCTAACCTCCAGTGCGATTTCCAAGTGCTGACCGGACAGATAGGGGTTCAGTCTTTACTACAGCACTCATGGTTTCCCAAGTAGATTTGCCTTCAGAACCAACTATTACCAGGCTAGGGGAAAAGCACTGGAGTCCTCCCCGTCATATTCAACATATTATTCCTCTGATCAGAGCAAAGGATGCCTCTTTCTTTGGGTATGAGGTCTCTGCTACTGTAGGACTGCATGAGAAAAGCAAAACAGGTTTTCTGCTGTTCCCTTTGTCCCACAGCCACCAACTTTTTGCTCCTGAGGCCAAAAAATGAAGGTGTTCTTTTGGCTTCTAGAGATAAGGGAGGTAAGTGGTTATGTTCTTTTCTACTACCTTAACTTGGAAATAGTGCAGTTACTTAAAGTTTTCTCTTCTCTTATGTTTCAAAACTACACTTTTCTGGCTCTATTCCTGATCTTCAAATATTTGCTTTTTAATCTTCATAGCATATTGGTGTCTCTTCAGACTCTGTACTTGCTGCCTCTCTCAAACCCATCCATGTTGTCTCTTAGCTGCCCAGTGCGTTCTGGTGGCTTCAGCTAGTAGTGAAATGATGCAGCTTCCCGAACCTTCATCTGTCTCAGCTTTCTCTTCTGAACTCCAGCAGGATAGTTCCATCACACTGTCCCATAACTCCCCCAGCTCAGCCCCAGGATCTATCTCAGTTTTACCCCCATAAGTCCATCATCTCTCTTGCTTTTCTCATGTCAGTATACAGACCCAGCCTCAACCCAGCTGCTTGTGCAATTTTCCTGGGAATGGTATACTCCCTTCTCCCATTTGGCAGCACAGCTATGTCACTGATAAATATGAATGAATTGTGGGATGGTCAGAAAGTACGCAGGAGGTATAAGGAATCAAGTAATTTGAAGGCTGATGATCTATACAAAACAAAAGTTGAAAACTGTATCCACTATAGAATGTCTGTAGCCCTTTGTCTCATCATGGCCTGTAGTATAATTTTTTGTCATATTTGTGGTATATGCTGTTCCCTAAACAACTTACCATGCATGGTTCATGCCTTACTGCTTTTTTTGTATGTGTTGTTATTCCACATTCCTGTGGGAAATGGTATTATTTCCATTTGTGATTCTGGGAATTGAACACAGGGCCTAAAGAACACTATGAAAGTTCTCTATCACTGGGCTATATCCCCGGCCCCTTTAAAAATTTAATTTAAGTATTTTTTATGATGTGCTAGATAAATTTCAGGACCTGTGCATGCCAAGGACTATTATTTAAATCATATATGTGGGTACCATGCGATATTATATGTACTGTATGTAGTGATCATCACTGGTTGAATAGATAAAGAAAATCTGGCATATTTTCAGAATGGAATATTATTCAGCTGTAAAAATGATGTCTTTCTCTGAATCCTGTGGAGATTGGGAGTCTGTGCCCAGCAACCAGCAGTTATCTAGGAACCAACAGTGAGGCCCACAGGGACTAGTGAGCTGTGCCCACTGACCTACCCACATCCAAGAATTGTAGGTGAGGCTCCTGGGGATTGGAAAGCTGCACCCAGAGATCCATCCACACCCAGGAAGCATCTCTGAGGCCCACAGGGACTGGAAATCTGCACCCAGTGACCCACCTGCACCAGGGAGCTACAGGTAGGGCTTTTGGGGACTGGGAAGCTGCACCCTGCAATCCATTTACATACAAAAAACCATCCCTGAGGCCAGTGGGGTCCTAGAATCTAGGCCTAGCAAGCCATGGTCATCTGAGAATGCTCATTGAGGCCTGTGGGGATTGGAGTCTGCATCCAACAACCCACTCCCATCCAGGAACCATCTCTGAGGCTACAGAGACTGAGAATCTGTGTTCAGTGACCTGCAGGAATTTGAGAACCCACAGTGAGGCCTTCTGGGACTGGTAAGCTGTGTCCAATGACCCACCCACACCCAGGAACTGCTAGAACACTGCACCCAGTGAACTGCACACACCTGGGAACTGTCTCTGAGGTTTCCAAGGACTGAAATCTGGGCCCAGTGACCTGCAGTCATCTGAGATTCCTTGGTGGGGCCCATCGGGCTGGGATGCCATATCCAGTGACCTGCAGTCACTGAGAAACCACTGGTAAGGCCTGCAGGGAATGTGAGTCCACTCCCTGCATCCGTCCCACATCCAAGGACCATCTCTGAAGCCTGCAGGGATCAGGAGTCCATATCCAGAGACCTGTAAACATTAGCAACCCTCAGTGAGGCCTGCTGCTTGATAGACTGCCAGCATAGGAAGCAACTAGGACTTGGCATTTGACTGATTCAGAGGAACACAAGAAAATGCCAAATGAAAGAACAATCTCAAATTTCCAGGCAATTCACATCTAGTACAGGAGACATAGACATGGATAGTTAGAAATCACACACCTAAAATTTCTGAAATTATAACAATGAAAGTAAAGAAACAACTCCAGGAAGCAGTAAAGTACATCAGATCAGAAATAATCTCTCAGGCAAAAACAGAAATGATAAACATATTGAAAGAATTGGCAAGTATATCCAAAGGAAACATAGACAAAAAAATAGAGGAGCATAGAAACTTGATGGAAACCTTGAGTGATGAACAATACAGGAAACAATTAAAATACATGGAACAGATTCAAGGAGATACCCAGGAAATCAAAAATTCCATTTAAAGCTACCAAAACTGCATAAATGAAATTGAAGAGAGACTCTCAGACCTTGAAGTTAGGATTGCAGCTAGTGATCATGAAAGGAAAGATCTCCTAAAAATAACAAAGAATCAGAAATTGACAATTGAACAGGTGAAAGGTAATGCAAAGAAAAATATTATAAGGCTGATAGATGTCAATGAAAAAGGAGAAAATGCACATGACATAAAAAGACTATTTACAGAAGTAATAGCAGAAAATTCCCCAAACATGAGAAAAGGACCAAACATTAAGATAAACAAGACAAATAGAACTCAAATTATCCATAACCAAAATGAATTTATACCTCTACATATAAGAATCAAGATCCTAGAAATTCAGCATAAGAACAGATTAAAAGCTGCTAGAGAAAATAAACAAATCACCAACAAAGAAAAACCTATCATAATCACAGCAGGCTTCTCAACACAAACCATCAAGTGAAGAACATGGAGTGAAGCATTTTAAGTACTGAAAGAAAACAACTTCCAACCCAGACCGATGTACCCTGAAAAACTATCTTTCAAAGTCAATGGCGAAATAAGATACTTCCATGACAAAGACCAACTGAAGAACTTCATGACCACCCAACCAATCCTATGAAGAGTACTGAAAGACATTCTAAAAGACAAAAATGACCATAATTCCAAGAAAAACAACAGAAAGAAACCAACAAGCAGGACAACCAATTAAAACCAGGGGAAATGTAAGGAACCAACAGCAGGAAGATAACATGATAAAGATAAGCCAATAGGTATCAGTTATAACCATTAACATAAATGGCCTCAAATCACCAATTCACAGAAATGAACTGGCAGAGTGGATCAAGACACATAATCCAACAATACATTGTGTACAAGAAACACATTTAACTGAAAGTTAAAGGATGGAAAACAGTACTTGGTGTGACAGGAACCCAGAAAAAAGCAGCAGTAGCTATTCTGTTTGCAGACAATGTGAATTCCAAACCAAGAATGATCAAAAGAGATAAAGAAGATCACTATATACTTGTTAAGGGAGAACTTCAAGAGGAAGAGGTAACAATCATGAATATATATGCACTAAATATGAGAGCATCCAAATATGTAAGACAAATATTAATGAACATGAGAAATCAAGTAAGCCATAATACAGTTATAGTGCGGATCTTAACACCCCATTGTCACAAAGAGACAGATCAAGTAGACAAAAAATCAGCAAAGAAATAACATACTTGTGAAAAATCAAACTTGTGAAAAAAAATGGAGTTAGTAAGTGTGTACAGAGTGTTCCACCCAACCACATCAAAATACACATTCTTCTCAGATGCACATGGGACATTCTCTAAAATAGAGCATATAATAACCCATAGAATATGATTAAGTAAATCCAAAGGAGTTAAAATTATCCCATGCATATTATCTGATCATAGTGCAATGAAATTGGAAATTAATGACAAAAGTAACCACGAAACCATCATAAACACGTTAAAATTAAATAGCACTCTGCTGAACAACTAATGAGTGACAGAAGAAATTAAGAAAGAAATTAAACAATATATAAAATCAAACAAAATGCAAATACAACTTACTGGAACCTGTAGGACACAATGAAAGCAGTCCTCAGAGGGAAGTTTATAGTGGTGAATTCTCACCAGGAAGAGAGAATGAGTATACATAAACAACCATTAGGTTGCATTAGCTGCACTTCAAATTCCTAGAAAAAGAACATCAAAGCCAAAATCCAAAGAAGAGAGGAAATTATAAAGATCAGAGCAAAAATTAACACAATTACAATTGAGAACAAGAAAACAATACAAACAATTAATCAACCGAAAAGTTAGTTCTTGGCATGGCCCACTGCCCTCAAATAGACCTCCCCATTGGCCCATCCCACCTGCGCTGGCGTGCTTCCCATGCCCCACCACACAGCCGGCCGCTGGCATGCTACCCTTTGGAAACCCCCCTCCCGACTTCCAGACCTAGTACTGCTGTTGAACTTTGGCTCCCACCCCTTATCCCAGAACCTTGGACTACAGTGGATGTGGGTTGATGCTGGGTTGTGCTGGGTTGATGGGAGACTCAATAACCCTTTACCCAAACAGAAGACCTCAGCAGGCTCCAGTCAGTGTGGTGACTTTGTACCTAAAATAGAGGTCTTCAATGGGCAAATAGGAGCAGTAATGAAGCTCCTTTGAACTGTAAGACCTTGGTGACCTTGGCAAGAGTGTGGGTGATGCCCTCCTCCACACAGAGAACATCAGACAAGTTGACTAGTGTGCCAACAAGAGCTCGCCCAACTTGGAGAAAATTAAAAGGGCTTATGAGACACCTAGTGACACAGTACAGTCCCAGCCAAGACAAGCACTATAGACAGGGAGATCTGGTGACCTGGAATAACTTGAACACATAGTAACAGCAGGAACTAAGGGTTGACCTACACCAATACTCCTAGGCTAGTCAGCCTAGGAAAAATATAGGACTTACCCAATAGGCCATACAGGAGGAATTCAGGTGACTGGCCCTCCTCTACACTGTGGTACTCAACAATTAGACAAACATCAACCACACAGTAAGACCCTAAGATACACACTACCGACATTTGAGACTAGTGGGATTGAAAGACCAAATATAAGGTGAAAATGACAAAACAAAAAAGCAAAGTGCAATCTCAAACATCTAATCCATCAGGAGCAAGTATAAGCAACACTGAAATAGAGGACTTTAAAAGTCATACACAAGAAATCTCTGAAAAGATAGCAAATGAAATAAATCCATTAGGCTACAGAGGAGATCAAATTAGAAATAACTTCTCATGTAAGTACAGAAATAACCACTTTAGCAAAGGAGTTGCTCAGCATAGCCAGAGAAGAAATAGATAAAAAAAAACACAGGAGCATGAGAAATTGATTGAAATGGTGAATGAACAATGCAGAAAACAAGCAGAATCCATGAAACAAATTCAAAGAGATATCCAAGAAAAAATTCTACTGAAAGCTGGAAAAAAACATTTAAAGGAAGCTGAGGATAGAATTTCAGACCTTGAGAATAGGATCCCAGTTACTCATCATGGAAGGGTAGAACTCTTTTAAAGCAACAAAGCAGCATGAAATGATAATCCAGCTGCTTTAAGATGACACCAAGAGAAACAATATAAGGCTGATAGGCATTAATGAAGAAGCAGCAGTCAACGGAAACAACATAGGTAAACTATTAACAGAAGTAATAGAAAATTTGCCAAACATAGGGGGAAAAATCTCATATGCAGATAAATGGGGCATATAGAACACCAAGCAGTCACAACCAATATAAACCTACACACAGACATATAATAATTAAGATCCCAGACATACAACATAAATACAGAATACTAAAAGCTGTTGGAGAAAAGACACAATTCACCGACCAAAGAATGCCCATCAGAATCATGGCAGACTTTTCAGCACAAACTCTCAAGTTAAGACAAGATTGGAGTGAAGCATTTCAAGCCCTGAAAGAAAACAACTTTCAACGCAGACTGATGTACCCAGAAAAACTATCCTTCAAATTTAATGGAGAAACAAGATATTTACATGAAAAAGAACAACTGAAGAAATTCATGTCCACCAAACTAACCCTACAAAGAGTACTGAAAGACATGATAGAAATAAAAATGACCACAATCTCCAGAACAACAGAAAGAAACCACCAGGCAGGGCAAACAGTTAAACAAGAGGGAAAAGCAGAAAACAAACAACAGGAACATAACATGACAAAGCTGAGCTAGTACATATCAGTATGTATCCATCAATGTAAGTGGCGTCAATTCATGTATTAAAAGAATTAAGCTGATAGAATGGATTAAGAAACAGGATCATACCAAGAAACACATCTTACTCTAAAGGAAACTCATAGATTAAGAGTCAAAGCATAGAAAACAGTATTCCATGCAACAGGAACCCAGAAAAAAACAGGAGTAGCTATTCTTTTTGCAGACAATGTGAACTTCAAACCTAAAATGATTAAAAGAGATAAAGAAGGTCACCACATACTTGTTAGTGGAAAACTTCAAGAGAAAGAACTAACAATTACAAATATATATGCACCAAGTACAGGAGTACCTATATATGTAAGACAAATATTAATGGACATAAAAAGCCAAACACACAAGAACACAATTGTAATAGGGCACCTTAATACCCTACTGTCACAAAGAGATACATCAATTAGACAAAAAGTCAGTGAAAAAATGATAGAACAGAATCAGACCTGTGAGCAAATGGACTTAGTAGAAGTTTACAGAGTGTTCCACCCAAACACATCAGAATATACATTCTTCTCAACTGCACATGGGACATTCTCCAAATAGACCATATATTAGCCCATAAAACATTCTAAAGTAAATGCAAAGGGATTGAAATTATCCCATGCTTAATATCTGACCATAGTGCACTGAAATTGGAAATTAATGGCAAAAGAAATTGCAAAATCTGTATAAATATATGGAAATTAAATACCAACCTTCTGAAAAATCAATGGGTTACAGATGAAATTAAAGAAAAAATAATGCAATACCTAAAATTCAATGAAAATGCAGATGCAACGTACCATTAGCAGTGAGATGCATTGAAAGTGGTCCTAAGTGGGAAATATATAGCAATAAATTGTCACATCAAGAAAACAGAATGAGCCAGGCATGGTGGCTCACACCTGTAATCCCAGCACTTAGGAGGCTGAGGCACCAGGATCATTGCAAGTTCGAGACCAGCCTAGCCTACAAAGTGACCTCAAGGCCAGCAGGAACTGCATAGAGAGACCCTGTCTCAAAAAGACAAGACAAAAAAAAATGAAAAGAAAACAAAACGAACACAAATAAACAACCTAATGTTACATATTAAGCTTCTAGAGAAGGAAGAGCAAACCAAACACAAAGCTTATAGAAGAGAGGAAATTGTGAAGATCAGAGCAGAAAATAATGCAATTGAAACTAAAAAGACAATACAAAAATTAGTGAATCAAAGAGCTGATTTTTTGTCAGAACAAACAACCTTGATAAACCTCTAGCAAACCTTATAAAGGAAAGAAAAAACTCAAATTCATGCAATAAGGACTTTTAAAGAGAGAAATAAATATAGATCCCATGGAATTCAAAAGATCATCAATACCTACTTTGAAAACCTCTACGCGCATAGAGTGGAAACAGAGGAAATGGAGACATTTGTAGAAACATGGGAACTACCAAAGCTCAAATAAGAAGATATAACAATTTTGAATAACCCAATATCAGCTACTGAAATTGAAAATGTGATTAAAAACTTACCAACACTGCTTCCGGGAGAACATGGCAGATAGATAACAGCAGCTACGGAGGCTCTCTGAGACATGCAGCTTAGAATCCAGGAATGGTGTGGTGTGAGGAGTCCTAAGCAAGGGGAGATATACCCTGCCAACCCAGGAATAAACTAAGCTGAGAGAAACCAACTGAAAATGCAACCGGTGCTATAACTGAAACAGATAAAATCTCAGCGCACAAACTGTGCCTCTGGAAACCGTGATTTGAATTTCCTGCTGCCGCTACTGTGTCTGAATTGGCACAGCATGGAGAGAGACGCACGAAAGCTCTGAGAGTGGGAATTGGCCAACGGAGTTGAGAGCGGGACTGGTGGGGAGCCCTGCATTGACCTGCGGTGAGTGAGAGGAATGGGGACCCCTCCATAGACTAGCAGGCTCCAACAGAGGACATTCTGAGACCAGGCAGACTAGCCGGAACAGGACACTGTGGTGACTTTAGTCACATATTCCCCTCTCAAGCGGGAGTGGTGGGAGTGCTTGGCCTGGATGATGCTGTGGACTAAGACCCAGTAGGCTAGCCCAAACCGGGTCCCAGTGCCTGGCAGTGCACCCGAGCAGTGAAACCTTCAGTAGGATGACCTAGAGGGATAGGTGCAGCAGAGGCTGCCCAGGTCTGTGTCTCCCTAGTACACTGCAGTGGGTGGGAACTCCTAGCCAGCAGATTCAAACAAACTATAACCAACAAAGAAAGAAACTGAGCCTCCTATATACGCTTGTATGGAAGGAACAGAAAGTATGAGAAAAGGGAGCAACAAGAAAGGGTCCTCAGTCCCCAATACTGAGAACACTGATCCAGGAAAGGTAAATGCAAAGGAGAATGAGGACAGAAAACATGCAATATCAGACACGGCACCAATAGACATAAAGCGATATCTCCGGAGCCTCATAGACGAGTTCAAAAGTGAAGTATTTGATGAAGTAAGGCGATATAAGTAGAATAGTTAGAAAAATGCTAAGCACCACCCAAGAAAAAACAGATGGTGGAATGGAAGAACAGAAAAAAAGGGGAGAATTGCTTGATGGAGAAAATGGAGAAAACAGAATATGTGAAGCAGGTTCAAAGAGATTACCAGGAAACTAAAAACTCTATTGAAAACTGGCATAACAGCTTGAAAGAAACTAAGGATAGATTATCTGAACTGGAGGACAGATTTGTAAAGTGGCAGCATGAAAGGAAAAACTTCTTAAAAATAACAAGGAAAATAGCAGTAACAACACAAAGGCTAGAAGATAATAAGAGGATCTATAACTTAAGAATTAAGAACATAACAGAAGAAGTAGGGATACAAACAAATAAACTACAAAGGCTATTCACAGAAATAATCCAGGAGAATTTCCTAATTTAGAAAAAGGTAAACATACTCAGATGTATGAGGCATACAGGATCCCAGCCACCTACAACCAAAACAGACCTACACCCAGGCATAGTCAAAATTCCAGAAATCCAATATAAAAACAGAATATTAAAAGCCATCAGAGACAAGAAACAGATCACTTACAAGGGAACACCCATCAGAATTACAGCAGACTTCTCGACACAAACCATCAAATCACGAAGAGTATGGGGGGAAATAATTCAAGCTTTGAAAGATAATAACCTCCAGCCAATATTGATATATCCTGTACAACTGTCCCTAGAAATTGATGGAAAAACAAGGTGCTTTCAGGATAAAGAGGAACTAGGGGAATTTGCAACCACCAATTCAACTTTACAGAGATTACTGCAGGATATTCTAAAAAAGAAAAATACCAAGATTCCAGAAACAGTGGCAGAGAGGCCACAATGAATGGAGCAGAAAGCAAAATGAAGACGAGACAATATAAAAACACAGCAGATGAAAAAGATATGGTATTTTTATACAGTGGAATATTGCTCTGGCATAAAAATGGATGATCTTGAGGCTTTGATAGGTAAATGGAGACAACTCATAGGTGAAATAAATGAGACTCATATTTGTAAATATCACATTGTCTTTCTAGTGCAAAAAATAATAAAAACTGAAAGAGTAATAGGATCCAAAATGTATAATAGATACTGTAGAAGTCAAAGGAAAGGAAAGCACTCTAAAGGACATAACTGTATGTGTAAGTCTCTAAGGCAGATGACCATATTACTAAGTTTTCCTTGGATCATTGAACAGAATGGCTTGCACTGTCAATGTCTGAATGTCTAGCCACTTTGATTTGATTTTCTAACTTGAACAACTATCTCTAAGAGGACAATACGTAATTTATCAACTAGTGATTTATGCTAATATTTTTTAAAAATTCTGTATTATTTCTATCCTTTTTTCTGTTTTGGTTTTTTTCTTTTTTCTTTAAATAAAAAAAGAAAAGAAACAGTGAGAAAGTGCTCAAAAGGAAAGAACAACTTGTAGGTATACACGTATAACTATATGCGTGCTTAAGTGTGCAAAATAGACAACCATGCTACTGAGTTTCTTAAAGTTCATCAAACAGAATGGTTTCTTCTGTCACTGTTTGATTGTTCATTTTTTATGTTTTGATTTTGTAACTTGAACAACTACTAAGATAACAATATGTGATATATCAGCTAGTGATGATTTCTTAATGCTTTTATTTTTGAAATTCTGTATCATTTCTACCTTTTTGTTTTGCTTTTTTAATTTTTTAAACAAAAAAAGAAAAGAAAAAAGAAAAGTTGGTTCTTTGAAAGAATAAATAAAATTGATAAACCCTTAGCCAACTTTATCAAAAAAAGAAAATCTCATATTCATGTAATAAGGAATGAAAAGGGCAAAATCACTACTGATCCTGTGGACATTTAGAAGATCATCAGTACCTACTTAGTAAACCTTTATGCTCATAAGATCAAAAATACAGAACAAATGGACAGATTCCTACATACATATGAACTACCAAGATATGGATGATATATAAATTCTGTATAATCCAGGATCAGTTAATAAAATTGAAAACATGATTAAAAACTTACCAACAAAAGAAGTCCAGTCCAGATGAATTCACAGCTAAATCCTATAAAAAATTTAGAAATGATTTAATACCAGTACTCCTCATATTCTTTAGTGAAATTGAACAGGAATCAATTCTCCCTAATTCATTCTAGGAGGCAAATATTACCCTCATACCTAAATCATAGAAAGACCCAACCAGAAAATAAAGGTACAGGCCAATCTCTATAATTAACATAGATGCAAAAATCCTCAATAAAATGCTAGCAAACAGAATGCAGCAAACCATCAAGAAGATTATACACCATAACCAACTGGGATTCATCCCAGGAGTGCAGGGAAGGCTCAACATATGCAAATCAATAAATGTAATACACCATGTTAACAGAGCAAAAGACAAAAATCACATGATCGTCTCAATAAATGTAGAAAATGCTTTTGATAAAGTCCAACACTCATTCATGGTACAAACCCTACAGAAAATCAGAATAGATGGTCTTTACCTCAATTTGATAAATGCCATGAACCAATCAAGAGCCAACATCATACTAAATGGACATAAACTGAAAGCTTTTGCTCTAAAATCAGGAACAAGACAAGGTTGTCCACTGTCACTACCCCTATTCAATGTAATTCTGGAAGCAATAGAGCAACAAGAGACACAAAAGGAATAAATATAGGAAAGGGAAATTTAAATTATCCATTATTCATAGATGACATGATACTGTACATAGAAAACCCCAAAAACTCCACCAACAGATGTCTAGACCCAATAAGCAAATTCAGAAGCATAGTGGGTACAAAGTTAATACTCAAATTCAATAATATTCCTATATACAAACAAAAAACTCACAAAAAGAAATTAGGGAAACCACACCTTTCATGATAGCATTTTAAAAAACAAAATACTTAGAAATCAATCTAACAAAGGAAGTAAAAGATTTATACATTGAAAATTACAGTACTCTGAAAAAAGAAATTGAAGAGGATGTCAGAAAGTAGAAAGATCTCCCTTGCTCTTGAATAGGAAGAATCAACATTGTGGAAATGTCCATGCCCATAAAACTGTTATACAGATTTAATGCAAAATACCATTTGCATATCTCACCATTGCATATCTCCTAAAATTCATTTGGAACCATAAGAGTCCTAGAATAGCAAAGGCAATCCTGGGCAACAGAGGCAAGGCAGAAGGCATCACAATCCCTGATTTGAAATTATACCAGAGAGCTGCTATAAGATCAGTATAGTACTGACAAAAAACAACAGACCTGAGGATCAGTGGAACCAAACAGAAGATCAGACACAACTACAAAGACACTCTCTACTTTGCTTTTTTTTCAATCAAATGAATTATAAAATTATTTGTGAAAATAAAACAATCCATGAATTTCTATGTAATTTTGGGATTCACTTTGACCAGACATTGTCTTGGGTGACAAGGACTTCAGTGCTGCAGGCATCTCATAGTGGGCTTATTGTTACTGCCTCAGAGAGTTCTCTTCTGTCTCACAAAGAGTAGCTTAGCCTGCCACTGGGTCCCATATTTTTAATCACAAAATTATAATTGACTTTTTTCATATTCATTACTTGATTTTAAAGTTTAAATGCATTACAATATAAAACTATTCACAAAAATAATTTACTTTCTTGTCTAGAGGATGGAAATTTCACAGGAGCTGGTATGTATCCTATGCAGTTTATGGCTGTATCTTTTTAAAATTTTTAAATTATTTTTAAGATAGTGAAATACAACAGAACAAGACAGAACAAAGCCAATTGAGACAGTTCAGTGAAATTGGTACAGATCACAACAGGTTATCAGGATAACTGTAATAGGTACCATAGTATATTTTGTTATCTTCACAATAGTTGTTCTTTCAATCAGGTATAGCAAAATCAAACCAAATACAGAACATTATAGAACTTATCAAAACAGAATATTGAATAAAGCAATACAGTTAATCAGAACGAAGCAAAACAGTGATAACATTATTTGCCTTCAAAGAGATGGTAGAAGGAAATCCCCCCTATTTGCTATATTGCATACAGTCAACCTCCCAAGAGATGCTCAGACCTCTGGCTCCCATTTGCTAATGAGGAGGTGGGGATGGGATGTTTGATTTTTAGACTGCGTACCGGTAGGCTCATGGCTGCTTACCAGGCAGGCGAGAGGGTTGCTTTGTTTCCCATTGCCCTACGTTCCAACATGGCATAGATCTTGGGAGACTTTGGCTGGTTCTTTTCCTGGGGCAGGCGCTGCTTGCCTGAGCCACGGCTGCTTACCAGGGAGGCCAGCAGGTTGTTTGATTTCCCAGTGCCCTAAATTTTAACATGGCACAGATCTCTGGAGATGCTGGCTAGTTCCTTCCCTGGAGCAGCTGCTGCTTGTCTGAGCCTTGGCTGCTTACCAGAGAGGCGAGCAGGTTGCTTTGTTTCCTAGTGCCCTAAGTTCCAACATAGCCTCCACCTTACCTTTGACAAATGGGCTAAACATGTTCACTGGAAGAATGGCAGCCTCTTTAATATGTAGTGTTAGAAAAACTGGCTTTCTACATGCCAAAGGCTGAAACAAGACCTATGCCTATCACCATGAACTAAACTAAAGTCAAAATGGATTAAAGATCTAAACATAAAGACAGAAACACTAAACCTAGTGGAAGAGAAAGTAAGTAGAAATCTCAAGGCTAAAGGGGTAGGCCAAGATTTCATGAAAAAAATCAAAGTCCTCTGAAAGTACTTCAAAGAATCAACAATGGGGATCTCCTCTTATTAAAATTTTTTGCACATTGAAAGAAATCAATAGCAGAGCCAAAAGGAAACTCACAGATTGGGAAGACTTTTTACCAACTGTCCCTCACACAAGGGATTTTTATCTAGAACATATAAAGAATTGAAAAAAATCAGGAACTCCAAATTTAAAGACCCCATTCATAAATGGGCATCTGAGATAAATACACACTTCTCAGATGAAGAAATACAAACAGCAAATAAATATATGAAAAAGTGTTCCACATCCTTGGTCATTCAAGAAATGCAAATTAAAGCAACACTGAGATTCCCTCTCCAGAAAAATGGCTAACATCAAGAAATTAACCAACAACAAATGCTGGCAGGGCTGTGGGGGATAAGGAACCCTTCTCTATTGTTGGTGGAATATAGACTGATACAACCACTGTGGAAATCAATATAGAAATTCCTCAAAAAACTGGGATTAGAGATTCCACTCAACCCAGCTATTCTCCTTCTGTGTCAATGGTCCCAGAAGAATTGGAAACATTATGTCACAGCAATATATATGTACCCATATTTATAACAGCATCATTTCTAATAGCTAAATCTTAGAAATAACCCAAATGTTCATCAACCGAGGAATTAATAAAAAAAGATGCGGTGGGTTTTTTTAATAGAATACTACTCAGCCATAACTAATGATAAACTTGAGGCTTTTGTAGGTAAATGAATGCAACTAGAAACCATACTCATAAGTGAAATAAATTAGACTTACATGTGTAAACACTGTATTGTCTCACTAGTATAAAAACTGAAAGAGCAAATAAGATCCAGATGTTAACAATAGACACAGTAAAAGGGAAAGAAATTTCTCAAAGGGAAATTACATTGTTTGATAAGTCTTACATGCCTGTATCTGATAGCCTGAGCAATTACTTTGAGGGTAACAATAGACAATATAACAACCACTGTTAAATTCCTATCATCTTATTTTGAAAGCCCATATTTCCATTGCTTTCTGTTGTTGTTGTCATTGTCATTTTGCTTTTGTTGTTGTTTTTCAATTGTTTGCTTTTTGTTTTTTCTTTAAAATAAAAAAATCAAACAAAAAGTGATATCCTATCATTTGCAGCAAAATGGATACAATTGGAGAACATCGTGTGACATACAGTGAGTCAGACCCAGAAAGAAATTCCATATGCTCTCTCTCATATGAAGATATTGTAAAAATGTTGCTCAGCATGTAAATTAGTGATGACTAGAGACTTGAAAGGGGATAACAAGAGAGGATAGTGGAAAGTTAGATTATGAGTACTCAAATACATTTAAGTGGAAATTGTATTCTTGTTAAGGATTCACAGCTCTGCTTCCCAGCAAAGTTGTTGTCTGGTAACATCAAGTAGGAATCTTTCCCATTTCTTATGAGAGGCAGTGTCCCTTTCCTCATGTCTAGCATTTCTCTTCTACATATGCGCTCCTTGAATATAGGTACTGTGGTGTCATTTCCCTAGAAATGTGCACAGATCTAGGCATGTAGTCTTAACTCAGTCATCTAGTAATCTTTTCTTCATGAATTATTTTCTCCATAATACATCAATGCAGGGACACTCCTCAAAAGTATAAGACCAGCTAAAACACAGTCATATGTCCAATATGACTCTTTACAGTTGGCTGTCAGTAGGGCTCCATATTGACCATTTGTGGTCACACAGATTTTCCATGCATCCCATTCTGATCATTGCAGATTGTTGTTACAGGGATCCGTGTCATTTGAGGATGTGGCTGTGGATTTCAGCCAACAGGAGTGGTACCAATTGGACCCTGCACAGAGAACCATGCACAAGGATGTGATGCTAGAGACCTACAGCAACCTGGCGTCTGTGGGTGAGGATGCTTATCTGTGTGATTGTGGGGAATGTGGTTGCTCTAACATGTACAGCTTCTGCAGAGTTCTGCATTTTAGTTTCAGTTACAAGGATCACAGTTGACTGATTAGTTTAGGGCACCAGGAAGAATATGTATGTTCTGACCTCCTCAATGAAAGGTTTAAATAGGCCTTCCTCATGCAGCTCACAAAGATGCACCTTCCTCCTCCATCAGAGGCCCTAAAGTTCAGACATCTTGGCCAACATGCTATGCCATTTTCCTTTCACAGGCCTCTGCATGGTCAAACCAGAGATGATCTTCAAGTTGGAGCGAGGAGAAGAGCTGTGGATATTAGAAGAGGAATCCTCAGGCCATGGTTATGCTGGTAAGTGAGCAAGAATGACACGTGAATCACAGGGAAAATAAGATCCCAGGTATTCAGGTCAAAAGTTAGCCTCATATTTTCCAAGAATCTCTTTTTAGAGGCCTAAGCTCTTTGCAAATAAGGACAGAAAGTCTACATATTTCAGACCCTAAATTGCAAATCCCAGTATTATACATCAGTACTGTTTTATTGTGTTTTTAGTAAAGTTAGTCACTACTCTTTCTGATCTCTGCCTCTTCCTAGACATTTATTTTTCCTCTTCTCTATTGCCTTGGGGGCCTTCTTATATCAGGTATTCATTCATACATACATTTATTTAACCATTCACTAAACCTTAAGTGAGTACCAAGTACATGCTCATCACATTTTAGGTGTGGAGAACAGCAGTGAAAAAAAAATTTCTTTTCTTGGAGCTTATAAGCTAGTGAGGGAAAGCAACCAGAAACAAATACATAATATGTTTGGTGGTAAAAAGAAAGTTAATGCAAGGTAAGAAAGCTAGCCACTATTGTGTACATTTAGGGAACATGATCAAGGAAGGCTTTGTGGTGAGGTTAACATTAGTGTACAAACATCAGTGAACAAGATAGAGTCATGTAGGCTTTAAGTATTCTGTGCATTTAATTGTGAGTGTCAAGCCTAGACAGAGTGACATATCCTAGGATTAGCAAAGAGACCAGGCTAAGAGAGGGAGAGACTGTTAAAAAGTGGCATCAGTGAGTTAGCAGAGGGCCAAATGATACCTAGCTCTAATAGCTAAGTTAAGGAGCTTAATTTTATAATGTGATTGGCTCTTTGTGGGGGGGATTATGTCAAAGAGTGACATGCTCTGATTTGTTTTTAAAGAATCCCTCTCAGTGCTGTGTGGCAACACTTCAGTTGGGGACAATGCCTTCAATATTCTTCGGCATCAGAAGATTCAAACTTTGAATGAAAATGTTGACTATAACAGATGTGACAAAGGTTTCCATGAGGAAACAGCCTTTGTCAGATGTAAAAGGACACATGCAGGAAATAAAAACTTTGAATGTCATGAATGTGGGAAAGCATATTGCAGGAAATCAAACCTTGTTGAACATCTGAGAATACACACAGGGGAGAGGCCCTATAGATGTGGTGAGTGTGCAAAAACCTTCAGTGCAAAATCCTACCTCATTGCTCATCAGAAAACCCATACAGGAGAGAAGCCCTTTGAATGTCATGAATGTGGGAAATCTTTTGGCAGGAAGTCACAACTCATTCTGCATCAGAGAACACACACAGGAGAGAGACCCTATGAATGTATGGCATGTGGGAAAACCTTTTCTGAGAAGGCAACTCTCACAATTCATCAGAGAACCCACACAGGGGAGAAACCCTACAAGTGTGGGGAATGTGGAAAAACATTTCGTGTCAAGATATCCCTTACCCAACACCAGAGAACTCACACGGGGGAGAAACCCTATGAATGTAGGGACTGTGGGAAAAACTTTCGGGCCAAGAAATCTCTAAATCAACATCAGAGAATTCACACTGGGGAAAAACCCTATGAATGTGGAGAATGTGGGAAATTCTTCCGAATGAAAATGACTCTTAATAACCATCAGAGAACCCATACAGGTGAAAAACCCTATCAGTGTAATGAATGTGGGAAATCTTTCAGAGTGCACTCATCTCTCGGGATCCATCAGAGAATTCACACAGGAGAGAAACCTTATGAATGTAATGAATGTGGTAATGCCTTCTATGTAAAAGCTCGCCTCATTGAACACCAGAGGATGCATTCAGGAGAGAAACCATACCAGTGTAGTGAATGTGGGAAAATCTTTAGTATGAAAAAATCCCTTTGTCAGCACCAGAGAACTCACACAGGAGACAAACCTTATGAATGTAGCAAGTGTGGAAATGCCTTCTATGTGAAAGTGCGCCTCATTGAACATCAGCGAATTCACACGGGAGAGAGACCCTTTGAGTGTCAGGAATGTGGCAAGGCTTTCTGCCGCAAAGCACACCTCACAGAACATCAGAGGACTCATATGGGCCACCCCTGGCCTTGTGCTGTAGAGAAAGGTCCTCTTTGAGCCCCTCCACCACATCATATCAAGGCCTTTAGAGCATTTGATCACCAGAGCATAAGAGTAACTCTGTCATGATGTGGCACCTAAATTGGTGTGAACCAGGTCCTGGTCCCCTTGGAATGCAGCACATTATTGTTTTCATTTGTATTTCCCTATTTAGTGATAAGGTTAAACATGTTACCTGTCCATTGGCCATTTGGATGTTTTCTCCAGTACAGTGACTCTTCCTGTCTTTTGCCCACTGACTTGTAATGGGCTGTTCATCTTTTGTTTCCTGGTTTAAATGTCACTGTTTTAATTTATGAAGTTATAAAACTCTTTTCATTTGTATATGTTTAATATCTTCTTCCAGATTGACTTATTGATTAATTCTGTTAAAAATGTTACATTTTACTATCATCAGTTTCAAAGTAATGATATTTACCTATACTTCCTTCTGAAGTCAAAGGGGGTTTTTTAACATTTAGAATTTAAATTTATTATGAGACTTTTTTTCTTTGTCCTCAGGACTGAACCCAAGGCCTTGCAGTGAGCTACAACCCAGCACCTCGCTGAGTTGCATGGGCTGGGCTCAAACTTGCAATCCTCGCACCTCAGCCTCCCAATGTGCTGGGATTACAGGCATGTGCCACTTCACCTGTGAACTTTTTGTAGAGTATGAGGTCTGTAGTATATACTACTATACTGTCTGATTAGGTTTTTTCACAGCTAATATCACAGTAGTTAAAATTCAGCAGCTGGTGTTTTTCCATGTGATGTTACCTTCCCAAGACCTATATATGTTGATAAATGCAGGTCTGGTTTACTCATTACTCTCTCCAATCTCCTAGTGGAATATGTATTGCTTCTATGTTTTATGTCTAAGCCTAGAAATGGGACTGCTGGATCACAGGGCCAGTTATTAGGCTTCTGTGCTCCAGCTCCAAAGTCATCCTTCTAGAGTGTGCTTTGTGACTCTACAGACTGCATTCCGTCTTGACAGCTCCTCTCTGTGAGACTATCCCAATGAGAGATACCAGATCTAAACTTGGGACTGGAGACAGAAGGTACTTTTTGCCTCTTTCCCTGCTTCCTGGAATATGCACCTGCCACAGTTTTTTATTTATTTAAAGAGAAAAAAAGAAATAAAATTAAAAAACAAAGCAGTAAAAGGGTACAAATAATACAGAATTTCAAGGAAAAAATACAGTAGGATATCACTAGTTAATAGGTTACATATTGTCATCTTTGAAATAGTTGTCCAAATTATAAAATTAAAGCATGTAAAGTGAACATTCATACAATGAGATTGCAGGCAGTGCCGATCAATGATCCAACAAAAGTTCAGTAATATGGATTTCCATCCTACACACAGCAGTTTTGCCTAGTTGGCAGTTTTCCAGCACTCTCAAAGATAGCTTGTGGAACCCACCCTTTCTGGGACAAGCATCAGCTGGCTGGTGCTACATATGTAGAGGTATGAGTTCCAGCCACAAGGGTACCCTCCTCCACCTTACTCATTTTTTGAAGTACTGGTGATGGGCCCCAGAAATGCTTTACTACTGAGCTACATTCCCAGCTCCTTTTTTAGTTTCCTGGGCTGGACTTGAACTTGTGACACTTTTACCTCGACCTATAAATTATAGTTGGACTTATAGTTCTGTGCTACCATGCCTGACACTCCTAATTTTTAATAATTGCAACTTTATCCCTTCAATACTACCCTATCATGGCTGCTTTTTCTCATTGCTATTTTCTTGATAACTTAAATGCTCTTTTTGTCTCTTCAGTTATGTAATTAACACTTCATAACTAGTGAAAAATTATTTCAAATAATTTTTCTCAGTTAAGGAGCCAGGCATGATGGCACTTGCCTGTAATTCCAGCACTCAGGAGACTGAAACAGGAAGATCACTGTGAGTTTGAGACCAGCCTAAAGTGCATAATGAGACCGTGTCTAAAAAACACAAAACAAGGTCAGGGATTTATCTCAGTGGTATAAGCACCTGCCTGGAAAGCACAAGGTCATGAGTTTGATTCCAAGCACAAAAAAATTCTTTCTGTTAAAATAACAAGTGTGCTTTCTGTTCCATGACTGCTCTCTGATAGATATAGAAGTTTGTTAACTTTATTAAGCATTGAGTTTTCCCCTCCAAATTGTATTAGTGTACTCTCAGGAGCAGTTTTTAAGTTTCCATTTTTCTATAACTGCCAGCTCTTACTATCAGTCCTCTAAATTTTTAATAGCAACTTTGATCATCTGCATATATATATATACATATATATATATATATATATATATATACATACATACATACATACATACATGTTTTGCCTATGTGTTATATTTCAAAATATGTGTTATGGAGTGCAGATATATGTGTGTAAAAACACACATCTCTACACAAAACATTTTGTCTTGTTTAGGCAATATTCTTTTGATTTTACAAACATATTCACCATCTTGGTTGCTCTTGATGATTTTATACATTCCATTGAGGATCATTTTCCCATTTGTTTGAAAAATCTTTTTTGATCAGTAAGAGTGACTCCTACCCTCGTGTGGTGGTATATGTCTATATTCTCATTTACTTGGTAGACTAGACCAGGAGAATTGCAAGTTCAAGGTCAGTTTGAGCAACTTAGTGAGACCCTTACTCAAAATAGAGCTAGGGGTATAAATTAGTGGCACAGCACTTACCTAGAATGTGACAGGGCCCTAGGGGAGTTTAATCTCTGGTACTAGAAGAAAAAAGAGTGAGTCTTTTATTTTTAGGAGTTGATGGCACTATGCCACAGTAAATAGATACTCTGTTGAAATACTTTTTCCTTTTTCTTCTTGAATGTCTAGTGACTATGATGACCCAGGTTATTTGAATTGATCTTCAGATGCATCATAATATAGCATCAAATTGAATTTACATATTACACTTTCTAAATTACCTATATCCCTCTTTTTTGGAGGTATTAGGGATTGTCACAGCAATGTATTTGCTAACTGTATCCTAGCTACCATCACTCTTGTCTGCTGATCCTCAATTAATCATAAGAGCAGAGACTTTAACTTCTATGAGCTCCCGGTGTCTTCTGAGTCCACACTGGCCTCTCCTTCCGAGTTACTCAGTGTCTTTGACTCTTATAAAACACAATCACAGTGTTTGTTGATCCTACATTGATCTCTATCACTGAAGCCACTGCCCAGTGTCCAGATGCAATGATGCCCCTGTATGGCACCAACACCCCACCTCCAAGCCCATCCTCATTAGGCTCAACCCCACAACTGCTGACCACTCACCATTCTTGTTGAATCCATCTCATGTTTCTCGGTCACAATAGCTGCCCACCCTTTGGCAGTATAACCACATGTCTGCTAAACTTGATCACAAATACAGGGCAGGGTCTTTGATGTTCATAAAGAATCAGCCCACTGTTCGCTGACTCCACATTATCTTTAAGCACTTTGCTGATTAGCCACTTAACACCTCTAAAGTAGTTTTGCTTCTATCATAGTATTGGCCCATTCATTGTCCCCACCCACATGGAGGCTGATTCCTCACTTCTCACCTAGTGTGGTATAAGTGAGCCCCTGAAACCAAATATAGTACCAAATCCTACATATACAGTGTTTTTCCTATGCATACATACCTATGATACAGTTTAATTTATAAATTAGGTCCATAAAGAGATTAACATATACTGTAATAAAAGCTGGACAGTGTAAGATTCCATCATGATGCTCAGAATAGCACGCAATTTAGACCATGAATTATTTTGGGGTTTCTGTTTAATATTTTCAGACTGTGGTTCACTGCAGGTAAGTGACACCACAATAAGAAAAGTCATGAATTGGAGGACGGTGCTGTATACCCTAGATACTGCTGGGGACATTAATCAACAAGTTGGAATTGCAGGCTGCAGAGGGAGCATCTTCTTTCCAGTTCAATGTCTGTGACTGATCTGCCACAGGAAAGCAACCCTTACAGAAAACTCCGGCTTCCAAGCCCTGATGTGCTTGGAAGCCTCTTGAAGGGAGATCGGTGCCCTTAAAGTCACTATGTTTCCTGTCATTACTCTTCTAGAAAATCTACAAAAGTAAATATTCGCCAGCATTGAGTATGTCTGTATGAGACTCTGAAGAGACTTTGCCACTGAGAGAAAGCATGTGGGGTAACAGCCATGTGAGGTGTGCACCATGGGAAGCAGCTCAGTGGTTGACCTGAGGACCAGCCCTTCTTTCACCTGAGTCCTAGTCTTGTCCCTAAAATGTGGACATTCCAGTCCCTACTCATAATCTTCCAAAGGTTTGTGCTAAGTTTGAGGGTTCTTTGCACCATGGATATTTTTCAAGCCAAAACACAAAACATTCATAATAATAACTTAACATGGAATATTACTAATAGTGATTTAATTTATAGACTGGCAGTATTGTATAATGGTTAAGAACATGAATGCTGGAGCCAGATCTCTATTCAAATTCTACCCCTAAATGATAGCAAAAGTATACTCTATAAACACAAAGTAAATACATTGGATTGAATCACATTTAAAATTTTTTGCTACAAATATACTACAAAAAAAGTAAAAAGTCAATCCACAGAATGGAATAAGATATTTGTAGAGTATATCTCTGCTTAGAGATTTGTATCCAGTATATATAAAGAATTCTCACACTTTGATAATAAAAACAAACCAACTAAACATGGGCAAGTGATCTGAGTAGATATTTCTTCAAAAGGCAATAAGATTCACTAAGATGCTCACTCTGGTTTGACTATTGTCTTTTTTGGAAGTCCTGTAATGTTTACAATGCCTAAGTTTTATTGGTCTTGTTCTCTACTGTTTTGTCCAACTTTATAATATCTAATGAGATAGACAATTCTTTTTAAGGAAACAAAAGACAACGTTGATAACCATTGTTGATAACCTTGTACTCTGTTCTACACCATGTGCTATGTCTATCCTTGGTTTTGACTGACAGCTTTGTTTTGCCATATTTGACTGTATTCTCTCCCCCCCAAAAAAGTAATAAGCACTAAGGAGTAATAAAATCCAAAATGTGTAAATTTTGTTGTAAAAAAGAGAGGGAAAAAAAGAGCTCTAGCGGATATAACAGCAAGTGTGTTTAGGGGTGTTAAATAGCTGACTATATCAATGTTTTTGGATCATTGAACACGGCTGTTTGCAGTCTCCCTGTTTGAATGTCCACCTTGTATTCTTTGATACTGTGATTTGAGCAACTATTTTCAAGATGATAATATGGAATCTATTAACAGGTGATTTCTTACTGTTATGTTTTTTTTTTTGTAGTTCTGTATTACGTGTACCCTTACACCACTTTGTTTTGTTTTGTGTTTTTCTCTTTTTCCTCTTAAATAAAATTTTTTAAAAAAAGATATTTCTTGAAAGAACATATGAGTGCCCAGTAAGCAGCCAGATAGATTTGCAACATAATTAGTCATCAGGAAGATGGAAATCAAGAACATAGTAAAGGCTGGGGCTGGAGCTTAATGCAGGAGCACTTGCCTGGTGTGTGAAACCCTGAGTTCCATCCCCAGCATGGATTGTGGGGACAGAGACCATGTTACACACTAGAATGGCTAGAGTGAAAAAAAAGACAGTAACAAGTGTTACTAAGGATGTGGAGAAATTGGAACGCTCTCAGGTTGCTAGAGGGGTGTTACAGATGCAGCCATTTTGGAAAACAGTTTAACAGTTTTTCAAAAGGTTAAACATAGTATTTCCATGTGGTCTAGCAGTTCAACTCTTGGATACCTACCGGGGAGAAATGAAAACATGCCCACATAAAAACTTGTACACAGATATTCACAGCAGTATTATTCATAATTGCCCAAAGTGGAAATAAATGTTCATCAGCATATGAATAGAACATAAAATGTATTTGTATACAATGGAATATTAATTTCATTAAGGAATGATGTACTGATACATGCTATGGTGTAGATACACTTTGAAAACATGTTAACTGAAATAATCTATCCAGGAAAAAACCCATATTGTATGATTACCTTTACATATAATGTCCAAATTCACAAAACTATAGAGACAGAAAGTAGCTTTGTGGGGATGGGTATCAAAATGGAAAGTGACTACTATAAATAGGGAGCTTTTTTTCAGGAATAATGAAAATATTGTAAAATTCTATTGTGATGTTTACACAACTCAATATAATAAAACTGTGTTAAACAGGCGAATTTAATCATGTGAATCATATCAATAAACTTGTTTTAAAAGAGAAAAATTATAAAGATGTGAACTAGGTCAGTGTTTTAGTTACTTTTCTC
The DNA here is from genome assembly GCF_034190915.1 of Cavia porcellus. Classification (NCBI taxonomy): domain Eukaryota; kingdom Metazoa; phylum Chordata; class Mammalia; order Rodentia; family Caviidae; genus Cavia; species Cavia porcellus. The sequence goes on from NW_026947486.1 coordinate 18,995,892, forward strand.
TCATTGCTGGGACAAAATACCCAACACCCAAAATGAAGGAAGAAAAGGTTTATTTAACTCACAGTTTATGGAGGTTCCAGTACATAATCAGCTGGTTCCAAGACAGGGTGACACATGGCAGGAGGACAACCATTCATGGTGATAGAAGATACTGAAATCAACAAGAGTAGAAGGGAGAAACAAGCTTCTTTCTTCCCCTTTTATTTTATCCAGACTGCTGGGATGAGAGCAGTGCCAATCTAATCATTAGACCGATCCAGCAGTCACTCATCCTGAATCCCAGCATTAAACAATGAACCAATCACAAACACTAGATTCAACCACTTCTGAAAAGCCCACCCCTCATGACCATACATGTCTTTGGGGAAACAACCAGACATGAACCATAACATTCCAACCCTTGGCCCTCAAAGACTCATGTACATTCGCTTATGCAAAAGGCATTTAATCCATCCCTAAGAGTTGCCTAAGTGCTAACAGTTTCAACATTAATGAAAAGTCCAAGTCCCAAGTCTGCTCTGAGATCTAAAGCAAACTCTTATCTGTGAGCCACTGTGCAAATGAAAGTTAAATACTTCCAACATTCAATGAACAAAATAAACAGTTCCATTTCAAAAGTTACAAATGACAATACAAAGGAATGGGATCACAGCAGGTCCAAAATCCATCAGGGCAATTTATTAAGTCCTGTAGTTCTATGTGTTGCATCCAAGGCAGTCTGTGACAAGTTGTAAATTCCAAAGGGCTTGGGTGACTATGCCCCTATGGCACTTCTGGTGGTTATAGCTACCAAAGCTTCTCTTTGAGGCTTGTTTTTCTACCTCCTTGTAGTTTTCCTTAGTTGATCCACATTCCTGAATTTTCCAAACTTCTGGGTTCTCCACTGCATCTTTGGCTTCACCCTCATTCACACATTGCCCTCTCAGAGGCACACTCTGGCCTCCTAGGCCTTCTAAAATCTGGGTGGAAAGCTTCTTAACCCCACAACTTGAAATTTCTTCTGCAAGATTTATTAATCTGCTGCCCTTAACCTAGTCTCAGGCAGTCTCTGGTCACAAACAAAATGTAGACAAACTTTCTGCCAAGCCATAACATAACATCATCTGGAGTCCAACAGCCAATGCAGTACTTCCCAGCAGAAACCAACTGAACCTGTCCTCTACTGGAAGGATTTCTATCAGCCTTCCAGTCTTCTGAGCTCTAACCAAGATCTCCCATACAGAACAACTTATGATATTCCCCTCAACTCTTTCAGGCAACATCTCAAAACTTTTCCAAACTCTTCCCACAAGCCAGTCACAAAGACTGTAGAACTACATGGTCAGGTATAGTCTCAGCAATGACTCCTCTAATGATACCAAATTTTGTCTTAGTTACTTAGACCACATGAGTCTTTGGAGGATATCCAGAAATGAACCATAACAATATTTTTTAAATGCAAATCTTTATAAGAATTGCATTTGTTTCAGTAGTCCTAGGGATTGAATTTAGGGACTCACACTTGCTAGGAAAGCACTGTATCATTGACCTACATTCTCAATCCTTTTTATATTTTTACTGTAAGACAGGGCCTCACTAAGTTTGTGCAGCTAGTTTGAACATGTGGTCCTCCTACCTCAGTCTCCTCAGTATCTAGGATAACAGGCATATGAATTCCCTTTTAAAATTTTAAGAAAATTTTTATTAGTGTCTGATTAAAATTTGTTTTTTATTTTGAAGAGAATAAAGCAAAATAACAAAGCAGATCAGAACAGAACAATGTAAGCAGCACAAGACTTCAAGACAACAGGAAATCAACAGTGGCTACCATAATGTCTCTTGTTTTCTTCAAAATAGTTGTCCATACTTTCACATACAATAAATTCAAACAAAACAAAATAGTATAAAACCAGTCAAAACAAAAGAATGCAAGAATATGGGCCTTCAAAACCAAACAACAGGAAATCAACAATGACTATCATAATGTCTTTTGTTTTCTTCAAAATAGCTGTCTATATCTTCATACATATTGAAATCAAATAATAGAAAACAGACTAAAACCAATCAAAACCAAGAATAAAGCATTATTGGACTTCAAAAAAAGATGATGGGAAATCAGCAATGGCTACCATAATGTCTTGTTTTCTTCAAAGTAGCTGTTCATAACACACACATAATAAAAATCAATTCTTGTAAACTAAAATTTGAGGGGAAGAAATCTCACTCATGTTTTGTTCTAGCTGTATGTCCTTGGTAAAATCATATAACCTCTCTATGCCTCAGTTTCTGCATCTGTAAAATGGTGATTAAAATAATGTCTAACTCATGGAAACATGTGAATATTAAATGAGACCAGATGTAAAGTACTTTGTAGAATAGAACTACATATATAATCAGCTCTCTATAAGTCTGATTGGTAGTAATAACTAATTTATTACTTAGTAGTAGTAAATCTTAATAATGCTTATTTGCAATATAGCAATGTTTAATAGTAAAATGATAATTTACAGTATTAGAAAAATACATTAGCAATAATTTCATGTACCCTGACAAATTTAATTCATGATTCTGATCATCCCTTATCACAATGATATTACAAACAGAATATGATCTGACTATTTGCAATTTTTTACTGTGTTACATGTACACTAATTTCTAGTGTACAAATTTCTCCCTATCACTGGCAAATAGTAACATTTCAAAGACTTCTGAAAACAGTCTTCTCCCTTGTAATAATGTTTTTCTTTCTGATTTCAAGTAAGGCCTTGGGGTTAGGAGTTCAGTACACTTTTGGGGTATCACATTCAGTTTGTTACAAAGTCCTCATTGGTCAGAGCATATCACTGCATTTATAAAGCTCTACTGTGGCCAAGATGATAAATCCTCAAGCACTTGGTGACTAATTCCCTTCAAAAATCCCATGTAGCATATGTGCTCTTTTACAAATAACCATTAAGTACTATGTATTCATTTTCTATTGATGTATATGTTTAACAAATTACCATGAATTTAGTAACTTAAAACACATTCATTTTTATTTTAAATCTCACAATTCTGTAGTTCAGAAATCCAAGCAGGCTTGGCTGGGTTCTCTGCTTAAGATCTCACATTTTCCCACCTCTCTCACTTCCTTTTCTGCCATTAGCAGGAAGGAATTCTTCTGAAGGGCTTGTGTGCTTAGATTAGGCTCACTTGAATAATCTCCCTATTTAAAATGAACTTTAGTTAGATCTGCAAGACCACTTTAGGTATATAATGTAGTATCACAGAATGATATCATGTTCACAGGTTTTACTCATATTCAAGGAGGTTTTAGAAAGAGGATACTGGGATTCATTCTTAGAATTCTGCCTACTGCAAATACTTTTGAACCACCACTTTATTCATGAATATTCCACTGACATTTACCTTTTGATATTGACTTTCATTTTCATAGATACCTACTCACTGGGAAGTTTTATTCATGAATGTGTTTAGGGGAGAGAACACTTTGCTCAAAAATACCCATCTAAACATCCCATTCATGATCTCTCTGGTCAAATTTTCCCATTTAAAGATAATCAACATTAACTTATCACCTGTGTGGATGTTTTATATGAAAAACCTTTGTGTGTGGGGGGGGTTACTGGAAACTAAACACAGAGCCATTAAATACATCTCCAACCTTTATTATTTTTATTTTGGAACAGGTACTTGCCAAATCACTAAATTGTCCAGGACGATGCAAGCATGGGATCCTCCTGCATCAGTTTCCCAGAGTGCTGTGATTACAGACGTGTAACCATGCCCAGCCTATGAATCTTTTGTTAAGAAATACTCACTGGCATATTTCTTTCAATATCCTATTGGAAAATCTCTTTTAGAAATACCCCATAAAGTATTGTGTTTTTCTGATCAAGCTGCTATAACAAAATATCATCATTTGAGTGACTTATAAACAGCCAACTTTACTTCTCACAGCTCTACAGTGTGGGAAATCCAAGATCAAGCCTCCAGCAGATCTCTTGTCTAGTGGGAGCCTAATTCCCTGTTCATAGATGGCGTCTTCTGTGTTCTCACATGGTATATCTCTGGGAGTCTCTAAAGGGCACTAATTTCCTTCATGAAGCCGATGCTCTGGTGATCTAATGACTTAGCAAAGGCCCCACCTCCCTGAACCATCACCTTGTAGATTAGACATCAACATGACTTTTGAGGGGATACAAATATTCAGATTGTAGCAAATATATACTCCATTCTTTTCCCACTGAAAAATTCCTATGTTTTTGAATACCTACCTGATGGTGTAGCCCATTTATGACCTTTGATGACAAACTGTCTTATTTTAAAAAACCTGTCTACTGACATATCTGCTATTCCCAGCTCAAATGGCAATTATACTTGTCATAAATACCTCTGTTGGCATATATCCCATTAACAACATTTATTGTACATCTCCCCATTCATGTATCTGCTTATCAGTATGCCTTTGGTAGGTGGCTCATACTGACTAGTATCTATATTCATAAATACCTCCTACCCCAGCACAACTCTATTGATGGTGTTGGTAAAAAATCTCTATTACTGACAGCCCAATTTACAAATTTCCTGATTTGCAAGCACCGATCCATTAAATTATATATTGCAGAATCCCAGATCCAGTGAATAAGATGGCTGGGGACACACTGTAATGTTTGTATTTGACAGAAATTACCATATCAGGATCAATGTGTGATATGTAGCCTTGTTTTGATGGAAGATGAAACTCTTTGACCATTTTGCAGACTTTTTTTCTACACATAGTTTCTTGAATGCTCTAACAAGCTCTTATAATATTCAGAGTTCACAACAATATTCCTACATTAAACTCAGCTTGAATAACTCCATCAAGGTTGAAAACACAACCAACATCACTTTGATGTTGGATTTTGATTGGTACATTTATTTTGCACAAGGAGAACTGGGTATTTTCCTTTGAAAATTCAACCTTAGTCTCAGAATCATAACCATAGCCCAACTTTATGGTATTTATTAAAAAGCTGGAATATGAACTCCACTAAAATTGACAAAATTTCTTGTTAATATGTTGTTTGTGATGAGTGATTTATGACACACTTCAAAAAATACTTTCAACCATAGCTCACAACAGACTGCACTGAATGTGTTGAAACTTTTCACACAGTTTTACTAAGGTTTACTGTGATGCTTCTCATATTGAAGTTACCTGACTTTCTGTTGGATATCTTTTGGCATTTTTATTGTAATATATATATATATATATATATATATATATATATATATCTGTTATTAATGGCATCACTCGCAATCTCGATATGTATAACCTCCTGCCTGTTACTTCTTCCAACTGAAATAGAGTTACAAAGACATTTTATATGACCTCCCCAGAACAAAAACTCAGAAAAACTATAAGGAAAAAATGGTTTCCAAGATACTGGGTTTCAGGCAAAGAATGGTGAAACAAATGAAGAAAAGAAAGGAAAACAAATGAGGGGAACCCTATTAATGCTCCAGTGTTTCCTTGAGAGAACTTCCAAGTATTTTCTGTAAAAGGGGAAACTAGGAAGAGACTGATGAATTTCTTAAGTCAAGGAGATGTAGCTAAGGGCCTCAGGAAAACAGGCAGCTAGAATCCATAGGATGCACTGCCAGAGAGGAGCAAAGCACAGAGAATAGAGCCAAATGATCGATTTGTCAAGGGTCCTCCTAGAGTAGTCAGTAAAGTACTGATTAGTACATGTGTGTGACTAGAGATAGGACCATCTGAAAGGATAAGAGGAAATGGTGCTCAGTGCTCACACTGCTTTTTCAATCATTCAGAAAAACAGGGAACTAAGTAAAAATCTCAGGAAAGTATGGCTTCAGTGGAGGGGAATAATTAGCACTAGGCTGAGTACAGCTTCCAATATACCTAAAAGAAATAGCAAACATAAGAGGACTCTTAAAGGTAAAGAAGGTGGACATGGCCAGGAGTCCAGGAACTGAAAGTAGAACACAGTGGGAAGTCCTCTGGGTTTTCTTTTTGTCTCAAATGTATTCCACACTATGTGCTAGAGAAATGGGCAATCCATTGAGACAAGTTGGGGGAAAAAGTTGTACATGGGAAAAAGTTCTACATGTTGTTGCATGCCTGTAATCCCCTTACTTGGGGAAGCTGAGGCAAGAGGATATCAAGTTCAATGCCAGTCTGGGCAACTTCCTCTACATCTCGCTTTAGCCTCAGGATAGTGTGACTGGAGGCCTTGTGGAGAGCAGTAAGGAGACCCTGCCATTCTTGCTACCAAGGAAATACACATGGAGGCCTCCTGGGCTGCAGAAGTTCCAGCCCCTGCCAATATGGTAAGAAGTTTCCCCACTCTGTTCTCAACAGAGGTTGAGTGGCATTCCTGGGCATTTCCGCACATCCATTGTTAGCACAGCTGCACTTCCTCCCCCTTTCCTACTGGATCTTTGTCAGACAAAGTTAGCCAGAGGAAGGCTTAACACAAGTGTGGTGGTCTTGCCTGTAGTCTCAGCTACTGGGGAGGCTGAGGCAGGAGGATTGCTTGTACCCAGGAGTTCAAGACCAGCCTGGGAAGTGTAGCAAGATGTGTCTTTAAAAGGGGGAAGGGATAAAAGCAAGAAGGCTTAAATAAGAACCTGAGTCATATCATAATATCTAAAATGCTCAGCTTTCAACTGAAAGTCAGTGGATCAAGTGCCAAACCAGGATCATTCTAAACTGTATTAAAAAGGATGATACCTGTGAACACCACAATAACAGAGATGTTAGAATAATCTAACAAAGCAATCATAATAATGCTTCAGTAATCTATTATGAACACAGTTTAAAAAACAACTATATAGAATCTTGGCAAAAACTAAACCATACTTGGGCCTCAGTCTCAAGACTCAGAAAAAACACAGAAGATAATAAATAAAGACTAAATGGAAATTTAGAGCTGAAAAACATTAACTCGATGTACGCCAGTAGTTTCAGCTGCTCAGGACCTTGGGGCAGGAGTATTGCATGAGGTCAGGAGTTGAAGCTAGTTTGAGCAACAAAGTGAGACCCTGTCTCAAAAACCAAGCTAACAAAACTTCAAGAAGCTAAGTGTTTAGTGTTTATGTCAAAATGTGTTTTATTTGTCTTAGTTACTTTTCTAAGTAACTAAGTGTTGTCACTAAGTGTAACTACATGTTACATTTTTGGTTACTGAGATAAAAATACCAAAGTTAAAGGGAAAAAGGTTTATTTAGCTTACAGTTTGTAGAGGTTTAAGTCGTTAATAGGCTGGCTCCAAGATAGAATGGCATATGGCAGAATGGCAACAGTTCATGGTGGCAGAAGATAGGAAAAACAACAAGAGAAGAAGGACACAGAGAGAGGACAAGCCTCTTTCTGTCCCTTATATTGTATGCAGGCTACCCCCACCATAGAGTAGGTGTAGCATCCATACCTTTAATCCTAGCATTAGACTATAATCAATCACAAAATCTAGATTCACCCAACTCTAAAAAACCTGCCCCCCATGACCACATGAGGCTTTGGGAGTACATCCACACACAAACCATAACATTTCTCCCTTTTTTTGTTGTACTGAGAACTCAAATCATGATTCCTCTGTGACCAAGTTATACTCCTAGTCCTTTTTAAAATACATTTTTATTTTTTATTTTTGAGACAGGGTCTCGCTAAGTTGCCCATGATGAATTCAAACTTCTGATCCTCCTGCTTCAGTTTCCCAGAGTGCTAGAATTACAGGCATGCACTGCCACTCCTGCCCCTTCATTCTTTGATGTGTGTGCATATACATGTGGAGGGGGTGCCATTATACTCTTCAAAAGACACTGTTAAAACAATGAAAAGACAATCCAGTGATTTAGAGAAAAATCTCTGCAAGGATAATGGATTGATATATAAACAACTCAATGCTCAACAACAACAACAAAACAAACAATGCCAGGTGTGGTATTGGATGTGGATGTAGCTCAGAGATACAATATCTTTGGATTGGATCCTAAAAACCACACACACACACACACCAAAGGCAAAATATTTGAAAAAAACATTTCACGAGATTCTTAGAAAAACATAATCAACATCATTAACCACTAGAGCAATATAAATTAATAAGACCATATTACTTTGCATGCTTTAGAATAGGTACACTAAGAAACATTGATATGGGCTGGAAGGTAGCTCAGTGGTAGAGTACTTGCTAGGCATGTGCAGTTTTCATCCTCAGCACCACAGTGAAAAAATGATTAATAAAAGTAGCAATTGGTGAGAATATGGAGAGACTAGAACTCTCCTATACCAGTGGAAATAATATAAAATGTTGTGGATTGGGGATTTAGCTCAGCCACATAAGTGCCTCCCTTGCAAGTGCGTGGTTGTGAGTTTGATCCCTGGTACAAAAAAAGAAATATATATATATATATATATATATATATATATATATAGTGTTGTAACTATGTGCAGAACATACCTGGGTCTCAGCTTCACATCTCAGATATAACTAGTATATCCTGTGGAGATACCACAATGGTTTTTGAACAAAATGAAATAACATATCAAACCACAATGAGATATCACTATACACCCACAACAATGGGTACAATAAAAATGACAGAAAATACTAAGTTTTGGCCAAGATGTGAAGCACCTAGAACTCAGACTGTGTTGATGGGAACGTATATTGATAGTCACAATGGAGAACGGTTTTGAAAAAATTCCATAACAAACAGTTCAATATACAACCCCCAGCCAACTCCAGGCCCATTTATTCTACACTCTGGGCACAGCTTCTGGCCAACTCTGAACCTGCTTTGCATTTTGTTTCCCATCAGCACGGGCAGCAGATGTGACAACCAGCCAACTGAAATGATAGCAGATGAGGTGTATGCCCAGGGAGAGGAAATAAGCATGGAATTTTACGCTGAAAGTGGCTTCAACATGGCAAGGAGAAGGAATACAGTTAAGCACCTGCTGTGTTTGAGAGAGATCAATCAGGAACCACGTGGGGAAGGGTTTGATATTTAAGACTGAGACACAGAACAACTATAAAACAATTTCACTTCAGGGTTTCCAGTGTTACCTTAGAACAATTACTGAATGAAACACAACCACAAGAGACAATTATGGAGTCATGTGGAGCATATACCTGTAATCCCAGCACTTGGGAGGCTGAAGCAGGAGGATAACTATGAGTTCGAAGCCAGCCAGCCATAAGTGAGTTCAAGTCCAACCTGACCTGCATGGTGAAACACTGTCCTTAAAAGACAAGAGAGAGAGAGAGAGAGAGAGAGAGAGAGAGAGAGAGAGAGAGAGAGAGAATCATGGGGAGGATGCAGACTCGATATTGACCCCTTGAGAAGTTTAAACTCAGACTGAGAAGGACATGGGACTCTATCCTCCGTGGTGAGAAACCAGATGTGTCTTTCAGAGGCAGCACGTTCTGAAAGTTCTGTCATTAAATCCAGTGATCTGTTTGATCCCCCACCATGCTACCTATATCTAGCACAGAGATCAGTGGTCTAATTGCTTTCCACATCTACCAAGATGAGCAAGAGAATGCCTCAGTTTTCAAGTCTAGCTTCTTTCATTTTCCTATTCCTTGCCCTCTCTTTCTTTGCTAGTATAACCATTAAGTTTTATTATTAACCTTTAGATATTTAGTTAACTCTATGCTATTACTGTTGAACTTTCTTCTATTTTAGTGGTACAGTTGTTGCATTTAGTAGATTTTTACTGTCAAGCAGTACAGCTATGCCTCAGTTCAAAAACTTAATTCATTCCACAATTCTGGAAAAGATGGCCGTGTTCATGTTTGTGCAGGAAAGACCAACAGTCATGTTGGTCACCTGATGCAAAGTTCACAAACAAAAGCAAAAATTTGTCAAAGTCTTCTGTTTGTGAACACAATTGTTCTCAAACAAAAGTGTTTGTGAACTTAGGTACCACAGTATTTGATTTGTCTTAGTGTTCATACTATAGTTATAGATCTCTTTAGCATGGATCAGTGTGGTAAATTACTGGTTCTTAAGTATGTCACTACCTCGATTGTCTTTAATACCAATATCATTGCTGATTTTGTTACAATTACCAATGTGGCATACTTTTTGCTGTTAATTTGTTTTCTTTGTATGCCAATACCTGGAATGTTTTGGCTCATTAACAGCACTGTGGCCCACTTAATGAGAATTAGGTATGAGGAGAATATACTGCAACCTCCTCTCTGAAATTAACAGAAATAGTTGTATCTTGTGACAAAGGAAAACACCTACAGTTAGCCATGCCAAGAGCATATCACTGAAAAAGTCACTAACTAAAGAGATTTCCACACCTAAAATCTCTGAAAGGCAACTGAAGTAAAGAAACAACTTCATGAGGCTGTAAAAGTAATTGGATCAGAGATATTATCTCAGGTAAAAGAAAAAATCACAAACATAATGAAAGAGTTGCCAAGAATATATAAAGAAGACATAGAAAAAAAAAGAGAAGCAGAGGAAAATGATGTAAACCTTGAACGGACAATATAGAAACGAGATACAATGCATGAAACAGATTCAAACAGATAGCCAGGAAATTAAAAACTCCATTGAAAGCTTGCAAAACCACTTGAAAGAGATTGAAGATAGAGTTTCAGACCTTGAAGACAGGGTTGCAGCTAGCAATTGCAAAAGGAAAGCCCTGTTAAAAATAATAAGGCACCAGAAAATAATAATTCAGTGGCTGCAAGATGACACAAAGAAAAATAATTTAAGATTGATATCTCTCAGCAAAAAAGTTGAGGGGGATGGTCAACACTAATGACATAAAAGATGCTTTGCAGAAGTAATAAGACAAAAATTCTCAAGCATGGAAAAAGGACATGGCATACAGATAAGAAAGGCATATAAGACTCCAAATACCCATGACCATAATAAGTCTATACCCAGACATATAGAAATCAAGATACCAGAAATTCAGCACAAAAACTGAATATTAAAGGCTGCTAGAGAAATGAAACAGATCACTTTTAAAGGAAAACTCATCAAAATCATCACAGACTTCTCAAAACAATGTCCAGAAGAGATTGGAGTAAAGTGTTTCAAACCCTCAACAAAAACAACTTTCAACTCAGATTGATGTACCCTGTAAAACTACCTTTCAAGTTGCACTGGAACAGCTAAGTGGGTTAGAGGCGCCTGCATCTGCCTCACTGTTCCGGCTGTGCTTGGAGAACTGTGGAGTTCTAAGCAAGCAGGCGGGTGCCCACTTTCCCCGGAGCCCAGCTTATTTGGGACTGTGGAGTTCTAAGTAAGCAGGCAAGCGCCACCAGTTCAAGAGGCCCAACAGCCTGGGGAACTGGGTGCTAGAGTCTCAGGATCTGAGGGCATGGAAGTGGATTTCCAAAAGACCCCGAGGAAGCTTTCAAATAACACTTGAAACACTTGAAACACAGAAATAGAGGAAAATGACAAAACGAAAGACCAAATTACAATCTCAAAGCTCCAGCCCAACCCAAGAAACCATAGCAGTGATGTATACAGAAGAAAATATATGGCATACACCTCAAATATCAGACATAATAGCAACTGAAATAAACAAGCAACTCTGGGAAGCTTTAAAGGAATTCAAACTAGAAATAATCTCCCAAGTAAAAAAAGAAATGATAAAAGAGATGAAAGAGATGCTGAACATATCTAAAGAAAACACAGTTAAAAATTGGAGGAACTAAACAAAAAGATAGAATCCCAAGATGAGCAATATAAGAAACAAACAGAATACATAAAGTAGATGCACAGAGATATACAGGAAATGAAAAACTCCACTGAAAGCTGTAAAAGTCACCTCAATGAAAGTGAAGATAGAATTTTAGACCTTGAAGACAAGATTGCAGCTAGTGAACAGGAAAGAAAAGATCTTTTAAAAATAACAAGGAATCAGGAAATAGCAATTCAACAACTGGAAGATGATGCAAAGAAAAACAACATAAGATTGATAGGGATTAATAAAAAAGAAGGGGATGACATAAAAGACATCAAGAGGATATTTAGAGAAGTAATGGCTGAAAATTTCCCAAGCATGAGATCGGAAACCGACATCAGGTTCAGTGAAGCATATAGAACTCCAAATAGTCATAACCAAAATAAAACTACACCCAGACATAAATAATCACCATCCCAGAAATCCAAGGCAAGAATAGATTATTAAAAGCTGTCAGAGGGAAAAAAAGATCATTTATAAAGGAAAACCTATCAGAATCACAGCAGACTGCTCAGCACAAACAACAAAACTCAAGAAGAGCATGGAGTGAAGTATTCCAGATCCTAAAGGAAAATGATTTCTAATCTAGACTGACGTATCCTGCAAAACTGGTCATGCAAAATCGATGGAGAAATAAGATACTTGCATGACAAAGAACAGCTGAAAAACTACATGATCACCAAGCCAACCCTGCAAAGAATACTGAAAGACAGCCTAGACACATTTAGGAAAAAAACACTAAACAAAGCAGACAATTAAACAGAACAGAAAGATAAAGATGCAAGAGCAGAAATATAACATGTCAATAATAAACCAACATATAACAGTTATAACCATTAATGTAAATGGTCTCAATGCACCAATTAAAAGAAACAGACTGGCAAAATGGATCAATGAACAAAATCCAACCATATGCTGTCTATAAGAAACCCATCTAATCCAGAAGGCTACTCACAGACTGAAAGTCAAAGGATGGAAAACAATACTTCATGCAACAGGAACCCCCCCAAAAAAGCAGGAGTAGCCATTCAGTTTGCAGACACTGTGAGCTTTAAACCAATAATGATCAGAAGAGACAAAGAAGGTCACTACATACTCGTTAAGGGAAAACTTCAAGAGGAAGAGATAACTATCTTAAATATATATGCACCAAATTCCAGAGCACCCAGTTAAATAAAACAAGTATTAGCAGAAATGAAAAACCAAATTGTTAGTAACACAATTATAACAGGAGACCTTAACACACCATTGACACCAAGAGACAGATGAGCCAGACAGAAAATCTGCAAAGAAATAACAGAACTGAATCACACCTGTGGACAAATGGACTTCATAGACATATACAGAGTGTTCCATCCAACAACATCAGAATACACATTCTTCTCAGCAGTACATAGGTCATTCTATAAAATAGACCATATATTAGCTCACATAACATATTTAAATAAATGCAAAAGAGTTGAAATTATCCCTTGCATGTTATTGGATCATAGCGCTTTGAAATTAGAAATTAATGATAAAAGATACTGCAGAAATCTCACAAACACATGGAAGTTGAATAACACACTCTTGAGTAATCAGTGGACCACAGGGGAAGGAAATTAAAGAAGAAATTAAACAATACTTACAAGAAAACGAAAATAAAATACAACTTACTGGAAATCTGTGGGATGCAATGAAAGCCGTCTTCAGAGAAAATTTATTGCATTGTGTTCCCACATTAGGAAAACCGAATGAATACAAATAAATAACCCGATGCTACACCTCACACAGCTAGAAAAAATAGAGCAAGTGAAACACAAAGCCAAAAGAAGAGAAGAAATTATAAAAATCAGAGCAGAAATCAATGCAATAGAGACTAAGAAAACAATCCAAAGAATCAAGGAATCAAAGAGATGGTTCTTTGAAAGAATAAATAAAATTGATAAGCCCCTAGCCAACCTTATTTTTAAAAAGGGAAGAAAAAGCTTAAATTCATGCAATAAGAAATGAAAAAGGTGAAATCACTGCAGACTCTATAGAAATACAGAGGATTATAAACACCTATTTTGAAAACCTCTACTCTCAAAGGTTTGACAACGCAGAAGAAATAGACAGATTCCTAGAAACATATGAAGTACCAAAGCTAGGTCAAGTGGATGTAAACCTGCTGAATAACCCAATTTCTATTAACAAAATTGAAAACGTAATTAAGTCCTTACCTACAAAGTAGAGCCCAGGCCCAGATGGATTCACTGCAGAATTCTACAAGAAATACAAAGAAGATCTAATGCGGACACGTCTCAAACTCTTCAGTGAAATTAAAAGGGAAGCAATCTTTCCTAAGTCATCCCTGGAAGCAAATATTATTCTAGTACCAAACCCTGAGAAAGACCCCCCCCCAAAAAAAAGAGAACTATAGACCAATCTCCCTAATGAACACAGATGCAAAAATCCTCAATAAAATATTGGCAAATAGGATGCAGCAAATCATCAAGAAGATTATACACCATGACCAAGTGAGAGTCATCCCAGGCATGCAGGGATGGTTCATACGTAAATCAATAAATGTAATCCACCATATCAATAAAGTGAAAAGTAAGAATCACATGATTATTTCTATAGATGCAGAAAAAGCTTTTGATAAGGCCCAACATTCATTTATGATAAGAACCTTACAGAAAATTAGAATAGATGGTCTTTACCTCAATATAATAAAGGCCATCTATGACAAACCCACAGACAGTATCATACTAAATGGCCAAAAACTGAAGGCCTTTACTTTAAAATCAGGCACAAGACAAAGATGTGCCTTATCACTGCTCCTATTTAATATACTACGGGAAATACTAGCCAGAGCAATTAGGCAAGAAAGAGAAATAAAAGGGGTAAAGATAGGAAAAGAAGAAGTTAAATTATTATTGTTTGCAGATGACATGATACTCTACATAGAAGACTCCCAAAACTCCATTGGAAGACTCTTAGATATAATAAATAAATTCAGTAATGTAGCTGGATACAAAATCAATACTCAGAAATCAATAGCATTCCTATACACTAACAACAAAATCACTGACATAGAAATAAGAGAAGCCACATCCCTTCACACTAACAACCAAAAAAATGAAATATTTAGGAGAAGTGAAAGACCTGTAGAGGGAAAATTATAATACACTAAAAAAAATTGAAGATGACCTCAGAAAATGGAAAGACATCCCTTGCTCATGGATATGAAAAATAAATATTGTGAAATTGGACATTCTCCCAAAACTGTTATACAGATTAAATGCAATCCCAATATAAATACCATCAACATACTTCATAAATCTAGAGAAATCACTCCTAAAAGTCATCTGGAGTGAGAAGAGACCTAGAATAGCAAGGACAGTTCTAAGCAACAAAGGCAAGGCAGGAGGCATCACAATCCCTGACTTGAAGTTATACTACAAAGCAACTGTAGTAAAGTCAACATGGTACTGGAATCAAAACAGAGCTGAAGATCAATGGAATAGATTAGAAGATACAACCACAACTACAAACACACTCAACCACTTTATCTTTGATAAAGGAGCCACACAGGTTTACTGGAAGAACGACAGTCTCTTTAATAAATCGTGTTGGAAAAACTGGCTCTCCATCTTGCCGAAAACTAAAACTAGACCCACGCCTATCGCCATGTACTAAATTAAAATCTAAATGGGTCAAAGATCTGAATATTAAAACAGAAACACTAAATCTATTGGAAGACAAATTGGGAAAAACCTTGAAGACATAGGGGTAGGTAGAGAATTCATGAATGGGAATCAAACCACATGGGAAATACTATCCAGAATCAATAACTGGGATCATGTCTTATTAAAAAGTTTCTACATGTCAAAAGAAATCTCCAGCATAGTGAAAAGGAAACCCACAAACTGGGAAAAAATTTTAGTGAACCCTCCTTCAAAGGACTTCTGTCTGAAACATATAAAGAATTTTAAAAAAATAAGATCCCCAAAATTCAAAGATCCAATCCAAAAATGGGCATCTGATATGAATACACACTTCTCAGATGAAGAAATACAAATGGCAAATAAATACATGAAAAAATATTCATCATCATTAGTCATTAGAGAAATGCAAATTAAAACCACACTGAAATTTCATCTCACTCTTGAAATAATGGTTAAGATCAAGAAAACCATCAACAACAAATGCTGGAGAGACTGTGGGGAAAAATGAACTCTCCTGCACTGTTGGTGGGACTGTAGACTGGTGCAACCATTGTGGACGTCAGTCTGGAGATTTCTCAAAAAGCTGAGACTGGAAGTCCCATTTGTTCCAGCTATTCTACTTGTAGGCATATTCCCAGAAGAACTGAAAGCATCATACCACAGTGATATATGTGTACCTGTGTTTATAGCAGCACAATTTGTATATGCCAGATCTTGGAAACAACCCAAATGTCCATCAACTGAGGAATGGATAAAAAAGTTGTGGTACTTTTATAAAATGGAGTACTACTCAGCTATAAAGAAGGATCACATTGAGATATTTATAAATAAATGGATGCAGTTTGAGACCATACTCATAAGTGAAATAAATCAAACTCACATGTATGAATACCGAAGTTTCCCTATTGTAAGAAATGATTCAAATGTATAAAAGTATGTAGTAATCATGATTCCCCATTATGTGGCTTTGAAGCCTTATAAAGTTTTCACTCATTGATTGGAATGGCTTTATTCTGGCCTGTTTGATATTATTGCCTGTGATGAAATGAACAGCTGTTTTGAAGAAAACAAGACATCATAATAGCTAGTGCTGATTTAATACCATCTTGTTTTGAAGCCCCACCAAACTGTTGCTCTTCTGTTTCCACTGGTTTTATCATATTGTATCTTACTGGATTTCATTATATGTGATAGTATAAACAAACACTTTATAGACAAAGAGATAATGTAGAAACCCTTGCTCATTTTCTGTTAGCTGGTTCTAAATACCCTGTAATATTTTCATCCACTTGAATGGTTTCACACTGTCTTGATATGTTTGATGCCATAGTATACAAAGTTATATTCAAATATTTCAAGGAAAGTGACACTATGGTAAGTACTATTAAGTCAGGTTATTTGGTGGTGAAGCACTAGGCTGCTGAAATTCTCATGCTTTGACCTGTATTGTTATGTTGCTATGTTTTCTTTTATCTCAATCTCTCTCTTATTCATTAAAAAATTATTGTTATTTTTTATGGTTTTTTTAATTAAGGGAAAAAATTTTAAAAATTAGCAGGATATATAATAGTAACTTTTTTTGATTTCCTATTAACTTGATTTGAAGTCCTGTAATACTCCCACTATCTTGTTTTGACTGATTTTACTCTGTTCTGTTCTGTTTGACAGTATCAAGTTTGAGGGTATAGGCAACTACTTTGAAGGCAATAAGATTCACTATAATACCCATTCTGGTTTGACTATCATTTTCTTTTGAAGTCCTGTAATGTTTCCAATCTTTAAGTTTTATTGGCCTTATTCTGTACTGTTTTGTTCAATTTTATTATTCCTAATTATATAGGCAATTCTTTTTAAGGAAGCAAGAGGCATTATGGTAACCACTGTTGATCACCTTGTACTCTGTTTTTACATCATGTGCTATGTATATCCTTTGTTTTGACTGACTGCTCTATTTTGTCATATTTGGTTTTATTCTCTTCCAAAAAATTAATAAGAACTATGGAAGTAATAAAACCCAAAATGTGTACATTTTGTTTTAAAAAGAAAGGAAAAAAGTGTTCTAAAAGATAAAACTGCAAGTATGTTAAGATAGATGACCATATTACTGAGTTTTTGTTGGATCATTGAACACAACAGTTTTCAGTCTCACTGTTTGAATGTTCACTTTGTATGCTTTAATCCTGTAACTTGAACCACTATTTCTAAGATGACAATATGTAATCTATTAACTAGTGATTTCTTACCGTTTTTTTTTTAAATTATGTGTTACTTGTACCCTTATACTCTTTTGGGTTTTTTTTCCTTTAAATAAAAAAAAGCTGTTTACTAACATAATGGCAGAAAACATTCCTGGCAGGTAAAAAGAATTTGACATATAGACATAAGTAACTCCAATTAGCCATGATAACAACAAACTACAGCCAGACATATCATAGTCAAGATTTCAGAAATTCAATGCAAGAATAAAATATTAAAAGCTCTTAGGCAAAAGAAATAAATGAGATCATATCAAATTAAAAGACTTCTGCACAGCAAAGGAAAGTACCAATAGAGTAGAGAAACAACCTACAGAATGGGAAAATATTTCTGCCATTTATTATTCAGACAGAGAACTAGTATGCAAAATATATAGACTTTTAAAGAGTTAGACTCCTCCAAAATAAAAGACCCAATCCAAAAATAATCAACTGAAATGAACAAATACTTTTTATAGGAAGTACAAATCAGCAATACATACATGAAAAAAAATGCTCAATTTAGGAAAATGTAACTTAAAAGAACACTGAGATTTGATCTTATTCCAGAAAGAATGCCTATCATCAAAAAAAAAAAAACAAAAAACAAGTAATAACAAATGTTGATGAGGCTGCAGGGAAAAGGGAACCCTTGTATGATATTAGTGGTAATGTAAATTTAGTACAACCACTATGGAAATCATTATGGAAATTCCTTAGAAAACTAAAACTGGAAACTCAATTCAACTCAGATATTTCCCTTCTATGTATCTTCCTAAAAGTATTAAAGGCATCATATTACAGTGACACCTACATACCCATGTTTATAACAACACAATTTATAATAGCTAAATCTTTTTTTTATTATCAGTACTGGGGATTGAACTCATGACCATGCACTTGCAAGGCAGGCGCTTATGACGCTGAGCTAAATCCCCAGCCCATATAATAGCTAAATCTTGAAAGCAAGTCCATCAACAGATGATTAGAGAAAATGTGGTATTTATACACAGTGAAGTACTACTCTGCCATACAGAAGGACAAACTTGAGTCTTTTGTAGGAAAAATCAATGAACCTTCAGATAATAATGTGAAATGAAATAATCATACACACAAATATTGCATGCTTTTTATATGAAAAATGCTAAATGTAAATAAAGAGCAAAATAAAAGAGAAACAATAAGATGTAGGGAGAGAAGTCCTTTGCAAATCAGAATAGGACCAATAGAGTGAGAGGGGAAAAAGATGGGAGGGGAAGGGGATAAAGAAAAAGTTAAGATGTGTTATGTACACATATCAACTGCCCAAGAGGAAGGTGATCATTACCTACTTCAAATAGGTACAATACTAATAAAAAATAAAAATTGAAAAAATATAAATAATAAATTATTTGTAAAATAATGAAACTTTAAAATCTTGTAATATATAGATGAAACTTAGTTTGGCAGCTCTCACTTGTTATTCAACTCATCTAAGCTACTTGGGAATCTGAGGAAGTAGGATCAGGAATTCAAAACCATCATGGGCAACTTGGTAAAACCCTGTCTCAGAAAAAATTGAGGAGAGTCTGGAGTGTAACTCAGTGACCAAGAATTTCCCTTCTATTTGCAAGACTCGATTTAATCTCATTACTAGAAAAAATAACAATAACAAGGTAATATAAGCAAATATTGTTTTAGGTGTGACACAGGTGAGGATTTCCTAAACAAGACAGATGATGCACTAAATAGCAAAGAAACACTCTAATGACCATATTGAAATTAAGAACCCACATGAAGTATGGTGGGACATGCCTGTAAGATCAGCACTGAGAGAAGAAGGCAGAAGGGTCACAATTTTGAGCCCAGCCTCAGCAGTTTAGTGACTTAGTAATAATTTAAACTCAAAAAGTACAAAAAGGGCTGGGGTTGTAGCTCAGTGCAAAAGCCCTAGTTCAACCACCAGTACTGAAAAAACGAAAAAGAATTTTTTCCCTTTTTTTTAGCTTTGGAAACGTTTAAGGAGTAGTAGTAGCATTCTTGTACGATTTCTATCTTTGCCTGGCACTTGGGAAGGGTAGCTTACAAGTTTCATGTCATTTCTTCATTGGTAGATGGTGTACTCAATTTTTTCTCTTCCTTAATAGCCAGTTTCTAGAATTTATGCCTTCCTTTAAAAAACATTTTGATTTAGATTTCCACGTGTATTTGGATTGTTGAACAAAGTAGTTCCTGTAATTATTAGCTTCTGTAATTATTTCTCTTCTAACTCTTACTTTATGTATTTGGAAAGTTAGTTGACTAAGCCAGATGTGGCCCATACCTGTAATCCTAGTGATCTGGGAGGCCGAGGCACTAGGATAGCAATTTTAAGCCCAGCCTGGTGATTTAGCAGGTATTGAGACCCTGTTTCAAATTATAAAAGGAGAAAGACTCAGGTGTAGCTTAGTATGAAGGCACTGAGTTCAATCCCCAGTATAACACAAAAAATACTTCACTAATGGCTTATTTTTATTTATTCATATGACTATATTTAAATCCATTTTTTTCTCTTATGGAGCACAATTTTTATTAAATCTAAGAACACTGCCAAGTCTTTGATCCCAAAGACCATTCTCCCACTTTTTTCCTAAAATGTATGGTTGACATTTTTCAGTTGAGTCAATTTTGGTTTGGCTTTGTTTGGTTGTGTTGGGTCAGCTTTGATTTTCCTTATGGATTTCCACTTGCTCTAGCTCCATTTGTTTGAGAATCTCTTTTCTCTCTCAAGTTGCATTTATACCTTTGTCAAAAATTAATTGAGGGTCTGGGAGGGATCCCAAGCAATTTGCAATTCTATGAATGAAGTTATAAGCAATGTCTCATCATTTCTGATTTCCTTTGGTTATGTCTATTTCTAGGTATGTCACAAAATTCTCATATTAATACATGGTTGTCTTGGTTTGATAGACTTATTTTATTTTCCTGAATTATTTTGATAATAGTTGTGTTTTGCTAAACATTTTATGATGTAATAGTATATATATATATATATATATATATATATATACTTCTTTCTTTAATAATATATATTGAGCCCAGGCTCTCAAACATACTAAGCATGTGCTCTATCACTGAGTAATGCTCCCAGCCCCTAGAATTCTCTTGTAATAAAAGTAGGAAGATCCTTTTTTAAAACTCAGACCTGGGTGGGATATCAGTGTTAGGAAAGAAAGAAAACTCAAAGTAAGACAGATGGGTAGGATGGTGCACTCCTATGACTCCAGCTACTTGAGAAGCTGAGGAAAAAGCATTGATTGAGCCCAGGACTTAAAGATCAGCCTTGCCAACACAGTTAATTGATGTCTAAATCTGCCTGTGTGGCTCTCTCTGTGCTTCTTTGAGGAGAGTACTAGGCATTAAACCCACAAACTTCAAAATGAAGTACATTCTCAGCTTTGTTTAAAGTTATATTTTTTATTTTCAGACAGGGTCTGGCTAAACCATTAATTTGCCTATGCTGGGCGTGGACTCAGAATCTGCCTCCTCAAGTTCACAGAGTGCTCAGATTACAGGTGTGGGGCACCATGTTCTGCTCTGAATTATGCTTTTTAAAGTTTCAGTTTAACATCATACCACAGCTTTATATGCATACCCATATTTATAGAAGCACAGTTTGTAATAGCTAAATCTTGGAAACAGCCCAAATACTCATCAATGATGATGATGAATGCACAAAGGTGGTTTTTATACAGTGGGATACTACTCTGCCATAAAGAAGGATAAACTTGAGCCATTTCTAGGTAAATGGATGCACCTTGAGACTACTCAAGTGAAATAAACTGTACACACAGTTTAAATATAGCATTGTCTTTGTGCTGTGAGAAAGGACAAATAGGGGTGAAATTGTATAACAGATATTGGGAAAAGAGAAGAAAATTTTCAAATGGGAAGAGAAATGGGGTGGGGGAAAGAAGGGGGAAAAACAAAAAGGGGTAAAAAATAGAAACAAAGCTTTTGTAAATAAGGAAGGAAAAAGGGGTTGAAGGGAAGGGGAGGGGGGAATGCGAAAAAAGTAAGAAAAAGTTATATGACGTACAGGTACAAATTTCCTATAATGAATGTGATCATTATGTATATTTTAATTCTATCAATAAAATTAATTTTTTAAAATAAGTATTCAGCACCACTTGTGGAACAGGTTTAGAGAGAAGAAGGCCACACAAGGAAGCAAGCCCAGCCTAGGAGCCGGCACCATGAGTAAGTCACCATTGGACTAGATCAGCCAGACCTTAGCCTCTTCTGGCATGTTGACTGGCAAATAACAAGTACCACCCCCACCACCACCATAAGTGGCCACTTATCTGAAGAAACACAGGCTGTGATGATAGCTATTGAAGTGAAATACAATTGGATACCTGTGGTGCTTTGGTGTTCACTAGCATTGCAGGTCTATGGCCAGTGGTCTGAGCAGAAGATAGCAGTACATGGTATTGCATCTAGGGGGATCTCCTTCTGAGGGTTGCAGCCATTGTTGATTTCCTATGGTATTGTTTTGAGGTCCTATATCATTTCTATTGTTTTGTTGGGTTGGGTCTTATTTTCTTTTGTTTTGCTTGATTATCTCAAATCTGATGGCAGGAGCAGCTATTTTTCAAAGGTAGCAAGATACATTATGGTGGCAGTTTTGAATTTACTACTGGCTTGTTTTGAAGTCCTTTATTGCATTAATTGTTTTGTTTTTATTGTTTGTGTTCTATTTTGTTGTGTTTGATTTTTACTATGTCTGAAGTTATGTGCAGCTATTTTGAAGGAATCAAAATGTAACTACTGTTGATTTCATGTTTTGAAGTCCTACATTTCTTACACTGGTTTGTTTTGATTGGTTTTATTCTGTTTTATCATCTTTAAAATAAATAAATAAAATTTAGGTTTGTACATGATCTATAAGCTATTGAAATGTTTGAATGTTAGTATGTTTCCTTAGATCTATGTACTCAGTTATGAATATTAGATTTTTTCTTTTTTGTAAGTTTTTGGGATTTCCATCACAAAAATTATTTCATCTAAAGGTGAAATAATTTCCTTTCATTTTTCTGAATCCATATGACCTATATTATTTCTTCTTTTGTTTATTTTAGAGGCAAAGTTTCATTAGATCATGCAGGCTAGACTGGCACTGCTGTGGTCAAGTGAATCTGAGCAACTTGCCTGATTCCTGCCTGCATCAGCGAAGCAGCTGAGACTAAGGTATGTGTCTCAGCGCCAAGCTTCTCATATTTCTTGTCTAGCATTTTAGGGACAGTGAAAACTTTGAAAAATTAGACTTGTGAAAGTAGACATCATTGCCTTTTCACCAATTTTAGGAGGAAATCATTTAGTTTTTTACCATTAAATATGATGTTAATTGTATATTTTTGTCTTCTTTGGAATGTGAAATTTCCCCCACTTTATTCTTTGCTGAGTCATTTAAATATGAACTGGTGCTGGATTCTGTCAAATGGTTTTTCTGCATTGATAATGTGTTTGTTCTGTAGTCTTGTTTTTTATTTTTTTTTTCTGTGTGTGCATTTTTTTCTTTGGTTTGTTTGGGGGTTTTTGTTTGTTTAAGATGTGGCCTTTATGTGTATATCCCAGACTGCCCAGAAACTCCCTGACTTCTTCCCTTAGTCTCCAGAATGCAGGGATTACTGGCATTTGGCACCACAATCTTGCTCTAATCTTGTCTTTCCCTTGCTTGATTTCTTTTTCTTTCTTTCTTTCTCTTTCTTTCTTTCTTTCTTTCTTTCTTTCTTTCTTTCTTTCTTTCTTTCTTTCTTCTTTCATACACAGAAAGGTAAATACAAATCTTCTGGCAGCAATATGATATTCTCAATTTTGTTGAATTTGCCATAGTTTTTTTCTTTTGTGAGTATTGATCTTAATTTCATATATTTGTAATTCTTTCATATTGCTTTTCATTTTAGACTTCATCATTAAGAAGTAACCCCTCCTTTGTTTCATACAAGTTTATCTGATTCAATTATTTTCCACATTTTTTGTATTTTTTAAAGAAAATGTCTCATCATATAGACCAGTTTTCCCCCTTAAACTTGAGACTTTCCTACCTCAGCCTCCCTCGGAGTTGGGGGTGCGTGTTATATATGTGACTTCCACCAATTAAATAAGCCCTAATACAATTGTATTGGGAGACCTCAATACTCTACTATCAAAAAAAAAAAAACAGATGAACTGGAAAAAAACAGTAATGAAATATTAGAACTAAATCAAACTTTTGAGCAAATAGAATTAGAAGATGTCTATACAGTGTTCCACCCCCACAACATCAGAAATACACATTCTTCTAAGCTGCGTGTGAGACATTCTCCAAAATAGACCATATACTGGATCATGGAACATGCTTAAGCAAATATAAAGAAATTCAGATTATCTCATGCATACTGTAAGACCGCAGTGCAATGAAATTGGAAATCCATGCCAAAGGAAACCACAAGCTCTTGAACACATTGAACTTAAATAGCAACCTACTGAATGACCAATGGTTCACAGAAAAAAACTAAGGAACAAATTAGACAGTTTTTACAGTAGAATGATAATGACAGTACAACATACCAGACCTTGTGGAACACAGTGAAAACAGTCTTAAAGAGAGAAATTTATGGCAGTAAACACCCATATCAGGAAAACACTGCAAGCACATATAAACCACTTAATGTTAAACCTTAAACTTCCAGAAAAAGAAGAGCAGAATAAACCAAAAGCTCATACAAGAGAGGAAATTATCAAGATCAGAGCACAAATTAGAACACTGGAGACCAAAAAAACAAACAAACAAAAAAATACAGAGTCCGGGGAGCTGAAGACACAGGAGGAGAGTTCCAGTGTGCTTGCACTCAGGGAGAGCTTTGGACTGTCGCTCCCAGCAGTTAGGACTCTTCCCAGATTACTGAACCACTGGAGGAGGCACAGAAGGTCCTGCGGGCCTGACTGGGCTGCACCTAGCCACCTCCATTGAGCCCTGGGAGCTGAGAGCGCTTGAGGTGATTTCTAGTGCTCTTGTGCTTGCAGAGAGCTTTGGACCATTGCTTCCAGAAGTTAGGACCCTGCCTAGCATAATAAACCACTGGAGGACACATGGGAAGTCCCATGTGCCTGACTGGGTCATGCCCAGTGACCTCTATTCAGTCCAGGAGCCACGGGTGCATGAGGTGATTTCCAGCACGCCCAATGGAAGCTTTGGAACATCACTCCAAACCTGGAAATACAGGAAAATGACAAAATGAAAGATGCAATCTCAAACCTCCAGTCAATCCCAAGCAAGCCCAGGAGCCATGTACACAGAAATAAATATAAGCCATACACCTGAAATGCCTGAAATGATAACAACTGAAATAAAGAAACAACTCTGGGGAGCTATAAAAGAACTCAAATAAGAAATAATCTCCCAGGTAAAAGAAGAAATGATAAATGTAATGAAGGAAATGCTAAACACATCTAAAGAAGACATAGTTAATAAATTAAAGGAACAATGCAAAAAAGTGAAAACCCTGCATGAATAATATAAGAAACAAACAGAATGCATGAAGCACATTCAAAGAGATATATAGCAAATCAAAAATTCCATAAAAAGTTGGCAAAACCGCCCCAAGAGTAAAGATACAATTTCAGACCTCAAACACAAGATTGCAGCTAGTGAACAGGAAGGAAAAGATCTTTTAAAACAAGAAGGAATCAGGAAATAACAATTCAAGAGCTGCAAGATGATGCAAAGAAAAATAACATAAGATTGATAGAGATAAATGAAAAAGAAGGGAAGAACACAAATGATATCAAGAAACTATTTAGAGAAGTAATAGCTAAAATTTCCCAAACATGAGAATGGAAACTGTCATACGGATCAGTGAAGTATATGGAACTCCAAATAGCAATAATCAAAATAAAAATACACCCAGATATATAATAACATCCCAGACACCCAACATAAGAACAGAATATTAAAAGCTGTTAGAGAGAAAAGACAGATCACCTATAAAGGAAAACCTGTCAGAATCACAGCAGACTTCTCAACACAAATAATGAAGTCAAGAAGAGCATGGAGTGAAGTATTTCAGATCCTAAAGGAAAATGACTTCCAACCTATACTGATGTACCCTGCAAAACTGTTCTTCAAAATGGATGGAGAAATAAGATACATTCATGACAAAGAAGAGCTGAAGAACTTCATGATCACCAAACCAACCCTGCAGAGAATATTGAAAGACATTTTAGATAGACATAGGAAAAAAACCACTAAGCAAGGCAGACAATTAAACAGAGTGGAAAGGCAAAGAAGCAACAACAGAAAGATAACATCAAAAGTAAACCAATATATATGAATTATAACCATTAATGTAAATGGCCTCAATTCACCAATTAAAAGAAACAGACTGGCAGAATGGATCAAAAAACAGCACCCAACCATATGCTGTGTACAAGAAACACATCTACCCCAAAACAAAACTCATACACTGAAATTCAAAGGATGTAAAACAATGCTTCATGCAACAGGAACCCCACCCCCAAAAAAGCAGGGGTAACTATTCTGTTTGAAAACAATGTGAACTTCAAACCAGGAATGATTCAAAGAGATAAAGAATGTCACCACATACTAGTTAGGGGAGCACTTCAAAAGGAAGAGATAACAAACATAAATATATATGCACCAAGTTTGGGAGCACACAGTCATACAAAGCAAATATTAGCAGAAATAGAAAATCAAATGAGGAAAAACACAACTATAACAGGAGACCTTAACATTCCATTGACACAAAAGGACAGATCAATCAGACAGAAAATAAGCAAAGAAATAACAGAACTGAATCATATCTGTGAACAAATGGACTTGATAGATGTATACAGAGTGTTCCACCCAACAACATCAGAATATATATTCTACTCTGCAGTACATGGGACATTCTCTGAAATAGACCATATAATAGCTCACAGAACACACTTAGGTTGAAAGAACTGACATTATCCCATGGATGTTATTGGATCATAGCACCATGAAATTAGAAATTAATACAAAAGAAATTGCGAAAGCCCCCCAAAAAACACATAGAAATTGAATAATACACTCCTGAGAAATCAGTGGGTCACAGAGGAAATTAAAGAAGAAATTAAACAATATCCACAAGCAAACAAAAATACAAATGCAACTTGCTGGAATCTGTGGGATGCAATGAAAGCAGTCCTTAGAGGAAAATTTATTGTGGTGAATTCCCATATCAGGAAAACAGAATAAACACAAATAAACAATCTGTTAGTAAACCTCAAACATAGAGAAAAAAAGAGCAAGTCAAGCCCAAATTCAAAAGAAAGGAAGAAATTATAAATATGAGAACAGAAATCAATGCAACAGAGACTAAGAAAACAATACAAAGACTCAATGATTCAAAGAGTTGGTTCTTTGACACAATAAAAAAATTGATAAGCCCCTAGACAACCTTATTTTAAAAAGTAAATTAAAAGCTCAAATTCAAGCAATAAGGCATGGAAAGGGTTAAATCACTACAGACTCTGTTGAAATGTAGATCATCAATACCTATTTTGAAAACCTCTACTCTCATAGGTTCGATAACACAGAAGAAATGCAGATTCCTAAAAACATATGAAATACCAAAGCTGGATGAAAAAGATGTAAAAATACTGAACAACCCAATTTTAATTAATGAAGTCAATAATGTAAATAACTCCTTACCAACAAAGAAAAAGCCCAGGTCCAGACAGATTCACTGCAGAATTCTACAAGACATTGAAAGAAGACTTAATGCTGACATTCCTCAAACTCTTCAATGCAATTTAAAGGGAAGCAATTTGTCCTCATTCCAGAAAGCAAATATTATTCTAATACTAAAACCAGAGAAAGACTCAACTAAAAAAGAGAACTACACGCCAATCTCCCTAATGAATATAGCTGCAAAAATCCTCAATTAAATATTGGCAAACAGAATGCAGCAAATCATCAAAAAGATTATACACCATGACCAACTGGGATTCATCCCAGGAATGCAGGGATGGTTCAACATATGCAAATCAATAAATGTAATCCACCATATCAACATAGCCAAAAGTAGCAATCACATGATCATTTCTATAGATGAAAAAAAGCTTTTGATAAGGTCCAACACTTATTAATAAAAATAACCTTACAGAGAATTGGAATAGATGGTCTTTACTTCAATATGATAAAAGCCATCTGTGACAAACCAACACCCTATTAAATGGCCAAAAACTGAGTCTTTACCCTAAAAATCAGGCAGAAGACAAGGATGTCCATTATAACCACTCCTATTCAACATAGTGCTGGAAATATCAGCCAGAGTAATTAGACAAGAGAGAGAAAAGAAGTAAGAATAGGAAAAGAGGAGCTTAAATTTTCATTAATTGCAGATAGCATTATAGTCTACATGAAAGACCGCCAAAACTCCATGGAAAAACTCCTAGGTATAATAAATAAATTCAGTAATGTAGCTGGATACAAAGTCAACACTCAAAAATCAATAGCATTCTTGTAGACTAACAACAAAATCACTGACAGAGAAATAAGAGAAGTGAAACCCTTCGCAATAGCATTCAAAAAATGAAATATTTAGGAATTAATCTAAAAATAATCAAAAGATCTATTCAGGAAAAATTATACTACCCTGAAAAAGAAATTGAAGAGGATCTCACACAATGGAAAGACATTCCTTGTTCATGGATAGAAAGAACAAACATTGTGAAAATGGCAATTCTCCCAAAACTGTTATACAGTTTTAATGCAATCCCAATCAAATTAACACTAGCATAACTCTTAGAACTAGAGAAATGACTCCTAAAAGTCATCTGGAACCAGAAGAGACCTAGAACAGCAAAGGCAATTCTAAGCAACAAAGACAAGGCAGGAGGCATCACAATCCCTGACTTGAAGATATAATACAAGCTACTGTATAAAATCAACATGGTACTGGAATAAAAATGGATCTGAAGATCACTGGAAAAGATTAGAATATACAATTACAGCTATAAATACACTCAGCCACCTTATCTTTGATAAAGGAGCCAAACACATTCACTGGAAGAAAAATAGTCTCTTTAATAAATGGTGCTAGAAAAATTGGCCCTCCATATGTGAAATTAAAACTAGGCCTATTCCTATCATCATGTACTAAAATAAGATCAAAGATCTAAATGTTAAAACAGAAACAGTAAATCTGTTGGAAGAAAAAGTTGGTAGAAATCTTGAAGACATAGTGGTAGGTCTCTACCTACCATTATTGTTCATTGATTAATGAACAATAATCAAACCGCACATGAAATACTTCCCAGGATCAAGAACTCAGATGACATCTTATTAAAGAGTTTCTGCATGTCAAAAGAAATCTTCAACATAGGGAAATAAAATGTACAAATTGGGAGAAAAAGTCTTAGTGAACTGTCCCTCAAATAAAGGACTTCTGTGTAGAATATATATAGAATTTTAAAAAATCAGACCCCCATAATTCAAAGACCCAATCCAAAAATGGGCATTTGAGATGAACACACAGTTCTGAGGTGAAGAAATACAAATGACAAATAAACACATGAAAAAATGTTTGGCATCGTTAGTCATTACAGAAATGCAAATTAAAACCACACTGAGATTCCATCCCACTCCAGAAATAATGGCCAGGATCAAGAAAGCTACTAACAACAAATGCTGGAGAGGCTGCAGGGAAAAAGAAACACTCCTGCACTATTGGTAGAGTGCAGACTGGTGCAACCACTGTGGAGGTCACTTTGGAGATTCCTCAAAAAGCTGGGATTGGAAGTCCCATTTGACCCAGCTATTCCACTTCTGGGCATACTCCCAGAAGAACTGAAAACATCGTAACAGAGTGATATATGTGCACCCATGTTTATAGCAGCACAATTCGTAATAGTCAGACCTTGAAAACAACCTAAGCGTCCATCAGCTGAGGAATGGATAAAAAAGATGAGGTATTTTTACACAATGGAGTACTACTCAGCTATAAAAACAATCATCACACTGAGATATTTATTAATAAATGGAGACCATACTCGTAAGTGAAAACAATCAAACTCACATGTGTAAATACTGTATTAGTCTCCCTAGTGTAACATGGTAACATGTAAATGGTAACAGTGCATAGGATTTTTTTAAAACTTTATTTTGAAAGTGGAAAATACAACAGAACAAGACAGAATAAATCCAAATAAGATCATACAGTGAAATTGGTACAGAACTTCACAGCAGGTTACTGGAATGACAGTAATAGGTATCACAGTATATTTTATTATCTTTACAATAGTTGTTCTTTCAATCATGTATATCAGAATAAAATGAAATACAGAACATTATAGAACTTGTCAAAACAGAATATTGAATAGAGCAGTACCATTAATCAGAACAGAGCTAAACAGTAATAAAAATATTTGCCTTCAAACTGATGGTAGATGGAAATCCTCCTTATTTGCTATGGTCAACCTCCCATGAGATGCTTAGATTTCTGGTTCCCGATCCCCAGAGCCCAGCCTGTTTCGGACTGCTGCCGTTAGCCATCGATGTGCAGAGGAGGGGCTGGGCAGATCTGGGGCACCTGCATCGGCCTCTCCATGTGTCTGGAGGACTGTGGACATCTCAGCAAGCAGGGAGGGATTGCAGGTTCCTGAGGCACCGCGGCCTGTGGTGAGTGCTTAGCACACTCTGCCCAAATCTCAGACTGTTCCAGACCCTTCAGGCTTCCGGGTGCAGTGAAGTGGACAAGGGGGTTTGAGGCCTCTACATCTGCCTCCCCATCCCGGCTGCACTTGGAGAACTGCTGAGCTTCGGACGGGTGGGCAGGCCCACACTATCCCCGGAGCCCAGCCTGTTTCGGACTGCCGCGCCTAGCCATCAGTGTACAGAGGAGGGGCTGGGCGGATCTGGGGTGCCTGCATTGGCCTCCCTGTGTGTCTGGAGGACTGTGGATGTCTCGGCGGGTGGTGGAGCATCGCGGGTTCCAGAGGCCCTACAGCCTGTGGTGAGTGCTCAGCACACTCTGCCCGGGCTGCGATTGGAGAGCTGTGGAGCTTCCAAGGGGCAGGTGGGCGCACAGTGTCCCTGAGGCCAGGCTTGTCTGGAACTGCAGAGTTCTGAACAGGCAGAGGAGGGCCATTGGTTCTGCAGGCCCAGTGGCTTGGGGTAGCGTGGTGCCATAGTCTCAGTACGTGCAAACATAGAAGGAGATTTTCAACAGATCCTGAGGAAGCTTTCAAATAACACTTGAAACACAGAAATATAGGAAAATGACAAACAAAAGACCAAATTACAACCTCAAGCCTCCAGCCCATCTCAAGAAACACTAGGAGCAAAGTATATAGAAGAAAATATATGCCATTCCCCTCACATATCGGACACAATAGCTACTGAAATTGACAAACAACTCCAGGAAGCTTTAAAGAAATTCAAACTTGAAATAATCTCCCAGATAAAAGAAGAAATGATAAAAGAAATGAAAGAGAGTCTGAATATATCTAAAGAAAACACAGATAAAAAATTGGAGGAACTAAACAAAAAGATAGAATCCCTAGAAGAGCAATATAAGAAACAAACAGAATACATAATGAAGATGCACAGAGATATACAGGAAATAAAAAACTCCACTGAAAGTTGTAAAACCCGCCTTAATGAAAGTAAAGATAGAATTTCAGATCTTGAAGACAGGATTGCACCTAGTGAACAGGAAAGGAAAGGTCTTTTAAAAATGACAAGGAATCAGGAAACAACAATTCAACAACTGCAAGATGATGCAAAGAAGAATAACATAACAATGATAGGGATTAATGAAAAAGAAGGAGACAACATAAAGGATGTCAAGAGGATATTTAGAGAAGTAATAGCTGAAAATTTCCCAAGCATGAGATCAGAAACCAACATCAGGATCAGTGAAGCATATAGAACTCCAAATAGTCATAATCAAAATAAAACTACACCCAGACATATAATAATCACCATCCCAGAAATCCAACACAAGAAGAGATTATTAAAAGCTGTCAGAGAGAAAAGACAGATCACTTATAAAGGAAAACCTATCAGAATCACAGCAGACTTCTCAGCACAAACACTAAAGTCAAGAAGAGCATGGAGTGAAGTATTCCAGATACTAAAGCAAAATGATTTCCAACCTAGACTGATATATCCTGCAAAACTATCATTCAAAATTGATGGTGAAATATGATACTTCCATGACAAAGAACAGCTGAAGAACTTCATGAACACCAAACCAACCCTGCAAAAAATACTGAAAGACAGTTTAGATACACAAAGGAAAAAACCACTAAGCAAAACAAATAATTAAACACAACAGAAAGATAAAGATGCAACAGTAGACAGATAACATGTCAACAATAAACCACTCCAGGAGAACATGGCGGACAGACAACAGCAACTACCGAAGGCTCTCTGAAAGGCTCGGCTCAGAGGCCAGGAATGATGCGGACTAAGGACACACGAACCAGTAGAGATATGCTCTGCTGACTCAGGAACGAACTGGGCTGAGAGAAACCTACTTAGAATACAGTCCTGGCACTAAAATAGGAACAGAAAAGACTCGGTGTAGAGGCTCGACCCCGCGCCACTGGAAACCGCGATTTGGGTTTCCCGCCGCCCGGCGGCTGGCTGCCTCCACAGCGGCGCGGCAAGGAGAGACGCGCCGAGCTCTGGGAACGGGAGTCTGCGAACGGAGTCGAAAACAGGACGGACAAGGAGGCATACATGAAAACTGACTGGTGGCGAGGTGAGTGAGAAACTGACCCCCTACCACAGTTTGACTCCAGCGGAGGTCTTTCTGGGCTCAGGCAGTTCTGTAAGAGCAGGGCGCGGTGGCAACTCCAGCCACACATTCCCCTCTCAGACGGGATTGGTGAAAAGTGCCTGGCCTGAGTGACGCTGCTGGCGGACTCCCTAGGCTGGCCTAACCCAGATCCCAGAGCCTGACGGTGGCCCAGAGGAGCGACTGACTCCCGCGTAGGCTGCCTCCTCCGCAACTCCCTGGTGCGCAGCGGTGGGCGGGAACAACTAGCCAGTGCAATTTGATCAGGCTGTGGCTGACAGGTAGGGAAGCTGGGCCTCCTATGTAAGCTTGCATTTTATAAGGAACAGAAAATATGGGGAAGGGAAGCAACAAAAAAGGCTCCTCAGCCCCCAATCCTGAGAAACAGGCAATAGTGAACACCGCACAAATATACATTAAGCGCCATCTAGAGAGCCTCATAGACCAATTCAGGAATGAAGTTATCAATGACCTGAAGCTAGAAGTATGCAGAATAGTTAGAGAAATGCTAAGCACCACCCAGGAAAAAACAGATGGTGGAATGGAAGAACAGAAAAAGAGGGGAGAATTGCTTGATGGAGAAAACAGAGAAAGCATTGAGTATGTGAAGCAGGTTCAAAGGGACTATCAAGAAATTAAGAAGTCCATCCAAGACTGGCATAACAGCTTGAAAGAAACTAAGGACAGACTATCTGAACTGGAGGGCAGACTTGAAATACGGGAGAATGAAATGGAAAACTTCTTAAAAATAACAAAGAAACAAACAGCAATAATACAAAGACAAGAAGATGATAAGAGGAGCCATAACTTAAGGATTAATAACATAAAAGAAGAAGTAGAGACACAAACAAGTGAACTACAAAAGCTACTCACAGAAATAATCCAGGAGAATTTTCCTAATTTAGCAAAAGGTAGAGATACTCAGATGTATGAGGCATACAGGACCCCAGCTACCTACAACCCTAACAGAGAAACACCCAGGCATATAATAATAAAAATTCCAGAAATTCAATACAAGAACAGAATATTAAAAGCTGTAAGAGACAAGAAACAGACCACTTACAAGGGAACACCCATCAGAATTACAGCAGATTTCTCTTCACAAATCATCAAATCACGAAGAGCATGGGGGGAAATAATTCAAGCTTTGAAAGATAATAATCTCCAGCCAAGATTGAGATATCCTGCACAACTGTCCCTGGAAATTGATGGAAAAACGAGGTGCTTCCAGGATAAAGAGGAACTGGGGGAATTTGCAACCACCAATTCAACCCTACAGAAAGTATTGCAAGATATTCTAAAAAAAGAAAAATACAAAGAACCCAGAAATAGTGGCGGGGAGGCCACAACGAATGGAGCAGAGAACAAAATGAAGAAGACAAACTGACAGCTACTGACAGAAAAAGAGCTCAACAGAAATGAGACAGAGAAGATTTGATGATAGGAACAGCTATTTTGGAGAAAATGACATCTTAATAGGTAATGCTGATTTAGTACCATCTTGTTTTGAAGTCTCATCTAGCTTTTGTTCTTCTGTCTCCAATGGTCTAAACAGGTTGTATCTTATTGGATTTCGTTATGTACGATAGTATAAGCAAAAACCTTTTAAAGACAAGGAGATTATACAGAGACCATTGTTCATTTTCTGTTAGTTGATTCTAAATACTCTATAATGCTGTCATTCTCTTAAATGGTTTTACATTGTTTTGATATACTTAATGCTACAGTACATGAAGTTGTACTCAAGGACTTCAGGGAGAGAGTCAATATGGTAACTATTTTTGGGTCGGAAATATCTGGTGGTGAAACACTATTCTGCTTAAATGGTTATGTTTTGATCTGCCCTGTTTCACTGTTATGCCCTCTTTTTTCTCAATCTCCACTCCATTATTTACTTTTTTATTTTCATCCATTTAATTAAAGGGAAAAATATAGCAGGATATAATATAGTAACCCACTTTGACTTTCTATTATCTCGATTTGAAGCCCTGTATTACTCTCACCATCTTGTTTTTGACTGAGGTTCCTCTATTCTGTTTTGCTGGATAGTATCAGGTTCGAAAGTTTAGGCATCAGCTGAGAAGATAATGAGATTCATTATAATGCCCACTCTCGTTGACTTTTATCTACTTTTGAAGACCTACAATATCTCCAATGTTTTGGTTTTGTCGGTTTTATTCTTTACGGTTTTGTTCAATTGTATTACAACTAATGATATAGGCAATTCTATTAGAAATAACGGGAGGCATTATGGTAACCATTGTTGATCACCTTGTATTATGTTTTTAAATTATCTATTATATCCACCCTTTTGACTTGACCGATTCTGTTCTGTTATGTCACATTTGGTTTTACTCTCTTCCAAAAAAGCAACAAGAACCGTGGGAGCAATGAAACCCAAAATGTGTAATAGTCACTGTACAAAAGAGAGGAAAAGAAAGTGCTCTAAACTATATAACTGCATGTATATTTAAATGTATAAGATAGAAAATGATATCACAGAGTTTTATTGGATCATTGAACAGAACTGTTTGCAGTATCATTGTTGGAATGTCCACTCTACAAGCTTTAATTTTGTGACTTGAACAATTACTTCTAAGATGGCAATATGTAATCCATTAACTAGTGATTTCCTACTGCGCATTTTTTCTTCTGTAAATCTGTATAACTTGTACCCCCTCACTGTTTTTTTTTCTTTCTTTTCTTTTCTCCTTAAATAAAATTTTAAAAAAACAATAAACCAGCATTTAACAGTAATAACCATTAATGTAAATGGTCTCAATGCACCAATCAAAAGAAACAGACTAACAGAATGGATCAAGAAACAAAATCCAAACATATGCTATTTACCGGAAAACCATCTAACCCAGAAGGATACTCACAGACTGGAAGTCAAAAGATGGAAAACAATACTTCATACAGCAGGAATCCCAAAAAAGGCAGGAGTAGCCATTCTGTTTACAGACAACGTGAACTTTAAACCAA
The DNA here is from genome assembly GCF_034190915.1 of Cavia porcellus. NCBI lineage: Eukaryota > Metazoa > Chordata > Mammalia > Rodentia > Caviidae > Cavia > Cavia porcellus. The sequence goes on from NW_026947486.1 coordinate 19,031,305, forward strand.
CAATGAACATAAAGGACAAAGAAGGTCACTACATACTCGTTAGGGGAAAACTCCAAGAGGAAGAGATAACTATCTTAAATCTATACGCACCGAACTCCAGAGCACCCAGTTATATAAAACAACTATTAACAGAAATGAAAACTCAAATTATCAGTAACACAATTGTAACAGGAGACTTTAATACGACATTGACACCAAGGGACAGATCAATCAGACAGAAAATGAGCAATGAAATAACAGAACAGAATCACACCTGTGAACAAATGGGTTTGATAGACATATGCAGAATGATCCACCCAACAACATCAGAATACACATTCTTCTCAGCAGTCCATGGATCATTCTCTAAAATAGACCATATATTAGCTCACAGAACATATTTAAACAAATGCAAAAGAGTTGAAATCATCCCTTGCATGTTATCAGATCATAGCACTCTGAAATTAGAAATTAATGATAAAAGATACTTCAAAAATCCTGCAAACACATGGAAACTGAATAACACACTCTTGAGTAATCAGTGGGTCACAGAAGAAATTAAAGAAGAAATTATACAATACCTAAAAGAAAATGAAAATGAAAATACAACGTACCGGAATCTGTGGGATGCAATGAAAGCCATCCTGAGAGGAAAATTTATTGCACTGAGTTCCCACATCAGGAAAACAGAACGAATACAAATAAATAACTTGATGCTACACCTCAAACAGCTAGAAAAAGAAGAGCAAGTCAAGCCCAAAGCCAAAACAAGAGAGGAAATTATGAAAATCAGAGCAGAAATCAATGCAATAGAGACTAAGAAAACAATCCAAAGAATCAACAAATCAAAGAGTTGGTTCTTTGAAAGAATAAATAAAATCGATAAGCCCCTAGCCAACCTTATTTTAAAAAGGGAAGAAAAAGCTCAAATTCATGCAATAAGAAATGAAAAAGGAGAAATCACTACAGACCCAATAGAAATACAGAAGATCATCAACACCTCGAAAACCTCTACTCTCAAAAGTTTGATAACACAGAAGAAATAGACAGATTCTTAGAAACATATGAAGTACCAAAGCTAGATCAAGAGGATGTAAAACTGTTGAACAACCCAATTTCTGTTAACAAAATTGAAAATGTAATTAAGTCCTTACCCACCAAGAAGAGCCCAGGCCCAGATGGATTCACTGCAGAATTCTACAAAAAATACAAAGAAGACCTAATGCCGACACTCCTCAAACTATTCAATGAAATTGAAAGGGAAGCAATCCTTCCTAAGTCATTCCTGGAAGCAAATATTACTCTAGTACCAAAACTTGAGAAAGACCCAACTAAACAAGAGAACTATAGACCGATCTCCCTAATGAACACAGATGCAAAAATCCTCAATAAAATATTGGCAAATAGGATCCAGCAAATCATCAAGAAGATTATACACCATGACCAAGTGGGATTCATCCCAGGAATGCAAGGATGGTTCAACATATGCAAATCAATAAATGTAATCCACCATATCAATAAAGCCAAAAATAAGAATCACATGATCATTTCTATAGATGCAGAAAAAGCCTTCGATAAGGTGCAACATTTATTCATGATAAGAACTTTACAGAAAATTGGAATAGATGGTCTTTACCTCAATATAATAAAGGCCATTTATGAAAAATCAATAGCCAGCATCATACTAAATAGCCAAAAATTGAAAGCCTTTACTTTAAAATCAGGCACAAGACAAAGATGTCCTTTATCACCACTCCTATTTAATATAGTACTGGAAGTACTAGCCAGAGCAATTAGGCAAGAGAGAGAAATAAAAGGGGGAAAGATAGAAAAAGAAGAAGTTAAATTATCATTGTTTGCAGATGACATGATACTCTACATAGAAGACCCCCTAAACTCCATTGAAAGACTCGTAGATACAATAAATAAATTCAGTAATGTGGCTGGATACAAAATCAATACTCAGAAATCAATAGCATTCCTATACATGAACAACAAAATCACAGAGAGGGAAATAAGAGAAACTGCACTCTTCACATTAGCAAGCAAAAAAATGAAATACTTAGGAACTACTCTTACGAAAGAAGTGAAAGACTTATACAGTGAAAATTATAATACACTGAAAAAGGAAATTGAGGATGATCTCAGAAAATGGGAAGACATCCCTTGCTCATGGATAGGAAGAACAAACATTGTGAAGATGGCCATTCTCCCAAAACTGTTATACAGATTCAATGCAATCCCAATAGAAATACCATCAACATACCTTATAGATCTAGAGAAATCACTCCTAAATTTCATCTGGAACCAGAAGAGACCTAGAATAGCAAAGGCAATTCTAAGCCGCAAAGACAAAGCAGGAGGCATCACAATCCCTGACTTGAAGTTATACTACAAAGCAACAGTAGTAAAATCAACATGGTATTGGAATCAAAACAGAGCCGAAGATCAATGGAACAGATTAGAAGATACAACCACAACTACAAACACACTCAACCACTTTATCTTTGATAAAGGAGCAAAGCAGGTTCACTGGAAGAACGACAGTCTCTTTAATAAATGGTGCTGGAAAAACTGGCTCTCCATTTGTCGAAAATTAAAGCTAGACCCATGTCTATCACCATGTACTAAATTAAAATCTAAATGGGTCAAAGATCTGAATATTAAAACAGAAACACTAAATCTATTGGAAGACAAATTAGGTAGAAACCTTGAAGACATAGGAGTAGGTAGAGAATTCATGAACAGGACTCAAACCGCACAGGAAATACTTCCCAGAATCAATAACTGGGACCACTTCTTATTAAAAAGTTTCTGCATGTCAAAAGAAATCTCCAGCATAGTGAAAAGAAAACCCACAAACTGGGAAAAGATTTTAGTGAACTCTCTCTCAGACAAGGGACTCTTGTCTAAAACATATAAAGAATTAAAAAAACTCAGACCCCCAAAATTCAAAGATCCAATCCAAAAATGGGCATCTAAGATGAATACACACTTCTCAGATGAAGAAATGAAAATGGCAAACAAATACATGAAAAAATGTTCATCATCATTGGTCATTAGAGAAATGCAAATTAAAACCACACTGAGATACCATCTCCCTCCTGAAAGAATGGCCAGGATCAAGAAAACCAACAACAACAAATGCTGGAGAGGCTGTGGGGAAAAAGGAACTCTCCTGACTGTTGGTGGGAGTGTAGACTGGTGCAGCCTTTGTGGAGGTCTCTCTGGAGTTTTCTCAAAAAGTTGGGATTGGAAATCCCATTTATTCCAGCTATTCCACTTCTAGGCATATTCCCAGAAGAACTGAAAGCATCATACCACAGTGATATATGTGCACCTATGTTTATAGCAGCACAATTTGTAATCGCCAGATCTTGGAAACAACCCAAGTGTCCATCAACTGAGGAATGGATAAAAAAAGTTGTGGTATTTCTATACAATGGAGTATTATTCAGCTATAAAGAAGGATCACATTGAGATATTTATCAATAAATGGGCGCAGCTTGAGACCATACTCATAAGTGAAATAAATCAATCTCGCATGTGTGAATACCGAATAGTTTCCCTAATATAAGCAATGATTCAAATATATAAAAATATGTGGTAATCATGATTCCCCATAATGTGGCCTTGAAGCCTTATAAAGTTTTCACTTATTAATTGGAAAGGCTTTATTCTGGACTTCTTGATATGGAAATATTTGAAGCTATAGTATATGAAGTTTTATCCAAATATTTCAAGGAAAAAGACAACACTATGGTAACTACTATTAAGTCGGGTTATTTGGTGGTGAAGTACTAGGTTTCTGAAACAGTCATGCTTTGACCTGTATTGTTATATTGTTATGTCCTCTTTTATCTCAATCTCTCCCTTATTCTTTAAAAAAATTATTTAGTCATTTCTTATGTTTGTTTTAAATAAGGGGAAAAATTTAAAAAATTTAGCAGGATATATAATAGTAACTCTTTTTGATTTCCTATTAACTTGTTTTGAAGTCCTGTAATACTCCCACTATCTTGTTTTGCCTGATTAGACTCTGTTCCATTCTGTATGATAGTATCAAGTTTGAGGGTATAGGCAACTACTTTGAAGGCAATAAGATTCACTAAGATGCCCATTCTGGTTTGACTATTGTCTCCTTTGGAAGTCCTGTAATGTTTACAATGCTTAAGTTTTATTGGTCTTGTTCTCTACTATTTTGTTCAACTTTATAATATCTAATGAGATAGACAATTCTTTTTAAGGAAACAAGAGACATCGTTGATAACCATTGTTGATAACTTTGTACTCTGTTTTACATCATGTGCTATGTCTATCCTTGGTTTTGACTGACAGCTTTGTTTTGCCATATTTGACTTTATTCTCTCCCCCCAAAAGATAAGAAGAACTAAGGAGTAATAAACCCAAAATGTGTAAAATTTGTTGTAAAAAAGAGAGGAAAAAAAGAGCTCTAAAGGATACCACAGCAAGTGTGTTTAGAGGTGTTAAATAGCTGACCATATGAATGTTTTTGGTTGGATCATTGAACACATCTGTTTGCAGTCTCACTGTTTGAATGTCCACTTTGTATGCTTTGATACTGTGATTTGAGCAACTATCTCTAAGATGATAATATGTAATCTATTAACTGGTGATTTCTTACTGTTTTTTTTTTTGTAGTTCTGTATTACTTGTACCCTTACACCGCTTTGTTTTGTTTTGTTTTGTTTTTTCTCTTTTTACTTTTAAATAAAATTAAAAAATTTTTTTAAAAAGAAAGACAAAGCAAAATAGAAAATGGGCAGAAATAGTACATACTTTCAAAGAAAAGAAATAGTAATAAATCACTAGCTGATTTATACATATTGTCTCCCTATAAATAGTTGTTCAAGGTACACAAATGGAACATATAAATGGGATTTCAACCAGGGAGACTGCAAACAGTTCTGTTCAACTATCCAACAAAAACTAAGTATTATGTCTATCAATCCTATACACTTAGACATGTACGCATTTATCTATATCTTCATTTATGTTGAGACCTAACACAGCTTATTAGATTAAAATCCTTCTGAACAAAGATTAATAATATTGCTGGATGTCACATCATAACACTCCAGAATCAGGATTGGGTACTGCAGTGCCACTTTCTTTCCTTCAAAGTTTTTGTTCATTTCATCATGTGTCATCAGATCAGTTCTCATAAACTGTTTATAGGTTTTACGTAAGCATGAGTCTTAACATGTATTTCTATCCTTTCTATATTAGAGGGAGAAACATAACAGAGCAGGACAGAACTAAACTTTTTCCTATAGACATGTAAAACTAAAAAGATATATAAATCTACTGTATAAGGAGTTCTACACTGGTCACTGTGCTGTTTCTTGTTATCATCAACAGAATTGGCTATATCATCAGATAAAGTATAATTGAGCATATCAGTACATAACAGAGTTAACAGAAATACAACTTTGTGGATAGTGTAGAGCTACAAAAACAGGAAGTAATCAAATCAGATTGGATATCGTAGTGAATCATTGTCATTTTCAGTATAGGTGTCTATAATCAACTTGTTACCATCAACCTTACAGTTTTGAATAAAATCTGTCAATAATAAGCAGCAATCAAACAAGTCAGATTTAACTAAGATCAATCATGATACAACAATATAAGTCACACATGAATTCTGATTGAGTTAATAGGGAATTAAATATGTCCCCTATGCTATGGACAGCGGTCTGTGCTCCTCAGATCCAGTCCTGGTATACAAACTAGGACAGAAAAAGTTCCAACCAAGCAGAGTAGTGCAAGTAATAGAGGTTTTAATTCCTGATACTCTATTAGCTATATCTTCTGCTGTTTTTTTTTTTTGAGAACCATTCCTCCCCTTTACTCCCCCAGAATGAACTGTGTATTTTGGGGCCTCCCAAACACTCATGGTTTTGTATTGGGGGGCAATCTGCTATTTACCTAAGTTTTTCTGAACTTTCTCACTCTTGGGCTGGATTTCTAGTTATATTTCTTCATTTATTAAAGTCTGTCTGTTCAACCTATCCATAAATACTGGTCTAGTTAGCCCTATTTCTCTCTGGTTCCCTATCACATTGAGTTCCGTTTTCTCATGTTTGATTTTGATCCATATAACCTTCTTCAGGCTAATTATATTTCCTACAAAGAGCCTCTCGGTGGACCTTATCTCTTGATCCACTCTGCCTGAAATTCTATCTTTTTTCCCTTAAGTCAGTGTATCGAGGCCATGTATATTTAGAAATTATATCCAACCTTCTCTGCCTCATTTCTGTTGAGTTCTTTTTCTGTTATTAGCTTTCAGTTTGTCTTCTTTATTTTGCTTTCTGCTCCATTCATTGCGGCCTCTCTGCCACTGTTTCTGGAATCTTGGTATTTTTCTCTTTTAGAATGTCTTGCAGTATTCTCTGTAGAGTTGAATTGGTGGTTGCAAATTCGCCTAGTTCCTCTTTATCCTAGAAGCACATTGTTTCTCCACTGATTTCTAGGGAGAGTTGTGCAGGATATATCAATCTTGGCTGGAGGGTATTGTCTTTCAAAGCCTGGATTATTTCACCCCACGCTCTTTGTGATTTGATGGTTTGTGCAGAGAAGTCTGCTGTAATTCTGATGGGTGTTCCCTTGTAAGTGATCTTTTTCTTGTCTCTGATGGCTTTTAATATTCCATTCTTATATTGGATTCCTAGAATTTTGATTATTATATGCTTGGGTGTAGTTCTGTTTGGGTTGTAGGTGGCTGGGCTCCTGTATGCCTCATATATCTGAGTATCTTTACCATTTCCCAGATTAGGGAAGTTCTCCTTGATTATTTCTGTGAATAGTCTTTGTAGTTGATTTGTTTGTTTCCCTGCTTCTTCCTTTACATTCTTAATTCTTAAGTTATAGATCCTCTTATCATCTTCTAGCCTTTGTGTTGTTACTGCTATTTTCCTTGTTATTTTTAAGTTTTTCCTTTCATGCTCCCACATTACAAATCTGCCCTCCAGTTCAGATAATCTATCCTTAGTTTCTTTCAAGCTGTTATGCCAGCTTTCAATAGAGTTTTTAGTTTCCGGGTAATCTCTTTGAACCTGCTTCATGTATTCTACATTTTCTCTATTTTCTCCATCAAAGAATTCTCCCCTTTTTTTCTGTTCTTCCATTCCACAATCTGTTTTTTCTTGGGAGGTGCTTAGCTTTCTTTAACTATTGTACTTTTATCTTGCTTTACTTGCTTAAATACTTCACTTTTGAACTCATCTATGAGGTCCCAGAGATATTGCTTTATGTCTGTTGGTGCCATGTTTGATATTGCATATTTTGTGTCCTCATTCTCCTTTGCATTTACCTTTCCTGGATCAGTGTTCTCAGGATTGGGGACCAAGGACCCTTTCTTGTTGCCTCCTCTTCTCATATTTTTTGTTCCTTCCATACAGGTGTATATAGGGGCCCCAGTTTCTTTCTGTGTGGGTTACAGTTTGTTTTAATCATGCTGGCTAGGTGTTCCTGCCCACTGCAGTGTACTAGGGAGACACAGACCGGGGCAGCCTATGCTGGGTCTGGCCCTCCAGGTCAGTCAACCTACTGAAGGCTTCACTGCATTAGAGTGTACTTCCAGGCACAGGGACCTGGTTTGGGTTAGTCTACTGGGTCTTAGTCCACGGCATCAACCAGGTCAAGCACTACCCACCAATTCTGCTTGAGAGGGGAATATGTGGCTGAAATCACTGCAGTGTGCTATTCCAGCTAGTCTGCCCATCCCAGACTGCCCTCTGTTGGAGCCTCCTTATCTATGGAAGGGTCCCTGTTCCTCTCCCTCACAGCAGGTCAATGCAGGGCTCCCCATCAGCTCTGCTCTCAATTTGGTTCGCTGATTCCCACTCTCAGAGCTTTTGCATCTCTATCCCTGCTGCGCCAATTCAGATGCAGTAGTGGTGGCAGGGAATTCAAGCCTCAGTTTCCAGAGGTGTGGGTTCCAGCTTCGGCACTGAGACTTCAGCTGTTCCAGTCATAGCACCAGGATTGCATTTCCAGTTGGTTTCTCTCAGCTTAGTTTGTTCCTGGGTCATCAGGGTATAACTCCCCGTGAGGACTCTCCACATAGCACTATTATTGGAATCTAAGCTGGCTATCTCAGAGAGTCACTGTAGCTGCTGTTATGTATCTGGCATGTTCTCTGCTCTCCAAAAATTTGACAGATTTAATAAGCATATTCAATAGTATAGATGGATACAAAATACTCAAAAGTCAATAGCTTTCCTGTACATGAATACCAAACTCACCAAGAGAGAATTCAGGAAAACAGCACCTTTCACAATAGCATCCAAAAAAATGAAATACTTGGGAATCAATCTAACAAAGGTTGTAAAAGACTTATTATTCAACATAGTTCTGGAAACTTTAGATGGAGCAATTAGACAAGAGAAAGAAATAAAAGGAATAAAGCTAGGAAAGGAAGAATTTAAACTATCATTGTTTGCAGATGATGTAATTCTCTACTTAGAAGACTGCAAAAACTTCACAAAAAGACTTCTAGACTTAATAAGCAAATTCAATATCATAGCTGGTTACAAAGTCAACACTCAAAAATCAATATCCTCCCTGTACATGAATAACAAACTCACTGAGACAGAAATCTGGGTAACTGGGCCCAGGATTTAGCTCAGTGGCACAAAGCACCTGTCTGGCAAGCGCAAGGTTGTGAGTTTGATCCCCAGTACCAAAAACAAAAAAAAAGGAAATCTGGAAAACAATACTTTTAAAAATAGCATCCAAAAATGAAATACCTAGGAATCAATCTAACAAAGGTTGTAAAAGACCTCTACATTGAAAACTACCGTACTCTGAAAAGGGAGATTGAAAAGGATATTAGAAAATGAAGAGCTATCCCTTGCTCTTGTGTAGGAGGACCCAACATAGTAAAAATGGCCACACTTCCAAAACTGTTATACAGATTCAGTGCAATCCCAATCAAAATTCCCATAGCATATCTCCCAGAATTAGAGAAAAAATTCTAAAATTCATCTGGAACTAAAAGAGCTAGAATCTCAATGGCAATCCTGAGCAACAAAAATAAGATAAACAGCATCACAGTTCCTTACTTGAAATTATACTATAAATCTTCTGTGATAAAAACAGTGTGGTACTGGCAAAAAAAAAGACTCGAAGATCAGTGGAATAGATTAGAAGATGCAGAAGCAACTGCAGACACACTAAGCCACCTTATCCACATATTCACTGGAAGAAAGATAACCTCTTTAATAAATGATGCTCAAAAAACTGGCTCTACACATGCCAAAGATTAAAACTGAACCCATATCTTTTACCATGAACAAAGCTAAAATCAGAGTGGATCAAAGATCTTAATACTAAAACAGAAACATTAAATCTGCTGGAAGATAGAGTAGATAAAATTCTTGAAGATATTAGTGCAGGCAAAGACTTTATGAACAAAACCCAGTTTGCACAGAAACTATCAAAAAGAAACAAATGGGATCTCACCTTACTAAAAAGCTTTTGCACAGCAAGAGAAATCACCAACAGAGTGAAGAGACAACCCACAACGTGAGAGGAAATGTTTGCCAGCTGTTCCTCAAAGAATTACTATTGAGAAAGTGCAAAGAACTACAAAAAATCAGTCCTCCCAGGTTTAAAGACCCAATCAAAAAATGGGCACACTTCTCTGATGGAGAAATACAAACAGCAAATAAATACATGAAAAAATGTTCAACATCGTTGGTCCTTCGAGAGATGCAAATTAAACCAATACTGAGATTTGGTCTCACCCTAAAAAGAATGACAATTACCAAGAAATCAACCAATGACGAATGCTGTAAGAGCTGTGAAGAAAAAGGAAACCTTCTCCACTGTTGGTGGAAATGCTGACTATTGCAACCACTGTGGAAATTAGTGTGGACATTCCTCAAAAAACTAGGATTGGAGGTTCCATTCAACCTACCTATTCCACTTCTAAGTATCTTCCCAAAAGTTTTAAAAAATCATATCACAGTGATATATGTGCACCCATGTTTATAACAGCTCAAGTTATAATGGCCAGGTGTTGGAAACAACCTAAATGCCCATCAATTGCAGGATGGAAAAAAAAGTTGTGGTATTTTTGTACAATATAGTATTACTAAGCCCTAAAGAAGGATAAACTGGACACTTTTATAGGTAAATGGATGCACCTTAAGAACATACTCATTATTAAATAAAAAAGACACACATGTGTAAACACCATATTGTTTCATTAGTGTGACAAGCTGAAAGAAAAAATATATGTATATGTGTATATATATGTATATAAAATAGTTAAGATAGTTATACTATTGATTTCTCTGAGTTCACTGAAGAGAAATATTTGTACTGGTATTGTTTGGACAATTGCAGGCAGATGTCTCATGCTCTGGGTGAATGGTTTGGGGATCACAATGTGCAATGTATGTATCATTGTTACCCCCTGATAGATGTGCTTTGAAATTTTATTGTAGTTTTTGTTTCTTCTTTTTTTCTTTCTTTCTATGTTTGAATAAAATGAATTTGGAAAAAAAAAGAAAAAGAAAAAGAAATAAAAGCATCATACCACAGGTGTATGTGCATACCTATGTTTACAGTAACAGTTTATAATAGCTAAATCTTGGAAACAGCCCAAATGCCCATAAAGAAAATGTGTTTTGAAGGCCACATCAGCAAGCAAGCTCAGTCTGGGAACCAGTGCCATGTGTGGACTCCCACTGGACTGGAACATCCAGACCCCATCCCCTTCTGGCACATGGGCAAACAAGAAGTACCACCCCTCACTTCCCCACTGTGTAAGTGACTGTCTTATCCAAGAAACACAGGCTGTAATGTTAGCTATGGTGGTGAAATGCAATTGGATGCCTGAGTGCTTTGGTGTTTCACCAACTTTGCAGGTCTAGGGCCAGTGGTATGATCATAAGTTCAGAGGATAATGGTACACAGTGTGACATCTAAGGGGATCTCCTTCTGAGAATTGCCATTGCTGATTCCCTAGGGTCTTGTTTTGGAAGTCCTATATCATTTCCATTGTTTTGTTGTATTGGGTTTTGTTCTCTTTTATTTTGTTTGATTATGTCAAATCTGATAGCAGGAGCAGCTATTTCAAAGACAACAAAATATATTATATTAGCAATTTTGGATTTACTATTGGCTTGTTTTGAAGTCCTTTATTGCATTCTTTGTTTTATTTTTATTGTTTTTATTCTGTTCTGTTCTGTTCTGTTTGATTTTTACTATGTCCAAAGCTATCTGCAGCTATTTTGAAGACAACAAAAGGTGTTATGGTAGCTATCATTGATTTCATAATGTTTTGAAGCCCTATATCTCTTACACTGGTTTGTTTTGATTGATTTTATTCTGTTTTATCCTCTTTAAAATAAAAAAAAATTAAATTTGTTTTTTATGCAATGTAGTACTGGTCTGCTATAAAGAAGGATCAGTTTGAGACATTTCTGTTAGTCTAAACTGAGGTGCAACTGACACCACTGAGGCAGGCAAAATTGAAGAAGAAATGTGAGGACTTTATTGCCGACTGGGTGCTGTTGGGCCAAAGACAAAAAGAACATTGACACTGTGCAAGGAGTGACGGAAAGTTTTTATAGGGGAGTTAAGGTAGGGGAGGGAGGTATTGCTGAGGGAGGTGCAAAATTTGGGGTCTCTGAGTAGGGAGTCTAAGGCTAGATGTTGGGTACAAGGGATGCTGGCAGGCTCAGCATGTCTCTTGTGGTTTTTCGTGGAACCAGCTCTTTGCAAGTTGAGCTATGTGGGGACAGCTGCTGGCTTCCTGTTGAAAGCCATGCCCCCCCAGGTGTGAATAACAGAACTGTGTTTGGGGGATTTTTTTTCTCCCTAGTTGGAGGGTGTCTAAATTCAGAGACCTAAAAATTTCTAGCTAAATGGATGCACTTTGAGGACACACTTTTTATGTGGAATAAATAAGACACATATGCATAAATATTTTGTTGTTTCTCTTGTGTGAGAAACTGAAAGTGTAAGGACCAAAATGTATGATAGATATTGTAAAATAGGAAGAAAATGTTCAAAATGGGAAAGGGAACTGTGGATGGGGGAGGGGGAAAAAAGGGAAAATAAAACGATGAGAAACAAACTAAAATATGGGAACAAAGCTTTGGTAAATGGGGAGGGAAAGGGCGATTGAAAGGAGGGTAATAGAATGGGGAAAAAGCATCAAATTGTGTCATTTACAGGTATAAATTTCCTATGATAAGTGGAATCTTATGTATACCTAAAATGTACCAATAAACATAATTAATTTTTTAGAAAGTCACATACAGCTATATGATTTCATTTATACAATAATCTCAAAGTAAAACGTAGTCATCTGGCACTTCCAGTGACTGGGGTGCTGGGAAATGTGGGCCTGTTTTGTTGTAAAGGGGAAAACAAGGGAACTTTGGGTGATGGAACCATCTTGCATCTTGAATGTCACAGTGCTTATATGTGACATAACTGAAGGGAATAAATTCAAACAAGCGACTACACAGGAAACTGTTGAAATCTGAGTAAATTCTGTAGCTTGAACCCATGTGAATTTCCTGGTGTTGATAGACCAGATGTTACTATTTGAAGAATTCAGAAAAGAGTACACAGGACCTCCCCACACAATGTTTAGTACCTGTGAATTATACACAATTAGTACCTGTGAATCTATAACTACTTGTTTTAAATTCAAAAATCAAAGTAAGTAATGAAAATGTGAACAATAATCAGTTAAGTAAAAGAAGAAACCATAAGTCCATAGTGATACAAATTTTAAAATATTGAAAATATGATGAAGAATAAGATATTTACATAGTTTCAATACCTCACCACTGTAAAGCTATTGATTCCAAGGGAAAAATAATAACTCCAAAGTAGAGAAAGTGTGCGAGTGTATAAGCTCAGTATCAGACCACTTGCCTAGTATGTTGGAAGCCATGGATCCCGTCACCAGCACCTATGAAAAGAAAATCTTAGGAAGAAAAACAAACAAATAAATAAACAAAACTATTCAATTCAATAAATTAAGGAGAAAATAAATAAATACAAGCAGAGATAAAAGGAAAAAATGGAAAAGTAATAGAGCAGATATATTGTTTCAAATAATTTTTTTTTTGGAAAACAAATTTCTAGCCAGGTACACTGGCCCAATCCTATAATCCCAACTACTTGGGAAGCTAAAACAAGAGTATTAAAAGTTGAAGATCAGCCTGGATGCCAGGTGTGGTAGTACACAGCTATAATCCCAGCACTCAGGAGGCTGAGGCAGTAGGATCCCTGTGAGTTGGAGGCCAACCTGGGCTACATAGTGCGTTCAATGCCAGCCTGAAATATAAAGCAAGATTCTGTCTCAAAAAACAAAACAGAAAAAGATCAGCAGAGGAACTTTAGGGAGACAGTGTTTCAAAATAGAAAAGAAAGTCATTAGTGAACTAACTTCTAAAACAGAAAGTAAGAAGTACAAGACAAAATAACTGCAATTACAAAAGGTAATACTAGTAAGCAAACACAGAAGCTGCTATGTTCAATATCATCCGAATCAACTTATTTTACAGGACATAAATTTGCAAAACTGATTCAAGGAAAGAAGAAAAATTTAATATACTATTTAGCATTGAAGAAATAAGATGAAAATCAAAAATTATCCTCCCAAAATGCCAGGTACAAAGAGAATCATATAGAAATTTGACAGAACTTTTTAAACATTCCCAAAACTAAAAAAAAAGGAAGCACTACAACTGCCAAAATATAAACAAATAAGCAGCAATTTAATTCATCTATATTAGTAACTGAATAAGAAATTAAGATTAAAACCCAGTCATGCAATACTATAAAAATAAAACACCAAATGAAAATCATTAAAAATATATGATATCTTAAGGGACTAATTTGTCAAAATATATGAAAGACCTATGCACTGAAACTATAAAATATTACTGTGAAAAAGTAAAAAATTGGAAAGAAATGGAGAGGTATACCTTATTTATGAGTCACAAATGTCAATATTGTTAAGATATCACTCCTATTCAAATTTGTCTACAGATTCAAACCTATCCCAGTAAAAACCATAGTAGCTTTTAAAAAAGAAATATATAAACTTATTTTACAATTCATATGAAAATGCAACATGAAAAGAGGGAAAATTTTAAAAAAGAGAGAGAAAAGAAGGAAAAATGGAAACAAAGCTTTTGTGAATGGGGATGGGAAAGAGGTTTGAAGGGAAAGTAGGTGAAAGGGAAAAAATGAAGTTATATCATATACAGATATAAATTCTTTGATGAATGTGATCATCATGTATATCTAAAATGTACCAATGAAACCGGATTTTAAAAATGAAACAATGCAACAACTAATTCATAGTTCTATATACAATTGCCTTTTCTGAACATTTAATGTAAAGAAAATATGCAAATCTACTTCTGTTCTTTGTGTCTCATTTCTTTCATTTAGCATACATACTTCTGATATTCCTCCATGTTGTGGTATTTATCAGTATGTTGTTCCTTTTTTATTGATGAATATACGAGCTTTTGATTAGCATTCACTGCCTGATGCATATTTGTATTATCTCTACTTTTTTGCTATCATGAATAATGTTGTTATGAATATTCAAGCAAAAGTGTTTATGTGACTGAATGTTATATTTTTATGGGGTAGAAACCTAGGAGTGGTACTGCTGGGACATAGGGTGTGTTAGCTTTCTGTTTCTGTGACAAAACACTCAAGCAGTTATAAGGAGGAAAAATTTATTTTGGCTCATGATTTCAGAGGTTTCAATTCATGGTTGCTTGGCCCTGCTGCCTTGATCCAATGGTGGCATAGGCTATCATGGCAGGAGTAAATGACAGAGGCCTGTTCACTTCAAGGCAGCTAGAAAGTAAGAAAGAGTGACAGGAATAGGTAATATTCCTATATCCCCATTGAGGGTATGCACCCAAAGACCTAACTTCATTCTACTAGGTGCTGCCTGCTAAAGGTTCCTCCACCCCAAATAGTGCCACAGTCTGGGGATAAATTTTTTAACACATGAGCTTCTCTGGAGTATTTCAGGTTCAAAATACAGCATGTAGTAAAGTTATCAGCCCTCTAAGAAACTGTCAAAGTTTCCCAAAGTGGCTATACCATTTTACACATACACCAGAAATGCATGAAGTATTTTTTATTCAGTGTTGGGTAAACAACACAGGTCTTCATACTAGTCAGTTGTTCTACTACTGAGCCACACCCCCAGCCAAATGAATGAAGCTGATTCTGCAGGTCCTTGTTAACATTTGTTCTGTCTGTTTTTATTATTATAGCTACTTTACATAAAGATATATTTTATTGTGGTTTTAACTAGAATTTCCTTTGTGGGTAATGATGTGCATCTTTTCACTTGTCTGTTTCTATATCTTTGGTGAAATATCTTTTCAAATCTTTTGCCCATCTCTTTAAAATTTTAGAATTTTGATTACCTATTTTGTTTCGACCAGAAATAATACAGACTATTGCATTAAGAAGGTGGGAGGGGATGTTGGGGAGGTGGTGGATCGATAAGTAGCAAGGTAAACAGCCTCTCTAAGAGAAACAGCTCAGATGCTAGAATTTAACACCATGGAGAAGACCAGACAAAAGGAGAGGGATTCTCACAACCCAGGAAGAAACTAAGGAAAAAGAAAACCATGGACAGAAGGCTGGAGGCAGATGTGCACTCTCCACAGCCAAACACACAATGAGTTAGGTGCCCTGGAGTCCAATGACTTGTGGTCATGAAGTTGGGGGTTGGTGAGCCCACGGACCTTGGCAAAAGGATGCATCACAACAGAGAACAGAGCCAGCGTGGAGATTTGCACTAGTCTGCAGTGCTCAGAATTTCATCCTCCTGTGGGAGGGAGTGACCGGCTGGGCATTATATTGGAATTGGGCAGGACGGGTCTAAACACAAAACTCAAGAGGCTTCAGTTGGCCACTCCTGGCACAGAGCAGATTGGTGGGAACTTCTTGGACTGGGTCCTGCCCCTGGGTGGGACCCCATCACCAGGGACGAAGTTGCACCTGAAAATGTCCCAAACTGGTTCTGTCCATGCAGGACACACTAACGTGGTGAAGAACCCCAGCAGTTGACTGGCTTGGAGGGCAGGGGCCAGCCTGCACCACCCCTACTTGTACCTCAGTGATCAACAGCAAACTGGAGAGGGTAGGAATCCCTAGCCAGCATGCTTCAGAGCAATCATAACCAATACAGAAAGGGCCTGGGACCTCCACTGTACACTGGTCTGGAAGTAACCAGAAACATGACAAGAGAAAGAAACAAAAAAAGGTCTCCAGCCACCAACCCAAACAGTATGGGTCCAGGAGAGGTAAACACAGAAGAGATCAAAGGTAGCAAACATGAAGTATTGGAAACAGCATCAGCTGACATTAAGAAATATCTGTGACATTATAGAAGAACTCAAAACAGAAATACTAATACAAGTAAAGCAAGATACAAGAAGATTAATAAAAGAAATGCTAAGCACCTCTCAAGAAGGAATGGAGGAGCATAGGAAGAGGAGGGAAACCTTCTATGAAAAATATTAAAAAAAGCTAGAATATATGAATCAGATTCAAAGAAAATATCACGAAATTTAAAACTCCATTGAAAGCTGGAAAAACTGCTTGAAAGAAACTAAAGAGAGACTATCAAAACTTAAAGACAGGTTTTTTAATGTGTGATTGCAAAAGGAAAGATCTCTTAAAAATAACAAGGAGGGCCAGGGATTTAGCTCAGTGGCTTAAGTGCCTGCCTGGCAAGTGGGAGGTCATGAGTTCGATCCCCAGTACCAAAAAAAAAAAAAAAAAAAAAAAAGAAAGAAATCAAGAAGTAATAATACAAAGGCTAGAAGATGACAAGAGGATCTATAACTTAAAAATAAAAGTGTGAGTGAAGAAGCAGGGGTAAATACAAATGAAATACAAAGGCTATTCACAGAAATAATTAAGGAAAACTTCCCAAGCATAGGAAAGGAAATGATATTCAGATATATGAGGCACACAGAACTCCAGCCAGCTACAACCAAAATGGATATACACCCAGACATATAATAATCAAGATCCCAGAAATTCATCACAAGAACAGAGTATTAAAAGCTGTCAGAGAAAAGAAACAGATTGGTCTGCAATGCAGGCCAGGAGGAGAACAGAGCTCCAGAGCTCCAGCCATGGAGGGACTCAAGCAGCTTATTCACCTGCCCTCTTGACAAGCACCTGCAGCTTGGGCCTGGAGGAGAACCATTACCTGTGAGCCAACTTCCATGCAAGCTGAAAATCAAGCACCCTTCTCCCACCTTCCCCCTCCCCCCTTACCTACTGGGGATAGATATTTCAACATCTCTTGGTAAGATGACCACATGCAGTATAGCAAATATGGGGGATTTCCTTCTATCTTCTGTTTGAAGGCATAGGTTGTTTTCACTTTTTGTTATATTTCTTTTGCTCTATTCAGTATCCTCAATGGTTTTACAGTGTTCTATTTTTCGTTTGATTTTACAATACGTAATTGACTGGATAGCTATTGTTAAATTAAAGAGATATACCATAGTACTTAATACTACTATCCCAGTATCCTACTGTGAAATCCTGTACCAATTTCACTGCATTGTCTCGATTGGCTTTGTTCTGTCTTGCGCTACTGCATATTTGCTACTTCCAAATTAAAAAAATACATGTTAAGACCCATGCATGTGTAGAATCTATAAACAGTTTATGAGAACTGATCTTATGACAATTGATGGAATGAACAGATATTTTGAAGAAAAGGAGACACTAAAATACCCAGTGCTGATCCTGGAGTGTCATAATGTGAAACTCAGCAATAGTGTTATTCTTTGTTCAGAGTGATATTAGCGTGCTTGGGTTTATGGAAAGTCAACATAATTGAGGATATGGGTAACCGCATATATGTTTAAGTGTAGAGGATTGATAACCATATTTCTAAGTTTTTGTTGTTAGTTGAACAGTACTGGTTGCAATCTCACTGTTTGAATCCCCACTTTATATGCTCCAAATTAGTATCTTGAATAACTATTTGTAAGAAGACAATCTGTAATCATCAACTAGTGATTTCTTACTGTTTATCTTTCTTTGAAATTATGTATTATTTCTACCCATTTTCTGTTTTTTTTTAAGTCTTTCTTTAAATTCAGTTTTAAAAAGAAGACACTACAGTACCCAGTGCTGATCATGGAGTGTCATGAAGTGAAATACAGCAGTACTATTATTCTTTGTTCAAAATGATTTTAACCTGCTTTAGTTTGTTTAATCTAAACATAAATGAAGATATGGATAACTGCATGTATGTTTAAATGTATAGGATTGACAACCATGTTACTAAGTGTTTGTTGGACAGTTGATTAGAACTTTTTGCAGTCTCTCTGTTTGAATTCCCACTTTACATGTTCCATTTTTGTACCTTGAACAACTATTTGTAAAACAACAACATCAACTAGTGATTTCTTACTCTTTTTTTCTCTGAATGTATGTACTATTTCTACCTATTTTCTGTTTTGTTTAATCTTTCTTTAAATAAAAAAAGAAAAGAAACAGATCATCTACAAAGAAAAACCTATCAAAATCACGACAGACTTCTGGACACAAACCTTCAAATTATGAAGAGCTTGGAGCAAAGTATTCCAAGCCCTGAAAAAAAATAACCTCCAACCCAGATTGATGTACCCTGAAAAATCTCTTAAAATTAATGGAGAAACAAGATGCTTCCATGACAAAGAGGAACTGTGGGAGTTCATGACCACCAATCCAGCCCTACAAAAAATACTGAAGGACATTATAGAGAGAAAGAAAAAAATCAGGATTCCAGCAACAGTGGCAGAAAGGCCTCAATGAATGGGGCAGATAGTGAAATGAAGGAGAAAAGTAGACAACCAACAGCAAAAAAATAGCATAGCAGAGATGAGGCAGAGAAGGTTGGCTATAATCTCTAACATAGATGGCCTTGATACACTAGCAAAAAGAAACACAGGTAGAGCAGATTAGGAGATAGGGTCCATCGAGATGCTCTGAATAGGAAATATAATCAACCTAAAAGAGAGTTAATGAACCAAAAGTCAAAGATGAGAAAATAATGCTCTATGTGACAGGGAACCAGAGAGAAATAGGGACAGCTCATCCAGCAGCTGCAGATAGGTTGGAAAGACATGACACTTTTGTGCAGTGGAGAACTACTCAGCTAGAAGGAAGGAAAATGTGAGGCTTTTATAGGTAAAGGAATATAGCTCAAGATCAAGCTCAGGGATAAAAGAGGTTCAGAACCACTTAGGTAAATAGCAGGTTGCCTCCATAATCTAAAAACTAAAGGAGTTAGGTGGGCCCCAAAATGTACAATGCACTCTGTGAAAGTGAAAGGGGAGGAACAGTCTAAAAAAGGAAGGCAGAGGACATTGTTAATAGTGTATCAGGATTTAAAACCCACATTATTCTCATCACTCGGTTTAGTTTGATTATATTCTGTTCCAGTTTGTCTACTTGTACTAGATTTGAGGGCACAGACAACTATTTCAAAAATAGCAGGATATACTATGGTAACTATCCTTAATTTCTTATTAATTTAATCTGAAGCCCTGTATTACTTACACTGTCTTATTATGACTGATCTTATTTGAATCTGGTTTGTTAGATCGGTATCTTATCTTGACTGATTTTATTTGAATCTGTTATGTTTGATAATATCAAGTCTGAGAGTATAGGCAACTACTCCGAAGATGACAAGATCCACTAGGATACCCATTCTGGTTTGACTATTACTTGCTTTTGAAGTCCTATAATGTCTCAAGTGCTTTTTTTATTGATTTTGTTCTGTACTGCTATGTTCAATTTTACTGTGCCTGATGATATGGGCAATTCTATTGAAGATAACAAGAGACGTCATAGTAACCATTGCAGATCACCTTGTATTGTGGTTTTAATCTTGTGCTAAGTCCATCCTCTTGCTTTGAATGATCCTGTTTTGTTTCCTTTCTCATTTGGTTTTGATCTTTTCAAAATAAAAAGTTAAAAAGGGGGGGCTTGAGGACTATGGAAATACAGAAGTCTCCCTTGATGTAATTGCAACCCCCTTCTCCATTAAAAGCCTGACAGTGGTTTTCCAGACCTTTCCTTCACATTTATTGAAAAGGTATCAACAGAAAAGAAAAACACCAAAAATGTATTTGATGTGTTTTTACATAAGTGACTCTTTCAGTGCATACAGTTTTGTAATTTGCTCTTCCATCTAGAAATATTTTTTTGTTTTTCCAGCAATGGAGATTGAACCCAGGAGTGAACCCCCAGGATTTTTTATGTTTTGTTTTGAGACAGGGCCATTCTATATTGCCCCGGTTGCCTTCAAATTTTCAGTCCTCAGTCCTAAGACTCTTGGGTAGCTAGGATTACAGGCATGCACCATCATGCTAGGTTGCAATATGTGAGTTGATGCTTACCAATTTCTTAGGCAATGTGCTAGTGATACATTTAGATTGTTTTCAGTCCTTATCTACCATACACTAAGCACTTTATTCTTTGGCTCCACACAAGACCCCTGAAAGGTGTGCATGCCCTTCTCAGACTCCAGTGACCCCTGCTGAGGGAAGACCAGGATAGCTGCTGAGCAGGATGCAGCAGATAGGGACGCTGACCTCCTCGAGGTCCCCAGAAGCCTTGCCTACTGGGAAGTCAGCAGGAAGTACAGAATGCATTCTTTGCATATGGACCTCCTTCTGGGAACCAAGCAGGTACTGCCATGTGGGGGTAACTTGGTACTTTCCTGGACTGTGCATCCTATTTGTTCTCTGCCAATCATATGCTGCCCTCACCTCACACCTATTTTTTTTTTTACCATGCACATGTGTGTGTGTTGCTTTGCATGGAAGCCAGGACATCTGGCTCATGCCAGGCAAGCACCCTACCACTGAACAATACTCCATCCCTAAACAGGCACTGTTGTACATTCCTTGCAATGGAACCTGGACAATAGTCACCCTACATGATCAAGAAAGTTCTGTCTGCATTATAAAACAGAGAGCCAGATATCAACTGTTACAGGAATAAGACAGAAAATTTAAACAAAATAGTTAAAGTATTTTCTTAAAGATCTTATATAGCCTTCTGTCCAGTTGCCTGGAAACAATTCTTTGTATAATTGATGAATTTGGATTCTTCTCTTGAGTAGAGAAGATCTTTACACATAGGTGTGAAAATGAGAATTCCTCACATTTAGGCTTTGTCTTATACAAAATTAGGTCCTTTAGATGTTTTAGAAGTTTTTTCTTGCTCTTTGTTTTAAAATATATATTAATTTATTTAGTTTTGCAGTTGCAGCACTGAGGATTGAATCTAGGGCCTCCACACAAGCTACATCTGCAGGCCATTTTCATTCTTTATTTTGAGACCAGGTCTTACTGAGTTGCCCATTATGGACTGGAATTTGCAGTACTTCTGCCCGAGACTTTAAGAGTTGGTAATATGTTTGGGCACTTTTCTTTCTTTAAGAATTCTTGAATTTTTGGTCTTGATGTTGATGGTATTGAGCCTTTTCCATTCTCATTTGATTTTGTGCATATTTGACTGGAGTAGCTGGTTAGAGATTTCTTCACTGGAGCTTTTTCTTTGGCTCCCTTTTCCTTTTCTTCATCATCATCTTCACTAATTCATAACCACCATCTTCTACATCATCATTAGCATGATTATCAGTAGCGCAGCAAGTTTTGCTTTTTTTTCTTTTTATCTAAAAGCTGGCTACTACTTCTGGGGCAGATCATTTTCTGGAGATAGTTAAGAGTTTTAAGTCCTCCCTTCTTTATTTTCTGACTACATTTTCCTCCATATCTACTAAATGCTGCTTGCTAATATGACAGGCCCAGATCCACACTTCAACCATTTAATCACAAGTGGTGGTATTTCAAAAAGCACCCATGGGAAACAGTTGGCTCTATGGACACTTTCAAGTTGCCAGTGTCCCTTATTTGGACTGCTCTCATGTATTGCCTCTGCTTCAGCAACATACAATTCATTTTGTGCACTAGCCCTCAAACTAGTCTTTCTTAAAGACAAATGCTGCTCATTTTCATCATTAGGCACTACAAAGTGACAATCTTTGTCAATCTTTAGGTCACAACTGAAAAGATAGTTCTGGGGATCCAAAGGGTCACATCTGAGTCTATTGATTCTTCCATGTGGTAAGGGATGATGGCATGCACTTAGGTGGGAAAGAAGATAGATGAGACAAATGACTATGGTTCCAAAAAGCAGCCATGCATGACAGAATCACACCAGGGAAGCTGCATTGGTTGATTTCAAATTTGGGAATAAACCCACTTGGTCATGATGTGTAATCCTTTCATATGTTGCTGGATTCAATTTTCTAATATTTTGTTGAAGATTATTATGTCTATATTTGCCAGGAATATTAATGTGTAGTTTTCTTTGCTTGTGACATGTTCATATGGTTTAGGTCTCAGGGTAATACAGGCCTCACTGGAGATGGAGAGAGTTAAGTCTATTTTCTGGAAGATTTTGTGGAGTGTTGGTATTACTTCTGTAAATGTTCAATAAAATAAAATAGTTTAATCATCTGGTTTGAGGCTTAGTTTGGGGGAAGTGAAGAGGATTAGCTTACCAATACATGTTTATTGTTATAACTCTATTTTCTGTCTTGAGTCAGTTGTAATTGGCATATTTGTAGAAATTTTCCATTTCATTCAAATTTTCTAATTTATTAGCATAAAGTTTTTATGTTCTTTATTCTTTTCATTTCTGTAATGTTAATTGTCCTATCTCTGTTTCATTCTTAATTTTGGAAATATATGTTTTCTCTTCTAG
This sequence comes from Cavia porcellus, assembly GCF_034190915.1. Lineage (NCBI taxonomy): Eukaryota > Metazoa > Chordata > Mammalia > Rodentia > Caviidae > Cavia > Cavia porcellus. The sequence continues at coordinate 19,054,120 of NW_026947486.1, forward strand.
TTCTACATGCAGGTTCATCAAATATGTTGATCTTATGAAAGAATTAACTATTTTACATTTTATATTTTTTATTAGTACATATTTACAGTACATACTTATATTCACCTTGAAGAAACAGTCAATTTTCATTTTCACTATTTTTGAGGCCTTCAATTTACTATTTAGCCCAGGTTAGTCTCAAACTTGAGGTGATCCTCCTGCTTCAGCCATGACCAAGTGAGATTCATCCCAGGCATGCAGGGATGGTTCAACATATGTAAATCAATAAATGCAATCCACCATATCAATAAAGCCAAAAGTAAGAATCACATGATCATTTCTATAGATCATTTCTATATAAAAAGCTTTTGATAAGGTCCAACAATCATTCATAAGAAACTCACAGAAAATTGGAATAGATGGTCTTTACCTCAATATGATAAAAGTCATCTATGACAAACCAACAGCCAGCATCACATTAAATGGCCAAAAACTGAAGGCCTTTACCTTAAAATCAGGCACAAGACAAGGATGTCCCTTATCACTGCTCCTATTCAATATAGTACTAGAAATACTAGCTAAAGCAATTAGACAAGAGAGAGAAATAAAAGGGGTAAAGATAGGAAAACAGGAATTTAAATTATCATTATTTGCAGATGACATGATATTCTACACAGAAGACCCCCAAAACTCCATTGAAAGTATCCTAGATATAATAAATAAATTTAGCAATGTAGCTGGATACAAAATCAATGCCCACAAATCAATAGCATTTTTATACACTAACAACAAAATCACTGAGAGATAAATAAGAGAAGTCGCACCCTTCACACTAGCATCCAAAAAACTGAAATATTTCGGAATGAATCTCATGAAAGAAGTGAAAGATCTATACAGGGAAAATTATAATACCCTGAAAAAAGAAATCGAAGAGGATCTCAGAAAATGGAAGGACATCCCTTGTTCATGGATAGGAAGAATAAATATTGTGAAAATGGCCATTCTCCAAAAACTGTTGTATGGATTCAATGCAATCCCAATGAAACTACCATCAATATAACTCATAGATTTAGATAAATAATCCCTAAAATTCATCTGGAATGAGAAGAGACCTAGAATAGCAAAGGCAACTCTAGGCAACAAAGACAAGGCAGGAGGCATCACAATTCCTGACTTGAAGTTATACTACAAAGCAACAGTAGTAAAATCAACATGGTACTGGAATCAAAACAGAGCTGAAGATCAATGGAATAGATTAGAAGATACAACCACAACTACAAACGCACTCAACCACCTTATCTTTGATAAAGGGGCCAAACATGTTCACTGGAAGAACGACAGTCTCTTTAATAAATGGTGCTGGAAAAACTGGTTCTCTATATGCTGAAAACTAAAACTATGCCTATCACCATGTACTAAACTAAAATCTAAATGGATCAAAGGTCTGAATATTAAAACAGAAACACTAAATATGTTAGAAGACAAATTAGGTAAAACTCTTGAAGACATAGGGGTAGGTAGAGAATTCATGAACAGGAATCAAACCGCATGAGAAATACTTTCCAGAATCAATAACTGGGATCAAGTCTTATTAAAAAGTTTCTGCATGTCAAAAGAAATCTCCAGTTAGTGAAAAGAAAACCCACAAATTGGGAAAAAATCTTAGTGAACTGTCCCTCACACAAAGGACTTGTGTCTAAAACATATAAAGAATTTTTAAAAATTAGACCCCAAAATTCAATGACCCAATCCAAAAATGGGCATCTGAGATGAATACACAGTTCTCAGATGAAGATAACTGTAGCAAATACAAATGGCAAATTGATGCATGAAAAAATGTCCACCATCATTACTCATTAGAGAAATGCAAATTAAAACCACACTGAGATTCCACCTCACTCCAGGAAGAATGGACAGGATCAAGAAAACCATCAACAACAAATGCTGGAGAGGCTGTAGGGAAAAAGGAACTCTCCTGCACTGTTGGTGGGAGTGTAGACTGGTGCAACCACTGTGGAGATCAGTCTGGAGATTCTTCAAAAAACTGGTATTGGAAGTCCCATTCGAGCCAACTATTCTACCTTTAGGCATATTCCCAGAAGAACTGAAAACATCATACCACAATTATATACGTGCAGCCATATTTATAGCAACACAATTTGTAATAGCCCGATCTTGGAAACAACTTAAGTGTCCATCAACTGAGGAGTGGATAAAAAAGTTGTGGCATTTTTATACAATGGAGTACTACTCAGCTATAAAGAAGAATCACATTGAGATATTTATAAATAAATGGATGCAACTTGAGACCATACTCATAAGTGAAATAAATCAAACTCACATGTGTAAATAGTATATAATCTCCCTAGTATAAGAAATTGTAAGAGTACATAGGAATTTATGGCAATCATGATTCCCTATTACATTGCATTGAAGCCTTATAATGTTTGCATTCATTAGTTGGAATGATTTTATCCTGGTTTGTTTTATTTTAATATCTGTGATAATATGAACAGCTATTTTGAAGAAAACAAGGCATTATAATAGCCAGTGCTGATTTAATATCATCTTACTCTGAAGTCCTACCATGCTTTTGTTCTTTTGTTTCCATTGGTTCTATCATATTGTATCTTATTGGATTTTATTATGTATGATAGTATAAACAAATTATCTATGGAAAATGAGATAATATTGTAGCCATTGTTCATTCTCTGTCATTTGGTTCTGAATGCCCTTTCATGCTTTCATTCTCTTGAATGGTTTTATACTATTCTGTTATGTTTAATACTATTGTATATAAAGTTACACTCAACTATTTCAAAGAAAGAGAATTATGGTAGTTACTGTTAATTATGGGTTGTCTTGTGAAATACTGTATTGTTTACATTGTTCTGTTCTGATCTGCTTTGTTATGTCCTCTTTTATCTTAATCTCTTTAAAATAAGAAAATTCTTTCAAGAAAAAAAAATATCAGGCCCTGATCTCTGGTCGTCTAGGGTTTATATGGGATAAGCAAGCAGAAAATACTGAAGCAGAATGGCTTGTCAATTGGGATTGGTTTATACAGTGTGTATCATAGTGATCAGCTATGCAGTGACTAGATTTTTCTAAGAAACAAAAGTACCAGAAACTATAAGGGGAACTATATCCTGGGCAACTAACAAACTAAAGTATGCTGGCTGGGTGGGGGGGATTTTCTGCTCCATAACTAGCATCAAACTTTTCTTGGATCAAGAGACCCATTCTTCCAGCAAAAATTGTAAAGGATCCAGATACGGTGGTACACACCTGTAGTCCCAGCTACTTTGAAGGCTAAGGCAAAAAACAAAACAAAACAAGACAAAAACACAAATCCACATCCCAGGCTAGCCTGGGAAACTTAGCAAGACCTGTCTTAAAATAAAAGTTTGAAAAGGAGCAGGCCAAGAAACCAAGTTGCACCTTCCTGTAAGCCAGTGGCAGTTGCACAGGCCAGGAGAGAACCAAGAAGCCAAGCCACATCTTCCTGTGCACCAGCAGCAGTCATGTTAGCTAGGAGAGAACAAAGAAGCTGAGCTATGCCCTCTCATGAGCCAGTGGCAGTTGCACAGGCTGGAAGAAAAGAAGAGAGCTTCCCTCCCTGTAAGCAACTGTGATTCAGAGGAGCACAGACTGAGATGATAGCAACTGAAATAAACAATTTAATGCTTGTATAGCTTGACTGGCTTTGCAGACTTAATGCTGGTAGTCTGAGCATCTATTTAGAGGATAACAATATGCAGTATAGCAAGTACTGGGGATTTCCTGTTGCCTTATTTATCTAACCCAACACTGTTCTCATTGGGTTTTTTTGTTTTGTTTTGCTCTCTTTAAAATTTTTTAAAAAGGGCTGGGGATGTTACTACATTAGAGAATACTAGTCTAGATTATGTGAGGCCCTAGGTGAAGCAGGGTAGAGTAAAGTAGAAGAAGGAAAGCCATATGAGGTAAAAACTACAAGCTCTCCATACAAAACCTTTCTCCCCTTCTTTGGTAGTAATAGAGAATGGCTGGACTTACATTCATCAGCCTCACTGTGCTTCTATCAAGGGAAAGTGAAAAGAAGTAACAAGCGCTGATTCCAGGCAAGCTGTAAGACACTGTGCAAACCTCTCCTCTCTCTTACCCTTTTCCAGTGGACCCCACAGTGACCCAAGTTTAAGGGTGCAGCTGACAACCATGTCCTCAGAGATGGAAGAGAAATGACTTAGAACAAAGTCCCTGAATAGCCTGTTAAGATCAGAGTTAACCTGCTGGCCTGAACCCACTTCTCTCAGAATTCTTACATAGGAGATGATACACATCTATATTTAGCCTGTTGTTTGTGTCCTCTGTGCATATTTCAATGGATTATCCTAGACATTAGCTCCAATCACAGTACACTTCCAGAGAAGTTATGTCTGTTATGAATTCATAAAGAAAGAATTACTTGCTCATAATGACATCTGATTTGACATAGTTTAATGTTACAACAGAAAGGACTGATACTCAAAGCCCGAGGTGGTCAATATTTCATCTAGTTTTCTTCTCTGTCCACAGAGAATGTTCAGACCCTGGAATTCTGAACAGATGCTTGAAAAATTCCTTCTGAAAAGAATAAAGTATCTGCTTCCATCTCACATCCAATAACTTTAAGTTTCTTATAATTTTTCTATATATTTCTTTTCAGAACTTTGATAAATACATATCAATTTACTGCCTTTTGGCTCCAAATTCACCTTTTCTCACCTCACCCACAACAGTGGATCTGAGTCTTCTTGGGTATTTTTTCCTTGGTCAATCAGCGCAAGGTTAAATCCTGTCAGTAGAGGGCGCTAGAAAGGCACTGCAGGAGCAGGCTACTTTGCTTTTTGGTTCTAAGGGCTCACAGCAGGCTCCTCCAGCCAAGGCTGCTTGTCTAGCTATAGGCTCTTGTAGTACAGATGGCTTTGCCATCTGTCTCCTGACACACACACACAACGTGCTTGGTACCCAGGTCTTGGAGTGTGGGGGCTTCTCTGAGCAGAGCTCCTATACTATGGATGATTTCCCGGCACCTTGCTCCTATAACTCTGGACTTCACAAGCACCAGACCCTACAACACTTGTAGCTTCTCCAGCTCTAAAATACTAGACTCCTAGCACCTTACCCTGAAACTCCTTTGGAATGACTTACAATAGAATTACCTCCAGTGAGACATTTCCTTATGAAGGTGTTGTTGCTGTTGTTGTTGTTATTGTTCTGAATGGGTAGAGCAGATTTCCAGCAAGTTCTGACATCATGGCCCATAGCAACTCTTCTTCCACGCCGTGAGCTATGGCTGTATCTTCCCAACAAGGGTAGAATCTCAGCCCCGGAAAGAAAGTGAGCCTAGTCCCTACTCAATCCAGCCTGCCATGGTTTGGATCTGCTTTAAGTGTGCTCCCCAATGAGTCATGTGTTGAAACCTTGAACCTCAGTGTGGTGGTGCTCAAGGTGGTAGATCTTGGAGAGGTGGAATCTAGTGGAAATGGCCTGGGTCATGGGGCCAGTGTGCCCATAACCTTGGAGGGTATGAATGTGTATCTCATGAGATCCTGATCAGTTCTAGGAAGTAATTGCTATAAAGAGCAAGAATGGCCCTTTCCTGGCTTGTCTATGGCTTCGTTTCTTGCCAAAGGAGTTCTACTCAAATGTTTTCCCAACATAAAGCTATCCAACATGTGGCGAATCAGCCAAGAGGGCCCTCACCAGAGGCCATAGCAATGAAATGATTTGAGCAAGGTCCAAGTGCTGCCACTCCTCCCTGTTGCAGTCTACTGTCACATCCTCAAACGGTTCAGAAACCAAAGTTTTATTACTTAGTGGTGTTGGGTGGAACCTAAGACCTCATCAATGCTAGTATCGAGTATTTTATCACTGAACCACATGCCTAGTCCTAAAAAAATAAAAATTTAAATTTCTCTGTGTATACACATGTATGCTTTCATTCAGAAATTGAGGAAACAGCCAGGCATGGTGGCTCACGCCTGTAATCCCAGCACTCGGGAAGCTGAGGCAGGAGGATCATTGTGAGTTCGAGACCAGCCTGAGCTACAAAGTGAGTTCAAGGGCAGCCTGAACTGCATAGAGACCCTGTCTCAAAAAGACACACACAAAAAAAGAAATTGAGGAAACAATAAAAGCAGGTGTAGCAAAATGTTAACAGCTGGTGTACTTGGATAAAGGACGGCATATACAGGTCTTGGTGTTATTATAATTTTGTCAAAAAATTGAATCCATTACAAAATAAAACTTACAAAATAGTTAAAGCTTTAAAACTCTTAAAAATATATGTGAAGTCTGTCATGGTGGTACTTGCTCACCTATAATACAAGCTAATCAGAGCTACCCCAGAGGCTGAGGTGAGAGGAGCCCAAATTCAAGGCCAGTTTGGGCAATTTTGCAAGATTCCATCTCAGAAACTAATGGATAGGGTGCTGGGGGATGTGGCTCAGTGGTAGAGCACTTGCCTCACATGCACAAGGTTCAGGGAGTTCCATCTTCAACACAGAAAAAAACAACAAAGGTATAAAGGTAAATATTGGATTAGCCTTGGGACAGATAACAATTTCCTCAACAAGACAGAAAATGCACTAAGTAGCAAAGAAAAGCTCTTTCTGATTCCCTGGAACACAGCCATGTGGGTTGCTGGGAGCAGGACCTGAACCCAAGACAATACACGTAAGCAATTTCTTCATAACCCAGGAACAGTCATCCAGGGACAGCCTAGGGTTCAGGATGGAGAGAACCTCTCATTCTGGTTGCACCCTCCTGGTGTGGGTGCCGCAGGGGAGGAGCCTCAGTGGAAGAGGGAGTAGTGGTTATTTATCAACTGACAGGGAAAAATTAACGTATTTTATATATGGTTGTTAAACATTTTTCTTCATTTTTCAACTTAATTTAGATTAACATTTTAAATTATACTATTAAACATTTTACCAATTGCTACTGCCTACCTGGTGATCCATGACCTGAGCTGATGGATGAAAGGCTACCCTCACTTACTGCGCTGCTTCTCTAGAAGTCAGTAAGGTCATATGCACAGCGAATGTGCGTGAAGACCATGCCAGAGGGCAGGAGTACTGACTGATGCCAAAGGAATATGGGCAAGGTACATTGCCCATAGGATACATGGACCCTGTTTGAGCTTTTCCCCCACCAAGACAGAAGCCCTGACCCTGTAATTGCTTGAAACACAGATGTAGAGTAATTGAAGCTAGCTTTGGAGAGATTTGAGTATGAAGCTGGTAACCAACCCACCCAGATTCCAGCCTCCCCTGCTACACAGAAAGGCATTAATTTGTGGAGTTTCTACTATGGAGAAAACGTGTCCCTTCAACTACAGGGACTTCTTCATCCTAGGTAAGGGAACCCAGTCCCAGCTCCTTACCGCTCTCTACCTGATCACGGCGTCATGATTTACCTTCAGGGTCATCTCAGTTGCAGAATTCTCACCCGCAACGGGAGTATGAGCTGTTAGGACTGATCACTTACTGCCTATCCTGTGACAAATTCCCTGGCCATTTGCTGTGGCCTGTCCTGCAGCTAATTGGGGATTCAGGCTCTCAACTGCTCTCACTCCTGCCCCAGGCCATTTCTGCAACCCATCTGTCATGTGATCCTGTCCTGTCACTCAGCCTCAGACCTAGCAAAAGAGCTTCCAGGCCATTTCTAAGCCTAGCTGGAAGCATGCAATAAGGGTTCAGCTCACTGTGCCCTGCTGGGGCCAGACTCTCAGCCACTGTACAGGTTCTCCCTGGCTGGGGATGCCCTGGTCCTTTGCAGGATAGTTCTCTGGGTAGCCTTGCACTGACCTGGCTCTCCCTCACTTCTCACCATTCTCAAGAATAATAGTAGAATGAGCTGCAGACGCAATATCCCCAGAGAGGGAGCAAATAGCTGGAATAGCCTGGGCCCTGTTCCATTCCCCTCTAGAAAGGAGATGTCCTTCCATGGTTTAACCTAGTAAATTTGGTTGCTCAGGGACAGCTGCATTCTGGGGTCCCTCAGCTATGGTGTAAGTGGGGAGCACAGACTAGACCTTATCCACTGGAGTAGTGTTTTCTGAGCCTTAGAAAACCAACTGGCAATAAATCCTACACTTCTGCTGTCCCTTGCTGCCTATTTTTAAATAAGACACCCCTGGGACTTGTGCACGTGACTGTTCTGTTGTACTGACACTGACAAGTTGGTAGTCAGTACAGCTGCTGGAAGCCTCTGCTGCTCCCCCTGGCGATTCACTGTCCACTCGGTGTTCTCCATGGCCCTGCAGCTGATTCTCCCTCCTCCCTCTGGCTGTCCTGCTTCTCAGCTGCTCCTTTTTCAGCTAGCTGTCTGTGGCTTCCTCAGGCTCCCTTTCTGCTGGTAAGCTCTCCGTGAGTATTCTCCATCTGACCATTTCTTGCTCCGACTCTTTGGTCTGCCTTTCCTTCTGTTTCTTTCTCTTTCTTTACTTTCTTATCTTCCCTCCTTCTCCCTTTTTCCTCCTCTTCAACTCCTCCCCTCCTTCACCTTCTCCTCCTTCTTCTTGCCACTGGGATTGAATTCATGACCTTCACTCTGACCTACATCCTAGGTGCTTTTTTCTTTTACATTTGTTGTTTGGTTTAAGACAGGTTTTCACTAAGCCTGTAAATTGCCAGGCGAGGTCCAAATTTACAATCCTCCCACCTCAGCCTTCTAAAGCTGGGATTACAAGTGTATGCAACTAAAACCAGCCCTCTATTTTCGACTCTGTCTTTTGTCTTGGTGTCCCCTGATCTCTTATTTATTACTTTCTTTAGCTGCACCTGGATCCCTCCAACTGCCCATGCCTCCTGTTTCCTGTTTTGTCTGACAGCTGTGTGTTCCTCAGATGCTGTCTTTCTAGCAGATCCTTGTTCTGTGGCACTATTTTTCTTCAAAAAAATTTTTATACAAGATCTTACTATGTAGTTCAGGCTGGCCTTGAACTGACTATGTAGCCCAGGCTGGGCTCAAACTCACAGAGATCCTCCTGCCTCAGCCTCCAAGTGCTAGGAGTACAGGTATTTGCCACCATGCCTGGTTGGCACAATTTTTCTGATGGATCTCCAGCTTATCTTGGTGTTCCCTGGTTACTAAAAACTTTTCTAGTTCTTCCTGACTGTTCCTGGTTCATACAGACTAGCTGCTGCTCTGGGCTCTGGATTTTTCCTTGGCCCCTTGGACAATTCCTTGCATATGTCACTAATTTGTCATCCTGTGATTTTTACATATCTGATCCATGGACCGTGCTTCTTAGTCATGCCAGTCTGGCTGGCTCCTTAGCCTAGGCTTTTAGTCACTAAAGCATACTGTTTCTGTTTGTTATATGTCATAAATGGATTTTGTACTTCCACTGCATCCAATATTCATTACCTCTGATGATAGCCTTGTTCCTCTGGACTTTTTATGGGTAGGGTAACTAATCATTACAGTTTGCACAGCAAAGCTGTTTTAGCACTGAAAGTCCCATGAGCCCTCAGTTACAGGCAAATGGAGATGATGCTCATCCCATTCCTGGGAATCCTGGCTGTGCCTATGTCTTCCTGGCTTCTTCATTTGCCTTAGCTCCAGCAACTACCATATGGGACCTTTGGCCATTAACACTCTTTAGTAATTTGCACTATTCCTTGTGAATCATCTCATTCTCTAGTCTACTTCTCTAGTTGATCAGGCAGCCACCCAAACCAGATATATAGTGAGTGCTCAATTGCCTGCTCCTTATTTCATTTGGCTATTTCCTGGCACTTTTGGCTGACTCCCAGAGCCAAGCACATTTTGCTGTTCTCTCTGGCTATGCGCTAACTGTAGTGACTGGTCCTTGAGCCATATATTCCCTCATACTGTAAGCCATTCTTCATCCTTTGCCTTCATCTTTGCCACTGTTTCATGGACTCTGTCCTTTCCCTGATCTCTGAACACTTTTCCTGCCCCCTTTGGTTGCCACTGCTTCTCAGAGTCATATTTCCCCTTTCTTATTCCCTCATACCTTTGTTTACATTTCTTTGTATATGCTCACATTATCCTCTGAAGCCAGGAACTATTGTTCATTTCCTCTGGCAGTTGCTGTCCTCCAGGCTCGTACCCAGCTTCTTGAGCATTTTTGCTTTTTCCATTTTATCTGATTCCTCACACCTCAGGGAGCTATTGTCTGGTTCCTCTATTTCCTAGCCCCTCTTTCTATTTCATACAATTTCACAATCCTTCTGTTTTGGGGGTTTTGCTTTTTGAAGTACTGAGGACTGAACCCAGGGCTTCCCACTGAACTACTGAAACAAGTTCTCGAAAAGGTGTTAAACTACCCAGGCTGGGCTAAAATTTGTAACCCTCCTGCTTCAGCGTCCTAGCATGCTGGACCTGCAGGTGTTTATCACCATGCTCTAGTGATCCTCTGATTGTGCTTTAAACCACCCGCTCTTCCCTGCTCCCCCAGTGATGCTGACTTCCCCAGTCTCAACAACTGTTCCATAATTTCTCTACCAGTTACTTGCAGTAGCTGACTTGTGTCCTGTTTGTCCCACTGAGCCTCTACCTGTTTCCATGTCTTCTGGGCTATTTCCATCTCTAGTAAGTGCTACATGATTCCTCCAGTTGCTTCTTCTTTGTTCTCTTCAGGTTTAGCCACTGTTTGTTGGACCAACTGGCTGCTTCTTAAACCCTGGGAACATTTTTGTAGGTTCCATGATATCTGTGTTTATATCCTGCTCCCTGACATCTAATGAAAAAAACAAGAATCTAACAAATAATTATTAACCATTATTAATCATTATTAAATAGTTATTAATAGTCACCAGACTGTCATTTCCCTCTCGTCTTGAGAAGGCCCGGAGACTTGTGGTTGTAAAAGAAAAGATGAATGGAGAAAATGTTTTGTGAGCCCAGAACCATTCTAGAAACCCCACACATTTGTTGGGCAACAGTCATCTGCAGAGTTGGGAAAGACCACACCATTATGGCCGCAATCTGTGGCTTAGTGGTTTATGAAGACTACTATCACATATTGACTACTGTCAATTTTTCATTCATTTACCAACTATTGCTCCTGTACCATTGATTTAAGATATATAGCTTCAGTAACTCAGACAAAAAGATTTAACTATAGGAATTTTACAGTTTTAACCACATGAGAAAACCTGAAATACCCTAAATGCATATCAATAGCGGATTGGTTGGAGAAGGATTAGGGAGATGTTGGTCAAGGCATCCAAAGTTTGTTAGATGAAGAAAATAAGTTTTTGTGATGTATTGCCTAGCAGGTTACTATAGTTAATAACAATGTAGTGTTTATGGTAGTCCCCATTGGTGTCAGTTACCTATGACCAACTATTGCCCAAAAATATTAAATACAAAATTCCACATCTCTCTTAAGAAAGAGCTTACATTCACATACTTTTATTACAAGCACATGGTTATATTTTTCTATTTTATTATTGTTTATTGTTGTTAATTCTTACTGTGGCTAGTTTTTAAATTAAACTTTATCATACATACATATGTATAGCAAAAAATCATACAATCATGCATTAACAGCAGGGATATGTTCTAAGATGTATGAAGCAATTCTGCTATTGGGCAAACATCATAAAGTATACTTGCACGAACTAAGATAGCAATAACATCACTTGGTGATACAATCTTATGAAACCACTATTGTATGTGTTGTTCATTGTGACTGAAATGTCATTTTTGATAGGATTTTATACAGAGGGTTTGGTACTATGTGAGGTTTCAGGTGTTTTGGGGTTGGTGTGATTTTGGAACATTAATGACATGTGAGGACTTCATATATTTCAAAATTGCTAAGAGAGTAGATTTTAAATATTTAAGCTGAAATAAAAAATGTTAGGCTGGTGATTTATCTCATTGGTAGAATACATTCCTAGTATGCATGAAGTGCTGGGCTCCATCGCCAGTACTGAAAAACAAAAGCAAGGGTAAATATGCGCAGTGATATGTTAATCAGCTTGATTTAATCATTCTTTATGTGTGTATAAACTTACAGTGTACTCCATAAATATGCATAATTGTTATTTGGCAATTAATTTTTAAATGCTGGACTGATTAAATTACAGATATCATATGTTTGTTAAGAAAAATATTTCCTGCCTAGAAAATTATGTTACACTACCAAGTTAAAAAGCAATAACCATGGAGAAGGAAATGTAGCTAAGTGGTAATTTACCTAGAATGTGCAAGCCCCTGGATTCAATCCCCAGCATAAAAAAAGGGATAGCCAGGTGTGGTGATGCAGGCCTGTAATCCTAGCTACTCTGAAGGCTGAAGCAGAACTACAAGTTTGAGGCCAACCCAAGTAACTTAGACAGACCTTGTCTCAAAACAAAAAAATGAAAAAGGTTTGGGATATAATTCAGTGTGAAGGTCCTGCATTCAATCTCCACTACCACTGGGGAGGAAAAAGAAGGCAGCTACATAGTATGATTCCATTTTTAAGCCTTGGAGATATATATGCACACATATATGTACATATGTGTGTATATATATATATACATGTATATATGTAGATGGCATGCATGCATATTCAGAACCCCATACATATACTCAACTTATATGCACAGGCAATGGAAAAACAACTGAAAGGAAATGTAGTTCAATATTAATGATGGTTAACTTTGGGTAACACTGTAATTACAAGTAAGTTTGTATCCTTTTCTATTTGCTAACCTGCATTTCCTAACATTTTATTATAAAATTATGAAATGACAAAAATCAAATCAATTTTTAAAAGTTTAATATTGTCCCAATGACCACACGTCCCTGGGCTCCTACTCTGGCAAGCCTTCCCCCAATGGCAGCATCCACAGGAAGGTCTTTAAAGCAGGATGTGGTTCTTTTGTGGCCTTCCTCTCTGAGAAAGAAGCCTGGTTTTCTGCTACAGTACTATGACAGGGGGTATGTGGCTCCAGGGCAGTGCTACCACTTCTAACTTGAGAAGCCAGAACTAATCACATACCTCTTCCAACTAGGAAGAAGAGCTGGAATGGCCCTAAAGACAGTGGTTGCCCTACTACTTGCCAGTCTCTAAGTTTCGAGAAAAAGGATCTTTCCACACTTACATCAGGATAAAGTCTCCTTTATCTTGATGGCAATCAGCAGATTGCCAGAGATAGGGGAAAATGAGAGTTTGGGGAAGGGGGTCAACTGAATGTGCTGGGGTGGGAAGGGGGGATTGCATCTCCCATCGCCACTGCCAACAGCTACTTCTCTCCACACCTTGGCCTCAAGTGGCCTGCAAAATCTCCTGCCCCTCTCTATCAGGCCATGGAGCTGGACCCTCCACATCCCTCCTCTTCTCCATCAGCAGGATCACTCTCTCCACTAAAACCCACAGGGCTCTAAATGTGGTTATTTTGGTCATGTCGGGCTCCATCTCAGTGGGAGGAGGGTAGCAAAGCTCGAATTTCCCACTTCTTGTGAATTTTCTGCCCCTGTCCTGAGGCCCTAAGGACAATTCAGGGATATCACCACACTGAATAAATCCCTGCTCCTGGAGTCCTCTCCCTCCTCATGGTCACACAAGCTTCCAAATCTCTCTGCAGTCAGGGGCAGGGGTGACTGAGAAGAGGCCTCATTGTCTAGCATATTCATGCTGGGCTTCAGCCCTCAGGCTCTGCCAATGATGATTCAGTCCTTCCCAGGAGCTTGAAGCCAGGCTGGTATCTGTGGACTTACCCAGGATGCTAGCACAGGCAAGTTGTGTTGGAAGGATATTCCGTGGTCTCCGCTATGGGGCCTGGCTCTGGACTTTGGAAGCTCCAAGAAAGCTGTAAAGACAGTGTACACATAGCCACTTTCTGGCCACCCATGGATGCTTCCTGGGGGTAGCAAAGGGCAGGTCACTGTGTTGGATACTACAGAAAAGTTCAGTATAATAAACACGAAGCAGGGGATATGGGGGAAACTCACAGGATTTGGTATAAAATAAATACGGATTTGATTTTCAGCCCTTCTATGTCCTAACTAGAAGGAGCAGTCTGGAACAGTCACTCTAGTCTGAGTTTCTTCATATGAAAACACCTATCCCACAGAGTTGTTAAAAGAAATGAAATAGTGCTTCTGAAGCACTCATGCCCTGCTACCCAGTCCCTAGAATTTGCTCAATTAGCAATAAATGTTGCTATTATTACAAAGTGAAAGCCATGTTTTCTTAGGCATCTCACTTAATTTTCATACTCAACCTGAGAACTAGGCATTATTATTATTATTCCTATTTAGTATCTGATTCAGCTATTTGTAGATAGATAGATAGATAGATAGATAGATAGATAGATATCCACCCCCCAATATCACTAGCTTAGAGGGAAAGATAAATTCAAACCCAGGTATTCCTAGCTCCAAAGTGCTTTTTCCTAACTAGTGAGTCATATAGTATTCTATGCATGATATAATTAAAGTAAGCATTTGTCCTTCGAAGCTACAGCCTACAGAGTGTTTTGGCTGAAGGGTGACTATGCCCCATGAGCAGAAACTGAGCGTCTGTATAATTCAGCATATATTCTGGGAAACTTTTGTCAAAGATGGAAACTTAAATTTACCCTCTTCTCTCACAGCTTTATATGTACTAAATTTTAAATCTGCTTGACAAAAACTGCTGTGAATGTTGCTCCTCAAATAATCCCTAACATAGACAACACACTCTTAATAGACATTTGCATTGCTCTGTTTTAGGAATAAGACATTGAGCCGCTGGAGGGGGAGTACAAACCTAACCTCCTATAGGATACCCTAAATCATAGTTCACATGCAGAACCAGTGACCTTCATAAAATTCAGTAATAGTCCTTATAGTCCATCATGTGCCATCTCACACAGTCCTGAACTGATCGTTGTTCACAATGCCCCCCTCAACTGGCTCCCAAAGATATGTGATCATTAAATGATCCGAGGCTTGCAATCAATCATTTATTACCTTAGTGCCCCAGCCAATGCTCATAGACAAAATTGGTGACGTCAAGTACTGACTCCTCCAACTCTTATAAAGTTCTAGAATTTCTAGATGTCCCAATCACTTACCTATGTATGCCTCCAATTTTTTCCCTTTAATGAATTCCCAAAATATTACTCACTGCCCCCATATAACTGGAAAAATTGGCAATTTGCTGACCATCCGAGGTCCCGCCACAAATTGCCAAGGTCCCGTTGCAAATTGCCAAGCCATCCTAGGTCTCACTGCTTCGACTTACTGGAGGCACAGTTACATTGAGTTTGGGAGTCAGAGAGCTGAACAGATAGCTGAGTCGGCAGGGTGTCTACATAGACCTGTGGTGAGTGAGGGGAGTGGAGCCATTCCATAAATAGGGGGGCTCTGGTGAAGGACATTCTGGCACAGGGCAGGACTGGCAAGTACAAGGGGCAGCAGTAACCAGCCAAGTGTTCCCTTCCCAAACGGGATTGGTGGAGTGAGCTAGGCCTGGGTCATTGACCTGGCTGAAACCCAATAGGTTATCTGAAATCAAGTCCCTACAGCGATGGCACACACTAACCACACTAACCCAGTGAAGCCTCAGAAGTTTGACTGACTAGGAGGGGAGGTGGCACAAAGTAATACAGTACAGGCCACAGCAGTTTGACTGACCTGGAGGGGAAGCGGCACATAGTAATACAGTGCAGGCCACAGCAGCTTGACTTATCTGAAGGGGAGGGGCCAGCATACACTGTCCCTGTCTGCAACTCACTAGCACATGGCAGTGGGAAGGGTCATCTAGCCAGTGCACTTCAGAAGAATTGTAACCAACAAAGAAAGAAGCTGGGGCCTCCTGGAAGAAGCAAAAAAGATGGGAAGAGGAAGCAACAACAAAAAGTCCCCAGGCCCCAACCCTGAGAACATTGACCCAGGACAGATAAATACAAAGGAGAATGAGAACAGCAAACATGCAATATCAGACACAACACCAGTGGACATAAAGAGATATATTCAGGACCTCATAGACAAGTTCAAAAGTGAAATATTTAGCTAAATAGAGCAAGATAACAGGGAATCAAGAAATAACAATTCAACATTTGTAAGGTGATGCAAAGAATAACATCAAAAGACTATTCACAGAAGTAATAGCTGAAATTTTCCCAAACATTTGCAGACAATATGAACTTAAAAGAAAGAATGATTAAAAGAGACAAAAAAGGTCACTACATACTAGTTACAGGAAACTTCAAGAGGAAGAGATAACAATCTTAAATATATATATACATCAAATGTGAGAGCAAATATTACCAGAAATGAAATATCAAATAAAGAATAACACAATTTTAGCAAGAGACTTTAACATCCCATTGACGCAAGGAGACAGATCAACTAGACAGAAAATCATCAAAGGAATGATAGAACTGAATCACACCTGTGAACAAATGGACTTAGTAGAAGGATACAGAGTATTCCACCCAACAACATCAGAATATAAATTCTTCTCAGCTGCACATGGAACATTCTCTAAGATAAACCATATGAGAGCCCACAGAACATGCTTAAGTAAATACAAAAGAACTGAAATTATCCCTTGCATGTTATCTGATC
The DNA here is from genome assembly GCF_034190915.1 of Cavia porcellus. Taxonomy (NCBI): domain Eukaryota; kingdom Metazoa; phylum Chordata; class Mammalia; order Rodentia; family Caviidae; genus Cavia; species Cavia porcellus. The sequence goes on from NW_026947486.1 coordinate 19,070,647, forward strand.
ATGGTGCCATGAAACTAGAAATTAATGATAAAAGAAACTACAAAAATTCCACACACAATGTAAACTGAATAATACACTCCTGATCAATCAGTAGGTCATGGAGGAGATTAAAAAAGAAATTAAACAATATCTACAAGCAAATGAAAATGCAAACACAACCTACAAGAACCTGAGGGAAACAATGAAAGTATATCTCAGAGGAAAATTTATTGTGGTGAACTCCCACATCAGGAAAACAGAATGAACATAAATAAACAACCTGATGCTACACTTCAAACATCTAGGAAAAAAAGAGCAAGTCAAACCCAAAGCCAAAAGAAGAGAGGAAATTATAAATTTCAGAGCAGAAATCAATGCAATACAGACTAAGAAAACAATACAAAGAATTAATGAATCAAAGAGTTGGTTCTTTGAAAGAATTAATATAATTGAGAAGCCCTCTAGCCAACATTATTTTAAAAAGCAATGAAAAAACTCAAATTTATGCAATAAGGAATGAAAAGAGTGAAATCACTACAGACTCTGTGGAAATGCAGATGATCATCAATATCTATTTTGAAAACCTCTACTCTCATAGCTTAATAACACAGAAGAAATAAAAAGATTCCTAAAATCCTGAGTGAGCAAAACTGGATCAAGAAGATGTAAAATTGCTGAATAACCCAATTTCAATTAATGACATTGAAAATGTAATTAAAACCTTACAAACAAAGAAAAGCCCAGGTCCTGAGGGATTCACTGTGGAATTCTACAACAAATTGAAGGAAGACTTAATTCCAGCATTTCTCAAACTCTTCAATGAAATTTAAAGGGAAGCCATTCTCCCTAACTCATTCCTGGAAGCAAATATTATGCTAATACCAAAACCTGAGAAAGACCCAATCAAAAAAGAGAACTACAGGCCAATCTCCCTAATGAACATAGAAGCAAAAATTCTCAACAAAATATTGGCAAACAGAATGCAGCAAATCATCAAGAAGATTATACAGTATGACCAAGTGGGATTCATCCCAGGAATGCAGGGATGGTTCAACATATGCAAATCAATAAATGTAATCCATCATATCAATAGAGCCAAAAATAAGAATCACATGGTCACTTCTATAGATGCAGAAAAAGCTTTTGTTAAGGTTCAACACTCATTCATGATAAGAACTCTACAGAAAATCAGAATAGATGGTCTTTACCTTAATATGATAAAAGCTATCTATGTCAAACCAACAGCCAGTATCATACCAAAGGGTAAAAAACTGATGGCTTTCAATCCAAACTCAGGAAGAAGACAAGGATGTCCATTTTCACCACTCCTATTAAATATAGTGCTGGAAAAATTAGCCAGAGCAGTTATAGAAGAGGGAAAAACAAAAAGAATAAGGATAGGAAAAGAAGAAGTTATCATTTTTGCAGATGACATGATACTCTACATAGAAGGCCCACAAAACTTCACTAAAAGACTTCTAGATGCAATAACCAAATTCAGTAATGTAGCTGGATACAAAGTCAACACTCAAAAATCAATAGCATTCCTATACACTAACAACAAACTCACTAAGAGGGAAATAAGAGAAGCCACACCCTTCACAACAGCATCCAAAAAATGAAATACTTAGGAACTAATCTAACAAAAGAAGCAAAAGTCTATTCAGGGAAAATTATACTACCCTGAATAAGAAATTGAAGAGGATCTCAGAGAATGAAAAGATATTCCTTGTCCATGGATAAAAAGAACAAACATTGTGAAAATGGCCATTCTCCCAAAATTGTTATGCAGATGTGATGCACTTCCAATCAAAATACCATTAGCATACCTCACAGATCTAGAGAAATCACTCCTAAAATTCATCTGGAACAAGAAAAGACCTAGAATAGCAAAGGCAATTCTGAGCAACAAAGGCAAGGCAGGAGGCATCACAATCCCTGACTTGAAATTATACTACAAAGCTACTGTAATAAAATCAGCATGATACTGGAATAAAAAGTGATCTAAAGATCAGTGGAATAGATTAGAAGATACAACTACAAACACAACCAGCCATCTTATCTTTGACAAAGGTCTCAAACACGTTCACTGGAAGAAAGATAGCCTCTTTAACAAATGATGCTGGGAAAACTGGCTCTCCATATGCCAAAAACTAGACTACTAAAACTAGATAGTGCATGACTATTTAGATCTTTGATTCATTTTGACTTTAGTGCATGATGATAGTCATGAATCAAAGATCTAAATATTTTTAAAAAATCATTAAATCTGTTGAAAGTCAAAATAGATAGAAATCTTGAAGACATTAGGAGTAGGCAAAGAATTAATTAACAAAAATCAAACTACACAGGAAATACTTCCCATAATCAATAACTGGGATTTTGTCTTTTTAAAAAGTTTCTGCATGTCAAAAGAAATCTCCAACACAGTAAAAAGGAAACCTATGAATTCTGAGAAAGTCTTAGTCAATCATTCCCCAGACAAAGGATTTTTTGAGGGGTGGGGTACCGGGAATCAAACTCATGGACTGAGCACTTGCAAGGCAGGTGCTTATGCACTGAGCTAAATCCCCAGCCCAACAAAGGAATTTTGTCTAGAACATATAAAGAACAACTACTTTCAAGAAAGACACATTATGGTGCCTATTGCTGATTTCCTATTGTCATACTGTGAAATCCAGTAATGCTTTTATTCTTTGTTTAGAGTGGTTTTAGTCTGTTTTGAATTATTTAATTTCAACATATATGAAGGTATGAACAGCTACTTTGAAAAGAACAAGAGACATTATAGTAGCCATTGTTGATTTTCCTATTGTCTCGTTTTGAATGCCTATAATGCTTTCATTATCCTGTTTTGATCAATTCTATACTGTTTTGTTTTGTGGGAATTCATTGTGTGTGAAGATATAAACAACTAGTTAGAAGAAAATAAGAGACATTATAGTAGCCACTGTTGATCTTCTGTTGTCTTGCCTTGAAATCCTGTGTCATTTACATTGATTTCTTCTGATCTTCTTTGTTATATTTTGTTTTACTCTCTTTAAAATAAAAATAAATAAAAAGAAAAATACCTGCTGTGTTTGGTGCACACACACACACACACACACACACACACACACACACACAAACTTAAATAAGCAACCTACTAAACCATCAGTGGGGCCATGCCCAGCAAACTCCAAGCAGCTGGTAGAGGCCTGAATCCAGTCCCAGACCCTGAGCATGTATGGGTTGAAACCCAGAACTCAGTGAAGCCTTGCAACATTGCTCCCAGGTGGTAAGACCACTCCTTGTGTCTGAAATCACCTGAGGACACATGGGAGGTCCAAGCATGCCTAACTGGGTCACGCCCAGCTAACTCCAAACAACTGGCAAGGGCTTGAATTCAGTCCTGGACTCTGAACAGGTCTGGGTTGAATCCCAGAACACAAGGAAGCCTTGGAACATGGCTCCCAGGTGGTAAAACCACGCCCCATGTCTCAAATCACAGAAGGACACACAGGAGTCCCCACGGGTCAAACTGGGCCGTGCCCAGCAAACTCCAAGTGGCTAGCAGTTGCCTGCTGTTTGCCTCAGGAGCCAAAGAGGGCCAGGTGATTCTCAGTGTATGGGGGAAGTTTTGAAACATCGCTCAAAACCCAGAAATACAGGAAAGAGCAAAATGCAATCTCAAATTTCCAGCCCAACCCAAGCAAGCCAAGGAGACATGGACACAGAAGAAAATATACACCTGAAATTTCTGAAATGGTAACTACTTAAGTAAAGAAACAACTCTGGGAAACTATAAAAGAATTCAAATCAGAAATAGTCTCCCAGGGTTGAAACAGGGGCTCAGAGTTTGAGGCATCCATTGCTACACCACCATGGCAGACCAGCTTTATCTAGAAAATATGGGCAAGTTTGTTACGGACCAGAACAAGACCGTGACCTACAAATGGCTGAGCTATACATTAGGGGTTCGTGTTAACCAGGCCAAACAGATGCTGTATAATTATGTTAAAAGGAAACAGAAGGAAAATTCAGGAACTCAACTGCATGTCACCTATTTGGTGTCTGGCAGTTTCATTCAAAATGGACATTCTTGCCACAAGGTTGCAGTAGTAAGAGAAGATAAATTAGAAGCAGTGAAGTCCAAGCTAGCTGTGACTGCCAGCATCCATGTATACAGCATCCAGAAAGCTATGCTAAAGGACAGTGGGCCTCTGTTCAATACCAACTATGACACCCTTAAAAGCAACTTGCAGAACTGTGGTAAGTTTAGTGCCATATAGTGTGCAGCTACAGGCCTGCAGAATCCCTACAGAATCCACATCTTCCAGAAAGTTTGAGCAGTCAAATTTTCAGGCATCAAATGAGACACAAGGCAATAATGTGCTAATCACCACCAATGGTCATGGCCCACCTCCCTCCAAACAGATTTGCCAGCATCCCAAAGGAATTATGAGAATGTTTGCTTCTAAAGCTGCTACTGAAACCCAAGATACCAACAAGGAAACCAACACAGAGGCTAAAGAAGTAACAAATGTATCTTTGACTGGCAGCAAAGCCTCCAGAAAAGTGAATATGATCAATTTTTCTGGGAAATCTGCTATGAGAATTGAACCTCAGAACCTTGTGCTTACCAGGCAGGAACTTATGCTGCTGAGCTATATCCCCAGAATCAATTTTCCTAATGCTCAGGAAGTAGAAACAATACAAAGATCTAGAGTGGACAAGTGGAAGGAAATGTGGAATATCCAGAAAATGGAATATTATTTAACCATAAACAGGAATAAAATTATGTCATTTGTACCATATTTAACTCCTATTCTGTTTGCAATATTTTGATGGGAAAGTTAGGAAGCATTGATACTTGAAATAATAATATTGAAAATATAAGAAAGTAAAGTACACTACTATTGAGTGGTTTTAAGTTTCCCAGTCAGGTCTTCAAAATTATAGATTACATTTAATTCACCATCTATAACTTCAAATAATATGTATGATTTATAAATTATTATACTATCCTAATCTTAACAGCCAAGACTAAGATGTTTTTTTCTACACTGTAGCTGGCTTAAGATGTGATTAAACATGTAACCAAAAAAAAAAAAAAAAAAAACCAGCAGGGCTGGGGCCTGCCTGCACCAACTTTCTGGTTTCCTGCCATGCTTAGCCAGCTCCAAGCAATTGGGCCTGCCTGCCTGCACCCTGAACTCTGGAGACTGGACGGCCTGGTGTGAGTGTCCCTGCACCATCCCGATCCCCAGGAGGGATTTTAATATCATAGCTCCCACAGGCCAGGGAACTTTGTGGGTTCCTGGCACACTGGACCAGCTCAGCAGGGCTTGGCCCTGCCTGCCCAACCCACAGTGACCCTCTCTCAGTCAGGGGAACTGGGCAGCCGGAATCCCAGAAGCTCAGAGCATAGAAGAGGGTTTCCAGACTTGGAAAAAAAATGGCAGCTTGCTAGGGGATCGGGCGGAGAGTCTCTCCAGAGAAATCATATTAGAAGCTAGAATATGACAACATGGAGAGGGCCAGACAAATGGATAATGATTCTTATTAACCAAGAGAGCGCGGCTGGAGGATTTAAAGTCGTGCTGAGACTGTGAAGGCTGATAACGGGAGGCTGCAAATCCCGCACCTTTAAATCAGCAAACTGACCCATGGACCCAACAGGAAAAGCTGTGCTGGCTTTTGGTGACTGCTGGAAACTGAGACCTGGGACCCCGAGAAGCAGCCAGGACTGCCCCGCTGCACCAGAGGAGATTGTGAAAGGCTCTGGAGCTCTGAAGCTGAACACTGTGCAGATTTCTGACCATTCCACGCTGTGCCAAAAGTGCAGGGAGGGCAAGCGGCATGGTGTGCAGTAGACCCAAGAGGAGGACCTGCACCAAACCCTGGTGAGTACTGGGGACCCCGCGGCTGCTGGGGTTGGCCAGAGAACATCTTGGAACTGGGCAGTGCCCGCCACCACGGGGACATCAATAACACAGAGAGTCGGGCGGCAGACATCTTAGAGATGGACAGAACCTACAGCTTGGTGACATCACCGAGTCGCCCTGTAGGGAGGTCTGGTGGAGGACATCTTGAAATTGAGCAGAGCCTGATGCCGTGCTGGCTTCAGCGTCATACAGAGAACTAGTTGAAGACATCTTGGATTTGGGCAGACCTGCTGTCCTGGTGTTCCTGTCAAGAGAGGTCTGGAAGAGAACAGCTGGGATTTGAGCAGAACCCTGTGCCACAGTGACATTAGTCAGCTGCTTCTGGTACAGAGAGAACTGGCAGGAGCTACTGGGGCTAAACCAAGCCTCTGCTTGGGGCCCAATAAGCAGATACAAAATGTTGGGCGCAGGTGCTCAACATACCATACCCCACCCGGGACTAAGGACCACGCCAGCTTCTGCAATGCGCTACGTCCCTCTCCAAATTAGTCACCCCGTGCTCACTTCGTATTCACCACAGCTGAGTATATTAGCCAGAGCCCGCGTCTCATTCCAGCCCTTCCTCCTCGTGGCAGCCCTCGTGGCAGCCTGATTGGCTACAGTCAGATATATAAGCCAGAACCCACAACAATAAAGTTGGCAGTTCCTGTTACCCACCTGAAGCGTTTCCTGTCTCATTGGGGAGCTGCGCCGGTCAACAAAATAGTCACAACTCAGTGACATCCAGAAAATACAGCCTAATTTACGGATTGACTGGCACAGAGGCTGGAGGCTAGCCTGTACCACCCCTGCATCCCAGCCTACCCCTGATAACAGCAAATTGGGGAGGACAGCAAAATCTCAAGTCAGCACGCTTCTGAAAGGCCCTAAGCAATATGGAGAGAGCCAGAGACCCCCAGGACATTCCAGTCTGAAAGAATCGAGAAACATGACAAGAGATAAAAATAAAAAAAACTCCAGCTGCCCAACATGAGAAAATAAGCCCAGGAGAAGTAAACACTGAAGAGAAGAAGCACAGTAACCATCCAATACTTGACACAGCATCAGCCAAAATTAAAAAATACCTTCATGATCTCATAGATGAATTTAAAGCTGTACTCCTGATCCAAGTGAGGCAAGATATAAAGAGATTAATTAAAGAAATGACAAGCCCCACCCAAGAGAACACAGATGGAAGAACTGAGGAAATCAGAAAAGAAAGAGAAACTTTTGAAGAAGAATTTAAACATAACTTAGAATACATGAAACAGATCCAAAGAGATTACCAGGAAATCAAAAACTCCATTGAACACTGTCAAAGTGCCTTGACAGAAACTAAAGACAGCCTTCTGAAACTTGAAGAGAGATTTATGGCATATGATCGTGAAGGAAAAAGCCTCTTAAAAATAACAAGGAACCAGAAAGAAATAATTCAAAGGCTAGAAGATGACAAAAAGATACATAACTTAAGAATAAAGAATGTGAGTGAGGAAGCAGGAGCAACCAAAAATGAAATACAAAGAATATTCACAGATATATTTAAGCAAAATTTCCCATGTATAGCAAAAAGAAATGATATCCAGATAAAAGAGGTATACAGAACACCAGCTACCTACAACCAAAACTGATCTACGCCTAGACATATAATAATCAAGATTCCAGAAATCCACCAAAAGAACAGAATATTAAAAGCAGCCAGAGAAAAGATGCAGATTACCTACAACAGGAAAATTATCAAAATAACAGCAGACTTTCAACACAAACTCTTAAGTCAAGAAGGGAGTGGGGAGAAATATTCCAAGTCGTGAAAGAAAATAATATGCAACCAAGGTCATATACCCATCAAAACTCTCTCTCAAAATTAATGGAGAAATAAGATGCTTCCAAGACAAGGAGGAACTGTGGGAGTTCGTGGCCACCAATCCAACCCTACAGAGAGTGCTGAAGAACATTACAGAGAAAGAGAGGAAGGGATACCAGGATTCCAGCAACAGTGGCAGAGAGGCCTCAATGGACAGGGCAGACAGTGGAATGAGGGAATAAGGTGGACATGTTATAGCAGAAAAGTGGAATAGCAGACATGAGGCAGAGACGGTAAGCTATAGTCTTTAGTATAGACAGCTCTGAAACACTATTAAAAAAGGGCAGAGGTCATTGTTAATGGTGTATAAGGATTTAAAAGACACAGTAGTCTTATCACCATATTTAGCTTGAATTTAATTTGTTCTGGTCTGTCCACTCATGTCAGATTTGAGGGCACACACATCTTGACCCAAAAATAGCAGGTTATACCATGGTAACTATCCTTACTTTCCTATTAACTTAAACTGAAATCCTGTAATACTTACATTGTCTTACTATGACTGATCTTAATTGAATCTGAATCATAAGACTATGGGCTGGCCTTGGCTGATTTTATTTGAATTTGGTATGCTTGTTAGTATCAACCCTAAAAGTAGAGGCAACTACTCTGAAGATGACAAGATGTAAAGGATATCCATACTGGTATTAACTATTAACAGCTCTCAAATCCTACAATGCTTTCAAAGTTGAGTTTTTATAAAAATAGGTAATACTATGTTTAACTATATTAAGCCGGTGTTGTGGACAAATCTATTGAAAATAACAAGAGAAAACATAGTAACTATGGAAGATCATTTATATTGTGGTCTTATATGTCTTATCCATTGCATGTTTTTCTAGGAATTTGTTTTGCTGTCTTGCTATGACTTGGTTTTCCCTATAATACAGAGAGGATATATATATATGTAGAAATTCACACATGAGTTTTTTTTTAATTATTTAGGGGAACAGATTATATAATGCAAGATGTAATGAACAGATACTCTGAAGAAGAGATACTAAGAAACCCGAGGCTAATTTTGTAGCATTATGATACAAATTCTAGCAATACTATTGTTCGCTGATTAGAATGACATTGGTCTGGTCTCTTGAGTTCAATTTCAGCATATGTAGAGATGGGGACAGCTATCACAAAGAGAATGAGAGATACAATGGTGGTTATTATTGTCTTCCCTAATGTTAGATCTTGAAGACCTAAAAAGCCTTCATCATCCTGTAATGATTTGATTAGTTCTATAATATGCAATAAGTATATAAAGTGGGTGAAGATGGGGGCAACTATTTGTAAGAAACTAGAGACAGTTAGATAGACAGTGAAGATCTCCAGTGGACTTGCTTTGAAATCTGTATTTCTTTAAATTGTTTTTTTTAACTGTTTTGTTCTGTTTTGATATGTTTAATCTTACCCTCTTTGAGATGTAAAACAAATGTGTAGGAGTGATAAACATATTACTGAGTTTTTGTTCGATCATTGAGCAGAACTGTTTGTAGTGTCACTTTTTGAATGTCATTCTAAATACTTTAATTCTATAACCTGAACAGCTATTTCTAAGATGACAATATGTAACTTATCAACCAGCAATTTCTTACCATTTGTTTTTCTGTAATTTTGTATTATTTCTACCTTTTTTTTAATCTCCATGTATTTTTTTGTTTCCTTTTCTTTAAATAAAAAAAGAGGGTTTCCAACAGGCCCAGGGGAAGCCTTGGAATAACACTTGAAACATGGAAATACAGGAAAATGACAAAACAAAACACCAAAATACAATCTCAAGCCTCTAGCCCATCCCAAGAAACCTTAGGAGCTATGTACATAGAAGAAAACATATGCCATACATCTGAAATAATACCAACTGAAATAAAGAAGCAACTCTGGGAAGCTTTAAAGGAATTCAAATTAAAAATAATCTCCCAGGTAAAAGAAGAAATGATAAAAGAAATGAAAGACATGCTGAAAACATTTAAAGAAGAGACAGTTTAAAAATTGGAGGAACTAAACAAAAAGATAGAATCCCTGGATGAACAATATAAGAAACAAACAGAATACATAAAGCAGATGCAAAAATTTATACAGGAAACTAAAAATTCCATTGAAAATTGTCAAAACTGCCTCAGTGAAAGTGAAGATACAATTTCAGACCTCGAAGACAAGATTGCAGCTAGTGAACAGGAAAGGAAAGATCTTTTAAAAATAACAAGGAATCGGGGCTGGGGATTTAGCTCAGCAGCATAAGCACCTGCCTTGCAGGCAAGTGTCGGTGTCACTCCCGGCCGGCAGGAAGGACACACAACAAAGTCTGGCAGTGGACAACCTTATCTTTTATTTTCCTTCTCCGTACAGCCTGCCCCGGGAATCCTCCCGGCCGAAGCCTCTGTTGGTCCGCTCCCCGCGGCTCCTTGCGTGCTTCTCCCTACAGTCTGTCCCGAAGCCTCTACCGGTCCGCTCTCCGCGGCTCCTTGCGTGCTTCTTCCTACAGTCTGTCCCGAAGCCTCTACCGGTCCGCTCTCCGCGGCTCCTTGCGTGCTTCTTCTGCTTCTTCTGCTTCTTCTTCTTTTCTTGGCGGGAGAGGCACTCACTTTTATAGGGTTCAGTTGTTGCTAGGCAGACTATCTTACAGGGCGGGTTGTGAAGCAGGAGATCTTACAGGGCGGGTTGTTTACCAAGCAGGAAGCAGGAGATCTTACAGGGCGGGTTGTTTACCAAGCAGGAAGCAGGAGATCTTACAGGGCGGGTTGTTTACCAAGCAGGAAGCAGGAGATAAGCGCCATCTTAGCACACTCGATGGGAGGGGTAATCTAGCTCAGGCTTTGCTCTTTCCTACAGGCCTCACGTCCGCCAAGTAAGGCGACCGGGCTCGGCCACGGCTCCCAACAGGCAAGCAGTCATGAGTTTAACCCCCAGTACTGATAAAAAGAGAAAAAGAAAAAAAATTTGTAAAAAAAAAATAACAAGGGATCAGGAAATAAAAATTCAACAGCTACAAGATGATGCAAAGAAAAACAACATAAGATTGATAGGGATAAATGAAAAAGAAGGAGACAACATAAAGGATGTCAAGAGGATATTTAGAGAAGTAATAGCTGTAAATTTCCCAAACATGAGATCGGAAACTGACATCAGGATCAGTGAAGCATATAGAACTGCAAATAGCCATAACCAAAATAAAACGACACCCAGATATATAATAATCACCATCCCAGAAATCCAACATAAGAATAGAATATTAAAAGCTGTCAGAGAGAAAAAACAGAAAAGGAAAACCTTATCAGAAGCACAGCAGACTTCTCAACACAAACAATAAAGTCAAGAAGGGCATGGAGTGAAGTATTTCAGATCCTAAAGGAAAATGATTTCCAACCTAGACTGATGTACCCTGAGAAACTGTCCTTCAGAATCAATGGAGAAATAAAATACTTCCATGACAAAGAATAGCTGGCCATGACAAAGAACAGCTGAAGAACTTCAAGATCACCATGCCAACCCTTCAAAGAATACTGAAAGACAATTTAGATACACTTAGGAAAAAAACACTAAGCAAAGCAGACAAACAGAAAGGAAAGATAAAGAAGCAACAGCAGAAAGATAGCATATCAACAATAAACCAATATATAACAATTATAACCATTAATGTAAATGGTCTCAATGCACCAATTAAAAGAAACAGACTGGCAGAATGGATCAAGAAATAACATCCAACCATATGCTGTTAACAAGAAAACCCATCTAACCCAGAAGGACACTCACAGACTGAAAGTCAAAGGATGGAAAACAATACTTCATGCAACAGGAACCCCACCCCCCAAAAAAAGCTTGAGTAGCTGTTATGTTTGCAGACAATGTGAACTTCAAAACAAGAATGATCAGAAGAGATAAAGAAGGTCATTACAAACTGTTTAGAGGAAAACTTCAAGAGGAAGAAATAACAATCTTAAATATATATGCACCAAATTCCAGAGTACCCAGTTATATGAAGCAAGCATTAATAGAAATGAAAAACCAAATTAACAATAACCCAATTATAAAGGAGTCCTTAACACACCATTGACACCAAGGGACAGATCAACCAAACAGAAAATCAGCAAAGAAATAACAGAACAGAATCACCCTGTGAAGAAATGAACTTGATAGACATATACAGAGTGTTCCATCCAACAACATCAGAATTCACATTCTTCTCAGCAGTAGATGGGACATTGTCTAAAATGGACCATATCCTATCTCACAGAACATATTTAAATAAATGCAAAAGAGTTGAAATTATCCCTTGCATTCTATCAGATCATAGCACAATGAAACTAGAAATTAATGATAAAAGATACTGCAAAATTCCCACAAACATATGGAAACTGAATAACACACTCTTGAATAATCAGTGGATCACAGGGAAAATTAAAGAAGAATTAAACAATACCTACAAGCAAATGAAAATACAAATACAACTTAGTGGACTCTGTGGGAGGCAATGAAAGCTGTCCTCAGAGGAAAATTTACTGCACTGAGTTCCCACATCAGGACAACAGAATGAACACAAATAAATAACCTGATGCTACACCTCAAACATCTAGAAAAAGAAGAGCAAGTCAAGCCCAAAGCCAAAAGAAGGGAGGAAATTATAAAAATCAGAGCAGAAATCAATGCAATAGAGACTATGAAAACAATCCAAAGAACCAATGAATCAAAGAATTGGTTCTTTGAAAGAATAAATAAAATTGATAAGCCCCCAGTCAACCTTATTTTAAAAAGGGAAGAAAAAGCTCAAATTCATGCAATAAGGAATGAAAAAGTTGAAATCATTACAGACTCTGTAGAAACACACAAGAACATCAACACCTATTTCAAAAACCTCTACTCTCAAAGGTTTGATAATACAGAAGAGATTGACAGATTCCTAGAAACATATGAAGTACTAAAGCTAGGTCAGGAAGGTGTAAAACTGCTGAATAACCCAATTTCTATTAATGAAATTGACAATGTAAGTCCTTACCTACAAAGAAGAGGCAGGACCAAACAGATTCACTGCGGAATTGTACAAGAAATACAAACAAGACCTAATGCCGACGCTCCTTAAACTCTTCAATGAAATTGAAAAGTAAGCAATTCTTCCTAAGTCATTCCTGGAAGCAAATATCACTCTAGTACCAAAACTTGAGGAAGACCCAACTAAAAAAGAGAACTACAGGCCAATCTCCCTAATGAACACAGATGCAAATTCCTCAATAAAATATTGGCAAATAGGATGCAGCAAATCATCAAGAAGACTATATGCCACGACCAAGTGGGATTCATCCCAGGAATGCAAGGATGGTTAAACATACGTAAATCAATAAATGTAATCCATCATATCAATAAAGTCAAAAGTAAGAATCACATGATCATTTCTGTAGATGGAGAAAAAGCTTTTGATAAGGTCCAAAATTCATTCATGATAAGTATCTTAAAGAAAATTGGAATAAATGGTCTTTACCTCAATATGACAAAGGTCATCTATGACAAACCAACATCCAGTAAAACATTAAAAGGCCAAAAACTGAAGGCTTTTACCTTAAAATCAGGCATAAGACAAGGATTTCCATTGTCACCACTCCTATTCAACATAGTACTGGAAATACTAACCAGAGAAATTAGACAAGAGAGAGAAATAAAAGGGGTAAAATTAGGAAAAAAAGAAGGTAAATTATCATTATTTGTGGATGACATGTTACTCTACATAGAAGACCCTCAAAACTTCATTGAAAAGACTCCTAGATATAATAAATAAATTCAGTAATGTAGCTGGATACAAAATCAATACTCAAAAATCAATAGCATTTCTATACACTAACAACAAGATCACAGAGAGAGAAATAAGAGAAGCCACACTCTTCACATTAGCAACCAAAAAAATGAAATATTTAGGAATTCTTCTCATGAAAGATATGAAAGATCTATATAGGGAAAATTATAATACACTGAAAAAAGAAATTGCAGAGGATCTCTGAAAATGGAAAGACATCCCTTGCTCATGGATATGAAGAATAAATATTGTGAAGATGGCCATTCTCCCATACAGATTCAATGCAATCCCAATACAAATACCATCAACATACCTCACAGATCTAGAGAAAACACTCCTAAAATTCATCTGGAGTGAGAAGAGACCTAGAATAGCAAAGACAGTTCTAAGCAACAAAGGCAAGGCAGGAGGCATCACAATCCCTGACCTGAAGTTATACTACAAAGCAACCATAGTAAAATCAACATGGTACTGGAATCAAAACTGAGCCGAAGATCAATGGAATAGATTATAGATACAACCACAACTACAAACACACTCAACCACCTTATCTTTGATAAAGGAGCTGAACAGGTTCACTGGAAGAATGACAGTCTCTTTCATAAATGGTGTTGGAAAAACTGGCTCTCCATTCGCCGAAAACTAAAACTAGACCCATGCCTATCACCATGTACTAAATTAAAATCTAAATGGATCAAAGATCTGAATATTAAAACAGAAACACTAAATCTATTGGAAGACAAATTGGGTAAAAACCTTGAAGACATAGGGGTAGGTAGAGAATTCATGAACAGGAATCAAACCGCATGGGAAATACTTCCCAGAATCAATAACTGGGATCACATCTTATTAAAAAGTTTCCACATGTCAAAAGAAATCTCCAGCATAGTGAAAAGAAAACCCACAAACTGGGAAAAAATCTTAGTGAACTGTCCCTCACACAAAGGACTTCTGTCTAAAACATATAAAGAATTAAAAAAAATCAGACACCCAAAATTCAAAAATCCAATCCAAAAATAGGCATCTGAGATGAATACACACTTCTCAGATGAAGAAATACAAATGGCAAGTAAATACATGAAAAACTGTGCATCATCATTACTCATTAGAGAAATGCAAATTAAATCCACACCGAGATTACATCTCCAGAAAGAATGGCCAGGATCAAAAGAACTACCAACAACATATGCTGGAGAGACTGTGGGGAAAAAGGAACTCTCCTGCTTTATAATGTTTACATTCATTAGTTGGAATGGTTTTATTCTCAGTTGTTTGATTTTATTGTCTGTGATTGTCTGAACAGCTATTTTAAATAAAACAAGTTATTATAATAGCTAGTACAGATTTAATGTCATCTTGTTTTAAAGTCCTACCATGCTTTTGTCCTTTTGTCTCCATGGGTTTTATCATGTTGTATCTTATTGGATTTTATTATGTGTGATAGTATAAACAAAATTTTTATGTACAAGGAGATAATATAATAACCATTGTTCATTTCTTGTTAGTTGGTTCTGAATGCCCTGTAATATTTTCATTCTCTTGAATGGTTTTATACTATTTTGTTATGTTTGGTACTACAGTGTATGAAGGTATTCTCAAATATTTCAAGGAAAGAGACACTATGGTAGCTGTCGCGTTGTCTTGTGATGAAACACTATGTTGCTTAAATTGTTTTGTTCTGATATGTTTTGTTATGTTCTCTTTTATCTCAATCTTTTTAAAACAAAAATTTTTTTAAAAAGAAATACAAAAAGTAAGTATATGAAAAATATTCAACATTACTGGTCATTCAAGAGATGCAAATTAAAACAACCCTGAGATTCCACCTCATCCTAGAAAGAATGACTATTATCAAGAAGGTCAACAAACAACCAATGCTGAAGGGGATGTGGGAAGAAAGGAACCCTTCTACACTGTTGTTCAGAGTGTAGACTGGTGCAACCACTGTGGAAATCAATGTGGACATTCCTTTAAAAACTAGGATTAGAGTTTCCACTTGACCCAGCTATTTGCCTGCTGGGTATCTTCCCAGAAGAATTAAAAACATTGCACCACAGCAATATATGTGCACCCAAATTTATACCAGCACAATTTGTAATAGCTAGATCTTGGAAACAGCTTGATAGCTCAGACCCTGGAATAAAATCCAAGGAAGCAAGAAATTAAGAAATTTGGAGCAAAGGCTTTATTTTAGGCCAGGCCTGGCGATGCAGCCTCTGGTAGCCAATATGGAAGACTGCGCGCCTCACAGGCTAAGGGTGGAGATTTTAAAGCTAAAAACCACAAAGCTATCAACCTATTTCAGATAACATTCTTGGTACATTCCGTTGCTCTCTACAGTTAAACGTTTTCCCTGAACAGCACACCTTGCAGAAGCATGTGGAGGGGGGTTGGGGGGGAAGATTTACAAGGAGCTGAAACTTAAGTCTTTACTGGAAATGGAATTTTAATCTTTATTGAAATGGCACATACAGAACAGGAAGGAGGGGAGTTGGTTAGAGCTAGGCCACAACAACAACCCAAATGCCCATCACTCAAAGAATGGATTAAAAAGATGTGGTATATTTATACAATGGAGTACTATTCAGCCATAAGGTTGGATAATTTCAAAAGTTTTGTAGGAAAATGGTTGCAACTTGAGTCCATATTCATTAGTGAAATAAATCTAACTCACATGTGTGAGCATCATATTGTCTCCCTAGTGTGAGAAGGTGAAAAAATAATATATACACATATGCGTATATATATGATAGTTTTGCTATTAATTTCTCTTAGTTAATGGAAAAGATAAGTTTGTGCTAATATTGCTTGGATAATTAAATGCACTCAGTAATTTAAAGATAATAATACACAATATATTAACCATTGTTACCCTCTATCTTATTTTGAAATTTTTAACCTCTTTAAAATAAAAATAAATTTCTTCCCATCTGTAGATTTATGGAACAAGAAATAAAGTATCTGTTTCCAAAATACAGTGGTGGAACATGTATAAGATAACAGTTTAAAACATTTCCATTCAAAAAGGGAGAAAATGGAAAGAATAGAGAAATTATTGTTATCAAGCTATTTTGAAATATAGCTGGACAGATTTCATTAAGTTTTAAGAATTGGAAATAATCCTGTGTAGCTCAGGTGTCATCATATGGTCCCAAGACTTGATCTCTGGATTCATTTCTGTTTTATTGAAAGGTAATGAATATTTGAAACAGTATTTTTACCAATACAGGAGAAACTCCCACCTTGCTAGATGTGTAGTATGACTTTGTGTTCTCTAAAATTTAAGAATGAATTTTAGAAACAATAGATGTTACAGAATATATTTATTGAGAGAAAGCTTCTGTCTGGGAGAGAGACAGAAGGGGTCCCAAGTGAGTTGCCAAGAACTCTGCCTTTTCTAGGGATTTTTATACACCAAAACCATGAGGTGAGATGGGTCCAAGGTGGAGAAAAATGGGAAATCACAAGGTGGGCATGAAGTGGAACAATATTATGATCAACCAATAAGATTATGAGCATAATTGCTCAGATAATATTGATTAAATCAGGATCAAATAGGGAAGCAAATCAAGTAACAAGCAGACATAAATACGGAACAGGGGCTTTTCCTCTAGAGGTTGGGTTAGTGGCTCTTCCTGGCTTTCTCAAAGTGACTAATACCTACTCAGACTATCAATCACTGTTGTTTATCCTTAGGGGAAGTATGTGAATGCATTCCTTTCACTTTTTGTCTTGAGGTCTGACCTTCAGTGGAGATGTCTGTCTCCACCAGAGTTGCAGTGCATCTCCTCTTCCGCACTGGCTCCTTTGAGAGCCTAGCTGTGTCTGACTGCCTACAATGTTTCTATCTAATTTAGATACCTATAACATTATCACCTTGTTTTTGCCTGCAGAATTTTTGAAGTCTGACAGCTTTCTTTCATTTCATCACATCTCAATGGTGTTTCTTTCACCATAACATTCTCAAAAATGTTGCACATCTCTTATGTATGTCAAAGAAATTCATGCCCTTAGGCAGGAGTGTTCTCCACAGATCTTTCCTTGTTAATCCCATCAGCATTCTTATCTTCTACAGTGAAGGTACAGGGACACAATGAATCATGTGCCTAATGTCTTAAGTATTAGCAAAAGATTACCTGACCTTTTTCTTTCTCTAAAACAGTAGTCCCCAACTGTTTTGGCACCAGGAACCAATTTTGTGGAAGACAATTTTCCATAGGTGGGTGTAGTGTTGGGGTGAGGTTTCGGGATTAGATTTTCATAGAGTGCACCCTAGTCCCTCCAAATGTGCAATTCACAATAGAGTTCACGCTTCTATGAGAATCTAATACTTGGGTGATCTAACAAGTGGTGGAGATCTGGCATTAATTCCAGTGATTAAGAAGGGCTATAAATACAGATGTAGCTTAACTCATTGGAGACTGCTTACTCCTGCTGTGTAACCAGTTTCCTAGCAGGCCATGAACTCCCCTGGTAGGGGACTGTCTTAGTTACTTTTCTCCTTGCTTAGACAAAATACCCAATCATCAAAGTTAAGATAGAGAGGTTTATTTAGTTCACAGTTTGTAGAGATTTCAGTGTATGATTGACTGGCTCCAAAGCAATCATGGCAGTGAAAGATAGCAAAAGTAACAAGAGAAAGTTGAAAAATGAGAGAGGAAAAGAGGGAAAGGAAGAGAGAGAAGGAGACAGAAACAGAGAGACAGAGACAGAAACAGCCTCTTTCTGTCCCTTATATTACATGCAGAATACTTGCCCTAATGCAGATGTGTGCCTAACACTGAGACCCATAATTCCGGCATTGGACCATGAATCAATCAGAAAACTCTAGATTCTGCCACCTCTGAAAAGCCCTCCTCCCATGACTTCATAAGGCTTTGGGGGGTGGTATACAGACACAAACCATAACAGGAACTCTTGCTCTAGGATATGCCTGCGTAACAGCAAAGCTAATTTTACAATATTTTGCAATTGGTTAGGCTAAGGATTTCTAAATCATAAAGTTCTGGTTCCTTTTTGATTGCACAGTTTGCACCTTAGTTTATCAGTTTTCTTGCACATTTTACTATAAGCAACATGTCTCTTGGAAATTTCTTTAGCTAACTATTCAAGTTTGTGGCATATCAACCTACTTCCACATAACTGTGGGACACAATTACACTAAGTTTTCTATCATTTTACAACGAGAGCCATCTTATGATAGATTCCAATAAAATCGTCCTCATTCCCTCCAGTAGCACTTTTAAAGGTTATATTTATCCCAACATTCTGATATATGTATTCTCTAACATGATACAGATTTTCTCCTACATATCCTTACTTCTTTTTAATCTATTACCTGATTTCAAAGTCATTTCTCAATTTTTAGGTTTTTATCAAAGCAATAATCCCTTCTGACACTGAAATCTATGTTTGTTTCCTATGGCTATCATAGTGAATTACCACAAAATTACTGATTCAAAACAGCACAAATTTATATTTTCATAACTAGAGGCCCTAAGCTCAAAATGAGTATCAGTGGGCAGCTCTTCCAGGGGGAGAAGCACCAGTGTCTCCTGAGATCTGTGCCATGTTGCAACTTAGGACCCTAGAAAATCAAGCAAGCAGTTCGCCTCCCTGATAAGCAGCTGAGATGTGGCAGACTGCTGCTCTTCCAGGGGGAGAATAACCAGTGTCTCCTGAGATCCGAGCCATGTTGGAACTTAGGACACTGGGAAACCAAGCAACCAGCCTGCCTCCCTGCTAAGCAATAGTGAACCTACTGGTGCATGGCCTAGAGTCAAACATCCCTGTTTGCCTACCTCACCTCCCCTTTCCCCGTTAACAAATGGGAACCAGAAATCTGAGCATCTCTTGGGAAGTTGACCATAGAAAATAAAGGGGACTTCCTTCTACCATCTCTTTAAAGGCAAATATTTTTATTAGTGTTTTGCTTTATTCTGATTAATGGTACTGCCCTATTCAATATTCTGTTTTGATAAGTTCTATAATGTTCTGTATTTCATTTTATTTTGATATACATGATTGAAAGAACACCTATTGTAAAGATAACGAAATATACTGTGATACCTATTACTGTTATCCCAGTAACCTGCTGTGAAGTTCTGTACCAATTTCACTACACGGTCTCAGTTGGCTTTATTCTGCCTTGTCCTGTTATATTTTACTACTTTCAAAAACAAAGATAAAAAATGAGTATCAGTGGGCAAATATTGAGTTGTTTACAGGACTATCTCCTTCCAGAAGCTTTAATAGAGTGCCTGTCCTTTTCCCCTTCTCACTGTTCATGGCTATTGACATTCCTTGGCTTGTGATCATGTTACTCTAATCTCTACTGCTACAGTCATATTTTCTTCTCTTCTATTCGCATCATATTCTTCTTCCTCCCTCTTATAAAGACATCTGTTATTGTACTTAGGGCCCACATGAATAATCCAGGATAATCTTCCTGCCTCAGAATCCTTAATCCAATCACAATGGAAAGCTCTTCTTTTTCTCATATGGTACCGTTCACAGGTTTTAGGGCTTAGGGCATGGATTTCATTGAGAAGGTATCATTATTCAGCTTACCTCAGTAATAAAAAAGAATGTCCATATAAAAGTGGGGGAACAGAGCCAAGAAAATATAGAAATAAACTTCCATAATTTTAGCAGTATACAAAAGCATCAGAAGAGGGAGCTCTGACATTTGAAAAGCTACTCTGAAACCCATACCCTTCCAAAAGTTCAAGAAAACTAATTTGATAAAAAAAAAGCAACAAAAATGTACAGATGTGCCACACAATGTTGCTATAAAGAGGAAAGAACAAGCATGCCAGAAATATGTGCTCATATATCATATCAAAACTACAACCAGAGTTTTGAACAAGTTAAAAAAAAAAAACCTTAAGAAAATGACACAAGAGAGATCTTTGCTAATATTATTTGGATAATTAAATGCCAATATCTTGTACTCTGAGCAATTTAAAGATAACAACATGCAATGTATTAAACATTTTTACCCTCTAGTTGTCCTGTTTTGAAATTTTGGGGTTTTGTTCTCTTTAAAATAAAAAAAAAATGACACAAGACAATGAAAGGCTATCACATAAATTAAAACCACTAGAGAAACCTAGAAATGATGTTAGGTCTCTAGAAACATTTGAAAATAAAAGAAAAAATCATTTCAGGGCAGAAGATTGAACTACAAGAAACAAAGGAAATAAGCACAACACATGATGGCTTAAAACAAACAAGACAGAAAGGAAAAATATGTTTTAAGAAATAATAAAGAAAAGGATTTGAGAACAAATGACAAATAGCAAAGTTTTAAAAATACCATACTGGGTCTAGGGATTTAGCTCAGTGGCGTAAGTGTTCATTCTCCGGTTCAAAAAAAAAAAAAAAAAAAAAAAAAAAAAGAAATACCATACTATACCATAAATCATAGGAGTCTCTGGAAAAGACAAAGACTAAGCGACAAAAACAAATGCCAAAAACTATAATTCAAGAGAATTTAGCCAGGCACAGTGACATATATCTGTAATCCTAGTTACAGAAGGATCACAGAGGCAGAAGCATCACAAGTCCAAACCCAACCTGGGCAACATAATGAGACCCTATCTCAAAAAAAGTGGCCACGTATGTAGCATAGTGGTGGAGTGCCCCTAGAGTAGATTCACAGTACTAAAAAGAAAAGAAAAAAAAAGCCTCCTGGAGTTAAAAATGAACTACAAACAAAAAAATTGAAAATACATATTGAAAAAAATGCCTGATTATTTTGTCTTCTGGTTAAGATGGAATAACAGGAACCAGATTCACCCTCCCTCCTGAAACAGCTTTTAAAAAGGATAAAACATGAAACAGTGACCTTCAAGGCTTTGAACATGGAAGAATGAAGATTTTTGGTCTTTGAGAAGAAGGAAGCAAATTGTGGACAACAGGACAATGAAAACATTTTTCACTATGGATATAATACAATGAGAACATTTCTCATACTTTGGACTACAGAACTGTGCCTAATGACCAACATTTGAAAATGTTAAAACACAAACTTTCCCAAGCGCTCGCTCTCTCTCTCTCTCTCTCTCTCTCTCTCTCTCTCTCTCTCTCTCCCCTCAGTTGCCCTTCACAACCAAGGATGCATTTGCTAACAGCCAACAGCAGAACCACTCCAAACCCTACTATAAAAACCTCTAGTATCCCTCTAAACTCTAGTGTGGTTCCCTTTTCTGACTCTCTCACTGTTTCACATGCCATGCACTTCAGTAAATTTCTTCTACATTTATTCTGTTGTTGGCAAGTTCTTTTACTGCCTACATCATCACTCTTCCATACATGGTCAAGCACAATGCAAATGATGACCCACACTATGCTTCACTCTTCGTTGATCTCAGTCATAGAGCAAAAAGGGGATCCCAGAAAGAGCCCAATATTCTCCCTTACAACTAAGCATATGGACCTGGCAGTCCAAAGAGACTGTATTAATCACATACTCTATTAGTGGAACAAGATATCTGACATCCACAACCTAAAGGAGGAAAAGTTTATTTTGGCTCACAATTTCAGTGGACTCAGTACATAGTCAGCTGGCTCCAAGACAGAAACAGTATGGCAAAATGACGTGACAGAGAAAAACTGTTTATCACATGGCAGCCAAGAGGCACAGAGAGAGGGGAGGAGCTGGGGAGGAGAAAACACTCTTCTAAATCATACCCCCAGTGACCTGTTCCTTCTGACCAGACCCCACTTCTGAATGTTAGACTTTGGGGGACATTTTAGATCCAAAGCATAACAGAGACCAAAGTAGCTAGAGTTCACAGAGCCAGGCACCAGAGAGTGGGGAGATACATATAAAGGAAAGAGCTCCAGAACTCTGCAGCATGTCTCACTTTGAGTTTTTAGTTGAATATTTTTTAGCTCATGCATATGAGAACCCAAGGCTGGGCAACAAAACACCAGAAAACATTAGACAGAATAACATCTGGAGTGCACATAGGAAATAACTATTATTTACAGCAGCTAAAGTGGAAAGCCTCATAATTCTCAGGGAATTGAGCTGAGCACTTTAAAAGGCTTTATGTCAGTAGCGGGGACAAAATTATCCCTAATTAAATGGTGTGCCGGCCCCAACTTGAAAGCAACATCTTGAAAGGATTAAACTATTTTCCAATAAATTAACTCTGTCTAGGAATATAGTATAATGATATCTATAGGAACAAATAAGTATTCAACCTCAAGCAAGATTAAAGTCACAGTAGCTCACATGCAATCAAAAATAGACAGCCAAGCTTGTTTGCACATACCTGTAATTATAGCATTGTGGAATAATGAGGCAGTACATGTGAGTTCCAACCCAGCCCAAGAAGTTTGGTAACTTAGCAAGATGGTGTCTTAAAATTTAAGAAAATAAAAATTAAAAAGGCTTGGGAAGTAGCTTAGTGAGATAGTTCTGGGTTTAATCCTCAGTATCAGAAGAAAAGAACAGGCATACAAAGAACTACAAAAACATTATCCATAATTTTGAGGAAAACAATCAAAACAGACCTAGAATGAAAAAGCACAAATTATAGAATTAATAGCCAGGATAATTAAAACAGTCATTATAACTATGTTTGGGCCGGGTGCGGTAGTACACACCTATAATCCCAGCATTTGGGAGGCTGAGGCAGGAAGATTGTTGCGAGTTTGAGGCCAGCCTAGGCTACATAGTGAGTTCAAGACCAGCATGAACTACATAGCAAGACTCTGTCTCAAAAAAATAAAATAATAACAATAATAATAACTTCATTCCACATATTCAAATCTAGATTAAGCATATCAATATAGACATGGAAGATTTTTTAAAGTCACATATAGAACTTGTAAACATGAAAACTACATTGGATGACATTAATGAGTTTACATGTTGCAGATGAAATGATTAGGGAACTTGAAGACATAGTAGTAGAAATTATCCAAATTGAAATGCAGAGGGGAAAAAGACTCAAAAATGAACAAAGTATCAACTGTGGAGCAAATTCCATTTGTCTAATATGAGTATAATCTGGAAGTCCTTTTTCGTAAATGTCTTTACAAAAATACTGACTGCCTCTCCCAAGTGCCATTCAACAGAAAAGCAGGTTCACAAAGACATTAAAGTGTGTCTTCATCCACCTGTTCACCAAATCTGACACTGTACAACTTTTAGCTGTTCCCCAAAATCACAATGACAGTGAAAGGTAAATGTTTTAAATCGAATCAGAACACTGAGGCAGCCACAATAGTACAACTGTAGACATCACAGAAGAGAGCTTCTAGACCTGCTTCGTAAAATGGCAAGAACAGTGAATGGGTTAAGTGTGTGGGAAACGCAGGGTAGTATTTTGAGGGAGATTAATGGCAGTGTCTTTTTCTGTAATAAACTTTTTGGTCGTTTTTGAGGCAGGGTTTCATTGTATGGTTCATGCTGACCTTAAGCTCACTTTGTACCCCAGGCTGGCCTTGAATTTGTGACGATCCTCCTGCCTCGGTCTTCCCAAGTGCTGGGATTACAAGCATGTGCCACTGCACCTGATTTCTAATAAATTGTAATCTAAACTTTGGCAGGAATTTGTAATCACACCTTGAACATACAGTTCTCTCTAAAGAGTAGGAGAGACAGAAGAAGTAAACAAGGGAGTATGACCTGTACCTGAGAAAATCCACCCAGAATGACCAACAGAGACAATGTCCAGGTCTAAATATACTTTTAAAGTTTTCAAAAGCATTTTTAGTTTAATATGCTCATAAATTATTTAAAAAGTAAATCATATTTGATAGCAACCCTTTATGCCAGAATAAAGTAGAGTAACAAGTATACCAGAAAAGAAAGTGTGAGCCAATGAATTTAGGCCAAACAAAACTATCTTTGAACTTTAAAGGAGTTGGACAAACTGCTCTCAACATGCTAGAACTCAAGGGACTATTGCCTTCATAAGATCTTGTTGAGGAATCTGTTAAAGAATAAACTTCAGAAAAATGAGAATTGCTGTCATTGGCACCAGGAATAATGATGCATATTGAACTAAGAGCCAAAACAACACCAGTAAGAGGGAGATGTTAGTATGTAATAGCTCTGGTAAGGCAGCTATAGTACAGCTATGAAAGCATTAAGAAACAATGGGAGAGAATATATCCACACTTTTGAACTATTCTCACTAATCATATCAGTAGAGACTGAACAATGTGGGTGACCAAAAAAGGGTCAACAGAACAGGACTCAGACTGCTGTCTTCAACAGCCTCCTCAACAGGTGACCTTGGACTGAGATCTACGAAGGAAGGTGACTTCAGGAGAGGTCCCAGCCTTACCTAACCAATAAGGGTGGCTTGTTGTGCCTACGTGGTGCTGACATTGTGGTTTATGCTAATCATCTGCTTTCTTATAAATAATAAGTAAATGAAATAAGAACCCTTCTTAGCTAGGCATGGTGGTTGGAAGCCTAAAGCAGGAGGATCAAAAGTTCCAGCCAATCCTGGCAACTTACATGGCAACACTCTGTCTCAAAATAAAATGAAAAATAAAAAAAGAGTTGGAGATGTAACTCAGTGGGAAGGCCCCAGCTCAATCAAAACTTTTTTCTCTACAGCAACATGGCAGCCTCTCTCAGCCAGAATGCTACATTCTGGATCTCAGGACTGCTACAATGTCAACCCTGTAAATGCTGGTTTATAGCTAGGGGCTAGGGAAGAAGTTTTTAAGTAGCTTTGTATTGGCTATTACAACTGAATGTATAATAAAATGATGTAAAATGTTACATGTATCATTTCATCAATGTAAAACGGATCTGCTTGCAGAGAAAGCTACAGAAACAAAAATTAGTGGATCAGACAGTTCCCTTGCTTTTTGCTGCCTTTGGGAAGGTTGAAATTTCAACTTTTTCAAGTACTAGAAACAGAACAAAGTCTCTAGAACTAATGCTTTTTGCTCATTGGAGCCGCTGGTAAAAGGGGGAAAACATGAAAACAGAGACAATGCCCAGGTCTAAATATACTTTTAAAGTTTTCAAAAGCAGTTTTTAGTTTTTTAATATGTTTGTCTGTTTGTTGTTTGTACTAGAGATCAAACCCAGGACATTCACAATGAACTACCTTCTCAGCCCCTTTTTTCTTAAATTACTTGGAGACAGGGTCTCACTAAGTTGCTATATCACCAGGCTGGGCTCAACCTTGCAGTCCTCCCGCTTTAACCTCTCAGAGCACCAACATTACAGGCATGTGGCCAATACACCCAGCTGCCAAGTGTGCTCTTATTGACATGAAGTGTCTGGTTTGGAGGGGTTGATGGTCTTTCAGCCTAATATATGTTGAGTGGGTCCACTTGAACTCTTAGCTTCACAGGATAAAGAACTTTATAGACATCCTGATACGTCACTTGGACTTGTAACACAGCCATCTGACCCTTCCTTGTCTCCTACTAAACAAAACCCACCCGCCCCCACTGTTTTTTTACAAATCTTGGATTCACAGACCCAACTGCTTGGTGATGATCATGAACTGAAACTTGATATCTTTTGCATTGTTCCCACCTTTCATGAGCTATGCAGAATTGAAAGCTCATCTCAAACAACATATTTCAGGTGACAAGATCCTCTGCAGGCCACCAATAATGAAATGATGGACACTGGCACGACTGTCTGGGTCACAGACAACTGCCAACAGGAAAGGGCATTTTTTCAGAAGACCATTTCGAATTGCACTGCTGAATGATTAAATTTCTGCCTCAGAGACAAACTGCATTCCTAATTTGTGATCTCTCTTAAAAGCTGCAGGTTGTGGGAGGACACATCACAGGATGTGTGACTGCTTCACCCACTCCCCACAGATCACACTCAGGCTGCCTCTTGTAAGTGTCTTTCTGCTGCTGGCTTTCTAGATTACTTGCAGTTTGTACCAGTGGACTGGTCACCTGACTACTGCCCTCTGCTCTCTCCTTACACACAGCTGCTTAGGAAGATAGTTCAGTGTAGCTCTCCCCTGCAAGGAGTTTAATTGTGTTTAGTCTGTTCACTGGGAAAATGATTAGGACAAAAGGAATGAGAGATTATGGAAAGACATCTTTTAAAAGTTCAAAAGTTCACAATCTGTCTGACCAATTCCTGGATGTGATGTGTCTTGCTGACTGAATTGCATAAAGATGTATTCTTGAGACAATATTTCTTGCCTTCTTGCATACAGCCTTTCCAGGCTAATCTGAAAGAATAAAATGATTGGGAAACACAAAATTATGATTACTGAATGAGACACACAGATTTTGTAACAATGAAGAAGAAGGAAAACCCCAGGGAGGAGCAAGGGGGTGGAGAGAAGGCACTGATGACTTTTATGTTTTCGGAACTGCTTCTGGAATTTTTCCCTTCTTCCTGTAGAAAAATGTCCCATGCTTTGTTCCCAAGTTGCCTTGTGTGTGTACTTGGAAATGAAACCAACTGCAAAGTTTCCCATCACCCTTGGTAATGAGGACTCTGGGACAGTAGGAATGACACATGCTCCTGTTCTTGGTACACAGAACCACTTCCAGATGTCACCCACACTCATGAGAACAATGGGCTGATGTCATGAGTAAGTCAAACTGGTGGGACCCGACCACTTTCAGGCAATCTTTCTGAAATCAAGGTTTACACTGAATTATTAGGATTGTACTGGGCCGGAGACCCTGTCAGTTTGTACTGCCTATCTAGCATAAGTCTTACTAGGTGTCCTGACAGTCATAACTACTTGGTTTCCAGAGCTAACACGTGCCTTTAGGACTGTACTTCTATGTGTACCCTTCTCTCCTGACTGAATCAGCCCTGGAAGGCATTCATTCAGGTTAGCTTCAATTTAACAGACAGATTTGGGCTAAGCCTGAACTGATGCTGTGGCAAAAATAAATGCACAGAAATTTAAGAAGGAAGTCACATAGCTTTCTAAGATGCACTTTTTTTTTTGGTGGTGCTGAGAATTGAACTCACGACCTTGCGCTTGCCAGGCAGGCATTTATGCTACTGAGCTAAATCCTCGGCCCCCTAAGATGCACTTTTGAGGTTGAAAGGATTTGTTTTATCTGGTTAAATCCAGGGCCCTGGAGGGTATAACTGAAGTTAACACGGAAGCTGGTCTCATCTTGGTGCTATGGTACTACTATTTAATTTTGCTGTAAAGATGCCTTGACTAATTGGGCACGGCAGTGCACACAGATAGCCGAAGTTACTCAAGTTGCTGAACCATGAGGATCACTTGAGCCCAGTAGTCTTATTGGGACCAGCCTGAACAACAC
The DNA here is from genome assembly GCF_034190915.1 of Cavia porcellus. Lineage (NCBI taxonomy): Eukaryota > Metazoa > Chordata > Mammalia > Rodentia > Caviidae > Cavia > Cavia porcellus. The sequence goes on from NW_026947486.1 coordinate 19,098,425, forward strand.
AAGAAAGACCCTGTCACCCAAAAATGCCTTGACTAATGATCCAGGGATAGATTTTGCAGAACGGGGTTGAGAAAACTGTCCTGGGACTTCTATCCTTTAAAAAGCTGGCCCTTGGCTGGCAGCAAAATTTGGTTTTCAGGGATATTCCCAGCATCCCTTAATTGATGAGCATGGCTCACTGTGCCTAAACTGCTTGTGTAAATGGTGCTTTATGTTGATTATTGGCTTTCGCTCTGGGAGCCTAGAATTTTCTTAGCACTAAGCAGAGAGTGCATGAGGCCAGCCCCTAATAAACCCTCAGGGTTTGGATGTCTAATGGACTTTCCTGGGCAGAAGTCTTGCACATGTTGCTGCAATGTCCTTGCTAACATTGCAAGGAGAGAGCATGAGGAAGCTTGTTGACACAAACCTCCAGAATCCATCTGTACCTTTTTCTCTCCATGATTCTGTTACATATCCTTAGCTATAATAAACCTTAGGCAAGAGTATAGTGACATGTTCAGTGCTATGAATTCTAGCAACTCACCAAATATGAGGTGGTATTGTGAGCCTCCAACACAGTGGGATAATGTAAATGGATAATTATGATATATTCCAACTTGGAGTTTGTCACTGGCTACAGATAAGATAATTTGAGCTTCAGGATATTAATACTTGCAATTTGACTAGAACTCATCTAATTATTTAACTCACGAGTTCACAAGGATCTTTTAAAAAGGAGTTTGCATGTCTGTTGTCCTATTTGCTTGGAAGGCTAAGGCAGGACGATGACAAGTTTCAGCAACTTTGCAAAACCCTGTGTCAAAATAAGAAAATGAAAAATGGCTAGGGTACAGCTTAGTGGTAGAGTACTTACCTAGCATGCATGTGTCCCTGAGTTCAATCCCCAGAACTGCCTTTGGAGAACAATAGTGAGCCAAAGCATTTCCTTCTAAATGGGTATAGAGAAAAGAATAAAGTCTTTACCCTGCCTTTCCTACATGAACTGTAGGATCAGTAACCAAATGACAAAAATGACACATGAATAAAAGCATCTTTATAAATGTATTATAAGATATATCATGAATAGGTACAAATGACGAATGTGGTCATTACGTATATCTGAATTGTAGCAATTGTTGTACCCCCCCAAAATAAACAAGCCCTGTGATGTTGTCTGTTGTCAAGAAGTTTGTCCGTTGTTCTGTAAAAGAGCGCTTCATTTAAGATGGTACCCAGCGGCACATAGCAGGTGGAGTTGGCAAAGCTGTGCAACTGAGTCAGAATTTTGACAGATTTTTATAGCACATTTACCAAATGAGTGACGTGACAGAGCAGAAATTAGGAAGGGCTTTGTTTCCTTTTGCTTGAGGTCAGAGACATTTCACAGTCTGTGGTTAGCCCTTTTGTTTTTTCTTAAGTTACAGCCCTTGTCTGCTAATTCCAAGAACATTTGTTTCTCACAAAGCAAACAAAGGATGACACAGCATCATTTGTCTCTCTCAAAGGGAACAATGGTTAACATAGCAAAGAGGTTACTAAGGTGATGACGCATACAGAACAGTATTGTGACACTTCAGTTAATTTATATCTAATTTATAACAATGCGGTCGATGCTCCAGGTACATGGTTACTAGAGCAATAAGCATAGAGCATAACAGCAATAAACTTAGTTTTAAAAATAAAATAAAACTATTATAATTAATAAATGAAAAAGAATTGCTGAGATTTGCCTGTAATCGCTGAGCAACCACCAGTGGATTTATTGGATCTTCTAAGCACTGAGCATCTCCACCACTAATTACCACAAAGTGACCTTGAGAGATTCTGTGGCCCAGGTGTGAGGAGACTCCACCACTCATAAACTGGCTAAAGTGATCAGTCATCCTCAACCAGATCTGAACTCTGCATCTGGCTGCCAATTTGCAGAAAATCCAAAATCCAGTGAAATTTGTCACCCTATACCACATAGATGCAGGATGTGGAAAATTCAGACATGAATGAGAATCTTGAGGCAAGACTAACCTATAATGTTTAGGCATGCACAGTTTATTTAACTATTAAAAATACAAGGAAGTAATTAACAAAGTCAAGGATAAGGATTAGTAGACTGAAATTGGATGGGTGCTACAGCTTAAATAGATCACCTAAAGTTTGTGTGTTTGAAATTTAATCTCCAGTGCAAAACAGTGCTTAGAGATGGGATCTTTAAAACCCTTGGGCTAAATGTGGTGGCGCATTCCTATAATCCCAGCTCTCGAGAAATTGAGACAAGATAATCACTGTGAATTCAAGGCCAGCCTGGGCTAAATAGTGAAGTCAAGGCCAGCCTGAACTACAGAGTGAGACCCTGTCTCAACTAAATAAATAAATAAACAAAAAAATAAAAAAAATCCCTCGGTCCCTCAGTCAGTGTAGCACATGCCCATATCATACTTTTCTAATGAAAATATTCACTGTAGCATAACAGCAGCCAGCTGTGTGTCTCAGTAGCTGTGCTGGAGGAATACAGGAAGCAATCTTTGTGTTCAGTCACTTGATACAATGAACAGCAAGGTGGATGTATGTGTGTCAAAATGTCACTATATCAACAGGTGAGTTTTACCTATATTATATGCCATGTTACATTTTTGTGTATTTATAACTCATTTTATTAAATGTTTTGTTTTGATTTTTCTTGTAGAATTATCCCAATTCAATATGATGTCACGTGAAAATCTACTCTTACAGCTTCGGGAGGAGGTTGAAAGTGAGTCATCAGGTGACTCAGCAACTGTTGATGACTTGCATTATATAGGCCAAAGAATTTGCAACACTGAGACAGAGCAAGATGTAACAAAAAAGTACAGAATGAAGACCCTGATTCAAAAGAGGAAGAAAACAGTAAAGCAAATAAATGTTTGACTAGTAAAAATGCTACAAAATGGTCATGCATACCTGAACAGTCCAGTTTTAGAACTAGGTCAGAAAATGCTGTTAGGTCCTGACCAGGAGTGAAACCTATTGCATAGAATGTCAGCATTTGATTCAATGTTGGAAATTGTTTGTACCAAATGATATCTTACATGTTGTCGTGAAATATGCTAATAATGAAATAGAAATAAAATGTTCTATCTGTACCAATAGTAATAAAAATATATTTATCATGACGCCTCATTATCTGAACTAAAATCCTTCATAACCAAACTTTCTCATTCTAATTGTCAGAATCTAAAGAATTTATGGAAAGGTGACAGATGTAATGCTAGAGATTTTTAGAACAAAGACTCAAAATATTTGGTTTCCTTCAAAACTGACTATATTTTGATGACAAAAAACCTGCCAAGAAAGAAAAAAATTCAACAGTTTGGCTGCTATTTCCTCATCTTTTAGAAGCTTGGTTTCAAACTGTCAAGCAATTTATACACCACCTAAATATTTGACAATCAAAGAACAAGTTGTATCATTTTGTGCTTGTAACTTTTGGCAAAATATGCCAAATAATCCTTCAAATACGGTATAAAAATATCTCTGGTAAATGCAAAGATGTTTTGCACCTTGAATTTAGAAATTTATCCTGGAACTCAGCCACTAGATCTTTATTTGTGCAGTAATAAACTATATGATGTTGTGAATAGACCTGTTGCACCTATTTCAAAAAGTGACCAAAATGTCACACTTGACAACTGGTTAACTAGTTACGCATTGATGTTGCATTTACTAAAAGAAAACTAGTTGACTAGCACAGGAACTATTTGCAAGAACAAAGTGGAGATTCAAAAAAATATTGCTAGTTCACAATAGAGAAACATATAGTACAATCTTTGGATTTCAGAAAGATATAACATTGACCTCATAGATGGTGAAGAAAGAGTAGTGTTGACACTGTCAAGTTTACACCATGCTGATAAGATTGATAGTGAAGCTGGGCATGATGGTGTACACATATAATCCCAGGCGAGAGAGGAAGGAAGGAAGGGAAAAGGAAAAAAAGAGAATATAAGAAAAAATGGAAATAAACTTCTGTAAATAAGTGGGGAGGGATTGCAAGGAGGGGAGTGGATGGGATAAAAAAGAATCAAGGTATATACTATGTACAGGTACTTCCTTAATTCCTTAATATGAATATAAATATGATCATTGTTATAACCTAAGCCCCCCTAACTATCGCACCTTAAAGTCTGTTCTGTATAAGTGCCACCTGCTGCTTTCCCTCCTCTTCCCCCTTCACATCTAACTAGGTTAAGTTTTAACTTCCTGAAAGGCCATAAAACAAAGGCCTGAGGTAATAGCTCCTGACAACCCCCTTCCCTACCCGGTGGCCCATCACAAATTGTGTTAATTGCATTAGATTGTATTAGATTGTACTAATCTTCACAAAAAAGCTTCGTTATATTTGTATCATAGCAATACCTGTAACTTGGCCTTACTGTATATGTGTTTTCCTTATCCCTTTGGGTGACCTAATTGATATGTTAATCAATGCTCTCCTCTGTAAAGAATTGTAAAATCTTACCTAATTGATGTGTTAACCATTGTTGCCCTCTACAAATAACAGTTGTGGTGCTAAAGTAAGGTAACTAAGGTTGTTAATTGCTGTTAGACTTCTCTATTCTTTGCTAAGAAAAACAAGACTTCTTCTTATCTAAACTTGCTTGTATGCAAGGAGACTTGCAATCACTGTTTCTGTTTTGTATGCGCCACACCCCCATCCCCTTCCTTACATTGTGTGACCAGCAACTGTTTGTGGATTTACAAGATAAAAGCCCTGACTTTTAGCTGTGAGGTGCACAGTCTCCAAATTGGCTCCTGGAAGCTGTGTCACCAGGCCTGGCTTAAAATAAAGCCTTTGCTCCCCAAATTTTAATTTTTTGCTTCCTTGGATTTTATACAAGGGTCTGAGTTATCACAATCATTATGTATATCTACAGGGTACCAATGAAATTAATTTTTAAAATATTACTCATAAGAACTCAAAGTTGCTGGAAGATAGAGGGTAAAGAAAGTTGCTGGATCTGTGTTGATTAATCCAAACAAACCAGCAGTAGAATTAAAATGGAGTGGATAATCCCAGCAATATAAATGTGTGCCTTCTACTGAAGTTAGGTTGCTTGTGGTTTCTGGCTGTGAGGCTGGGACTCAGATTGGTAACATTTCACAACACTCTGGGTGTGTCCTACCATCTTCAACTTGGTTGTATCTCACCCTGACACTAGGAGAAGCTAGATGTAGCCAACCGGCAGCTGCAGAATTCTGGGTCCAATTGGTCCCTTTCCAAGGTTGTAACTGGCCAGTTGCCCTCTCCTGGGGGACATCTGAACTGAAAAAACTCACTAGCTACTGCAATCTATAATGTCTACTGCTCTGTTTCACTGATGCATTTTTCTTTGTAGGCCTCTGGAATCAAGCCACCCCTCCCGTGCTACAAACTAGGGCTCAGGGAGAAAGTGTCACTTGCTCCTGTCTCTTCTGCATTGAGGTCCTTCTCTTTGCTCTCCCTGTGAGTTCTAATTCTCCCTTTAAATCCTTGCTAGTCCCAGAAACTCACTTCCCTCTTCCTTCTCTCATGTTGCTATATTCCAGTATCAGGACTCCAAATCTCTGACATTCTCTTTCTCTGCTGCTCACCATTCCACCATCTTCCCAGAACAAGTTCTGAAATTTTAGTTTTATTCATATCTTCTATGAGTATTTCTGTGTACTATAAAGGCTTTCTCTTCATCATTTGCAAAAATGTTTGTTATTTCTTATTCAAGTATTTTTATATATTAATTTTGGGGGAGGGGGAGCTGAGGATTGAACCCAGGGCCTCATATATGCTAAACTAATGCTCTAAAATTCAGCTATGCCTCCATTCTCAATAGCCTTTCTGTTTGATCCCAATATCCTTTTATTTTTCTAGTGCTGAAGACTGAACCTAGGGCCGAAGCAAGCACTCCACTAATTAAATTATATCCTCACACCCCTCAAGTATTTTTCCCTCAGGTATTTTTGTGAATTGCTTTAAACTGTTTATCAGAGAATCTGCCATGCTGCGACTTGGGGGACCAGCCAAGAAATCAACTAGCCAGCCTCCCTAATAAGCTGCACCAAGGAGAGAAAAGTCAGCATTTCCAGAGAATCTGACATGCTGGGACTTGGAAGGCCAACCAAGAAATCAACTAGCCGGCCTTCCTGGTAAGCTGTGCAAACGGCATGCACTCCAGGGAAAGAAAAGTCAGCACCTCCCATGAGCCTATGATGCACATGATGAGAATCAGACACATCCTCCCCACCCCCACTGTTAGCAACCAGATGATTCTGAGGACAGGCTGAGTTGATAGCAACTAAGGTACATAAAGCAACTAAATGCTTGTATTGTTTGGTTGATTATGCAGGCCTGCGGCCAGTGGTCTGAGCATCTCTTGGGAGGATGACAGTATACAGTGTCTTTGAAGCACAGTATTGTTTTCACTGTTTTGCTTTGTTCTGATTAATTGTTTTGCTCTATTCAATATACTATTTTGATAGGTTTTATAGTGTTCTGTTTTGGGTTCAATTTTGCTATACCTGGTGGAATGGACAACTATTGTGAAGATAACAAGATATACTATGGTAGCTTTTTATTGTTTTCCCGGTATCTTGCTCTGAAGTTCTATACCAATTTTGCTGCATTGTCTTGATTGGATTTATTCAGTCTTGTTTTGTTGTATTTTCCTATCTTTTTTAAAAATTTTATTTGAAGAGAAAAAAAGCAAAACAGAAAAAAGAGTAGAAATAATATAGAATTTCAAAAGAGAAATCACTAGTTGATAAATTATAAACTGTCATCTTATAAATTGTTGTTCAAGTTACAAAATTAAAGCATACAAAGTGGACATTTAAACAATGAGACTGCGAACAGTTCAGTTCAATGATCCAACAAAAATTTAGTAATATGGTCATCTATCTTACACACTTATATATCATACAGTTATATCCTTTAGAGCACTTTCCTTCCCTTTCATTTTTACAATATCTATTACACATGTTGGATCTTATTAGTTTTTCAGTTTTTATTATTTTTACACTAGAGACACAATGTGATATTTATAAATATGATTCTTACTTATTTCACTTATGAGCATAGTCTCAAGTTGTCTGCATTTACCTATCAATGCCTCAAGATCATCCTTTTTATAGCTGAGTAATATTCCATTATATACAAATATCACATCTTTTTTCATCCACTCTGCAGTTGATAGGCATTTTGGTTGTATCCCTATTTTTAAAATTAAAAAATAAAAAAATCAAGTATTCATTAGGCAATCTTAACATCTTATCATCTCATTATTGGCATCTGTTGATTGTCTTTTATGTTTCAAAATGAAATTTTCATAGTTGCTGTATGCTGAGTAATTTGGGCTATATCCTGGATATTGTTTTTTCTGGCTTTTGAGACAGGGTTTCACTATGCAGTTCAGGCTGGCCTTGAACTCACTTTATAATCCAGGCTGGCCTTGAATTAGCAGCAATCTTCTTGCCTCAGCTTCCCAAGTGCTAGGATTACAGGTGTCTTAGTTACTTTTTACTCGCCGCTGGGACAAAATACCTGAAGCCCAAAGTTGGGAAAGGAAAGGTTATTTCTTACAGTTTTTGGAGGTTTCAGTCCACACTCAGTTGTCTCCAAGACAGGCAGGCATGGCTGGGCTGCAGTTCATGGCGGTCGCCAACTGCAAACTCGAACCAGCAAAGAGCAAGACACACCTTCTTCCTGCCATTACATCACATCCTGGCTCCACCCCTAAGTGGGTGTAGCACTAACATTATCAATCCAAGCACTATACAATAAACTGTCACAAATAAACAATGCAAACTCATGAGTCCTGGGGGACACAGACATAAACCATGACAACAGGTATGTGCCACCACACCTGGATACCCTGGACATTTTGAATATATTACAAGACTACAAGTCTCCCTTAACTCCTATGGAGTTTTTTGATATTTTTGTTTTAGCTGATAATGAACCTGATTAGATTCACAGTTCAAATTCCTAGCTGTTAATTAATGGTGTATGAGCAGAGACCAAAACTGGGAAAGATTAGGTTTAATTTCACCTAGGTACAGGCAGGTTGAAATCCAAGTGATATCAGCGAACATCTGGAGAGCAGGCTAAGTGTATAGAGGATTTGGAGCTGGAGGTTGTAGTCCTAACAGAACCTGAATGGAATGATTGAGGTCAAAGCTGTAAGGATAATCAGCACAAGTGTGCATATAAAATTGCCTTCTGGCCTCAGGGAGACTGCACGTCCAACACTAAATTTCTTTGTGGCCATCAGTTCTGTTTGTTGAGGGCAGCCTGGAATCCTGTTCTTTGTAGAGGGATTCCCATGTTCATTGGGAATGTCTTTCACAGGTTAGGCCTGACGCCAGCCACCTTCAGTGAGCAATAGGTCCAACGTCACTTCAGATTTTATGTCCTCCTCTGTGCCTTCCAGACCTTCCTCTGGTGTATACCACTTATTGGTAAGCCTGGAACCAAATGGTGATCTGTTCTGGTTCATTTTTAGAAACTTTAATATGTTAGTCAAGAATAGTTCTATGAATGTGCAGCTAGAGGATGAGCCCTGGAGTTCACAACCACTTTCATAGACCTACTTTATCAAGGTCTTCCTTTTAAAGAAAAGTAGGTCCCACATTCCTAGGACCACAGCTCCAGAAACTACTAAGTAAGGTTCTCCCCTAGTTTTGATTTCTATGAGATCCTGATTGGCCACTGCATCCAGTGGCGTAAGGCGGGGGGAGGTTGGGGAGGTGGCTTTCTTGCTGCTTCTCCTCAGCTGGTAGGGCCTCCTCTGGCGCATGGGGTGGGGCAACACATGGCTTCTTTGATGCTTCTCTAAGGCTGGCAAGTCCTCTGCTGGTGCACAGGGGTTGGGGGCTGTATGGGTTCCTTGTTATTTATTCTTGGCTGGCAAGGCTGGTACATGAGGATTGGAGGTTGCATAACTTCTTTGCTGCTTCTCCTTGGCTGGCCAGGCTGCCACCCCTGGTTTTCTTATTTTTGTTGGATTCCTGAATTATCTGTCTTCATGGGCTTCAAGTCTCAGTTCAAATCCTTCCCGTGTTAGGATCAAGGGCAATAGAATTAATGGTGTGAGCACTATCCACCATAAGTAACCTAGATAAACTATAAGGGATAGAAAGGGTTGTGCCCTTCCCTTGCTTGTTTTGCTACCATCTGACTGCTACAAACTGTTTCTTCTCTGCAATGACTATCTGCCATGTGCCACCCTGCATTAGAGCCAGCCTATTATGGGCTGAAACCTCTACAAACTTTGAGCTAAATAAACATTTCCTCCTTTAACTTTGGGTGTTGGATATTTTGTCTCAACAATGATAAATGTAACTAACATAGAATTTGGTACCAGACAGATTGGGTTATTGATGTGACTGTACATGACCATGTGGTTTAGGAGCCTTTGGAGCTTGTGGGAAGAAGAGTTAGGAAAGGTTTGGAGATGCTAGCTGAAAAAGTAGAGCTGGAATACCTTGGGCTGCACTTGATGGAAGGTTCTGGTCAGATATGATAGAAATGCTGCTGGTGAAGACCAGACTTGGGAGGTTGCTTCTAGGAAGGACTACATTACTGCTAGACTCTAGATGTTGTGTGTTCTGCCCTGGCATAAAGTTTGTCTGAATTTTTCTCATGTTCAGAGCTACCTGAGACTGAGATTAAGGGTGGTAGACTAATTAACCTTACAGAAGAAATTTCAGGATATTCTACTGTTGAGGTGGTGGCATGGCTATTGTTGGAGGATTTTAGTTAGATTTATATTGAGAATAAAGGCAAAGAGTCCAGCAGAATGACTCAAAACATTGTAAGTATGTCAAGAAAGGAAGCTCCCGTAAAGTTGTGACCTGCAAAGATAGAAAAGAGAGAAATAAAATTGATTGCTGAAAAAACTAGCAGAACAGCCGGGCATTGGTAGTACATGCCTGTAATCCCAGAAATCAGGAGGCTGAGGCAGGAGGATTGTTGTGAGTTAGAGACCAGCCTGGGCTACAAAGTGAGCTCAAGACCAGCCTGAACTGCATAATGAGACCCTGTCTCAAAAAGACAAAAAAACTAGAAAATCAAAAGCAAACCAAGGATACTCAATCATGATGAGCTTGGGGATTGTCGAGCCCATGGACCTTGGCAGGGGGACATAGTCACAGAGGGAAAGCAGTGGAGCAAAGAATGGAGCCAGCAACATTTTGGATTCAGGCAGGGAACCCTGGATCCAAAACTGCAGTGGCCCAGGAGAGGTAAACACAGAAGAAATCAGGGGCAGCACACCTGCAGTATCAGAAGCAACATCATCTGACATCAAGAAATATCTTTGTGACATTATAGAAGAATTTAAAACAGAAATACTAATACAAGTAAAGCAAGATATAAGAAGATTAATAAAAGAAATGCTAAGCACCTCTCAAGAAGACACAGATGGAAGAATGGAGGAGCATAGGAAAAGGTGGGAAACCTTCTATGAAGAATATTTTAAAAAGCTAGAATACATGAGTCAGATTCAAAGAGAATATCAGGAAATTTAAAATTCCCTTGAAAGCTGGAAAAATTGCTTGAAAGAAACTAAAGATAGACTATCAAAACTTGAAGACAGGTTTTTAATGTGTGATTGCAAAAGGAAAGATCTCTTAAAAATAACAAGGAAGGCCAGGGATTTACCTCAGTGGCTTTATTGCCTGCCTGGCAAGTGGGAGGTCGTGAGTTCAATCCCCTTTACCAAAAAAAAAAAAAAAAAAGAAGAAGAAGAAGAAGAAGAATCAGGAGTAACAATACAAAGGCTAGAAGTTGACAAGAGGATCTATAACTTAAGAATAAAAAAATGTGAGCAAAGAAGCAGGAATAAACACAAGTGAAATACAAAGGATATTCACAGAAGCTCCTCCACCTACTGTTCTCCAGGAAACCCACTTGCTTGACTCACAAACCCATTAACCACTGACCTCTATAGCACAGAGGTCATAAAAGTAAGGCCTCACACAGACCACACAAAACATAGTCACTCTTCAGCCGCTGGTCCCAGAGCCCTTAACCACTGACTTCTAGAGCATCCACATCCCAGACCCCCATCAATCACCACCTTGGAGCTTGGGAATTCTCACTCCCATCCTTATAGCAAGAAAAAAAGCTAAGCAAACTGAAAAACAACAGTGCTCCCCAGATCTATCAGATTGTTGGTGGTTGTTTAAAATAGCATCTCTCTAAATATTGCTGTGTTCAAATATCTCTTCTTATGTTGCCTAGCATCTCTTTTGTGATCTGCTTCTCATATGCTTTGCGTATATTTCTATTGGAGTTCCTAGCTTCCTGTTGTGGCTGCATATTTGCTGGGTATATTATATTAGATATCAGAGTTAGCTGTTTTTATTTATTTATTTTTTGGTTTTTGGCTCTTTGTTTTTTGAGATAGGGTCTCAGTGTATCATTCAGGCTGGCCTTGAACTAACTATGTAGCCTAGGCTGGCCTCAAACTCATGACAGTCCTCCTGCCTCAGCCTCCTGAGTACTCAGATTATAGGAGTGTGCCACCACACTCAATTTTTAGTTTTTAGACATTTAAAAGTTCTCCCAATTTCTCAGATATCTATTAACTTTATAGTTTCCTTCATTGAACAGACATCCTCTGTAATGTAGCATTTGTCAAATTTTTGCCTTGTAGACTATATTTGTGTCCTTTATGTCCTTCTTTGGCCCTTTTAAACAAGGCTTAAAAATAGATTTAGTTTGTGTGCAGAACACTCTGAAGAACTGTATAGAGACTCAACTTCCTAAGTCACTTCCCACTCCCATGAAGTTACTTTCATTTAATGGCAACAATAAATCCCTGCCCTGTGTACAGAATAGCAGCTTGTAGCCCGGCACATGCTCACAGTGCAGGCATGACTGAGGATAGTACTGTAGTGAGAACTGGGTCACAATTGCCCCTCCGAGCTTATTCTCATCTTGAGCAATACACTGAGGAAAAGGAATGCATCCAGAAGCTTTTCAGTTCCTTTGTGTCCTTACAAGCATTTTGTTTTGTTTTGTTTTTGTTTTTTTGAGACAGGGTCTCTTTTTGTAGTTCAGCCTGGCCTTGAACTCACTATGTAGCATATGGGCTCACCTTGAACTCTCAGTGAAGCTCCTGCCTCTGCCTCCCAAGTGCTGGGATTACAGACACGCATCACTGTGCCCAGCATAAATTTCAGTAAATCTGATTTTTGAGGCCCTGAAGACAGGGCCATGGTAACTTCTCTGTACTTAGTCCTAGACCTAAAACTACAATATTATTACTTCATCTGACAATATGTTCAAACAATAATTTCTTAAAAATCCAGAGCTAAACCGAGGATTTAGCTCAGCAGCATAAGCGCTCGCCTGGCAAGCGTGAGGTCGTGAGTTCCATCCCGAGTACAAAAAAAAAAAAAAAATTTAGAGCTAGGCGTGGTAGTGCACCCTTGTAATCCCAGCACTTGGGAGGCTCAGGCAGAAAAACCACTAAGAATTAGAGGCCAGCCTGGGTTGTATAGTCAAGCCAAGGCCAGCCTGAACTACATAGTGAGACCCTGTCTCAAAAAAACCCCCAAAAAAGGAACAAAGAAAAGGAAAATAATGACAAAAGTAACTGAATCATTGCAAACAATAAGAACATAGTAAAGCTCTTTTACAATTTGTCAGTTAATGCTTTTGTGTGTGTATTTATAGACATAATTTTTGCTGAAATATGACATTCTTACTATATGAAACTCTATGCCTAGTAACAAGAATTTGAAAGGCTAGTTTTAAAAGTGTCTGAAGGGTGTGGGGATTTATCTCAGTGGCACAAACGTCTACCCTGCAAGTGTGAGGTCGTGAGTTCGATCCCTGGTACCAAAAAATAAATAAATAAAAGTGTCTGAATGGCTAGGGATTTAGCTCAGTCATATAAATGCCTGCCTAGCAAGTGCAAGGTCATGAATTCAATCCCCAGTACCAAATAAAATAAAATAAATAAAATAAAAATGCCTGAGTTGGGCACGGTGGTACAAGCCCCTCTTCCCAGCACTCGGGAATCTGAGGCAAGAGGACCACCATGAGTTTGGAGTCAGCCTGGGCTACTTAGTGAGTTCAAGGCCATGCTACACCACATAGTGAGACCCAAAAAATGTCTGTTATTTTTATTATGAATATTCTCAAACATATAAAAAAGGAAATACTAGCATAAAAGACCCTTACATATCTATCACCTCACTTCACCAAATGTCCACATAAAACTAAATTTGATTCATTTTTACAACACCATCAATAGATTATTCAAAAATAAATACCAGACACTACCATTTTTTTTCTTTTTTATTGTGGTCAAAATGCATAACATAAAATTTACCATCTTTACTACAGTTAAATGTACAGTTCAGTAATGTTCAGTATATTCATGTTATGCAACAATTCCAGAATTTTTAAATTTATTAGTGCCTATTAATTTTATAAGATATTGGGTTTTAATGTGGTATTTTCACAAATATGTATATATAATGTATTTTTATCATATCCATTACCCCTTTACCCTACCATATACCTGCTACCCTCTCCCTTTATTCCCTCTTGTCTAATAATAATCTCCCTTCTGGTTTTATGTCCTCTTCTTTAGATTCCACATCCTGTATTAAGAAAAACATGTGATGTTTGTGTTTCTGAGTCTGGTTTATTTCACTTAATATGATGATTTTTAGTTCCATCCATTTTGTTAGAAATGACATGATTTTGCCTTTCTTTATAGCTCAATATTTACACTTCATCATGTCTAAACACTGTATTTTCTTTATCTGTTCATCTGTTAATGGGCTGGGCTGGTTTCATATCTTGTCTATTGGGAATTGTGTCACAATAAACATGGGTATGCAAGTACCCAATGGTATGCTGAACTTAATTGCTTTGGATATATAGTAAAGAGTGCTATAAATGTGTCATATTTAGTTTTTAGTTTAGTGAGGCACCTCCATACGTCTTTCATACTGGCTGGGCTGGTCAGTATGTAAATTATACATACTGGAGATCAAACTCACGACCACACAATTGCAAGGCAGGTGCTTATGCCACTGAGCTAAATCCCCAGCCTTGAATTCTTACCAGCATTTATTTTGAAGTGTTTTGTTTTGGTTTTGTGTTCTTATTGATAGCCATTTTGACTGGGATGAGATATTCTTCAGAAATTTTTCATCTTGCAAATCTGAATCTTCATACCAATTAAACAATAATTTTTCTTCTCCACTACCCCTAGCCCCTGATAACCATCATTCTACATTTTTTTCTTTAAGACAGGGTCTTTCTATGTAGTTGAGGATGGTCTTGAACTGACTATGTAACCCAAGCTGGCCTTGAGCTCATGGTGATTTTCCCAAGTGCTGGGATTATAGGTTTGCACCACCACACCCTTCTTCATACCTCCCTGTTAATGAATCATATAATATTTGTCTTTCTGTGATTGGCTTAACTTGGCATGTTGTCCTAAAGATTCACCCATGTTGTAGCACATGATAAGATATCCTGGTGGCCATTCCTACTCTACTTTTATTTAAAATAACACATGGACAGCTGTCTATAACAGAGGCCATACCCAGACCACAAGCTGACCTTTGAAAATGCAGAAGCTGACTAAGGATCCAGAAAGCCAGAAAAGGTCAAGACACTGTGCAAGGGGACACAGGATGACATGTTCTCTTTTCATGATCAGTTGCAACAAGCTACCTGATCAGCCCAAAAGCCCTTAAAAGCCAGTTCCCTTCCAACCTCAGATTCTTCTCCCTTGCTCCTGACCCTTACAGAGTATATCAGAGTACATTTATTCAATCTCTCCCTCCACACTCTGTGTGTGTGTGTGTGTGTGTGTGTGTGTGTGTGTGTGTGTGTGGTATACCAGGGCCTTTACACTGAGCTACATTCTCATCATTTTATTTTTTTGAGCAAGGTTTCCCTAAACTGTTAAATTGCCAAGGCTGGGCTCAACATTTTGATCCATATGCCTTGGCCTCCCAAAGTGCTAGCATTGTAGACATGTGCCACCACACCCAGAAAAAAGAAAAGCCATTTGTATTTTAATCTTGACAATTAGAGAAATCTCACGCTCTTGTTTCTACTAAACACATTGCACAATCTAAAAAATGCTGGATCAGAACTTGATGTACAATGATGTGTGCATGGGGAGAGAAGTCTTGCAGGGGACTAGAACTGTGGAAAGTGGTGTTAGGGTGCCCTGGGACATAGGACAGAGATAACAGCCAAGAGAGTTGTGGTGAGAAAGAAAAATGGCAAGTGATGCCCCTCGGTCCCTGTGCTCCCTCCTGCCAGCTACTGGTTCATCTGCTGAGGGCAGAGATCTGACTCGTCTTCTGCCTGGTATCAGGAAGGGGAAGCAGTAGAAACAAATGCCCAGCCCCTTCCTTTGTCTAGCCTGAGTCAGTGGCAGATACTGACTCACCTTTCCCTTTAGTTCAGTCACAGTGACAAGCTGAAAGAGAAAGCACATGTCAGTGTCATGTTAAATGCTAAAAAAGCTAAAATGCAGAGGTTAAAAGATTGTTATTAGCACAAAGAGCTTTGTCATTCTGTGCTCTATGCTTATTACCCTAGTAACCATGTACCTGGAGCACCAAACACATTGTTATAAATTAACTGAGGCGTTGCCATACTATTCTCTATGCGTCATTACCTTAGTAACCTGTTTGCTATGTCAACCATTGATCCCTTTGTGAGACACAAATGATGCTGTGTCATCCTTTGTTCGCTTTGTGAGAAGAAATGTTCCTGGAATTAGCAGACCAAGGGTTGTAACTTAAAGGGGAAAAAAAGGGCTAACCACCAACTGCAAAACATCTCTGACCTCAAGCAAAAGGAAACAAAGACCTTCTTAATTCCTGCTCTGTCACATCAATCGGTTAATGTGCTATAAAAATCTGTCAAAATTCTGACTCGGTTGCACAGCTTTGCAAATTCCATTTGCACTGTGTCACTGGTGCCAGCTAAAATAAAAGTGCTTCCTTTTTAAAAAAGATGTCGCCTTGCCCTGTTTTTCATCTTGGGGCCCTTTTAGGGTACAACAGTTAGGTGCCTAGGAAGGTGAGTGAGGGGGAATCGAGTCAGCGTAGCTTCCGTTCCTCCCCCAGCTCACTTTCCTGCCGGGTCTCAGATATGACTTAGTTGCACAGAGCCAGAGCTGTAAGGCACTCTCGTTGCACAACAAGAAACTACTCTTTCCCCACCCCAGCTGGTCATAAGCAGGAGACAGTGTCCCTTCCCCTATGAATGGCAGGAGCCACTTACTTATCACAAAGTGCCAATGCTGCAGTTATACCTGTACATTGACAGTTTAGTTTGGAAAAAAACAACTCTTTCCCCACCTCAGCTGGTCAGAAGCAAGAGACAGTGTCCCTTCACCAATGGATGGCAGGTGCCAGGTCTCCCTGCCTTTGGTCCTATCTGACATGATTTCCCTTTGGCACCTTCACAGGAAGCACTTGAAAGCATGCGTGCCATAGGTTCGTCTCCACTGGGTTACATACAGGATTGGAGCAGGTGGGGACTGTTAAGGATGAGGGACACCTGGGCACAAGCAGGTGGTGCTGAGAAGTGTAGGAGGCCCAGGGGCCAGGGGCTGGTCCTTCCCTTTCTAAGAACTTTCCTCCTGCCCTGCTGCAGCTGGGATGCAGCTAGTTTCCCTTTATTTGTAAAAAGGAATGCTTCATTTTATTTTGGTTTGAATTAGTCTGCACTCTACAGTTTGAAAGATCTGGAAAAGCACTTCCACACCTACAGAAATACAAACCACCTTTTTTTGTATTGGGGGGGAGTTTTTCTTATCATTTTTTTTCCATGTGTAGTTGATGTTTTCACATGGAGATCCCGTGGGCAGCCTGCATTTGACACCTTACTAGTCTATGAAAATCATTTTTGCCATGGTGTTACATAGAGTTAATAAACAATATTTTAAATGCTTTCATAATATTTTAGGGAGACTGTAGGGACCCGTTGTAGCTGGAGATTGATCACATGTGTGGGGCTAAAGCAAGACCAACCCAGAAAAAATAGAAAGACCAAAACAAGTTATGTAAACAAGTTGTTCCAGCACCAAGAAGGCAATGGGCCCAGGCCTGCCAGGCAATGGGTTGCTAGGCAGAGGGGCTGAAATTGACATCATCTTTCCCAGTAGACAAATACAGGTGCTAGAGTGGTTGAGCAGTTCCTTTCCTCTAATCAGGAGAATAAGGGCTCCCCCTAACCCCAACTTTGTCTTTTCTTTATTTTTCTCATCCTCTTGCCGGTCCTTAACCCCAAAAACCTCAGGAGCTGCACTGGGTCCCGGCATATGACGCCAGAACACGGACAGAGTAAGAGATTGAGGGTGAGGGGACACTTCTCATGTGCGCACAACTAGGGGGAGAACTGCATTGGTATAGGTTAGTAGTCATCACTGGATTGTATTGATACTGGCTTCATCATGGGCCTTTGAGAAACCCCTTCCCCTGAAAAGAAAAAAAAGAGATATATTGATTATATCAGCTGTCTAACTATAGGACAAATTTATCCAAAAGAATTACAAATATATAAGAAATTGTTGTATGCTTGATTCCAGTAGTTACATTCCTTCTGTGGATCTGGATGAAACAAGGTCTTAATAACCTTAAGCTTCTTGAGACAATTACAAGGGAACTGGCTCCAGGCATTGCTTCAGAATCAGGTTCCAAGCTGGAAAAAGTCGGTAGCATGACTGCCAGCCACCCTGGTAACTTTAACTGAGCCACTAACTGTCTATTCAGTAAAACCTTGCGCTATCTGTCCAAAGTGTAGAGGGGATGGTATCATTGGGCCACTCAATGTAAATTCAAAACTTCCGGCAGGGTGTGCGGCAGCCCTGCTAAAGGGTAAGGGTGTGATGGATCAGATGGCTTCCCCAAGATGGCCTGGCCCTGCTTGGCCCGGCAGGCTCCTAATGGTTGGGGGGTAATATGATCCTGATTGTTGGTTTGCTGATTTCTGTTTACAAAACGCCCTTACGAAAGACAACTTCAAGTAACCAATACAACAACAACTAAACTTTATAACTTCTAAAAATTCAACATTTGGCTTCCACAGCTGATCATAGGCTGGCTCCAGCATATCACTGTCCCACTATGACTTTGTAGTGGATCTTGATGTCTGGTAAGGTAAATTCTCAAACTCCATTGTTTTTTCAAAATTGTTTACTACAGAGGTACTTATTTCAAATTTGCAATTAATGTAATTCTACATTTGTTTAGGTCCCTTCTGCTTTCTTAAGTCAATTTTAGTTGTCAATATACTGACACTACACAGCTTGCTAAATTTCTTGAGTTTGTCTCCAGAATAAGAAATTGTAAATTTACATACTTGGGAGGAAACTGAAAAAAAAACTTAGAGCAAGACTAGGGAAAAAAGAAGCCAGCACAAATCTAGCCGGACCTTTACAGATTTTAAAGGATTGTTTAATAAAACTGCAGCTTTCTGCTCCTCTCACCACTTCTCAAAGGACCCCACGCAGGGAAGGCACTGAAACCTCCACTGAGCCAGGAGTTTGGCCCAGACAAGGAAGGTAAACAAACAACGCTGCTCATTTCACCTGAAAGCGGAAATCAAGGTTATAGTTCAATCTACTTGAAACACAGTTCAAGTCTCCCTAGATTATTGTACCGCCCAATTGGTTATCCTTCCCTTGACAAAAATTGGAAAATCTATAAATAAAGAAAGAGTACCTAAGGATTTGGATTTTCTGATACTTAATAGAGAGGTGGGACACAGCCCTGGCCTGCCTGAGCCACCCTGGTTTTTCCTATCACCTGTGCACATGCTTTATGAATTAAAAGTTTACATTGCATTAGAGCTCAGATCCCTACAACAGTGGGGCCTCCAGCCCAGAGCAGGAGCACCACCTGCATGTCACAGGAAAGCCCAAGGTACCTAAATATAAAATGCCGTTTCCATTTTCTTATACCTTACCACAAAAAAACCTTTATAATCTTCAGGTCTAAAAATGATTAAATGTGCTCACAATTTAAATTTCAAAAACAAAAGGGAGAGTTTACCTCATAACAGATTTCACTTGGTAGTATATACTATTTAAAATATTTAAATTCTAATAAAGATGTAACTACCTCAGCAGATAGATAATGTAATCAAAGAAACCAAATCTAAAAAGAGTCCATTGGAAAGATCTTCATACTGGACAATAAAAGTAACCAGTCAAGTGCTAATAGGGGGTCAAGGGTATGCTTGTGTTTTTCCAGGAAATGCTAAATGACCTATCTGGGTGCCAGTGTGTGCTGTCTGGTGGTATCATGTACCCAAACCCAGGAAAGGAGTTGATTCTACCTCTCAAGAAACTGATGCTCAGTCCTATGACAGTGATGCCTTGGACACTACCCCACAGCCCATAGCAAAAGATGAAGCTAGAACCAACTTTAATTGACCCAAGATGCCCAGGAGATGGTAACCAAAAATAAAAAAGGTCCAAATAGATGATAGAAGTGCATGCTAAGTCCTATGACAAAATGTTATAGATAAGATTTTGTCTTTTTCAAATTGTTTGATAAGAGATCGCTGCTAACTGACCTACAATAAATGTGACTAGTCCATTTAAAACTACAGTTCTACAATTGTAAAAATTTTGTATAATTCAATTTGGCTAAAATGTATTTGAGTACACTCTGATTGTGAAAGATGTTTGTAAATCGGTCTATGTATCTGTTGGTCTGTTTGTCCAGTCTGTTAAGCTGTTGTTGGAAGTCACTGAGCTAGTGATCGCTCACACGTGTGGAGCTAATAGCACAAGTGCCCCTACAAGGAGTGTTCAAGTGGCACAGGGTGCCTGAGAAACACTGTGAGGGTATGGGGTGCTGCAAGTGACAGGTGTTCCTACCCCAGGGACACACAGTGCAGGAAGTGAGCTAGTTCAGCAAAGGGGCACGAAATAACCCCCAGGAACTTGGAAAGTTCTTGTGGACACCAACAACTGTGCATTTGTTTCTGTGTGCTTGAATCTGTGCATATCATCTGTCCATGTTTGTCCATTTGTCCATTTGTAAATAGATGTTCTTTTTATTTTGAGCTCAGCAATTTTCCTTTTTCTTTTGCATTTATAGATCATTTAATGAAGGTTTATTTGAGTTACAGAATTACAAAACATGCTTCCACCTGGATTCCCAGTTAGTCAAAATGATGCTAAAGTCAGTTGTGTAAATGTAATGTACATTGTTGCTTATCATAACTTGAGAGTCTCTCATTGTTCAAAAATAATATGTTAAATGTTATGATTGGAGTTTTCTTAAGAAAAAATTATTATCAAATGATTAAACAAAAATCCCTTGGGTTTGGGATTGTTGGACAGGACTTCAACTGATGAATAAGAAAGTGGCCACCTGGTGACAAGTAGTGACAAGTGGCCACCTGGAACAAGAGCTGGTAAGCTCTTGTTCATTGATTGGAGGCCCGGATGATCTCCATAGCCTTAGGGGAGACATCCCAACTAAAGTTATATAAATATTATTGTAATATGTTCACATTGGTCATATTAAAAGAAATAATACAAAAGCTTTTTCATTTTAAAAATGCCCATATAAGGGTTTTCATATGGTTATGACAAATGATTGTTGTTAACCTCATGGTATATTCATATATTCATGCCTCCAGATGTGTAAGTCTTCAAAAATGTAAAAACAGATTGCTTATGGTGACAAACTTTTGTTTCAGATTCAGACTTCTGCCTCTAACAAATGCTTATAAAATCTACATCCCCCTAAAGGTCAACAAGTGAAGTAAAGGCTTTTATGTATTAGATACGGATGACTGACCGGAAAGAGGATGTCTTCTGTTTTAAAAAATGCAAATTCAAGTGTGTTAAAAAAAATGTCATAATTCTCATGTTATAACATCAGCTACGGTTTTGATTTCTAATTTTCTATATAAAATATGTAATTGTTAACATCCTACAGGTATTCAAATGTTAAAACATCCATGGTTGTTAAAAAGTAATAGTTCTATTTTATGTTGTAAGATGTTTGATTTACATAACATGATAATGCCTCTAACTACATTGTACTGTTATCAGTCTTTTCTTCTGGATGTTCAATGACTGAAGTTTGGAGACCAACAATTAGAAAGACAACTGGGCTAAGAGGACAGCCAGTATTTTTGCCATAGCCCTCCAAGGTCAGTGAGGACCCAGGACATAAGAGAACCTCTGCCGCATCGTCTTGTACTCGGTGAATCCCTGGTCTTCTGATCAAGAAGACTGTGAGACTACTGAGGAAAGTGATTATCGGAGTGTAGTTTGCCTCAGGAGAGTCACCAGAAGCAAAACCTCCCAAGCTTTCACAGAAAGCAACTTGGTCAAGCAATGGCCATTACTCATCTGAACGGCTGACACTGATGGAAGAACTAAGAGGTGCTACCACCGGTTCCAAGGTTCCTGAGGAGACTTAGCTGACCTTGATACATAACAAATATTGACTGTGTTTAAAACAGGCCTCACCTTAACTTGGTCTTGAACGTCTTGCTGAAAATGTACAACTACTAGAGGTATATAAAACAATGCGAAAGTAATGTGTTATAAAAGAAACTCAAATCCCTAATACCTTTTGGCAATTGCCAGCTACACTGGTAGCTGACTACTGTCACACAGTAATGCACTGAACAAGGTTTCAATTGCAGAAAGCAGGGACTTAAAATCTTTGGACTGCACTTAAAAAGATCTACAGAGCTCTCCAACACAGCTCCTCCAGCTTCAACTGACCACCCTTCCTATGCACCAACAAAACAAAAAAGAGGGATATGTAGGGAGCCATTGAAATGGAGATTGATCACATGTGTGGGGCTAAAGCAAGGCCAGCCCAGAAAAAACAGAAAGACCAAAACAAGCTACTTAAACAAGTTGTTCCAAGAAGGCAAGGGCCCAGGCCTGCCAAGCAGTGGGTTGCTAGGCAGAGGGGCTGAAACTGATGTCATCTTTCCCAGTATATAAATAAAGGTGCTAGAGTGGTTGAGCAGTGCCTTCCCTCCCATCAGGAGGATAAGGGCTCCACCTGACCCCAGCTTTGTCGTTTCTGTTTTTCTCATCCTCTCACCAGTCCCTAACCCCAGAGGTTCTCGCGGCAGGAGATTATCTGGGTTTCCTTTATTTCTTAGTTCAAGTGTTTCCCTTTCTATAAATAATACTTGGATAAGTATCTTTAAATACACATCCATCTATAGCTATCTGTCTAACAAGAGAGGGTACAGAAGGAGAAGCTAATGAGGAGGCAGGGGTACAGGAAAGGTGGCAGCTAAACCAGTCCTGGGCTGCTGGGCCTTGCAAGCCAGACCACCATAACACAACATCAAGCGCCAGGGAGCCCGCTCCGCCTCCTATTCCAGAGGTCTTGGCAGTGCCCTTGCCACACTGGCCCAGGGCCTTGGCCTCGGGCAGTCTCTGGCGCCCTCTGCCGGTCACACATAAACCTGTACAGAGTCCCAGGCCCGGAGTCCCTTCTCAGTCTCCTCCTCCATTTTATTTCTCTATATCTTTACCCTTGCCTCTTCTTCTGCTTTTCCCAGTTCTTTTAGAGGTTCCAGCCTGAGGGGCTTTTTAAGGAACTACTTGCTGCCATTAGGCCCAGAAGGAATGAGCAGGCGCAGAAAGGCCCTGACGGGACTGCTAGAGACCAGTAATCAGTTGCTGGTCCCTCTGGGAGCTGGAAGGTTAGGGGCTACTTTGATGCTGTCGCCCAGTCCAGCCCCAGCCCCAGAATCATGTGATTTCTGTTCTGTCAACCCCCTGTCATCCTGGAAAGAATCACCAGAAACTACAGAACCTGGGTGCAATCAGGGGATTTCAGGGTCACAGATTCATAGTCCCCTTATCTTAGTCACTTTTCTCATTGCTGGGACAAAATACCCGACACACACAGTTAAATTAGGAGGAAAAGTTTATTTTGGCTAGCAGTTTGTCGAGATTTCAGTCTATAGTCAGCTGGCTGTAAGGGAGGGTGGCAGGGTAGAGAGGCATCACAGAGGAGAAACGCTCCATGGCAAAGCAGGGCAGAAAGAAGACAGCAAACAGCAACTCCAAGGGACATTAGCAGCTTCTTTCTGCCACTTTTACAGCCTATCTAGACTACTGAGTTTCAGGGCAGTTACCAAACCAATCAGTGAACTAATTTAGTAATCACATACCTTGAATCCCAGCATCACACACTCAAGATCCAGCCATCTCTAAAAAAGTCTCACCAATGACTATATGAGGTTTTGTGGGACATCTAGACACAAGCCATAATATTCTGCAGACAGAGAAAGTGGGTCATGAGGAAAGGCCAGAACCCTCAGGTCACTAGGCCGGGAACTTACCATTCCCCAGCTTCAGAAGTCAGAAGCTGGGCATGGTGATACATGCCTGTAATCCCAGAACTCAGGAGGCCAAGCCAAGCGGATCATTGTGACTTAAAGGCTACTCTGGGCTACAACATGAGTTCAAGGTCAGCCTGAACTTCATAGTGAAAACCTGTCTCAAAAAGACAAAAAAAAGCCACCATCAAAATAATAATACTTCTGAGAAGAGCAGAGGGGCTTGTCAGCAACAGGCGTCAGCCACTTCCCCATGTTCTTTATACCCCAGTTAGCAGCTAAGTGCAAAAGCCCTCGGTACAATCCCAAGTAAAATGTATGTGTGCACATACACAGGCCTCAGGAAAGGAAGGAAAAAAGGGAGGAAAGAAGATATCATTACAGTCAAGTGCAGGCAGGGACCTTGAAAGACCTCTTGGAAGACAAGAGTCAATGTACCCTATAACAAAAGTCAGCTTAACACGAGTAAAACATAATAAATTTAGTTGGTCATACTTTTACATGGTGTGGGAGCCTTCAGATTAAAGAGTCAAAGAACTCAAGGAGAATCTTCATTTTTACACTTAGGTTCGATGACACATGGAGAGTTGTGCAGCACTAAAATCAGACAAAAGAGGTCTGAGCAGATGGTGAGAGACAGGGGAACTGGCAAGGCCTGTCCAGCTTCCCCTTGGCTCCCTAGCTGTAGCATTCATTCCTCTATTCTTCATTCCGGGCAGGGTCCGTCTTGGATGAGGGTCTTAATTTCTTTATGACCAGCTCCCAGGCAGAAAAGTGGGGAGAAATTGAAGTAACACTGGTTTTTATGACTAGCTTGAGGAGCAGAGGGATTTTAGTCTCTATGGCCTACCTTGGGGAAGAGGGATTTTCATTTCTATGGAAGAATGAAATGAAGAGTGAGGAATGAGAATAAAGGGTGAGAGACAGGAGGGAAAGTGAAAAATTTCATTTCCAACCCCGCTCCCGATGTTCCCACTTTAGGATCATTTTAAGATCCCCAATAACATGCCAGGGAGGTTAAAGGTGCTGAGAACTGGTCAGATCTACTAACGTGACAGGAAGGGGCCAGAAAACATTGCTGCCAAGAAGTCCTCTTAGAATCCCACAATGGGAGGTAAGAAGGACTTTACCAAGCAAAGAACGTGAACTTTCTTGGCACAGAAGACGACTGTGGCCTGCAATGTCCTGGGTTAAGTCCCAATGTCCCAGCTACAGGGTGGGCGGAGGGGGATGGGGGTGGGGGTGGCATGGGAATGGAAAGCAAAGGAAAGGTTAGGCAGGCTTGTGTTTGGGAATCTTGCCCTCTGGTAGTGTGCAGGGGTGCCCCAAAGGCAGCAAGACTAGATTAAAGGGGGAGTTAGGACAGCACTTGAGCCCTGAAAACACAGAGCGATGATTTCTGCCTTTAAAGGATTGTTTCTCACCAAGTTTCTCTCTCCTTGTAACTCCACGGCAGTGTTTAAATGTTCCAGTGCTCAGAGAATCTGAGGATGAGTCATCTGTTAGGATTTCTGTAAAAGCATTTGACCCAAGCCATTTGTGAATCAAGTTGGTATTTTGGCTCAAAGATTTCTTCCTCCAGGAAAGGCTGGTAACTACTCAGAATTCTGCCTGTTGGTTATGGTGGTGGGGGCAGGGTGGGGTGGGTGGTGTCATCTGATTGGTGACCATCTCTCCAGCTTTCCAGCCCCTCCAAGTGCAGAGTGTTTGCCGGCCTTTCCCTTGCCTCAGGGCTCTGCTGGTATTAACTGTGGGGCCAAGATGAATGGGCCAGATAAAAGGAGCAGGCATTGTCCTCCGTCTTGCTGATTTTTCATAAAATTTGTAGTACTTCTTGGTAATGAAGAACCCAATCTCTGTAGAAGTGACCCCATACACTGGGCTCTGGTGACATAAGC
This sequence comes from Cavia porcellus, assembly GCF_034190915.1. Taxonomy (NCBI): domain Eukaryota; kingdom Metazoa; phylum Chordata; class Mammalia; order Rodentia; family Caviidae; genus Cavia; species Cavia porcellus. Next base: position 19,123,652 of record NW_026947486.1, read on the forward strand.
TTGTAATCCCAGCACTGTGAGAGGCTGAGGCTAGGGGATTAAAGGTTCAAGCTTAGTCTGGGAAATTTATCGAGACCTTGTTTTCAAACAAAAAATAAAAATAAAAAAAGTTTGGAGATGTAGCTCAAGCATGAAGGCCCTGTATCAACCCTTGATACATCAGAAGGGAAGAGAAGCCAAGGAAAGGTAAGAGCGGGTAAAACACCCATTCATCTATGAATTCATCAATGAATTAACCCATTGTTGAAGTTTGTGCCCCTCATGACCCAATCTTCTCTCTAGGCCTCATGTGTAAAGACTACAGCATTGGGGATCAAGCCCTAAATACATGAGTCTTTAGGGATGCTGAATAGTTAAACTATATCCCTTCTTTTGCACTTTGAATTAGACAAGCCACAGAAAAATAGTCAGTAAGCTGCCTAGCATACTGTAGGCATCAAATAAATACTAGGTTGCTCTCCTTCCCCTACTTGAGGCAAGTTCTATCAGAAAGCATACCCCTGGGTGCTCTCGGTGAAGACACACCATAATGAAAGCCTTGTTCTGGCTCCTGATGCTTTGTCCAAACCCAGAGCTTGTACCCCAGTGTGGCTCAGGGCAGCCTATGACCACTAGGGCTGACCCCAGGCAAGCCTGCCAGGAACTCCACAGTGGTAACTGGCTGGGAGCCTTCCTGAGCACATTGTGAGGGGCTGCACCTTGGTGCAGGCTGGTATTTAGGGGCCCACCTTCCACTCATTATGAGAATTAGTCTAAAATTGGGATCTGGTGGCAGCTTAATTCTTCCCTATTCACCACCCCCTACCAAAAAGATCACCCCCCACATCCTCAACTCATGAATATTTCCTGCCTCACTGTCCAGCAGAGTAGCATGTTGGGGACATTAGTGTGACCATTTTTTCCAGATACTAGCCTATAGTTCCCATATGAGATAGTCACTCCCCACATCATCAGCTTGGCAGCTGTCACCCTGAGTGACTATTGTTCCTTTTCCCCCAGGAACTCATTGTCCCAGAACTCACTCTTACACCTGTCATCTCAGGCTCTGGAATCACAGGGAGGGAACAGCAGGCTTCTCTGTGCCTGAGGGTGCTATGTGTGGGTGGCCCAGGGCCAAGCCAGAAAACAACACCACAGGCAAGAGAGGTACTGGGCTGGGGCTGTAGCTCAGCAGCAGCATGCAGGTGCCTAGCATCTGCTAGACCCTGGGTTCAGTCTCCAGCACTGCAAGGAGATAAAAAGAGCTCATCATGGCTACAGCAGAAGGAATATTACTAAGCCCGAGGACATAACTCTCCTTAGAGTTTTTTGTTCAGCTCTCAAAATTCTTCCCAAGTGGGCCTGTTTCCAACTTGCATTATATTCCATCTTCAGCATTTGAGTATCATTTTCATCATTATTTCTATAAGAAATTATTGAAGGAATAAAAATGGACCAACAAGCCAGGCATGATGGTGCATGCCTATAATCCCAGCACTGGGAAGGCTGAGGCAAGAGGATCATTGTGAGTTCAAGACCAGCCTGGGCTACAAAGTGAGCTCAAGGCCAGCCTGAACTTCATAATGAGACCCTGTCTCAAAAAGACAAAAAAATGAGCCAATAGAATAAAGTACAGAGTTTTACAGATAGAAGGAACAACAGGAATCAAGGGCCTAGGGCATGACCCAGCACTAAGGTATGAAGAGTCACAAGCAAAACAATGAAAAGATTGAAATGGGTGTGTTGGGGGAAGGTGGCAGCTTGAAAGATGGGACCACTTAGAACAGGCCAAAATAAGAATCTTGAATTCCATTTGAAGGAGTCTGGACCTTCAAATTTGGAGATGAAGAAGACCAATTGATGAGTTTTAGCAGGGAAGTGATATGAGAAGTCTTGTCTTTATATTTGCTTCTTGTTATGTTTTGTGTCTGGATGTCCCCCCAAAGCCTCATGTGGTCATGGGGTCAGGCTTTTTGAAAGCAGCTGAACCTAAAGTTTGTAATTGACTCAAGGTCCAATGCTGGGATTAAGGGTGTAGGTGCTACACCTGCCCTAAGGTAGCTTGCAAACAATATAATGGACAAAAAGAGACTTTCTCTCTCTCTCTCTCTCTCTCTCTCTCTCTCTCTCTCTGTCTCTATCTCTCTGCATCTGTCTCTCTCCCTCCCTCTTTCCTCTCCCTCCCTCCTTTTCTCCTTCCACCCACTGCTTTTGCTGTTTTGTCACCTCAGCTGCCATAAACTGTTACCCTTCTGCCATGTGCCACCCTGCCTTGGAGCCAGCTGATTATAGTCTAAAATCTCTACAAACTGTGAGCCAAGTAAACCTTTCCCTCTTTAACTTTGGGTGCCAAGTATTTTGTCTCATCAACAAGAAAAATAATTAAGATACTTCTGGGTCTAGGATAATTTTTTTCTCTGCTAATGAATGTTGTATGGTTCCAGCATCATTTATTGAAAAGGCTATTCTTCCACTAAATTCCTTTTGGACCATTGTCAGAAATCAATTTATCAATCCCACTGCTGTGGTACATGGCTGTAATCCCAGCACTCGGGAGGCTGAGGCAGGAGAATCATTGCAAGTTCGAGACCAGCCTGGGCTACAAAGTGAGCTCAAGGCCAGCCTGAACTGCCTAGCGAGACCCCGTCTCAAAAAAAAAAAAAAAAAAAAAAAAAAAAAAAAACACAAAAAAGAAAAAGAAAAGGAACTGTTAGATCTGCAGTTCTTTGCAAAGCTGGGCTCAGCCGCGCTGCCCACTAGGTGCTCAGGATATGCAGAAGAGACTCCTGACAAACATTGTATCCTTGGCCAAAGTCAGGCTCCTGAATCTTCTCCAAGGCCAGTGGTGGCGAACCTATGGCACACGTGCCACAGTGGGCTATTTGTATCATTGAAAGCTCTAAAAGATTTGTCATCAACTATCCTAGGCCCATCTATGCATTTCTTTATAAAAAATCTGGCTTTAGCAAGAACTCTCTTCAGTTTAGCAAAAACATTCCCTTCTCCATATTTCATACCCCTCAGTTATGGTTTGGCTCCTAAATGTCCCCCCAAAGAGGCCCATATGCTAAAGGTCTGGTAACCAGTCTGTGGCACTATTAGGAGAAAAATCGTTAGGAGGTAAGGCTCAGTGGTAGGAGGTTAGGCAATCACTGCCCTGAAGGGTAGATCAGGACCCCACCCCCTTGCTCTCCTTGCCTTCTGTTGCCATGAGATGAACAGCTCTGCCATGTGCTCCTGACGTGATGTCCTCTGCTGCCACAGACACAAAGCAACAGGGCCAAGCAACCATGGACTATAACCTCTGAAATCATGAGCCCAAATAAACTTTTCCTTCTTACAAAGTATTCATCTCTGACTGGGCATCATGGCCCACACCTCTATTCCCAGCACTTTGGGGGGCTGAGGCAGCAGAACTGCAAGTTAAAGGTGAGTGTCAGCAACTTAATGACTCAGAAAGTACCAGCTACCCTGTGGGGAAAAAGGAACCCTTCTCTATTGATGATGGGAGTGTAAAGTGCTACAACCACCATGGAAACCGATATGAAGACTCCTTAGAAAACTAAAACTAGAGGTTCCATTTGACCCAGCTTTTCCCCTCGTAGGTATCTTCCTGGCAGAGTTAAAAACATCATACCACAATTATATATGCACACTCATATTTGTAGGAGCATAATCTGTAATAGCTAAATCTTGGAAACAGCCCAAATGTCCATCAACAGATGAATGGATAAAAAATGTAGTATTTATATGCAATGGAGTACTATTCTACCATAAAAAGGATAAACTTGAGTCACTTGTAGGAGAATAGATGCACCTCAAGACCATAATCTTTAAGTGAAATAAATCAGATATACAAGTTTAAATGTAACACTGTTTTTCTCTTGTGTGAGAAACCCAAAGGGATAAATAGGGAGCAAAATGGAGGATAGATATTAGGAAGCAGGAAGAACATATTCACATGGGAAGGGGAACAAGAGAAGGGGGAGGGGGAAGGTAAGAAATGGAAAAGGAGAAAAAAGAAAATATAAAGGAAAAATGGAAAGAAAGCTTTTGTAAATGGGGAGAGGAATAAGGTTTGGAGGAGGAGAATGAGAAAAAAGAAAAATCAAGATGCATTTTACATAGGTACAAATTCCCTACAGTGAATGTGTCCAAAATGTATGACAACTATATACTAATAAAAATAAAATTAAACAACAAAAAAGAGGATATGTTTTTTTAAAAAAAAAAAAAAAGTACCAGCCACCATCTAGGCCAGTGATGGCGAACCTTTTAGAGATGAGAGCCCAAATACAGCCTAAAACCCCACTTATTTATTGCAGAATGTCAACATTGCAATTAAACCTGAATACTGAGGTTTCATTTAGAAAAAACAACTCATATATTAACAATTTTTGTTTTAAAAGAAAACCACAATAACAGAGCTTTCAAAGATACAAACAGCTTTTTATTGAAAGGTAGAAGTTTGCATTTGGCATGGTTTTGTACAATTAATTGTAACCTTTGATGTTGTATGCATGCTGATAATTTGTCAAACCTTGCATCTGTCAGCACATGCAGCACTCAGGTCATCTGTTAGTCTGTTTCTTGTATGAGATTTGATATCATTCAAAGCTTAAAACAGCTGCTTACAAACATAAGATGATCCAAACAAAGTAAGAAAAGCAATCCCAAGTGCTTTTGTTGACTTAAAATTATTTGGCTGAGAATTCCACACTTTAAGGATTTCATTGTCAATCTAGGTGTGCATGCCTGTAATCCCAGCACTCAGGAGGCTGAGACAGGAGGATTGCCACAAGTATGAGGCCAGCCTGGGCTTCATAGTTTGTGCCTGTAGTACACAGCAAGACTCTGTCTCAAAAAAGAAAGAAAGAAACAAAGAAAAGTCCACACACACCCCAAAAAGGATTTGATTTTCACCAAATCACCAACTGTGCTGATCTTTGTCATCCCTTCACACTCTATCTTCTCAAGTGTTGTACTCATGTCATAAAATTTATTTTTCTAGACACGACTTTCTTGAGATTCCAAAGCTCCATTTCCACACTTCCAAAGTCTAACCACTGTAAGCAGGAAAGATCATGTTCTTTAAATTTGGCTTTATCTGGAGAAGCATGAAAATTTAGAGTTGCCTCCATCTTATGAAACTGTAAAAATCTGTTGCTAAAATTTTCCTTTGCAGCTGCTACAATGCTATAAATTCCTTTTAGATTTCCTGATGGCTTGTAGAATTGTCTGAAAATGGTGTAGAACTTTCCAAATGCATTTTTAGATTTGGAAAATATTTCAGCTGTCCACTTTCAAGGTCTGGGGCAACTTGGCTTGTGTGCTGACAGAGGGCTCTGTGTGTCTGCTGCAGCATTTGTGCCATCACAAACCTAGGCACTAGATCCTTATTCTGTCCTTTAAGGCTCTGAAAGTTATCTGCATCTTTGAAATGGGCTGTTAGAGCTGCAGTTCCTGCCAAAGCCAGGCCCAGAAGAGCTGCTTATTCTGTCTCACAATAGAAAAAGGGTTAGGGATACAGCTCAGTACCAACCTTGGGTTCAATGCCCAGTAACCCCAAAATTGTTTATCTCAAATATTTTGTCACAATGACAGTAAGCTGATGAATACAGCTACACAAATAAAATTTGGACTACTAGATGCCAAAAGACCAATTTTTTGTCTTTTTTTTTTTTTTTGAGACAAGGTCTTGCTTACTATGTATTTTGTAGACCAGGCTGGCTTTGAACTCACCATGATCCTCCTACCTCAGCCCCTCAATAAAAGAAGAATTCTTAAAATAAAGAATTAAGCCAGGCATGGTGGTACACACCTGTAATCCCAGCACTTGGGTGGCTGGAGTGCATAGTGAGTTCAAGTACAGCCTGAATTACAGAGTGAGACCTTAATTCAAAAAACGAAAATAACAATTGATAATTAGAAATTTTTGCTCTGTGAAAGATTCTGTGGAAAGAAAAACTATAGATTGTGAGAAAATATTTGCAAACCACATATTTGCAAAAAGATTCTAGAACATACACACATCTCTCAAAAGTCAAGAGTAAAGAAACAATATCATTAGAAAATAAGCAAAAAGTATGAAGGGACAATCACTAAATAGGACATCAGATGGCAATGAAACTCATGAAAAGATGTTCAACATCATTAACTGGGAGACAACTCTAGCCCTTTGAATGTAAAACAATTATAGTGACTTTGATTATTTGGAGACTCATTTTCTTATACTTATATGTAAAAAGCTGGCTAGGGTATTTCCTTCTCTCTTTAATTGGCTCTAAGCATTGCAAATAAGGCTAGCTAGGTGCTAATATATAATCTCTAAAGTCAACAGACAGTCCTGTTTCCTCACATAGTGTACTCTGTACAGGATATGTACAGGATATGAGCATATGCAATGTTAGAGCCAGTAGCTGCAGGAATGTCAACTGAGTACAGGAACTCTCCTGCACTGCTGGTGGGAGTGTAGACTGGTACAGCCTTTGTGGAGATCTGTCTGGAGATTTCTCAAAAAGTTGGGACTGGAAATCCCATTTATTCCAGCTATTCCACTTCTAGGCATATTCCCAGAAGAACTGAAAGCATCATACCACTGTGATATATGTGCACCTATGTTTATAGCAGCACAATTTGTAATCGCCAGATCTTGGAAACAACCCAAGTGCCCATCAACTGAGGAATGGATAAAAAAGTTGTGGTATTTCTATACAATGGAGTATTATTCAGCTATAAAGAAGGATCACATTGAGATATTTATCAATAAATGGGCGCAGCTTGAGACCATACTCATAAGTGAAATAAATCAATCTCGCATGTGTGAATACCGAATAGTTTCCCTAATGTAAGTAATGATTCAAATATATAAAAATATGTGGTAATCATGATTCCCCATTAGGTGGCCTTGAAGCCTTATAAAGTTTTCACTCATTAATTAGAAAGACTTTATTCTGGGCTTCTTGATATGAAAATATTTGAAGCTAGAGTATATGAAGTTTTACCCAAATATTTCAAGGAAAAAGACACTATGGTAACTACTATTAAGTCAGGTTATAAGGTGGTGAAGTACTAGGTTATTGAAACAGTCATGCTGTGACCTCTATTGTTATATTGTTATGTCCTGTTTTATCTCAATCTCCCCCTTATTGTTTCAAAAAAAAATTATTTAGTCATTTCTTATGTTTGTCTTAATTAAAGAAAAAATTCAAAAAAATTAGGATATATAAATAGTAACTCTTTTTGATTTCCTATTAACTTGTTTTGAAGTCCTGTAGTACTCCCACGATCTTGTTTTGACTGATTAGACTCTGTTCCATTCTATATGATAGTATCAAGTTTGAAGACATAGGCAACTACTTTGAAGACAATAAGATTCACTAAGATACCCATTCTGGTTTGACTATTGTCTTCTTTGGAAGTCCTGTAATGTTTACAATGCCTAAGTTTTATTGGTCTTGTTCTCTACTGTTTTGTCCAACTTTATAATATCTAATAAGATAGACAATTCTTTTTAAGGAAACAAGGGACAACGTTGATAACCATTGTTGATAAACTTGTACTCTGTTCTACACCATGTGCTACGTCTATCCTTGGTATTGACTGACAGCTTTGTTTTGCCATATTTGACTGTATTCTTCCCCCCCCCAAAGAAAGTAATAAGCACTAAGGAGTAATAAAATCCAAGATGTGTAAATTTTGTTGTAAAAAAGAGAGGGGAAAAGAGCTCTAACGGATATAACAGCAAGTGTGTTTGGGGGTGTTAAATAGCTGACTTTATCAATGTTTTTGGAACATTGAACACAGCTGTTTGCAGTCTCCCTGTTTGAATGTCCACCTTGTGTTCTTTGATACTGTGATTTGAGGAACTATTTTCAAGAAAATAGTGTGTAATCTACTAGCAGGTAATTTCTTACTGTTATGGTTTTTTGTTTTGTTTTGTTTTGTTTTGTTTGGTTTTGTAGTTCTGTATTGCGTGTACCCTTACGCCGCTTTGGTTTGTTTTGTGTTTTTCTCTTTTTCCTCTTAAATAAAAAAAAATAAATAAATAAAAATAAAAACAAAAAAAAAAAAAAAATAAAGAGGCTATGACTCCCCGGGCACAGGAGTTTACATATCAAAAATCAAAGCCACAGCCTCCCAAAACAATTCCATTGTTACCTTAATTAGATTATGTAAATTGATCCTTCTGTATATCTTTATTTCTACAATTTACAGAGATGCCATTCTGGCACCTGGCTAGCCAGCTCAACTTATGTAATTCCCGCCATCCTCACTGTCATTCATCCCTGAGCCAATCCTCTTCTTCACAAGATAATAAATGCTGGGAGAGGCCTAGAGTCAAGGCCTTTGTCTGCATGTCCTCACGGGGATAGGACTTAGGATTCCTTGGCTGCCCTTAACTTGGAATGTTTTGGTGTCTTTGTTCTTGCCATGGTTTGCATTAGTGGTGGTAGACTAAAATTAACTGATAGAATTGTGGTGCGGCTGAAAAGATAAGAAGTATGAAATATAAATGACCTTTATTTTAAGAATATAAGGAGAGACCCCCCCCCAACCCTCTGGGGTCTGGCATCAACCTGGGGTCGGTGATCTCTCCCCAGGGTCTGGGAATCTCTCTGCCAGACATGTGAAGTGGAGACATACATGTAGCTTAGGTTTGGGGTGGTGCCTGAGGGGCATTAGTGATGCGCAGGTATGTTACTGGTATTCATTTCGCACCAGAGGCAAATTCCTAGGGGTGGGGAAGATAGAGCCACAGGTAAATTCCTAGGGATGGAGAAGATGGAGTTCTTTGGTTCTGCCTCTAAGGCTTTACCAGCTACAGTGTCTTGTCTGGGCCAAAATCCTTTCATACCTGACTTTTGATTATTATTAGGAAAAAGGGTGGAGTTTTTCTTTCTTTTACTGCTTCCTGCTGGAAAGGGGCACTGTACTGGGGTTTAGGGGAGTCAACAGAATGACGGTTGATGCTCATGTAGAAGCTGGTGCCAGGTGTTTTAGCCAGGACTTTATCACTGGTGAATGCAAGTATGTTAGATTGGAAAAACAAAGAGACAAAATGTTATGAGGAGACATGACACTGTCATATTTAAAGACCCAAGTGAGGTAAAAAGAAAGGTGCCTTTGATTTAGATATGTCATTATATCAGGACCACGTTGAGATAGAATCATTGCCACAGCAAGCTAGAATTCTGAAAAATAAATATGGGGTTAGGAGGAGTGAAGTTATGAGAGGTGATTATTCCCCCACCTGAAAGGGTAAAAGTTAAGAGGGTAGGTAGGTAAGGCTTGTCTCTGGTATGCATGATGTGGGAGTCTTTAGGAAATACTGTTGAGAGTCCTGCTGTAAAAAGGATAAGAAATTAGGAACCAAATTGGATAACATGACAGCCTGAGAGTTGTGGCTGTGAGGCCTTGGTGAGGTGAAGATGAGTAGGCAAAAGGATGGTTAGATTTACGGCTGGAAGGGCACCACTTAGCCTGAGTGATGTGAAACCAGGATGGCAGTCTAGCAACTCTGACGGCTGTTGAGGTTGCCAAGAATACCAGGTATGAATCGTTCTAACCTAGTTGTAGTCCTTGGAATGATTTGCTGTAACAGGACTTTAGTAAGTATATCAGCAGTCTCCCTGGTTGTGTGAAAGGCTTTTATGTATCCTGAAAAAGTATAAACAAAGTGAGAAGACAAAATTTATCTATCAGTCTTGATCAGGGTTGTCTGAGAAATTGGTGAATAAGAAAGGAAGGGGGTGGTATATATCACTGAGGAGAGGTTTACTAGCGACAACAGGTGTAAGCTGTTGAGGCCTCATAGTTTGGGTCAGTCCGTATAAACACAAGGGAATAAAAAGCATTTTTAAGACTTAGGACTGTAGAGTGAGTGGTGGAGGGTAGTTTTGGTACCCCTGGGTGGATTGGGAAGAAACAGTCTGGGACCTGCATGAAATAGGGCCTGTTTGTAAATGGCATAGGTTGACCATCAATATCCCCTAGAGACTGAGGACTTAATATAGCAGCCTGAAAACTCAGGAAGAACTCTGTATATATGGCCTCTATGTCCACAAGTATAGAGAATGTCTTACCTGAGACTTTTAGTGGGACTTGAGACCCTGAGAGAGACACCTTAAAGTGGGCTGTTGTTGGCCCTGAGCCCTGTCAGTCTTCAGCAGCAAGTTTAAGCAGATCTGGTGGCGATGAATCTGGCAGTGTTGGCATTTCCTGTGAGGGCTGGAAGTTAGGATGGCTTACCCACTCTCTGGTGGCTAAGACAGTCCAGTAGCCCTGGGGTAAGATCTCAAAGGAATGCCAGGATGGGGCACTCTCTTGCCCAATGTCCTTCTGCTGCATTTGAGGCATGGTCCATGGGGGGGCCCAGGAAGCTCCACCTTGTGTCGGTTTACCTGTCTCAGAACTCCAAGTGTCACTGGTATCTCTGTTGTAGAAAATACAAAAAGCCATATTAAGGAGGTCTCTGTGGAGTTTGAGGGTCAAGTTTTGCCTTTTTGTTTTGGGATCCGGTCTATAGTAGAATGTATCTATAGAATTTAATTAAGTATGCAGGAGTCAAATATAATTAACAGGGTATTTATGACTTTAGTAGTGGCTTCCCATAAGGAAGACAAGGTCTAGGGAACTTTAGGAACTGACATGTCATTTATGTCATATATAAGTATCTCTTTATGTTGTTAAAATGTCTAATGCCTTCTGATTTTTGGAGGATGGCTTGTTTAATTAATTTTTACCTTTTTACTTTAGAGAGAGATCAGCTACGGTGTCATTTAATATCAGTTGAATATAGTTAATTATGGCTCGGTGGAGCACTGAGCCAGGGCAGGCAGACAGGCTGGGAAAGATTTAAGTTTGACTTCTGCCGCAGTGTTGGTTTTGTTGTTTTGCATGTATCATATAACCCTTGTTTTGGAAAAGAGCTAGTGGTTCCCAGCAAAAGGAATTTATGACTATCTCTTAATTTTAGTTGTTAAACATTTAGGAGATTGGTAACAGTACAGTATAATATAGGCAATAAGCTTAACATAAAATAAATGGCTATAAACCATGAGAATTTTAACATATGAACGCCAAGGAAATTTGTGAAACATCTCTAAGCATATATCTGGATCTGAAAGAAAACATTTGTCATGGCTGAAACACAAGAAAAAGGCAGCAGAAACAATCTGAATTTTATATCTGGAAGCATGAATACACCATCAGATCAGCAACAATTAACTGTCTGCTGCCGTGCTGGCAGCCAGAGCCGTGCCTGTAGTCAGTGCCACGTTTGTGCCTGGGGGCAGGGGCTGACTGCTCTGGCAGGCAGCACGTAGGGTAGGCGTAGTGCGCCAAGGGTGGGGGCAGTGCATGCAGGCAGAGTGGGCAGGGTGCACATTGGGTGTGCAGTGCGCGGTGTGGAGCCGGAACTGCTGTGAAGACAGGCTGGGTCGGGGGTGGAGCACAGAAATGGGTTCACAGCATAAAGTTGGGACTGCTCGGGAGGTGCGGCAGGGAGCCGGGACCAACATGGCGCTGGGGCGCCATATGGAGCCGGGATTGCTCGCAGGGGGTAGCATGAGAGCCGGACCCCACATGGAGCTGGAGCATGGCATGAGGACTTAGAGCAGCCCGTGCTTACCTCCCAACACTGTTTGGGTGCACCTCCCCCATCTTGGTGGGGAATAGGTTGGCGTGCGGTGGGGGGGAGGGGAATGGGGAGGAAAGAAAGGGAAAGGATACATTCCCAAAATAAAGGCTTAAAGATAGAGAGTTTTGTAAACTTGTCGTCAGTATGATAAGCTATAAATAGGCATGGGTTTTTTTTGGAGGGGGACAGGAAGTGGTCCCCAAGATAAAATCTGGTGTGGGGCCTGGCCCATAGAGTCACAGCCAGGTGAGGCAACAGACCGTGGTCTATTACGTTTAGGTCATCACCTGTACTTGTTTTAGACCGAACGGTAGTATTTTAGTTCCAAAGCTCGTAATAATTGGCCATCACCAATATATATAATTGGATTTTTCTGTGGATTTTAGTAACAGCTCTGCCCATGAGGGCTTAAAGCTCTAAAGGATGTGAGAGTTTTCCAGAGTGGGACCTGGCCCACAGAAGAAGACTCTGCCTTGGGCTAAGGACGTGAGAGTGTCACACGAATCCACAGAAGGTAGAGAAAACTCATGTGGGGCCTGGCCCAGTGGCCCGAGTAATCTCTGGGGGTTGCTCACCTGTGGTAAATGAATTAGACTGGTGATGTTTGCAAACCAGCAGCGACAAGTTTAGCATCTCCCAAGTGTTGAAAAGTGAGGAATTAATCCAGTACGCAGTCCGGTCCTGAATGGCAGGGGACTCAGACTGGGAGGGTCCCAGGAGTCTCTCATCTGCTGTTCCTAGTCAGGGAACCATCTGATAGAATTGTGACATGGCTGAAAAGATAAGAAGTATGAAATATAAATGACCTTTATTTTAAGAATGCAGGGAGAGGGCTGGGGATTTAGCTCAGCGGCATAAGTGCCTGCCTTGCAAGCAGGCAGTCGTGAGTTCAATCCCCGGTACCGATAAAAAGGAAAAAGACAAAAAAAAAAAAAGAATGCAGGGAGAGACCCCCTGACCCTCTGGGGTCTGGCATCACCCTGGGGTCGGTGATCTTTCCCCAGGGTCTGGGAATCTCTCTGCTGCACATGTGGAGTGGGGGCATACATGTAGCTTAGGTTGGGGGTGGTGCCTGAGGGGTATTAGTGATGCACAGGTATCTCATTGGTATTCATTTCACACCAGAGGCAAATTCCTAGGGGTAGGGAAGACAGAGCCCCTTGGTTCTACCTCTAAGGCTTTACTGGCTACAGTGTCCTGTCTGGGCCAAAGTCCTTTGATTAACTTGCTGGGATTCCAATAACATCTCAATGGGATTACAAATATAACTTTTTGGATTGTGAGGAAAACTAGAAAGAGGATTACAATACTTGGATGAGTAAACTCAACATTTGGGATTACAATAATTAACCATTAAGGAAATGCAAATTAAAACCACACTAAGCTAGCACTGTACTATCAGAATGCCTAAGATAGAAAACAGTGCAATACCAAACTGAACCACTCATACATGGCAGATGGAAAAGTAAACTAATACATTCTGAAAAAGATTCTGGCAGTTTCTTATAAACTAAATATGCAATTTCCATACAACCCAGAAACTGTATTCTTGGGAAATTATTCCAGAGAAATGAAAACTTCTGTTCACACAAAAACCTGTACACAAATGTTCATAACAGCTTTATTAGTAACAGCAAAACAGTGGAAACAAGCCACCTTCCATAGATGAATGTGGATGAACAGAGACATCCACATTATGAAATACTTCTCAACAATAAAAAGGATCAAGATGTTGACCCATGCAGCTACTTGGATAAATCTCCAAAGAATTAAGCTGATTGAAAATGGCCAAATCCAAGAAGTGACATATTTACCCTATATATTATTCCATCTATGGAGCAGTCTTAAAATGACAAAATTCTACAGATGGGACAGATTAGCGTTGGGGTTAGGGTCACAGACAGGGGAGGCACAGGAGACAAGAACAGCAAGCGTGATTACGATAAGACAACAGGAGATGTCCTAGGGCATCTCCTGGCACTATCTTGACTGTGACACTGTATTGCAGTTCTTGAAGATGTCACAATTGGAGGAACCTAGGGAAAGGAAACATAGATCCCTCTTATGTTGTTTCTTAGAGTTACATGTAAATCCACAATGATTTCAAAACTGAAAAGTTTAATTTTTATTTTGGTGCTGGGGATTCAATCTAGGGCTGCACACATGCAACACATATGCTTTACCACTGAGCTACAGCTCTTACCACCCAAAGGTTTAATTTTTAAAAATGCATTCATTATTATCTGGCTTACATCATGGCTACCCAATGGTAACCAGAGGGCAGAAGATGGGATAGAAAGGAATTTTTTGGAAGCAGAAGAGAAGAACAAGCAAGAACGTGGCAGTGAAAGCCACACATCTTGCTTTGCCATACACTAATTCTTCAACCCTGGCTAAGTTCTTCTGTGCCTCAGTTTCCTCAGCTGTAAAAGGTGGATAAGCTAATGTCCGTAAACCACTTACAGCAGTACATGATGCACAGTTAGCACTGGAAGCTTTGTTATCACAGTGATTTCCTTATTCCCCCAGGAATGGGTGCCCAACTGGAAATTCCAGTTGGCCATCTTCTGGCAATGCTGTAAAGACACATGGCCTAAGTCCCAACTCCTCACAATTTTGTTCTTCCTGCACCAGGCTCACTAACTGATACATAGCATCATATACAATCACTTGTACATGTGTTTTCTTCTTGTATTACTTTATTCTTAATCTTTATCCTAACTTGTATAATTAAAAGTGACAATTTAAAAATTAAACAGATGTAACTCATATAATAAATAGAATACTCCAAATCACATACTGATATAAATGAATAAAATAAAACGGTGACATATAGCAGAATTTTTACATGCCCTCAAATGCCTTTGTACAAACTACTTGTTAATTACAGAAAGAAAAAGAGAAACTTTCTAGTGAAGTCTGGTAGACTAGCTTTCATTAGATAATCACAAGAAATGACACTCTTAGCAGGACAAACTCATGTCACAGTCACCTAACTGGATGGACTGAAGGCACAGCATCACTTCTGCAACATCTGTGACAAAGATACATAACCTGAATAGCCTAGGTCACAGTGTTCAAAAAATATAACTCCAGGCATAATGGTGCATACTTGTAATTCCAGCACTCTAGGAGGCTGACGCAGGAAGATCACAAGTTAGAGCCCAGATAGGGCAACTGAGTGACTTAGTATGACCCTGCTTCAAAATTTAAAATATATTTTTTAAAAAAAGGACTAGGGATATAGCACAGTGTGTGGGCCCTAGGTTCAATTATCAGTACTGCAAAACCAAAACTAAAGATACATACCGGGAATCTAATTATGAGGAAGCATCAGGCATCTCCAAATCGAGGGGCATTCTACATAACTGCCCTGTCATTTTCAAAAGGTTCCCAAAGACCAAGAATGACTAAGGGACTCTTCCAAGGAAGGGACATCAAAGTGATGGCAGCTGAAAGCTAAACTTGGTCCTTTGCTATACTGGACCAGACAGGGGCAACAAGTGAAACCTGAAGGGGTCTGAGAGTCAGATGGTAGTCACGTGATAGTCTTGATTTTTCCAGCACCTTGGGGTTATGCAGAAAAAGGCCCTTGTATATAAAAAAAAACACTGAAGTATTTATTCAGGAATGATAGGACATCAGACAACAACTTATTTTCAAATAGCTCAAAAGGAAAAAAAGGTATTTTTACCATATTTGCACATTTTCTAGCTTAGATCATTTCAAATAAAAACTTTTAAAAGGTTGGGACAGTATTTCAGTATTAGAGCATTTGCCTAGCATGTGAGAGGTTCTAGGTTTAATCCCCAACACCCTAAAAACAAAAAATGAAAATAAATAAAACAAAGCAAAAACCATTCATTAAAACACACCATAGGCCAAGTGTGGTAGCATACCCCTGTATTCCCAGCACTCAGGAGGTTGAGACAGAAGGATCACTGTGAGTTCGAGGCTAGCCTGGGTGACAAAGTGAGTTCAGGGTGAGCTTGAATTGCATAGGGAAACCCTGTTTCAAAAAGACAAATAAAGGAAAAAATCGATCAAAAAGGAAAAAACATCTATGGACAAAGAAGTGATATTTTCTATGCAGATAATGAATAAAGAATTAATATCTGGAATATAAACTACATTAAGAGAAAAAATAGACAAGAAATTTAAACAAACAATTGACAAAAGGGGCAATGTAATGAAATATATTATTTTCTTACTATGTGTATAAATGACTTGCAATGAATATATTTAGTGTCCTATATGAACAAATGTAGCCGAAGTGTCTGAGAATATCTTAAATTTCAGAGTGATTCAAACCTGTCCAGCAATATTTTCCTACCCAACTATTTTACCCAACAATTGGGTATCAGAAGCACAGAAACACATTACAGTAAACTGTCTTCCATTCTGTTGGCTCAAAGACAAAGTGAAAGAAATTACTTGTCCTGTTTTTTTTTATTTCTTTGGACAAGATCTATGTAGCCCAGCCTGGTCTTGAACTTCTGAACTCAGGATATCCTCCTATCTCAGCCTTCCAGGTACCTGGGATGACAGGTATGCATCATTGCCCTCAACTGTACTATTATTGCTCTTCTTACTAATTTAAGATAAAAGCAAGGAATGGCTTTTACTGCCTTTCCAACTTGGGAACTTTGATGCCAAAATAGCATGCATCAGAATGTCAAGTGGCTATGCCTTTTCAAGTAATGTTCTGACATGGTTCTATTTTTGGTGATGTTTGCCTCTTCTCTGGCTTTTCTTCTTCCACCACTCACTGTTTATAAACTGCACCCATTTAAAGGGTTTTGAAAGTTTTCTTTCTTAAAACTTGTCAATATTTTCTCTATATGTTATTTTCCTGAGAAATTCAAATGGCTTCCAGATATTTGCAGGGTGCTCTAGTAGTTTCTTGGGAGAAAAAATAGGAATAGTCACACCAAAAAATTCTACCAGGGTAGAAACTTTGAATGCAATACAAAAACAAAATCTAAAGGAAAAAAAAAGAAAAACATAACTTGGGAGAATTAAATTTATAGTAAGGCCAAATATTTTTATAATTAGAAATTATGAAAAAAAAATAGTTGAATTGGGGCCCCTAAAAGTTGTTTGCACGTGGTTCTGAACTTTTTGCTGTTCTTATACCAAGGTAATCAGTTTAGCTAAAATAAGATCAGTGCGCATTTATTACTCTGCAAGTTATTTTTATTCATTTGGCAATAAAATAACGGCCTCTTTCCAAGTTAGTGCATTCCACCACTGTCACTCTCCTCCTACCATGGCGTTGGGGACTGAACCCAGGGCACTGAACATTCTAAGTAAGTGCTCTACCAATGAGCTACATCTCTTGCCCCAGTGCATTCTTTTCAAAGGATGTATTAGTATGTATCTCATTCTACAAAAGTGTACAACATAGTTAGCAATTACCCTCTTCTGTTTTTGTTAATACCTTAGCCAAATAGGTTATATGAGAAGCAAAGGCTGAACCTACACACAAACTTTTAATTGGAAGGTTTCAAGCCTCTAATCTAAACAAATGATTTCATGACATCCTCTGCTCCACCGTGTGGATACATTATAGACAGGCAAGTTTGACAGAAGGTCACAGGCAGAGACTGCATGACCAAGCCTTGTTTGGATAAGCAGGAGCCTGAGGTAAGAGTTACTGAGAACCAGGTGGACAATTAAGTGCAGGGAGGTAACAAGCAAGGTGATGGATGATCGCTATGACTACTGCTTCTCCCTGTCTGGAAAATGGTTTTTCCTTCCCACTTTGCTCTTTTAAGGAACCACTCGGATAGTAGAGAGGCCAAGAGACACCTGCAGGTCTACACTTGCTACACACTGAGATTCGTCCTAGGCCCATTTCTAGTTTGAGTTTGTTTTAGTTCCACAGGTTGACCATAGTTTGACTCAGCGGGGTGTAAGCCCTGGTCATTTTGGGGAATGGCGTCACTTTCTGGTCCCCTCCCAATGAGCTGGCACTGTTTCTCTGCTCTTTGTTATTGTTTTGTTTTTGTTTTTTTTTTTAGGCAGGGTCTCACTATGTAGCTCAGACAGGCATTGAACTCACTAAGTAGCCTAGGCTGGCCTACTGGGATTACAGGTGTGTACCACCATGGCTGGCTAATTCTCTATTCTTTTTTTTTTTTTTTTTTTTGTACCAGGGATGGAACTCACAACCTTGTGCTTGCCAGGCAGGCGCTTATGCCGCTGAGCTAAATCCCCAGCTAATTCTCTATTCTTTTTTTTTTTTTTTTTTTTTTTTTTGTCTTTTTGAGACAGGGTTTCTCTGTGCAGTTCAGGCTGGCCTTGAGCTCACTTTGTAGCCGAGGCTGGTCTCAAACTCGCAAAGATCCTCCTGCCTCAGCCTCCCAAGTGCTGGGATTACAGGCGTGAGCCACCACGCCCGGCTTAATTCTCTGTTCTTAACAGATGGTCCTCCTGCCTACCTCTTTTGTTCTCAACTTCATTCTTTGATTTCATGAGACACAGACAGATTATGCTGCTACAGCTAAAGACAAGTGATTCTGAGATGAAAACTAAGTCACAGAAAATATATTTATACTACCCCAGCTAGAAACAAAGTTTAATATTAAAAAAATCAAAAAGTTAATTAAGATTCTAAATACAGTAAAATTGTGCATGTTGAAAATTACATAGTTTTGTTTTTCAGGTAATGACAAAATGCACCCGTCTGTCGGCACGGTGGTGTCTGTAATCCCAACACTCACGAGGCTAAGGCAGGAGGATCGCTGCGAGTTGGAGGCCATCAAGGGCTACACAAGGAGTTCAAGGCCTGCTTGCACTACAAAGCAAAACCCTGCCTCAAAAAAGAAAAAAAAGGACCCTTTTAATTATTAACTTTTAAGTATAAAGTCACATTCAATACATCTCAGATGTTACTAGCCAAAAAAAGAGGAAATGAGCATCCTAATTTGGTGATCTAAGCACATCTTTCAAACAATTTCCAATCTGTGTACAGAATCAAGTAAATACTTAGTTGTTTCTCTTGCTTCTCAGATTTTCGCCCCTACCTTCTGCGTGGCTTCTTTCCAGAAATTTTTCTATACGGAATTTTCCACAGAGCCCAATAGAGGGCCTATTCGCAGGAAACCGCAATGGGGCACGGACAGAAAAGTCTGCAGACAGGGGTAGCAAATCAGGAACCAGGAGGCCTCACCTCCCACGCTCCACCCACAGGGCTATCGGGTTCCAGTTCCAGCTGGTCGCTAAGAACAGATGGCGGCTCCGCTTCCTTTTAGTCATGGAGGTGGTAGAAATGGTTTCTAAGAATAACTAGTGACTTGGGAAAAGACTGCAGTTATGTGAATTGACATCCAAGTATTTTATATCCTGGCTTTTCCCCCAAGATTCCTATTCTTCTTTTAAAATGTATTTAAAAGACATAGAGATAGGGAAAATACATTAAGCAACACACCACAGTGGTAAACAGTGATTATTAGTGAAGAGATTATGTTAAGTTTGTTACATTATTTTATTGCCCATATTTTACACAGTGTGGTTCTTTTGTTTTGAATATCCCATTTTCAAAAAAGAAGATACAAAGTTAGAAGAAGCAAGAGACTGGAAATAAATATACCATTGCATACGTGCAGAAAGGTGTGATCCCTTTCCTCAGCCAGTAAAAGGGTGAGGAACAACATTCCTACAATAAAATACAGGTCAACAACAACAAAAAAATCAATAAATGTATTCAGTCAAAGTTTTATGTGACACAGCAACCTTCAGACTGAAGTCTCAAAGACACAAAGAAAACTTTTATGCTTAAGTTAAATGAAAAATGCACAGCTGGGCATGGTGATGCAAGCCTGTAATCCCAGCTACTCAAGAGGCTGAGGCAGGAGGATCACAATTTTGAGACCAGCCTCAGAAACTCACAGAGATACTATCTCGAAATAAATAAAAGGACTGGGATGTAGCTCAGTGTTAGAGTGCTCCTGGCTTCAATGCCCAGTACTGAAAAAAATTAAAAATGAGGAAATTGAGACACTGAGAAGGATAACAACTTTTCTGGGGTCACAGATAGCAGGATGTTGGGGATACTCGCACTCTAGGTTAGTAGTCAACTACTAAAATATTTTGGATGACTTCAGAATTGATTTTCTCATGCCACAAGATGGTACATAGCATTTACATGGATGGCACAAAAGTATTAGGAATTATTTCATATATAGAAAAATAAATGTGATATATGTATGGCATCAATAATTATACAGCTAACAGGGTGTGTCGGCATGTGCTTGTAATCCCAGCACTCGGGAGGGTGAGGCAGGAAGATTGCCATGAGTTCAAGGCCAGCCTGGGATACATAGGTGAGCTCAAGGCCTGCCTGCACATCATAGCAAGACCCTGTCTCAAAAGAAATAATAATTATACAGAAAACATTTCATGTAGTTCATTTATCTAGAAATAATGAGAACTATTTGGAGTACGTTTGTCTTTAATTTACTATCATTTTATAAATTGAACAAATATTTGTAAAATATGTGTGAAGTCAGCCAACAAATGATAAATGTTTCTTTCACCTGAGACAGGTGGTGAAACCTATTGTGGGTCAGTGTGTATGGAACCTCAAAAGCTAAATGTGACCTCAAGAATTTTGTTACAAAATGCATTTCTGAACAATACCAAAAGTAGACATTTCAAAATCACTTGCATTAGCTTGGCATAATGGTGTAGGCCTGTAACCCCGGCACTATGGGAGGTTGAGGTAGGAGGATCAAAAGTCTAAATCCAGCCTGGGCAATTTAGCAACTTAGTGAGGCCCTGCTTCAAAATTTAAAAAATAGGACTGGGGATTTAGCTCAGAGGCACAAGCACCTTTCTTGCAAGCACGCTGTCATGAGTTTGATCCTCGGTAGCAAAAAGAAAGAAAGAAGAAAGAAAGAAAGAGAGAGAGAGAGAGAGAGAGAGAGAGAGAGAGAGAGAGAGAGAGAGAGAAAGAGGAAAAAATGGAAAGAGAGAAAGAGATAAGATAGAAAATTAAAAAAAATAAAACAGCCTGGGGTAGGATTTAGCTCAGTGGTTCAGGCACTTGACTGGTAAATGCGAAGAGTTCAATCCCCTGCAAAAAAAAAAAAAAAAAAAAAAAAAAAAGGCTAGGGGGTATAGCTCAGTGGCAAGGCCCTGGGTTCAATCCCCAGTACTGGGGAAAAAATCACTTGTGTTGGGGGAAAGGTTTTTTGTTTCTTTTTCGTTAATTGCAATTTTAAATAACCACTAACCATACTGAACAGTAATCTCTATCAAGGGATCTACAGGGGAGGACGAGATATCTGTCACTGTACATGGCATCTCAAAGGTGGCCCCTATTGTTCAATGTCAATAATTTATGTTGATACCTTTGCTCAACTATTTTCATACCGGCACCAAAAAAAAAAAAAAAAGAAGAAGAAGAAGAAGAAAAGAAAGAAAGAAAGAAAGAAAAAGAAATAATCATACTTACCAAAAGATGTCCTCATCAGAGTAAATCTTTAATAATAAAATTATACAACTTTCATTTGATTTCATTATTTTTCCATTCGTTTAATCCTTCAGCTTTCTAACTGAACACACAAATCCTATTTAAAATCTTTTGTTTAACTTTATAAAAAGTATAAATGTACATTATATAACACATAATGAACTTTTGAAAAGACAAAAGAACCCTGTCGGTTTAACAGTATGTTCTTCATCAATTTTGGAACATAGGGGTAGCAAATTCAAATTACTGCTCATTTCATTTTGTTAGGATTTAAGAAAAATTAAAGTAATGGTTGGCTCACCTATAAATGACCTACATCTCTAACTTCAGGGCTATAGTTTTTTTTTTTTTTTAAATCTCTTCAAGAAATAGCTACATGTGGAAATTTCCATACTCTGCCTTTATTAACTTTTTAAACAGAACAGTTTATGTGGCTTTACCACTAATGAAAAAGTAACCTTAAACTGCCGGTTTGCAGCAAAACTCAGGCTCACTTCACCTCCTATTGGCTGAAACGGCCTCCACCAACTTCTTGTGCGCAGCCATTGGTCCTTTAGAGGTTCTGGAGCTGAGGTACAACCTATCCATTCCCACAACCTCTCAAAACCCACTTTCTGCTGAGCTGCCATTGGTTGATCCCAATGCCCGTCAGGGACCTGGCTGGTTGTTGTTGTGGCTGAGTAAATTGCTGGTCTGCGCTCAGGGAAATGTTTGTGCGCCGCTATTTCTCCTAAAATGGGTAGTGAGAGGGAGTTGGTGGTCTGGGGACTCAAAAATAGCGCTTTCTAGGCACGGCAAGGGTGGCCGCGATGGGAAAGGAGAAGGGCAGGCTTTGGAAGAGGTCCTGAGGGACACAAGGACTGCTGAGGCAGATCTCAGTGAGATTCCATAAGAAGGCGTCTCCAGCCTGCACTCCTGTTAAACACAAATCAAAGTTGAATTCCTGGAGTACTCCTTGTCCCTCAGGTTAGGACAGTATCAACCTCAGTTTCTTCAGATATAAAATGGTAGCATTACAACAGCAGTCAGTGAACACTTCAGATTTCGTTTTTTTAGACAAGTTTCTGTAATGTAAAATTGCAAATTATAATACATTATAAAATATTAAATTGCTCGTATATAATAACCAGCAACTAATTTGAGGGGATGAGATAGGGTCTTGCTATGTAGTTTGGGCTGCTCATAAACTCACTTTGTAGCCCAGGCTGACCTCGAACTCGCAGCAATCCTGCCTCAGCTTCCCCAGTGCAGGCATTACAGGTGTGCACCATCATGCCTGGCCCAGCAACTTTCAAAGCGTTATTTCTAGGCATGTTAATTTTGAAGAGGATGTCAGAAAACCATAATCAGCCAGTTCAGGTTTTAAATTCTGCTGGAATACAGATGATCTCCAATTTAGATGGTTTAAAGTAATGTTTTTGCATTAGGATGATGTGAAAGCTATACACATTCAGTGGAAACCCTACTTCAAACTGTGAATTTGGATCTTTCCCACATACTAGCAAAAGACAGCCTCACCCTTTCTCCCAATGCAATACATGAGCCATTCAACACTTGGTTAGAAAGTAGGTTTTCTGTTAGATGATTCTGCCCAAATGTCGGCTAAGTGTTCAGGAGAAGCCATGATGGTCTGTAGGTTAGGTACATTAAATGCATTTTCAATTTAGGATTATTTTTTCACATATCCTTGAGAAATATCTATACATGGTGCTTGTGAGGGTTTCAGTGTGATGATGACAACGATGATCACAATGATGTTGACGATGATGATAAAATTCAAATGACTTTACAGGCTTTCATGTCGTTTGGCACTTGTGAGGTCCTTGGCTAAACAAGTGAGCTGAGGTGGGTTTGGCACAAATCTATGAGAGAAAGGGTTGCCTTTGAATGGACTTGGTCCCCACTCCCGTGTGATCTTTCTCCCTTCCCTTCTCTCCCTGTCCCTTCCCCACACAGCACCTGTGCCGTGAGCTTACACTGGGATTCTGCTCATTTTTTGTAAATATTGGGCAAAAGAGTAAGAGGTCTTCAAATATGTTCTATAAATTAAAAGTTTTAACACAAATTAAGTGGCTGAGTATGGTGGTGCACACCTATAACCCCACCACCTGGGAGACTGAGGCAAGGGGATTGCTGTGAATTTGAGGCCAGCCTGGCCTACAAAGTGAGTTCAAGGCCAGCCTGAACTGCGTAATGAAACCTTGTCTCAAAAACACAAAAAAGAAGAAAAAAAGATTGAAACTGCCTCCCCCCACTATTTGCAGCACCTCACTGAACTCCAGCCACAGTTATTCCTGATCTCTCAGGGACCGAGGCAGCTCCACACTGACAGTTGAGAACTGAAGGGTCCAGGGATTCACTTTCAAAAAAGAGAATTTATAATGTATATAACCAGTGAGAATTGGCAAGAAATCAAAATATTTAAGCTTATGTTTGAAACTATTTTTGCCATACATTGTTATTGAGGTATATTTTTCAGGCAGTAAAATGTATGTTCAGGGGCTGGGGATTTAGCTCAGCGGCATAAGTGCCTGCCTTGCAAGCAGGCAGTCGTGAGTTCGATCTCTGGTACCAATAAAAAGGAAAAACTCCCCCCCCACCCAAAAAATGTATGTTCAGTTTTAGTATACAGTTCAATGAATTTGAAAAATGCATACCAGATGTTCCAATCACTTCTGACAATTTTTTGTGCCCATCTTAGTCTGTCCTCTGTTGCTACAACAGAATAATACCCAGGATTGGGTCATTTATTAAAAAAAGGAGTGGGGGGGTTGTTGTTGTTGTGCTTTTGTTTGGTTCCTAGTTTTATGGCTAATATCTAGATGTTTCCCCAAAGCCTCATGCAGTTATAGGTGGGGCTTGGGGGGGGGCGGCTGGATCTAGGGCTTATGCTGCTGGGATTAAAAATGCTATGCTGGGATTGATTCATGGGATGATGCTAGCATTAAGGGTGTGAGTGCTACACGTTCAGGGCAGGTACCCTGCATAAAATATAAGAGACAGATAGAGGCTTATCACTGGTCCCTTGCTTGTTGTGCCACCTTTAGCCTGCCATGAATTGTTTCTCCTCTGTGATGCCCCTCTGCCATGCCACCTTGCTTCAGAGCCAGCCAATTATGGACTGCAACCTCTATAATCTATACGCTAAATAAACCTTTTTTCCTTTAGCTTTGGGTGTCAGGTATTTTGTCTCAGCAATGAGAAAAGCAACTAAGACAATGCTTATGAAGGCCAAGAAATCCAATCCAAGGGTGCAGGCATCTGTGTGGTTTCTGGTGAGGACCTCATGAGGCAAAGTGAAAGGGAAGAGACCATATAGAAAGGAGAGAAGGGGACACAGGACCCAAATATTTTATAAAACCCGCTTCCCAAGTGGTAACCCAATCCAGTTTCAAAAAAAAAAAAAAAATAACATCCCTCTTAAAGGGATCTCCAACACCCCACAATGGCAGCCAAATTGCACCATGAGTATTGGAAGACAAACCACATTCAACAATGTCCATCCCATTCTCCCTCAACAACTAATCTCATGGTGCAGTTTAGAATTTCATACAAATGGAACAATCTCTTCCCCTCTCCTTCCTCTCCTCTCTCATATTACTACTTAATCCAGCCTGGGTTTGAACTCAGAATAACTCCTGCCTCAGCCTCCTGAATGCTGAGCTTTTAGGAATGCACTACCACACCTTACTAATATTTCTTTTTGTACCTGGCTTCTTTCTCTCAATTTTATTTTTGTCTTTTTCCTTTTTATCGGTACCGGGGATCAAACTCACGACTGCCCACTTACAAGGTAGGCACTTATGCTGCTGAGCTAAATCCCCAGCCCTTTCTCACAATTTTAGATCTACAGATTTATCTAAGATGTCCTATACTTTATTCCCTTGCATTGCTGAGTAGTAGTCCATTATCTCATTATTGTGTTACTTGGTCAGCTCTTTGTTGGACACTTAAACTGTTTTTAGTTTTTGGATATCACAAGTAAAGTTAAATCTGAATGTTTATGTACAAGCTTTTATAAGGATATAGCATAGTACCATGATGTGGCCAGCGTATCACAGCTCATTTTGTGTATCTTTTCAACTCTGGTTTGGTGATGTCAAATTATTAGCACAGTGGGAATCTTCACATGAACTTGAACTCATTATGTAGTCCAGGATAGCCTCAAATTCATGGCAGTCTTCCTGCCTCAGCCTCCTGAGTGCTGGGATTATAAATGTATGCCACCATGCCCAGCTTACACCATGATTTACAAATGCTACAAATGAGTTTTCCTAGAAAGTTGGTTGTATCTACCAGTATACATTGGATATGTTTTCATTTCTGAAATTAATAACTAGAAGTATTGTTAGCTTACACAGAAGGTGTATATCAAACTTTAAGGTGACAAACTTTTCTAAATGGTTGTACCATTTTATACTCCCAGTGTATGAAATGTTCCAGTTTCTCAGAAAGGGGAGATGGGAATTGGAGGTTATGTGACAGTCCAGTAAGTAGAAATTCTACCCTTTTTTTTTTTTTTGGCAGTATTGGAACCTTTACTGAGCTCCAACCCCTTTTTTATTGTTTATTTTGAGGCAGACTTTTGCTAAGTCACTAAATTGCTCAAACTTGCAATTTTTCTGCCTCAACCTCCCACAGTGTTGGGATTGTAGGCAGATGCCATCACCCTGTCTTCACTCTTTTCTAATATGGAGAAAAGGTACTCAATAAACACATGTTTAAGCAAGCTAAGGCTCCCTCACCTAGTAACCTTCCTTTCTGATCTTTCCCATTTCATCACTGAGGGATTTTGTGAGTCGCTAAACAGAATGTAGTCATTTTCAAACACAAAAGGACATTCATACCATTGAGGAAAGGATTTTTTTTTTAAAAAGTACCTCTTGCCAACCCAGTGAAGCCTCTCCATAAAGACAGAAGAAATTAAACAGCCTTATTATCGAGCAAGCATTTAACAAGACTGCTATACATCATAAGCGATATGCTGGAAAGAATTCAAGGACAGAAAGAAACCTATCTTGAGGCAGATACAAATCTTTATATACACATTCTCAAAGTAACCATTAACTTGCCCTCAGGTAAAAAAAAGTTGATAGGAACATTCAGAAGTTCAGTTCACCCAAATTCACCTAGTAATTTGGGATCTTTTAGTTAAAAGCCTTTATCTAAAGAAAACTAAGACTCCTGTGTCTACAACTAGCAGGTAGCAACTTAAAGCCAGGCACACAGATGAAATTCCCAGGCAGACAGGGATGCTATTTTTGTTGTTTTACATTTCAGGCAGATTGCTCTAACGCCTGTAAAGAACTTCAATTGCCTTTATCCAAAGGAAAACTAAGATTCCAATCTCTATGACAAGCAGGTAACAACTGAGAGCCAGGAAAACAGATGAAATTCCTAGAGACAGGAAAATTAGGTCTTTCACTGTTTACATTTCAAAGAGAGAGCTCCAAAGCCCTTAAGGAAAATATCGCTGGGTTGTGAAACTGGCAAGTATCCTACAGTACTTAGCTTGTATAGACTTACATACATCTCAAATGCACAGGAAAAAAAAACATTCACAAGTTTTCTGAAGGAAGTGCTCCAAGAAAAGGATAAAGTCTCCTTTTTGACACCAGGGAAAATTCAACCTTAAAAAAAATATCCTTCCAAAACTCCATACAATGACCGGCACTGTGCTCCATTCCAGGTCTACAATTCCCTTTCCACCTGACCACTTATGGCTTGTCTTTCAGATCCTCACCAACATCTTTACAAGCCTTCTAGAAGAGAAAACCTCACCTTCCAGCTCCGGCCACACCAGACACCTGCAGTAATCAAAAGCTATGATTATTATCAGTTGTAGAACTGATAATTGCATAACCCATTTCAGAGACGGTAAAACTGAGAGATAGGAAAATCTTGAAAAAGTGTTTGGGGTACTAGCCCTAATTTGCATCTTCCTCATCCTTTAAAATCTGCCTCAAATGATAGGAAAAACTACAACTACAACAACAAAAACCCACCTCTTCTTTATTCCCCGGCCTGACTGGCTTTAAAGCTCTCTGCACGCCTGCGCAAATCAGGACGTGCGAATTTGCCCTAGACCCTGACGTTTCAAGCCGCCTCGGCTAATCCGGAACACGAACACATTCTGCTGGTCCTGTCTTGACAGGCATGACCTTAATCCAATAAGAATGGACTACTGAATCTTGCAGCGCCAATGGCCAAAGTCCGAAGGGCGGTGGAGGTGGACTCTGTGAGGAAACAAGAAGACAGGCCCAAGATGGAGGCGCTGGAGGCTGTAGCGGTGTGACAGGTAAGGGCGGGTCCGGTAGCGTTCAGGTTTTGGAGCGGACGCGAACACGGGCAGGGAGCTCGGACTGAAAACTCAGCTCCAGGATGGCTGCGCCTGGACCCTGGCGCCCCCCGTCCGGAACCGGAGGAGTGGTTTGACCCGGGGCGAGACCATCCTCGACCGCGGGGGTGGGGCGGACAGAGCTGCTGTGATGGTTTCGCCCGCGGTGCGAGCCAGTGGCCCTGCGCCTGCGCAGAGCTCAATGCCCTCGGGAGGCAGGGCCAGACTGAATGGGGCCTGGGGCTTAGTTGTAAAGTGTCCACGTTCACTCGTAAACTGCTTAAAATTCCTTCCTTAAGAATTCCAGGGAGTGCATGGAAATGCGGCTCACTTCCTGACTTCTTTATTCTGGGATTAGTGATGAGCCCCTAAAACAGTCTGAGGATTTCCCCATCACCCCTCCCCCCTCTCCAACATCCTTCTGTGATCCCCCACTAAGCTAACATCAGTAGTCTGTTGTCATTAGTTGTTAGGATGATTTTTGGAGACCTTCCACCCTAGCTTCTTTTTTCTCACTTTGAGACCATCACCGTCTTTTTCTTTTCCCCATTAACAGTGTCTAGTGAGCCACCATTACTAGCCCTGTTATCTATCCTTCGCCCCATTAAAGTCCTTAGTGACTTCAATTATATCTCCCTTCAATATAATGACCCCCTATAAACATCTCATCACAGAGTTCAGTGACCTCCATTAGCCACCTAATGCAGCGTCCGTGACCCAACCATCAGCATTACATCCAGGACTCAGGAGTGCTCACAGTGCCCTTTACGAATGCTGATCTAACCTCCATGTCTCCCACACTAAGGGCAGGATCTAATGACCCTCCATTTCTTCACACGCTGTCTAGGCCACCTCCCATGCCTGTATATCTAGTCACTTCATTAAAATGTCAGTATAGCCTATTAATGCCCATTATAAACCCAACACTCCCAGTGCAGTGTGTGCTAACTTCCCTGTCCCCAGCACAGAGTCTTGTGTACTCTACCATCCAGGACAGCACGTGCTACCTCCCATTGTGTCCTGCTTCCTCAACAGTGATTCTGTGACCTTGGCACCCAGGGGTGAGACAAGCAGCAGAAGATTGAGCAAAAGAGGGACTTGGTAGAGTTCAGGTGTTAACAGGATCCTTGGGGTGGTGTGGAAATTAGACTACTGGGAGCAACGGGAGTCTGGAGTTGAAATTTTATGTTGTCCCTTGCCACTTTGCTTCAGGCTATCATTACTGGACCTTTAAATTTTTCCTCTGCCTCTTCTTTCCTAGAAGCCCCATGGCATCTGCCCAGACACACCTCAGTCCATCTTGACAAAGTCTGAGGCTCCATGGAGCCACTACGGGGCCCCCCTGCTAACGGGGCTGAGCCATCCCGGGCAGTGGGCACTGTCAAAGTGTACTTGCCCAACAAACAGCGCACAGTGGTGAGTCAGGAGGGCGAGACCGGCAGGGGTTTGGACGCAGTTGTAGGTATGGGATTGGAAAAGTGACAATGGCTGGTGGGTCACTGCAAAGGAGTGGGAACATCAGCTGGATCCCCACCTCTGCACACATACAGGTGACTGTCCGGGATGGCATGAGTGTCTACGACTCTCTAGACAAGGCCCTCAAGGTGAGGGGCCTCAATCAGGACTGCTGTGTGGTCTATAGACTCATCAAGGGGTAAGTGTGGCAGCCCTCTCCACCCACTGGGTGCCCACCTGCCTCACCTCCTCAGTCATATCAGTTCTTCTTCATTCTGGAGTAAAATCTTGTAACCCATGAGCCTATTCATATTTCATTTCATTTCTTCATTAGTTTTTTGGCCTGGAAAGTTCTGCAACTCATTCTCTCCTTAGCCCCTAACAGCGCACCTGCTCTGTCACCTCCTCCTGGAGTTCATCTGCTTTGTTTTTTCACAATGTTGTAAACTCATCAGCTGTCTTTTTCCTCGGTTTCTCAGTTGTCTCCTGAGTTGGGCCTCTCTTCCTTGGTTCATGGGTTCCTTAAATTTTTTATCCATCTTACACATGGTATTGTATTTGTTGTTTCACTTTCTTGGACTGGCTTGCCTCTAAAGTTTGGTTGCATAATTTCACTTGCTTCTTCCCTTGTGGTTAAGAGCATGAACTCTAATCATCATCCCCTTGTGACCTTGGGCAAGTCACTTTCTCCTGAGCCTGTTTCCCCATCTGTTAAATGGGAACAAACATAGTGACTAATTCAGTGAGAATTAAACATGCTAGATACTAGTCTATGGACTGGAGGCTTAGACTTTTGAGGTCTTTATTTGTCCCTGTGATCTCTCTCCACTCTCCCACTCATTCTCTTCCATGCTCCCTGCAGGAGAAAAACTGTCACCTCCTGGGACACAGCCATTGCCCCCCTAGATGGAGAGGAGCTCATTGTGGAGGTCCTGGAAGACGTGCCACTGACCATGCACAATTTCGTGAGTGTAGCATGGAGAAAGAGGGGGCAGCCTATGGGGGGACAGGGAGGGACCTGACTGGGCCTCAACCTCCTTGCTGTGTGGGAGCAGGTACGCAAGACGTTCTTCAGCCTGGCCTTCTGTGACTTCTGCCTTAAGTTTCTGTTCTATGGTTTCCGCTGCCAAACCTGTGGCTACAAGTTCCACCAGCATTGTTCCTCCAAGGTTCCCACAGTTTGCGTTGACATGAGTACTAATCGCCGACAGTGAGTTCAGCCTGGGTGGCTGGGGATGGGGAGGTAGAGGCCCAGCCACAATCCCTTGCAGACAGCTCAATAAGTTCCTTTTGTGTTATACCCTTAACACCTTAAGGTTCTACCACAGTGTCCAGGATTTGTCCGGAGGCTCCAGACAGCATGAAGCTCCCTCAAACCGTCCCACAAATGAGCCATTCACCCCCCAGGGTCCCAGGTAAGGATGCTTTAGCCAGAGGGCTACTGGGGAGAGACAAAGATCTGGTGGCCTTTGTAGACCACAAACCATACTTTCATTCATTTGTTTACTTGAGAAACATTTATCGAGTGCTTACAAACATAAGTAAAGGCATGAAGCTCTAGGACCTTGTGAAGGTTACCTATTCTCTCTGGGTTCCAGTTTACTCATCTATAAATAGGGGGTGATACTTTTTACCACCCAGGGTTCTGATGAAGACTAAATGAGGTAAGGCATGTCCAGTGCTTAAAGCAGGATCTGGTACAGAATAGTAAATAACTATTCTTATTAATAACTATAAATATGTATAAGCATCTAACTACTTTGTTGTAGTATAATTATGCTCAAGCCTTTATATTTTGAAATACATGTTATATTGTCATAAATTTCTGCCCTAATCCCAGTACTCCAGGAGGCTGAGGCAAAAGGATTGCAAGTTTTAGCCCAGCCCGGACAATTTAATGACTTAGTAAGACCCTGTTTCAAAAAGTAAAAAGGAAGCTGAGGATTTGCCTCAGTGGCATAAGCACCTGCCTGGCAAGCATGAGATCATGAGTTTGATCCTCAGTACCAAAAAAAAGGTAAAAAGGGTTAGAGGTATAGCTCAGTGCAAAGGCTCAGGGTTCAGCCCTCAGCACTACAAAAAATTACCTCCTTTATTTCTCTTTTATGATAATGTATCTGTATGTCTCTACAATGTATCTGTATGTCTCTGTATACCTAATATAGAGACATATATTTTGTAATGTGCTACTTATATGACAATATTCATACTATATTGCATGGTATTGTATTACATAAATTAATGTAGACTAACATTTTAATATATAAACAGGAATGGTTAAGATATTAATTACTTTTTTTTGTTTTTTATCTTTTTGAGACAGGGTCTCACTATGCAGTTCAGGCTGGCCATTGGCTCACATTGTAGCCCAGGCTGATCTCAAACTGGTAACAATCTGCCTGCCTCAGCCTCCCAAGTGCTAGGATTACAGGAATGTGCCACCACACCCAACTGGTATTATTACTTTTAAATATGAGTGTATGTGGATTAATTACCTTTGAATTTCATTTCAGATTAGTGAAAGGAACATTAAAAAATATTTCTGTAGCTGGGTTTATGCCTATAATCCCAGTGTCTTAGTTATTTTTCTCTCATTGCTGAGACAAAATACCCAGCACCCAAAGGAAAGGTTTATTTGGCTCGCAGTTTGTAGAGGTTGTAATCCATAATTGGCTGGCTCCAAGGCAGGTGGCTTGGCTGAGAGCCATCACAGAGGAGAGTAGTTCATGGTTCCCACAGATAGCGAAAGCAATGACGGAGAGATGATTCTTTCTGTCCCTCATACTGCATGCAGGCAATACCCTTGGGCAAGTATAACTCACATCCTAATCCTAGCCAGAACTATGTCAGGCCAATCAGTAGACTAATTTGCTGATCATACACCCTTAATTCTAGCATGACACTAGATTCAGCCACCTCTCGGAAAAAGTCCTGTTACCGTATGAGGCTTTCAGAGGACATCTAGACACAAACCATAATACCCAGCACTCTGGGAGGCTGAGGCAGGATTCTAAATTTTGGGCAGCTTGGTGAGACCCTACTTCAAAAATAAAAAGGGTTGGGTATGTAGCTTAGTGAGAAGACCCTGGGTTTGATTCCTAGTATTACACACAAAAAATATGTATGTATTTTTGTAACATATGTGTAATACGTATGTTATATGGATAACATGTACTATAACATATAACATGATGTTTTAAAGCATTGCCATTTTAATACACAGTACATATTATATAACAAATAATATATTTGAATAATACATGTCATTAAAATATGTATTTGTAAAACAGGTGTAGTGGGACACACTTGTAATCCCCGCACTCAGCAGGCTGAAGCAGGAGGATCTCCATGAGTTGGAGGCCAGTCTGAGCTACATATGACTTCTAGGCCAGCCCAAACTACATAGGAAAACTTTGTGTCAAAAAAAAACCTACGTAAGCCGGACATGGTGACACACTCCTGTAATCCCAGCACTCAGGAGGCTAAGGCAGGAGAATTGTTTGCAAGTTCGAGACCAGTCTGGGCTACAGCATGAGCCTAAGGCCAGCCTGAACTGCATAGCGAGACCCAAAGACAAAAAAAAAAAAAAACCCTATATAAATAAATTAATTAATTAAATCTTACCCTGTGCATATTTTGTTAGCACATATATTAAATCTTACCCTTTCCCCATCCCATTATCTTTGTCCCTCATTGTCCCTCCTTTGCTTCAGTATCACCTTCTCTGAAAAGCCTCTCCCAACACCCCTGTGAATACACTCTGTCCCTTTCTTTTGCTTTACCTTTTTTTTTCTTGCACCTATGGCCAGCAGGTATATTATATATTTCTTTATTCTTCATTCCTGTCTCCCTCTGCTGGAATATCAGCTCTTGAAGGACAAGAACTTTTATTTATTTTGTTCATTTTTTTTTTTTACCATCCAGAATGGTATCTGACACACAGCAGCCACTTGGTAAATGTTTCTTTAAATGAGTACTAATATGGCCTGCAGAAGTTGGCCCTGTACGCTAAATGCATGTTCAGGGCAGCAAGGGAAGCCCTCCCCACTCCCAGTGCCTTCCACAACACACTCAACTGCCTTCCTCCCGGCAGCCCCTGTGCCCAGCACCGCCAACCAGAGCACTTTGCGTTCCCTGCCCCAGCCAACGCGCCCCTGCAGCGCATCCGTTCCACATCCACTCCCAACGTTCACATGGTCAGCACCACAGCCCCCATGGACTCCAGCCTCATGCAGGTGGGTGTGAAAGGGACAGTGGCGCAGAGCATGTTGCAAGGGTGAAAGCCACTCCTGCCAGCCTCTGCGTTCCTGCTTTGACTCCTGTCCCCTTCTTACAGCTCACTGCCCAGAGTTTCGGCGCCAATGGTGAGATCCCTCCCCTGCCCCACTCCCACCTGGAGGTGCCCTCTCCCTGCCAGCCCCCTTGCTTCCACTCACATCCTCCTTTCCACAGCTGTAGCTGATGGTGTTAAAAGTGGTGGTGATGGAGGCCCCCGGGGGAGCCCCAGTCCAGGCAGCATGTCCTTGGGAAGGAAGTCACCACATTCCAAGTCGCCTTCAGAGCAGCGGGAACGGAAGTCCTTGGCCGAGGAAAAGAAGAAAGTGGTACGCTGGAGGGGATACCTTGGGGGGTTGCCACAGGCCGAGTAACATGGGTTAGGAGGTATGGGCAGCCCCCCCACATGCCACCCATCTGGCCCACAGAAGAACCTGGGGTACCGGGATTCGGGCTATTACTGGGAGGTGCCGCCCAGTGAAGTCCAGCTGCTGAAGAGGATTGGGACAGGCTCATTTGGCACTGTGTTTCGTGGGCGGTGGCATGGTGATGTGGCCGTGAAAGTGCTCAAGGTAGCCCAGCCCACCGCTGAGCAGGCCCAGGCCTTCAAGAATGAGATGCAGGTGCTCAGGTGAGGTGCCTTGTGCGTGGATGGGGGGCGGTGGTGGTGGCAGACACAGGCTTGGTGCCTGTCTGGGAAAAACCATGCCCCAGGATGTTTCCTGGATGTCATCTGCATTTGTGTACCACTGGAACCGGAAGTAATGTCTCTTAAGGATATCCCTCCATTTCTGGAAAATTGCCCTGTAGAAAGGACCTGTGCTGATGTTATTGTTTGTGTTTGGGATAATATTGATAGTGATTAACAGTTCTAGCTCCAAAATGTGATCGCCTCATTAAGCTGCTGTGAGTGGGTCTACATGTAGGCTGTCATCTCTGTGACCATAGCACTTAAGTGAAGAGTGTGGTGTCATTAACTGCAGTGCCGCAGTTAGGGAGGCTGGTGTTCCTTCCTTCCCCTCTGCTGTGCTGTATCATTCATGTTAAGGTTGTTGTGTTGTAGTCTTGTTATAAATTAATCATAATAACACCTTAATGCAAACAGCAGTGTTGTTGTAGTCATAACCATAATCAAATCATCATTCAATGATTGTAATTGCCACAAATAATGTGTAACTAGTGCTGTATTCTTTCATGTTGAGAAATCCAGCTGTTTGCTTTTTGCTGCTTTAGTTACTATGTAGCACAGTGCTACATGCCTGTGCTCTGCATAGACTGTGTGTGTGTATGCACATGCATATGTGTGTATGGTGCAAAGGATGCAACGCAGGGTCTTGTGCATGTTGGGCACATACTCTGCCACTGAGCTACATCCCAAGGCCCCAAGAGTGTAGAGTTTCTGTCAGTCCTGTGGATGCAGGATGTATTTTTCCCTGTCAAATGGGCCCAATTTTGTTGAATAGTCAATGTCATCATAATTGCCTGGGCTGTATTAATATATATCCTTATAATGAATGCCACAGTAAGATTTTTTTTTATTCTTGGGTCCTCTCTGTGAAATGGCAGTCATTTCAGTGTGTGCTGATTCGCATTCTATTAATGTACAGTGTATTGTCTTTGTGGTACTGGAGATTAAACCCAGGCCCTTTGGACTGAGCTGTATCTCCAGCCCTTTTTTCTTTTTTG
Source organism: Cavia porcellus (assembly GCF_034190915.1). NCBI lineage: Eukaryota > Metazoa > Chordata > Mammalia > Rodentia > Caviidae > Cavia > Cavia porcellus. The sequence continues at coordinate 19,158,503 of NW_026947486.1, forward strand.
AGACAGGGTCTCACTAAGTTGCTAAAGTTACCCAGACTGGGCTCAAACTTGTGATCCTTCTGCTCTGGCCACCCAGAGTGCTGGGATTACAGGTGTGCACTACCATGTACAGGTTGTATTAATGTTTTAACCATAATTTCCTACTATTCAATTCTTAGGTGCTGGGCTGAGGATTTCATTTTACCATGGGTTCTGGGCTTAATCCCTAGTAATGCAAAACCAAAACAACAAAAAACAAATGAAAATAGTTTTTAAAATCTTCATGTGTGCTTTGTTATCCTGTCTGACATGAGCAAAGTTATAGACCAACATCTATGTTATTTGCTTTGTGTTACCATTTCTGACTATAGTTAATACTTCTATAAGGGGTGAAGTTTTGCTTAAGAACTAGGGTAAGACAATTCTTGTCTAACAGTTTCAATGAGATGGACCCAGGTACTCAGGAGCAATGACAAAAAGAGCAGTGAAATTTTCAAGAGTACTTACTGTGTGTTCAGCTGTATTATAAAGCACCTTACAGATTATTTGTTCACTTACCCCTCCTGACATCACTATATCATAGCTACTGTTGGAGTGTTGCAGTTGAGGAATGTGAGGTCAAATGTCCTCCCTGAGGTCACACAGTAAGTAACTGGTGAAGACTTGATTTGAACTCTCAGGATGAGTTCAGACTCCAGGCTCTTTACATCTAAACCTGTCATGGTGATGAATAAGCTAATAATCATCACAGGTCACCCATATTCTGACTCTTCAGGTATTGGTATTACTGATGTATCAGCAAGGAAGACTGATGTTCCACCTTGTCTATAAGTAGTCACAGGCCCAGCCAATGGTCATTCTGAGGTGTATGTGTGGGGTATTGATAATTAGAGCGCTGCTGGGAGGCAGCCAGGTGGGGGCGGTAGTCTCTTGCTTCTGCTTTTGTTGACTCCATGAGGAAGTTCAAGACAGAAGCCCTAGTGGAGAATCATAGCCCAGCAAACATATCTCCCAAATTCACAGCCCACCCTTGAGCAGCACCAAAGACAAGGTTCAATGACTTAACAGGAAAATATGGGTAAACAGTACCATTCCTGATGCTCATTAATTGCATGATGGTTATTATTTTTCCTCCCCATCCGATACCACTTCCTTGTCTTCCCATAGGAAGACCCGACATGTCAACATCTTGCTGTTCATGGGTTTCATGACCCGACCAGGATTTGCCATCATCACACAGTGGTGTGAGGGCTCCAGCCTCTACCACCACCTGCATGTGGCTGACACGCGCTTCGACATGGTCCAGCTCATCGATGTGGCCAGGCAGACTGCACAGGGCATGGAGTGAGCCTCCTATCTAGAGGGTGGGGTGGGGGGGATGAAGACACTTCCAGCCACTTTACCACCTGCCTCCATCCCACAGCTACCTCCATGCCAAGAACATCATCCACCGTGACCTCAAGTCTAACAGTATCTGCTTGTTCCTGGACTGGTTGGGGTGGGATGTTAAATGGGGTAAGAGCTTAGAAAGATGTTTCTCATGTCATGTAGGTTTCTGGGAATGAAGGCAGGCATGTGTCATATGGTTCCTTGCCAGGGGGCAGGGCTATGACTAATGAGGTGGCTTTAATGGGGGAGCTTTTGGTTAGGAGTAAAGAGATGTGGCTGACTTAGGTGCTGTTCTTGACGCCTCTCATCAGGGTGTGAGGTGTGACAGTTGTCAAGAACATTGACAAGAAGTTCCCTATCAGGGTTATAGGCACCATGGGTTTGAAATCATTAAAGGGGCTTCCTGATCAGGGATCACACTGGGGCCCAGTGGGGAGGGCATTAATTGTAGATAGTTCTTAAGACATTAGGGAGCTTCTGGTCAGGTTCAAAGGCTGATAATGGAGGCGTTAATGGAACCCTCCCAGTCAGGATGCATGGCTATTGGAAGTTTCTGTAGTGGCCCTTGACATTGGTGGACATCTTCCTACATGAGGGGCTCACAGTGAAGATTGGTGACTTTGGCCTGGCCACGGTGAAGACGAGGTGGAGTGGGGCCCAGCCCTTGGAGCAGCCCTCAGGCTCTGTACTTTGGATGGTAAGTTGGACCAGGCCGAATGGGGAGCCTTGGAGACATGGGCTCCAGGATTGGGCCATACAGGGCAAAGCAGGGATGGGGCCAGGTACAGATGCCTAGACTGTTCCTGTTTGACTTTCTGTGGGTGGCTCCCAGCTGTACCCAGTGTGGTCAGCAGGGTCTGGGACTGCAGGCTGGCCATTTTCTGACCCTCACGGTTCCCCTGCTCTGTGTGGTCCATTGAAGGCAGCTGAGGTGATTCGTATGCAAGACCCAAACCCCTACAGCTTCCAGTCGGACGTCTATGCCTATGGAGTTGTACTCTATGAGCTCATGACCGGCTCACTGCCTTATAGCCATATTGGCAGCCGTGACCAGGTGAGTCTTACACCTTACCCACAGTTCTCCCAAAATTCCCACCTTTGCACAGACCAAGATATCACTTCCCAGAAACCTAGAATTTTAGGGGAAGAAAACTCCCAAAGTGAATCCCTTCAGTGTCCTATATAGACTGCTTTCTTCTCCATATCCACAATCTCTGGGGGGGGGGACCTCAAAATTCAGAATCCACTGAATTCCTATATCAAGATTGCCCTTTGGTCTCAAAACACCTAGAAACCCTCTGGACCCCCAGATAACTACAGTCTTCTGCTCTGGGTACTTAAAATACCCTCAGTCCCTAACACCCTCAAACCCTATTTCTTTCAGAAACAAAATCCCTTTGCACTTGCTGAATACTCATAGGACCCCACAATCACCCAGGATTTGGGTATTCAACAGGCATTGCGGGCCTGGCACCCATGATAATCTAGACCCCGTACTCACAGTTTTACAGATTCACTGTCCAGAACCTCCTAGACCCTCAGAGCCCCAAGATCTTCTAGGATACCAAGTGTCAGGGCTCTGAGTGAAGTCTTACAGGCAACATGGGCTTCACACTCCCATAGAAATGCAAGCTTCCCCAGAATTGCACATTTCCCCAAGACTCAATACTTTCTAAGCCCCTAAGCCCCCTAGAAACCTGTGGCCTCATGGTCCTGTGGGACCCATACATCCTACAATCCTTGATACCTCCAAACTGAAGTCCCTTTATTCTAAAAGCAGAGAATCCTCTTAAGTCCTCAGAGATCCCAAAGTATCCAGGGTTCCCCCAAAATGAGTCTCCTACATACTTCAAGACCCAGAATCCCTGGGCTTTTCAACCCAAACCAAAGTTCACCACATTCCTGCCCCCCTGCCCTAGATCATCTTCATGGTGGGCCGTGGCTATCTGTCTCCAGACCTCAGCAAAATCTCCAGCAACTGCCCCAAGGCCATGCGGCGCCTGTTGTCTGACTGCCTCAAGTTTCAGCGGGAAGAGCGGCCCCTCTTCCCCCAGGTGGGCTGGGTAGGAGGGCGGGATATCTGCCACAGGGGACTAGGAGTCTCCATCTCCAAGTCCTCTGTCGGAGGGCTCCCCTCTGAAGGTGGGGGGGGGCCTCTATCATAGAGGACTTGGAGGTGGAGACAGATGTGTATGTAAACCATTTTGAAGGCTCAGATTTATACTGTGTTTCCCCATTAGAGTGGGGGTGTTGGAGTGCCCATGGTGCTCCAGGCACCTCTTCTCACCCTCACCTGCCCCCAGATCCTAGCCACGATTGAGCTGCTGCAACGATCACTCCCCAAGATTGAACGAAGTGCCTCAGAGCCCTCTTTGCACCGCACCCAGGCTGATGAGTTGCCCGCCTGCCTCCTCAGTGCAGCTCGCCTTGTGCCTTAGGCTACACCTCCAGTCACCAGGGAGCCACCCTCAGCTCACGTGCCAAGGAGCCCTACCCACCAGCCAATCAATGTTCGTCTCTGCCTCAATACTGCCTCAGGATCCCCTATCCCCTGCCCTCAGAGATGTGGGATTCCTAAGTGCTTTTCCACTTTCTGTGGAATTGGGGACTCCCCCCAAAGACTGAGACCCCTTTCCTCCAGTTTGGTTTCTTTTTTGCTTTGGGGATATTTGTAAATTTAGGGAGCTCCTCCATCTCCAGTGGCTGGGGTTTGTGGCAGGACTCCACTCAGAACCTCTTTGGAATTTGTGCCTGATGTGCCTTCACTGGATTTTGGGGTCCCCAGCACCCTATGTGGATTTGAGAGTTCCGTGTCTCCTTGTCATTCAAGGACTCCCCTCTTCCTTCACCAAGAAGCACAGAATTCTGCTGGGCCTTTGCTTGTTTATTTTGTTACCCGACTCTTCTCTTGGGGTTCAGAGCCACTGAGGGTGGAGAGAGTCCAGGCAAGGAGTAGGGGTTGGAGGGAGGTGCAGACCACACAGACAGCATCACTGCACACATCACCACAGGCAGCACAGTGAGCGAGGACCACGTATGCCAAGCACGGCACAAGAGGAGGCCACATCAGTCACAGACACAGACATCACAAGCAGAGGTTAGGAAGTAGAAGACCACTGGCCTTCCATGTGCAAAGGATTCTGGGAGAATGGGTGGAGTTTGCATATTTAAAGACAGCTGTCTGAGGCAGGAAACTGGGGCACAGGTCCCTGGGAGAACTGAGGGGTCCTAGAAGCAGAAGGAACTTCCAGTGTGTTGAGTGGAGTTGGGAGAGTGGATAGAGGAAAATCTTTGTGGGGCTGGGTGGGGGTGGCATTTGAAGATGTGGATCTTCAGAGAGATGGGAGATCCATGGAAAGTGATTCAAAGGTGGGGGTTTTTTGAGTTTGAAAGTGCTGACAAGGAACAAAGTGCTAGATTGAGGATGAGGAATAGGGTTTTCCAGGACTTTCAGGACTCCAGGAAGGAATTCAGTAGTGCTTGATATTTGGGAATATCCAGGTAGTGATAATTTAGGAGTATCAGGAAGAGGGGTCACCAGGAATCTGGAGGTTCTAAAACATCTTTAGGTGACCAGGAGCAAGATTCTAAAAGGACTTGATCCCAAACGTGAGAACTGGATTTAGGACCAGGTATCTCGAGCGACTTGGGTATCTTGAGGGATGAGAAGTGGGATATTGGAGAACCCAGGAAAGGGGTTCTCAAAGGATGTGGAGATTCCAAAAGTGAGAAATGGTTTGAGGGCCCAGAGAGGGATTGCCCAGGGATTTGGGGAGTTCTCAGTGTAGGGTGTCAGTCGGAGAAGAGGCTGGCGAAAGACTTCCTCAGGCTGCGGATGGTCTCAGCTTTCACCTCATCCTGGCTAAGGCTGGGCCTGGGCGGGGCTGGCTCTGGAAGGTTGAAGGCATTGGTCAGAGACTGGGATTTGCTAGAGAGAGACAAGGTGGAGGCATGGGAAGAAGGGGAAAAGAGGAGGGGGAGGAAGGGAGAGAAACACAACGTTACCCCAGGCCCGGCCCCAGCCCTGCCCCTCCGATCCTGGGGCTGTGCCTGTGACCTCCCCACCCACCTTTAAGGACCTGGACCCTGTAAATTCTCCAGGCTGGGAGAACTAATGGAGGGGCTGGAAGCTGGGAGTTGGGAGGTGGGACTGGCTGTGCGGACTGAGTTTTGAGGTATAGAAGTGTGGGAGTAATGGGAAGAGCCTTAGGCTAAATGTGGTCTTTGAATTCTAGACTAGTTTGATATGAAGCAGAAGTGTAGGAGACACTGGGAGGGACTTGGACCCAGGGCTGCCTGGTGGTAGGGCCAAGTCAGACTAAGGAAGAGCAGTTGAATGGATCAGGGAGAATTCCTGAGGTAGGGGGAATTGGAATGGACCAGAAGAGCCAACGAGGGGAGGGTGTAATGATTTGAGAGGAGACTCAGACCAGATGGACTAGAAAGAGGCCTAGACTTGGAGAAAATGAGGATCTAAGATGTGAAATGATAATGAGGGCTCTGAAGTGGTCATGGGACTTAGCAACTGGGAGGAGGGCAAGTTTTCCAGGAAGGCTGTGCATATTGGACTAGGAGGAGATCTGTGTGCAGAGAAGAGTTAGGCCTGAAATGGGGACTTTCCCAGGGCCTACTGTGAGGAATCTCCGCTAAAAGTGGAGTTTCTCTGGGATTAGATTCCAAATCTCTGTGATAAAGAGACTGAAGGATCAGCTCTTGGGGGGGAGGGGAGGAGTGGAAGCCTGGGGTGGGGTTGGGATTAGGCTAGAGACAGCTGTGGGATAAAGCAGGACACTGGCCTGAGGAGCTTGGGAACTAGGGCTGTCCTACTGGGGCCACAGCCCACTTTGTGAATAGCAAGTTGAGAACTGCTATTGAGGTCCCCTTACTTGAGCTGGGGGTGTGGGGGTCCCCCGGCAGCGGCGGTGGCAGGTGGCGGCACATCCTGGCTGGGTTTCTGGGCCAGCTGTGGCTTGGTGGGACGTCCAGCAGGACCTGGGCCACTAGGCCGGGGCTGCTGTGTGGTGGGTGGCCCAGTGCGAGGTCCAGGACCTGCCTGGCTGGCCTGACGAGTGGGGCCTGCAGGGCCTGGAGGTTTCTGGGGAGGGCCCTGGCGCTGCTGCCCAGCTGGTGGGGCCCCCGAGGCCTTTGGCGGAGCGGGACCAGAGACAGATGTCTGACGGGTAGCTTGTGGGGCCCCCGCCTGGCGCTGGGGAGATGGGGAGGCCGGTGGACGAGCTGCTGGAGGTGCCCCAGGGCCTCCTGCTACTGGCCGGGATTGGCGGCCTTGACCCTGCGTCATCGGTGTGGCCTGGGATGCAGGCTGCTGAGGCCCTGATGTGGGACTTGGTAGGCGCTGAGGCAGGGGACTCCCAGCTGGGGGTCCAAGGCCCGACAGATGCTGCTGACCCTGCGGGGGTGGGCGCTGCTGCAATGGTGGTCCCTGACGCTGAGGGCCTGGGCCAGGCTGTGGAGGGCCACCTAGGGGACAGAGAAAGAGAGAGAGAGAGAGAGAGAGAGAGAGAAACGCACATGAGAGGGCACAGTGAGAGGCAGGGCTATTTGAAATGCTGAGAAAGCCATCGTCACTTACCCTGGGGTGGGGGTCGTTGCTGAGCTGGGGGCCCTGCAGGCTGCTGGGAGGTCTGGCGGCCCAATGGTGGTGCTCCTGGAGAAGGAGTCTGCAACAGAAGAGTGGAGCAGAAAAGGTTAAAAATAGCCAATCACACTGACCCACCTCCCACTCTGCCCTGTGATGCCAGCTGAGGTGATATGGGATTGGTAGTTTCCCACCCCATACTCAGGGGTCAGGAGGCACTCAGGGAGGTGAGGTAGCAGATGTGTATTATTTCTAAAACAACTAGCAACTGGCCACATGTGCACCATGGGATGCTGATAACCTACTGAGAATCAGCTCAGTGACACAGCTTGACCAAGGGCTGGCCTCCCCACCACTAGCTCGATGCCAAGGACCTCACCTGGCTGTGGGAGCCCCTGCCAGGGGAGGCATCACGCTGTCGCTGCCGGGGCAAAGCCTGAGCCATCTTATTAACCACAAGCTCCACAATGAGCTGTTTGTCTTCATCTTGGTGGTCACCAATGAGTGGCATGGAGGAGCCCACCACCTGGGGGAAGAAAAAGAGTCCAGTGAGGGGAGAGGAAGTCCTAAGGGGCCCCGATTGTGCACTGCAAGGAAGCCAGTTGTCTGCTATAAAACACCTGACCATTTCTGAGGTCCTTCAGAACAGGGTCAGCAAATCAAGAAAGGCCCATGGGTCAAATCCAGCCTGTTGCCTGCTTATACAGGGCCCATGAGCTAAGGATGGGTTCAATGTCTTTCAATGGTTGAAAAGTTAAAACAATTTCATGCTATATGAAAATAAAATAATTAAAAACTTAAATTTCAGTGCTCACAAACTGTATTTTAGACATAAACACATAAGCTGTGTCCATAAACAGTCACACTTGTGTGTTTATACAGTGTCTGTGGCCCCCTTGGCAGAGTTGAGCAACTGCAACAGACACCATGGCTAAAACTAAAAACACATACTCTGGTTCTTCACTGAAAACATTCACCAATTCTCACTTTAGTTTGCTAAGTACTTTGTCTGTTACAGAGTGCCTTGCTATTGACCCAGTTCACAGAACACTTTAAGTGCTTCACCATTCACCAAGATGTTTAACAAGTGGTTTGCTGCTCACCAAAGATGTTCAAGTTAGATCAGGTTGGAGTTTTGTTTGTAGTGCTGATGATTGAACCCAGAGCCTCATGCATGCTAAGCAAGTGCTCACCACTGCGTTACACCCCTGCCCCAGGTTAGAATTGACTGTTTTGCCATTTGCTAGGGATGTCCAAGATGCCAGGGTACTTTATAGTTTACCAAGCACCTTGCCATCCACTGAAGACTGAGCCATGGAGTACTCTGAAGTTTGGAGGGTTGCTGCCATACACCTACTCCTCCCTCTGTGCCCCACTGCCCCCTGGGTGCTCCCACCTCAATGATGTGATCCCTTCCATCCTTCCCATGCAGCGCTTCCACTGCGCAGATGTCCAGTCCCCCAAAAATCTCCGAGCACGTGTCCACCCATAGCTTGTACCTGCCAAGATGGGGCCAAGGAAGCCAGTCAAGGCCTTGCCAGGGGTCCTACACTCACCCTCCCTGTCTCTGTTCCCTGCATTCAGCCCTCACCTGTCAGACATGGCGATCTGCTCAAGCATTGCAGAGCCTGTGTTGGTCTTCCAGTTCCCTGACACTGACGTCCTCCTGGGGGACAAGCAAGAAGAGGCTCAGGGGGCTCTGGGCTGTACAGGGTAGGGCAGAGGACCCCTCCCCAGGCCCAGACCTCCCACTCACATGTAAGCCTTGTAGTTCTGCCCGATCTTCTGGACACGCACATCATATTTCGCATCAATGAAGGGCTCTGCAGTGGCATATGTCTTGGTCAATGCCACAACACTTGCAATGTCCTGGAAGTCATGCTGATTGTCTACCTTGACCTGTGCACATAGGGACAAGGGATCAGGACCACGGTGGGAAGAGGGGCTACCTTGAGGAGTATGTACACATGACACATGAGTGAGGTAAGTACACAAAAATTAGGTGGGCAAGCCAAGGCACTCAAGCATACACAATTGTGAGTCTCTGTTTTGTACATGTCCACCCAAACACATAAGGGTATATACAACTCTGAACATTCTAAAATCAATTGAATTTTCCACTTTAAATGACTGAGTTGCATGGCATTTGAATTATATCTCAATAAAACTGTGAAAACACTAGGTGTATGTGTAGCATATGCATGGGACACCCAGACACAAACTCAGTTGTACACACCATAACATACAGAAGCTGGGACACACTCAAACTTAAAACTCACAAGTCTGCTTTCTACATACATACAGACAAAATCAGCATACTGGACTCCAAGATCCTGGAATGTAAAAGATGATATGATGCGTGTTCGGCACAGAAGCACACATACACCCACAGACACAATGCTGGATACATTAGCACAGTAACAGGATATAAAATTGCCTGAATACACAATAGAAAAACAGGCTGGAAAAATTAGCTGAATATGAGAAAACAAAAATCCAAATAGACATCCTAGGACATACCACGAAACAGAATTACTGGTGTGCACTGAATACACAAATATCCATGTATCAACATACACACAGTGCCCCAAGTGTGCACTATACAAACACATGCACACGCACACACTCTGGCTGGTGACTCACCTTGCCCATTCCAGAGTGTGCATGCCCCATCTTCACAACCACGGGGTATGTTGTGCTGCTGAGCTGGTAGGGGAAAGGCAGAAAAAGCATGGTCAGGATAGGAGTGCTGACCACCAAGTAGTGTGGAATAGTGCTCAACAATCCCATGTAATGTGAGCCACACTACGAGCCATTTTGCAGAAACAGTAGGTCAGAGACAGGCAGACACCACCTAGGAGTCACACAGCATCTCTAAGCTGAGAATCAAATCTACAGCCCTGCCTGCCTGCCTTCCTGCCTGCCCCACCCCCACCCCAGTCCATACTTCCTGTCACTGCTTTTCCAGGCATAGGCATGATAAAAGGGTGGGAGACTTCCAGAAAAGGGAAAGTTTGTTTTTACAATGAATGGACCATAGCAGAATGAGTGTGTGTGTATGGGGGTGTAGTGATGGTTAGTACATACCAACTGGACCTCTCAGCCAAGCCCAAGCCTTATGTGTGCGTGACTTAAGAGACATAAACCGTCAGGTCTACCCAGCCCACGAGTGTTGAGACAGACAATCAACACAGGCTCCAAGCACAACTAGCTCTTAGGGGTGAATAGAGACCCACACAGTCATTCCTATGTGGACACTGAGCCAGCCAGGTGCCCATGGTGTGCACAGCAGCCAGAGTTCCTGGGCAGCACACACTCCACACTCTCAGTGACACACAAAGCCTGAAGTCTGGCTCCCTGCCCCTACCCAAACTCACATAACAGAGGGACACACACAATACAAGGATTTACCCATGTGGCAATACAGAGGCACACACAAATCTACAGGCCACACACAATACAGCTGCACACATACCAAACTCACAGACACTTGCAACACTCCTGGGCACACAAGAAGTATATGTAGCTGGGTGTTGTGGCACATGCCTGCAATCTCAGCATTCTTCGAGGCTGATGCAGAAGAACTGCAAGTTTGAGTCCACCCTGTGTAACTTAGTGACTTAGTGGGACCCCTATCTCCAAATGAAAATTTAAAAAGGGACTTGGGGTGTAATTCAGTGAGAAAGCCCTGGGTTCAGTCCCTAGTACCACACACAAAAGGATATCCAGACACACACACACCCAACCTCCCTAGCAGTATATACAACACAGGGAGACATGTACACAATCCAGAGATACTTTGTACAACTCAGGCTAAGCATACAGACCATACACCTATGTGCATAAACACACACATACTCTCTCTGACTCTCTCTCTGTCTCTGTCTCTCTCTCTCACATGCATTTAGGCAAATGGAATATCTCTAGTCTCCCTATGCGCTGGGTGGGGAAGAGAAACTGGGTTGGAAGATCCCAGCCTGTCACAACGTCACAGCACGGGTGCACACGCAGGGCCCGTGTGTCTGGCTGACAGGGTAGAGAGATGACATTCCCAGACAGGCTGCTGGGGTGGGGGCAGTTCCTGGTTTCCGACATGTACAGGAAGCTTGCAGACTCAGGATGACTGATTGACCGTCAGTCCTCATCCTCTCTTTGCACCTCCCCTTCCTCATTTCCCAAATGACTGGCGTCATCTTGGGGATGGGGAGGGAGAGTTCTTTAGGCGATATGCCAAGCAAACAGGGCCAAGGTGTGCGTGTGTATGTGACATATCACTGCAGTATACTCACAGCGCACAGAGGTGAATATCACACTTAGGATCACATAAGGAACCCATAGAAATCACACATAATACACTTGGCCATATTCCCAACTCTCAGGAAGGGAAATTCACACTAAGGGGCACACATGCCACTTCTAGAGACAGAAACATACCAGACAGACAGACAGACAGACACACACATCTGTTGAGGTTTCTAAGTCTTTCTTTACTTCCTCTGGACCCAAGTCTGAATGTCACCCTGGATCTGTATATGTCCATGACCACCCATTTGTATGAGCAGGGAACTTGGGATCCCTGGGAGACTCCTAGGCTTGAAACTTTTGTTTCTTTATTTGTTTGTTTGATATGTGGGCCATTTTATGTTGTCCAGGCTAGTCTTGAACTCATGGACTCAAGCAATCCTATTGTCCCAGCCTCCTGAGTAGCTGGGACTATAGGCATTCACCACCATGCCCAGATCTTAGACTTGAATTTTTGCTTCTCCTCTTCCTAAGGTCATGTGGCACCACAGATATGTAACTTAAACTCTCTCTGGGCCTCAGTTTCTTGATCTGTATAAAGGGCATGATCAGGCCCAGCACTTGGCACATCATGTGGAGATTATCAGGTATCTGCTTTGTACATACCAGCTGGTCCCCAGTGTCCCACTCTATCCAGCTCTTCAGATGGTCACAGACCCAAACACCCCTCCATGGGGCTCATCTCTACCCTTTCCCAAACTTGGATCCACATAACTTCTCACTTACAAACAGTTGGCAAAATTCTGTGCTGACTCAGGTTTGAGAATTTGAGCTAGCGTCAGAAGCAAGATTAGTGAGTGCCAGAGATAGGACTTGCCCTGTTTTTACTTCTGCCTTTCTCCCACCACTACACTGAGTTACTCAGCCCCATCTAGTCCAGTCTCAATCCCCTACTTTCACAATCACCTTCTCCAAATCTGTGCTTCCCTCTCTCCTTTCCAAGGTTTTATTGCTTCTCCCAACAGCTGTTTCTTCACTCTCATTCCTGGGCAAGCCACTTTACCCTGCTTTGTCTGTTTATGAGAATAAGAATGGTGTGGAATTCACAGGGGTGTGGGGAAGAGAAGAATGGTATGCAATAGGGATATGAGGGATATAAGAATACTATGTAATTCACAGGGATTTGAGGGATTAGTCAGTGTTTCAGGAAAAAAAAACCCGCTTAGCACAGAATCTCTGGCACACAGTAAATGTCAATCCTCAGAAAGTATTAGATACTATTATTATTATTGGTTTAATATCCCTTCATTAACTTTTTTTTAGGGGCTGGGGATTTAGCTCAGCGGCATAAGCGCCTGTCTTGCAAGCAGGTAGTCATGAGTTCGATCCCCGGTACTGATAAAAATGAAAAAGACAAAAAAAAAAAAAAAAAACTCAGTAAAAACTTTTTTTTTGGTGGTGGTGGTGGTGGTCTTATTGGGGACTGAACCCAGGGTCTTAGCACTGAGCCAGATCCCCAGCCCCCTTACTTTAAATTTTGAGACTAGTGCTTCTAAGTTACTAAACTGCCCAGGATGGGACCAAATTTGCAATCCTCCTGCGTTGGCCTCCCAAAGTGTGGCTATTACAGGTGTGTACCACCATGCCCCACTTCATGAACTAACATTAATGAACAAAGAGAACACTAAGATTAGATGAAAGAGATAATATACAACATAAAGGCTTTAGCAGACCATAAGTGCTGGCTGGTAGTTTTTATTGTGGGGCCCTGGTTATTGAGCCAACCTCCCCAAGTTAATCAAGCTTAATTGGCAAGTGGGAAGTTGACAGTGAACGACATAATTTACACAAAGACCTTCTTAGTGCACAGTACACAGTAAGAGCTTAATAAGTAGCTGCTGTCATCACTATCCTCATCATCATTCTTGGTCTGTCCTCTGAAATAACCAAGGAAGCTAATCAGCCCTCAGAACTCTTTGGCAGGACCCCAGAGGGTACTCCCACGAGGACAGGAAGCCAGCATCACTTGCATCATGCCACCCCCACTAGGGCTGTGGGACCTTTAGTGGGGAAGGGGCAGGGCAGGATGGGGTAGGGATCAGGTTTCTATTGACTCACTACTTCTTTCGCCACCATCTAGCCCCTTCCCTTGCTTGCCAGGACGGTGCTAGACCTGGGTTAGGATCTCAAGGCCAGTTAGCTTAGTTTACTCAAATCCCAGTCATGCCATGCTCTGTGACCCCCTTCAACTTCTCTATGTCTCATATTTCCTCATTCATAAGATGGGTTCCCACCTTAGAGGCTTGCTGCGAACCTTTTGATGTTGGAGTTTTCAATAGGCTTTCCTATGTAGCCCAAGGAACTTGATATGTTCTTTCCTCTCTTGAGTGCTGGGACTATAGATGTGCAACCTTGTCCTCAGCTGTTGTGAGCTTTGAGATAAATTATGCCGAATGCCACTATATAAATGCTGGCAATTTTTTTCCAGGTCTGGGGATGAAACACAGGGCTTTACCCTCACTAGGCTAGACCAGGGATCTATTACTGAGCTGCACCCATTAGTCTTGCCTGTTTTTTTTTTTTTTTTTTTTGAGAAGAGTTTTTTGACCAAGGCTCCTGGCCACCTGACACCAGTCCCAGGTCTGCCATTAGTTAACTCTGTTGATCTTGGATAATCACCTACTGTATTTCGTGCCTCAGTTAACCCACATTGTGTCCCACCCACATTGACCTGCCTCAGCTATCTCCTCCCCCGCTGCTCTACTGAATTTGCCTCCCCCTCGGCAGAAAGTCAGACACATCTGGGGTCGGCATGGAATAGATGCACAATAAATGTTAAAGAAACAAACTGTTTCAGGCTTAAACCAAGGAAAATTTGGAGGAGGTAGGTGGTGGGAGAGACTTTGGAGATCCTCGGGACAGCTGGCCTGACATCTTTGGGCGGACGCACAACGTGGAGCTGGGGGAGGGGGCGCGGCGGGCTGGCGCGCATTTGGGGAGGCGGGTGGATCTCCTCTGGGCAACCCTCGGCCCGCCCCTAGGCTTCTTGTGCTGGGGTGGGCGGATGAGTAATGCATCCAGGAAGCCTGGAGGCCTGTGATTTCCGCGCCAACCCCGCCCCTCTCGCGTGGACATTTATCCTCTCCTGCTCCGGCCCTGCCGCCATCGCCGCAGATTCCGCGCCTAGAGACACACCGGAGGTGAGCGGGGATCTGGGTGTCCCGGCAAGGCTGGGCTGGCCTGAAACCTGTGTGCGCGCTACCAGGCCAGTCCAGTCCTGTGCCAGATGCCGGGCTGCTCAACCTGATCTGCGGGAATGAGGACCCTGGGCTGGTCATGGGGAGTGAGGGAACGAGGGTGCGAGGCAGAATTGCTTCCCCAATTCCAATACCCCCAAATCCTTTGAACTTCTAGCATCCATACCTAACTGCCCCAAACCCATAACTAATACCACGAAGGCCTCCCAACCTTCCAACTCCTCCAGATTCCCCTATTGCCCCCTAACGCCTTACCCAAAACCCCTGTGGCTCCCTTAAGTCCTCAGTCTCCAACTCCTTAAACCTCAGAAATTCCTCTACATTCAAATTCCTCAAATAGTCATCCCCTTAAGAACCCCAACTGTCCTACCCCTTGAATCCCCAAACTCCCCCAACTCCCTAAACCAACTCCTTTGAATTCCTCAATCTTCAATCTCGCATATTCTGTATCTCTTAATATGCACAACTCCTATACTCTTAATCTCTCCAAATTCCTCCAGTTCCCCCAGACCCTAAATTTCTCACCCTCAAACTCTTCAACCTCCGGGTTTCCCCAAGCCCCTTAAATCCTAAAACTTCCCAGCCACCTTGTTCATCAGTTGCCTAGAGCTCTATAATCCTTCAATTTCCTTAAAGCACCCAAACTCCACACAGCCCCAAACTCTCCCAACTCTTTAAAAGCTCTGCTGGGCATGGTGGCACACGCCTCTAATCCCAGCACTCAGGAGGCTGAGGCAGGAGCATCACAAGGAGCTTCAGGCCAGCCTGGGCTACATAGTGAGTTTAAGGCCAGCCTGAACTGCATAGCGAGACCTTTTCTCAAAAGTCCTAAACTTCTCTGGGCTCTCCAACCTCCTTAAAATCCTCAGACTCCCCAACCCCAAATCTAGTACCCTCTCCCCCAGAATCACCAGATGGGCAGATCAGCTTATCTGGGGGCTGCCTTTGACCCTTCCTTCCCCAGCAGAATCCACCATGGCCCCCTTTGTGCCCCTGGCTTCTGGCATCCTGTTGTTGCTGTCACTGATAGACACCAGCAGGGCCTGCACCTGTGCCTCACCCCACCCGCAGACAGCCTTCTGCAACTCTGACTTCGGTGAGTCTGGTCCTTCTCTGCCCATACTTGGTGCTGCAAACTCTGCTTTAGCCATACTGGCTTCCTCAGATATTCATGATTACATTAGGCCCAAACCCTCCTCAGGACTTTGGTGCTGGCTGCTCCCTCTGCCCAGCACACACTTCCCTCTAGGTATCCATATACAGATAGGAGGCTGCCTAAAAGTCATCCTCTCCAATGGCCTTCCTGTTTTAAAATTTTAATCCCTGCTTCCTAGTACTCTTGTTTCATTTTGTTTTTGTTGTTGTTCTTGTTTTATTTTTTTGTACCGGGGATCAAATTTAGGACCTTGTGCTTACCAGGCAGGTGCTTATGCCGCTGAGCTACATCCCCAGCCAACCCCTAGTACTCTGGATTGCTGTTAAAGAGAAATATTCAGTGATACTTGTTAAGGCATGGTAAGGCAGACTTTATTCAGGACCAGCTAGGTAGTTAAGAGGGCCCGAGGCAATGAGATTTTTTTTTTTGTCTTTTTCCTTTTTATCAGTACCCGGGATCGAACTCACAACTGCCTGCTTGCAAGGCAGGTGCTTATGCCGCTGAGCTAAATCCCTAGCCCGGCAATGAGATTTTGTTGTAGGAGGGAGAGAAAAATTGGGCTCAACTTCCAAGATAGCAGGGGCAAGTGGGGATCTATAGTCAAGGAGCAGCGTGGGGGTCAGTGAATGAAAAATTACTAAAAGGAAACATCAGGAGTAAAAGATATTATAATTAAACAAATCAATAGGATTCCTGCTGAAGACAGCCCTGGGAGATAAGGAACCTCTTCAGATACTGAAAGCAATTAGATGGGCTGGGGAATTCTCAGTACACTGATTTAGCAGGATTTTTTGCTATTACTGGATCTAATGAAAAGTACATGGGTGGGTCTGGAAAAAGGTTCAGGAGCCTGACTAAAATGGTAAAGCAAAGATTTTTGTCACCCCCTCATTTAGCTTTGTTTCCCCATCACACTTCATATCTTCTACTGTCCCATATATTTATCTGTAGTCTATCTCCTCTTGGCTAGAAGGTAAGCTCCACAAGGGAAGGCATTTCTGTGTTTTGCTCACTGTTACATCCCTAACACCCAGAACAGCACCTAGCATACAGTAGGCACTCCAAAGTATTGAGTGTCAAGTGAATATATGAAAAAGGCTTAAAGCAGTGTCAGGCAAAGAATAGACACTAGATAGATGAATCAATTTGCAGTTGTGTGAATTGCTTAGTGTGCTGTAGGACACTCGGTGATCCTGATTTGCCGGTGTGTTTTTATTATGATGATTATTTTTATTTGTTCACATCCCCCAATTGATGCGTTTTCTCCTTCCTCCTCGGTAGTCATAAGGGCCAAGTTCATGGGAACCACAGCAATCAACATGACCACCTTTCACAAGCGTTATGAGATCAAAGTGACCAAGGTATCTACCTCCGTATCCCCTCCCTAGTCTTCCCTAACCTCTTCCTGCTTCTCAAAATAGAAATTTCTGGACATGAGTGGTGTGGAAAGTCAGTGAAGTCAGGATTTGGGTATATGACTTAAGGGAAGAACTTGGAGTGGGAGGAATATGTCGGTAAAAGAGGACTCTTCCCATCTGTCAACAGATGTTCAAAGGATCGGATGCCTTGGGACATGCCAACGACATCCGGTTCCTCTACACCCCCGCCATGGAGAGCCTCTGCGGGTACTTCCACCCGTCCCAGAACCGCAGTGAGGAGTTTCTCGTCGCTGGTGAGGCCCCGCCCCCTCACCCTGGGCCAAGCCAATCTGTCCAAGGACGCTGCCTAGCAACCGGGTGGGGGCGAGGCTGGGTAGGGGCCGATCCAATTTCAGCCTATGAGGCCAAGAACAGAGCAGGGGTCTGTATGTCCTTGGCACCAATCAGGGGCTATCCAGGCCCTGGGCCCAGCCAATCAAAGGCTGCCTGTGGTTTTCTCCCCTCCCAGGACAACTGCGAGCCGGCAACTTGCATGTCACCACCTGCAGTTTCGTGGTTCCCTGGCACAGTCTGTCCTCCTCTCAGCAGAAGGGCGTCACCAAGACTTACTCTGCTGGCTGTGGGGCATGCACAGTGAGTGCCTGGGCTCTGAGATCCTCTGCCTGGAGACTGTTCTTGGGACTGTACCTGAAACCACAGGCTTGTTCTTTCGGTGACTGTTATTTTGACTGCTTCTCGATCCCCAGGGGTATCCATGATCCCTCTGGCTAGTCCCCCAAGACTGAGACTGCAGCCTGAGGAATCCTGGTTGTTTCCTTGTTCTGTACCTGATAACTTCTTGTTGCCTGTTCCCTGAACCTTCTCCCTTGTCCCTCTAACTCTCCCTTGTGATTATTCTGTAATCCCACTGTCTTTTTCTGACACCCTGGGATTTTTATTTCCTTAGAATGTTCTCCAGGAAGCCAAAGTGCTTTTCCCCAAACCTACTGACTCTTCCCGGTATAGTTCATGGATGCTCTGCAGCTCTGACTACTCCAGACACCAGGAAGCATTACAGTGACTTTCTGGCTATTCCAGCACTGTTCCTTGGTGGCTCTGCCTCAGAGCCCCATTGTTCTCTCCAAAGGGAGAATACCCTAGAACACCACACTACCATTCCAAGGCCTTGCATGCTCCCTTGCTGTTTCTCCAATGGGCTTTTCTTGGATCTGAACCCAGGTGGGGTGACACCAGTTCTGAACAGCTCCATGCTACAAGCTGAGGAGAAAATTCTCCATGGAAGAGGAAGAGGGAGACCAAATCCTCAGCAGGCTTCTCCTTTCTCCTCTAGGTGTTTCCCTGTTCATCTATCCCTTGCAAATTGTTGAGCGACACTCACTGCTTATGGACAGACATGCTCCTGAGTGGTTCTGACAAGGGCTTCCAGAGCCGCCACCTTGCTTGCCTGCCACAGGAATCCGGGATGTGCACCTGGCAGTCTCTACGGACCAAGACACACTGAATGAAGCTTACCCCTTCTGGCACCTGAAGCTTTCATGGTGTTTACTCCTTTCCACTCTCTTTCCCCCAAATGGTGAAATAAAAGAATTGTCATTTAGCAGACACTGTCTCTGTGTAGCGCCGGTGAACAAACCCATGTCACCGCCAACCTGACAGGAGCACCATGGGCTAATGGGAAGGGCAAGAGGGATGTTGGATTTGGGGGCTGGGGCTGTAGCTCATTGGTTGAGCACTTGCCTAGTATGGATGAGGCCCTGGGTTCCTTCCCCCAACAAGATGGGGAAAAAGATGTTGAGTTTTTTATATAAAATTTGATGTACTAGTAATAATCTGATCATAAGAATTAGAGCTGGTCATCTTCAACATCAGTCATGGCCCTTTAACCTGTTATGAACTCCAAATCATTGAATACTTTAGTCAGTACTTTAAAATATTTTACTGCAGTAGTTTCTAATTCCTGTTTGCCCAGGGCTCTCCCATTAATAAGTTATCCCATGGCTATAAATCCCCCTATTCACAAATCTCAGTTGACAAATTCATTGATACATGTCCCATCAATTAGAAAACTTTGCCTCAGTCCTTGTCCTAATGTCCAGTGAGGATGCCCCATCCAAACCTACTGTCCCTACCCTTAGGTTCTGTACCATGACAAGAGGGGATGCAGATGCTCCCATGTAACCCCTGGCTGGACTCCTCAGGAAGAAGAGCTAGCCTTTGCACAATACCCATAGAGCTGGCCATCTTCAACATTAGTCATGGCCATTTAACCTGTTATGAACTCCAAATGGGAGTTTCCATTAGCAGGGGGTTTTGAGGCATAGAAGTAGGTAGGATGGAGAGAAGGGATGATCCTAAAATCCCAAGGCTCTGCCCTGCTCTTGCTCTCTCCTTCCCTCACTGACTAACCCTGAAGGAAAGTCTGACCACAGTGAATGCAGGTGGGGTTCAAAATTAGAATCACCCATGCACACACTAGCCTATACCTATACATGCCTCCTTTTACCTAAACTGGGATTTCTCTACCTAAACCTCATATTCCCCCATAAAACCTAAGCAAGAGACCCTCCAAACACCCTCTTCCTGGCCTTTCTGCTCCCCTGCTAGGCCTAGGCCTCTCTAGCCCTTTCCGGTCCCTGGATCCTGCTCTTGATTTTCTGAAGGTCCTGACTCAAATGATATTACTGAGAACCACAATTCAAGATCAAGATAGTGCTGGGGACTGAGTCTGGCAAGTGTGAGGTTGTGAGTTCAATTCCTAGTACCCCCGCAAAAAAAGATTGAGACAAACTCTCAGTGGAACACACAAGTGCCCTATTGATCTGAATCTGCTTTAGGAAAGATCCAGTATGTTGACTTTGATGAAAAAAAGGACCCCCCCCCCAAATCCGTCACATCAGACTACCCCGTGGCAGTTAAACCAGGCCTCCTCCAGAGCATTCTAGGTCACCAAGTGTGGCTCCCTGGATCCTATGTAGTCCTGCTCCACAGCATTCTACACTCCTTGGAGATTTCGGCAGGTTCAAGTTATGACCCAGATCAGGATGGGCAGTATTTGAGCAACCAATATTTATTCCCCTGAAAAGGGAACACCCAGGTGGCTCAGAGGTAGACCAACAATGTCTGCAGCAACATTTACACCTTGGTTTTGCCTGGGAGATCAGAACTCTGCCCATCAAAAGGGGAAAATGGCAGGCTTCGCTGGTGGGTACAACTGCAGGGGAAGAAAACATGGGCACCCTTTGGTCCCTCAGCAGCCTGCAGGACCTCAGAAACTCCCGACAACTCACCAAACCCTAACATTAGTTCCTTACACTCTTTAGTCGCTCCCTGACTTCAAGGCCCATGCCCTGAGCCCTAGCCACCCTACCCCTGGGAAGAAGGTAAAGTAGAAAATAGCAGGTGAAAGACAGAACCCAGCATGGAGGCCATTCTGCTCATCTGTCCATACTGCAGGAGGGGCTCTGCATTCAGATCTGGTGAACGTAAGCAGGCATGTCTAGTCCCTCAGGGCACAGAGAGACCAGAACAGGGCTCAACGCTATCTCTTCCTGAGACTCAGCATAAACTCTTGGCAGGAACTATAGTTATTTTTGTTTTTCAGTCTTTTTGAGACAGAGTCTCACTATGTAGTTCAGGCTGACCTTGAGCTCACTTTGTAGCTCAGATTGGTCTTGAACTTGCAACAATCCTCCTGCCTCAGCCTCCCGAGTGTTGGGATTATAGGCATGAGCCACCACACCCAGAAGGAACTTAGTTCTAGGATGGCCACATCCCCCACCACTTCATAGAAAACCCATGCAAGTAAACACTCTCCAACATTTGGTGTGTCTGTGTATCAGTCTCATTAGAACTTTTGTGATAGTTGAGAGGAAGCACATGTGGTTGCAGCTACTGAGGTGTACAGCATGGGCTCCAGTTCAGTGGGTAATCTGGGCACCCGCCTTCCCTCTCCTGTACCACAGTCCTTTTCCTAAAATGTAGGTACCACAGTCCCTACTCAGAGTCCTTCAGACCTAGTCTCTTCTAGGGTTGGAGAATGATTAAGAGGTAGATTTACCTCTAAGATATTTTTCAGGTCAAAACACACATGAAACTCCGGCTGAGGATGTGGCTCAGTGGTAGAGCACTCGCCTAGCATGTGTGAGGCCCTGAGTTCCATCCCCAGTACCGCAAACAGCAAAAATGACAAAAACCAGGACACTCTCATAAAAATAGCTTAATGTGCAATATTACTAAAAATAAATTAATTTCTATACAGGCAGTGTTGTATACTGGTTAAGAACACGAACCCTGTAGCCAGGTCATTTGCATTCAAATCTGGCCCCTGCCATGTCCTCAGTCTGTGTCCTTGGAAAAAATCATATGCCCTTCTGTGCCTCAGTTCCCACATGTGTAAAACAGGGCTAAAATTATGCCTAACTCATAAGGATAATGTGTGTATTGAGTGAGGTAGTAGATATAAGGTGCTTAGAACTATGCTAGGCATGTAGCACTTATAAATAGTAGTTATAGTCAATATAATCAAATGTGCAATTGTAGCAATGGCAATTTTCATTAGTAATGAGTAATGTAATGTTGAAAAATATTTTTTTGAGACTGGGCCTCACTATGCATTTCAGGCTGGCCTTAAATTCACTATATAGCCCAGGCTGGCCTCAAACTCTCAGCAATCCTCTGCCTCAGCCTTCCGAGTGCTAGGATTATAGGCATGTGCCACCATGCCCAGCTGCAAATAACATTTGCTATCAGAAATAAAATAAAATGTTATAAATAATGGAAATTAGTAGCAGTGATTTCATGCACTCTAGAACCCTTCATATAAAACTCATGATCATGATAATCACTCCAGAGATGTTAAAAATATTTAATATACTTATTTTTAATATTTTTATTATGGTGAGGCTTATAACTGCTGACCAGTGTGCAAATCCCATCACAAATACCAACATTTTAGATTACTTCTAAGGAAATATATCTCCCAACCAGATGATAACATTCCCCATATGCCGTCCTCATTGTGGACAAATCTCTGCTTTTATAAATCTCTACTGTTTCCAAGACTCCAGATGACAAATCCCTAAGCCCTTGGTAAATCTTTCCTTTGATTAGTCCCATCTCTTCACTGAGACAAATCCCTTTTCACAAATACCCCATGAAGAAACATTTTGTTCATGAATATTCCAGTGCCATCTCCCCAGTGATAACATGCACTGACAAATCATGCCATTCATAAATATCCAGCAGCACTCTATTGTCTGCTGAGGGATCCCAGCTCAAGTATCTCTCTTCACAACTACCTGCCTGGTGGCATCCCTCCAGCTAACAAATCTCTATGAGTATCTTTCTAAAACATCATAATCAGGACAAACTCTATGTATTGGCAAATCTTCCCATTGCAAATTTTGACCCACTGGCACATCTCCTCATTATCTACCAAGAATGCTAAAACTCTCCATTCATACTTGTCCATCAGAAATGCTCCCACTGATAAGCTCTCTTATAAAATATTTCCATTCAGAAATAACCATCATTGATATTTATCTCATTTGTAATCATGTTTTAAAATCTTCCCATTCATAAAAATCCAGGTATCTATGTATTCACTATTGATTGACCAATGCCTACTGACACATTTCCCTATCCTTAGATATATCCAGTTGGGAAATAACTGCTACAACAACACCAAAAATATTATCCTATATGGTGAAACATCTCTTCCTACTACCCAGTGACAGATGGAGAGGTCAATTTATATTAGGTCAGACGTTCTCTCTCATTAATAGTGACTGACACTGACATCTCAGAACCCAGGTCTTGATGTCTTTTCTGTTTTTAGTGGTGAATTACACTTGCAAAACTCGCATCCAAGAAGAGGATTGGGAAGCAAGTTCTTTCTGGATGTGGAAGCTTCTCTGAAAATGATTGGTTGAAAGTCTAGTCTGTGTAAGAAGTTGTTAGAAGCCAGATGTGGTGGGGCACACCTGTAATCCCAACATTCAGGAAGCTGAAGCAGAAGGATCACTGCAAATTCAAGGCCAGTTTTAAACTGTAAAGTGAATTCTAGGCCAGGCTAAACTGCACAGCAAGACCCTGTCTTTAAAAAAAACAGTTGTTAGAGCCCCAGGTATACTCTCCAGCTACCAGTTCCCTGCTGCAGTAGAAGGCTGGAAATAGATCTCCTGAGAGTAGAGAGGGCTACTCTCTCTACTCTCTCTCTCATGTGGGCAGGAAGGCTTGAACCATATCTCCCTATTCTGGGCTATTTATCTACCACTGGCCTTGGCCCACTTGCTGGCCCTTTGTGGAGTATAGCTCTGACTGATGGAGACGGGTCCCCAGACTCAAGTGTCCTTTCCCTCACATCAAGGGGGCCTCCCTCTGGCCCCAGGAAAACAGTATTTATTATTAGCTAGATACTCTCAAATGCTCTCCTGATTGGGAATGAGCTGGGCCAAGGAAAGGTCATGCTTCAACTTTCCCCTCCACTTGTCCCTCAGGCTTCTACCACAAACTCTGCCTTCTTGTTTCTTCTGACTTTGTCCAAGAGCACACTTGGGCAGGTCTTTGAGATCTGCCTACCACATTACCATGATGTTTATTGTAATTGCAGACATGGGAGTTTCTAGAAGGACCTCAGAAAGAGCGGAAAGCAGATATTCTGTAAACTTTCTTCAAGGAGCCTTGAAGCCTAAGCCACAAAGGTTCCCCTGACAATATTTCTCCCACTCTTTGGTCCCTGTGGCTTAATTCCTGAAGCTCACACTTGTCATTCATACCTTGCAGCATTATGACTTCAGAATTACCAGAATTCCTACTCAGTGGTAGAACACTTGCCTGCCATGTGCAAGGACCTGTATCCTGTCTCTGGCAATGTGTGCATGCATGTGCATACACACATACATGCAATAGGGCACCTGGCCCACATCTGCCCAATAACTTTGACCTTGTTCTGGCTGAAAGAATGAACTAGATCTCTGACACCAAAAGCTACTGATGAGCTGAGATGGAGGCACAGACCTGTAATACCAGCTACTTGGAAGGCTGAGGTAGAGGATTATAAGTTTGAGGCCTGACTAGGTAACTAAGCAACTTAATGAGTCCCTTAATGAGGGAGGGGAATGTAACTCAGCACATGGTCCTGGGTTCAATCCACAATGCCACAAGTGAAGTTATTGATGAGATACTAAGACCCCAGGCTTCACCTCATAAATACTCCTCATTCCTAGTGTTCTCCTTTTGCCTCCTCACAGACTCTAATCACATGCTGGCCCTCTGGTTCAAAGGAGTACCCCAAATAAAAAGCATGGTAGTTATAGCTAGCTATAAGTTGACCATGATCATGAAGAAAGGCTCCCTTTATGAATTTCACAAGTCAGCGAACCTGTCCCAACCCTGTATGAATGCTTACTCTCATACCTCCCTCTGTATCTGCCCAGAATAAACAGTCCTATTTATGGAACATTCTTGCCACCAAGTGCCACCATGGGCTACTGTGCTTCCAATTTCAGCCCATGATAGCTAATTCTGTCCTCAACCCATGGTGTTCTGAATCTTAGAGACTTAGGGATCACATGCATCCTGCTCAAGGGACATTCAGTCACATTTTACCCCAGGTTCTCTAAGGGATGAGCACCTGTACCTCACAAGATGCCAAATGTGGCCTTGGAAGGGCTCAGAATGGAGCTGAAATGAGCTTCCCAAAGAGCAACAGGAAAGGATGAGCTGGCTTTTAAGTAGTGCCCTCAAGTATTTCTGCAAACACAGATGTCCCTGGTTGCTCCAGCTTGTCCTTGTGCTTTCCACTCCCTGCTTCCCTGTGCTGTTTCGTTCTCTCTTCCTTTTTCCTGATCCTCATTAAGCTCCCCCAACCATGGTGTTGAGCCTCCGGAAGATCAACTTTTTGTTTTGGCAGAACTAGGAATGGAACGCAGGGCAACTGTTTTGCCACTGAGCTATATCCATCTCTTTTTATTTATTTGTGTATTTATATTTTTGAGACAAGGTCCCTGCTAAGTGGCCCTGAACTTGCAATCTTCTTGCCTCAGCCTCCCAAGTAACTGAAATTACAGATTGTGCTCCTATATGAGGTAAGACCATCGACTTTTTTTTAAGTTTATTGGTGAAATTTTGGTATACATAATGATCACATTCATTATATGAAATTTGTACCTGTACATGATATATCTCAATTCCTCTTTTTTCTCATACTCTTAACCCCTCCTTTCAACCCCCCCCACCAACTTCTAGCTATGCTGAAGTTCTTCTCATGTGTTTTCTCTTGATCTGATGGCAGACATGTGCTCATAGTGAAAAGTCAATGAGCTGTTAACTTTATGTGTCTTTCTGAATTTTTCCTATCTCAAGACTTTTTATGTTTGGCCCCTCAGAAGTAACTCCCCCCCACACTGACATCTCTTCCTTGCTCTTTTCCCTTTTTTCCTCTTTTCTTTAATCTCTCTCTCTTAGTACCAGGTATCAGACTCAGGACCTTGTGCTTGCCAGGTGGGTGCTGCGCCGCTGAATTATATCCCCAATTCCTCTCTCACTCTTGCCCTATCTTTCACAAAATTACCACATCTCTGATCCTGTTGATTCCAATCTCAAAGCATACTTTCTTCATTCCACAGGGGGCAAGATTCCTGTGCCTAGAGAACGGACTGGAGTAAGAGAGGCCTTTGGATTGGATATCACCTGTCACAGTGTGTAAATCACTTGATTTGAGATGGCAAGAGAGGGGAATTCGCTATTACCGCAGCACTCTCCATCTGCATGACAAGACTGCCATAAGCAAATCACTAAGCTAGGGGTGTCAGGATGAAGAGAAGTTAAACTGTGCTCCACAGGGTCTTTCCATGTTTCCATTGGTGACTACTTAGACATAACTGAGCTGAATATCTTCCAGAGATTCCTAGTAGCTTGCAATCAGATGGATACAGATGGGGTGTCAGAGGCCAGTATGTGACTCTCACCACACGATGGAGCCTGAGCAGCCTTCCCACTGAAGCTTCAGGATGCATAATGGGGCAAGACTGCTCTACAACCCCAGGGCTAGCTTTGCCCCTTCATGCTTCATACTGGGTGGGGGACAAATAGGGAAGACAGGTGGCAAGCTGGCCTGTGAGGAGCTTCATACATCTGCTGTCTCATTCCCCATTACCCACCATTAACTCTGTCTTCTCAGATTCAAACGTCCTGTCCCCTCTGCGCCCTGACAAAAACAGCCTCTACACAGCTATAAAACAGTCAAGAGGTATGAGTGCCTTCTAGGTGTCAGGATTTAATGAGGTAATGTTGTTATGAAGGCAGTGTGGCATGGTCATGATAAACTGACCAGTGAAATAGAACACAGTTCACAACTTTCCCCACACAGGAATGACATTTTTGTATATGTTATAGGTGGCATCCCAGATCAATGTTGAAAGAAGAGTTAACCCTAAGGAAAAAGATGAACTGGATACATACCGACCTGTTCTTGGTTTGGATATGGTTTGAATGTGACCTTAAGGTTCACGTGCTGGAAAAGCTTGGTCTCCAGTGTGCCTGTGTTGAAGTAGTGGAAACTTTAAGAGGCGGAGCCCAGTGGAAGTGATTAGATCGCTGAGAATGCAGCCATGGAAAGGAATGAACATAGTCCTCACGGGACCCTGATTAGTTCTCTTGAGAGTGAGTTGTTATAAAAAGACTGTGCCTAGTCCCCGAGTCTCCCTCGCTTCCTGTCTTGCCACATGATCTCTCCCTCATGCATGCACTTCCAAAACAGACTAAGACACTACTTCACATTATAAATGAAAATCAATTTCAGAGGAAAAATAATTTAAATGTCATACATAAAGCTTTATTAAAACATCTCTTTCTAAAAAAAATCCTAACATAAAAAATTCTCTTTTTGCCCTAGTAACTTAAATTGCCATTTTGACATATACATGGATGTACATATATCTGTACATGGATATATATCCAGACTTTTAAGTTTTGTTCCTTTAGTCTGTCAGCCTGTCTGTTACATGTGTCAGCATGATATATTTTAAATTATAAGCTTCATAATGTATTTGAAGACAGAGGCATTAGATTCCTTGTAGGGTGGTAGGGCTAGCCCTTACCTCATAGCTAGTCCTTTTCAGGGTTTTCCTGGTTATTCTTATATGTTTGGTTTTCTATGTAAATTTTATTATCAGCTTGTCTAGATTAAAATAAAAGATTTTAGGTATATTTTTAAGAATCATTTTATTTGTAAATCAAATAAAGACCTCAGGGAATGAATTAATTTTTTTGTCTATTTGAGGTAGGGTCTCACTATGCAGTTCAGGCTGGCCTGTAGCTTTGTAGTCCCGATTGGTCTCAAACTCACAACAATTATCTTGTCTCAGTCTCCTGAGTTCTGGGATTACAGGCGTGCACCACCATGCCCAGCTGAGCTAATATTTTTATGATGTCATTTCATTCTAGCCAAGAATAATGTTTTTCATTTGCTTAAGTCTACCTTTGTGTCTTTCAAAATATGTTAAACTTTCCTCATTTAAGTTTCCATATTCCTTTTTTAATTTTATACTAAAGTATTTATTTTTTTTGCTATTATAAATAATATTCACTCTTTCATTATATCTTAAATCTGGTTATTTGCATATATGAAAACTAGTGGTTACTGTATGTTTTTATATTCTGTTGCATTACTAAATTATTTTATTGTCTGAATTAGCTTTATTATCAGTTCTCTATTGGATTTCTAGATACACTATCTTTTTTTTTTTTGTCTTTTTCCTTTGTATTGGTACCGGGGATCGAACTCATGACTGCCTGCTTGCAAGGCAGGCGCAAGGCAGGCGCTTATGCCGCTGAGCTAAATTCCCAGCACTTTATATGTCTTTTTTTTGTCTGAGATACACTATCTTAACATCTCTAAATACAGTCATTTTTATGTGTTCTTTACCATCTTTATACCTACAATTTTGTGGTCTAAAGGCATTAGTTCAAAACCTGTGGGACAATTTTAGAAAGGGCTTGGAACAGTAGGTACTTAACCTTGCTCCTGATCATAGTGGAAATGCCTTCAATGTTGTACCATTAAGATGATAATTTTAAAATCAAGATGTATATAGATTTTATTTTCTTCTATTCATTTTTAGTTTTATCCTGTATTTTATTTTTAATTTCTTAAGGAAAGAAATGAGGATATTTCATAATTTTCTTCTCTTCTAATAAATGTACTTGATGTTAAAATTTTTTTCCAAATGTTTAAATTTTTTTAAATTTATTTTTAATTTTTTTATTGGTATCAGGATCGAACTCACAGCCTTGCAAGGCAGGCCCTTAAGCTGCTGAGCTAAATTCCCAGCCCCGATGTTAAAAATTTTTTTTTTGTCTTTCTGAGACAGGGTCTCTCTATGCAGTTCAGGCTGGCCTTGAGCTCACTCTGTAGCCCAGGTCCGTCTCAAACTCTCAACGATTCTCCCACCTCAGCCTCCTGAGTGCTGAGTGCTGGGATTACAGGCGTGAGCCACCACGACTGGTTTAAAAACATTTTTTTAAAAAGTGAAAAAAAGATACATATAGATTTTATCATATGAAAGTGGTATAAATTGATTTGTAGCTGGACAGGATGGTATAGGCCTGTAATTCTAGCACTTTGGGAGACTGAGGCAGGAGTATCATAATCAGTTTAAGACCAGCCTGCACTATATAGTGAGATTCTCTCTCAAAAAATCCCCCAAAATAATTGATTTCTATTTTTGTAATGTAAACTGGTCTTGAACTAGCTTATATAGCCCAGGGTGGCCTTGAACTCAGTCTCCTCCTCCTTTCTGCCTCAGTCTCCTGAGTGCTGGGGTGACAGGCCACACCTGGACTGTGGCTGGGCTATCACACCAGGACTATTTTTGAATGCTTTTATCAAATTGACTGTTGAATTTTGTCAAAGTCTTGTCAAATATCTACGGAAATAATCATATGACTTTTTCCTTATATCTATCCATACAATGCATTAATACATTATCTAGCTGGGTGTGGTGATCACATGCCTGTAATTCCAGCACTAGGAAGTCTGAGGGAGGGGGATTGCTGATAGTTCCAGGAAAGCCTGGGCTACAAAATAATTTTAACACCAGCCTGAATTACATAGTGAGACCCTGTCTCAAAAAAAACAACCAAAAAACGCATTCCTAGAAGGAAACTTGGTCATGTCATATTATTTTCTTTACCTTTTAAAAATATTATTTTCTTCATGTGGTTTTCAATATAAGTTTTATTTAGGATTTCTGCATTGATATTTTGGAGTGAAAGTGATCTATGTTTTTCACTTTGTATTATCAAAATTTCTCTCCTTTTTATTCTTTGGAATAATTTACATGGTATTGGTATTAAGTTGTATCCAACCAGTGACTACACTGACCATGTTGAAGGTTAAAGTTTGGTAGAATTCTGTGAAATCACTTGGGGCTGATTCCTTCTTCTACAAGGTAGTTTCTTAATAATTTTCTTCTTTTTGTTTCTCCTGTGCTTGGTAGCAAAGGCAAGGCCTCAAATGTACTAGCCAAGTGTTCTATCACTGAGCTATACTCCCAACACTCTATTTTGTATAAATATTTCTATTAAGTTCTAGTGGGGTTAGTTTTTGCACACTGCTTTTTTTTTTTAGGAAACTATCTACTTTACCTAGATTTTCAATTTTATTGGTACATGCTTTTTATAGTTTGACTTTTGGAATGTTATATGTGAAACATAAAATTATAACAGTATCTATAGGAAAAACTAAAATTAAATGAAATATAAGCTGCATTTGAAGTAAAATGAGTAAGACAACCATGCTGAATCAGAAATAAAATGAACTAAACCAAGCAAATTTTTAATCTAGTATTTGACTACATACCTTCAGTCTAAAGACAAAAAGGGCAAACAGATTCCCCATTTTACTTTTATAGATATATTTTGCATAGTGATGTGGGTATTGCAATGTGGGGAACCACCCTGATGACTCTCCTTGACTCTCCTTGAAAAGAAGAGCAACTATCTCCACTGTGGATGAACTTGGCCCTATCTCCATGTATTGATATGTACAGAGCTGGCTAGGCTATTTCTTTGTCCCTTCAATTGGCTTTAAGCAATGTAAATTGGGTTAGCTGAGAAACTGATCTGTAATCTCTGAAGCAAAGCCACAGGTCAGTGTTACTTGACCCAGTGACTCCTCAAATACATAGTTGAGCTGGGCGGGATGGAGAGCCATGCTCCAGGCTATCACCTGGGACCGAGCCTCAAGAAAGAGGCTATGATTTCCCAGGACAAACAGTATTGTACATCAAAATTGAAGCACTGATCCTAAATTATTAGAAACTATCTCAGTTGTGCAAATCACTATCTCTGCAATTCTTATTCTCTGCATATCACAGAGGTGATCTCAGACCTACCTAGCCCAGCTCACGCAAGCATGGTGCTACAGGCAGCTGAGTTAGTTAGAAATATTATAGACAATCAGACAGGGCTGGACCCTTGAAGGAGCCACTGCTGAAGGTCAAATAACCTTGCAACATTGAAGGAGCCAGATACCTCTGCTGCAGGCTAGATCTTAAGACAAAAGGCAAAAAAAAAAAAAAAGCAACCACACCCAAAGTATAAATATCAGGAACTGATATTCTAAATAGGTCTCTATCACCTTAAAGAAGCCTGGAGTTACCATCTCAACCCCCTACAGAAAGGCATTGCTCTTTAAGCATGCCCGCTTGCTTGCTGCATGACTCAGTCCCAGATTTGTCCCCAATTTAGTCAATTTTACCTGAACAATTAATCTTATTAGTTGATGATAGTTCTGT
The DNA here is from genome assembly GCF_034190915.1 of Cavia porcellus. Taxonomy (NCBI): domain Eukaryota; kingdom Metazoa; phylum Chordata; class Mammalia; order Rodentia; family Caviidae; genus Cavia; species Cavia porcellus. Next base: position 19,189,300 of record NW_026947486.1, read on the forward strand.
CCCACCTCAGGCCTGCCTGCCTTATAAGTTCCCATGTTTCCCCCATCTTGGACCTGTCTCATCTCGTGGTTTTGCTCTATAAAAGTTCCTAGAAAAGACAGAGTCTTTGCAACCCACTTGGGACCTACTCTGTCTCTCTCCCAGACAGAAACTTTCTTTCTCTCAATAAATATATTCTGCCCTTAACTTCTGCTGTTCCTTAAACTCATTCTTCGATTTTAAGGAATACAAACTTGTACAGGACATCTAGTAGGTTGGGAGTTTCATTCTGTTACATCAATGGCAGTCACGTATTTCCTGCCACTCTCACTGTCAATCATCCCCAAGCAACTCCCCTCATGGAAAATTAATAAAACCTGGGTTGGGCTCTGGGCTACAGCCTTTGTTCTGGTGAACCACCGTCTTGGCTGCACTTAGGATCCCTTGGCTCCCTATCACTTTATATATATATATATCTTAATATCTTTATTCTCACTGTTAGTTGCACTGAAAGTGGTAGATTGCAATTAACTCACTAGAATTCCAATAACTTCTCCATGGGATTACAAATATAAACCCTCCTGGACTGCAACAAGGACAGGAAAGAGTTCTCTATATTGAAATCCTAAAAATATTTTCTGGATTGCAGAACTGAGCAAATGAATGACTATATTGATGATGCTGCACACTAAAGTTTTCACTATTAGAAAAGATAGAGTTCCCTGGGGGATCTCAGAAGATGGCAGATTGATAGGTAGCAGGGTAGAGAGCCTCTCTGAGAAAAACAACTCAGACACTAGAATTTAACACCATGGAGAAGACCAGACGAAAAGAGAGGGATTCTCATGACCCAGTAAGAAACTGAGGAAAAAGAAAAAGAAAAAAGAAAGACAGGAAGGAAAAACATGGATGAAAGGCTGTAACCAGACACACTCTGACTGGAGCAGGTCCTGCACTGTGCTGGGCGTGCCTTGGAGTCAGAGGACTCAGGTAACGCCGAAGTTGCAGTAGTGCTGAAATCCAGGGTTAGTGAGCCCAAGGCCCTTGGCAGGAGGATGACGTGCAACAGAGAGTGAAACCAATGTGGAGAGTTGCACTACCCTGTGGTGAGTGCTAGGAATTTGGAATCACGGAGAGGGTGACTGGCTACACGACATATTGGAATTGGGCAGGATGGGCCTGAACGTGGAACTGCAGTGGGCCACCCCTGGACCTTACAGTACTGGTGGGATCTGCTTGGGCTGAGTCACGCCCTGGACAGGACCCAGTAGCCAGGGAAGAAACTGTCCCAAACCTGTGATGTCTGCACAGCACAGACTAACACAGTGAAGGCACTCACTGGTTGACTGGCTCAGAGGAGAGGGGCCAGCCCACATCATCCCTGCATGCACGTGCACTTCACAGATCAACAATAAACTGGAGAGGGCAGCAATCCCTTAACCAGCATGCTTCAGAAAAACTATAGGCAATACAGAAAGGGCCTGAGATCTCCACCATACACCTGTCTGAAAGAAATGAGAGACATGACAAGAGAAAGATACAAGAAAAAGCCTCCAGCTGGTGACCCAGAGGGAATAAGTCTAGCAGAGGTAAATACAGAAAAGATCGAGGGCAGCAAACATGTAATATTGGACACAGCATCAGTGGACATAAAGAAATACGTTTAGGACCTCATAGATGAACTTAAGACTGAAATTCGAATTCAAGTAAAGCAAGATATAAAAAGATGAATAAAAGCAATGCTAAACACCTCTCAAGAAGACACAGATGGAAGAATGGAGGAACCCAGAAAAGGAGACAAACCTTTGATGAAGAAAATAAACAAAATCTAGAATACAGGAAACAGATCCAAAGAGATTACCAGGAAATTAAAAACTCAATTGAAAGCTGGCAAAATTCCTTAGCAGAAACTAAAGATAGACTTTCAAAACTTGAAGAAGGATTTTCAGTGTGTGATCATAAAAGGAAAGATCTCTTTTTTAAAAAAATTTTACTTAAAAGGAAAAAGAGAAAAACAAAACAAAGCGGTGTAAGGGTACACGTAATACAGAAATACAAAAAAAAAACAGTAAGAAATCACCTGTTAATAGATTACATATTATCATCTTAGAAATAGTTGCTCAAATCACAGTATCAAAGAATATAAAGTGGACATTCAAATAGAGAGACTGCAAACAGCTGTGTTCAATGATCCAAAAACATTAATATAGTCAGCTATTTAACACCCCTAAACACACTTGCTGTTATATCCGTTAGAGCTCTTTTTTTTCCCCCTCAATTTTTTACAACAAAATTTACACATTTTGGATTTTATAACTCCTTAGTTCTTATTACTTTTTTGGGGGAGAGAGAATAAGTCAAATATGGCAAAACAAAGCTGTCAGTCAAAACCAAGGATAGACATAGCACATGATATAAAACAGAGTACAAGGTTATCAACAATGGTTATCAACGATGTCTCTTGTTTTCTTAAAAAGAGTTGTCTATCTCATTAGATATTATAAAGTTGGACAAAACAGTAGAGAACAAGACCAATAAAACTTAGGCATTGTAGACATTACAGGACTTCCAAAGGAGACAATAGTCAAACCAGAATGGGCATCTTAGTGAATCTTATTGCCTTCAAAGTAGTTGCCTATACCCTCAAACTTGATACTATCATACAGAATGGAACAGAGTCTAATCAGTCAAAACAAGATCGTGGGAGTATTACAGGACTTCAAAACAAGTTAATAGGAAATCAAAAAGAGTTACTATTATATATCCTGCTAACTTTTTAAATTTATCTCCTTAATTAAAACAAACATAAGAAATAAATAAATAATTTTTTTAAAGAATAAGGGAGAGATTGAGATAAAACAGGACATAACAATATAACAATACAGGTCAAAGCGTGACTGTTTCAGCAATCTAGTGCTTCACCACCAAATAACCCGACTTAATAGTAGTTACCATACTGTCTGTCTTTTTCCTTGAAATATTTGGATAAAACTTCATATACTATAGATTCAAATATTTCCATATCAAGAAGCCCAGAATAAAGCCTTTGCAATTAATAAGGGAAAACTTTATAAGGCTTCAAGGCCACATAATGGGGAATCATGATTACCACATATTTTTATATATTTGAATCATTACTTACATTAGGGAAACTATTCGGTATTCACACATGCGAGATTGATTTGTTTCACTTATGAGTATGGTCTCAAGCTGCACCCATTTATTGATAAATATCTCAGTGTGATCCTTCTTTATAGCTGAATAATACTCCATTGTATAGAAATACCACAACTTTTTTATCCATTCCTCAGTTGATGGACACTTGGGTTGTTTTCAAGATCTGGCGATTATAAATTGTGTTGCTATAAACATAGGCGCACATATATCACTGTGGTATGATGCTTTCAGTTCTTCTGGGAATATGCCTAGAAGTGGAATAGCTGGAATAAATGGGATTTCCAATCCCAACTTTTTGAGAGATCTCCAGACAGACCTCCACAAAGGCTGTTCCAGTCTACACTCCCACCAACATTGCAGGAGAGTTCCTTTTTCCCCACAGCCTCTCCAGCATTTGTTGTTGGTTTTCTTGATCCTGGCCATTCTTTCAGGAGTGAGATGGTATCTCAGTGTGGTTTTAATTTGCATTTCTCTAATGACCCATGATGATGAACATTTTTTTCATGTATTTATTTGCCATTTGCATTTCTTCATCTGAGAATTGCGTATTCATCTCAGATGCCCATTTTTGGATTGGATCTTTGAATTTTGGAGGTCTGAGTTTTTTTAATTCTTTATATGTTTTAGACAAGAGTCCCTTGTCGAGAGAGAGTTCACTAAAATCTTTTCCCAGTTTGTGGTTTTTCTTTTCACTATGCTGGAGATTTCTTTTGACATGCAGAAACTTTTTAATAACAAGTGGTCCCAGTTATTGATTCTGGGAAGTATTTCCCGTGTGGTTTGAGTCCTGTTCATGAATTCTCTACCTACTCCTATGTCTCCAAGGTTTCTACCCAATTTGTCTTCCAATAGAGTTAGTGTTTCTGTTTTAATATTCAGATCTTTGACCCATTTAGATTTTAATTTAGTACATAGTGATAGACATGGGTCTAGCTTTAGTTTTCGGCAAATGGAGAGCCAGTTTTTCCAGCACCATTTATTAAAGAGACTGTCGTTCTTCCAATGAACCTGCTTGGCTCCTTTATAAAAGATAAGGTGGTTGAGTGTGTTTGTAGTTGTGGTTGTATCTTCTAATCTATTCCATTGATCTTCGGCTCTGTTTTGATTCCAATACGATGTTGATTTTACTACTGTTGCTTTGTAGTATAACTTCAAGTCAGGGATTGTGATGCCTCCTGCTTTGTCTTTGCTGCTTAGAATTGCCTTTGCTATTCTAGGTCTCTTCTGGTTCCAGATGAAATTTAGGAGTGATTTCTCTAGATCTATAAGGTATGTTGACAGTATTTCTATTGGGATTGCATTGAATCTGTATAACAGTTTTGGGAGAATGGCCATCTTAACAATGTTTGTTCTTCCTATCCATGAGCAAGGGATGTCTTTCCATTTTCTGAGATCATCCTCAATTTCCTTTTTCAGTGTATTATAATTTTCACTGTATAAATCTTTCACTTCTTTCGTAAGAGTAATTCCTAAATATTTCATTTTTTTGCTTACTAATGTGAATAGTCCAGTTTCTCTTATTTCCCTCTCTGTGATTTTGTTGTTTGTGTATAGGAATGCTATTGATTTCTGAGTATTGATTTTGTATCCAGCTACATTACTGAATTTATTTATTGTATCTAAGAGTCTTTCAATGGAGTTTAGGGGGTCTTCTATGTAGAGTATCATGTCATCTGCAAACAATGATAATTTAACTTCTTCTTTTCCTATCTTTACCCCTTTTATTTCTCTCTCTTGCCTAATTGCTCTGGCTAGTACTTCCAGTATTATATTAAATAGGAGTGGTGATAAACGACATCCTTGTCTTGTGCCTGATTTTAAAGTAAAGGCTTTCAATTTTTGGCCATTTAGTATGATGCTGGCTGTTGGTTTGTCATAAATGGCCTTTATTATATTGAGGTAAAGACCATCTATTCCAATTTTCTGTAAAGTTCTTACAATGAATAAATGTTGGACCTTATCGAAGGCTTTTTCTGCATCTACAGAAATGATCATGTGATTCTTATTTTGCCTTTATTGATATGGTGGATTACATTTATTGATTTGCGTATGTTGAACCATCCTTGCATTCCTGGGATGAATCCCACTTGGTCATGGTGTATAATCTTCTTGATGATTTGCTGCATCCTATTTGCCAATATTTTATTGAGGATTTTTGCATCTGTGTTCATTAGGGAGATCAGTCTATAGTTCTCTTTTATAGTTGGGTCTTTCTCAGGTTTTGGTACTAGAGTAATATTTTCTTCCAGGAATGACTTAGGAAGGATTGCTTCCCTTTCAATTTCATTGAATAGTTTGAGGAATGTCGGCATTAGGTCTTCTTTGTATTTCTTGTAGAATTCTGCAGTGAATCCATCTGGGCCTGGGCTCTTCTTGGTGGGTAAGGACTTAATTACATTTTCAATTTTATTAACAGAGAATGGGTTATTCAACAGTTTTACATCCTCTTGATCTAGCTTTGGTACTTCATATGCTTCTAAGAATCTGTCTATTTCTTCTGTGTTATCAAACCTTTGAGAGTAGAGGTTTTTGAAATAGGTGTTGATGAACTTCTGTATTTCTATTGGGTCTGTAGTGATTTCACTTTTTTCATTTCTTATTGCATGAATTTGAGCTTTTTCTTCCCTTTTTAAAATAAGGTTGGCTAGGGGCTTATCAATTTTATTTATTCTTTCAAAGAACCAACTCTTTGATTTGTTGATTCTTTGGATTGTTTTCTTAGTCTCTATTGCATTGATTTCTGCTCTGATTTTCATAATTTCCTCTCTTCTTTTGGCTTTGGGCTTGACTTGCTCTTCTTTTTCTAGCTGTTTGAGGTGTGACATCAAGTTATTTATTTGTATTCGTTCTGTTTTCCTAATGTGGGAACTCACTGCAATAAATTTTCCTCTCAGGACGGCTTTCATTGCATCCCACAGATTCCAGTAAGTTGTATCTTCATTTTCACTTTCTTTTAGGTATTGTTTAATTTCTTCTGTGACCCACTGATTACTCATGAGTGTGTTATTCAGTTTCCATGTGTTTGCGGGATTTTTGCAGTATGTTTTATCATTAATTTCTAATTTCAGAGCGCTATGATCCGATAACATGCAAGGAATGATTTCAACTCTTTTGCACTTGTTTAAATATGTTCTGTGAGCTAATATATGGTCTATTTTAGAAAATGATCCATGTACTGCTGAGAAGAATGTGTATTCTGATGTTGTTGGGTGGAACATTCTGTATATGTCTATCAAACCCATTTGTTCACAGGTATGATTCAGTTCTGTTATTTCTTTGCTCGTTTTCTGTCTGGTTGATCTGTCCCTTGGTGTCAATGGCGTATTAAGGTCTCCTGTTAGAATTGTGTTACTGATAATTTGAGTTTTCACTTCTGTTAATAATTGTTTTATATAGCTGGGTGCTCTGCAGTTTGGTGTGTATATATTTAAGATAGTTATCTCTTCCTCTTGGAGTTTTCCCCTTACAAGTATGTAGTGACCTTCTTTATCCTTTATGGTCATTGTTGGTTTAAAGTTCACGTTGTCTGCAAACAGAATGGCTACTCCTGCCTTTTTTTTGATTCCTGCTGCATGAAGAATTGTTTTCTATCCTTTGACTTTTAGTCTGTGAGTATCCTTCTGGGTTAGATGGGTTTCCTGTAAACAGCATATGGTTGGATTTTGTTTCTTGATCCATTCTGCTAGTCTGTTTCTTTTGATTGGTGCATTGAGACCATTTACATTAATGGTTATTACTGTTAAATGCTGGTTAATTGTAGGAATGTTATCTCTCTGCTGTTGCATCTTTATCTTTCTGTTCTGTTTAATTATTTGCTTTGCTTAGTGGTTTTTTCCTTTGTGTATCTAAACTGTCTTTCAATATTTTTTGCAGGGTTGGTTTGGTGTTCATGAAGTTCTTCAGCTGTTCTTTGTCATGGAAGTATTGTATTTCACCATCAATTTTGAATGATAGTTTTGCAGGATATATCAGTCTAGATTGGAAATCATTTTGCTTTAGGATCTGGAATACTTCACTCCATGCTCTTCTTGACTTTATTGTTTGTGATGAGAAGTCTGCTGTGATTCTGATAGGTTTTCCTTTATAAGTGATCTGTCTTTTCTCTCTGACAGCTTTTAATAATCTATTCTTGTGTTGGATTTCTGGGATGGTGATTATTATATGTCTGGGTGTAGTTTTATCTTGGTTATGACTATTTGGAGTTCTATATGCTTCACTGATCCTAATGTCGGTTTCTGATCTCATTCCTGGGAAATTTTCAGCTATTACTTCTCTAAATATCTTCTTGACATCCTTTATGTTGTCTCCTTCTTTTTCATTAATCCTTATTATTCTTATGTTATTCTTCTTTTCATCGTCTGGCAGTTGTTGAATTGTTGTTTCCTGATTCCTTGTTATTTTTAAAAGATCTTTCCTTTCCTATTCACTAGCTGCAATCCTATCTTCAAGGTCTGAAATTCTATCTTCACTTTCATTAAGGCGGTTTTTACAACTTTCAATGGAGTTTTTTATTTCCTGTATATCTCTGTGCCTCTGCATTATGTATTCTCTTTGTTTCTTATATTGCTCATCTAGGGATTGTATCTTTTTGTTTAGTTCCTCCAATTTTTAATCTGTGTTTTCTTTAGATATATTCAGAATCTCTTTCATTTCTTTTATCATTTCTTCTTTTATCTGGGAGATTATTTCAAGTTTGAATTTCTTTAAAGCTTCCTGGAGTTGCTTGTCAATTTCAATAGCTATTATGTCTGATATTTGAGGCGGATGGCATATATTTTCTTCTATATACATTGCTCCTAGGGTTTCTTGAGATGGGCTGGAGGTTTCCGGTTGTAATTTGGTCTTTCGTTTTGTCATTTTCCTATATTTCTGTGTTTCAAGCGTTATTTGAAAGCTTCCTCAGGATCTGTTGAAAATCCCCTTCTATGTTTGCAGCTACTGAGACTCTGGCACCACGCTACCCCAAGCCACTGGGCCTGCAGAACCAATGGCCCTCCTCTGCCTGCTCAGAACTCCGCAGTTCCAGACAAGCTGGGCCTCAGGGACACTGTGCACCCACCTGCCCCTTGGAAGCTCCACAGCTCTCCAATCACAGCTGGGTTAGGGTACTCACCACAGGCCACGATGTCTCAGGAACCTGCGATCCCTCCCTGCTTGCAGAGATATCCACAGTCCTCCAGACACACGGAGAGGCCGATGCAGGCACCCCAGATCCGCCCAGCCCCTCCTCTGCACACCGATGGCTAGGCACGGCAGCGAAACAGGCTGGGCTCCGGGGATAGTGTGGGCCCGCCCACCCGTCGGAAGCTCAGCAGTTCTCCAAGTGCAGCCGGGATGGGGAGGCGGATGTAGAGGCCTCAAACCCACTATTCCACTTCACTGCACCCAGAAGCCTGGAGGGTCTGGAACAGTTTGAGATTTGGGCAGAGTGTGCTGAGCACTCACCACAGGCCGCGGTGCCTCAGGAACTTGTGATCCCTCCCTGCTCGCAGAGATATCCACAGTCCTCCAAACACACGGAGAGGCGGATGCAGGCATCCCAGATCCGCCCAGCCCCTCCTCTGTACACCGATGGCTAGACGCGGCAGCCTTGGAAAGATCTCTTAAAAATAACATGGAACCAGGAAGTAACAATACAAAGGCTAGAAGATGACAAGAGGATCTATAGCTTACGAATAAAAAATGTGAGTAAAGAAGCAGGACTAAACAGAAATGAAATACAAAGCTTATTCATAGATATAATTAAGGAAAACTTCTGAAGCATAGGAAAAGTAAATGATATTCAGATATATGAGGCATACAGAACTCCAGCCAACTACAACCAAAACAGATCTACACCCAGGCATATAATAATCAAGATCCCAGAAATTCATCACAAGAACAGAATATTAAATGTGGTCAGAGAAAAGAAACAGATCACCTGTAAAGGAAAACCCATCAAAATCATGACAGACTTCTTGACACAAATACCAAATCAAGAACAGCTTGGAAAGAAGTATTCTAAGCTCTGAAAGAAAATAACCTGCAACCCAGATTGATGTACCATGCAAAACTGTCTCTCAAAATTAATGGAGAAACAAGATGTTTTCATGATAAAGATGAACTGTGGGAGTTCATGGCCACCAATCCCAGCCCTACAAAAATACTGAAGGACATTCTAGAGAGAAAGAAAATAATCACCAGGATTCCAGCAACAGTGGTAGAGAGGCCTCAATGAATGGGACAGACAGTGGAATGAAGGAGAAAAGTAGACACTTAACAGCAGAAAAATAGCATAGCAGGGATGAAGCAGAAAAGACTGGCTTTTAACATAGATAGCCTTGATACACTAACTGAAAGAAACACAGGCAGAGTAGGAGATAGGGTCCATCAAGATGCTCTGGATAGTAAATATAAACAACCTGAAAGAGAGTTAATGAACCAAAAGTCAAAGATGAGAAAACAATGCTCTATGTGACAGGGAACCAGAGATAAGTAGGGACAGCTCATCCAGCAGGTGCAGATATGTTGGAAAATCATAACACTTTTGTGCAGTGGAGAACTACTCAGCTAAAAGGAAGGAAAACCTTGAGGCTTTAACAGGTTAAGGAATACAGCTCAAGATCAAGCTCAGGGCTAAAATGTTCAGCACCACTTAGATAGATAACAGGTTTCCCCCCCTAATCGAAAAACTAAAGGAGTTAATGGGACCCAAAATGTACAAAGCATTTGTTGGGCTAGGATTGGTGGTCATGAACTCCCACAGTTCATCTTTGTCATGAAAACATCTTGTTTCTCCATTAATTGTGAGAAACAGAAAGGGGAGGAACTGTCTAAAAAAGGAAAGCAGAGGACATTGTTAATAGTGTATCAGGATTTAAAAGCCACATTAGTCTTATAGCTCTGTTTAGTTTGATTTTATTCTGTTCCAGTCTGTCTACTCGTACTAGATTTTGAGGGCATAGACAGCTATCCCCAAAATAGCAGGATATACTATGGTAACTATCTTTAATTTCCTATTAACTTAACCTGATGCCCTCTTTTACTTACACTGTCTTATTTGAACCTGGTCTGTTAGATCACTGTTTTGTCTTGACTGAGTTTATTGGAATCTGGTATGCTTTATAGTATCAGTCTAAGAGCAGAGGCAACTACTCTAAAGACAACAAGATGCAATAGGATACCCATTCCAGTTTGATTATTAACTGCTTTTGAAGTTCTATAATGTCTACAATTTTTTATTAATATCGCTATGTAGTGCTATGTTCAATTGTATTATGCCTGAATGACTGATGATATAGACAATTCTACTGAAAATAACAAGAGACATCATTGTAACTACTATAGATCACCTAGATTGTAGTATTATGTCTTTTTCATTTCATATTTTTCCAAAAATTTGTTTTGTTGTCTTGTTTTGATCTGTTTTGCCCTCTAATACAGAAAGGATAGGCATACATGTAGAGATTCATGCATGTGTGGAACTTCTAAACAGTTTATGAGAATAGATTATATAATACATAATATAATGAACAGATACTCTGAAGAAAAAGAGACACTAAGATACCCAGTGCTAATTCTGTAGTGTCATGATATAAAATCTAGCAATACTATTATTCTGTGTCCAGAGTGATATTAGTCTGTTTTCTTTTGTTTAATTTCAACATATGTAAAGATATGTAAAGCTATTTTGAAGAGAATGAGAGACAGTATGACAGCCATTGTTGACTTCCCTATTGTCTGGTCTTGAAGACCTAAAATGCCATCATCCTCCTGTTCTGATCAGTTTAGTACTATTTTGTTTGGTATGAATTCACTGTGTGTGAAGATGTAGACAACTATTTAGAAGAAAACAAGAGACAATATGATAGACAGTGAAGATCTCCAGTGGTCTTGCTTGAAATCTGTGTTTCTTAAATTGTTTTCTTATGATCTGTTTTGTTGTGTTTAACTTTACCCTCTTTAAAATAAAAAAGACAAATATAAGTGTAGAATGGAGGAAGATTAGAATATATCTTATGATGTGTTCAATCATAACCTCTGATTAGAATCAGAGGTAGCAGCATTATATACATAATATGAATGTATACATACACAAAATCTTAAGTTCTGACTTCCAGGAGAACATGGCGGATAGATAGCAGCAGCTATGGAGGCTCTCTGAGATACCCCACTTAAAATCCAGGAATGATGTGGTACGAGGAGTCCTAAGCAAGGGGAGATACACCCTGCTGACCCAGGAATGAACTAAGCTAAGAGAAACCAACTGGAAATCCAATCCTGGTGCTATAACACAAACAGATAAAATCTCAGCATGGGAAGCTAGAACCCATGCCACTGGAAGCTGTGATTTGAATTTCCTGCTGCCGCTGCTGCATCCAAATCTGCAGGGCAGGGAGAGAGACGCATGAAAGCTCTGAGAGTGGGAATCTGCAAACGGAGTTGAGAGCAGGACTAGCAGGGAACCCTACATCGACTTGCAGTGAGTGAGCGGAACGGGGACCCTTTCACAGAGTAGGAGGCTCCAGCAAATGACATACTGGGACCGGGCAAACTTGCCAGAACAGGCCCCTGCAGTGACATTAGCTGCATATTCCCCTCTCAAGTGGGATTGGTGGGGAGTGCCTGGCCTGCTTGATGCCACTGACTAAGACCCAGTAGGCTAGCCCAAACTAGGTCCCAGCACCTGGAGGTGCACTTTAGTGGTGAAGCTTTCAGTAGGTTGACCTGGAGGGGTGGGCCCAGCAGAGGCTGCTGAGGTCTGTGTCTCCCTAGTACAGTGCAGTGGGCGGGAACACCTAGCTGGCGCAATTCAAACAAACTGTAACCAACAAAGAGAAAAAATTGGGCCTCCTAATTCACTTGTATGGAAGGAACCAAAAGTATGGGAAGAGGAAGCAACAAGAAAGGGTCCTCAGTCCCCAACCCTGAGAACACTGATGCAGGAAAGGGAAAGGCAAAGGAGGACACAAAACATGCAGTATCAGACACGGCACCAATAGACATAAAGCGATATCTCCAGAGCCTTATAGGTGAGTTTAAAAATGAAGTATTTAATGATATAAAGCAAGATATAAGTAGAATAGTTAGAGAAATGCTAAGCACTGCCCAAGAAAAAACAGATGGTGGAATGGAATAACAGAAAAAAAGGGGAGAATTGCTTGGTGGAGAAAATAGAGAAAACATAGAATACGTGAAGTAGGTTCAAAGAGATTACCAGGAAACTAAAAACTCTATCGAAAGCTGGCATAACAGCTTGAAAGAAATTTTTTTTATTTAAGGAGAAAAGAAAAAAAAAACAGTGAAAGGGTACAAGTTATACAGATTTACAGAAGAAAAAAATGAACAGTAGGAAATCATTAGTTAGCTTGAAAGAAATTAAGGATAGATTATCTGAACTGGAGGGCAGGTTTGCTTTCAGGATAAAGAGGAACTAGGGGAATTTGCAACCACCAATTCAACTCTACAGAGAATACTGCAGGATATTCTAAAAAAAGGAAAATACCAAGACTTCAGAAACTGTGGCAGAGAGGCCACAATGAATGGAGCAGAAAGCGAAATGAAGACAAACTGACAAGAAACGACAGAAAAAGAGCTCAACAGAAACGAGGCAGAGAAGATTGGATGGTAGGAATAGCTATTTTGGAGAAAACAAGATGTCATAATAGCTAGTGCTGATTTAGTATCATCTTGCTTTGAAGTCCCATCAAGCTTTTATTCTTCTGTCTCCATCAGTCTTAACAGGATGTATCTTATTGGATTTTATTATATGTGATAATATAAGCAAAAACTTTTATAGACAAGGAGATTATACAGAAACCATTGTTTATTTTCTGATAGTTGGTTCTAAATACCCTGTAATACTGTCATTGTCTTGAATGGTTTTACATTGTCTTGATATGTTTGGTGCTACAGTATACGAAGTTATACTCAAAGATTTCAAGGAAAGAGACACTACGGTAACTACTTTTATGTCAGGATATCTTGTGGTGAAACACTATTTTGCTTAAATGGTTATGCTTTGACCTGCACTGCTTTGTAGTTATGCCCTCTTTTATCTCAATCTCCTTTTTAAAAAATTATTTATTTTTTTATTTTTATCTTTTTAATTAAGGGAAAAATAAAAAAGCAGGATATATTATAGTAACCCACTTTGATTTCCTATTAACTTGATTTGAAACCCTGTATAGCCCTCACTATCTTGCTTTGACTGATTTTCCCCTATTCTGCTTTGCTTGATAGTACCAAGTTCGAAAGTATAGGCAAAACTGTGAAGACAATAAGATTCATTATGACGCCCATCCCAGTTGACTATTATCTTCATTTAAAGTCCTGTAATGTCTCCAATGTTTTGGTTTTATTTTTTTACTGTTTTGTTCAATTTTATTGTAACTGATGATATAGGCAATTCTTTTTAAGATAGCAAGAGGCAGTATGGTAACCATTGTTGATCATCTAGTATTTTTTTTTTCATTATCTATTATGTCCATCCTTTTGATTTGACTGACTCTGTTCTGTTATGGCACATTTGGTTTTACTGTCTTAAAAAATGTAATAAGAACTGTGGGAGTAATAAAACCCAAAATGTATAACTGTCATTGTACAAAAGAAAGGAAAAGGAAGTGCTCTAAAGAATATAACTGCATATATATTTAAGTCTATAAGATAGATAACCATATTACTGAGTTTTATTGTACAAAACTGTTTGCAGTCTCACTGTTTGAAAGTCCACTTTATGGGCACTGGGGATTTAGCTCAGCAGCATAAGCACCTGCACTGCAAGCCAGCAGTCATGAGTTCGATCACTGGTACTGATTAAAAAAAAAAGGAAGTCCACTTTATATGCTTTAATTTTGTAACCTTAACAACTATTTCTAAGATAACAATATGTAATCTATTAACTAGTGATTTCCTACTCTTTATGTTTTCTGAAATTCTGTATAACTTGTACCCTTTTTCTATTTTTTTCTTTTTCTCCTTAAATTAAAAAAAATCTTAAGTTCTTTTCAATGAGTAGACTTAGATGACAAGACATTTTGGCAACAATGAGTATATTGAGTTCTCAGATCTTGGCTTTGGGATGCCGTTATCTTAGGACTAGAACTTGGAAAGAACAAGATATACTTGGAGTGGTAAGAAATGCCAGATAAAGGTCTATGACCCATGGTTTTACTCTATAAAAGTCCCTGGAAAAGACAGAGTTTTGGGCAACCCACTTGGGTCCCCTTCTGTCTTTCTCTCTGACAGAGGCTTTGTTTCTCTCAATAAATATATTCTACTCTTCACCGCCATTTTTTCTAAAATTCACTCTTCGGTTTTAGAGAACATGAACTCACGGACATAGTAGGTTGGGAGTTTCATTCCCCTGTATCACTAAGACATTGACCTTGAAGCTCTGTACAAATAGAAAGTGAAGATTAAAGCAAAACTGTAAAGTGCCTGCCTAGCATTCAAAGCATGCCTCAACATGTACACACAGCCTGTCAGCAGAAATCAGTGTTGCAAGCATGTGAAGAAATATTTGTTCCTGGACAGGCAGAACCAATATAGTCAAAATGACCATACTTCCAAAACTGATATATAGATTTAATGCAATCCCAATCAAAATACCAATAGCCTTCTTCACCGAACTAGAGAAAATATCCTAAAATTCCTATGGAACCAAAAGAGACCTAGAATAGTAAAAACAATTCTGGGCAATGTAAAGCAGAAAATATCACAATCTGTGACTATAAGCTCATATGTCAATATTACAAAGCTGCAGTGATAGAAACAGCATTGTTTTAGTATATGTAGCATAAGGATGGGGGGATTGGAGACTACTCCCATCCACCAACCCAGGGTTAATCTTCCTTCCATTGTTATGAGAGAAGCAGAAATAAAATAAAGACTGGAAATCTCTATAGCTCCAGGCCAGAGCACATACACTTTAGATCTCATGGACTGAGACCCAGTAAATGTTTCTGAAAGAGTTTTGGCCCAGACCTGACACTGTAGCTGGAAAAGCCTCAGCCAGAACCAAGGAGTTCCATCTCCCCCACCCCTAGGAATTTACCTATGGCACCAAACAAAGACCAATGGGCTACCTGTGCATCCCTAATGCCCCCTTAGGTTCCACCCCAAACCGAGGCTACTTATATACCTCCACTCCACGTGTTCCATGGAGAGATCGCTGACCCCGGGGGGAGATGCCACACTCTAGGGGATCGGGGATGTCTCTCCCCGCATTTTCAAAATAAAGGTCATTTATATTTCATACTTCTTATCTTTTCAGCCACCACTTGTCCCCCACAGTTCTATCATATGTTTCCCTGACTGGGAACAGCAGATGAGAGACTCCTGAGCTTTCTCAGTTTGAGTCCCCTGCCGTTCAGGACCAGGACCCGACTGCATCCTGCATTAATTTCTGACTTCTACACTTGGGAGCTGTAAACTTGTTGCTGCTCACTTGCAAACAACACTAAACCAATTTACCACAGGTGAGTAACCCCCAGAGATTGCCGCTGGGCCAGACCCCAGGCGGGTTTTCTCCCCCTTTCTGTGGGTTCCCATGATGCTCTCACGTCCTTAGATAGCAGAAGGCAGAGTCTTTATGGGCCAATCTGTGTCCACACTAGGAGACTCTCACATCCTTTGGGTTTGGATAGCCCAAGGCAGAGTCTTCCTGGGCCAGGCTATGTCCACACTGAAGGACTCTCACATCCTTTAGAGCTTTTTAAGTTCTCACGGGCAGAGTTGTTACTAAACCCATGAGAAATCCACTCATATGTTGGTGATGGCCAATTATTATGTGTTTTGGAACCATATAATATGCCGATCAGTCTATAAGTAAAATGTGACGACTTAAACTTAGCAGACCATGGTCCGTTGCCTCATCTGGCTATAACTCCGTGGGCTAGACTCCACACCAGATTTTATCTTAGGGACCACTTCCTTTCCCCCTCCCAAGAAAAAACCATACCTATCTATGGCTTATCACACTGAGGACAAATTTACAAAACTCTCTATCTTTAAGCCTTTGTTTTGAGAATGTGTGTCCTTTCCCGTTCCTCCAGGATCTCTCCCTCTCCCCACACTTAAAGAGATAATAGCATCTTTCCTTGCAGCCTTTCAGAGCTTTCTCAGCGTCACCTTTCCTCCCTGCTTCCCCCCCCCTCCCCCGCTGTACGTGCCAACCCATTCCCCACCGAGATGGAAAAAATGAGCCCAAACAGTGTTGAGAGATATGTGCGGGGCTGCTTTAAGCTTTAAACTGCTTTAGGCTTTCATGCTGCCCCAACTCCGAGTAGTATCTCAGCTCTCATGTGGTGGATCCGCATGGGGTTCGGATCTAACGCCGTGCCCTAGTCCTCGACTCCTGTGAGCAGTTCCTCCACGTGACGGCTCAGCTCTGTGTTGGTTGGCTTCCGGCCACGCCCCCGGGAGAAGCCCCAGCTTCATGCTGCATCCCAACTCCACCTCCCAGCTCTGCCCCCTGTGCACCATCGCCGCAGCTTTGCGCGTTTCCGGGGGCAGTCCCAGCCCACAGCGCGTGACGTCCCGGCACTCGTGCCACCTTCACTCTGCATGTGCTCCCCCCACCCTGGCACCCTGCCTGCCCTAAGCACCCCACCCACTCTGCGTGTTCCACCTATGTGCTGCGTGCCAGAGAGACCCCAGCCCCTACCCCCAAGCGCAGGTACAGCTCTGTCTGCAGGCACTCTCTGTCTGCCAGCGCAGAGGCGGGTCCAGCAGACAATTGTGATCTGATGCTGTATTCGTGTTTTCAGATATAAAGTTCAAATTGTTTCTGCTGCCTTTTTTTGTGTTCCAGCCATGACAAATGTTTTCTTTTAGATCCAGATATACGCTTAGAGATATACAATCTACATGTTTAACAACTAAAATTGAAAAATAATTATGAAGTCCTTTTGCTGGGAACCACTAGGTCTTTTCCAAAACAAGGGTTGTATGATATATGCAAAACAGCAAAACCGACACTGCGGCAGAAGCCAAACTTAAACCTTTTCCCAGCCTGTCTGCCTGCCCTAGCTCAGTCCTCCACTGAGCCATAATTAACTATATTCAACTGATATTAAAATTAACTATATTCAACTGATATTAAATAACACCATAGTTGATTTCTCTCCTAAATAAAAAGGAAAAAATTAATTAAACAGGCCATCCTCCAAAAATCAGATGGCATTAGATATTTTAATAACATAAAGAGATATTTATATATATGACATAAATAACATGTCAGTTCCTAAAATTTTCTAGACCTGTCCTCCTTATGGGAAGTCATTACTAAAACTCATACATACCCTGTTGATTATATTTGACTCCTGTATACTTACTTAATTCTACAGATACCTTCGACTGTAGTCCAGATCTCAAACAAAAAGGCAAAACTTGACCTTCAAACCTCATAGAGACCTTAATATGGCTTTTCGTGTTTTCAACAACAATAATAATAATACTTGTGACACTTGGAGTTCTGAGACAGGTAAACCGACACAAGGTGGAGCTGCCTGCCCCCTCCCCGCCCCATTGACCATGCCTTAAATGCAGCAGAAGACATTGGGCAAGAGAATGCCCCATCCTGGAGTTTCTTTTGGGACCTTACCCCAGGGCTACTGGACTGTCCTAGCCACCAGAGAGTGGGTAAACCATCCTAACTTCTAGCCCTCACAGGAAATGCCAACAATGCCAGATTCATTGCCGACAGATCTGCTTAAACTTGCTGCTGAAGACTGACAGAGCTCAGGGCCAACAACAGCCCACTTTAATGTGTCTGTCTCAGAGACCAAGTCCCACTAAAAGTCTCAGGTAAGACATTCTCTATACTTGTGGACATAGAGGCCATATATACAGAGCTCTTCCTGAGTTTTCAGGTTGCTATAGTAAGTCCTCGATCTCTAGAAGGTATTAAAGTTCAACCTATGCCATTTACAAACAGGCCTATTTCATGACTGCTTCTTCCCAGTCCACCCAGTGGTGCTAAATCTTCCCTCTGCCACTTACTCTACAGTCCTAAATCTTAAAAATGCCTTTTATTCCCCTGTGTTTATAAAGACTGACTTAGACACACTAAGGCCTTAACAGCTTACACCTGTTATTGCTAGTAAACCTCTCCTCAGTGATATAAGACCACCCTCTTCCTTTCTTATTAACCAATTTCTCAGGCAACCCTGGTCAAGATTGACAGATAAATTTTGTGTTCTCACTTTGTTTATACTTTTTCAGGATACATAAAAGTCTTTCCCACAACCAGGGAAACTGCTGATATACTTACTAAAATCCTGTTACAGCAAATCATTCCAAGGACTACAACCAGGTTACAGCGACCCATACCTGGTATTCTTGGCAACCTCAACAGTGATCAAAGTTGCTGGACTGACATCCTGGTTTCACATCACTCAGGCTAAGCGGTGCCCTCCCAGCCCTAAATCTGATCATTCTGAGTGATCATCTCATCTTCTGTCACCCACCCGTCTGTTTCACGAAGGCCTCAGCCACAACTCTCAGGCTGTCATGTTTTGTTACCCAATTTGGTTTCTAATTACTTATTCTTTTTACAGCAGGACTCTTAACTTCTATTTCCTAAAGACTCCAATGTCATGCATACCAGAGACAAGCCTTACCTACCTACCCTCTTAACTTTTACCCTTTCAGATGGGGGACTAATCACCTCATAACTTCACTCCTCCTAACCTCACACTTATTTTTCAGAATTCTACCTCACTGTGACAATGATCCTACTTCAACATGGTCCTGATATAATGACATATCAAAATCAAAGGCACTTTTCCTTCTACCTCACCTGGGTCCTTAAATACGACAGTGCCATGCCTCCTCATAACATCTTGCCACTTTGTTTTTCCAGTCTAACATACGGGCATTCACCAGTGAAGTTGTCCTGGTTAAAACACCTGGCACCAGCGTCACCTGGGCATCAACCTTCATCCCGTCAACTCCCCTAGGTCCCAGGACAGTGCCCTCTTACAGCAGGAAGCAGTTAAAGAGAGAAATCTTTGCTCCTTTTCATAATAATAATCATAAGACGGGATATGAAAGAGTTTTGGCCCAGACTGGACACTGTAGCTGGAAAAGCCTCAGCCGGAACCAAGGAGCTCCATCTCCCCCACCCCTAGGAATTTACCTATGGCGCCAAACAAAGACCAATGGGCTACCTGTGCATCCCTAATGCCCCCTTAGGTTCCACCCCAACCCGAGGCTCCATATATGCCTCCACTCCATGTGTTCCACAGAGACATTGCTGACCCGGGGTGGGGGGAGATGCTGCACCCCAGGGGATTGGGGGTGTCTCTCCCCACATTTTCAAAATAAAGGTCATTTATATTTCATACTTCTTATCTTTTCAGCCAACACTGGTCCCCCACAGTTCTATCAGTTTCCCCCAGTGGAACCTCACTAAAGATTCATAAATATGGACAGCATCTGGACTGGGAATTTAGCTCAGCAGCATAAGTGCCTGCCTTGCAAGTGTGTGGTCGTGAGTTCAATCCCTGGTACCGATAAAAAAAAAATATGGACAGCATCTCACACATGTAATTTAATCAAGGTGAACTCTGGGACACACATGCTTATTATGGTGCCCTTGAGATAACCCAGCACACTGTTGGTCATATCCAGAGTCCCAATGAGAGGCACCCAGGCTGGGGTGCATATCTTTTTTTTTTTTTTTTGAGACAGGGTTTCACTATGTATTTCAAGCTATCTGTGAACTTATTATGTAGTCTAGCTCACCTTGAACTTGCAGGAATTTCCTGCTTCAGCATTCCAAGTGCAAGGATTACAGGCATGTGCTGCAATCTTTTAGTATGTGTGCTGTCAAAGCAAGCACGGGGTATATATCTTTTAAAATCCCAAAGCCTGATTTATCTGTGTACTGTGCTTTTTATCTCACTGTCATGCCAACACCATTGCTCTGTTTGTGCCTACCCTGAGCACATCTCATCATCTTCAATAAATGTAGCAGCTTTCTTTTTCTCCTGTACCAGGGATTGAACTCACCTTTCACTTGCCAGGCAAGTGCTCAGTGCTATACCACTGAGCTATATCCCCAGTGCTGCTTTTTCTTTTACCATTGGAGTTACCTTTGCAATTCTTTGCTTGCTATACATAAAAGAATGGAATCCATCTGTTGGATCTACCACATGGCATCATTTGATGATCATTTGATGATCACAACTAGGAACCATTAACAGACTCAACCAGCCAGTTGAAAAAGCCCAGCCAGTGAAGGAGGTAACTCCCCTGTTTGGGGAAGATTGTCTCTCTTCCCCTTTTAACAAGTAATCAAGGGGACTTGTTGCAGGACAACCCCAAGTAGTCACATCCATGAAGACTTCTGGGGAAGGGATAATAAAATTGTGGAGCAAAAGCTTTGGTCTTTGCAGGGTGTGGTAGGGCTCCTGCCCATGACCGGACTTGTATTTATGTAAACAAACACTCTTTTGCTGTTGGTCATTGCGCATAGGAATTCACTTTCAGCAGCTGTGGTTTCTCATGCCTCTGGGGGAACGGGACACTTTGGCTTTGGACAGAATGCTCTAGGCCACTTTCTTTTTTCTCTCTCTTTTTATCGGTACCGGGGATCGAACTCACGACTGCCTGCTTGCAAGGCAGGTGCTTATGCCGCTGAGCTAAATCCCCAGCCCCCAGGCCACTTTCTTAATCTTTCTTGTTGGACTAAGAGGCATGGGCCTGGTCTGACTGATATTATTGTTTCTCTCTTTGCAGGGCACAGTTGGCAGCATGCTAGCTGTGTAGATTTAGGTGGCCCTTGGGCAATGGCCAAAGATGTTTGTGGAGCCTGATGAGTCTGTAGGCTTACACTGAGTGGGTGCCCTTCTGAGGTTCGTTTTCACCCCCCCCCCGGGAGAACTCCAGTTCCGTTCTTATCCATGCTCCCAACTCCAGGCTTTCATCTACCAGAGAACTCAAATTCTTTGGCTTTTTTAGTGCTGGTCAACTTGAAAAGGCAGCAAGTTGAAAGGCAGAAAGCAGAAAGAAAAACTTGTTGTCATTTTAAAAGATGCAATTTTTGCACTGGCAAAGAAGTGCCAATGGAGCCAGCAAAGGTAACTGAGGTGACAGTAATTCTCCTGGGTCCTAAGCTGGCGTATGGCTATTTCTTCCAGAAGTTATTTCTCTAACGCTAGTTGTTTCTCTCTATCCTACTGGGTTTTTGCTTTTGTTGTGATAACCATCGCCTCAAGTTTATGTTCCCACCTAAAAGGATGTGTAACCCATGGCTGTTGTATTGTGAAGTTTTCCTTTTGTCACCAAAACACACATTCTTTTTGCGACTTGATCTAACAAAAATATAGAAAAATTTTCAGAGTTTAGGGGGTTTTATTGAAGAAAACCTACTACCTCTCTTTACACAGGCTTGCTGTGATGTTAGGTGTTTTCATAATTGACTTGAGGCATCCAGTAAGTAGACCACAGCTCTAGACTTCTTGTCCAGAATATTCCAAAGGGCTGGGCATGGTGGCACATGCCTGTAATCCCAGCACTCGGGAGGCTGAGGCAGGAGGATCACTATGAGTTTGAAATCAGTCTGGGCTACATAAGTGAGTTCAAGGCCAGCCTGGATTGCACAGTGAGACCCTGCTTCAATAACAAAAGCACACCCAACAAAATAAAATAAAAGATCAGAGAACAAGAATAAGCTTTAGAAAACAAAACAAAAAAACAAACAGGTCAGGGATCAATCTAGGAATAGACCTATTAGGTTCTCCAAACTCCTTCTAAGCACAAAACCCAATTTGGAGTATGCCTCATCCATTCTCCCTGGCTCCCTGTTTAACTGCCTTCTCAGATGGATATTCAATAGTACAATGAAAAACTGGATAAATTTTCCAGGGATTCTAAAATTTGCTGATGGTTTATCAGCCAAGGGTCTGACAAAAATCCAGTTGTTTTTCCAACTCTAGAAGAGTTAGTTTGAAGAGACACTCCATAAATACACTAATTTAGATTCAGAGTCTAGGGAAGATCACATTGCCCTAGGAGAGCATTTTATTAGTCAGTCAGCTCTATATATAGAGGAGAAAGTTCCAGAAACTCCAACAGGGCCCACAAGGTGGGGTAAATCAACTGGTTGACATGATCTTTGATAATCGTGACAAAATAAAAGATAAACATTGAGTAAGAAAGAGCATAGCTAAAGCTATGCTTTTCCTAATGGATACAAAGCCCACAGTGCTAAGAGGAACCAAAGCAATCCAAACAGTGGTGGAAACAAGTCAAAATACTTCAAGTACAAGTGACCCGGTTACTGAGCAAAGGAGTGATTTCTAAAGCCACTAAACCCTTATCAGGACGGTCAAAACACATAAGGCTCTTGACACTGGAAGAGGGACTGCTTTTGTTCCTAAAGAGAGATGAGGTCATCCACTGCCACGGTCACCAGGGAATAATGCCTAGATAGTGAATGATGGTGCCTGAAGAGGCCTGCATGACCCCCACACAATGAGATCCTCATCATCTTGCAGGAGGCTTTCATGATCCTAGATGTAGTGGGCAAGCCTTTGGGGATTGCATCTTGTTCAATTCAAATTTTATATTGGGATAAGCTTTCATCACATTTCAAAGTTTTTGTAGTCCTTAAAGGAATTAACAAGTCAGGTTTCTTTATCCCCACTCTATAAACAGTCAGTTGGACTGTTTAGGCTTTGTGTTAGACAATTTTGCCTAACTGCAAGCTAATGTAAGAGGTCTGAGTATGTTTAATGTAGTGTAGGTTAACCCATGGTATTTGGTAGATTAGGTGTATTAAATGCATTTTAACTTTTGATATTTTCAACCTATGTTGGTTTTACTGGTACCTAATTCTATCTGTACTGAGGGGAGGAGTTTCTGCATTTAAAAAAGAAGAAAGTATCAAATCAATAACCTAATCTTCCATGAGAAGGGGAACAAGGGAGGGACAAGAGGAAAAGGAAAGAAGAGACAAGAAAAAGAGAATAGAAGGAAAAATTGAAACAAAACTTTTTTAAACAAAGAAGGGAGGAGGAGCTGAGGAAGAGAGGAGAACGGGCAAAAAAGAAGCAAGTTATATCATGTAATCACTATGCATACCTAAAATGTACCAATAAAATTCGAATTAAAAATACTAATCTTCCATTTTACAAAATTAGAAAAAGAAGAGCAAACTAAATTAAAAAGAAGTAGAAGGTAATATGTAATAAAGAAAAGAGTCAAAGTACATAAGTAGAGAATAAAAAGAGAAACCAATGAAATAAAAAAATTGATAGTTTGGAAGTATCAACACAATAAACTTTCAGGCTAAGGAAAAAAACAAAATTCTAATTACTAATGTTAAGAATGAAAGGAGATATTGCTATTGAACTTTGGAAAAGAGGATTGTAACTGTACTATGAGCAAGTGTATGCCAACAAATTAGAAAGTCTAAATTAACTGGATGAATTCCTAGAAAGACACAAACTACCAAAACTGACTCAAAAAGAAATGGATAATCTGAACAGAGCTATGATAAATAACACTTGCTACAAAGAAATGTCCAATACCATATATCTTTACTGAATTCTATCAAAGATTTAAAAAGAAATAACAACAATCTTCCCAAACTAGAATAGAAGGAAATACTAATTCTTTGTATGACAGTAGTATTACCCCAATACCAAAACTAGACAAAGATATCACTAGAAAAGAAAATTACATGTCAAAATCCCTTATGATATAGGTACTTAATCCTCAACAAAATACTAATTGAATCCCACAACATATAAAAAGGATTTATACCTTGACCAAGTGAAATTTAGCTCAGGGATGCAAATATTTACACCCAAACACATCACAAACAAAGTTATGAACCTATCAACTAGCATGAAAATCTATGTCATATACTATGTTCATAGAATAAAGGACAAAAATGGCATGATCATGTCAATAAACACAACAAAAACACTTGACAAAGTCATGATAAAAACAATCAACTAGAAATAGAAAAGGAATTTTGTCAACACTTAGGTAGCATTTAATATATGTCAGATGCTCTGTTCCAACCACTCGACATTTATTAAGTAATTTCATTCTCACACAAACTCTATGAGGCACTCTATGAGTGTTATCTACATTTTTCAGATTGATAAACCAAAGCACAGTGCATTTAAGAAACCTTTTCTATATTAATCAGCTAGGATTTTCATATAGAAATTGTGGCTGTTTGGGCTTGGTGGTGCAGGCCTGTAATCCTAGCACTCTGTCAGGGCTGCGGCAGGATGGCTGTGAGTTTGAGGTCAGCCTGGGCTGCACAGTGAGTTTAAGGCCAACTTCCAGTAACTTACACTACATAGTGAGAGCCTGTCTCAAAAAAAAAAAAAAAAGAAAAGAAAAGAAAGAAAGAAAAATAAAAAGAAATTGTGGTTAGAAAGCCTGTGTTCTTAATCACATTCTGTTATACTGTCCCTCAAAGAATGTGGGACAATAATAATGATAAACAAATTGGATTTCCCTGAACTAATAATTTGACCTTTTTTATAAGTAAACTTAATGAATAAAACTGTTAACTTATATCAGCAACTATAATTTCTACAGGAAAGTATTTATAATATTAGTAGCAGGGTTAATGTTGATAATTAATTGTTATTTAAGTAATAAATTTGGCAATGATTATATAATTAAACAATTTGCAATACTGATATAATTTGCAAAATTAGTTACAAACTTTAGTGGCAGTAGCAATGAGTTCATTTCTATTAATAAGTAAAATTTGATTCATAACCATATTCATAATTTATATAATTAAGCAGAACTTTAATATCAGCAATTTATAATAGAAATTGGAATGTTAACCAGGTCATTATTAGGATCTATAATTTATATTAGTAATCTTAATCTGTAATACTGGTAAAAATTTGTATCTTTAACAGTATTTGTATCTTTAGTATTTTGTATCTAACAGTCTTTTAGTATTGTATCTTTAACAGTATTTGTATCTAACAGTAATTTGTATCTTTAACAGTATTTCATAGTTTATATTAATACCTTGGTTTCTTTTAGTAATTATAATTTATTACATAAGTGCTACTAATTTATATTGACACATTTATTTGATATTGGTAACAATAATTTAATTTCTATAATATACTTTAAGATAGGCAATTATAATTTATATTAGAATGTAATGTTTAATACTAGTAATTTCAATGGTAACTAATGTTTGATATTAGTAATGATTATTTAATTTCTATTGTCAATTATAATTTAATTCATAACATTGGCACTCATACTTTATATCAGTAACAATAATAGACAGTGGTCATGATAATTTGTAATATTAGTGATTATATTTTTGTATAAAATAATCAATGATTCAGTTTCTATTTGTAAGCAACTTAGTTTATAACACTGCTATATATCACTTTTGTTGGTAATTCTAATTTGATTTTTTTGTTTTTTGTTTTTGAGACAGGGTCTTGTCATGTAATCCAGGATGGCTTTAAATTCACCATGCAGCCTAGGCTAGCCTTGAACTCACAGTGATACTCCTGCCTCAGCCTCTGGGATTACAGACCATGCCTGACCCTAAAATTTCTATCAGGAGAACTGTTTGATAACACTGGTAAAAATGACTTGATTTCTATAATAATCAGATTCATCACATTATTTCTGTTAATTTACATTCGAAAACTATTTTTAATACAGTACTGGCAAGAATAGATAATCTGAGCAACAGGATTTGGAAGGCAAAAACTCTACTATTGACCTACATCCCCAGCCCAAGCAACAGGATTTGATAAACACTGGAAAAGATTATTTAATTCACAGTTGTAGCCATTAGTAAATTTATGGTACAGTTTAAGGATACCTAAGCCAAAAATCCAAAATCTGAAATGCTCCAGAAACTTCTTACTTTGTTTCCTTCTTTTGTTCTTTCTTTCTTTCTTTTTAGACAGTGTCTTGCTGTGTAGTTCAGGCCAGCCTGGAACTCACTATGCAGTTCAGCCTGCCTGCTAACTCATAGCAATTCTGTTGCCTCAGCCTTCCAAGTGCCTGGTTATAGGCGTGCACCACCATACTCAACTTCCAGAAACTTTTTGAGCATTGCTATGATGCTACGAGTGTAATGATCCAAGTATAACATTCACACTTGACTTCTTGTGTCAGGTCACAGTCAAAACACAAGCTCGCTAAAAATACTGTATAAAATTATCTTTGGGCTATATGTGTAAGATGTATATGAAACAAATTTCATGTTTAGATAGGTCCTATACTCAAGATTTCTTATTATGCAAATTCAAGTATTTCAATATCCAAAGAAAAAAAAAGAAATCTGAAACACTTCTAGTCCTGAGTATTTCAGATAAGTGATACTTAACCAGTGTTAACAGAACCTATCACAAAGCAACTTCATCTCGCCACATGCTCCACTGGTGGCACTTTGATATCACACCACTGATAACACAGCCATTGATAATACTGTAGCATTGCTGACTCTCTTCCTTCTTGGCCACCCAATTTTCCCCAGACTTACCATCTCTTTGTGGTTGGGATAGAAGGTCTGATCTATTAGAGGGAATTCTTCTGTCCCCAGTTTCTTGTGCAGTCGAACCATCTGGGCAAACTATAAGGGCCAGGAGACATGGGTCAGTGACTCCTTTACCTGGAAGGAGTTTCTAACCTGGGACCCCAAATGCTGCAGATTAGATTTGGCATGCCTTCCAAAGGCCCATGTGATAAAGGCTTGCTTCCCAGAGTGGTGCCATTGGGAGATAGTGGAA
Organism: Cavia porcellus; assembly: GCF_034190915.1. Taxonomy (NCBI): domain Eukaryota; kingdom Metazoa; phylum Chordata; class Mammalia; order Rodentia; family Caviidae; genus Cavia; species Cavia porcellus. The sequence continues at coordinate 19,216,191 of NW_026947486.1, forward strand.
ACAAGAGATGTGGCCCAGTGGGAGGTTTTAGGTCATGGGAGATGTGCTTTTTTTTTTTGAGATGTGCTTTTGAAGGACACTGTAGGTTTCTGGTTCCTTCCTCTTTATTTTTCATTGATATATGCTTGTGATACATAATAATTATAATCACTCTGAGGAATTAGTGCATGTGTACATTGCATATTAATCTTTTTTTCGTTTGTTTGCTTTCTGAGACAAGGTCTCACTATGTAGTACAGGCTGGCCTCAAACTCACTGAGATTCCCCTGCCTCAGCCTCCCAAGATATATTAATCATTTTTACTCCTCTTCTCCTCTTTTTCACTTTCAGGCCACAAGGGGAGTGGCTTTACTCTGGCACTTCCTTCTCCCATTAAGTGCTGCCTTCCTATAGACCCAAAACAACAGGGCCAATTTACCAGGGACAGAATCCTCTAAAACTGTCAGTCAAAATAAATCTCTTCTCTTTTAGGCTGATTGTCTCAGGAATTTGTTACAATAATGGAAAGCTCAGTAACACACTAAGCTTCTAAATGTCCTCACTTCCCATAAGTCACAGACCATCTACAGGCACCCACATGTATATATGAGCTATTCCATCTGCCAGTAGTGTTCTTCTTGTCACTTACCACCCATGGCTTGTCACAGAAGTTATAGACAGAATGCAAAGAGTTAACACTGGGGATTCCAGCATACTGCAGCCCGATGACCAAACTGCGGTAGTCTCCATTGCGTGCCATGCTGAAGGCATGCTGACGGATCAGCACAAAGTCTGGCTTCAGAGACCTGCATGGGGGGCAGGAGTAGGGGCATTGAGAGTTTCCCTAGAAGTGCTCCACCACTCTTGGAATAAAGACTGAATTTCTAAATCTTCGCAGTTCCCAGAAACCACCAAGTGGTTTCTTACCTCTGCACTCACAGACAAACTGGTCCTTCTGCCTGAGCACTATTTCTATCCTTCCCATCTGTTGACCTCCTTGAAGTCTTCCCTTCCTGCTGCCCTCCTCATCAAGGTCAGCTGGCAGCACACCCATTAAGCCATGGCACCTCCCTGGGCACAGTCTCTTAAATGACCACCTGTCCTCAAAATGTCCTGCCCAGAATAGATTCCAGCCTCAGGGCCTCTCCACAGGCTTCTCTCTCTGCCTGAAACACCTCTCCTCTAGATATCTGCATAGATAAATCCTTCTCTTTTTTCAAGTCCATCCTCAACTCTTTTTTTTTTTTTTTTTTTTTTTTTTTGTCTTTTTGAGACAGGGTCTCACTACGCAGTTCAGGCTGGCCTTGGGCTCACTTTGTAGCCCAGGTTGGTCTCCAACTTGCAGTGATCCTCCTGCCTCAGTGTCCTGAGTGCTGGGATTACAGGAATGTGCCACCACACCTGGCCATCCTCAACTCTTTTATGCTATAGGCCACCTTATTCAAATTGCAAACTCTGTTACTACCCAACAATCCTATGCCTGCTTTATTTTTCTTAGGAATTTTACATTTATTTGCTTATTTGTTGGGTATATCCCACAGCAGAACATAAGTGTCATAAGAGCAGAGGGTTTTTGTTTTTTGACTTGGTTTGTGTTCTCCTAGGTCCTCAGCATGTAGAGAATTCAGTTCTTGGCACAAGTGGGTGCTCAGTAAATATGGATCAAACATGAAGTGCTGAGAGCAGCACTTGGCATGCAGTAGATGCTTAATGTTTGTGAATGAATAACTGAAAAATTTGGCTTGTGGCCTGCTGGTATCCTTAGCTCCTCTTCAAAAGAAAAACTATCTCTTCACATCCTGTGTCTAAATTCTTGCTTACTCACTGTTGGGTGGAGAAGTGAGGACTCTCTTCCAGTTCTAAGGGAGTTTTTTATGCTTTTCTCATAACAATACGGTTCCCATTTAATACTCACCGCATAACTTTTACCCCATTCCGAAGAACTTCCATGTCCACAGAGAATCCACCATTGGCATGAGCCACAAGGTTGAGATCAGAGAACTCGGCCTGAAAAGAAGAGAATATTGGTGTTTTGCCTACATCACACACAAAAAAATGGCTTCTGAGTTTCCAGTTCTGTTGAGCCCCAAATCCACTTGCCCCAGCTTACCTGTTCTACTTTAATGTCAATTTCTCCATGGATCTTTTTCCCTTTGAAGTATTTTGCCCTGGAGAGGAACACAGAAGTGTATATTCATTAATCTCAGAAAAGAAGACAAAATCCAAACTGGTCCTGTGACTCCTTTGCCCTTTCAGTGCTGCCACAAAAAACCATAAAGTGGGGGCTGGGGATTTAGCTCAGTGGCATAAGTGCCTGCCTTGCAAGCAGGCAATCGTGAGTTCGATCCCCGGTACCGATAAAAAGGAAAAAGACAAAAAAAAAAAAAAAAAAAAAAAACAAAAAACAATCAAGTGCTGTAATAGTGTTGAAATACTTTGAAAAACATAGCAATTTTTGTGAATAATAAAGTCTGTTGTAGTTCTCATAGAGGTGTGTAAATGTCAAAAGCCACTGCAAACTTTGAAGTACATGCTTAAACTACAGAGAGCAAGCATGTCCCCAAGTATGGTCTGCTTGTCTCACTGTTACTGCAAATATTCTTGAAAAATCACAAAATACGTGGTTCTGTGTTAGTTATAACAGATTTTGAAATTGCATGGAGGTTTGTAAATGGCAAAGACCTCACAAAATACATATATAGGTCATGTGCTTTTGATTGCACACATTTCAGTGCCTGTGTGTGTTCTGGGTCTGTGTCTGCTTGCGCGGCCTGAAGCACTCTGGCTCTTTTTCAAGGTGGACACCTTGACGATGGATGTTCTGTGAGAGACACAGCAGTCATGGGTGGGCAGCTAGCTGCATCTCCCTGAAAAGAAGTAGCAGGCTGAGAGATACAGGCCAGGAGAGATTTAAAGAAGACACAGCCAGCAATGATGGCAAGGGTTGTGGAATGCAGCTGAGAATGAGGGAAAGCCACAGGAAGGAGGAGGAGCAGCAGCAGTAGGCACATCACGAACTGCTGCGCCATCATCCTCCACCCCATTTCAGCTGAGCTCCCAGAATTCCTACCGAACTGGCTTCTCCACAGATGGAAGTTGATCCTTACTCAGGTCTCTGATGGAAGAATGGGGGAAGGAGACACCTCCGGGCCTCTGGCCACTGACATGGCACAGTCAGGGTCTGACAAATATGTACTGCACAAATGGGCTCTGGTGACTTCACTGACACAAGAGATGCCAAGCATAGACACCCTTTTACTCCCCTACCCTGACACTATCATTAATACTGTCCCCTCACAAATATTAGAAGGGATTTCTATCAGAACTGCAAGTTCATAGATGAAAACATCTATGAACTGATGATGAATATGGGTGATGAGCACATACCACTGTTTTCAAAGCTTTTTTGACCCTGAATGTAGTGGACACTGTGATGTTTTGTTCTCTTTTTTTTTCTTTTTCTTTTTTATCAGTACTGGGGATCAAATTCATGACTGCACACTTGCAAGGCAGGCGCTTATGCCGCTGAGCTAAATCCCCAGCCCCTCAGACCTCCTCTTTAGGGTCAATGTATTTTTTTGAGCAGAAGATATTTATTAGGGAAAGGAAGCTTCTGTTTGAGAGAGAGACAGAAGGATCCCTTGGTTTTCCGAACGTTCATTTTTGGTCTTTTTTGGTACCAGGAATCAAACTTAGGGCCTCACACTTGCTTGCCATGCAAGCAATGTGCTGCTGAGCTACTTCTCAATGTATCTTTTTTTTTTTTTTTGTCTTTCTGGGACAGGGTCTTGCTATGAAGTTCAGCCTGGCCTTGAGATCACTTTGTAGCCCAGGCTGGTCTTGAACTTGTAAGGATCCTCCTACCTCAGCCTCCCAAGTACTGGGATTACAGGTGTGGGCCACCACGCCTGGAGTCCCTCAATGTATTTTGCATACCAGCTGCTGACAGTTCATTGCCTTGTCCCTGGTGGGAACTGTCTTCTATCACAGGGAATCCCCTCAGTCAAGGTTAACCTACTTCCCGAGGAACCTACTTGCCTGGCCTATATCTGATTTCTGAAAGGGTACAAAAGCTGGGCATGGTAGCACACACCTGTAATCCCACTATTTGGGAGGCTGAGGCCAGAGGATTGCTGCAAATTTGAGGTCAGCCTGGGCAACATAGTTAGATCAAGGCCAGCCTCAAATACATAGTGAGATCCTGTCTCAAAAAGATGAAAAAGAATCTGAAAGGGTACAAAGATCATCCCAGTTCCAGAGTCCTTTCAGAATCAGCTGAGGCCTGTGATCCAACTACATGGTGATCCAGTTTCTTCCTCTGCTTGACTTTATGCTGTTTAAAAATAGATTACATATTGTTATCTTAGAAATAGTTGTTCAAGGGGCTGGGGATTTAGCTCAGCGGCATAAGTACCTGCCTTGCAAGCAGGTGGTCGTAAGTTCGATTCCCGGTACTGATAAAAAGGAAAAAGACCAAAAAAAAAAAAAAAAAAGAAATAGTTGTTCAAAATTAAAGCATATAAAATGGGCTTTCAAACAGTGAGACTGGAAACAGTTCTGTTCAGTGATCCAACAAAACTCAGTAATATGGCTATCTATCTTATACACTTAAATGTACATGCGGTTATATCCTTTAGAGCACTTTCTTTTCCTTTCTTTTGTACAATGACAATTACACATTTTGGGTTTTATTACTCCCACAGTTCTTATTACTTTTTTTTGAGGAGAGTAAAACCAAATGTGACATAACAGAACAGAGTCAGTCAAATCAAAAGGATGGACATAATACATAATGTAAAAACAAAATACAAGGTGATCAGCAATGGTTAATACTGCCTCTTGCTACCTTAAAAAGAATTGCCTATATCGTCAGTTATAATAAAATTGAACAAAACAGTAAAGAATAAAACCAAACCATTGGAGACATTACAGGACTTTAAATGAAGATAATAGTCAACTGGGATGGGTGTCATAATGAATCTTATTGTCTTCACAGTTGCTGCCTATACTTTCGAACTTGGTACTATCAAGCAAAGCAGAATAGACTTTATGCTTTTTACAAGTAGGGATTTCAAAGGCACTCCCATTGAGCCTCCAATATGCAAATCTCTGCCTCAGTGTCCATTTCTGGAACCCAATCTAAAACAGTGGGCCAGGGAGGTCAAAATACAAAGAAGACGGAGGATCTGTCAGTACTAGGAGATGAAGCACAGGTAGCCACTGACATGCTGGAGCTACACAAAACGCTCTGTCAAGTCCGGTCTGCATGACAAGTATGATGCCGTTTAGGCCATCTGATCTGCTGGATTCTATCACACTGAAAGGAGGAGTCAGTAATGGGAAAAGATGCCATGTTGAACCTATTCTCCTGTGACAGAGAATGACAGCAGGGACCACAGGGGTTTGGGAGCAGCAGTGACTTCTGATGGTGGACTCTAATAGGAATCTGGTGGGAGGCAATGAACCAGATGGAGAAATATCTCTGGCACTTGAGAGGTGTGAGGGAAATGGTAACCAGATTGGAGTCACTGTTTGCTAAATGCCATTGATTAGCTGCAGAGAGATCTGACATGCTCATGGTGAATAATCATCACTTTAAGGCAAAATGTGAAAGCCAGAGGAGCTTCCTGACTACATTTAAGTAAACCCTGATCTGCAGCCACAGGACAACCAAAGAGGAGACCAGGCTCTGCATTCAATTGCAAGTGTGTCACAGCTTCAGAGAAGGTTGAATTCTCAGGCCTAAAGTGTCTTATGTCATGTTCACAGCCTTAATAGGACAGAAGTGGGACCCAGAGGCTTGGTAGGGGGATATCTGGGCAGATGCAGTTAAACATCTGGAACTTAAAGACTCACCTGAACCCCCTGTGCCTGCAAAAGTAGCCCACACCCCTTTGTTAAGATATAGATGTTTGGAGCTGGGGATTTAGCTCTGCCGCGTAAGCGCCTGCCTGACAAGCACAAGGTCATGAGTTCGATCCCTGGTACCCTCCCCAAAAGATACATTCTGTCTGTTTGAAGATAACTCAGAAAACCTCAAATGAAGCTGGTACCTTTTAAGTCAATGCCTACCCCTTCATGATCTACCTCCACCCCTCCTCCTGCAAAGCAGACCAATAAAAGACCGATGACCAATAACCCAGTGATAACCTCCCCAGTTCACAAATGCATAAATATAACAATATTCTGTAATTGTCAGAACCTCAACATGGCTTCCTTGGCCTGAACAAAAATTCTTGCAGTAGGAAAACAAACAGAAGCTTCTGAAATGGCACATTCCCATAAAAACTCAGGAGTAGGGGTGTAGCTTAATGGTAGAGTGCTTGCCTAGCCTGCACGGGGCCCTGGGTTCCATCCTCAGCACCACCAAAAAACAAAATAATAAATCAAAAGCAATGTTGTGCGCATTCTATGGGGTGATAGTAGAAATTATGGCCATTTAGAAATATCTAAAGGATGCAGGAGAGTTGATCCTATCTTATCTCCATTGAATTAACCAGTGTGACCCCTGACAAGGCCGGATGGCTCTAGAGAATGCCTGTAGTCTGCTGCAAATTCAACCAAATAGTAGCCCTGACTATAACTGCTATATTGGACATGCTATCATTGTGACAGCAAATTAGTAAGACCTCATTTATGGCAGGTGGCTACCAATTTGGTGAATACTTTCTTTTTAATTCTGATTAGAAAAGAAGACCTAAAACAGTTCATAATCATTGGAACTGACAATATTCACTGATAGTCTTTGCATAAGACTACAGTACTTTCTCATCTTGTGTCATAAGATAGTCCAAAGGAAATGGACCATCTGGACATCCTACAGACCATTATATCACACTGGACCATTATAGCTGTTACATCATACTGATTATGCAAAATAAATCCGAGATGGTTAGCATATTGCCTTGATAACACATATGTGCTCCAGATGGCAGGAGAGAAACTCTATAAAGACTCAGAGGCCTGCCACATTAGTAAATTTTTAGGGATACAGTGGTCCAAAGCACAGCAGAGTGGCCTCTCCGAAGAATAGGGCAAAGCATTCTCTCTTGCAGTTTCCACAGTGGAAAAGTATATCAGCCAGTAGGCCTCCTTCACGTTCTGAAAGCAGCATATTCCACATGTGGGAATACTGCTTGAACCCATGTTGCAGGTGACATATAAAGCTGCCAGTTCAAGTGTGGGACCAAACCACAAATGGGCTCTGCAGCAGGTCTGACCTGGAGTATATGTAGTCCTGCTATTTAGGCCATGTGATCCAGCAGGTCTTGTGATATTGGACGTATCAGCAACAGGAAAAGATGCAGGATGGAATCTATGAGAAGCCCAAGTAGCGGGCTCTTTGGGTTCTGGAGCCAGGTTATGCCATTTGCATCAGAGAATTATATGCCTGCAAACAAATCCTGCTGCAATACTGGGCCTTATTGGAGATAGAATGCTGGACTATGGGGCAACAAGTGACTGTGCTTCTGAAACAGCCCACTAGGAGCTGGATCCTACCATATACATCAAATAATAAAGTCAGCTGGGCCCAGAAGCCAAGACTGAGCCCATGTAAGACTCAGCAAGTTGCATGAGCCGGTAACCCAGATCCCTATGCCTTCCCCAGCTGTCATGCTGATCCCTCTCCCTCAGCTAAGGAACTCCTTAGAGCCAGCTGATGAAAAGGAAAAGTCAGCCTGGTTCACAAATGGGCTGTCTTGGTCTATAGGTGGGCGCAAAAATGGTTGCACTAAAGCCAAACTCTGAATGGTTCTGAAAGATGACAACAGAACTCATGGTAAATCTTCATGCTGTATGAAAAGTTTATCTATCTAGCTATCTATCTATCTACCTACCTATCTATATAGTTTTTGTAGCACCAGGGATCGAACTCACAACCTTGCGCTTGCCAGGCAGGCGCTTATGCTGCTGAGCTAAATCCCCCGGCACTACATACATTCATTAATGACTTGATTGGATGTTCAGGGACCTGGAAGGGTAAAGACTAGAGGTCTGGGATATGGAAAAGTGGGCAGACATATGGGAGTGGGAAAAATGGAGGAGAAGATCTTTGTAGTGCGTGTTAACACCTCCCCCCCCAGGCAGCATCCACCATGGAAGTGGTACTAGGCAACCAGGTAGACTGGATGAGTCAGCCAGCCTCTCTAATCAGCCACCCTCGTGCTAGCAGATGGGCACACGAATGAAGTGACAATAACAGCAGAGACAGAAGCTATATATGGGGCCAAGAACTTACAGCTGAATGTCCAACCTGTCAGCAACAGACACCAACACTGAATTCCTGATATGACACTGCCCTTCCAGAAAACCACCCACCCACTTGGGGGCAAGCTGGCTACATCCGGCCTCTCCCACCTTGGAAGGAATAGTCATCTATCATGGCTGGAATATTCTGTATATAGTTCACCTTTTCTTACTGCAGGACTTTAGCCAATATCACTGTTCAAGGGTTTGTACAACAATTGATCTGGCAACATGAGATCCCGCGTAGCACTGCACAAAACCAAAGGACACATGTTACAGCAAAGGAGAGGAATGCAAAGTAAAGGAGGTGCCTGTAAAGGAGGCGCGTGGACTATAACCATGGAATCAACTGATAAAGTGATATACTATATTACTAAGAGGCTGCTGGCCTCATAGAATGATGTAGTTTGCTGTGGTCACAGTTAAGACCCTGCCATGGAGATGGGCACCATCCTCCTCTCAAACATAGTGTAAGCCCTGAAATAATGACTGCTGTATGTGCTGTTCCTTGTAGGCAGAATACAGGAACTCAGGGGGTTAAAGCAGGAACCACCCAGCTTACCATCAATCCCAGCGATCCACTTTTGAACCGTGTACTTCTTGTTCCCTCAAGGCACTGCGAGGTTAGTGGCCCTGGTTGTTGGGGGGGGGCATTGCTATCGGGGGACATAGCAAGAATCCCATGAAATTCTAAGCTGTCATCAACTGTACACTCCATGTTTCTCATGCCAAGGGAAAAGGAGACACTGTGTGGTTGGAGGACATGGCTTTGATTTTTAGGAAAAGGCAGGGCCACTGTTATACCCTGGGGGCAATGAGGAGTATGTTTTGGCACCTGTTGGTGCTCCTCATGCAGCTTTGATGGTAAATGAACAGGCACAGCAGCCGGAGCCAGAGAAGAGTGTGGGGATACAGGCTCGGGGAATCCTTCAAGGATAAGAAAATGAATCACCCACTAAGAAAGCCGCTGAGGTCAATAGAGATGCTAGTTTAAGGTGAAAGGTCTGCTTCCAGAGAAGTCTATCTAAGGAGAGAAGCCACAATAAAAACAGTTTATATAACCCACTATACACATGTTTCCATCATAACTCATGCTATATATAACATATATTACATAAGACACATATGCTAGACAGCAAATAGAATATATGTCTTACATAATATATAACACATAAAATGTTGTATAAGTATATGTCTCTAGAATGTATAGTAGAATATATTTAAGTATTATTACACATTTGATGCAAGGTCCTATGTTCAATTTCTGATACCAAAAATATTACACATTTGGAATGAAGTTTTCAGTAAACAATTATTTTAACTATATGCAATGAAGTTTTATATTTCTTATTCTATTTTATTCCATTTTGTGAAAGAAAACATACACACATAGGCATACTATATACTGTACAGTCATTATATATTGTGAATTATATAGCATTATCCTATATAATAGTGTACATTATAATTTTATATAATTGGAATAGTTTTACTACACAATTTCACTTATGTCCAATGTACTCTGCTATTTTCTATTTTCTACTTTCGATTTTTGTACTTCATGAAGACATGCTGGTTGTAAGCTGAAAGGTGATCCACATTTTGAAAAACAGTGGACTAAATTACCTCTGCAAAAGGAGAAATGAGTCTTGGCTCAGAGATTAAACTTTAAGCCACAAAGGAATGCAGACTCAGGAAAAAATGACAATGGTCAAGTTGGGAGAAGGGTATCAGATTGTACTTAGATGTGTATTTGTTAGAGCTGGCAAGACTCCTTTATTTCAGGCTGAAATCTCTGAAGCTTGCATGAGATGGAAAGTTTGCAAGTTGGTGATGCAGGGTTCTATTTCCACATTGATCCTGGCATGAACAGGCTCTTTTCTTTTGTCCATGTCACCCTACACATAGTAGATACTAAGTTAATACTTGCTAGATTGACTGAAAAAGATTTCAGTTAGTGAGATCTTTATTTTCTGGGCGTTTCTGGGATGCAGAATGAGAAGCAAAGAATTTCACTGAAGACAGCAGTAGCTCAATAAATGTTTCTGAAGGACTGGGGATGTAGCTTATTGGTAGAGTGCTTGCCTAGCATGCACAATGTCCTGAGTTCAATCTCCAGTACTACCAAATAAGTAAGTAAATAAATAAATAAATAAATAAATAAATAAAATGCTTCTAGACAGATGAGAAGATAAAAATGGGGAAAAACGAAATAGAAAACACTGCAGTTGCAATTATGGAAAGGGAAAGGGACTCTTCAGTATTCAGTAGGTAGTAGATGCTTGATGCAACAGAGAAAAGGCAATAAGGAATCCCTCTGGAGGGTTGGAGTGAAGAAGGGAAACCTAAAGGAGTTACCAGTATTCAGCAGAGGCCTCACTAATCTTCTCTGACTTCACTGGAGTGAATGTAGTCAGGAAGATAGCACCCTTGTGGTGTGGACACCAGGGAAGGTATTACTACGTGTGCCCAATACATGCTTTAAGGCTTGATGGAATAAAACAGTACAGCAATCTGCTGCAATATGAAAATGTGCTTTTTCTAAAAAAAAAAAAAAGAAAAAGAATGGATGGGAATCTCACCAGAAAAAATAGAGAAAGGTACACATTACGAGCAGTCAGGAGTGTGTACTGTGAAAGGCATGATGGAGACTATTAAAGAGGGAGTCATACTATCAGAAGGGCAGGAGAATATAGGGTCTTCCAGGGTGTACAATGAGTGCTCATTAAATATTGTGAGGCTGAACAGAGGAAAAGGTATATTGAAGCCAGCTGGTGGCTGGGATTAGAAAAAAGGGAGCTGAAGGAAGGGATTTTTTCTAGTACACAGTCATGCTTAATAAATGCCTCTCTTTTTTGGACACATGGAAAATACAATATAAATATGTGGAATGAAAAAGTGGCTTTGAATAGAAAGATGGCAGGATAAGGGTCTTGGGGGAGAGATGATCAAATTAGCAAAATTGGTACTCAATATATTTAGGCTAGAGAGTGAGCTCTTGAGGCAGAAGCAGGAACTACCAGGGATTCCGAAAAAAAAAAAAAATTCCCATACAGTTGGTGCTCAGTATTTACTGGCTTAGACTTTAGGGTATGAACTTAAGATTGGGAGAGGGAATCCTAGGGGTAAGGAAGGGAATGGGAAAAGGGTAACTCTTATAAACTGGGTTCTGGATTTATTGAAGGGAAGCACCTTATGATTGCAGCAGGTCCTTCCAGCAGTAATGAAGGGAATGTACTCCTCATATGCAACACGCACTGCATATGTGCTCACTGGATCCAGTGGAAGAAATGGTCTCTGGAGAGTAGGCACGAACACACAGAAGTCATTCCAGAAATGCTCAAGAAAGCCATAGGAGTAAAAGGTCTTTGGGGGAAGGAGATAAGAATGGAGCACAGGACAGAAAAGAATACAATGTTCACTGGATCCATTAAAAGAGAAGATTTGGGAGAGGAAGCCAGTGATGGGCACACATTTGATGCAAGCTCACTGGATCCTTGGAGGAAAAGTCCTTTGAGGAAGAAGGATGGGCATGAAGACAGTTTATCTATGTGAGCATAATTCTCCATCTGTGGGAGGCAAGGTTTTTGTGGAAAAGGCACAGAATCAGACACATAGCAAATGTTTCATAAATACTTCAAGGAGTGACTAAAAGAGAAAGTCTTTGGAAAGAGTGCCTGAAATGATATGGAAGTCTAGATATATGACCACTGGTTAATTTGGGGGCACAGGCCTTTGTGGAGAGGTCTGAGGCTTGGCATGCAAGAGGTGCTCAATACACTCTGAATGAAGCCACTGAAGGAAAAGGTGTTAGACAAAGCGTGTGGGGAGGAGGTATAAGAAAGATGCTCAATATATGCTTGTTGAATATATTGGATGAAAAGACATTTAGAGAAGGCTGATGTTGCAGGCAGTTGAGCAATGCTAGATGGATCCACAAAAGCAAAGGACTTTGAGGTAGCTTTGGAATGGTGGATACAAGAGCCACTTAATAAATGCTTTCCAGATATATTTGTAGGAAAAGGTCTCTTAGGGAGTCTGATGATGAGTCACACACAGAAGGTTCAAAATATTCATGGAATTCACTAGAGGAAAACTGTTTGAGAGGGAACTTGGAAATGGACACATGTCACTTAATAAATGCTTTCTAGATCCTTTGGCAAAAATAGGTTCCCTCAAAAAGAAGGCCTGGAGTTGGGGCACATAGAAGGCATTCAATCAAAGTTCACAGGTGAAAAGCTGGGGTGGAATACACAGCAGGCACTCACTGTTTACTGAATAGTTTAAAAGGTGGTTGAGGAAGGGGCTTGTGTGGGACACAGTATCAATTGGATACCTGCTCACAAGACCTGTCAGAGAGACGGCCTCAGGGCAAGGGTTGAGGAGAACAGGGCACAATATTCACTGAAGCCAAGGCCTTAGGGAAGGACTCTTCAATGAGGCATACTGCAGGTACTCAGTAAGTGCTTACAAGATTCATTAGAGGACTAGGCTTTCGGGGCAAAGGGTAGGTGGGAGAAATGGAGCACATTTGGCTTTTGAAGGCTCATAGGATTTAATGAAGACATATGCTTTAGGGAGGTGGACTGGAGGAGAGGTACACAGCAGGCAACTGATAATTGCTCCTTGTATCCATCAGGAAGGTTTTGGGGAGGTAAAGGTGGGGCCCACAGGAAGCAGCCAAAATAATTACTTAAAGGGAATTTGAGTGAGGAGGCCAGAGGCCAGGCACACAAACAGCACACTATAATTGCTCGTTCACCATGGAACTAACTAGCTGGGGACCCAGGCCCACGGGGAGGTGCGGCAGTGGCTTACCAGTCGGTGTGCGGCTCGTCGATGACCAGCAGCACCCTGGCGGCGGCGCCCCCGCGGCCTGCACCCCCAGAGCCGCCGCCCACCTGCTCGCTGAAGGTGGCTGCCGCGGCTGCAGTGGTCTGCTTGACCGCGTTGGACAGCGACGAGAAGAAGCCGCCACCCCCTGAGGACCCGGGACTAGGAGCTGCGGGAGAAGCCATAGGGGCGGCGGTAGAGGCCCTGTCGGCAGTGGCAACCGCGGAACCGGGCGTGGCTCCGGGGCTAGCAGCAGAGGGTGGCGGCGGGGGCGGCTGCGGGCGCTGCAGGTCTGTCATGTACCCATTCGGCAGATTGGCCATGAAGTTGCTGTCCGACAGGCGGCGCCGCAGGTAGTTCATGGTTGCGGCTTGGGGCAGGGGGTCCTAGAGGCAGTCTGACCAGGCGCTGCGGGGGCGGACCGCGCGGGGCCCAGGAGCACAGCTGCGCTCTCAGGCACGACGCGATTCCTCTGCTGCCCGCCGCAGACTGAGGCAACGCTGAGTCGTCGCCGCCGCAGCGCGGATAGTCGCGCCCGTGTCCCCCTAACTCGCGCCTCGCATGGTGCAGTCCGGCGGTACCCACGGCAGTGCGGACGCGACCAAGGCGGCTGGGAAGGGGAGTTTCTGGAGGAACGGCGAGTGACGTCAGCGTGCGTTTAGTGCTGGGGTGGTGGTGGAGCACGCTAACAGGCGGGGGCGACGGCGCTGTCCGCGGTGCTGAAGTTGGCAGTGCGCAAGCGCCACGCCGCATCCTATTTCCCTTCCCCCCCTTTGATAGGAGATGCGCAATTTGGGGAGTGGGGGTGGGGTGCTTGTCCAGAGGGTCCGGTACATAGTCAAGCAGTCCGCCCTCTACCCACCTTATTCTGGTCCTCATGTTCACTCGCACTCACACACAAGACCTTTTCCATATGATGTTTATAGTATTGACGTTCACGGCAGAAGGCATTTTAGAGGTGAGAGGGCATACTCAAGACATAACAGCAGAGACATAACCTCCTCACAGCAAGGCGTGGGGTCACACACAGTGTCTCTCACGGAGATTAATCTCCCATGTCCAGTCTCAGCTTTACCGAGAGATGCATGTAGGGGCAGTTAGCTTTAGACAAGCAGAGGTGGACATGGTGTACTGTACACACTCTTGCCTTGGGTGGCAGGAGTCCTGAAGACGTACAGAGAATGACACACATAAAAGTGAGGAAACACGTGAAGTGAGGTACAGAGGACACACACTTGTCTAGGTATATATGCAGACATATAAGTCCAGGGTAACTAAATCACATGAGCATGTTGAATACATGTATGCATAACATGCTACACACAGGGGCAACATACCAACACACGGACCCAGAGAAACTCACAGAAGCACACCCTCCACCTCGACACAGTACATCCCACAGATGACCATGGAGAAACCTAGATATGCCACACAGACATACTCCTGCAGCTGTAGGCCTGATAACTGCTCACTACCACCACCCCCATTTAGTCAGTTAAATGTCCCCATGCCTCTGCTTTGGACACAACCCAAACCTGGTGTTATCAGTGTCTGTGGCTGTCTTCTTCACTCGATAACTTTCCACAGAGAGAGTCAGGATGCCAAATAATGAGTGCACATGAGTAAATGAGGTAGTCAGGCTGAGGTAGGAATGTGGATGCTATCCTATCAAATTTCTAAGATTCTGACTACAATAAAAGCACAAATTCATAAATAATCATTTGTTGACTGTACCCAACACTTAACTGTTTACATACATTGGTTCATTCAATTCTCACAACTATCCTGTGGATGGACAATTTCCTTTTGCAGATGAGTACATTTAAGAACCCCAATTAATTTCCAAAGTGTTATGTTCAGTTTATGGTGTGTACATTTTTTAGAAAGAATGTACCAGGTAGATGGTACTGCAGATGCCAGTGTGGCTAGAACAATGTGAGGGGTGTTCTGGCCAGAGATAGAATCAGAGTGGTCTCCAGGGGCCAGATTAGAAAGGGTCTTGACCATAGTGAGCAATGATGGTGAACCAGATGAAGTGGCAAAGGATATGCAAGTAGGCAGATTTGGGATCTGCCTGCAGGATTTTCAGATGAATCATCCACTTATTCATTTGTTCATTCTTCCTTAAATCATCAGCCTGTTTAAACAAGGCACTAAGAGTGTAGGCAAATGCTTGGCTTCAAGTCTACAGTACCCACTTGAAAAAGTGACCCCATCTCTCAGAATTTTGGTTTCATATATAAAAAGGGATGATGATCTGTTACACCTCTAAGGAAAAGGTACCTTTGAATGTCTTGTAACCACTGTCAGGAATGCCTCTCCCTTCCTCTCTGGAGCTGCCTTGGATTATATCGTCTAGGAACCCCCCCCCCCAGATTCATCCCCACTTCCCCTAGTTGTTCATGGTTCATAAGTTAAACACTTCCCAAACATCATCTTGCTCCCTCCTGGATCCCAGCCACCTTTAGTCCCACTTCCTGGCCTTTGCTTTGGCTAGTTCTTCCTCCCTCTGGGATGCCCTCTCTGGCATTTCAAATGGAGATGCCCCACAAATTGGGCATTTTCCAGTGTTTTAAAATATGTGCTTCCATTACTAATTTTAAAAACTTTGTTGCTTATTAACAGAAGCAAGCAAACTACCAGGGCTATGATGACCTCTCTGGGGGATGGGAGCAGCTGCAGGTTTGCAGGTGCCTCTGGACCTGAATTCAGGATCCTGAGGACTGTCTCTAGACTGCAGCTCTTCCTAGGGATCTGATTCCCAGGTTGTACTTGTGACCTCCAGCACTCTTTCCTTTTTTCCAGCTGGTTCGATTTCCAGAAAAAAATTTTTGTAGAGGAGTCCCTCAGAAATATTTTAATTCCCCAAGGCAGAGGAAGCAAAGTTTTTCTGCACTGTCTCCATCTTAAGTATGAATAGATGTACAGAAGGGGCTCCACGAGTAATTTTTTTTTCTGTGCAAGGATTCAATCACACACTCACATGTTCACATTAAGTACTGTACCCACTTTTACAACCCATACATCCATCATGATATCTTAATGAGTGTGCAGTTTTGGCACACAGTTGTAACCTCACACATACATTCCACACATCCTTAATTCTGTTTATTTTTGAGGCAGGGTCTCACTGTGTATTCTAGGCTGGCTTCCAACTCACAGCAATCCTCCTGCCTTGACCTCCCAAGTAATGGGACTAAAAGTGTGCACTCTATGTCTGGCCAATACACCCTTAATTTTTGCACAGCTCCACAGGTCTGCATCACACACACCTCATAAAGCACACACCCACATACCAATGAACACATACCTCTCACACCTTGTAGTAGCAGCCGGAAACCCTCTTTGGTTCAGTCTTTCCAAGATGACCAATTATTAACTTCACTTCATTACATCAACTGGCCCATTTTACATAATGGGAAATTAGCCCAGAGAAGTCAAATGAGCATGTTGACAAGATGCCAGGCACCAAAAACCTACCTTCTGAACCTTCATGCACAGAAGGATTCCCTTCACCCACTGAAACAGTCTTGAAATCTGCTCCTGATATTTAAGGCCACACTACACTGGTGCTTCAAAAACACCCAGCTCCATAGCTATCTGTGCCTGTTTCTTCCTTTGTAAAATGGGGGTAATATTGACTTCCATGGTTTGCTGTGGATTGAATGTGTTCAAGCTTCAAGACACTACCAGGTGGATAGTAACTACTTTCTAAGTGCCAGCTATTACCATAATTATTATGATTCCCATGTGTCTCATCGCAGGGGGCTTGGCATTCTGTGAGTGGTAAATGAATGCACAAATGCTAAGAGCAGTGGTGTTTTATTGCCTCCTTCACTGTTTCTTAGAGAGACATGTGCTGCTCTTGATTTCTCTTCCTATGTCCCCTGATGTCCAGCATTATTGTTCGTGTACAGTAGATGTTAAGTGTCAAATAAATGTTCAAACTAAAGGAATGCCTATTCTGTGTCTGTTCCCTGGCTCAGATGTACTCCTTCTGCCAGCCCTCCTTCACCTCAGATGTCTAGCCTTAGTTCTAACCTACAGTGAACGCTAGTATGTTCAGTGAAATGGACATAGGTGAAAGCAATTAGCATCTGGGTTTGCCCTGGGGGATCCTCCCTGTGGATGCTGTAACTGCTCTCAGCCTCTGCTCCAGCTCACAGCATATCACAGCCACTTCATCAGCCGCCCTCCCACCCCCGCCTCAAGGAACTATTTGTCGCCTGTAATTGTGGTGTTGGAGCTGGGCTGTTGCGAGTGGGTAGGTGCAGGTGTTTGAGCTGCAGGGTGCCAATGCTAGCCACGCCTCTCTGCGGTGGTTCTGGGTTAGCTGAACGCAATTGGTCAGCAGGGAGGCTTTAGCAGGCCACCTAGAGAGCTTCAGAAGGCCAGAAGACTGCAACGAACCAGCATGCTGGCCAATCAAGAAGTGTCTGCCAGGGCCAGTAGCCAATCAAGACACTTTTCAACCAGAGATCTGCAGAGGAACTTGCTGGGTGCCCTGGGGCCCTAGTGAGGTACTGCCTTAGGGCAGTAGAGAAAGGAGCTTTGGGATGGAGACTCACTTTCAGGACTTCCAAGGAGAGTACTGTTTCCCTCAACTGGCTGCTTGACATTTTGCTCTAGAAGATACTATTGCTCCATTTCTGGGACAGGGGCTAGGTTGCTTTGCCTTCGTTAAGGAGTCTTAGAAGAGCCCAAAGAGGCTGGTTTATTGAGGTCTGGGATGTCAGGGGGGGCAGAGCAGAGAGAGAGGTTTTAGGGCTCTTCCTCCTCAGGGTCTTTGCAGGCAGGCACGTGTAGACATGGTCGTTTCTCCTCCAGCAGCACCTTCTGCCCTTGCAGCTCCTCGCACTGCGCCAATGGTTTCCCCCAGAAGGTAACGTTCTTCTCACCCTGGCCTTCGACGACGGAAACTGTGGGTCTGGGGCATTAAAGGGGCAATGGAGGAGAAAAGCTCAGGGAAGGAAAGAATGCATTCGACAGTTTTTTTTGAGGGGTGGTGGTGGTACTGAAATTGAATCTAAGGCCTTTGCACTGAGCTATGTCCCCAGCCTCGTATTTTTTTTTAAAGACAGACTCACTAAATCAATAAGTTGGCCAGGCTGGGCTCAAACTTGTGATTCTCCTACTTCAGAGTGCTAGGAATACAGATGTGCACCACCATGCCTGGCAAGAAACTTAATGAATGCCTACTTTGTGCCTAACACTATATTTTACCTGTAAAATATTGAGCTGTTCGTCTTTTCAGGAACTGAGGCACAGAAACAGAAATGGTACAAATAATGTCAATACTTGAGTGCTCAATAAATGGTGACTGTTAATTGCTGGCATAAGCTTTTTTGTTGTGGTGCTGGGGTCAAACCCAGATTCTCACATATGCTAGGCAAGTGCTCTTCCACTGAACTATCCCTGGCCTTTATGAATTTTTTTAGACAAGTTCTTGCTATGTAGTTCAGGCTGGCCTGGAACTTGCAGCGATCCACCTGCCTCAGCCTCCTGAGTGCTGAGATTACAGGCATGAGCCACTCCATTCAGTCTTTCACTCATTCAAGGCCCGTGTGCTGCCATTCAACAACTCTAACTTATCTTCAAGACCCATTTTGAGCTCCACATTTGGGAGATCACATCCTAGATGGCAGACCTTGTATGAGTTGGGAACAGCCCACTTAACCTAGTAACTTGGGTATTTCAACCCTAAAAGCTGGGCCACTCTGGATGCCAAAATACTCATATGGTGGCCAATCACATGTGTTCAGGATCCTGCCTCGTTTTGATGTCAGGAATGCTTTTCTCAACCGTAACTGCCCAGGAAGACCCAATCAGCTTCCTGGACCCAGGCACAGTGGTAGTCCCTTTGCCACACACATTTGTTTACTTGGGTCCCTTAGAGGATTCAGAGATCTGAGTTCTATATGTCAGCAACTGTTGCAAAAAAGGCTTTAGAGTGCCTCAGCATGGTGAGATGTCACGTGAGTGAGTGGAGGAATAAGTGACTGAGAGCTTAGAGTGAATGCACGTGAAGGACTAAGTGAATGGGAGAATGGCTGAGTGACTAAATGGGTGACTGAGGGCAGAGAGGTTATAACTTTTCCCCAGTATCTGTTTTCTCTTCCTAATTTCTCCCCTCTTTTTATAGCTGGGAGATGGCATTTGGCAAGGTAAAGACTACAGACCCAGTGGTGGAAGCCCGGGTTGGAGGAAACCCACTCTCACACCTTTAACATCATGACCCCTCCCAATATACTCTATCTGTCACTCACGAGAACTTGGGGAGTGAGGCCATGCAGCGGCGCTGGCGGACGCGGGTGGGGTTGGGCCCACATGGGGGTGTACACAGCCCCCAGGGAGTCCACTGTGACCATGAGCCTTTCTCTCCAACTGGGGGGACAAAGTCAAAATTGGAGGTCTCAGTGCAAAAGGGAAGGGAGGGCTGCTGGGCCATGGGGTCCACAGCAGAGTTGGAAGACCCAGACCCCTGTCCCTGGGTGTGCCCACCCTCACAGTATCATCTGTGGGACACTCACAGATGCAGTTTTGGATGTTATAGCAGTGTCGGATTTCCTGGTGTTTCCCAGGGCAGCGCTGGCCATTAAACTTTCGGCCCTTGCAGATCCTTACGCGTGTCTGCTGGCCTACGATTTCCTTACAGCGGATGGCGCTCAGGTGCGGGCGGGTGCAAGTACTCCAGTCACCCCAGGGCTCCCACTCTCCGTCCACTGCAGGGACAGGGGGCACCAGGATGCAGATCACAGTGGGGAACCAGTAAGGGGGTTCAGGGAAGAAATGAAAACTGGGGGGAGCGAGTAGGGGTGATCACATGTGGGAATGGGGGCTCAGAGGTAGAATCAAGGCATGAGGAATAAGAGGCAGGAACAAGGCCTTAGAAGCAGGATTTGGTAGCAGAGATGGGTAAAAGCATAAGGCATGGAAGCAGCCCCTTCCCTTGAGGTGCTGACCAGGGCAAGGCACAGCTGTGTTGCAGATGTGGGCACGGGTGTCATCACCAGTACAGAAGCTGCCTCCATGCTGGGGCACAGGGTTATCGCACTTCCGTTGTTCCAAGATCTGGCCCAGGCCGCAGGTCACAGAACAGGGGCTCACAGAGCCCCATGGTCCCCAGCCCCCAGCCACTATTGGAGGAGAAAAGTGAGTAAAGTGTAAGGATACCTCAATCCTCCCTCAGCCCAGGGACCCGAGGTAGACTACCCCCTGATCCTTGTGTACCTGGGCAGGGTGGCAGACCAGCACAGCTCTGCTGCTCATAGGCTGTTCCTGGACAGGGATTTCCAGGGGGATTCTTGGAGGGCTCAGGGGCAGAACATGTGCGGCTTCGTGTCTCCACAGGTTTGTGGGGTCCACCGTGACAGGAGCTTGAGCACGAACTCCAGGGGCCCCAGGGACCCCAGGCGCCATGGGCTGTGGTGGGAATGGGAAGTCACATGTTGGTTAGATATGTTGAAGTCCTCTTACTCTGGTAGTTTTCTGCTGTAATCCTAAAGACGCACCCTGTGTACCCGCATCAATATCCTGTGGCAACCCTCACTCACTAGGGCAGACCTGCTGGGTGTCGCAGGCTTCCGATTCCTGGGCCACTCCTGGGCAGTGGCCCCCACACTTGGGGGCAGGGTTATTACATACTCGACGGCGGATCCGGGTTCCTTTGGAGCAAGTGACCGTGCAAGGCCCCCAGGGTTCCCAGTTAGACCAGCCGCCCATCTCTGTGGGTGAGAAGGGAATGGGATGGAAATGGGAGTGCCATTCATGGATCCTCATTCAATTCCTCATGGACTCCACACCAAGTAACACTGTCCCTGTATCCTTTGCTCCCATCCCACATTTGGCCCACATCCATTAGTCATCTAGACTATAGCAGTAGTTATACCGGTTCCCCTGCTTCACTCCTCAGGTAGACTGCTCTATTTACAAACAAAGAAGATTGTATTTCTCCCCTGACCACAGTTCAAGTCACTCAGACTAAAGCTCACTGTGGTCCTTTTCCTCCAGCCACTCTCCTCCAACCACCCTGGCTGCTCATTTTCTCAAAGCATCCAACACTGCCTACCCACAGTGCTTCTGTGCCAATGTTTCCAGTGTCATGAGTCGTGTGACAGGAAGTGCTTGCCCACTTTGCTAAGCTCCTCACCAGGACAGCATTGCTGCTCCTCACAGGCCTGCAGCTGCCATTCAAGGGTACCAGGAGCCTTGTTCTCAGAGCACTGCCCACCCCAGCCTATGCATCGGCGGTGGCGCAGCTGGGAGCCTTCAGAGCATGACACTGAGCAGGGGGCCCATGAGGACCACGGTGACCATCGTGGGGACCTGTGAAGAAAAGCACATGTCCCATCCTGGTACAAATAGACAGGATGGCATACGGGACTCCAGAAGCACTTGAGAGAATGTCATGTAAATGTGAAGATTTGATTGATGAGTATCTACCCCCTTAGACGTGGTGGGGTATTGAATGGAAAGAGGCGGGTACATGGTATGTGCTTGGCAAATATCCTTTTCTTTCATGGCCAGGGCCCTTGAGTTAACCCTTGAAAATCCCCGAGGACAAATCCAGGTACACAGTAAGCAAATGTAAGCAATAGGAGGTTGGGATTGCTGCCAGAAACCCAACAGGTCATCACTCTACACAGTGAGAGGCAGACAGAAATGCTTAAAAACAGAAGCCATCCTCCCAATGAGCACAGAGACCCCCTCAGAAACACCCCTGCCAATGCCAACTAGGGGCCCAGAGCTGTTCTTAAAAATCCCTAAGGTCCTAGCCTCATTACGAATCTGGAATATAGGGTAAGCAGAAAATAATGAGCGAGGCGTAGTGGCACATGTTGATATTAGTCAAGAGAATCTACGTTCAAGGCCAGCCTGAGCAACTTACACTGTGTCATAAAATAAAATAAAATATAAAATAAGTAGTTCAGTGTTCCCTAGGTTCAATTCCCAATAGTCACCCAAATATATATTTATTAAGAGATGAGTTACCCTCAGGAATCCTCAAACTGCTGTCCAGCTCCTGCAATTCATCTAGTATAGGGAAAGTGCTCAAGGAAATGTAAAGTGTCATCATGATTAGGGCTCTGCGGCTGTCCTTATGTGTTTTTATACAGTGAGCAGTCAATATATAGAGTTGTCATCACAATTTGGAGGGTAGAATTACCTTCAGAAATATTTGAGCTGCAAGCCAAATAATTCAGTGCACTATGGGAATGATTTTCAACCAGGGGTGCCTTTGCTCCCTCACCACTCTGGGGAGATGTGGCAATGTCTGGAGTCATTTTTGGTTGTCTCAACTGGTGTGTGTAGAGAGGTTGTTATGAGCATCTAGTGAAAGGGTATGGATGTTACAAAATATCCTATAATGCACAGATCAGAGAAAGAATCTCCCAGTCCTAAATGTTAATAGTGTCAAAGTCAAGAAACCCTGAACTAAAGGTTGTGATCAGGAGCCCAGGGGGGCCACCCCATGAGACTAGAGAAAGCAGGCAGTTCTGGGTAACAATCCTCTCCTCCTTCCCTCAGCCCAGGTGCCCCGAACCTGCATGCCTGGCAGTGCCCATTGTCACGCTCCTTGAAGGCATAAGCAGCATTGAGACAGCAGTCCTCCAAACTGACATCTTTCCCCAGGAGGCCCTTGCACTTGCCTGAGGAGTCTTCATACTGGGAAAAGCAGAGCACTGGGTCCGAGCCTGTAGTAGGATCAGGGCAAGGGACATGGACAGTCAGGGGTGTGGTGGGCTTGGGCACCCCTGGCAACAGTCAGTCCCTTTCCCCACTCACCTGTGGCCGGCAGGGTGAGCAGCAGCATCAGCAGCAGCAGCAGCGATTGAGGGACCTGCACTGGGGCAGTCATGATGAGCACACCACTGCACCTCTGCCAGAGAGGACCAGCTTGATCTGAGCTGACCTGTTGCTGCAAAGAGGAACCTGCCTGCTGCGGGAGGAACTGGGAGGGCACTGTGCAGTCCTCTTTGGCTCTGGCTGTTCCCTTGTCTCTCTGCCTCCTCCTCTTTTCTCTCCTCCCCATTTTCTGTGTTACCCTTAGTCCTATTTTATTGTCATCCAATCTCCAGTACCTTGTACTCTGCTCCACCCAACAACTTTTCAGCAATCAATGGCCTTTGGACAAATTCTCATTTAGGGGCAATGGGGCCTGGGAGTCCAGAGGAAGATGACTATGGGTAAGTCACATCAACCTTTCTGAGCCTTAGTTTCCCTATCTGTAGGAAGAAACACTCTCAACCATAATGGCTTGGTCAAGCCCCTGGCAATGCTGAGTGTGGATGAACTGAGTGTGGTGCTCCGTATGGGGTGGGGGAAGCATGGATTGGGGAAATTGCTTCATTCTCCAGTCTGACTGAACCCTGCCCTCCTTCTGCAAAGTGAGGTTCCCTGTGGTCAGCATGTGTGTGTATGGGGGGTCAGTACAAAGGAAGTGAGAAAAGGAAGTGGGTTGGTGTGAGGAGGGACTCAGAAAGGACACATTTGGGGATATCCGTTCCCCTGGGGGCCTAGCTGAGGATATTTTCAAACCCTGGGGCAGGGGTAAAAAGGAGGGTATTGCCATGCTCCTTCAGATTATCCTTGAGCAGGTACCACTCGTCCCTGAGCCTGTTTCCTCTTTTATAAATACACAGGGACAGCACGAACAACACAGGTCAGGCTTGGTGCAAAGATTAGGAATTGATTTTTAAGTTCCTAGCACAGTGCCCGGCAACTGTTACATTGATTTGCTCAACATGTATTGAGCACCTATCAGATGCCTTATGTCGCTCTCAGGATTAGATGGAACAGAGAACAGACCAGACAAAAAATTCTGTTCCCCTAGAGTTATACTCTAAAAGGTGAGACAGTGAACATCTTGGGTGACATCTTTGTCACTCTCTAACCCAGTGGATCTTTTTTTTTTTTTGGTTCCAAGGATGGAACTCACAACCCTGCACTTGCAAGGAAGGCACTTATGCTGCTGAGCTAAATCTCCAGCAACCCAGTGGATCTTAAACCATACTGTAAACTGGGCATGGTGGCACGTGCCTATAATCCCAGCACTCAGGAGGCTGAAGGCAGGAGGATCATTTTGAATTCAAGACCAGCCTGGGCTGCAAAGTGAGCTCAAGGCCAGCCTGAACTGCATAGCGAGACTCTGTCTCAAAAAGACAAAAACAAAACAAACAAACAAACAAAAAAACTCCACTATGTACACCAGGATCAAAAGGCTTGATAAAATTTTAGATTGTTGGGTCCCACACCAGGGATTCTGAATGTGCATTTCTAACAAGTTTCTGGTTGACCACTTTTAGAACTGCCATTTTAGCCCTCCATCCTTAATTTACTTTGTGGGTCTCAGCTACAGAAAACAATCTCACATGCTCTCTTTTACTGTTAATGATTAATTCCTCTTCAGCCCACTTTTTTTGTAGGTGAAATGGAGATCCACAGTCCTGCTATTTTCTTTTTTTCATAGCCCTGAGTGAAATTCCAGAGCCCGTTGTAAAAGCAACAATTTTGTGGGATAGGGTTGGGGCTCAATGGTAGACTGCTTGCCTAATGAGTGAAGGCCCATGTTTATCCTTCAGCACCACAAAGCATAAAAACAATCTTTTTAATTAACAAAAAGGAGCCTGAGAAAGACAAGAAGACAATGCCTCATTTCTCCTGCATTCACAGAGAAAATACAAAAACAAGATAAAACAATAAAACAAGATAAAATAATCTGGTGGGGGGGTCAAGACAGAAGTTTCTCAAGGGTACTGCTCATTGGTACACAATGGTTTGAGGCCAGCAAGTTGAACCACATAGAAATACACTGTCTCAAAAAAATAAAAATCAATAAAAAGAATACCGTTCTTATTTTGGGGCAATAAAGTGTGTGTTAATATCTGTATCCATTACAGATGTATTCTGTTCTCAGAGAATGTAAGACTGTTTCTCAATGTGTGCCTTGAACAAAGGGGTCTTGTTAAGATTCTAAGACTTCAGCTGTCAGCCCTGTGTTATCCTATGAAAACAAACTCCCCAAGAAACCTGCAATTCTGCCTACTTGTTTTATTTAATAACCTGTTGCCCTGGTAATACTGTTATAATCGATATTTCCTTTGTTCCTTAACTACATAAATACTTACAGGATTCCCTGCGGATGAGCGTTACCTGCACTTTTTCTCCCACACACATTTAGGCATTAAAATGACTGCAGATTCCTTCTTTAAACCAAGAATGTGAGAATCTTGTCTTATTTATTATATTACTACCTGATACAATGTATTTTATGTGTTTCTTGTCAGTTTCCCTCACTGAGTATGAGTTCCACAAGGGCACAGATTTTTGTCTGGTATTTTGACTGCTGGGTCTGTGGGCCAGGAGATGGGTACCAGCAAACAGTAGATGCTCAATAAATGTCCACTAAGTGAATGAACAAAGCAAAGGAACAAAAGTTGAGATTCAATTACTAAGTGCTTAAAGGAACAGTCTACATTGAGAATAAATCACCTTATGGAATAATTTGCATTTCAAGGGCTGGGTCTGGTTCAGACCACTTAGAGGGTGTGGAAGGAAGTCCCAAGAAAAAGCAGGGGATTCCCAGCATTTCAAGTTTTGGAGAACTGAGAGGTGCCAGCCCAAAGGGCTGAATCTAAGGGGCCTGTGAAGGCAGCAGACAAAGGAGAGGTTTCTTCCCTAGGCCTGGCAATTCAATCTATGGCCTCTAATACACTGGTCTCTTTCTCTCATGTTTAATTTTTTTTTTGCCTGTATACATAAAGTGCTGGATTTGCAGCCTCTACTATAGTTATTTTTGAACAAGCTGAAATACGTACGTATCCCATCACACAATCTCAGACAATGCCACTTACGTACTCACGAAGTCATTTTCTGACATTGATTCTCAGACTCACTACAATCTCCTCTAACAGTTTCACATGCAGTTATCTCTCATGGCTTGACTCATTCAGCATCCCCGTTGTTTATTTTTTCATTAGTTAGTTTTTCACGTACACGCAAGTCACATTCTCTAATAACAAGTCATTTCATTCAGTCTGCCATTTTTTCACATCCATAAATAGTCACTGATTTACATTCATTACTAACTGGACTCTTATGAAGTTTTTCATACAGACAAAATCACCATCTCTCTTCCTCTACTCACTTAAGCCATTTAAACCCCTGCAGTTGCTGATTATAGCCTTTGATAGCCTCCTGTGAATGGTCTCACAAGCATGCGTCATTGCAGTGTGTTCGACTCTACCCTTACCTGCTTCTCAGCTTTCTTCTCAGCTTTCGCCATTCCAAGTTTTTGCGCTCTAGCCTGTAAAAAGTCTTTACAGAGTTTCACACATAAGTACACAACTGATTTCTAAAAACCCTGCTCACTCGTTTACTCTGCCTTACCACCTAGTGTACTTCTGATACATGCGGATACTGATTCTCAACTACTGCCAGACTCTCCACAGGTCTCACGCAATCAGCTGTCCATGCTGTGTCAGTCATGCACACCACTGTGTTCCTCCCAGTCAGCTTGCTTATAGACACACACAACTACAATCTCCTAAGTGTCTCACACATTCTGATCACAGTCACTCAGGGTCTCAGTGGCTCAAGCTAGTTTTTTCTTTTCTTGTTTTTTCACAAACATATGATCTCTCTTTCGTTTTATGAAATATTTCACAGACTCACACTTTGTTTTTGTACTGGGAATCGAACTCAGGACCTAATGCTTTGCCAGGCAGGCACTGTGTTGCTGAGCTGTATCTCTGGCCTGACTCACACTCTTAGACACTGCTCAGTTGTGAAGTTTCTTTTCCATGACTACTGTTATTGGCCTTTCTGCTCTGTACCTCTCATTAACATTTTTCTTCTCTCTCCCTCATGGACAATTCTGTGACCTACTACATCAGTTTAGTCCCTCAGGATCACCAGAGCTGGTGGAAAGACTGCAGTCACTACAAGCCAGGGTGCCACTTGTCTCAGGTTCACAAGTGCATGTACACAATGAAAGCCTCTTAGCCTCAGCTATTGCGTTTCTTATGGTTTTTTCCAATCATCATGAAAAGTTTTCAGAGACATATTCTTGTACCTTGGATCTCAGTATCTCTTAGCCCTCAGTCAATTTTTTTCTTTTCCTTTTTTTAAGGGAGGAAAGATTTACTTAGCTCACAGTTTGTAGAGGTTTTAGTCCATAACATACAGCCATTTTCTCTCACACAATTCAACTCACACATTCCTTTGACTTTAGCTGACACTTTAGCCTCGCACAGCTTTGCACAGAAGCCATTCACACTCCACAAGTCACAACCAGTCAGTCGCCTGTTTTCTCACAGTAAAGCCTCTCACTTACACCTGGTCCCTGACAGTCTCTACCTGTTTCCTGGCTACACAGTCTCTCACACTCCGTTTTGGTTATTCACTCTGTCTTGCTCAGCATCAGCTTGTAAGACACTAACTATCTGCAGTTCTCATTCCCCTCTCATAAACAGTCTTTCATGCTGATCACTGCAAGTTTTTGTTCAGGACTTTTTTGCGGGGGAGGCTGTGCTGAAGATGGAATAGGCAAGCATACTCTACCACTGTGCTACATCCCAACTCTTGTACAGTTAATCTTTCATCCAGTCTTAGTTGAGTTTCTGAAACACAACCTCAATTTCTCATATTGACACACAGTCAAAAGTTTATGGTCACAATGTCTGCTCTTCTCTCATACACATAAGACACACAATCACAGCATTCTACACTTTCTCTCACACATATTCAATCACCAATTGGCAGTCTTAACTACGGTTTCTGACACACGCCATCATGTTATTTCTCTCACAATCAGTCTCTGCTTCACACTCTCATTGCCCTTCACACAAAGTTGTGACTATCACATTCAACTCATCATGAAGACATTCAGGGGGGCGGGAAAAATGCCAGCAGCCTCCAGCAACACCTTTAAAAATATATATTTACAGGAACAATTCCCCATTCTCTGGGACTCTTAGAAAAAAAGGTCCATTTTGGGGAAATAAAACACACAGTGGAGACGAGTTCAGTATCATCTCCCAAATCACCAAGCCCCAGGTCCCCAGGCCTGGGCTGGTGCTGACAGGAGGTGAGCTCAGAGTCTTTTGAACCCACCCTCTTTAGCCCGGAATTGAGACAAGACAGCTTTATGTCCCTCATTCCTCCCTCCCAACTCCAGGGACACTTAAAGGGTCCTTTGTACCCGCCCGCAGGAAATTGGGGGGCTGGGAGGGAAGGAGTTGAAAATACATGTTTGGTATCAAAAATAAACACTTGGGTGTGGCAGGAAGATTCCCCCCAAATCCCTTCCTTCCCACCCACCCACCTCAACAGATATAGGAAGAGATACCTCCCTCTCCCTTATTGAAAAGCCCCATTTAAAAATAGATTATACTATCAAAATGGCAGGGGATAGGAGACAGGGAGACCTGGAGTACTGGGTGGAGGGGTCCCCCAGACGGGGACCACCTCCCAAGAAAACCCTCCATTGGGAGGTAACAGGCAGGACCCCAGGAAGTTTGGCAGACAAAGGAATGGCTTCTCAAGGGGGAGAAGAATAAAAGGGATGTTTCTCCCTGGCCAAAAGGTTAGTTGATAAAAGGACAAGCTGTCTGAGAGAGAGGTTAGAGAGGTGGAAATTCAAATTCCAAGGGTGCAATTTCTCCTTGGCCAGGACTCCCAAAGTATGAAACTATAGGAATTCTTCCTGGACATTTAGTATGGCCAGGAATAACAAAATGAAACAAAGTAGCTGTTCTACCCACACCCCAATATGTAGACAGGGCTCCCTCATCTCCCCAAGGGCAGGCCGAGAAATAAAGAAAGAAAGGTCTTTCTCCAGCCAGACCCTGATTGTCTTGCCTTGGGGAAAAAAAGAGTAGGGAGATGGGGGAGATGTCTTAACTACTCCCCTAAAAGAATTGGGCCAGGCTCCTCCCAGTGGCCTTCAAAAAATAAATAAATAAACCATCCCTACCACTGCAGTAGGAGACGAATAAGGGCGGCCACTGGGGGACTGACGAAGAAGAGAGAAATGGTGTTTTCCACGGATGAGTTAGTGTAAGAGATCCTTCTTCCCAGGAATCCCACCCCACCACAACCAGAGCATGAGTCTGTCAGATGAACTGTTTCTCCTTGAGATGGTTGGCTGGAGAGAAGTCCAGGGACATGGATGGAGTGACCCCAGAAGGGGCAGTAGTGGTGGTAGTCATGGCTTCTGGGGCCCTGGGGAGAGCACCACGGGGGTCGAGAGGCCATCCACGCTGATGGAAGGGATGTGCACATGGGCGCTGCCACTGGATGGAAACTGGGAGCAAAAATGGAGAGGTCATAGATGGAAGCCATGCTACTCTTGCCCTCTCCAAGATTGCGGGGAGGAATACTACCTGGAAGGAGAGTTTGGCCGGGCTACGGGGTGCGATGGGACTCAGGGTGCTCCAGAAGTGAATGCTGGGGGGTAGCGAGCTGGGTGTCAGCAGCACCGGGGTCTGTATGGAAAGGTTGGTCAGAGCTCAAGTGAGCAGAAGGCAGGTGTGGGAAGATGAAAGGAACTTGGTCTTATCCCACTACATTTTCCCAGACTTTATACAGTCACTCCTCAAGTTTGTTTATTTTTTATTTTTTTCAATTAGATTTATTCCTCAAGATTATAGACTGAGACTATATTTACTAAAGCTATGTCCATGAAATCCCTCAAACTCTACACAGACATCCCTTCCCAACTCCTCAGAGTCCACTTCCTGTTGCTGAGACCACACTGGACGAGACACTCAACCAAGCTCTACCCACAGGCTGCTCTCAAGCCTCAGGAGTTACTATCACAATAGCTCAGGGTCTATGCAAATCCTGGAATATAAAGCCCCATACCACCCAGGAAACAGCTCCCACAGAAAGCTTCCAGGCGTCTTACTCCCACACCTACAAAGTCCCCAGATCTGCCTTTCCTAAAGTCCCATCCAGTCCAAGCCTCAGCACAGTCAATCACTCTGGAAGATTCTACCCTCTTCAGAGATAACCATATTTATTTATCCTATTATGTTGGATGTCACTCATCCATTATGTGCTAATCCCATCCCTCCCAGCTGCTAGCCACACCCTTATACAGGGACTCACCAATGTGTGCGTAGGTAACAGAGATGGTGTCAGTGCCGGCCCCGGTGCCTGCAGACCAGAGCCAGTTCCTGATCCTGGAGTCCGTTCAGGTCCTGGTCCACCCAGCAGGCTCGGGCTGAGTGGAAGCTCTAGGTCCCGGGGCTTCCGACCTTTCTGTGGCTGAGTGATGTCAGGGGTGGAGACTTGTGCTGTAGCCTCCATAACTGGGGGCAGTCGGGAGGGCACACCCTCTACAGGAGGGACTTCCGGCTCAGCCTTGGCAGCTTCTGGCACAAATCCCACTTCCCCAGCAGCTTCCAACTCTTCCTTGGGCCCCTCCACCTTCACCTCTGGGGGAAGTGGTCGGCCCAAACCAGGCTCCACATTTAGCTCTTCCGATTTCAGGTTTGGAACCTCTGGTGGAGTCAGGATAACCTAGGAAAGGAGAGGGCACAAGGTTAAAGGTTATCACGAGGTAGAGAAACTGTCTCCTGTAAGCCATTCAATGATTTCCCTGAGAGATGGGCCTTGGTACTGGGAACATGACTAGCTATTAGGGCAGGTCCTCCAACAGGACATGGGGCTTCTTAAAGGAAGTGGAACTTTCTCTGGGGTAGGTCTTCATATGAGAAAGGAAATCTAGGGTAAATATCTGATAGGGGAAGAGCTCCTGATATCAGTCTCAGTCTTGAGAACAGAAGTTCTCAAAAATCTACTTTAAAGACCAGTAGCACCTTTTTCAAACTCATTAATAATGCAACTTTTTGCATTCCACTCTCAAATCCTGTTAATCAGAAACTCTGAAGGTGGATCCCAGAAATCTGGCTTACTAAGCTATCTTGTTGATTTTGACGAGCACTGAACAATAAGGACCAGTGCATTAAATAATTACACTCAGAGCATGTACTCCATATTGGGTAACTACTAATTGTAGCACATTTGTTCTTCCTTCTCAGGATTTGCATAGCTCTCCTCCCCACCTCTTTCTAAAGCTCATGTCTTGTCCTCTTTCCACCATTATGGCCCTTAACAGGATTTCTCTCTTCTACCAGTCCCAGACCTCATTTCAGAATGTGGTCTCCTTACCCACCCCCACTGACTCTCCAACTTACCTGCAGAGGCAGGCCCGCGTCTTCTGCCTCCAGACAGGCTTCCAAGGGGTTTGGACTGGTGCTCCTGCTCACTGAGGCGGGCACTGCTCCTCCTGCAGAGGTGGCGTTGGGGAGCACCGAGGCAGGCCGAGGATGAGGGGGTGGCTGTGGCTGTAGCGACTGGATGGTGAATGTGGAATAGAGGCCCGAGCGCATGTATTCATTACGGCTGCTGCGTGCCAAACCGCCTGGGCCTACCATTCCTGCACCCTTGGGTGTGCCTGGCTTTCCAGAGGCATTGTCCCCAGAGGCTGCATGTACAGCAGCAGGGGCCACATTTGCCACTGTAGAGGCTACAGACGCCTCAGGCTGGGGCGGGCAGTCCTCTGTAGAGCACCGTGCAACATCAGGGTAGGACACAAACTTGTAGACGAACTTCTGGCCACTCACCTTGCGGATGATATTCTGGGGAGGGGAAAGACAGAATCATAGGCCTTGGAGCGAGAGAGAGGAGGGTGGAAGGAGGACACTGATGGGTATTTCTCTTCTGGCATCTTTCTTCCTACTTGTTTCCTCTTCGCTCATCTGTTTTTCAGTTTGTGGGCTTCTCTATTTTCCTGTCTATATCTCCTCCTTTTCTTCCATCTCCCAAGTTTATCCCCCTTCTCTATTTCCCCCTCCAAAATTCTTTTTTCCGTATCACATTTTTCTTTCTGGCTCAAAAAACTGTAAGTTAACAGCGTTGGGTTGGGGTGGTTGCCAGGACATAGTTTTGGAGATTAGCTACTGCAATAAGACAGAAAAATGAAGTAACTGATCTAAATGTTGGCAGACTACATTACTATAGGCAAATGGAGTAATAAACTGTTGATATAGAAAAGCATTTAAGGCTATTGACACAGACATGGAACAAGGCAAGGTCACCTCTGAAAGACAGGGTGAGGCCTCATCAATACTGTTGTGGAAAGTAAGTAACTGACAGCAATTAGAAAAGAACATTAAGATACTGATGTAAATACTGGGAGAAGAGTCTCTGAGATGGCTTGTGGGGGTCACAGAGCATGCTTGGGGGTATTTCACAACATGCCTAATCTGGAGGGTCTCAGGGATGTTCTGGTGGTCTCAGAATGCAGAATGAGACCACCTCATTATTAACATTGTGTTGGAAGTTTAAGTTACAGAAATAAACGATTAAAATGGAATATAAACCATAAAATGGCATAAATATCATAAATTATTAATGATGTGAAACACAGGTATAGGGCTATTGGGGGGGTAAGAGGAATATGGGGCATTAGGACATTCTGTGGCACTCTTATGCTAGCCAGGTATGTCACAAGGTTGGCTTATGTTTCTCGGAAAAGCAACACAAAGGGATATTCACTAACATTGTTTTGGAAATTTCAGCTAAGGAAACATGATAAAATAAAATGGTATAAATACTGAATGGAAGAAACATCCAGTGTTGGTCTATGGGTCTGAGAAGACAAAATGAGGAAAATCTAAAATTTTAGCTGTAAGACTAAGATGATAAAATAGTTTATGTAAATGCTGGGATGGAATAGCATTTCTCTGGAAATTCCAGAGGATGGAGTGAAGAGCTGGCTCTATATGTTGTTCCAGAGGCTGTAGCTAAAGGAATAAGGGAAAAATGGAAAACAATTGATCAAAAATGTTTCGGGTTCCAGAGAATGAATTAAGGTTAGAATAGCACTGTCAGAGTGTTTTTAGGTATAAGGATAAGATGAAAGAATCTAGAGTAAGATAAGACTATTAAATAAACAGGGGATCCCATCACTGTTCCACAAGCTCTAAAGGACATGATGAGAACTGTCATTGTTAGCACTGTTCTCAAAGTTTGGGTTATAAGAACAAGGCACAGAATAAGAGAATGGTGGGGCAGCACTGTCTGGGGGATCACAGCGTAGGATGAGGAGCAGTCAGTATTAACACTGCTATAAAGCTTTTAGCCAAATCAATAAGACAAGAAAATATAATAACTGAGATAAATGCTTGGGGGTCCAATATTGGTTTGAGTATACCAGAGGATGGGATAAGAAAGGGTAAATTTTAATACTGCTTTCAACATTATAGTTACAGGAATTAAGAAAATGAAATTTATTTTTCTTTTTTGTGGTACTGGGGATTAAACCTAGGGCCTTGTGCATGCTAGGCAAACACTCTACTACTGAGCTACATTCCTCATTCTTGAAAATGAGCCAGGAGTGGTGGCACTTGGGATGTTGAGGCAAGAGAATCACTGTGAATTTAACAGCCTGAAATACATAGTAGGACCCTGTCTCATCACCCACTCCCCCCAAAAAATACTAGTCCTGAAAATGAAATTTCTGATATAAATTTCAGGGGGTCCCAGGATTGGTTTGAGAGGCCATACCTTGTCATAGTAGTACCGCAAAGCCCGGCTGAGCTTGTCATAATTCATGTTGGTCTTGTTCTTGCGGAGTCCCCACAGCCGGGCCACCTCCTCTGCATCTACCAGTTTGAACTCACCACCATCCCTCGAGGTCCAGGAGATGATATGGCCATTGCCTTGCTCTCTCAGCAGCTGCAGCAGAAACTGCCACAGGGTCACAGATGGGTCCATCGCTGGGGGAGTGCTCACGCCATCCCAGGGGTAGCTGGAGGGCAGACAACTCAGAACTGAGAGGCTGTGGGTAGATGAGGAGGCAAAGGACAGGAAAAGGATGATTTCTTTCTTGTTATCTTGTCTCCACCTCTGTCCCCAAACCCTACCACCATCTCTAAAGTACTTTTATACAAATGTCTAAGCTCCCCTGTTTGGCTTTGGATGCTTCCTGTTATGTGATGAGACTTTTATGGATCTGAGGATGGTGTGAATGTATTTTGTTTTTTTATTTTTTATTTTTTTAAATTTTATTATTATTTTTTTTTGGTACCAGGAATCAAACTCATGACCTCGAGCTTTCCAGGCAGGCACTTACACCACTGAGCTAAATCCCTAGCCCTGTGAATGTATTTTGTGTGTGGGACAAATGCAAATCTTTGCAGACTAGAGGCCAGACTGTAGTTGGCACATAACACTGTCTGGGCCCCCAAAGATGTTCATAACCTAATCCCTGGAACTTGTGTGTTATGTTGTAGTACATAGCAAAAAGGAACTTTAGATGAAATTAAGATTACAGATCTTAAAAGCAGAAGAGGGAGGCAGAAACAGCCCAGACATGGGGTGGAAGAACAGGTGGGAGAGATTCCAAGTGTGACAGGGACTTGAACTACTCACTGACACTAGAAATGGAGAAAGGGGGCTCCAAGCCAAGGAATATGGGCAGCCTCTTAAAGCTGGAATGACGCTCAGCTAAAAATCAGTAAGGAAACGGGGCCCTCCGTCCTACAACTCAAGGAACAGAACTCTGCCAACAATCCAAATGAGCAGCAGGAAATGCTTTTCCCCTGGAACCTCCAGAAAGGACCAAGCCCTGCCAGCATGTTGGTTTTAGCCTGATGAAACCAGTATTTGATTTCTGACCTACAGGGCTATCAAAAAATAAATACATTGTGTTAAGCTGCTAAGTCTGAGAAGAATTTATTACAGCAAAACTACAAAACAAGCACATACCCCCACTTGACCTTTAACGTTTGCATCTTCTACCACATCAATGTCAAGAGGGAGGCATGTCAGGAGGCATTTTTTGTCAGACCCTTTCAAATGGTGTTCACTGTGTATAGGGCTCTCTTCCTTTGCTTAGCAGACTTCCTCATCTTTTAATTCTTAGCCCAAGGGCTAATAATTTCATATTTCCTTTATAAAGCTTTTCTGAAACTAATGACATGTTTTTTGTCTACTCCTCTCACCTGTCACTTCATTTTGTTTGTTTTTTTGCAGTGCTAGGGATAAATCCAGGACCTTTCACATGGTCTACCATTGATCTCTAATTCTAGCCCCTATTCTTCTTGAGTACAGCACTAACATATATGGATTGCTTGATAGATGTCAGGAACTGCTCTAAGCAAAGAGGCAATATGGCCTAATGGACAATTGCCCAGGATCCAGTACTAGACTGCCAGGTCCAAATCCTGGGTCTGCCACTTATTAGCTGTATGACCCTGGGCGTGTTTTTATTTTTAATTAATTAATTAATTTTTTGGTATTGGGGATTGAAACCAAGGCCTTTGCACTGAAGTATATTCCCAGCCCTTTGCG
This sequence comes from Cavia porcellus, assembly GCF_034190915.1. NCBI lineage: Eukaryota > Metazoa > Chordata > Mammalia > Rodentia > Caviidae > Cavia > Cavia porcellus. Next base: position 19,251,615 of record NW_026947486.1, read on the forward strand.
TTTGATTTTTGATACAGAGTCTTGCCAAATCATTAATTTGCCCAGCAGGTCTCAAATTTTTAATCCTCCTGCCTCAGCCTCCCAGAGTATGGGGATCACAGACATATGCAACCACCTCTGGCTACCTTGGGTGTAATCTTTAATCTCTTGGTAACTTAAATTCTCTCATCTGTGAAATAGGGATAATGACATGCCCATCTGTGAAATAATTATTATGTGGATTAAATATGCCTGTGGTATGATAAGTTCTAACAAAATTAATTTCTGATTTGTTCATAATTCCTTGTCCACTACCCTAAAATCCATAAAGCTCTCAAAAGCTTCTCTGTAACTCTTTTGGCAGCAAACTCTGATTTAATACAAAACTACGTTCTTTCCAGTCTTTATTCATCCTCACTTAATGTGGATGTTCATACATTCTGCTGCAGAAATATGAATCTAGCCGATGACAGAGCTTGCTGAGAGTGTTATGTAACATATCATATGTACACCAGGTTACCTTTCTAGAATCTGAAAAATTTGCAGTTTTGAAACACATCTGGCCCCAGGGGTTTTGGATAAGGGCATGAAGACCTGAACTGTTATTTTTTTGTAGGCAGTGACTCATTTACCCTTCATCTTGACTCTGGAACGTAGATATTTCTATTATCACTAATTCATAGATGAAGCAGCAAAATGTCTAAGTGACTTCCACATGCCATACACCTGTAGGTGACAGGGGCAGAATTTGGGCCCAGCAATGAGGTCTAAGCTTTTTGCCATTGGGCTACACTACCCTCACATGGATGGCTCTCTCCTGGCACATCTCTCAGAGAACATACTTTTCCCTGTCAAGCCACCAATGCTTTTTCCTGGCAACAAACTGGGAATCAACACAAGCCTCTGGCTCCCCAAGGGAATAATTTTTGTCAATTAAATGACCACTTTCCTTGGATTGTTGGATTAAGAATAAACCTTCTAAATCAGAAGGTACTTAAGAACCTCCCTCTATTATTTATGGCTTTGCTCTTTAATCTGCAGTGAAATATACAATATGATCCTCTTACATCCATTCCAAGTACACTAATTCCAAGTACACTAACAGTGGTCTGAGACAACTGTGGTAGACAGTAAGCCATGGAGTGCCAGATTCAAGTCCTTTCCACACAGACCTCCCTGTATTTTATTTTAAGGCTGGCTTTTCTCAGAGGCCCAGAGAGTTCAGTGTGACTCCTGGTGGTGAAAACAGACAATTTTTCCTAGTTTCTCTGAGCTTCTGCAGAATCTCTTGGCTATGTGAAATCCAATGATTTCCAACCTCAACAGCACACAGGTTGTTGTGTTTTGCTTATTTCACTTTTCTCACTTGACCCCTAGGAAATCTGCCTTAGTCAGATGGGTTTATTTCCCTTCACTTGATTCACTAAACAAGCTTTCATTGAGTGCCTACTGTGGGCCAAGTGCTGGGATATAGCCATAGACACAACAGATAAGAATCCCTGTTCTAGCCAGGCACAGGTGCTGTTCACTTGTAATCCCAGGACTGTAGAAGGTTGAGGCAGGAGTGTGGCAAGTTCAAGCCCAGCCTGAGCAATTCAGCTGGGGATGCAGCTCAGTGGGAAAGTCCTAGGTTTGATCCCCCGTACCACAGCGGTAGGGGTGGTGGTGGTGGTGGGGAGGAGGAGGAAGGAAGAAAAAAAATGAACTCTTTCTCTGGCCCTGTATAGTGGTATAGGACTGCAATCCCAGCATTCAGGAAGTAGGAAGATCATGAGTTTAAGGACAGCCTGAGCTACACAGGGAGATCTTGTCTCCAAATAAAAAAGAATCCTTGATTAAGGAAAACTCACATTTTGGTGGGGCAGACAGACAAGAAATGAGGCAAACAAGTCAGGAGTATGGTAGAAGGTGATAAGGATTAGGAGAAAAGAATCAAGTAGGGAAGGAGTGGCTGTTTTTTCCAAAGTCAGTTAGTGGAGTCTATCCATTGAGAACCAACATCTAAGATCTGAAGGAGGGGAAGGAGCTAGGGCACTGTCAGCCTTGGACTGCAGGTGAGACAGGAGCCATGAGAGGGTTATGAATAGAAAGGTGACAGCCGGTGACTTGGATTTTAACAGGGTCTCCTTGACTCTTTGGGCTGAAGAGGCTACTGCAGTTGCCCAAGTGAGAGACTGGAGGTAGCTATGGAAATGCTGAAAAATAGTTAGGTTCTGGTTAAAATCTGCAGACAGAGAACAGAGATGTGTAGACAAGATTGCATGGCAGAGAGAGACAGGAGTCCAGAGTGACCTTGGTTAGTGGCCTGATCACCTGGAGGATGGTTGGTGATATGATCAAGTGAGAAGGCTGCACTAGCGGTGAAGAGGTTCTGAGGGGACATCAGGAGGCCAGTTTTGCAGAAGGTCAGCTTCAGAAGTTCATTACACAACAATGGGTATGCTATGTATAACATTAACTTAAAAATATGAAGCAGTCATACAGCCAATACAGTATACAGTATACTGCACACTGTTTTTTAATCAACCTATTTACGCTTAAAAGCACCTTACAGATGGTTTTTCATGTTTTCCCCATTTTCCAGATGAGGCACTGGAGGTACACAGAAGTTAAGTAACTTGCCCAAGGCCATAGAGCTGGAGGATGCCAGAGCCAAGAGTCAAACCCAAGTAGCATGGCTCCAGTCAGCAACCCAAGCCATTTTATACCAGCTGTGTATGAAAAGAAATGTGAAAGAATAGGACCCTAGAGGGTAACACGGATGCTGCTTACACACAGGGTGAGCAGGAAGGGTGTCCCTGAGAAAGTGACATTTGACCCAAAGGTGGGAAGGGACCATGGCATGCTGACACATGTGGGAAGGGGCTCTCAGGCACAGAGAACAGCATGTCCAAAGGCTCTGAGGTCGTCACTCTGTACTATTCAGTTAGCAGGGAGCTCCTATCTCTGAGGATAAGCACTCACTGTTCTGCCTGTGAGGAGGGCTGTTCCCTCTCCTAACAAACTCTATTATGCAATCAAGTCCCAGTACCTCCCAGGCAGAATTAATTCTTCCTCTGCATGATCCAACACACCAAGGAACCTGTCTGCCCTTGTAAATCTAGCTCTTCTCTGTGGGTTGTCAGCCTCATACCCTTCTGCCCTGTACTGTTTGTGGGGCCTTGAGAAACTTGCTCAACTTCTCAGGGCCTGTTTGTTCATCTGTGAAATGGGGATATCTGACTCTTGAAATCGAATATTCTCAAAAATACATCTACCTTCATAGGCTTTCATGAGGTTTAAATGAATGTGTCAATATATGAAAAGGACTTTGAAAAGTTTCTTTGGCCATGGTAATCCTCCAAGAAATGTTAGCCATTAGCTACTGCGTCAAACTTCTCCCTCCCCCTAAACACTGTTGAAACACCATGGCCTATGGCCTACACCACCTGGCTTCCATCACCTCTGTGGCCTCATTTTCTATTCCTCCCTTTACTTTGCTCCAGCTATACTGGCCTCCTTCATGGTCCTTGAATGTAGCAGGCACAATCCTACCCCCCAGGGCCTTTGTACAGCCTTTGGCTGTTCCTTCCGTCTGGTAAACTCTTTCCCTTTCTAATGTGCCATGTCCTATAACTTTGATCACCCCAATTCTCTAGTCCTATCTACCCTATTATATTTCTTTCTTCCTAGGACTTGTCTAATGTACTACCTAAACTTACTTGTTTATTTGTAATATAGACTGTCTTTCTCATTTTTAATAATTGTCTGCTGCTGTGCAGGGAAGGGATTTCTGCCTATCCACCCTACCTTGCCCCTAAAACAATGCTTGGTACTCACTAGGTGTGCAGTAAGTATTTGAATAGTCCACATTAACATTTTAATTAGTTATCTTATCTTTTCTCCATCTGACCCCACAGAGTTGTCTGAAACAATCATTTTCTCCATTTACTCATGGTTTAGATTTTTCTCAAGCACCTACTGTATATATTTTCAAGTTCTCAAGGAGCAATGGATAACCAGACAAAACCTGTAAGTCCTCACAGGCAGTGACAGACAACATGCAAACTGTACAGTGTGGCAGACAATGACAGAGGGCAAAATGACACAGCAGGGAAGGGGCCTGAGCCCTGCTGGTGTATAAGATCAGATGGTCAGGGGGATGCTGACTTTTAAAAAAAGCACAAATAGCATCCTTAGAAACATTTTTTATACATGTGCCTTTATACAGTGTATTTCAAGCACCACAGTGTGATGAACACATGCTTTACTGAAATAACACCACCTAGATGCAATGAAGTGCCCTTAGAAACATCTTTTCTCTCCGTGCCTTCAAAGTATTATACATCACACTTTAGTGAACAGATTCGTTCAATGAAATAACACTCACCTTATTCATAAATCAACTGGTATTCTTGGAAATATTTTTTATACATGTGTCTTCATGCATTGTGCTCCCTATGCCAGAATGTGGTGAACACACTCTTTAGGGGCTGGCATTTGAACAGAGCCCTGGAAGGAATCATGCCAGCACACAGGAGTAGCTTGGAGGCAGAATGAACAGCCAACACAAAGACCTCGAGGCTGACCCACGCCTGCTGGGTTGAGGAGCATTTAGTGGGAGGCCAACATTACTGCAGCACAGCTCTGGGGTGTAGGGCGATGGAGGTAGGGCCAGAGAGGTGACTTGCTTTACTTACAGGTATTCCTTATTTGCACTGGAGGGGATTCCAGTTCTGATGCTCCCATTTTAGAAATGGGGAAACAGGTGCAGGGAGAAAGTAGTGAAATCATTTATCCAAGGATATGGCTCCTAGCATGGAGCTGGGTGGGTGGATGTTGAGGCCAGGTGTGGAACAGACAGCTCTGCGGACAGAGGGAAAAGCCAAACAAAAGTCTGAAGATGGGAACTAATTTGGCTTTTTAAGGAATAGGGCCTCATGTGAGGAGTAAGGAAATAAGAGAGAAACCTCAAAAATGATCCTGTGCCTGAATATTTACTGGGGCCATCTTTGAGTAAGGTATTTAACCTCCCTATACCCCAGTTTCTTCAGTATTATCTCATACAGTTGTGATGAGGATTAAATGGGCTTGTGAATATATAAAATACTCTGCCTGGTACATAGCAGATGCCCAATAAATGTAACCTCACATTGGCATTTTCATCAATATCTCTAATGTATTTATTTGCTTACTGCAGTGAAGCAGAGTGCCTTCGGGGTTAAGAGCATCTGAGAGGGAGTCTGCGCTACAGTAAAAAGCCCTGGGCTCAACAAGTACAGAGGCTGATCTAAGAGATGAGAGGCTGGGAAGATCACAGACTGATCCAGCACAAGATTATAGGAGGATATGGTATGTGGGGTTTTTCGGGGAGTGGGGTGGGGGAGAAGTGTGTGTGTGAAAGCAAGGACAGGGGGAGTAAACAGGCCAAGAAACATATCACTAGAAAGATAGGAGGTTACCGTGTATCTTCTGCCGAGGTGAGTAAACAGGTCAAGAAACATATCACTAGACAGATAGGTGGTTACAGTGTATCTTCTGCAGAAAAACTTACTGGAAAAGCCATCACAGCGATTAAAAGGAGAGAGACAAGGTCACACTGCAAATGAAAACGTATAAAGCACCAAACTGACCCATTATTAAAAGAAGGGGAAATGCCCAAGGACGGGAGTCTACAAATAAGGGAGAGTCAGGGCAATGGATTAATAACTGGGGGAATGTGAACACAACATGTAGACTGATCCACTATAAGATGGGGTGGGGTGGGGGGAAGCCATGGTTTGATGCATTGGGGTTGGAGGTGTCAGAAATAAGAACCCAGAGGGACTCATCGTTGGGGGGAGGGCCTTACGGCGTTACAGATTGATTCACTAGAAGGAAGGGGTGCAATAAACAAAGCTACAGACAGTTCTCCTGAAAGTTGAAGCTTGGAGAAATACAGACACTCAGATGCCCGTACTATTAAAGGGGTTGGGCAATGCTGCAGACTGGTACTAAGTGAGGAGTGGGGAGACAAGACCATGAAGGACGAGTCCACTGTAAGTTGGGGTGGAAAGAAATATAAGCACGCAGACCAATCCATTACAGAGCGGGAGAGGGAGGTTGGGCCACGGTCAGATCCAAAACAAGAGGCGAAGGGAGGGGGCAATGCCACACGCAGGTCCACCAGCCTTGGCGGTGGGGAGCCCAAAACCAGCAGGCCACCGGCCAAGCCACATCCCCCACGCGGGGGCGAAAAGGATATATGGGGTCACGGATAGGGCCCTTCACTCTCCAGGCCCTGGGCTCACCTGTGCCTGGTGCAGTGGCGGCGTAGGCAGCTCCGGGGGGCGGGGGCTCCATACGCAGCCCCACCGCCCCCCAGGCCTGGGTTCCGAGGCGGCGGCGGCGGCGGCTGCGGCGGCGACGGCAGCAGTGCCAGTGCTGGCGGCTGCGGCGACAGGAACACCTAGAAGCCACCCCTGCGTTTCCCCACCGCTCACGTGGGCCCTTAGGGGAGGAGCCAAGCGACCCGCCGCTCGCTGATTGGCCAAATACCTTAGCTCTACCGCACAGTTTCGGGGGGCTAGGGGCCGGGTCCTAACCCACAGAGCTACATCATGATTGGCTCAAAGGGAAATGATGGACCGCGGCCGGTCGATAGAGTCCGGGTGAAACGGGCTTTGCCTCACTGGTGCCCCACGCTGATTGGCTCAACGAAGACTGCTAGGGTGTGAGCGATTTACAAGGCTTGGGAGATGCCCACTTCACATAGATTGGCCTAAGGAGAAATTGATGGCAGTCAGCCCGCCTATGAAGAAGGGGGTAAGTGGGTTCTGTTTTTAGCTGATTGGAGGACTAGAGACTCCTAGACAGCTGCCAAAATACCTAACAGGCAATGCTGCACGCCACGCCGCTCAGCGGAAGCAGGACTTTTATAGAAATGGGCAGAACAGCAAGCAGGAAGAGGGTGGGGCCAAAGCCTGCGTAGGCAGGCAAGGGTAACTGTATGGTGATTGGCGAGAAAAGACGAATTTAGAATTAACAGAGGTAGGCGGGATGGCTGTCAAGACTAGCAAAATTCTTTGAATGGCAGAAACTAAATGTCTACAAGGAAGGCAGGGTCCAGTAGGGCTAGAGGGCAGAACCTGGCTCTTTTGGAGGTTAGCAGGACTCAACCTAGAATGGGGCTGGAACAGGAAGGGCAGGATCTGTGCCTGTTGATGTAAGCTGGATCCATTTAGAAGCAGGGCCAGGACCAAGGTCAGGCTGAGACAGGTATGAATTATTTAGGGTACCTAAGAAACTACTGGAGTGTGGAAGGGAAACAACGTCAGAAGTGATATGCTGATGACCATGTGAACAAGCCTCTATCTTGAATTCTCTACTGCATTTCAAAAGGTGGTGTCCCAGAAAAGGAAGAGTGAGATGGGGCCCAGGTTGTCAAGGTGACAGAAAAGTGGGTAGAACAAAAAGTCAAAGCAAATACTGTCAGTGAGCTGGAGGAAAGACTTCTGGATACTTTAGATTTCTAGATACTGAATCTGGTCTCCCAGTAATTTTGTGATTTAGAAAGTAGGAACCTTGGAAACCAGCAAGGGTTAGGGGGAAAAGAAGGGCCACTTGACTCAAAGGCATTCAAGTTCTTTAATGTCACACGAGGACTAGAAGAAGAAATCAAAGGTGAGATGTCTCTGGAAAGTTCTGCAGGCCTTGTAGTTCTCTAAGCCCCTGCAAAAGAGGACAAACGATACTAAACTGACGGTTTGGCTCCATGCCTCACTGTGGCCTTGCTTTGACTCCCCCTCCTTGGCTTCAGTTTAAAGGGAAAGATGGTCTTTCCCTTCTTTGGCTTTCTCCCTTTTCCAAGTGACCATCCTAAACACATCTAGAGAGAGGGTCTGGCAGTGGAGTGAGTTGCTCTCACCTCTAGCAACATGTGGATATGGGCCTTGATATTCATGGAGTCCTTGGTGAGGCTGTTGCTGAGCCTGGAGAAAAGAAATAAGAAAGGGCAAAGTGGACCCCACTGAGGGTTATAAGGATGACCCTTCCTCAGCATTTCAAGAACTATCTGCATTTTTGATGACTTCCCCCTGGCCAGGTTCTATGCAGAGATGGCTAGCCACCATCTGGACCTCATGGATTCAAAGATGACTGAATGCATATTGTATACCAGGCCGTTTTAAAGTGCTGGGAATATGACAGCAAACAAAAATTCCAACCTCAGAGATCTCAAATTCTTGCTATGAGAGACAAATATATGATGTAATAAAATACATGGTAGGCCTGGGATTTAGCTCAGTGGCATTAAGTGCGTGCCTGGCAAGCATGAGGTTGTGAGTTCGATCCCTGGTACCAAAACAACAACAACAAAACAACCTAAAAAACAAAACAAGTAAAAAACAACAAAGATGAACATAAAATAAAATACATAGTATGTCAGATGGTTGTAAGTACTGTACAAGAAAAAAATGGAACAATGAAGGAGGATAAGTAGTTAAACAGAGCATTTAATTCAATATTTAAAGAAAGGGAAGAAATTAATATTGTGATTATATGCCACATGTGTTCCACACATAGGGGGCAGCCAATACAAAGGCACCAAGATGGGCATGTGCCTGACATGTTTGAAGAAGAATAAATGAAAGGGTACTGTTAGAGGTGAGGTCAGAGCGTAAGGAGAGAGGCAGATCTTGGCTTTTATACCTTGGCTTTTATACCAAGTGAGGGTTGTGAGCAGAGAGGGAAACTGACTGGGATTTAGGAGGATTCATCCGGCTTCTGGGCAGAGAAGTGACTGAGAATAAGGAGCTAATGTGAAGACAGAAGTGTACTGAAGGGAATACTGCAATAGGCTGGGTGAGAGATGGAGGGTCAGGTGACAGTGGCAGCTGTTAAGGTAGTAAAAAATAACTGAATTTGGGATTATTTTGAAGATAGAGCCAACAGGATTTATCAAAGGTTTGGACATCAGGTGTGAGACAGGACTCACGGAGGAGGCCAAAGTGTAAGGAACTGGGAAGTTGGAGTTGCCTGCAACCACCCTAGCCCTGCACTTCTGGGTTATACAAACCAGTTGGTTCCTTTTGTTTAAGGCTGTTTGGATCAGGCCTCAAGAAAAAGGATCTTGGGGATTTAACTCAGCAGCATAAGTGCCTGCCTGGCAAGGAGGAAGTTGTGAGTTCAATCCTTGGTACAAAAAAATCTCAGCTGGCAGTGGTGGCACACAGCTATAATCCTAGTACTCAGGATGCTGAGGCAGGAGGATCTTCATGAATTCGAGGCTAGCCTAGGCTACATAGTGAGACCCTGTCTCAAAAAACAAACAAATGAATAACCAAAAAGAGTGGTCTTTAAAAAAAATGCCTGAGAGGCAGGAAAGAGGAGGAGCAGCTAGAAGATAAAAGTGTTAGACATTCAGTGAATGGTAAAGGGAGGTGATATATGATAAGGTTCAAGTGATCAGAAGGGGCTAGCTCAAGCAGAGTCTTGAAAATATGACAAAAAATGTGAATTCTATTGTGCTGAGCTATCTGTCAATATAGGACTCAATTTGAAGTATAAATAAAACTAATAATGTATAAGAAATAAATAATAATGAGCTAGGATGTTAAGTTGGAAAAAACATATATGAGCCTAATATATACCAGCATCTCGCAAATCTATATTGCTAATCCAGACTTCTCTCCTGCACTTGACTTGGGAGTTTTAATTACATCTTCAAAAAATCCACATCAGTGTTTAATAATTTCATAATTTCCAGACTAAATTCCTGATCTTCCTCTCCTAATTTGCTCCTCTCCGCTTCTTAATCTCAAACAATGGAAACTCCATGGTTCTAAATTGCTCAGTAAACACTTAGATCCCCTTCTCATTTTCTCTTTTTACCTGTGCTAAGGATGGAACCCAGGGCCTCATACATGCTAGGTAAGTGCTCTACCTTTGAGCTGCACCCACAGCTCCAAGACTCCTCTCTTTTTCTCACACCTCACATCCAATCATTCATTCTATGTAAAATCAGTGGCTTCATCCTGGGCAATGCTTCCAATCTCTGTCATAGGCTCTTTGCCTGTAGCAGTGTCAACATTTTTACTTGTTTATGGCCTGTCTCCTTTAATTGGAAGGTCAGCTGCACAGTGGTAATAATTTTTAGTCTGTTTTATCTCCTGCTGTATCCCCAGAAACCAGAATGATGTATGACAGAATAGACATCCAAAGGATGTTGAATAAATAAAACAAAAGACTACTTCACCCAAAGGAACCTGAAGTTCTCAAAAGACATCTGAGTTTATGTTTAAGGACACCAAGTAAAACACGGTGTTCTTGCTGGAGACCATCTACACTTACAAGAATATCTGGGATAGTACTCAAAAATCTTAAGAATGGACTTTATCAGCATCTAAGGGACAATTTGAACATCAAAAAAGAAAAAAAATTAGTTAATGGTACAAGATTAGTGTATAAAATACTCAGTTCACTTCAAAGGAAATAAGAGGGCTGATGGTATAGCTCAGTGGGAGAGTATGTACTTAGCATATACAAGGTCCTGAGTTACCCCTCAGCACCAAAAGAAAAAAAGTAGAAAAGATTAAAATACAAAGTTCATCAAATGCTAATTATATACAAAAGATAAATTTAGTCCATTACTACTGATTTCATAAAGCAATATTAAAATTCATGTTTATGCTTTCTTCTATAATTACATTTCTATATATAAGATGTGTATGTGTTCTTCTTTCTGTGTAATCACAAAAAAAGCATACACGGAGACATTTTTTTTTCTTCAAACAGAGAACTATACTAAGAACGGGTTATAAAATAACCAAAAAGAAAGTTTATTTACAAAGTAACCGAGTATTTCAAATAGGAGAGCCAGCTACAGACTCAAATCCTCATCTTCTAGAAAGATTAAATTTTTAGACAGTTTCTCAGAAAGCAATATGAGGTTCAACCACTATTTTCATGACACAAAACACCCAGATCAATATTACAAAAAAAGCAAAAGAGACAGACATGAACAATTTAAAATATCTCATTTGGGGGAACGACATAAAATTTCAAAAAATTAAAATCTACTATTTTTTTTGTCTTTTTGAGACAGGGTCTCACTATGCAGTTCAGGCTGGCCTTGGGCTCACTTTGTAGCCCAAGTTGGTCTCAAACTTGCGATGATCCACCTGCCTCAATGTCCCAAGTGATGGGATTACAGGAGTGTGCCACCATGCCCAGCTAAATTAAAATCTATTTGAAAGACCCAAAAATCCTGTGACAAAAGAAGGAAAGCTTTGTTATAAGAATTGGACTTGCTCTAAAGGGCCACCAATTCAGAATTGTGCTGACTACAAAAGCTTTGAAGCAACCCTCCCCTGCAAGCTCCTCGCTACTTGGTCTGATCATCAAGATTGAGAAATTTCAGCAGGTCTCAGGTCCACTAACAACAAAACCCTGCAAAGTTTTGACAGGATAAAAGGAAGTGATTCTAGAAGAATGGAGGCATAAACATAACCAAGAAGAAATGTCACATCAATGGTATTCTTGTCTGTGAGATGTTAACAATCTAAGTTTATTTCCCAATGGCTCTACACTCATTCCATCTGAGATACGCTTATCTGTTGGCAGTCTGTGGGCACACTAGGTACACTGTACCCTTCATCAGGAATGTTCTTCCCCAGAGGGCCCTATGACTTGTTCACTCAGATGCCCCAAATGTCACTTCTTTTGAGAGGCCTTTCCTACCTGCATTTCAAACCCCAGATCCATGCTCCAATTGCCCTTTCCTGCATAAAAATTAAACTCATTTGAGCCCACACTTTCTTTCTTCAACACTATCTACATAGTTTTCCTTCAAGCACTACTTCATTTGCTTCCAACATAGACTTTTAAATTCATTCAACAAACAGTGTCTATTATATGCTGTGCACTATTCTAGTTATGTGAGGCACAGACAAAAACTCTCCCTTTATATAGTTTATCACATAACTGGAAGAGATGAATGAGAAAGAAATAAATTACAAAATAAAGATTAAGAGGTAATAATTGTTGGAAAAAAAGAAAACGTAAAAGGAAGGAAGGGAATCAAGAGTGCTAGGATTTGCGATTTTAAAATTTAAAGTCTGGACACAATTGGCATAGTTGAAGTGATATTTAAGTAAGACAGCTGAGTGAAAAGAAAGGAAGCCACATGGGAAGACACTGCAGGCAGAGAGAACAGCCACTGCATGTGCCCCAAGGTGGGATCATTTTGGGTTGTTTAAAGAAGCATTTGAAGGTCAATGTGGTGATAGCAGAGAATAAGCAGGAAAATTAGCAGGAAGTAAGTGAGAGGTAACTTGTTTAATTGATACTATCTTATTGGTGGTAGCCTCATAGATTTGGTAATAATTTTATGTATGTATAACTGAACAGTCCCTCTAGAATGTAAGCCTTCATCCTTGCTCCAACTCATCACTAGATTCCCTATCACCAAGCACAGAGCCTGGTGTACAGAAGGTACTCAATAAATTTTTTGTGAATAAATGATACAAAGACCATTTATTGGTGCTTATCATACAGTACACCTGGGCTGAGCTAGGCATCCCCACTTCCCTCAGCCCCAGCCCTGAGGAGACAGGAAGCTAGGTGCTTATGTATCATCCTAGGTAGCCATGGAGAAAGGCAGAAGAGTTAAAAATGGTGGTGCTTTTACTCGTTTATGTATTTTTTTTGGTGTAGTGCTGGGGATGGAACTCATGGCCTCATGTATGCTAGGCAAGTACTCTACCGCTAAGCTACAGCCTCAGGTAGTGGCGGTGATTCAGACACTATCCTTAGGGAATGGACTTACTCTGTGAGGAGAGAGCTCTTACGATCAATGAACTTGAGAGCTTCTGCCAGTGTCAACTCCAGGAAGAAACCGTATCCCAGGGCCACATATATGCGTGAAGTATCAGAGCTGAGGAAACAGAGGTCAGAGGAAGTGGAGAAGTCCTTATTACTGTTTAGCATACCGTATAATATATTAAAATGCTTCTCACTCCCTCCCCTTTCCCAAACAGAGGCTCTGGAAGGGCAGTGATTTTGTTCTAGTTTATTTATTCATGGTCACATCTCCCAGTACCTACCTGATATCTAATAAAATATAAAAGCTAGTATAGTGTCTGGCATATAGAAGACACTCAAGAAACATTTGTTGTATGAAGGAAGGGGGAAACTGAACCCTGTGGACTCAGAGGGGTGGGTAGACACTCACACCACTGTGTCAACGAAGAAGTTACAGCCCAAATCCACCTGCATATATAACTCCGAGTGCTTAGTTTCCTGTGGGGCCATGGAAAAACAGATAGGTATCAGTGATCAACTTTTAGGCTAGGTGATAGGTCTTAGTCTGGAGTCCCTATTCCCATCTCTCTCCTCTTTCCCTCCTTCAGAAAAATTGGTATCTAACCCTGAAGTCTTTACCTGGAGTCGCTCAATGACATTTTTCAGTTGAAGGTATTTGGCCAGCTGCTCATATATTTTGTCTCGATGGTCCAGCACCTTTCTGATAGGAGAAAATATAATGGTGATCAAGAAGCAGCCCTGTCCTTTTAGGGAGTACCTCACATCATGCCCCAAACAGGGATTTTAATGCTGGCATTTCAATTCTGGACTCTGTGTTAGACTGCCTTGGTTTGAATCTGAGCTCTCTCTTTTACTAGCTGCATGGCCTCAGAAAGTAAGAAATCTGTTTCTGAGCCTGGCGTGGTGGTGCATACCTGTTATACCAGCACTGGAGAGGCTGGGACTAAAGAATGGCTGTGAGTCTGAGGTCAGCCTGGGCTACATAGTGAGTTCAAGGCCAGCCTCAATTACATGGCAAGATGCTGTCTCAGGAAAAAAAAAAAGGGAGGAAGAGAGAAAGAGAGGGATCGATCTGTTTCTTTTACCACACCTGGCTCTCAGTTTGCTCATTTAAAAAATAGACATCATAGTATTATTTCCTAAGAGTCTTTAGGATTAAACAAATGTTTACTATAAATCATTTAGAATAATGCCAATCAAATTTAAGTTCTATATACTTGTTAGCTATATTTTATTACTATTATTGTACTGTACTCCCAATGCTTCCTGCCAATTGAAATGGCCCATCCTCACTCTAGAAAAAATTACTCATTCTTTTTAGGATGCTCAAAAGGTCTAGATTTGAATGCCTTACTTTCTGATCACATTAATGTTAGCAACAACAATTCTTCATATTCACTGAGTCTCTGATATGTTTCAGGCATGTACAATAACTTTTTTTTGATACAGAGTTTCACTATGTAGTTCAGGCTGGGTTTGAATTCACCTTGCAGCTCAGGCTGGCCTTGAACTCATGGAGATCATTCTGTCTCAGCCTACCAAGAGCTGGGATTATAGGTATGTGTCCCCACACCTAGCTCAATAAATCCTTTTTTTTGGTACCGGAGTTCGAACTTACGACTTCGCGTTGTTAAGCAGGAGCTTGTGCCCCTGAGCTAACCCTAAATTCTTTTCCTTAAAGAACCTATTTAGTTTTTATGTTTATATATATGTTTACCATTTTTGTTGTTGATTTTTATTGAGATATGGTCTCCTTGCCCAAACTGGGTTTGAACTATTTATGCGTCCTGCCTAACCTTCCTGAGTACATAGCTGGGAACACAGGAATAGAACCACAAGCCTAACCTTGTGCTGAAATTTTTACAAAGGCTGAACACATTGGAAATTCAAACTCGCCGTGTAAGTTTCCATACACTTCCCTATTTTGCATATGAAGAGAATTTACAAGGCAGAGAAAAAAAGGTGATGTACAAAGTATTTAAGATGGCAAACTGGGCAAGCTAAGACTCAAACCTGGAAAATAGTTTGGGAAATCTAGCACTAATCCAAAACAAAAAACCAAACCAACAAACCAACAAACCTCAAAAACCCCACCCACCCAAAGACGCGCGTGCGCAGATATGCCCTCTGCTTTGACAGCCTGGTTTTAGCCAAATCTCACCGGACGTGTCGCCCCGCCCCATTACACACATGTAACAGCGCCAAGGATTAGACTTCCAGCTCACCAATCCGAACGATTGGCCCAGCCTCTGAACGCCCCACCCACCACGTGGGATGTTCCAAATGCCACGCCTCTCGCAGTTACTCACTGCAAATCCCGCTGCAATACGTCACTGATGAAGGCCTCATAGCGCAGCACTTTCTCCCCGGTGGTTTCCACCGCCCGCCGTTTAGGGGGTGTCGCCATGATGAGCTCCTGGGGAATAGGTATGGGGGAGACCACGTTGACCGTGTCAATTTGACATCAAGCACAATTCAACTCCACCCTCTAAAGGATAGAAATAGGCTCTTTTGGCACATGCAGAGGGGGTTCCGCCTTCTGGCCCTCCCAACTCCGGGACTTCTTCACCCCGGGACGCCCAAAGGTGGCCCTTACCTTTGGGCCGCCGGCAGTGAGAACTATTGGTATGAACCGTGGCTTCCGGGTGGCGCGGATAAATGACACAGGAGGAAACACATTGACCAATCAAATAGGCATTTAAGGCGAGGCGGTCCTAAACGGAAGAAGACTGGCCAAAGGGAAAACGGGAGGGGCGGGCTTTACGGAATCCAGGAGATCACGGAAGACTGCAGAGTTTGGGAACAAGGATTGTCGGGCTTAAAAGGGCCAATGGGGGAATGTGAATGCAGTACGCGGAGCCTGTGGGGACCTTGCCTGACAGATGGAGGTGGAGTTTAATGGGATTTGGCGGGTTCTGGGGGAGGTAGGTAGAAGTGAAACATTTCGAATTGAAAAGGCACGCCTTTAGTTCCACCACTCTGGAAGTTTAAAGCGGAGGATCGCAAATTCAAGCCCAGCGTGGGCAATTCAGCGGTTTGGCGAGACCCTGACTCAGAATAAAAAATAAAAAAAGGGACTAGTGGGCTGGGGATTTAGCTCAGTGGCATAAGAGCCTGCCTGGCAAGTACAAGATCGCGAGTTTGATCCCCGGTACCAAAAAAAAAAAAAAAAAAGGGGGAGAGATTGGGTCTGGAGATGTAGCTCATTGTGAATGTCCCAGCCTAGATTATGTTCTCCACTCCGGGGCTGAAGTGAGAGTTGGGCCTCGAAAGCAGCCGAGCCGGAACTGATTAGTCTTCTAATCTGTGAAGAAGGGATAATATTCCCTGTGATCTGTTGCTCTGGATATTGTTTGTTTACAAGAGAAGTTTGGGTTTTACTCCCGGTAATGGGAATGACTGAACATTTTTTTTAAAAAAGCATTTAAACGGAGACAAATTTCCTAAAGTTTGTCTCTAATTAGACTTCCAATTCTGTAAACCGCAGTCCGTAATTGACGCTCACATGGAAAATGACAAAGCACTGTCTGTAATACTTCACTTAACAGTCAAATGAAGGGTCCCTGAAGTTCTCTGCTGTGGATAGGCTAACTTTAGGAATAGTTCCTGAGTTTTTTGTTTAAATGTGTACTTTTTTATAAATTTATTTTTATACACTCGAGTGAACACATTTGCTTCTCATATTAGATTTTCATACAGTAGCATCTAGTCCAGCAGCTCAAGAAATGAACCTGGAGAACCCAGACACTAGGAATTTATCCTGCCATATAACTTGTGCTTTTGGTGTGTAAAAGCAAGATTCGGTGGTTTGGGTTTTTGTTTTGTTTTCTTCAAATGTGCAAAACCTAAGGAAGCCAAGCTTTTCTTTGCCTTTAAAGCAAGGCGATTTTTAAGAAAACATTGAGAATAAAACAATTTTTAAAAACCTGCCAGGTGTGGTGGCACATGCCTGTGATCCCAGCAATCAGGAGGATTGTTGCAAGTTTGAGGTCAACTTGGTTTATATACAGAGACACTGTCTTTAAAAAAAATTTCTACTGTTCAACCAGGAGACCCTGTGAAGATTCACCCTGTCTTGAAAAACCAAACCAACAACAAAAAACCCAAACAAGTCTCATGTTACTTTTGGTTAAAATTATATTTGGTCTTGAAAAGGACAATAGAAGGGCTGGGAATTTAGCTCAGCGGTATAAGCTCCTGCCTTGGAAGCAGGCAGTTGTGAGTTCAATCCCCGGTACCGATTAAAAAAAAAAAAAAAAAAAAAAGGAAGCCGGGCATGGTGGCTCATGCCTGTAATCCCAGCACTTGGGAGGCTGAGGTGGGAGGATCGTTGCGAGTTCGAGACCAGCCTGGGTTACAAAGCGAGTTCAAGGCCAGCCTGAACTGCACAGCGAGACCCTGTCTCAAAAAAAAAAAAAAAAAAAAAAGAAAGAAAAGGACAATAGATACTTAAAACAAATATTATTCTCCTAATCTGTACAACTTTCTTGTGAAAAGAGAGAGAGAACGTGTATTGTCTTTACAGTCAGAACATAGTTGTTTTGGTACTGGGGATCAAACGCATGAACTTTTGCTTACTGGGCAGGTGCTTACACCACTGAGCAAAATCCCTGGCTTCTACAATATAATTTGAATGGGCTGGAGATGGTTCTGTGCAAGTTAGTTTATTTATCTGTTTATTGAGAAAGGATCTCACTGTGTGGTTCAAGCTGACCTTGAACTTGCTTATGTAGCCCAGCCTGTCCTTGAACTCATGGCAATCCTCCTCCTTCAGCCTCCTAAATTTTAACATTACAGGCATGGGCCACCATGTCCCACTGTGCAAGTTTATTAATTTAACAATTTTAAACTTAGTTTCCAACTATACTTTTACATTTCAAACCTATAGAAGAGTTGACACTGAATAACCCTTAGGGCCTTTACTGAAGTTCACCATTTGTTACTATTTGGCAACATTTGTTTTCTTTTCTTTTCTTTTATCTTTTTCATTTTTATTGGGAGCAGGGATGGATGGCCTGCTTGCAAGGCAGGTGCTTATGCCGCTGATCTAAATCCCCAGCCCCCATTTGTTTTCCTCTCTCCAGAACACTTACTTAATGCTTGCCATAAATGCACAGTATTCCATCATGTGGATGACTTCAGATGTTTGAGCCATTCCTCTTTATTAATTTTTTGTTTTTTGGCGATAAGGTCTTATTATGTAATTCAGGCTGCCTTTGATCTCAGCAATCCTCCTGCCTTAGCCTCCCCAGTGCTGAAATTATAGGTATGTGCCACCATGTCTGGCTGGATATTTGAATGTATAGTTTTTTTTTCATTGTTATAATCTAGGATAGATAAAAAAAATTTATTAATGACTTTCAAGTTTTTGTGTGCAATTTTGATTATTTCCTTGTGATAAATTTTAGAAGTAGAATTTATGGACAGGCATGGTGGCAAATGCCTGTAGTACTAGCACTCAGGAGGCTGAGGCAGGATACTGGGAGTTTGAGGCCAGCCTATGTTACATAGAGAATTCAAGGGCAGCTTGAATTGCATAGTGTCGATGTCCGCTCCCGGCCGGCAGGAAGGACACACGACACAGTCTGGTAGTGGACAACCTTTTCTTTTTATTTTCCTTCTCCGTACAGCCTGCCCTGGGTTCTCCCAGCTGAAGCCTCCTTTGGTCCGCTCCCCGCGGCTCCTTTTGGGCTTCTACTTCCGGGCTTCTATCTGGCTTCTACTTCCGCCCAGGGGTGGCACCGGTATATATACGGGTACAGTGTCCAATCATGTTAAAGTAAGCAAGGCAAGCTGATTGGCTAACATCATCAGTTGCCAGGCAGACTATATTGTTGAGCGGGTTGTTTACGCGGTAAGCAGGAAACTAACATATTCGATGGGAGGGGTAATCTACCTCAGGCCTCACTCTTTACTACAGGCCTCACGTCCGCCAAGTGAGGCGACCGGGCTCGGGGCTGCGGCTCCCAACATCTCCCCCTTTTTTATTTTTTATGAATGTGCGCATCGTAGCCCTTCCTGGACTGGGTGCAGAGGCTTATGCCCTATGTGTAGGCCCACCGTAGGTCCTTGGCTTAGACCCTGGTCGGCCGTCCCATGGTCTGCCAAGGCCCTGAGGCCCTCGTCCTTTTTCTAGGGCCAGGCACAAACTGGACGGAACCTGGATGCACACAAGCTTGCACTCATTTTCTCTCCGTAAAGAAATCCCCTCGGAGAGAAATTTAGACCTGGGCAGCATCTAACAGTCCAGCGGCTTACGTGCAGGATGGGGTAGGGCCTGGCTTAGGTCGAGTCGTGCTGGGGAGGCACGCTCTTACCCGTCATTGACTCATCTACCCTGCTATGTATTGTCACCTTATGGAGGAGAATGAGGGATGCCCGCCATATCTAGACTCGGTCGTGGGCCAATTGAGCAAGCCATGCATATGCCTGAGGATCTTCTTGTCCATTTCGGGCTACCGCTATTTCTATTCATCTTGTTGGTTGGTCTGTGATGGATCTCCAGTAGGGCAGGTCTGATCTTCAGTCGAGGGCTTTGTCGTCCGTGTCAGTCTCTCCGGTATCCACAGTGGTTCTCGTCCCGGTTCCTGTGGGAAAACACAAACCGCGCCTCGGTTCCAGCTGACCACTGGATCCGGGCCCATCCATTGTCCTGTCAGGACATCTTTCCACTTCACCCACCCTTTATGGTTGGGGGAAGGGTTGCAGTGCTCCACAGCTGGGGAGCGATTATCATTATTTAAATTTAAAAAATTGTGTGTGAATAGTGCCATGGATAATCGTGCCTTTGGGGCCAGGCCTTGGCCTACTCCCCCTTTTTGTTTTTGTAAAATTTCTTTGAGGCTTCTATGAGCCCTCTCAATGATTCCTTGACCTTGGGGATTGTATGGGATACCATGTTTTAATTGAACCTCCATCATTTTGCAGAACTCATTGAAAGCTTTGCCTATATAGGCTGGTCCATTATCAGTTTTTAATATTTTTGGTTTGCCCCATGCGGCCCAAGCTGCCAGGCAATGATTGATCACATTAGACACTTTTTCACCTGTTTCTGCTGTTGCAAATATGACGTGAGAACAGGTGTCTGTGGAAACATGAACATATTTAAGAGTCCCAAACTCCTGTATATGTGTGATGTCCATCTGCCAAACATCACCAGGGATCAAACCTCGAGGGTTTACTCCCATTGGTATGGCAGGTTTGTATGTGGCACAGGAGTCACATAGTCGCACGATATCTCGTGCATCTGCTCTAGAAACATGGAAATGGTTTGCTAGTGTCCTGGCATTGACATGAAACTTATCATGGAAGGCACGGGCTCGCTCGATTGGTGTTAGTAAGGTAAAAATCCATAACGGGCGAGTGGCAGTGTCAGCAGCCGCATTCCCCTGTGCCATAGGCCCTGGCAGGGATGTATGTGCTCTTATGTGGGTGGTGAAGACCTTATGGTGCCTGTTCTGAAGCAATGTCTGGATAGACAGGAACAGCCCTCTAAGATCTATAACATAAACTGGCCAGGACTGAGGGATGGCTGAGAGAGCTGGCAGCCCCCTCTGGACCGCCCCCAGGGACTGCATCTGCGCGTTGACCGCCCTTAGATCATGGAGCAGCCTCCACTTGCCAGACTTTTTCTTAATTATAAAAATGGGGGTGTTCCATGGGGAGGTTGACGGCTTAATATGTCCTAATCTAAGTTGTGTACTGACTATTTCTGACAAGGCTAATAGCTTCTCCTTAGGCAGGGGCCACTGAGGTACCCAAACCGGATCATTTGATCTCCAGGTGATTTTGATCGAAGTGGGTAGGAGAGCTTCTTCAGCGGCCCCTAAGAAAAACCCAATCCTTGCCTACCTTTTTTGTTCTCCACTGGTATTGGGGATGTCCGACCCTGCAGGGCATTGCCCAAGCCTTTGCCGGGGGTATATCCCTGGTTCCTGAGTATATCCTTAGCCTGGGGGGAGCAGTTTGACGTAAGCGTGACATCCATCTGAGTGAGGATGTCCCTTCCCCATAGAGACACTGGCAACTGCAACACAAACGGTTGGAAATGGCCCTGATGGCCCTCCTCATCGCACCAGAGCAGGGTTGAAGCACTAACCTGAGGAGCTGACACCATCCCCAGGCCCTGCAGCGTGTTATCTGCAGTGTTGGTGGGCCAGTTGGAAGGCCAATCCTTTCTGGAGATAATGGAACGGTCAGCTCCTGTGTCTAGGAGCCCTGTTATATTCTTGCCATTGACCTTAAGTGAGAGCATAGGCCTTTTACCAAGTGTCATATGGAGTCCCTCAAAGACTTCCCCTGAGGAACCGAAACCTTGACTTTCTCTAATTTTCTGCTTTGAGGGAAATCTCTTGTGGAGACTGGGGAGCAGCAAGAGCTGCGCTATCTTGTCTCCTTTATTAATTACCATAGTACCCACAAGAGATTGAACCATAATTTTAATATGTCCTGTGTAGTCTGAGTCTATGACCCCCGGGACTACTGTGAGACCCCGAAGGGCCGTGGAGGATCTCCCGATCACCAGACCCACGGAATTTTTGGGTAACGGTCCCTTAAAAGTGGTTTCAACCACTTGAACACCCATATCAGGCACTAATATAAGTCCTGAGGCGACACTGAGGTCCACACCTGCTGACCCAGGGGTGGCCCTTGTTGAAGGCTGCCACCCTGAGCTGTCCTGTCTCTGGGGCGGGGGCCCGCCTATGAAGGGGGCCCCCTCTGGCCGTTTTTTGGCTCTCTAGCATCTTGTCCACAAATACGGTTGCCCTGAGCATCAAAGACCGACCTACACTCCTCAGCTTTGTGTGATCCCTTCTTGCATCGCCCACAAACATATGGCTCTTCATTCCTAGGGCGAGGCCTAGCATCTGCATTGTTTGGGCAATGACGTTTAATGTGTCCTGGCTCCCCGCAGGCAAAACACCCTTTAGCCTTACATTCCCCTTCTAACCCGCGAGGTCCCCTCTGCTGTACAGCCGCGGCCAGGAGAGCAGCCACTCCCGAGTTGGAGAGCGGCCCCCCTATCTCTCTGCATATCCTAATCCAGGCATTGAGGTCCTTGTTCTTATGAGGAGCTATCGCTGCCTTGCACTCCTTTGTACACTGTTCGAAAATCAGCTGCCTTACCAGCGGTCGAGCCACTCCCGGATCAGAAAATATCTTATCGGCAGCATCTTGCATTCGGGCCACAAAGTCAACAAATGGCTCTGTGGTACCCTGAATTATTTTTGAAAGACACAAGGAGGCTGTTCCGGCACCACTTACTTGCTTCCAGGCGCGGAGTCCTATGGCATTGATTTGCTCATAGACAGCGCCGGGGAACTGGGTCTGATCATCAGCGTGCCGACCTTCTCCCATAAGCATTTCCTTGTTCCACCCCCGGTTTCCTCGATTGGCGTTTCTCTCAGCCTGCTCTGCAGAGAACTCTGCGTACCAGGCTCGCCAATCCAGGTAACTGCCCGAGGGCAGACAGGCCTTTGCCAGCTGAATCCAGTCCGCGGGGGTGAGGGGCCCAGAAGACAGATTCTCCAGCATGGCAATGGTGTAAGGCGCAGTCGGCCCAAAGGTTGTAACTGCATTTTTAAGCTCTCTAATCTGCTTTATCTCAAAAGGCTCCCATACATTGCGTCCTTGGCCCATAGCTACTTGTACAGGAAATATCTCGTAGGGGCCACTATCTATCCCAGGTGGATGTACCTCATGAGACAAGCGTCCCTCCTGCCAAAGCCGCCTGTAAAAATACCGACCCGCCGGCGGCGGAGCATAAGACGGCGGCCGTGATTGGGCGGAGAATGGGGGCCCGTGCATCACTTCCTGTTCTGGCGAAAGGGGGGGGGGCTCCCAGGCGGCCGCCTCGTGGCAAGGAATCGCCTCCGGAAACGGCCCCCAGGGTGGGGCGGAAGGCTTTGCCTCCCTCTCGCGCCGGGGCGCACTCAGGAGCTCTCTACTCCTCCGCAGACCAGGTTGAGCAGAGCGCAATTCGCGGGGCAACGCTGGAAAAGAACCCTGCGACTCCTTATTGAGCGACTTAGGCTCCTGACAGCTGGTCTCTTTGGCCTCCCTGCCATTCAACTTTCCCTCGTCCTCGGAGTCAGACGACTCCGAGGCTAGAGCCCCGTCCTCCTCCTTAGCATCCTTGTTCCCCTTGACAGACACCTCTCGGGAGCTCCCTGACTGGGCCTGCTCAGATACCCTGCGTACTTTTGTAAGCTCTTGAGAGCTTTCTCCACAACCACCCTCGCTCTTAGTGCCGCTACCTAGCATGTTTCCCATTTTTTAATATGTTACTCACCGCGTGAGGCCCAAGGAATCCGCCACTTACGCGTGAGCCTGAGGGGAGTCTAAAAGCCCTGTAGGTGCGCGCCACCCAGAGCCCAGGCTTATCCCCAACTCACCTGTCTCGCAGCTCTGTACTGGAGCGTTGTCCACTTCACGTCTCGGGGGTGATCAGTCCCCGTACGGGCCACCAAATGTCGATGTCCGCTCCCGGCCGGCAGGAAGGACACACGACACAGTCTGGTAGTGGACAACCTTTTCTTTTTATTTTCCTTCTCCGTACAGCCTGCCCTGGGTTCTCCCAGCTGAAGCCTCCTTTGGTCTGCTCCCCGCGGCTCCTTTTGGGCTTCTACTTCCGGGCTTCTATCTGGCTTCTACTTCCGCCCAGGGGTGGCACCGGTATATATACGGGTACAGTGTCCAATCATGTTAAAGTAAGCAAGGCAAGCTGATTGGCTAACATCATCAGTTGCCAGGCAGACTATATTGTTGAGCGGGTTGTTTACGCGGTAAGCAGGAAACTAACATATTCGATGGGAGGGGTAATCTACCTCAGGCCTCACTCTTTACTACAGGCCTCACGTCCGCCAAGTGAGGCGACCGGGCTCGGGGCTGCGGCTCCCAACAGCATAGTGAGACCCTGTCTCAAACAAACAAAGAATAAAGTAGAATTTATGGATTGGAGCGAGATCACTGCATTAAAAATCTAGTATTAAGTGACTATTGTATATATACTTCTATTAAAACCTCATCTAAACTGTACATCTGGAGTCAGCAAAATACAACCTCACCCTGGGTGTTTCTCTATGGCTTATGAGTTTAGATTATGACTTATATTGTTTAAATGATTGTAAAAAGTCAACATATTTTATGAAAACAATATGAATTTCAAATTTTAGTGTCCTATAATAAGGTATAATTGGAACAGAGCTACACTTTCTAATTTGAATATTGTCCATGGTTGCTTTCATTCCATAGTGGCAGAATTGAAAAATTGTTGGAGAGGTCATATGGCCTGGTAATCCTAACAAATTAACTGTTTGGCCTTTTACAGAAATGCAAAACTTGACACAATCATGTCAGTGACCAATGCAGAAATTGGGGCTCTAACTATATGGCCTCCCTGCCTTCCACTGGCTCCCTGTTATCTGGCTAATGGGTGGACAGTTTTAGACTGTTACTGGGTACATCAGCAATTTAGCCTGGTATTTTTTAATAGTACTGGGAATTGAGCCCCAGGCCTCCTGCATGCTAGATAAGCATTCTACTACTTGAATACATCCTTAACAATTTTAAATTTTATTTTGAGATGATACACAGGCTGGCCTCAAATTTGCCGTCCTGCTTCACATCCCGAGGAGCTAGGATCACACACAGGCATCATCAAGCCTGGCTTAAATAGGGTCTTTTGTAAAGCAAACACTTGTACATTTGAAGTCCAGTTTATTCATTAAAAATATTTTAGATCATGTTTTTTTTTGGTCTTTTTCTTTTTTTTTTATCGGTACTGGGGATCGAACTCATGACTGCCTGCTTGCAAGGCAGGCACTTATGCCACTGAGCTAAATCCCCAGCCCCTTTGGATCATGTTTTTGATACCATATCTAAGGGCTCTTCAAATCCCTAGCTCCTGAAGATTTTCTTATATTTTATTTTTAAATTTTTATAGTTTTATATTTTATGTTCAAATGTGCGTTCTGTTTTTAAAAACAACTTGATTCAAATGAACTTGAATTATTCAGCAGATTTTAGTTCAACTAAACAATCATCAAGTGGTTTTTAGTATATTCACAGAGTTATGCAGACATCACCACAGTCTAATTTTAGGATTATTTTCACCAGCCCAAGTAGAGCTCCATGCTCACTCCTCAGCCTATTCCCTCTGCTTCAGTCCTATGCAATCATGTGTTTACTTTCCATCTCTAGATTTGTGTATTCTGGATATTTTATGTTAATGGAATCATACAATATGTGGCCATTCAGGCCAGACTTTTTAAATTAACATAGTGTTTCCAAGGTTGATTTGTTTTGTTTTGAGACAAGGTTTCACTATGTAGTCCAGGCTTGCCTCAAACTCATGGTGTTCCTCCTCCCTCAGAGTATTGGGATTACAGATATGTACCACCAACCCTGGCCATTTATCCACATTATAACTTCATCAGTAGTTTATTGCTTTTTATTGCTGAATACTATTCCATTGCATATATTTATCATATTTTCTTTATCCATTTTAACTATCTGAGTAAAATCTAAAATAGTCACTTCTCAAGACTTCCGGGAGAACATGGCAGACAGATAGCAGCAGCTATGGAGGCTCTCTGAAAGACCCAGCTTAGAATTCAGGAATGGTGCGGAGTAAGGAGTCATAAGCAGGAGGAGATATGCCCCGCTGACCCAAGAATGAACTGGGATGAGAGAAACCAACTGGGAATCCAATCCTGGTGCTATAACAGGAACAGAAAAGCCTCAGTGTGGAAGTTGGAGCCCACACCATTGGAAACCGCATTTGGGTTTCCCGCCGCTGCTGCTGTGTCTATATCGGCTCAGCAGGGAGACAGACTCATGAAAGCTGAGAACGGGAATCAGTGAACCAAGTTGAAAGCAGGACGTGCGGGGAGCTGTGCATTGACCTGCAGTAAGTGAGAGAAACTGGGACTCTTCCACGGTCTAGGAGACTCCAACAGAGGACATTCTGGGACCGGGCAGACTTGCGGGAACAGGGCGCTGCAGTGACTTCAGTCACATATTCTCCCACCTCAAGCAGGATTGGTGAGCAGTGCCTAGCCTACGTGATGCTGCTGGCTGAGACCCAGTAGGCTAGCACAGCCCAGGTCCCAGGGCCTGAAGGTAGATTGACCTGGAGGGTTGGGCCCCACATAGGCTGCCTGGTCTGTAACTTCCTGGTGTGCTGCGGTGGGCGGAAACACCTAGCTGGTACAATTCAATCAGACTGTGGCTGACAGGGAAGGAAGCTGGGCCTCCTATATATGCTTGCATGTATAAGGAACAAAGAATATGGGAAGAGGCACCAACAGGAAAGGCTCCTTGGCCCCCAATCCTGAGAAAGAGGCAATAGCAGACTTAGCACCAATAGATATAAAGCGCTATCTCCAGAGCCTCATAGACAAGTTCAGGAATGAAGTTATTAATGACCTGAAGCTAGACATAAGCAGAATAGTTAGAGAAATGCTAAACACTACCCAAGAAAAAACAGATGGTGGAATGGAAGAACAGAAAAAAAGGGGAGAATTGTTTAATGGAGAAAATAGAGAAAGCATAGAATACATGAAGCAGGTTCAAAGAGATTACCAGGAAACTAAAAACTATCGAAAACTGGCATAACAGCTTGAAAGAAACTAAGAACAGATTATCTGAACTGGAGGGCAGATTTGTAATATGGGAGCATGAAATGAAAAATTTCTTAAAAATAACAAAGAAACAAACAGCAAAATACAAAGACTAGAAGATGATAAGAGGGTCTATAATTTAAGAATTAAGAACATAAAAGAAGAAGTAGGGACACAAACAAATGAACTACAAAAGCTACTCACAGAAATAATCCAGGAGAATTTTCCTAATTTAGCAAAAGGTAAAGATACTGAGTTGTATGAATCATACAGGACCCCAGCCACCTACAACCCAAACAGAGCAACACCCAGGCATATAATAATTAAAATTCCAGAAATCCAGTACAAGAACAGAATATTAAAAGCTGTCAGAGACAAGAAACAGATCACTTACAAGGGAACACCCATCAGAATTACAGCAGACTTCTCTGCACAAACCATCAAATCACGAAGAGCGTGGGGGGAAATAATTCAAGCTTTGAAAGATAATAATCTCCAGCCAAGATTGATATATCCTGCACAACTATCCCTGGAAATCGATGGAAAAACAAGGTGCTTCCAGGATAAAGAGGAACTAGGGGAATTTGCAACCACCAATTCAACTCTACAGAGAATACTGTAGGATATTCTAAAAAAAGAAAAATACGAAGAATCCAGAAATAGCGGCAGAGAAGACACAATGAATGGAGCAGAAAAAAAAAATGAAGAAGACAAAGTGACAACTAATGACAGAAACAGAGCTCAACAGAAATGAGGCAGAGAAGATTGGATGATAGGAACAGCTATTTTGGAGAAAATGACGTCTTAAGAGGTAATACTGATTTAGTATCATCTTGTTTTGAAGTCTCATCAAGCTTTTGTTCTTCTGTCTCCATTGGTCTAAACAGGTTGTATCCTATTGGATTTTATTATATATGATAGTATAAGCAAAAACTTTTATAGACAAGGAGATTATACAGAAACCATTGTTCATTTTCTGTTAGTTGATTCTAAATACTCTGTAATACTGTCATTCTCTTAAATGGTTTTACATTGTTTTGATATATTTGATGCTACAGTATACGAAGTTATACTCAAAGATTTCAAGGAAAGAGACAATATGGTAACTATATGTCGGGATTATCTTGTGGTGAAACACTATTTTGCTTAAATGGTTATGTTTTGATCTGTGCTGTTTTGCTGTTATGCCCTCTTTTATCTCAATCTCCATTTTATTATTTACTTTTTTATTTTTATCCTTTTAATTAAGGGAAAAATAAATTAAAAAAATAGCAGGATATATTATAGTAACCCACTTTGACTTTCCATTATCTTGATTTAAAGCCCTGTATTGCTCTCACCATCTTGTTTTGACTGATGTTCCTCTATTCTGTTTTTCTTGATAGTACCAGGTTCGAAAGTTTAGGCAACAGCTGTGAAGATAGTGGGATTCATTATGACGCCCATTCTGGTTGACTATTATCTACTTTTGAAGACTTATAATGTCTCCAATGTTTTGGTTTTGTTCTTTACTGTTTTGTTCAATTTTATTATAACTGATGATATAGGCAATTCTATTAGAGATAGCGGGAGGCATCATGGTAACCATTGTTGATCACCTTGTTTTATGCTTTTATATTATCTATTATGTACACCCTTTTGGTTTACTGACTCTGTTCTGTTATGTCACATTTGGTTCTACTCTCTTCCAAAAAAGTAATAAGAACTGTGGGAGCAACAAAACCCAAAATGTGTAATTGTCATTATACAAAAGAGAGGAAAAGAAAGTGCTGTAAACGATATAACTGCATATATATTTAAGTGTATAAGATAGATAATGATATTACTGAGTTTTGTTGGATCATTGAACAGAACTGTTTGCAGTCTCACTGTTGGAATGTCCACTTTATAAGTTTTAATTTTTTAACTTGAACAGTTATTTCTAAGAAGACAATATGTAATCCATTAACTAGTGATTTCCTAGTGTTTATTTTTTTCTGTAAACCTGTATAACTTGTACCCTTTCTCTGCTTTTTTTTCTTTTTCTCCTTAAATAAAATTAAAACAAAAAGAAAAAACAATAGTCACTTCTCTTTAGGTCTTTCTGTCTTCACTTTTGTATAGCACTAAATGATACAGGAATTCCCTCTCTAGTCACAGAAAATCACATCAGTGTTGTAATTTTTGTTTCAGTCATCAAGCACCATGTAGTAAACTCAAGAAAATAAGAAGTCTATTTTATTTAATTCTATTTCATTCCTCATGGTATAATTCCCTTTCTAATGTATCGCAATTATTTCTCCTTCTCCCTCCCACCACTAAAGACTAAACTCCGATGCAGCAAGCTACGTCCTTCGCCCTTAAAAAAAAAACTTTTTTTGAGACAGGATCTTACTATATAGTTTAGTCTGGCCTTGCACTTACTTTGTAGCCCAGGTTGGCTTTGAACTTGGTGATTCTGCAGCCCAGCCTCCTTAGTGCTGGGATTATAACACATGCCTGGCTGAAAAAGTTTTATTATGACTTGGGGACTCCCTGTGTTGCTCAGGCTGCCATCCTAATGAATCCTCCTGCTTTAAACTCTGGAGTAGCTGATATTGCAGGTATTCCTGCAGTAAACTGCAAGATTTAGTTCTTTATCATTGCCCTTCTGTTCCAGTCATTCCTTTAGTCATTTTTTTTCAAAGTGGGTCTGCTGCTAAAAGTCTCCCAAGTGTTTCTTCATCCAAGAGTGTCAATCTCCATTTCTAAAGAGCATTTTTTAAATCTTTTTTTAAAATTGGTACCAGGGATCAAACTCACCATCACCTGCTTGTAGGGCAGGTGCTTATGCCACTGAGCTAAATCCCCAGCCCCTCTAAAGAGCATTTTTAAAGCCAGGCACGGTGGTCCATGCCTGTACTCCAAGCACTCTGGAGGCTGAGGCAAGAGGTTCACTGGGATTTTTGAGGCCAACCTGGCCTACATAGTGAGTTCAAGGGCAGCCTGAACTACATAGTGATAGTTTGTTTCAAAAAAAAGTGGGGGGGGGGAACATTTTTCTGGTTAAAAGATTCTTGGATGGGTGGGTATAGTGACACATACCTGTAATCCCAAGGGCTCTGAGGGCTGAGTCAGAAGGATTGCAGGTCAAGGCCGGCCTGAGCAATTTAGCAAGACCTTGTTTCAGCATAAAAGTTTAACAAGGGAATAGGGATAGTTAGTGATAAGCATTCTTGGGTTTGATCTTCAGTCTGAATAAAAGAAACAAGCAAACAAACAGTCCCACAGTGAATTCTTGATTGGCATTTCTTTTATTTCATCACTTGGATCTTGCTACTTCTTCTGGCCTTTATGTTTTCTGAGAAAGAAATTCACTGTCTTTCAAATTATTTTTCCTTTGTAGATAAGATATTTATCTCTGCTTTCAAGATTTTCTTTCCCTTTGATTTTCAGAAGTGTACAAATGATGTGGTTTCCTTGAGTTCCTTTAGGCTGATCCTCTGTAGTGTTTTTTCAGCTGCTTGAATCTATATTTTTGTTGCCAAATATGGGAAAATTCAGACATTCTTTCCATTACTTTTTAGCCCTGTCCTCTTTCTCTTTTCCTTCCTAAACTTTAATGACAAAAATGATAGAAGTTTTGGTTCCACCTATCCCTGAAACTATTCCTTTTAAATCTATTTTTCTCTCTTGTTCATATTGAGTAATTTATGTTATTCTGTCTCCAGATTCACTGCTTGTTGCACCATCTCCATTTTGCTTTTGAGTCCATCATTGGGATTTTTGTAAGCCCTAACGGTAATAGCCACTACTTACTGGCAAGGATCAGAACTACTAAGTTACTTCAGGGGCCATATGTAGTATAAGCACCATTTCATTTCATGTGGATAGGCAATTTCTTTACTTTTTATTGACACATATTAATTGTATATATTACATTAATGGGGTTCAGTGTGTTATTTCCATACATATTTAGTTACTTTTCTCTCCTTGCTGAGACAAAATACCCAATGCCCATCTCTGAAAAGCCTGTTTCCCATCACTGCATGAGGTTTCGGGAGGCATCTAAATACCATAACATTCTGCCCCTGGTGCCCCCCCCAAAGACTCATGCACATCCCTCTATACAAAAGGCATTTTATCCATCTCCAAGAGCTGCCAAAATCCTAACAGATTCAGCATTGTTGAAAAGTCCAAATCCCAAGTGTCGTCTGAGATATAAGGCAAACTCATAGCTGTGAGGCCCTTTACAAATGAAAAGAAAGTTAAACACTTCTAACATTTAATGGCACAAGAAAGACATTTCCATTACAGAAGTATTTATGGGGATACAAAGGAATGGGACCAGTGCAAGTCCAAAATGTAGCAGGGCAAACATTAGGAACTATAGTTCCATGTGTAGCATTGGAGGCAATTCATGGCAAGATGTGAGCTTGCTTCAAAGGGCTTGGGTGGCTCCATCCCATGGCACTTCAGTGGTTGTAGCTCTCATGGCGTCTCTCTTGGGCATGCTGTGCTCACTCCTTCCAGTTTTCCTCAGAGGATCCATGTTCCTGGCTTCTCCAAACTTACAGGATCTCTGCCACACCTTTGGCAGCACACTTCAGTTTTACACACTGCCTTCTCAGGGGCACACTGCCTGGGGCAGGCCTTCTGAAATGTGGTTGGAAGCGTTTACCTCACAACTCTTCCACTCTGCATGTACCTAAAACCAGTGCCAGGTATATGATGCTGAGGTCTGCTGCCAGCAGAAGCAGTAGCCAGGCTTCCCTTTTGGCTAAAGGGGTTGAATGTCTTGATCACTGAGCTCTCTGAATCTAATTTAGAGGGACAAATTTTCTAGGCTGCTGCCATTCTGGAACATATTGCTTTGGGGCTTTCTTTTCAAAGCAGAGTCTCACCTTTGCAATTTTGAGACTTTTGAAAGAGTTTGCCCTAGTGTAAATTACTGTACCCTTATGGTGGTAGTCTACTTGGTGGAAGGCCAAAGTGAGAATGCTTACCACTTCCTCCTTTAGCTCTAATTGCAACTCCCTTTCCTGTTTGCATGCAAAAAAAATTCCAATGAGTCCCTCATCAGTGCCTACCCCACGTGCCGTTTCTGGTCAGAGATCATAAACCTACCACCATGTTTTCTCTCTGGTGAAGGAGATAACCCAACCACCATAGGTTGTGTGCTCCTTTCCACATCCCCAATAAACATGTACTTTTATTTTTTTTACTTTTCACTTTTCTATTGTGCCAGAAAATGCTAACATTTTGGTGCCTTGTGACTTGGATTAGCAGTGTTTGTGAGCTCCTATGGTCTTGAACCCCCTGCCTAATGAACTGTTTTTTCTTCTTCCAGGACCTGCTTATTTGCTGCTCCTAGCCTGCATCCAACACTGACCCACCTCATTTGTCACAGGTAAGCTACCATTCTGTCTGGGGATTTCTGTGTCAATTTCTCAGTGGATAATAGCTTTTACATTCCTTGGATAAACTGAGGTAGAGATGTTCTCAGCCTTAGAAATTCTTAAGTTTACATCATATAACCATTGACATTCCTGGACAAATATAGAGGTTCTCAGGTTCCTGGGGTAGGACAGCCTGAGGCAGAACAGTTGTCTTCTTGTTCTCTGGGACCCCACCCTGCATTCTTCATGACAGCTGATGAGAATGGGTGTTGGGACCTTCCTTGTCACACTTTCAAAACAAATGATTGCTTCTTTTGATAAGTGTGATCCAGTACAACTCTCATGTTCCTTGGACAGGACTAAATCCCTCATGTTCTGAGGCAAAGTTGTTCTCTTGGCTCACCTCTAATTCAGTCACTATGGGGAATACCATTTCCTGTCCCCCAAAACACACCACTGGGAAGCTTGGTTCATAATCTTGGTGCTCTTGGCCTCAAGAAGTCTATAAAATTTTTTTCATTTTGTTTTTTATCGGTACCAGGGATCGAACTCATGACTGACTGCTTGCAAGGCAGGCACTTATGCCGCTGAGCTAAATCCCTAGCCCCTATAAAAATTTTTAAAAACTGATTTTTTACTGTCAAGTGGCTTGGCTGACCTACCAGCTTAATAGTGGCCCATGTCCTAAGGGTGGGGGGACGTTTGACCCCTCTATCCTTCAGGATTTATATAACTTTTGTCACAATGGTGGCAAGTTGGCAAAAATCCCTTATGTTCAGGCTTTTCTCACTTTGAAGATGTGTTCTTCTCTCATTCAGTCACGTATGGTGGTCCAAGTACTTGGAGGCTCTCTCTACTCCACTAGGATCTCTCCCTGACTTCCCACTAGACCCCTTAGATGATGTGCCTCCTGTCTTTATTGCTTCTCTCCCATGTTCCCAAACCCAAACTTCTCAGCCTTCTCAGATGACTCTGAACCCCCTGTCTCATTCTCTTCCCTTTCCTCACCCCTAGAAGTCTCTAACTCTTCCTTTACTTTCTCTCCACAATCTCAGACTTTTTAGCCCCCTCAACCTTAGCCATCTATCCCATTGTATAGCTCCACTTCTATCCCATCTGCTCCTGTGTCACCATTCTCCCTGCTGGCTCACCACCCTTGGTCTTACATGTTTCAACTGCCTAGCAGACCGCATGGTGCTTGACTGACAACTTGCCTTTTTTCTCATCATGTATTCACCCACAGTCATCTTGTTGTGTGTCTCATGGTAACCAGTCACAATCTTGTGCTTCCCCGTCACATGGTGACAAGAGGTCATTTTATGGTCAATCATCGTGTAATTGCCCACAGATGCCTGCTGGGTTGTTGGCTGCTCAGTGGCCATCTACACCTCCCACTCCACAGCCTTCTCAGCCTCAATCTCTATTCCCCCTTCTGGAACAGGGTGGTCCTGAAGGACTAGTTCATATTCATGTTCATTTTTCCCTTGCTGACCTATCTTAGATTAACAATAAATTAGTTTCCTTTTCTACTGACTCACAAAATTATATTAGAGAATTTAAATATATAATTAATTGTTATGATTTACATTTCAGGGACATTTATGTGTTTCTGAACACCATCTTCAGCTCAATGAGCTCAGCTATGACAAGCAGCTTGAAAAAATGCTGATCATAGACATAAAACACATACTGCTGAGAATGACCCTGGGTCTGCTATTCTTATTTTAACAGATCTCTGTTAATCGACCTAGAGGTAGTCACTAATCTATTTATTATAGTTCAAATTGGCCAAATATATTTGAGTGCACTCTATATAAGGTTTCTGTCTGTTAAACTGTATATGTTTCTATATCCTATCTGTACAGATCATCTATATGTTTCTTTGTCATGTCCACAAACACCTTTTCCTTTTTATTTGTGCTCAACAATCCTTTCTCTTTTCCTTTTTTATTTGTATTTTCAGATCATTTAATCAAGGATTATTTAGGTTATAAATTTAAAAAGCATGCTTCCACCTGGGTTGTCAGCTGGTCAAAATGATGCTAAAATTGGTTAAATGAAATCCATTGGGGTGAGGAGAAATTGGACAAGACTTCAATTGTTGGGCAAGGAAGTGGCTGCCTGGTAACATTAACCAGTTCTTATTCATTAATTGGATGCCCCAATAATCTCCATAGCCTTATGGGAGACATCCCAACTAGAGTTCATATGACTAAGACAATTCATTATTGCTGATTTTATGGTATATTCACACCTTCAAGTATAAAATTGGGGTTGTTTATGATGATAAACATTTTCTTTCAGATCCAGACATCTCCCTTTTTCTTGTGCTCTAGCCAGGAGATCCAAGTCAAACCAATATGAAGTAATCAGTCAAATGATAATTTTTAAACAAAAATGTAATGTCCATTAACAAAAAGACCTAATAGACAATAGTTTACAATTGCTATAACTTAGAAACAGTTTCTAAACTTAACTGTCAGCCCTACCGCTCATGCTTTGATTATACAGACCTTAGTGTAATACTTTGATTATACATGCTTTGATTAAAGTTTGTTCTTGCCTACAAGGTACCACACCTCAAGGCATCATACAGATGAAAACAATGGGCTAAATTCCTTTTAGATTCCTTTTACTGGGATCCACCCAATTTTGTCCAGAAAATGGTTATATGATGCATATTGAGGCCTTAATTAACTATACTCAACAGACCTTAAATGGCACTGCAGCTGATCTCTCTCCTAAATAAAAAAGGTAAAATTAATAAAACAGGCCATCTTCCAAAATCAGATGGCATTAGACATTCTAAGAGCACAGGAGACACTTTATAATTGTAAAAACTAAATGTGTGTATGACATATCAGTTTCTAAAATTTCCTGGACCTTATCCTTATCCTCCTTATGGGAAGCCACTACTAAAACTGTACTCATAATTATCCTATAGATTCTATTATTTGGCCCATGTATACTTAATTGATTCTTTGCCTTTGTCTCTTTCAGACATAAAGCCATATGCCTACCCAAGATAAAAATGCCTGGTATCTACTGAGGCCATTAGTTAAAAGCTCTTCAGAGTATCCCTGATTGCTTGTTCAACAACTACATCCCTTTTCAGCCTAAAGAAGCCAGATTGGTCATTGCCTATTACGCCTCATGGCAGTTCAGGTTGCTTCTTCAGAGGGGAAATGTTACAGGCAGCTGAAACTGGGTCACTTAAAAATATAGGCAGTCAGATAGGCCTAGGGCCTCAAAGGAGCCAGTGCAGAGGACCAGATGCCTTGTGACCTTGAAGGAGACACATACCTCCCACTGTGGATCAGATCCCAAGAAAAAAGGCTAAAGTTTACCCACAAACCCCACAAGGAATCCTTCTTAATATGGCTTTTCATGTTTTCAACAACAGAGATAAAACTCAAAAGGAGAAAAAAACCTTGCTAAATGTTAATCTGATCTTTTAGCTGTGATGCTTGGGGCTCCTAAGACAGGTAAACCAAAACAAGGTGGAGATGTCCAAAATCACACCCCCAATCATGCTTTAAGTGTGACAAGGAAGGACACTGGGCAAAAGAATGCCCCAACCCATGAGTTCCTCTGGGTCCCTTCCCCATCTGCAATCTCAAGGGCCATTGGAAGAGTGACTGTCCCAGTTGCTAGAGGATGGTAACCCATTCCATAACTCCTTGCCCTCACAGGACATCTTGTCACTACTGGATTCATAGCTGGCTGATCTACTTGAACTTGCTGCTGAAGACTGATGGGGCTCTGGGCCCACAGCCACCATTAAGGTATCCTTCTTGGAGCCCCAAGTCTCACTGAAGGTCTCAGGTAAGATACTCTCTGTACTTGTGGGCATGGAGGCCACGTATAGTGTTCTTCCTGACTTTGCAGGCCATTGTATTAAATCCTCAGTCTCTGTAATGGGTGTTGACAGCCAACCTACACAGCCTCTTCAAACAGGGCCCTTTCCATGCAGGTTCCAGAATCTTTTTCACCCATAGCTTTCTGATACCAACAAATCTCATACCACTTTTAGGTAGAGATCTCCTCTAAAAATTTAACTTCTCCCTCTCCACAGCTCTCATCCTCCAAACACTATCACGATGTGCCATAAGGCCATCCCCTCATCTCCCTTCTTCCCTTGCCAATACCATAGTCTAGGACACCTCCAATCCTACTGTGCTACCCATGCTATACCTGTTTTAATTCATCTCAGAGATCCTTCAATCTTTCTTTGCATTCCCTAATATCCCATAGCTCTCAAACATCTACAGGGACTCAGACCTATAATCAAGCATCTTTTAGACAATGATTTTTTCAAACCTACCCATTCACCCTACAGTACTCCCATTCTCCCAGTACTCAAGCCAATCCTATCATCTGGTACAAGACCTTAGGGTAATCAAAGATGCTCTTACCCAATTCCACCAGTTGTGCCAAGCCCTTATGCTATGCTCTCTCATATTCCTTCCTTCACCACTCACTTCACAGTCCTAGACTTTAAAGATGCTTTTTTTTAACCATCCCTCTAAATATGATTGTCAGGATTTCTTTGCATTTACCTGGACTGACATTCTCAGGTCTCATCAACTTACATGGATAGTGCTTCCTCGAGAGTTCAGGGATAGTCCTCATTTATTTAGCCAAGCTCTTGCTGCTGACCTTACAACTCTTGACCTCAAACTCAGCACCCTCCTTCAATACACTGATGACCTTCTCCTGTGTTCTCCATCACATAGTTTAGTCATACAGCCAGTCTCCTCAATTTTCTCTCCAATTGTGGGTACACAAGGTTTCCCTTGCTAAAGCCCAAATAGCTTCCCCAAAAGCCAAATATCTGAGTCTCTCTTACTCCTATCACTTGTTCCATCACTACAGATCGCAAGGCAATTCTTCAAAATCTCCAGGTGCCCACAACAAAACAACAGGGTCTATCTTTTCTGGGTTTATCTAACTTCTTTCGCCTCTGGATTCCTAACTTTAAAGCTCTAGCCCGACCCCTCTTCCAAGAGCTCCTTATTAAAACCCCTAGCCTTAGCCAAGCTCATCACATTTCCCTGGGCTCCTACATTGTTAAGCCCCTTTAAACTCACGTATAGTTGTCCATTCCTACTCCACAGTCTTCCTACTCCCAAATTCTCCCTCCTCTTGATGACTACATCCCAATCCTCTCCTTCCTCTGACATTTGTTATGACAACATGCTGATCTCTGCCTTCCCCAACCCTCTAATGGGATCAAACCAGATCCCTCCCATATCCCCAGGAGACCTAATTTATCTTAAACCTTCTAAATCCACAGGACTGTAATCAAATTGGAGTGGCCCCTACCTGGTCTTCCTTGCAATTCCAATGGAAGTTTGCTGGATTGCCATTCTGGTTCCATGTCACTCAAGCTAAGTGGTGCCCTCCTAATCCTAAATCCTCTGAGTCTAAACATCCTGAGTTGCCATCACATGTCCTATATCTCACCCATCTCCGTCTCACCAAGGGCCCATACCTACAACTTTCAGACTAAGTCATATTTTGTTACCCTATTTGGTTCCTGATCTCTTACATTCTATTAGTTATACTTTTTCCTGTAAGACTCTGGACAATTTTTCCTAAAGACCCTTACATTATACTTAAAATTTTTTCATGCTGTTTTACATAACAACTATCTTCATTCTCTCCACCCTCAGCTGTTTACTTAAATATGAGAGCCTTTGGGGTCTGGGATGTCATCTCACTTATAGTGATACAGCCACAGCTCTCCCTACCTCTAGTCTATAATTTCCTAAACATGATTCAACTTTCAGGCCTTACATTTCTCATGCTCTCCATTATCTCCAGTTCAACTCCTAGACCAAAAACAAGTCCTACCTACACTTTTAATTTTGTCCTTTCAGATGGGAGAATCATTGCCTCCTGTAACTTCACCCCACCCAACTCCATGCTTATTTTTCAGATTCTTCCTCACTGTGGCCCTGATGGAATGACACATTCAGATCATGGGCACCTTTTCTTCTACTTCTCCTGGGTCCTTTAATTGTGATAATGATCTGCCTTCTCATAGCACCTTGTCTTTTTATTTCTCCATTCTAGGATACAATCATTCACCAATGATAAACTTGTCCTGGCTGAAACACCTGGTACCAGCTTCTACATGGGCATCAACCGTCATCCTGTCAACCTCCTAAACCCCAACACATAGCCTCCATCCAGCAGAAAATAGTAAGAGAGACTCTTCACCCTTTCCTAACAATAGAAAGATGAGAATGAAAGAGTTTTGCCCTAGTATAAATTACTGTACAATTATAGCATTGGTCTAACATGGTGGAAGGCCAAAGTTGGAACATTTACCACATCTTCCTTCTTATTCAGCCCTAATTGCAGCTCCCTTTTTCATTTGCACACAAAGAAAATCCCAATCAGTTCCTCACACATCATCAGTGCCTGCCTCAAGTGCCGCTTCTGGTCAGAGGTCATAAAACCTCTCACCATGTTTGTCTCTGGTGATGGAGATCCACTGCCATAGGTTGTGTGTTCCTTTCCACGTCCGCAATAAATGCATTCTTTTCACTTTGTACTTTTTGCTTCTCTATTGTGCCAGAAAACTCTAACAACTTTTACTTTTCAATTTTGAGGCTACAAAGGATTGACTCCTACTGCTCCGTGTGATGCTCTCAGGCCATCTTTTATATTTTCCTGTTCCTTTTCAGCAATCAAGATCTCCTCTGTTCTATCTTTGCAGTCCATAGCTTTTCTAGGGCTGCCTTTCTGGCCAAACTCACAGTGTTTTAAATCAATCTACTGGGAGCTTTGCTCTTGATTCTAACTATAGATCTAGCTAAAAACCCCAACAGCAGCCACATCACCACTTCAACTGCCTTGAAATTTCTTCTGCCAGATTAATTAGTTCACTGTCCTTAATCATAGCCTAAGGCAAAGTTTCTGGACGAAAGCAAAATGCAGGCAAACTTTCTGCCAAGTCATAATACACATCATCTATATTTCAGCAGCCAATGCAGTCTTTCTTCCCAGCAGAAACTTCCTGAACCCTGTCTTTACCAGTAGGATTTCTATCTGCCTTCTGGTCTTCTGAGCTCTGACCAGACTCTCCTATACAGTACAGCCTAAGGCATTCTAGCTCTACTTTTTTAGCTAGCATCTGTGAACCTTTCCTTCCAACAACCCATTTACAAAGATTCTGGAGCCACATGGCCAGGTAATGTCACAGTAATGACCCCACTTAACTGGTAACAAATTCTTTCTTAGTTACTTTTCTCTCGTTGCTGAGACAAAATACCCACCACCTAAAGTTAGAGGGGGGAAAGGTTTATTTATCTCACAATTCGTAGATGTTTCACTATATAGTCAGTTGGCTCTAGTGCAGAGTAGCACATGGCAGAGGGGCACCAATTCATGGTGGCAGAAGGCCGCAAGAACAAAAAGAGAAAGTGAAGGGACAAGCCTCTTTCTATCTCATATTGTATGCAGCCTACCTGCCTCAGGGTGGGGGTAGCACTGACACTGTTAATCTCACCACTGAACCATGAATCAACCACGAACTCTAGATCCAGCTATCTCTGAAATGCCTGCTCCCCATGATGTTTTGGGAAAAAAACCATGACACATGCATATAGTATTTTCTAATCAAGTCCAGCCACCCTTTATCTCCTTTCTCCCCTCTTTTCCTAATTTGTAATAATCAATATTCCACTTTCAGTTCAACAGTTTTTAGCTGTGACATATGAAAAAGAACTGGTGGTACCTGACTTTCTATGTCTGATTTACTTATTATATGCTCCAGTTCCATCCAATTTCCTAAAAATAACAGGATTTCATTCTTTTTTATAGCTAACTCATATATATATATATGGCACTTTCTTCATCTGTTAATGGGCACCTAGGGTGATTCTGTATCTTAAAGATTGTGAATAGTGCCCCAATAAATGTGAGTATGCAGCTAATTCTGGTATGCTGACTTAATTTACTTTGGATATATATATATATATATATATATATATATAAAGGTGGGATTAGCTGTGAGATAGGAGATTAGTGCATGACAGTGCTGGCGGGTGAAGTAGATGTGACTGTAAATTACAAAATCCCTCAACACATGGGCAGAACAGTACCCAAAGCTCTGCATGTGGAATTCTCTCACAAATTCAAGGTTTTCAATAGGATGGCTTTGACTCAACATCAGCCTGAGGTGTGGGACCCCAGCATTGCCTCTCAGGACCCGCATATAGGAGTTCCCATGGGTTTCCTTGAGATTCAGATAGTGTAAAAGGACAGAGATGAGCTGATCATTGGGGTGCATGCCTGGAATTCCAGCACTCAGGAGGCTGAGATGGAAGGATTGCTGTGAGTTTGAGGCCAGCCTAGGCTACATATTGAGTTCAAGGGCACCCTGAACTACATAGTGAGACTATCTCAAAAAAATTTAAGACCTGCCTGCTATGTGGTGACACTGCCTCGAAAAAACTTATAAAGCTTTTTTAAAAAATTTAAAAAGGACACAGATGCCAAGAAGAACTTGCTATTGTGGCTTTTTTCATGATACCCTACCCTGTTTTCCCCAGGGTGTTCTTTTATCTTGCTTTTTCCTTTTACTTGGGCCAAACTCACTTTGCAGAGCCAGTTTCTCACTCTTCACTTTTACTTTTTTGAGTAAAATTTGTCACTGCTGTTTGCTCATTTCAATCAGTACTTTATTTCAGATGAGAACCTGGAATCCAACTCCAGAACCCCATAATATTTAATTGAGGAGCTACCCAATAACATTTTGGTGTAGCCAGGAGATTCTGATAGCAGCTGGATCATATCTAATTTTTAGTTTTTAGAAACCTCCATGCTATTTTCCATGATGGCTGTACTACTTTACATTTCCACCAACAGTGAATTAGAGTATCTTCTCCAGACCTCCACTACAATTTTTTTGAGACATTGTCTCTCTATGTAGGTTAGGCTGTCCTTGAATACATTGTTTAGCCTAGACAGGTGTGGAGCTTGGAGTGATCTTCTTGCTACATATTCACCACTATACGGAGACACTTTTTTTTGAAATACCATTCTGACTCAGATAAGATGTTATCTTGTTAGACTGATTTGCTTTTCCATCAGGGCTAAAGATATTGAGCATTTTTTCATGTTTTGTTGGCCATATGCATTCTCTCTCTTTCTTTCTCTCTCTCTGTCTCTGTCTCTCTCACCCCCCCCCCGCCCCCAACAGAAACCAGGGAACACAGGGCTACATCTCAGGGTCACACAAAGTTTCCCAGGTGGACTCAAAGTCCCCATCTTACTGCCTCAGCGTACCAAGTATCTGGGAGTATAGGGATGTGTCAAAACACCTGGCATGTATTTCTTCATTTAGGGGTGTCTATTCAGATGATTTGGCCATTTTAAACTTGATTGCTTGTTTTGTATTGTTAAGTTTTTTTTTGAGTTCTTTGTATATTCTGGGTATTATTCCTCTGTCAGATGAATAGCTGGCAATTTTTTACCCATTTTGTAGGTTGTCTCTTCACCCCATCAATTGTTTTCCTTTGCTATGCAGAAGCTTATCAGTTTGATTTAATCCTATTATAGACAGCTAAATTGGGTAGAAATTGATAGACAGAAAGGGATTGGATCCTTGAGGGAGTTAGTTCAAAAGATGAAACATTAAAATTGTAGTTCAAGGCAAATCTGAAGCGAGCCAGGTCTTAAAATGGAGACACAATGGCCTGTCCTGCAAGCCTCCCTAGATATAAACAGCAGGTTGAGATTATATTCTAATTAGCACCACCTGTACCAGTGAGCCAAAATAGGAACTTAAACACAAAGGTGGGTGACCAGAACACTCTGACCCATACTCCCATCCCTTTCTAGGAATGCCTTTGTTCTTTCCACATTAGATGTTATAGGTGAGCTAAAGTTAATGATGCTCACCGTATACTCTTGCTGTGTGCCTCATTTCTCTATTGAATCAATATTAGGTAAGTGACTATATTTTAATCCTATAAATTGATTGTGCTTTGACCCATGGCTTCCCACATTGTGGTTTTACTATGTAAAATATCCTAAGACAAAGAGCCTCAATGGCCTCCCACTTTTGGGACCTCTCCTGTCTCTCAGGAGATGTGTCTCAATAAACCTTTTCTATTCATAACCTCCTTTGTCCTCAATATCCACTCTGATATCAGGAGACATAGTGCTAGTAGTGGTAGTGCATACCTGCAATCCCAGGACTCAGGAGGCTGAGGCAGGAGGATCTTTGTGAGTTCAAGGCCAGCCTGAGCTACAACATTAGTTCAAGTCCAACCTGAACTGCATAGCAAAACCCTGTCTAAATTTTTTAAAAAAAAATATCAGGAGACACAAAACTCGGCACATCTAACATGTAACAGGTTAGGAGGTTTTCTCCATCCCAGAGTGGAGTTCCCACCAAGATCTCTGGAAGTAAGAGTTGCTTTTGTTTCATGACACCCTGTTAGTTTATTTTGAGAATTGTCATCCCTTGTTTGACAATTGCTTATGCTTCCACCTTGCCTTTTTTTCTTTGTCAGATCGACTTTAGGTTTAAATTGAGGAGATGGAAAGATTGCAATGCCTTTTTTGGTTTCTTTGATGTTTACACTTCATTTTGCAAAAATGGCCTTGTTTCCTTTCTGGACTTGTTTGGCATTTATGAGGTTGCTTGATCTCTTATTAGAGACAAATCTTTGAGATGCTTTTTGAAATTCTAATTGGCTTATAGTTTGGCACTCTTAGGGGTGTGTGTGTATGAGAATTCAGTCAAGAGGTAATGGGACAGGTTTTGGCAGTTCATCTTTTATATGGATGGTTGTAACTCTTATCAGGAAGTGCTAATGTTCTTCTCTTTACAAACCTGAGACCCTTTGTCTGTTCCAGTCAGAGGCTGTTGAACCTTTAGAAAATGAGTGCTTATCTATAAGCAAACTGAAAATATGAAACACATGCTCTTTTTTTCTAGAAATGGGAAGAGATGAATGGAGGTATTCTCTAGGATGCATAGTGGCATCAATAGGCATTCCTTTATATCAGACCACATACCCCAGCCCTGGGTTAGACCGTGCTCATCTAGGAAGATACAATATAGGGATGTGGCCTACCCAGTGCCTTGAGCAAGTGTTTCTCATATGACTGGCAGGAGAAACTCTCATACTGAGATACCATGGAGAGAACTGATCTCTGAGTGACACTGGAGAAAACCATCTCTAAAGTATGCACATTTATGAACCATAAACACTAACCTTGAAGGAGTACCTCCAGTCTACCCTTCTGATCTCCTATCTCTTCCTCTATCCCTCCCTCTTTCCTCCCTCCAAATTAGAAAACAATTGTGCAAGCCCCTTCATCATTGGTTTAATTTTCTATTTGTAAATGTTTCCCTCCTTAAAATCTTCTTAAACAGGGTCATAATAGCAGGAGTCAACTGTAGCTTTTGTTTTAGAAAGATGCTTTAGAATTGATAATGTGAGTTAAGAGACAGGAATGGCAATGTAGAAGAAGTCAGTGTGTGAACTGGTAAAAATGGATAAACCAGTTTGATTGATCTTCCAATCACTCTACAGTTAGATGGTACCTACTCTGGAGCAGGTAACCTCAAAGGTTACCCTGAGGGGATGTAAAAATAAGCATTGGAAAGTGACACCTGCTCTCCCCTTGTTATTTTTCAGGTGGGAATCTCAGTGATGAATTTTCTTACTCCTTTGGAGTATATTTTTTAGTACCAGAATTTGATCAACCATAGACTCTAAGAAAGCACCATATAGCCCCAGGAGCATCATAGCAAATTTTTTGAAATGTACATTATTGTGGGGTATAATGCTCATATTTAATTTTTAGAAGTATTTCTATTAAAATTATTAATTTTAATTTGAGTTTAATTATATTACACAATGTATACTTAATATGAAAATAGAATATCAATAAAATAAAATATTACTTTTTAATATGTAATGAGTTTGTAGAATAAACATCAACATTTTCAACATCAACAGTTTACCTGCTTATAACTAAAAAATACAAAGCAAATAAATTCCTATGTGAAATACAATGAAAATACAAACAAAACCCTACCACAGACATAATCTCTGCTTCAATTATTACACCTAAAGCAGTCTTCACAAATACAACATCATGTTTCATGCAAAAGTCTTGCTTATACTGACTGTATATGTGCTTAACTTTCCTTTCCTGTTTTGCAGGCTATAATTCTCACCCCTCTTGTCTTCCACTTTTGTCAGGAGGTTCCTATTGTATTATACAATGTATGGTTAACAGGAAAATACAATATCAAATATGTAATGAGTTTTTAGAATAAACAGCATTTAATTTTTTTTATTTTAAAGAGAATAGAACAGAATAAACAAATCAGAACAAAGCACTGCAAACAACACAGGACTGCAAAACAAGACAACAGGATATCATCAGTGGCTACCACAATGTCTCTTATTTTCTTCAAAATAGTT
The DNA here is from genome assembly GCF_034190915.1 of Cavia porcellus. Classification (NCBI taxonomy): domain Eukaryota; kingdom Metazoa; phylum Chordata; class Mammalia; order Rodentia; family Caviidae; genus Cavia; species Cavia porcellus. Next base: position 19,295,814 of record NW_026947486.1, read on the forward strand.
GACCATACCTTTAATACACAATATCAAACATAAGAAAATAGTATAAAACCAATCAAAAGAATGAAAGCATTATAGGACTTAAAACCGAATAATAGGAAATGAAAAATGGTTACTATTATATGTCATTTTTTTCAAAAAAAAGTTGTCCAAGCTAGGTGTGGTGACACACTCCTATAATCCCAATACTTGGGAGGCTAAGGCAGGAGGATTGTTGCAAGTTTGAGGCCAGCCTGGGCTACAAAGTGAGCCTAAGACCAGCTTGAACTGCATAGTGAGACCTTTCCTCAAAAAATGTTGTTCATAGTATCACACACATACTAAAATCAAATAAAACACAACAGAATAGAACCAATCAAAACAAAAGAATAAAAGCATGATAGGACTTCAAAACAAGATGATAGGAAATCAGCAATGCTACTATAATGTATTGTTTTCTTCAAAATAGCTGTTCATACCATCACACATAGTAAAATCAAACAAAACAAAATAGAATAAAATCAATTAAACAAATGAAAGCATTATAAGACTTCAAAGCAAGATAATAGGAAACCAACCATGATTACCATAATACATCCCATTGTGTTCAAAATAGCTGCCCATACCATCAAAGTAAAATCTAACAAAACAAGACAGAACAAAACCAAACCTGACAAAATTGTGGAAACAATACAAGAGTGTAACACAATACAATAAGAAGCTAACCGTAGTTACCACTTTTCCCTCCCAGGTATTTCTTCCCCCATCACTTTTACAATAACTATTTTGCTTTTTGGATCCCATTAACTCCTTCTGTTTTTCATGCTAGGGTTCACTTGTATGAGTTCAAACAGTTTTGCCCGTGAACATGATCTCCAGTTGCATCTATTTATTTACAAGAGCTTTAAGATTATTATGCTTTATAGGTGGGTACCTTTCCATTGTATGAAAATACTGTATCTTTCTGATCCATTCTGTGATTGATGGGTAAGTTAGCCTTGCCTTTTTTCTGATCTCCTATCTCATGGAACAATTGTTTTTTTCTCCTTTGATTTTTCAGTCTATGAATTTCCTTTCTAGTTAAATATGTTTCTTGTATACAGTATATTGATGGATCTTGTTTCTTAATCTACTCTCCCTGTGTTTATGTTTATTGGTGATTTGAGACCAGCATATATTGGTTTGTCTCTGCCATACTATACTCCTGTTGTTGGTCCTCCACTTTTCCCCTTCATTGAATTGCCTGTCTTATTTGGTGATCCTCTTCTGCTGCTGTTCCTGGAACCATGGTCATCTTTATCTCTCTTTCTCTAGAATATTCTTTAGCATTCTCTGTAGGGTTGGTTTGGTGGTCATAAATTCCTTCAATTGTTCCTTATCATGGAAGTATCTTATTTTTCCATCAATTTTGAAAGATAGTTTTTCAGGGTAAATCCATTCGGGTTGGAAGTTGTTTTGTTTCAGAGTTTGAAACACTTTACTCCAAACTCTTCTTGACTTGGTGCTTTGTGTTGACAAGTCTGCTGTGATTCTGATTGGTTTTCTCTATAGGTGATCTGTTTCTTTTCTCTAACAGCTTTTAATATTCTGTTCTTGTGCTGAATTTCTGGATCTTGATTATTATATGTCTGGATGTAGATTTACTTTGATTATGGCTAGTTGGAGTTCTATATGCCTCACTTATCTACATGCCAGATCCATTTCCCATGTTTGGGAAGTTTTCTGCTATTACTTTTGTGGATATCCTTTTAATTTCATTTGTGTTGACCCCTGCTTCTTCACTAATACCTGTCACTCTTAAATTGTGCTTCTTTGCATCATCTTCCAGCCATTGAGCTGTTATTTCCTGATTTCTTGTTATTTTTAAGAGATCTTTCCTTTCATAATCACTAGCTGTAATCCTATCTTCAAGGTCTGAAAGTCTGTCTTCAGTCTTTTTCAAGCAGTTTTGGCAGCTTTTGATTGAATTTTTAATTTCCTGGATCTCTCTTTGAATCTGTTTCATGCATTGTAATTCCTTTCTATGTTGTTCATTCAAGGTTTCCATCATTTTTCTATGCTCCTCTTTTTTTGTCTATGCCTTCTTTAGACCTGCTGAACAATTCTTTCAATATGTTTGTGATTTCTTTTATTTGAGACATTATTTCTGATTTGACTGCTTTTACAATCTCATGAATTTGTTTCCTTACTTCAGTTACTATCCTTTCAGAGGTTTCAGGTGTGTGACTTCCATTTTCTTCTATGACTATCTCCCAGACTTGTTCTGTTTGGGCTAGAGTTCTGAGATTGCCTTTTCCTCCTTGTGAATAGCTGAGTCAAGTAGAATCTATATAGTTTTAGTTTTTTGAGGTCTTTAAATTTGGGGAGTTTAACTTTTTTCAATTCTTTGTATGTTCTAGATATTAGTCCTTTGTAAGAGGAACAGCTGGAAAAATAATTTCTACTGGTAGGTTGCCTCTCTACTCTGTTGGTGGTTTATTTTGCTGTGCAAAACCTTTTTTAATAAGATGAGATCTCAGCTGTTGATTCTTTATATTTCCTGTGCAATTGGGTTTTTGCTCATAAAGTCTTTGCCTACACCAACGTATTCAAGAGTTCTACCTACTCTATTTTCCAGCAGATTTAGTGTTTATATTTTAATATTTAAATCTTTGATTCATTTCAATTTTATTTTTTCATTTTAAAAAGAAAAAAATCAGGAAAGAAAAACAAAAAGCAAAAGAGATAAAGAACAACAACAAACCTAAAACAGTAACAATATAGGTTTTCAAAACAGAATGAAAGAAATTTAACAATGGTTCTTTTATTGCATATTGTTCTTTTTTTCAAATAAAGAAAAGAAAATTAAAAAAATAGAAAAAGAGAAAAAAGTAGAACAATACTGAATTTTAAAAAATTAACATCATTAAATTGCTAGTTGATACATTACCTACCCATTGTTGTCTTAAAAATAGTTGCCAAAGTCACAACATCAAAGCATAAAAAGTGGCTAGACACTCAAACATTGACAGTGCAAACCCTTCTGTTCAATGATCCAACAGAAATTCAGCAATATGGTCATCTATCTTATGTACTATACATATCATTATACCCGTTAGAACACTTACCTTCCCTTTCATTTTCACAATATCTATTATTCTTTTGGGATCACATTATTCTATCATTTTTATTATTTTTTACACTGGAGACACAGTGTGGTATTTACAATGAGTCTTGTTTATTTCACTAGTGAGTATATTCTCAGGTTGCCTTCCTTTACCTATAAAGGCCTCAAGATCATTCTTTTTTATAGCTGAGTAGTATTCCATTGTAGAAATACCACATTTTTTCCATCCACTCTGCAGTTGATGGGCATTTTGGTTGTTTCCAAGATTTAGTTATTACAAATTGTGCTGCTGTGAACATGGATGCACATATATCTCTGTGTCATGATCTTTTCAATTTTTCTGGGTAAATACCCAGGAGAGGAATAACTGGATTGAATGGACCTTCCAATCCTAGTTTTTTGAGGAATCTTCATACTGATTTCCACAGTGGTTGCACCAGTCTGCACTCCCATCAACAGTGGAGAAGTGTTCCTTTTCCCCCACATCTTCGCCAACATTTTTAGCCAGTTGTTTTCTTGATGGCAGCCATTCTTTCCAGGGTGAGATAAAATCTCAATGCTGTTTTAATTTGCATTTCTGGAATTGCTAGTGATGGTGAACATTTCTTCATGTATTTATTTGTCATTTGTATATCTTCATCTGAGAAATGTGTGTTCATCTCAGATGCTCATTTTTGGAGAGGGTCTTTCAATTTGGGAGGCTTAATGTTTTTCAGTTCTTTATATGTTCTGGATATAAGTCCTTTGTCTGAGGGATTGTTGGATAAAATTCTTTCCCATTCTGTAGGTTTTCTTTTCACTTTGTTAGTGATTTCTTTTGAAGTGCAGAAACTTTTTAGTAATATGAGATCCCAGTTGTTGATTCTTCGAAGTATTTCCCGTGCGGTTTGCATTTTGTTCATAAATTCTCTGCCTACCCCTATGTCTCCAAGACTTCTACCTACCTTGTCCTCCAGTAGATTTAATATCTCTGTTTTCGTATTTAGATCCTTGATCCATTTTGACTTTAGTGTATGGGGTGATAGGCATGGGTCTATTTTCAGTCTTTGGCATGTGGGAAGCCAATTTTTCCATCACCACTTATTAAAGTGGCTCTTTTTTCCAGTGAACATGTTTAGCCTCTTTGTCAAATATAAAGTGGCTGAGTGTCTTCGTAGTAGTGTTTGTATCTTCTAATCTGTTCCATTGATCCTCAGGTATATTTCTTTGCCAGCAACATGCTGATTTTATTACTGTGGCTTTGTAGTATAGTTTCAAGTCAGGAATTGAGATGCCTCCTGTCTTGCCTTTGTTGCCCAGAATCACTTTTGCTATTCTAGGTTTTCTTCTGTTTCCAAATGAATTTTAGGAGTATTTTCTCTAGATCTGTAAGGTGTGTTAATGGTATTTGATTGGGATTGCATTGAATCTGTATAACAGTTTTGGGCTTATGATCACTTTCACAATGCTGATTCTTCCTAACCAAGAGAAAGGAATATCATTCCGTTTTCTAATATTCTCTTCAATATCCTTTTTTAGAGTAGTATAATTTTCAGCATATAGACCATTTACATTCTTGTTTAGGTTGATTCCTAAGTATCTAATTTTTTTAGATGCTATTGTGAAAGGTGGTATTTCCATAATTTCTCTCTCATTGACTTGTTTGTTTGTATACAGGAATGCTATTGATTTTTTTTTTTTTGGTACCGGGAATCAAACTTATGAATTCATGCTTGCCAGACAGGTGCTTATGTCACTGACCTAAATCCCTGGCCCATGCTATTGATTTTTGAGTGCTGACTTTGTATCCAGCTATGCTGCTGAATTGATTTATTACCTCTAGTAGTATTTTAATGGAGATTTTGGGGTCTTCTATGTAGAGTATCATGTTATCTGCAAATAGTGATATTTAACTTCTTGTTTCCCTATTTTTATTCCTTTTATTTGTCCCTCTTGTCTGTTTGCCCTGGCTAATATTTCTAGAACTATACTGAATAGGAGTGGTGATAGTGGACATCCTTGTCTTGTTCCTGATTTTAGAATGAAGGCTTTCTGTTTTTGTCCATTTAGTATAATGTTGGCCATTGGTTTATCGTAAGTGGCCTTTGTGAGATTGTGGTACATACTGTCTATTCTGAGTTTCTGTAGGGTTTTTATCATGAACAGGTGTTGGACTTTATCAAATACTTTTTCTGCATCTATTGAGATGATCATGTGATTTTTATTTTTGGCTTTGTTTATGTGGTGGATTACATTTATTGATTTGCATATGTTGAACCATCCCTGCATTTCTAGAATAAATCCCACTTGGTCATGGTGTATAATCTTCTTGATGATTTGCTACATTCTATTTGCCAGTATTTTATTGCAAATCTTTGCATCTATGTTTGTTAGTGAGATTGGTCTATAGTTCTCCTTTTTGGTTGGTTCTTTCTGTGGTTTTGGTATCAGAGTGATACTTACCTCCAAGAATGATTTAGGGAGGACTGCTTCTCTTTCAATTTCATTGAAAAGTTTAAGGAATGTTGGCATTAAATCTTCTCTAAATTTCTTATAGAATTCAGCCATGAATCCATCAGGACCTGGGCTTTTCTTTGTTGGTAAGTTTTTAACCATATTTTTTATTTCAGTAGCTGATGTTGGGTTATTTAAAATTGTTGTATCTTCTTGATTGAGCTTTGGTAGAAATCTGTCCATTTCCTCTTATGTTTTTCACTCTATGTGAGTAGAGATTTTCAAAGTAGGTGTTGGTGATTTTTTGAATTTCCATGGGCTCTGTAGTAATTTCCCTCTTTTCAGTCCTTATTGCATGGGTTTGAGTTTTTTCTTTTTTTTTTCTTGATAAGATTGACTAGAGGTTTATCAATTTTGTTTATTCTCTCAAAAAACAACTGTTTGATTCGTTAATTCTTTGTATTTTTTTTTTGGTTTCAATTGCATTAATTTCTGCTACAATGTTTACAATTTTCTCTCTTCTGTGAGCTTTGGGTTTGACTTGCTCTTTCTTTTCTAGAAGCTTTAGATGTAGCATTAGGTTATTTATTTGTGCTCATTCCATTTTCTTGATGTGACTATTGTTATGTATTTCCCTCTTAGGACTGCTTTCGTTGTGTCCCATAGTTTACAGTATGTTATATCTGAATTTTCATTGTATTTTAGGTATTGTTTTATTTCTTCTTTGATTTCATCTGCAACCCACTGGTTGTTCAGAAGGTTGTTATTTAATTTCCATGTATTTATGCAGGTTTTTGAGGGACTTTTGCCATTGTTTTCCAATTTTAGTGCACTATGGTCAGATATTATACATGGGATAATTTCACTCCCTTTGCAAATATTTACTCCGGACTGTTTTATGAGTTAATATATGGTGTATTTTGGAAAATCTCCCATGTGCAGCTGAGAAGAATGTATATTCTGATGTGGTTGCGTGGAACACCCTGTAAATATCCACTAAGTCCATTCGTTTATGGGTATGATTTAGTTCTGTTATCTCTTTGCTGACTTTTTGTCTAGTTGATCTATCTCTTTGTGACAGTGGTGTGTTAAGGTCTCCTATTACAATTGTGTTCTTGTGTATTTGGTTTTTCATGTCCATTAGTGTTTGTCTTTTATAGTTGGGTGCTCTTAAGAGTATTTGGTGTATATATATTTATAATTGTTAGTTCTTCCTCTTGTAGTTTTCCACTCACAAGCATGTAGTGGCCTTTTTTAATCTCTTTTAATCACTTTTGGTTTGAAGTTCACTTTGTCTGCAAACAGGATAGCTACCCCTGCTTTTTTGGGGGTTCCTGTTGCATGGAATACTGTTTTCCATCCTTTGACTTTTAATCTTTGAGTTTCTTTTTGAGTCAGATGTGTTTCTTGTATACAGAATATTGTAGGATCCTGTTTCTTGATGTATTCTGTCAACCTGTTTCTTTTCACAGGTGGATTGAGCCCATTTACATTTATGGCAATTACTGATATGTAGTGGCTTGACTTTGCTGTATTATGTTCCTATTGTTAGTTTCCCACTTTCCTCCCTTGTTTAATTTCTTGTTCAGCCTGGTGGTTTCTTTCTGTTGTTGTTCTGGAAATTTTGGTCATTTTTATCTCTTTCTAGCATGTCTTTCAGTCCTCTTTCTAGAGTTGGTTTGGTAGATGTGAATTACTTCAGTTGTTCTTTGTCACGGAAGTATCTTGTTTCTTTCCTTAAATTTGAAAGACAGTTTTTCTGGATACATCAGTCTTGGCTGAAAATTGTTTGCTTTTAGGGCTTGAAATATTTCACTCCAAGCTCATCTTAACCTGAAGAGGTTGTGCTGACAAATCTGCTGTGATTCTAATAGGCTTTCCTTGATAGGTGAGTTGTATCTTTTCTCTAACAGCTTTTAGTATTCTTTTTACATGCTGTATGTCTGGGATGTTAATTATTATATATCTGGGTGCAGATTTATGTTGGTTATGACTTTTTGGCATTCTGTATGCCTCACTCATTTGTATATCAGAGTTTTCCCCATGTTTGGGTAATTTTCTGCTATTAATTCTATTAATATTTAGTTATGTCATTTACATCGACTCCTGCATCTTCAGTGATGCCTATAAGTCTTATATTGTTTCTCTCAGCATCATCTTGAAGCTGCTGGATTGTCATTTCAGCTGCTTTGATGTTTTTATAAGTTCTATCCTTTCATGGTCACTATCTGTGATCCTGTCCTCAAGGTCCAAAATTCTATCCTCAGCGTCATTTAAATGGTTTTGCCAGCTTTCATTAGAATTTTTTGTTTCTTGGATATCTCTTTTAATTTGTTTCATGGATTCTGCTTATTTTCTACTTTGTTCATTCAAATTTTCAATCAGTTTCCCATGCTCCTGTAATTTTTTTTATCTATTTCTTCCCTATCTATGTTGAGCAAATCCTTTACTAAAGTCGTTAATTCTGTCTTTACATAAGACATTACTTCTAATTTTATTTCCTCTATAACTTCATTGATTTGTTTCTTTACTTCATCTGCTATCTTTTCAGAGATTTCTGGTGTATGATTTTTGAAGTCCTCTATTTTTCTGTTGCCTGTTCTTGTACCTGATGGACTAAATGTTTGACACTGCATTTTGCTTTTTTGTTTTGTCATTTTCACCTTCTGGCCCAATATCTGGTCATTTATCCCAATAATCACAACTGTCAGCAGTGTATCTCCTAGGGTCCTACTGTGTGGTTGATGTCCGCCTGATTGTTGGGTACATAGTGACTGGAACCTGCCAGGGTCCTCTATATGGGCAGAGGTCACCAAGTCTTCCAGCAAACCAGCACTGCCAGTCCACTGCAGTTCAAAGTTCTGGGAGGGAGAGTAGGAGCTAAACATTCACAGCAGTGCTTGGTCTAAGAGATGGGGAGGGTAGTTGAGGGCAGTGGGCCAAGCCAGGGTGGGTGTGTTGGTCCTCTGGTTCAGCACACAGGAGGAGTGTGCTGGGTCACAAGCATGGCTCAGGGGCTGGAGCCTGGGTGGAGCCTGGTGGTCACCCTCTGGGCCGGCAGCAGTGGGAGGGTGCCCACACACGCAGCCTCGGCTCAGCAGCCCAAGCCAGGGTAGAGCAGGGCAGTTGCCTTCTGGCCAGTGGTCACTTTCTGGCCAGCGGTGTTGGGAGGGCACTGAGAGGCGCAGGTGTAGATCAAGGGCCTGAGCCAGGATGGAGTGCAGCAGTGGTCCTCTGGGCCAGCGTTGGGAGGGCGCTGAGGCACACAGGCTTGGCTCAGCAGCCTGAGCTGGGTAATTCATTTCAATTTTAATTTAGGGCTGGGGATGTAACTCACTGGCACAGCTCCTGGCTGGAAAGTGCAAGGTCTTGTCACATTCAGTATGTACATAGAGTATATTCATTAAGTTTCTCTAGAGAAACAGAATCACAAGAGTTTATATAAAAATTAGGCCGGGATTTATTAGATAAGCTTATAGGATCAGAAGCAAGAGTAGTCCACAATGGTGTCTGCAAGCTGGACAGCCAGATGACCCAGTAGTTCAGAGAAGCTGGCAGTCACAGAACAAGAAGGACTGATAAGGCAGCAGCAGTCTGAGATTAAAGGCCTGAAAGCTCTCTGGAGAGTTACTTATGTGAGTCCATTTGAAGGCTGAAGGATCTGGTGTCTGAAGTGCACAGGTAATAGCAGTAGCAAAAGACATATTTATTCTGACAGAATGGAATTTTTCAAACACATACAGACTTCTTCTTCCTTTCATTCCATTTTATCTATAAGCCTACAAGGATAGTACCACCATCAGGGTAGTTGTTCCCCACTTGGTTTGTTGGCATATATAACAGCCATCTCTGGAAACATCACCCACAGGCACACTCAGAACTGTGTTTGTGACTCTGCCAGGCATTTTCTAACCTAGCCAAGTTGACAATCATGGTTAACAGTCACATAGGACTTTTTTCTGATGTGAATTTGTTGATGCTGCTGGAGCTGGTATTTACTTGTAAGTCTTTCCCAAAGTCACTGCATTCATAATGCTTCTCTCCAGTGTGAGTTCCCTGATGCATAATCAAAGCTGATTTGTATGTGAAAGCCTTCCCACATGTGGGACAGATAGCCGATTTTTCTCTAGCATGAGATTTCTGGTGTACAAGGATTGTGTGTGTGTGTGTGTGTGTGTGTGTGTGTGTGTGTGTGTGTGTAAAGGCCTCACATTTAGTGCTGTCTTAGTTGCTTTTCTCATTGCTGAGGCAAAATACCCAATAACCAAAGTTGAAGAGGAAAGCTTTATTTTGGCTCAAAGTTTATGGAGGTTTCAGTCCATTGTTAGCTGACTCCAAGGCAAGGTGGCATGGCAGAAGAGCATCACAAAGGAGAAACAGATCATGACAAGCTGGCAGGAGACAGTGAAGCAGCAAACAGCAGCAGCCTGCCTTAATCTCTTTCCCTTTATAGTTCATCCAGACTGTAAACCTACTGATTGGTGACACCCATACTCAGGGTGGGGATTTCATTGGCCATGACTTTAATCCCAGTATCCAGCCTTAATACCCATTCACATACCCTAGATCTAGCCATCTCCAAAAGCCCCACTATGACCACATGAGGCTTTGTGGGGACATCTATATACAAGCCATAACATTCTGATCCTGCCTCCAAAAGACTCATGCTCACCCATTTATGCAAAGAGCATTTAGTGCATTTCTAAGAGCTGCCAAAATCCTAAATTTCAGCATTGCTGAAAAGTCCAAGTATAAAGTCTCCTTTGAGATTTAAGGCAAATTCTTAGCTGCAAGTTCCCAGTACAAATGAAATGAAAATTAAACACTTTCAACACATAATGACACAAGATAAACATTCCCATTCCAAACAGAGAGTTAGAAAGGAATGAGACAAAACCAAGTCCAAAATCTAACAAGGTGAACATTAAGTACTATAGTTCCATGTACAGCATCCAAGGCTGACTGTGTCAAGATGTGAACTCCAAAGGTCTTGGGTAGTTTCACCCATATGGCAGCAAGGATGGTTGCAGCTCCCATGGCTTCTCTCTTGGGCTGGTTTTGCTCCTTGTTTGCAATTTTCCTTGAACAATCTACTTTCCTGGCTTCTCCAACATTTTGGAGTCTCCACTGCACCTTCAGTTTCACACTCATAGATTCACACATTGCACTCTCAGGGGCCTACTATTGATTAATGGCTGAAAACCTTCCCACATTCACTGTACTCATAAGGGTTCTTCCTAGAATGAATAATTTGATGTGCAAAGAAGTGTGACTTCCAAATGAAAAATTTTCCCTTATTTAGTGTATTCCTAGGTTATCCTCTCAGTGGGAAATTTCAAATGAGGAATGTGTTCCTCTTTGTGCTTGAATACTTTAGCTTGTTGACTAGATTTACACATGGTTTCACCTGTATGAGAATTAACATTTTTTTGTCCTTTTGAGACAGTATCTCACTATGCAGGGCAGGCTGGCCTTGGGATTACTTTGTAGCTCAGGCTGGTCTCGAACTTGCAGTGATCCTCCTGCCTCAGCCTTAAATATGGTTAATATAAGAAAACTTGTAAGAAAAATTTGACCCTAGCCAATAATCTCAAGATATTTCTTACACTACTTTCATTTTTTATGTCTTAATAAAAGTAATGAAAAAAATTTTAAGTTTAAATTATACTTCAAACTGTTTCCAAATGAATCACATTAAAGAACTGTTTTTGTGAACTTATTCAATGTGGGCTCATGTAAATTGTGTTTTCTTTTTTTTTTTTTTTTTTTTTTTTTGGTCTTTTTCATTTTTATCGGTACCGGGGATCGAACTAACGACTGCCTGCTTGCAAGGCAGGAGCTTATGCCGCTGAGCTAAACCTCCAGCCCCGTAAATTGTGTTTTCAATGTACTTATATTCAACATCTTCCTTCAGTGTGTTCTTGTTAATGAAAGCAAATGACTTTGAGGTTTATTTTAATTTTCCTTATATCACCTCATCTGGTCATCTTGCAAGTTTTCATTAAAAAGGAAAACAATGAGTTGCCTTTCTTTTATTCATTGTTTTTCAATAATTCATATGAAAGGGTTTCAATTCCACACTTCCCTCCTAAACGGGGAAAAAAAGTTATACTGAAACATAGAATAGTTAGCCAAGGTAAAGGGGCTCTGGGCAACTGATTCAGGTTGCACACAAGGAAATCAGACGATGATGGTTGTGATGGTTCTTGCTATATGTGTGCACTCGTATTACTTAGGACATATGAGACACTGTGCTAAGTGATACATAAGTATAGAAAGATATACATTTAAATTCATTTGGCTATTATGATTTCCCACAATAGCCCAAAACTGTGTTTCCCCAACACAGTGTGTACTTTTTTAAAAAATAGAATAAAAGGGGCTGGGGATTTAGCTCAGCGGCATAAGTGCCTGCCTTGCAAGCAGGCAGTCGTGAGTTTGATCCCTGGTACCGATAAAAACGAAAAAGACCAAAAAAAAAAAAAAACACACAATAAAACTAATAAAAAACAATGAAAGTGATACAGGACTTCAAAGCAAGATAATAGGAAATCAACAATGCCTGCCACAATATATCTTGTTATCTTCAAAATAGCTGCCCATACCATCACACATAATAAAATCTAACAGAATAAAACCAAACCAAACAATGAAAACAATACAGGACTTCAAAAAAAACATAATAGGAAATTAACAATGGCTGTCATAATGCCTCTTGTTACCTTCAAAATACCTGTCTAGACTGTCAGATATAGGCACATAAAATTAACCAAACAATACAAGAACTAAGTTGCTTCTTTACTTCAGTTGTTAGCTTTTCAGAAATTTCTGATATGTGACTTCTAATTTCTACTATGTCTGTATCTCCTGAACTTGTTTTGTATGGGCTGGAGGTCTAACATTGTATTTTGCTCCTTCATCTGGACATTTTCCTGTATTTTTCTGAATCAGCCCATTGCTACATCCCAAGTACTTCTTGCTTTGGTTGCCAGTCCCTTGGTGTAGTAGATTGGACGAGGCACCTGGATTCTTCTGATTCAGGTTTCCAGGAGTGGTGGAGAGGCACTGGGTGGTGGTTCACCAGTGCTCCCCCAATGGCAGTGGGTCCACAGGGTGTAGCTTCTCTGGACTGCCATTGGGCTCACCAGCTCTCTCTAGGCCACAGAATGTACTTTTATTTTTGCTTTTATCTTATTTTTCTCTGTTTTGCCCAAGTTTTCTCTGCAGAATAAACTTTTGGCACTGTTAAAAAAATAAGTAAATTCATTTAATCCTCAATGCATCCATCTGAAGTTGATAGTATAACACATGCCTTTAAAAGAAGAAACTGTGCTATGCATGGTGGTGCATGCCTTTAATTATAGCACTCAGGAGACTGAGGCAGGAGGATTGCTGGGAGTTCGAGGCTAGCTTGGACTACATAGCAAGACCTTGTCTAAAAAACCAAAACTAAAATAAAATAAAATAAGCAACTGAAACCAGTCTTGGTGGCATGGGACTGTAATCCTAGAACTCCAGGATGCTGAGGCTGGAGGATCACATGTTTGAGCCCATCTTGGGTAATGTAACGATATAGTGACACCTTGACTCATGATAAAAAGTGTTGAGAATGTCTCATTGTGAAGGCCCTGGCTTCTAATTTTTAGTACTGGAAAGGAAAGACAGAGAGAGAGAAAGAGAGACAGACAGACAGACAGACAGACATTGAGGAGAAGAGCAGAGAGGAGAGGAGGGAGAAAATTTTTAAAAAGACACAACTGAAGCTCAGATTGAGTAAATAATTTGTCCAAGATGATAAGGGAAGTATGTAGCATAGATTGGATTTAAATCAAGGCAACTAATCTCTACTGATTATGAAATTCAATTTGTTTACCTTTCTAGTGAGGCTGGTATCTGGGTGTCCACACCTTGTGCTATCCTCAAATCTTCACTACTCTTTCACTCTTATGGTGTACTTCTATATCCATAAATATCCTTTCATTTATTCTATAGCCATTAAGCATGCTAATACTTAGGCTTGAATTGGGAACTTTTCAAACTTTGTAGTTCATTTAGCACACACACATCTTTTAAGTCAGGTGACAATATTTATTTATGACTAATCTTCAATGTAAGTTTGTGCTTTTTCTGAAAATACCATCTTTAATACTCCTGAGTCCATTGATTTAATAAGCAGCATATAAATGAGGATATCAGTCTGGAAAATAAATGATGTAAGTGAGTTTCCATGCCACCAGATATAAACATCTACTCCAAAAACTTCAGTTTATTCTAAAATCTAGTCATTATCCATATATTCTTCTTCCATTAAACCTGCTTTTTCTGCTCCTTTGTTCCAATTCAAAATATATATATGATTTATAGATCAGATAAGAGGCCTGTGTTCTGAAAATTTACCATACAGCCTCATCACACCTCAAAGGAAACATAGTTTTCCCTGAATTTTAAAAGCAACTATCAACTATACTATACACTTTTATGATTTTTAAAATAATAGCTGTAAGAATTAATGAACAAAGGTGGAGTTCTTTTTGTTTTCAAGCCATATCTTCCCATCCCACTAACAATCTATTTCTTTAAATTCTTTTCAGCACACTTTTGAAATCCCACTGAAACAAAATACTCTTGTTTGCTTGTTTCCACAAAATGAGTAATTTTAAGTATTTGAACTGGTTTCTCTCTTTTTCCACTAAAAAAATTAAGAATAAAATATTGTTATTCTAATTCTTGAGAGTTTTTAAAAAGATATCAGGGGGAGGTGGTCATAGGCTAACAGTTGAAAGTTAATTACTTGTGTATAAATATTTCTGGAAGAAAACTTTAAAAGCCATTAATATTGGTACTCTCTGTAGTGGAAAATGAGGAAAAAGAGATGCTAGTGAGATTTTTCACTGTATACTCTTTCATGAGTTATAAATTTCAAACCTTATGATTGTATTACTTTTCCAAATAAAATTTCAATTAAAAAGGATAGGGTAAAAGTTATGTTCTGAGTTTCTGTGGGATAAAAGAGAAAAAAAGGTACAAATTTTAGATGGTAGAAAAATTAAGGGCCAAATTGTATGGGACAGGTAAATCCTGCATCTTAACCTGAAGAGTCCTAAATAACCAATCGCCAAGATGTAAAGAGGAATTTATATGTAGGAAACATTAAGAAAAATGTGAAAAATAGAATTGAACATGAGTTATAGAAAATATGTAGATATGGGGCTGAATTGGAAATATGTGGCCTGTTATCACTAATAAGAGATTAGTTCTTCTATTTGAGATAGCGGAAGGCATTATGGTAACCATTGTTGATCACCTTTTGTTATGTTTTTACATTATCTATTATTTCCACCCTTTTGATTTAACCGATTCTGTTCTGTTAAGTCACATTTGGTTTTACTCTCTTCCAATAAGAGCAATAAGAACTGTGCGAGCAATAAAACCCAAAATGTTTAATGGTCATTGTACAAAAGAGAGGAAAAGAAAGTGCTCTAAATGGTATAACTGCATGTAAATTTAAGTGTATAAGATAGACAATGATATTACTGAGTTTTGTTGGATCGTTGAACAGAACTGTTTGCAGTCTCGCTGTTTGAATGTCCACTTTATATGCTTTAATCTTGTAACTTGAACAAATATTTCTAAGATGACAATATGTAATCCATTAACTAGTGATTTCCTACTGTTTATTTTTTTTCTGAAATTCTGTATAACTTGTACCCTTTTTCTGCTTTTTTTCCCTTTTTCTCCTTAAATAAAAAAAAAAGTTTAAAAAAGAGATCAGTTAGCATGTGCTACAAAATAGGGAATGACATGAAATTTATTTCAGAAAGATGGTATAAGATAAATATCATGGCTAAGATAATAAAATCTGTCACCCAAAATGAAATAGTGAAAAATAACCTCAGAGGAATCAGGTAGACACATTAAGAATAAAATAATTCAAATGTGATAAAATATGGGCTTAATTTTAGATGAGATAAATAGGACTTGCAAAAATAGGACATTTAGCTAATAATTTTTAAAAAAGAAAAGATTAAGAATTCTAGAGTGAAAAGCAAAAAAATATCTTAAGAGTCCAGAAGAATTTAAGAGGTAAGAAATTTTTTTTATTTTGGCTATAACAATTCTATGGACTAGTTCACCAAAGTGAAGGAACTGAATGACTATGAGAAGTGTCATTTTATGTAGGAAAATATGGTAGTACAGCCTTGTAATACAAGAAATAAGGTCATCAATAATAGAATAGGAAAATAATACATTCAGAGTGAATGGAAGATTCTTATTGCTAGTCTGTTTTCTATTGCTATAACAGTATAGCCAAGGGTAGGTAATTTGCAAAGAAAAGAGGTTTATTTAGCTCACAGGTCTGGAAGTTCAAAAGTATCTCACCAGTTTCTGCCCATGGCTTCCTAGCAAGACCAAGTAAAGAGTGATCAGATGATGAGAAAGGAAGCCAGAGAATGGGAAGAGGTTTATCTCGCTCTTTTTATACCAACCCAATCATGGAAACTAGCTCACTCTGCCAGATCAGCATTAATCTCTTCCAAAGGTAGTACCTCCAATGAAAGGTTCCCCTGTATCCTAATACTGCCACATTATGGTCCAAGTTTCGAACAAATTGATCTTTGGGGAACACATCCAAGCCAAAGCAATTCCTTTAAGGAAGCTATTACATAAAAGAAAGAGCAGAGTATAGTAGGCCCCTAATTAAGGGCACCCCAGCTAAAAGGAATGGAGGAAGAAAAATCTGTAAAGATAAGAAAACAAGAAAGACACACACCAACAAGCAAAAGACAGAAACATCTGTGGTTAGAAATGAATATAACAATAGGAATAAGCAGTTTGGTAAAGGGAATCTCACATTGACAACATTTAATTAGATGTTCAAAGTAGGTTATTATAGCAAAAATAGAAGGCATGAACACTACTACAAAGTCAGCTGCTGGGTTGTAGTCTAGGGTGCTGAAGAAGAGTACAGATTTTGATGGAGAGGTCCACACAGGGAATGAGGCGACGCTGCTTGTAGATGTCCATTCCAAGAGGTTGGAGAGGAAGTGAAATGAAAATGAATTAAACCGAGCAAGTGATCTGGAAAGGAGCCATGAAAACTTGGATGTGCAGAACTGAACATGGGACCTGGGATTTAGCCTAGCGGCACAGTGCTTGCCTGGAAAATGCAAGGTCCTGAGTTTGATTTCCAGTACCAAATAAATAAATAACAAAAAAAACCCCTGAATCTGAGGCTATGGGGGAAAACAGGACACAAGTGCACAGCATGTGAGAGAAAGGGAAAGCGACAAGAAAGAGCTGTCCTTCAAGGGGTAGCCTTGCGTGGCATCCATAGTGTGAGGACCAGAGGAGAGGAAACAGATTCTCCATTTGCCAAAAAGCCAAATAGAGAAAACAGTGTTGACATAAATCCTCTTTGGAAGCGGCATTTAGGTGTCTGAGGGGCTAATGTCAGCTATCTCCAAGCAACCCCAAAAGTTTAGAAACTTCAAGATATATCTTCAAAATGTATCTTCAGAGCTTTTAAAAGGCATCGTCCTCCCCTAGGAACATCAAGGTTTACTTTTATTTCTCTCATGGGCCTGGGTTACACTCCCATGATTAGCTCTGATTCAGGGCTTCTCGCTCCAGCATCCATGGATCCTGTCCTTACTTGAATTTAAAGATGGGTTTTGATTTAGAAATTTGGTACCATGTTAACAGAACATGATACAGGATTGGGGTGCAGATGGGAGGGTTTTTTTTATGTACATTTTTTTTTTATTTAAGGAGAAAAGAAAAGAAAAAAAAACAGTGAAGGGGTACAAGTTATACAGATTTACAGAAGAAAAAAATGCGCAGTAGGAAATCACTAGTTAATGGATTACATATTGCCATCTTAGAAATAATTGTTCAAGTCACAAAATTAAAGCTTGTAAAGTGGACATTCCAACAATGATACTGCAAACAGTTCTGTTCAATGATCCAATAAAACTCTGTGATATCATTTTCTATCTTATACACTTAAATATACATGCAGTTATATAGTTTAGAGCACTTTCTTTTCCTCTCTTTTGTACAATGACTATTACACATTTTGGGTTTCATTGCTCCCATGGTTCTTATTGCTTTTTTGGAAGAGAGTAAAACCAAATGTGACATAACAGAACAGAATCGGTCAAGTCAAAAGGGTGGACATAATAGATAATATAAAAACATAATACAAGGTGATCAACAATGGTTACCATAATGCCTCCCGCTATCTCTAATAGAATTGCCTATATCATTAGTTGTAATACAATTGAACAAAACAGTAAAGGATAAAACCGACAAAACCAAAACATTGGAGACATTGTAGGTCTTCAAAAGTAGATAAAAGTCAATGAGAATGGGCGTTATAATGAATCTCATTATCTTCTCAGCTGATGCCTAAACTTTCGAACCTGATACTATCCAGCAAAACAGAATAGAGGAACCTCAGTCAAAAACAAGATGGTGAGAGTAATACAGGGCTTCAAATCGAGATAATAGAAAGTCAAAGTGGGTTACTATATTATATCCTGCTATTTTTTTTCCTTTAATTAAATGGATAAAAATAAAAAAGTAAATAATGGAGTGGAGATTGAGAAAAAAGAGGGCATAACAGCGAAACAGGGCAGATCAAAACATAACCATTTAAGCAGAATAGTGTTTCACCACCAGATATTTCCGACCCAAAAGTAGTTACCATATTGACTCTTTCCTTGAAGTCCTTGAGTACAACTTCGTATACTGTAGCATTAAGTATATCAAAAACAATGTAAAACCATTTAAGAGAACGACAGCATTATAGAGTATTTAGAATCGACTAACAGAAAATGAACAATGGTTTCTGTATAATCTTGTCTTTAAAAGGTTTTTGCTTATACTATCGTACATAATAAAATCCAATAAGATACAACCTGTTTAGACCATTGGAGATAGAAGAACAAAAGCTAGATGAGACTTCAAAACAAGATGGTACTAAATCAGTATTACCTATTAAGATATCATTTTCTCCAAAATAGCTGTTCCTATCATCCAATCTTCTCTGTCTCATTTCTGTTGAGCTCTTTTTCTGTCAGTAGCTGTCAGTTTGTCTTCTTCATTTTGTTCTCTGCTCCATTCGTTGTGGCCTCCCCGCCACTATTTCTGGGTTCTTTGTATTTTTCTTTTTTTAGAATATCCTGCAATACTCTCTGTAGGGTTGAATTGGTGGTTGCAAATTCCCCCAGTTCCTCTTTATCCTGGAAGCACCTCGTTTTTCCATCAATTTCCAGGGACAGTTGTGCAGGATATCTCAATCTTGGCTGGAGATTATTATCTTTCAAAGCTTGAATTATTTCCCCCCATGCTCTTCGTGATTTGATGGTTTGTGAAGAGAAATCTGCTGTAATCCTGATGGGTGTTCCCTTGTAAGTAGTCTGTTTCTTGTCTCTTACAGCTTTTAATATTCTGTTCTTGTATTGAATTTCTGGAATTTTTATTATTATATGCCTGGGTGTTTCTCTGTTAGGGTTGTAGGTAGCTGGGGTCCTGTATGCCTCATACATCTGAGTATCTTTACCTTTTGCTAAATTAGGAAAATTCTCCTGGATTATTTCTGTGAGTAGCTTTTGTAGTTCACTTGTTTGTGTCCCTACTTCTTCTTTTATGTTCTTAATCCTTAAGTTATGGATCCTCTTATCATCTTCTAGTCTTTGTATTATTGCTGTTTGTTTCCTTGTTATTTTTAAGAAGTTTTTCATTTCATTCTCCCATATTACAAGTCTGCCCTCCAATTCAGATAGTCTGTCCTTAGTTTCTTTCAAGCTGTTATGCCAGTCTTGGATAGATTTCTTAATTTCTTGATAGTCCCTTTGAACCTGCTTCACATACTCAATGCTTTCTCTGTTTTCTCCATCAAGCAATTCTCCCCTCTTTTTCTGTTCTTCCATTCCACCATCTGTTTTTTCCTGGGTGGTGCTTAGCATTTCTCTAACTATTCTGCATACTTCTAGCTTCAGGTCGTTGATAACTTCATTCCTGAATTGGTCTATGAGGCTCTCTATATGGCACTTAATGTATATTGGTGCGGTGTCCACTATTGCCTGTTTCTCAGAATTGGGGGCCGAGGAGCCTTTCTTGTTACTTCCCTTCCCCATATTATCTGTTCCTTATAAAATGCAAGCTTACATAGGAGGCCCGGCTTCCCTGCCTGTCAGCCACAGCCTGATCAAATTGCGCTGGCTAGTTGTTCCCGCCCACCGCTGCGCACCAGGGAGTTGCGGAGGAGGCAGCCTACGCGGGAGTCAGTCGCCCCTCCGGGCCACCGTCAGGCTCTGGGATCTGGGCTAGGCCAGCCTAGGGAGTCCGGCAGCAGCGTCACGCAGGCCAGGCACTTTTCACCAATCCTGTCCGAGAGGGGACGCCACCGCGCCCTGCTCTTACAGGACTGCCCGAGCCCAGAAAGTCCTCCGCTGGAGTCAAACTGTGGTAGGGGGTCAGTTTCTCACTCACCTCACCACAAGTCAGTTTTCGTGCACGCCTCCTTGTCCGTCCTGTTTTCGACTCTGTTCGCAGACTCCCGTTCCCAGAGCTTCTGCGCATCTCTCCTTGCCGAGCCGCTTGTGGAGGCAGCCAGCCGCCAGGCGGCGGGAAATCCAAATCGCGGTTTCCAATGACGCGGGGTCGAGCCTCCACACTGAGACTTTTCTGTTCCTATTTTAGCGCCAGGACTGTATTCTAAGTTGGTTTCTCTCAGCCCAGTTCGTTCCTGAGTCAGCAGAGCATATCTCTACCGGTTCGTGTCTCCTTAGTCCGCATCATTGCTGATTTCTGAGCCAAGCCTTTCAGAGGGCCTCCGGTAGTTGCTGTTGTCTGTCCGCCATGTTCTCGGGAGGGTGTTAATGATACTTGCCATTTGTTGGTCAGGAAAATATCCATGTTTTACTGGGATACAGTGATAATTACAGGGGTAAAAGGGGCTGCAAATGGTTAAATCAAGGATGACCTTTCAGATATTCTAGGGTACTCAATAGCTCAGAAAAGAGATGTCCCAGTGAGGCACCTGGTAGACATATAGAACACTTGTGCTCAACCGAACACCTGACAAAGACTTGCAGATCCATATTTTCCTCTCTGTAGCTCTCCTTTCTGGTGTTCTGTCCAGCAAACTCCAGGCACCTTGCCCTACCCAGACTGTCAGCTCGGTCTCTTCAACAGGCTAACTTCTGCTGCACAGGCTAACTTCTGGGTTTAATCTGTCTTCCTGCTTCAGCCTCAAAAGTATCAGAGACTATAGGCAAATACAGCAAGAACTATATTTTAGAATCACTCATATTTGACATGAAACTCTTCATCTGTTTTTGTGTGTGTGTGATACTGGGCCTACCAAGCACTTTTCCATTTAGCTACACCCCCAGACCCTTTTTATTTTTATTTTAATACAGGGTCTCACTGAGTTGCCCAGGCAGGGTTTGACCTTACGATCTTCCTGTACCAGCCTCTCAGGTAGCTGGGATTTTAGGCATGTGCCACTACACCTGAATTCTGAAGGTTGTTTTGTTTTTTGCAGTACTAGGGATTGAATTCAGGGGTGATCTATTGCTGTGCTATATCCCTAGACCTTTTTATTTCTTATTTTGAGACAGGGTTTTGCTAAATTGTCCAGGAAAACATGTCAGCCTATAATCCCAGAAGTCTAGGAGGCTGGAACAGGAGGATAACAAGATCTAGCCTAGCCCAGGTAACTTAGCAACTCAGTGAAAAACCTATGTCAAAAATTGAAAAGGGCTGAGAATGTAGCTTAGTATGAAAGGCACTGGGTTCAATCTCAGCACAGAAAAAGAAAGAGTCATATTTGACTGCCTCAGTCTCCTTCAGTCCTAAATTAAAGCCTGCAGGTAAGTTTATAATTAGTTTCACAAAACTGAACTCAACACAACACAATCTTAGCATATAAGGATATTTAGGAGTATGGACTTCCTGGGGAGTGAGTGCAAGAGAAGGCATACAGCACTGCTTTTGAAGTATTTTTGTTCAGGAACACCCCATATCGAATTGTAATCTGTTAAAGCCTCTAGAGGTAACTAACAGCTGACATTAAATATGGAGGTCAGAGGAACATATTCTGTGATCTTACAAGGATATAGCCAGGTAAGTCCAGACTATAAGAACTTCTACAAGACAAATGACTCTCCTCTCTCTGTGTCCCTGTCTTGGACTCTCCTCCCTCCATTCTTCCTCCTCTACCCTTTCATTCCCTCTGTTTTTTTTTTCTTTTGCAGTGCTGGGGATGGAAGCCATGGCTTTGTGCACGCTAGGCAAGTGCTCTAACACTGAGCTACAGCCCCAACCCAAACATATTTTTAAAAGATGTTTGTCAAATACTGAATGCACATCTGTTTTATTGTTCTTTTAGTATTTTTAATTCTAATTAATATATAATAATTGTACATATTTCTGGTATACACTGTGACATTTTTTCAGGGTAAGTAGCATTTCTATCTCCTCATCATTTCTTATGTTTTGGAGGTTTTGAGCCCCTTATGGTTCTTCATAAAGTATGTAATATGTTGTTACAAGCTACAATTACCCTATTGTGCTGTAGGATACTAAAATTTATGTCTTTTTTCTATGTATAGCTATGCTTTGCTATCTAACCTCTTTTTATTCTCCCAATCTCTATACCTCCCTGTCTCTAGTAATCACTATTCTATATTCAGATAAATTTTTATTTTCCATGTATGAAAGAAAAATGTCATCCTACAATGCCAGTACTCAGGACTCAGAGACAGGAGAATCAAAAATTCAAGCCCTGGCAGAATAATCTGCTCCCGTCCCGTCAGTTTGGTTTCATTGTATTGACCACTTCAGCTGGCATCATGGTCCACGAAGAAGCATGACGAAAACACACAGGAGGGAAAATCCTGGGATTCTTCTTCTAGGGGTGTAAAACATACAAATAAAATGCCTCAGTGGACAGAAAAAAAAAGAAAAGAAAAAACGGGCTGGGGATTTAGCTCAGCAGCATAAGTGCCTGCCTTGCAAGCACGTGGTCGTGAGTTCGATTCCCGGTACTGATTAAAAAACAAATTTCAAACCCAGCCTGGGCAACTTAACCACTCAGTGAAAACCTGTGCCAAAAAAAAACTAAAAAGGACTAGGGATTTAGCTCCGTATGAAGGCCCTGGGTTCAGTTTCTAGTTTAGCAAAAAAGTCACATTTGTCTATTTGTGTTGGGCTTATTTCACCATGAAGTGCTCTAGCTTCAATCTTTTTGCTGCAAATGACAGGATTTCATTCTTTGTGGCTAAATAATGTTCCATTTTGCATATATGCTGATTTTCTTTTTTTTTTGTCTCTCTCTTTCTCTCCCTTCCTCCCTTCTTACCTCCCTCCCTCCTTCTTTTTTTCTTGGTGCTGGAGATCAAACCTAGGGACCTACACATGCTACACAAGTACTCTACAGGGCTAGGGGTGTGACTCATAGAGGACATCTTTAGCTCTGTATCGCATTCTCTTTATCCACTCATCTGTCAATACACCACTAGGTCAATTATATATTTTACCTATTGTACTGCAATAAACATTGAGTTGCACATGTCCTTTGTATGCAGATTTTATTTCCTTTGAATATATCCAGGAGTGAAATTGCTTGACCTTATGGTAGATATACTTTTAGTTTTATTAAGAACATCCATATTCTGCTGCATAGTAGTCATAATAATTTTTTTTATTTTAAACAGAAGAAATAATGAAAATGATATAAAATTTCAAAACAAATGTAGGGTAATATATTGTGTTTTGTTATCTTCAAAGTAGGTGCTCAAATATTACAAGATGTAAGCATGAAAAATTGATTGAGCAATACAAACACAAACCTTTCTTTTCAATGAATTAAAATGAATTAATAGAAATCAGTAGTATAATCATCTAAACTGTCATATATATACATAAATATTTTTTCTTTTCCTATCTTTTCTCCTTTCCCCATCCCAGTTGCTCTTTCCTTTTGAACAATTTCTTCCCATTTCACAATATCTATTGTACATTTTCAATCTTATTTGTTCTTTCTGCTTCTTACACCAGAGAGTCAATACAATGTTTACACATGCGAATCTTATTTATTTCACCTGTGAGTGTGCTCAAGTTGCACCCATTTACCTGTAAAAGCCTTGAGTTTATCTTTTCTTTATAGCTGAGCAGCACTCCACTATATAAAAATACCGCATCTTTTTAAATCCAGTCCTCAGTTGATAGGCATTTGGGTTGTTTCCAAGATTTAGCTATGACAAATTGTGTTGCTATAAACTGGTACACATACATTGCTGTGGTATGATATTTTTATGCAAAATACCCATAAATTGAAGCCTGAGAGAGAAGACCCACCAGAGTGGGGTAGAGGAGATCAGAGACTCCAAGGGATGAAGTCACAGATGTCAAAACAGTTCAATTGTCCCAGCACTGTTTGTACTAGGAGATGTTAATTGGATCTATCCTAAATTGTGTATTACTACCTACCAATTAAAACATCTTTATAATGCCTTACATGGTGATCCTCAAATTGATTCCTCACAGCAATTGATGCCACAAGCACAAAAACTAGTTAGTAGAGACAAGGTTACAAGAATGACAAGTACATTGCATTAAAAATAATCAACCCCTTATTCTATATATTTTAAATACTTCTCATGTACCTACTAGGACAGTTTTATGATTCTCAACTGCTCCTTGTATAATGACAATATCTTCCAGTATATCATCTGATATACTGAACAAATTGCTAAAGTTGTGCTTGGTAGAAGTCATTGTGATCAATTATTTGGCATTGACCCATTTATGATAGTATTACCCATAGATTTATCCCAATATTCAATTTTATTACAACAGATTATACCTTGGTAAGTTGCTTTTGCTGATTTTATAGGACAAATTGATAATTTTCCAAATTATCCTATCTTTTAACTTTTTCTCAAACATTTGTACATAAGCCTTAAGGTTTTATGATTGAAGCCTATTTCTGATGGTCCAACCTACTTCAGATGGTTGCACTAAAGGAAAAGCAGCCATTTGAGTTAAGATTTCAGAATATTATTTTAACTTCTGGAGTATCATTCCAAAGATCTGAAATAACGTATTGTGCATATTATAGAGATTATCAAATCAATGCTCATAAACATTATTAGTGATTCAGTTGATGCAGTATTTCTTACACAATGGCTATATACTGCCACCTTGTGGGCTACCTTGGGTTGCTCATTATTTAATTTATCATGTTACAATAGGCAATTCAAAACTTACTCTGCTCCCTTTTTATTGTGCATATTAGATGACCCTTTAATCTACCCAAACCCTTAGCATATGATGATCAACAAGCTGATTTTCTAGGGACTTATGTTGCTTTATTTGATTTATCATGAAAATTACACTCTATCATATTCAGAAGAGTAAAGCCATAACAAAAGAATTTCAATTATCCCACTCACAAGCTAGAAAACTTGTCTTGTACTTACCAGCACATCCCACATGCTGTACTTCCTGAAGGATGTAATCCTGGGGGATTAAATAAAATGAAATTTGACAAATGGATGTTACTCATATTTTATTATCTGGATGACTACAATATGTCCATGTATCTATAGATACTTATTCTCACATGATTCATGCCACCTGCCATGGGGACAAAAAAGTGGGACTGGTTTGAAGACATTGTTCGCTTTCATTGCAGTGGAAGTTTCACAAACTATAAAGACAGAATATGGTCCTTCATGTGTTAGTAAGACTTTATTCTCTTTTATTCAGCTTTGGCATACTAAACATGTTTCAGGCATTCCTTATAACCCTCAAGGCCAAGCAACAGTAGAATATGCCCACCTCTCCTTAAAAACACAATGACATAAACAGAAAGGGTGAACACAGTTGCCTCCACAAGCCCAACTAGACCTTGCTACTTGCACTTTAAATGTTTTGAATCCATGTGTAGAGAGCAAATGCATGCCTTCAGAACTCCATTGGCAAAAAGACTCCCCTACAAGTATTCCCTGTGCTCAGGTCCTATGGAAAGACACCTGAGCAGGTGCGTGGGAGGGCCTTCGCAGTTAATATCATGGGGACAAGGGTATGCTTGTGTGTTAACAGACAGTGGATGTCATCATGGCTGATCTCTCAGAATATGCATCCATAGAGAGAGGAACATTACAGTCCCATGGTGGAGCTTGTTTCCATCTGACCCTCCAGTGGAGGCATTCTTGAGGATGACCTTGAAGAAGAGCCCAACACCACAAATACTGAGGTCCATGAAGGCTGCAAAAACCCATGTCATAGGAACAACTGATAAAGATAACACAAAAGGTTTGTATGCTGGTGACATGACAAGGTCTCCCACAAACCTCTGATAATATGTTTGTCACTATAATGGTTATCATAGTATGTGTAACACCAGTTGTAGGAAATGTATACTAGGAAATGAATCCTCCTTTACTCTGACATGAGCATATCCCTCCCCCAAGATTTATCATGATCTATTGGATTTGGGACCCAGTCCTTTTGTGGCCTCTGAAAATGAATTCTGAAGCCACTTTTTATTATACCTCTCATTTACATGTCCATCCCTGTGTGTGGAATATAGACTCTTATAATCCAATTATTGTCTTCTGACCCAGATTCAGTTTTGGATGGCATGTATCTTAGTTACTCTTTACTTGTCGCTGAGACAAAATACCTGATGCCCAAAGTTGGGAAAGGAAAGGTTTATTTCTTACAGGTTTTGGAGGTTTCAGTCCATACTCAGTTGGCTCCAAGGCAGGGTGGCACGGTGGGGCCGCAGTTCATCGCAGCTGCAAATGGCAAGGCAAAAACTGGCAGGAGGGACAGACACACCTTCTTCCTGCCATTACATTGTATGCTGGCTCCACCCCTAGATGGGTGTAGCATTGGCACCATCTATCCAAGCACTTAGACAGTGAACCAATCACAGATGTATAATGCAAATGTGCATGAGGCCTGGAGGCCACCGACATAAACCATGACAATATGTAATAAAGAACAATTTGTCTTTCTGGGATTGGGCTCAGTTAATATATCCAGAACACATTTCTTCTGTCCCCAGCATATCTCTTTGTATAATTACTGCATTCTACTAAAAATTCTCCCTTACCACGGGCCATTTGTAAAGGAAAAACAGGTCAAAAATATATATGAATCAATTTGAATTTAATGCCTGGGGTTTCCAGGGAAAGCTGGAGGGAAGAACAGACAATAATTCAAAATTGCATGAGATATCATGGGAAACAAATTACTTCAGCTAAACATACCCTTTTGGAGGGACAGTTGTCATGGGGAGGAGTAGATTTTGGCCCCTCTGTGCCACAAGATACTATTAATGGTGAGCCTGGATCTATACAAAAGACAGTTTGGAAACTAGCCTTACCTTACTGTACAGGAGAAATATGGAGAGGGCATGTAATTAGGCCCTTTTCAGTTACTGCTGCTATTTTTTCTTGAAAAGAGTAAGACAAATAAGATCTCCTTATGTGCTTATAACCCATATGTTTTCTTTTATGACACAGTAGAATGGAAATGGACCTCATTTATTTATAAAGTATGCACTCTAAGTCATTGTGTGCAAACCAGGACTTTAGTAAATCCAAACTTATTATTCCTGAAGTGCATGACTAGAGTATAGAAATGCTAGTTAATCTTTTCCAGCTTTGGTCCAACATTCCTGTCATACATGTCATACAACCCCAAATTGACAACCTTGTACATAGGACAAAGAGAATGATAGCTTAATTGTTGCAGGAATAACTTCATTGGTGCTACTGATCTCCAGTGTAGCTGTTCCCTCTGTTCATGGCATTCTATTCAAATATCACATTTGGTAGACAACTGAATGATAACTGCAGATGAGCCTGGAAAATACAGCATTCTGCCTGTCTGCAACCTCAAATTAGTATTGTAGAAACTACTGTAATGTGAAAGGATGACTAGACAGAAAGGCTTCAATTACAACAAGGCCTCAAATGTCATTTTAATACTACTCAATTTTGTGTAACTTCCTTGCCTTATAATTGACTCATGCATGGCAACACATTAAAAGGCATATCCAAGAAGCCATGCATCAAAATATAACTTTGGTTTTTTTTTAATTTTATTTAAAGAAAGACTAAACAAAACAGAAAATGGGTAGAAATAATACATATGTTCAGAGAAAAAATAAGCAGTAAGAAATCACTAGTTAATACTTAGATACTGTCCTTTTACAAATAGTTGTTCAAGATACAAAAATGGAACATGTAAAGTGGGAATTCAGACAGCGAGATTCTGTTCAACTAACAAAAACTTAGTAAGATGTTTGTCAATCCTATACACTTAAACATACATGCAGTTATCCATATCTTCATGTATGTTGGGATTAAACAAACTAAAGCAGGCTAAAGTCATTCTGAACAAAGAATAATAGTATTGCTGGATTTCACATCATGACACTCCGTGATAAGCACTGGGTACTGTAGTGTCTTTTTTAAAAATTTAATTTAAAGAAAGATTAAACAAAACAGAAAACGGACAGAAACCATACATACTTTCAAAGAAAAAAATAAACAGTAAGAAATCACTAGTTGATAATTAAAGGTTGTCTTCTTATAAATAGTTATTAAAGATACTAAAGTGGAACATATAAAGTGGGGATTCAAACAGTGAGACTGCAAACAGTTCTATTAAACTATTCAAAAAACCTTAGAAATATGGTTATCAATCCTATACACTTAAACATGCATGCAGTTATCTATATCTTCAATTATGTTGAGATTGAACCAACCCAAGCAGTCTAATGTCACTCTGAACAAAGAATAATACTATTGCTGGGTGTCACATTATGACCGTCTAGGATCAGCACTGGGTACATTAGTGTCTCTTTTTCTTCAAAGTATCTGTTTATTTCATCATGTGTCATAAGATCAGTTCTCATAAACTGTTTATAGATTCTATACATGCATGAGTCTTAACATGTATTTCTATCCTTTCTATATTAGAGGGAGAAACAAAACAAAGCAAGACAAAACAAAACAAAACATATTCCTATAAACACATGAAATTAAAAAGACATATAAGACCGTTGTACAAGGAGTTCTACCATAGTCCCTGTGTTGTCTCTTGTTATCTTCAATGGAATTGGCTAAATCATCAGCATAGTATAATTGAATATACCAGTACATAACAGTATTAATAAAAACAGAACTTTGTATATAGTATAAAACTTTAAAAGCAGGCAGTTATCAAACCAGAATGTGTATCATAGAGTCTTTTTTTTTTTAATTTTTATTTAAGGAGAAAAGAAAAGAAAGAAAAAAAACAGTGAAGGGGTACAAGTTATACAGATTTACAGAATAAAAAAATGCGCAGTAGGAAATCACTAGTTAATGGATTACATATTGCCATCTTAGAAATAATTGTTCAAGTCACAAAATTAAAGCTTGTAGAGTGGACTTTCCAACAATGATACTGCAAACAGTTCTGTTCAATGATCCAATAAAACTCTGTGATATCATTTTCTATCTTATACATTTAAATATACATGCAGTTATATAGTTTAGAGCACTTTCTTTTCCTCTCTTTTGTACAGTGTCTATTACACATTTTGGGTTTCATTGCTCCCACGGTTCTTATTGCTTTTTTGGAAGAGAGTAAAACCAAATGTGACATATCAGAACAGAATCGGTCAAGTCAAAAGGGTGGACATAATAGATAATATAAAAACATAATACAAGGTGATCAACAATGGTTACCATAATGCCTCCCGCTATTTCTAATAGAATTGCCTATATCATTAGTTGTAATACAATTGAACTAAACCGTAAAGAATAAAACCGACAAAACCAAAACATTGGAGATATTGTAGGTCTTCAAAAGTAGATAAAAGTCAACGAGAATGGGCGTTATAATGAATCTCATTATCTTCTCAGCTGATGCCTAAACTTTCGAACCTGATACTATCCAGCAAAACAGAATAGAGGAACCTCAGTCAAAAACAAGATGGTGAGAGTAATACAGGGCTTCAAATTGAGATAATAGAAAGTCAAAGTGGGTTACTATATTATATCTTGCTATATTTTTCCCTTTAATTAAATGGATAAAAATAAAAAAGTAAATAATGGAGTGGAGATTGAGAAAAAAGAGGGCATAACAGCGAAACAGGGTAGATCAAAACATAACCATTTAAGCAGAATAGTGTTTCACCACCAGATAATCCTGACCCAAAAATAGTTACCATATTGACTCCCTCCCTGAAGTCCTTGAGTACAACTTCATATACTGTAGCATTAAGTATATCAAAACAATGTAAATCCATTTAAGAGAATGACAGCATTATAGAGTATTTAGAATCGACTAACAGAAAATGAACAATGGTCTCTGTATAATCTCCTTGTCTTTAAAAGGTTTTTTCTTATACTATCGTACATAACAAAATCCAATAAGATACAACCTGTTTAGACCATTGGAGACAGAAGAACAAAAGCTAGATGAGACTTCAAAACAAGATGGCACTAAATCAGCATTACCTATTAAGATGTCATTTTCTCCAAAAAAAAAGCTGTTCCTATCATCCAATCTTCTCTGTCTCATTTCTGTTGAGCTCTTTTTCTGTCAGTAGCTGTCAGTTTGTCTTCTTCATTTTGTTCTCTGCTCCATTCGTTGTGGCCTCCCCGCCCCTATTACTGGGTTCTTTGTATTTTTCTTTTTTTAGAATATCCTGCAATACTTTCTGTAGGGTTGAATTGGTGGTTGCAAATTCCCCCAGTTCCTCTTTATCCTGGAAGCACCTCGTTTTTCCATCAATTTCCAGGGACAGTTGTGCAGGATATCTCAGTCTTGGCTGGAGATTATTATCTTTCAAAGCTTGAATTATTTCTCCCCATGCTCTTCGTGATTTGATGGTTTGTGAAGAGAAATCTGCTGTAATTCTGATGGGTATTCCCTTGTAAGTGATCTGTTTCTTGTCTCTTACAGCTTTTAATATTCTGTTCTTGTATTGAATTTCTGGAATTTTTATTATTATATGCCTGGGTGTTTCTCTGTTAGGGTTGTAGGTAGCTGGGGTCCTGTATGCCTCATACATTTGAGTATCTTTACCTTTTGCTAAATTAGGAAAATTCTCCTGGATTATTTCTGTGAGTAGTTTTTGTAGTTCACTTGTTTGTGTCCCTACTTCTTCTTTTATGTTCTTAATCCTTAAGTTATGGCTCCTCTTATCATCTTCTTGTCTTTGTATTATTGCTGTGTGTTTCTTTGTTATTTTTAAGAAGTTTTTCATTTCATTCTCCCATGTTTCAAGTCTGCCCTCCAATTCAGATAGTCTGTCCTTAGTTTCTTTCAAGCTGTTATGCCAGTCTTGGGTAGACTTCTTAATGTCTTGATAGTCCCTTTGCACCTGCTTCACATACTCAATGCTTTCTCTGTTTTCTCCATCAAGCAATTCTCCCCTCTTTTTCTGTTCTTCCATTCCACCATCTGCTTTTTCCTGGGTGGTGCTTAGCATTTCTCTAACTATTCTGCATACTTCTAGCTTCAGGTCATTGATAACTTCATTTCTGAATTGGTCTATGAGGCTCTCTAAATGGCGCTTAATGTATATTGGTGCAGTGTCCACTATTGCCTGATTCTCAGGATTGGGGGCCGAGGAGCCTTTTTTGTTGCTTCCCTTCCCCATATTTTCTGTTCCTTATAAAATGCAATCTTACACAGGAGGTCCGGCTTCCCTGCCTGTCAGCCACAGCCTGATCAAATTGCGCTGGCTAGTTGTTCCCGCCCACCGCTGCGCCCCAGGGAGTTGCGGAGGAGGCAGCCTACGCGGGAGTCGGTCGCTCCTCCGGGCCACCGTCAGGCTCTGGGATCTGGGTTAGGCCAGCCTAGGGAGTCCGCCAGTAGCGTCACTCCGGCCAGGCACCTTTCACCAATCCCATCCGAGAGGGGAATGTGTGGCTGGAGTTGTCACCGCGCCCTGCTCTTACAGGACTGCCCGAGCCCAGAAAAACCTCCGCTGGAGTCAAACTGTGGTAGGGAGTCAGTTCCTCACTCACCTCGCCACCAGTCAGCCTTCCTCCCTGTCCGTCGCGTTTCCGACTCCGTTCGCAGACTCCCGTTCCCGAGCCTCTGCGTGTCTCTCCTTGCCGAGCCGTTGTGGAGGTAGCCGGCCGCCTGGCGGCGGGAAATCCAAACCGCAGTTTCCGATGGCGCAGGGACTCCGTTCCCAGACTCCCGTTCCCAGAGCTCGGCGGTCGCGTCTCTCCTTGCCGAGCCGCTGTGGAGGTAGCCGGCCGCCGGGCGGCGGGAAATCCAAACCGCGGTTTCCAATGGCGTGGAATCGAGCCTCCACACCGAGATTTTTCTGTTCCTATTTTAGCGCCAGGACTGTATTCCAAGTTGGATTCTCTCAGCCCAGTTCGTTCCTGAGTCAGCAGAGCATATCTCTACTGGTTCGTATCTCCTTAGTCCGCATCATTCCTGGCCTCTGAGCCGAGCCTTTAGAGAGCGTTCAGTAGTTGCTGTTGTCTGTCCGCCATGTTCTGCAGTCTCCCTATCATAGAGTCTTGTCATCTTCAGTGTAGTTGCCTATACTCTAAGACTTGATACTATCAATCGTATCAGTTTTGAATAAAATCTGTCAATACCAAACAACAATCAAACAAGCCAGATTTAAACTAAGATCAGTCATGATAAAACAGTATAAGTCATACAGGACTCTAGATTAAGACAATAGGAAATTAAAGATGATTACTGTGCTATATCCTGATGTTTTTGGGATAGCTGTGTGTGCCCTCAAATCTAATGCAAGTAGACAACTGGGACAGAATAAAATCTATCAAAAAAGAATAAAATCTAAGCAGTGTGGTGCAAGTAATGTGGGTTTTAAATCCTGATACACTATTAACAATATCTTCTGCCATCTTTTTAAAGACTCTCTCTCCCCTATCACTTCCCCAGGGTACACTGTGCATTTTTGGGTCTGACCAAGACCCTGGGTTTTAAATTGGCAGTGGGGGGCAACCTGCTATTTATCTAAGTGGTTCTGAACATTCTCTCTCCTGAACTTGATCTCTAATTGTATTCTTTTACCTATTAAAGCTTGTCTTTCCAACCTATCCACAAATACTGATCTAGTTGCCCCTATTACTCTCTGGTTGTCTGTCACATAGAGCATTGTTTTCTCATATTTGATTTTCAGTCCGTGTACTCTTTTTCATGTTAATTGTATTTCCTATAAATAGCATTTCAGTGGACACTGCCTCCTGATCTACTCCACGTGTGGTTCTTTTTTTTAAATTTAGTGTATCAAGGCCATCTATATTAGAGATTATAACCAACCTTCTCTGCCTCATTTCTGTTATGCTCTTTTTTGTCATCAATTGTCTGCTTATCTTCTTCATTCTTTTTTCTGCTCCATTCATTGAGGCTTCTCTGATATTGTTCCTGGGTTCCTAGTGCTGTTCTCTCTCTATAGAATGCCCTGAAGTATTCTCTGTAGAGCTGGATTGGTGGTTGTGAATTTCCCAAGTTCCTCTTTGTCTTGGAAGCATCTTGTTTCTCCATTAATTTCAAGAGACAGTTTAGCAGGGTATATCAATCTGGGTTGGAGGTTATTTTCTTTCAGGGCTTGGAATATTTTGCTGCAGGCTCTTCCTGACTTGTTTGTGTCGAGAAGTCTGCTGTTATTCTGATGGGCCTTCCTTTATAGGTTATCTGTTTCTTGTCTCTAACAGCTTTTAATATTCTGTTCTTATATTGAATTTCTCAGATCTTGATTATTATATACCTGGGTATAACTCTGTTTTGGTTGTCTGGAGTTCTGTATACCTCATACATCAGAATATCATTTCCTTTTCCTATGTTTGGGAAGTTTTCCTTAATTATTCCTGTGAATAGCCTTTGTAGTTCCTTTGTTTGTACCTCTGCTTCTTCATTCATATTCTTTATTCTCAAGTTGTAGATCCTCTTGTTGTCTTCTGGCCTTTGTATTGTTACTGCTTGTTTCCTTGTTATTTTTAAGAATTTTTTTCCTTTCATGCTCCCACATTGTAAACCTGTCCTCCAGTATGGATAATCTATCCTTAGTTTCTTTGAAGCAGATTTTCCATCTCTCCATAGATTTTTTAATTTCCTGGTAATCTCTTTCAATCTGCTTCATGTATTGTATATTTTGTTTATATTCTTCATCAAATGGTTCTTTCCTTTGTTTGAGTTCCTCCCTTCATCCATCTGTGTCTTATTGAGGGGTGCTTAGTACCTCTTTTATTAATCTTCTTATATCTTGCTTTACTTGGCTAAATATTTCACTTTCGAACTCGTCTATGAGATCCCGAAGATATCTCTTTATGTCCACTTTCAAACTCGTCTATGAGGTCCCGAAGATATCTCTTTATGTCCACTGCTGTGTCTGATATTGCATGTTTGCTGTCCTCATTCTCCTTTGTATTTACCTGTCCTGGGTAAATGTTCTCAGGGTTGGGACCTGGGGACTTTTTGTTGTTGCTTCCTCTTCCCATCTTTTTTGTTTCTTCCAGGAGGCCCAGTTTCTTTTTTTGTTGGTTACAATTCTTCTGAAGCACACTGGCTAGGTGACCCTTCCCACTGCAGTGTGCTAGTGAGTTGCAGACAGGGGCAGTGTATGCTGGCCCCTCCCCTTCTGATCAATCAAGCTGCTGAGGCCTTCATTGTATTACTGTGTGCTGCCTACTCTCTGGGTCAATCAAGCTGTTGTGGCCTGCACTGTATTACTAGGCACCCCTCCCCTCTGGATCAGTCAAACTTCTGAGGCTTCCCTGTGTTAGTGTGGTTAGTGTGTACTGCTGCCATAGGGAATTGATTTCAGATAACCTATTGGGTCTCAGCCAGGTCACGTGACCCAGGCCTAGCTCACTCCACCAATCCTGTTAGCGAAGGGAACAACTGACTGAAGTCACTGCTGCCCCTTGTACTTGCCAGTCATGCCCAGTCCCAGAATGTTGTCTGTGGAGCCCCTCTTTCTGTGGAATGGCTCCACTCCCATCACTCACCACAGGTTGATGTGGGCTCCCCACCTGCTCAGCTCTCCATTCTGGCTGTCCAACAACCTCAGTGTGACTGCACCTCCAGTGAGTTGAAGTTGTGGGACCTTGAACAGCTTGGCAAGTCACCTGCTGCAGCGGGAGCACTGAACCTTTAGCTGTTCCAATAATAGCACCGGAACTGTGTGTTTGATTGGTTCTTCTCACCTTAGTTTCTTCTTGGGATGAGAGAATTCATCTCCGTCTGTTCAGGGCTCCACATGCTGTATTATGTTGAATTCTAAGTTGAGTATCTCAGGGAGCCTCTGTAGCCAGCTGTTATCTCTCTGCCATCTTTGCTCCCCCCCCCAAATATAACTTTGGACTTAGAAGCTCTACAAAAGGAAGTATTTTCTGTGTCTCAAGAGACAAAATTTTGTTACCCAAATTAAAGATTGGGATGAATTTTCTTGTCCTCTTAATCAGCTTAATCTATAAAACTATCTTAAAGCCCATTTTGGATTTTACACTGCATTGATTATATGAATGTATCTCTGTTCCATACCTTTACTTACAGTCTGCCATAGATGAAGCCAAACTAGATAATGCCTAGATGCCATTAGGTCTGAAGTCACATTTTCAACTGCTGCAATTATAAAAACAAGTGGGAGGAAGTGTTGTGGACCAGCCATGGTATGTATAGATTATTGGAGTCCAAACTATAGGCCCTGCAATCACAATGTAAATGTTGATTTGCTTCAGAAATAGGGAAGTTTTTGCAGAAGGCTTCAGGCTTCCTGCCTAGGTGGGATGTAATCCCATAACCCCAGTGCTTCTAAGGCAAGTTAACATCTGCTAAGGACAATACAGAGAAAGCAGTACTATCCAAGTGTGGGGAAGGATCTTAAATTGTTTCCTTTGTGATGCCAAACTTGTTCCTCATTAAATTGTAATGCTGTGTTCCAAAAAAAGTATACTACATCTCCCCCCTGCACTTCTCACTGGCTAATAAATATGGGCCATCTGAAGAGGTTTTTTTTGTCTTTCCCTAGTCTAAGACACTGACCTCCTGGTACCCCAGAGCCTGAAAATTTCTCTTTCTCTTTTTTTAATCCCTTGATATCTCTCCCTGAGCAGGCAACTGATGGTCTGATCAGTCCCTGGTACTGAAACATACTTAATATTCAAATAAAGACTATAATAAGTTTATAATTCTGCCTAACATGATACAAATATCAGTTGTATAACAAGAAACACCGCATTCCTTCCTCAAAGTCTCAACAGTTCCAGCATTTCTCAAAAGTTCAAGTTAAAGTCTTTTCTCCGGCTCAAAGCAAACTCTTAACTGTGAACCTCTGTAAAAATTAAACAAGTTATATAACCCCAAACGTACAACAGCATGGGGTGAACATTACAACTCTAAATGGGAGAAATAGGGGAATAGAAAATAATTTGACCCAAAATGTACTGAAACTCAGTAGGGAAGACATCAAGTTCTGTAGCTCCATATATGGCATTCAGGACACATGATGATAAGATGTGAGTTCTAAAGGGATTGGGAGATCCTAAACCTATGGCCTTGTTGGTTGCAACCCATATGGCTTCTCTCTTGGGCTTGAAAAAAAATTTTTTTTGTCTTTTTTTTCTTGGTACCAGGGATTGAACTCACGACTGTCTGCTTGCAAGGCAGGCGCTTATGCCGCTGAGCTAAATCCCCAGTCCCTAGCTTGCAAATTTTCTTGGTGTATGTCCATGTTCCTTGGATCTCTGACTTCTTGGAGTCTCCACAGCACATATGTCTTCTTTCCTACAGTTTCATACCCTACCTTAGGGGCTTCTTGCCCAGTCTCCCTGGCCTTCCTTTGAAATCCTTCCTTTGAAAGTCTCCTTTACCCCATAACTGTTGCATTCTGCCTGCTGATAAAACAAGCCCAGGTTTGCTGTCCGTGGGAGTAGTAGCCAGCCCCACTTCCTTGAACTATGGCTATAATAATCTGTACTGGGCATGGTGACTCATGCTTGTAATCCCAGCACTCGGGAGGCTGAGGCAGGAGGGTTGTTGTGAGTTCGAGACCAGCCTGGGCTACAAAGTGAGCTCAAGGCCAGCCTGAACTACATAGCGAGACCCTGTCTCAAAAAGACAAAAAAAAATCTGTGTGTATCTAGATGACTGAGAACAGTGAAATGAATCTCAGGAAACCAATTTTCCAAAAGGCTTTTCCTGAGCAGGAGGCCCAGGTACTGGACTCTCTTCTCAAATGAAAGGTTTATACTTTTGTACCATTGAGCCTCTAGTGTGTGGTGTTTTGCTTGATTTCTGAGATGCCATTAAGGCATTTTTTTGTACCTGGGATCAAACTCAGGACCTCATGCTTGCCAGGCAGGCACTTATGCCACTGAGCTAAATCCCCAGCCCGGCATCTTTCTTATTATCCCTGTACAATGCACTTGATTTTTTAAAAAAATGACATTAATCTCTTCAACAGTCACATTGTTTTGGGGGCCGATATTACAGCATGTGATAATTGATCAATCTAACCCTTTAAACTCCAGAATGTTGAACTGAGGCCCAAAAATGATGTGACTGATATGAGGGTGTCAGGAAACTGTACCCAGCTGAAGGTCTTTCTGACCCAACAAGTCAGGAAAACTTTTGAAAGCACTTGGTCCTAAATTCTCACATCCTATAAACAGTTTTTGGTCTCTCCTTCATCCCTGGAATGGCTAATTATTTGTTGAATAAAAAAGAAACTGAATCCCTAGAAGCTTGCTAGCACATACACATGTCTAAAGACATTTGAGGCATTATTGTTAATTTTGTTGATGGGGATAATGAGAATGTGGTTATATTAAGAAAAGGAAGAAGGGGACAAAGAGAAAAGAAAGGTGTCCTTATGCATTGAGGCACGTGATAAAATTATTTAAAGTATAGTGTTGGGTTTTAAATATGCAACCAAGGTGCTGGAGTGTGACTGGGTATGGAGGAATGATAAAACAAAGCAGACTGAATGTGAATAACTATTGCAGGTGAGCGCTGGGTACATATATATGTGGCATGCCAAAATAGGGTGAATGTTTACATTTTAAAATATTTATTGCAGCAAAGACATTGTCATTAATTCCCTCTAACATTCCCCCCTCACTTTGAATAAACTTATCCCATTGTTTTTCCCACTTTATGAAGCAGTTCTGGAGATCCTGTTTCATACCTTTAGTTGCACTGTTAGAGCTTCTTCAATGTTCTGAGTCAATTAAAAAATTTACTGCTCATAGTCATTTTGAATTTGGGGAAGAGCTAGAAGTAGCATGGTGTCAGATCTGGAATCAAAATAAACTATAAAGATGCTTAACAATATTGAAGTATTAAGTGAAAAACATGAATTATCAAGCATTATGTACAGTATTATATATTCATTCCAATATTTTAAAAAATTTATTAGTACATGTTTTCCATATATAGATCACATTCATTAGTGGGAATTTGTACCTGTAAATAACATCTTAATTCTTTTTCCCCAATTTTCCTCCTCTTCCTTCAACTCTTTCTCTACTCCCCTTTTACAAAAGCTTTGCTTCTATTGTTTTCCTTGCATTCTTTTTATATCTATTCCCTTCCTTTCCTTCATGCTCCCTTTCCCTTGTTCTCCTTCCTATTTGAACATGTTTTTCCTACTTTCCAATATTATCCTCCATTATGATCCTTATTTACAGTTTGAGTTTCTCACACAAGAAAAATAAAGTGATATTTAAACTTGTGAGTCTGATTTATTTCACTTAAGATTATGGTCTCGAGGTGCATTCACTTTCCTATAAATGACTCAAGTTAATCCTTCTTTATGGTGGAGTTGTACTCCATTGTACATAAAAACCACATTTCTTTTATTAACCTATTGATGGGCAAAGGGGCTGTTTCCAAGATTTAGCTATTATATATTGTGCTGCTATAAACATGGCTATGCATGTATCACTGTATGTTTGTTCATAAAATCTTTGCTTACACTTATGTCTTCAAGAATTTTACCCATTCTATCTTCCAGCAGAATAAGTCTTTCTGTTTTAATATTTAGATCCTTGATCCATTTCAATTTTAGTTCACTTCCTAGTAAGAGATATGGGTTTAATCTTCAGAATGTGTAAAGCCAGTTTTCCCAGAAGAATTTATTAAAAAGGTTTTCTTCCAATTAAGGTGTTTGGCCCCTTTGCCTAAAACAAATGCTTGGAGTTATGTCTGCATCTTCTACTCTGTTCCATTAATCCATTGATTTATTTTGTTTTACCAGTACCATGCTGTTTTTATCACTGTAGCTTTGTAGTATAACTTCAAATTGGGGATTGCCCATTCTGGTTTGACTATTGTCTCCTTTGGAAGTCCTGTAATGTTTACAATGCCTAAGTTTTATTGGTCTTGTTCTCTACTGTTTTGTCCGACTTTATAATATCTAATGAGATAGACAATTCTTTTTAAGAAAACAAGAGACATCATTGATAACCATTGTTGATAACCTTGTACTCTGTTTTACATCATGTGCTATGTCTATCCTTGGTTTTGACTGACAGCCTTGTTTTGCCATATTTGACTTTATTCTCTCCCCCAAAAAAACAGTAATAAAAACTAAGGAGTAATAAAACCCCAAATGTGTAAATTTTGTTGTAAAAAAGAGAGGGAAAAAAAGAGCTCTAAAGGATACAACAGCAAGTGTGTTTAGGGGTGTTAAATGGCTGACCATATTAATGTTTTTAGTTGGATCATTGAACACAACTGTTTGCAGTCTCACTGTTTGAATGTCCACTTTGTATTCTTTGATACTGTGATTTGAGCAACTATTTCTAAGATGATAATATGTATTCTATTAACTGGTGATTTCTTACTGTTTTTTTTTTGTGTGTGTGTAGTTCTGTATTACTTGTACCCTTACACCGCTTGGTTTTGTTTTGTGTTTTTCTCTTTTTACTTTTAAATAAAATTTAAAAAAAAAAGAAAATTTTCTACTATTATTTCTGTAAGTAGTCTTTTTCGGTACCAGGGATTGAACTCACGACTGCCTGCTTGCAAGACAGGAGCTTATGCCGCTGAGCTAAATCTCCCAGCCCCTTATTGTTTCTGTAAAGTAGTCTTATGTCATTTTTGTTGACCCCTGCTTTTTCTTTGACACCTATTAATCACATATTGTTTCTCTTTGCATCGCCTTGAATTTGTCGAATTGTTGTTTTCTGTTTCCTTGTTGTTTTTAAGAGATCTTTCTTTCATGATCAGGAGCAGCCATCCTGTCTTCAGGGTCTAAGAGCCTATCTTCACCTTTATTCAAGGAGCTTTGCTAGCTTTCAGTGGAGGTTTTCATTTCCCAAATATCCTTTTGAATCTGCTTCATGCATTATAATTTCTTTTTTTTTACCTGGGAGCTTATTTCTGACCTAATTTCCTCTTTATGGAGTTGTTTCTTTACTTCTGTTGCTATCATTTTAGAAAGTTCAGTTGTGCAATTTCCAGTGTTTTCCATTTCAGTGTCTCCTTAGTTTGTTCTTGGTGGGCTGGAGAACTGTCTAAGTTACTTTTTACTCGTCACTGAAACAAAATACCTGAAGCCCAAACTGGGGAAAGGAAAGGTTTATTTTTTACAGTTTTTGGAGGTTTCAGTCCACAGTCAGTTGGCTCCAAGGCAGGCGGGCATGGCTGGGCCGCAGTTTATGGTGGCTGCAAAGAGCAAACAGGAACCAGCAAAGAGCAAGACACACCTTCTTCCTGCCATGACATCATATCCTGGCTCCACCCCTATGTGGGTGGAGCACTGACATCGTCAATCCAAGCACTAGACAATGAACCAATCACAAATACACAATGCAAACTCATGAGGCCTGGGGGACACAGACATTAATTAAACCATGACAAGGACTGAGACTACATCTTGCTCTTTCATTTTGTCATTTTTCCTCTGGGACCTGTGTGGTCAGGAACCCTTCCAGTGGATTGTACTGGGAAACTGGGCTGGGCAGAGCTTTTATCCTCTGATAGCCATGTGGCTAGCTGAGGTACAACCCTGAACTATGGTGCTAGAGCCTTGCACTATGATGGGCAGAGCTCAAAATCTTCAGTACCCATCATCTAGGGTGGTTGCTCCCTGATGTTTGGCTTTGGGGGGCTGGGCAGGGATTAGTACCTCTATGACTTGTCAGGCTGGTCAGGCATTCTCCCGATGGATTGCACTGGGATGCTGGGTTAGGTAGAGCTTGGATACTCCATAAAGCTAGCAGGGATGCACTCCTGGAGTTTGGTTCTGGGACCTTGAACCTGGCTGGGTGGAGTTCAGAACTTCCAGGAGCCAAATAGCTAGCTGGAGCACACCCCCAGAGTATGGCACCAGGGCCTTGCTCCTGGCTGGTAGTTCAGAACTTCCGGGACCCAGGTGACTAGCTGGACACACCTCTGGAGTGTGTTGCTAGGGACTTGTGCCAGGCTGGGAGGAGATCAAGATCTCTGAGACCCAGGCAGCTAGCTGGGACACACCCCTGGAGGGTGGCACTGGGGTCTTGCATCTGACTGTGTGGAGTTTGGAGCCTCTGGACTACGTGGCTAGCCAGGAGCCACCTCTGGAGTATGGAGCCAGGGCTTTGTTCCTGGTTGGGTGCAGTTCAAAACCTCTGGGGCCTATAGGGATAGCTGGGATGTACCCCTGAACTATGATGCTGGGGCCTTGTGCTCTGATGGGTGGAGCCCCAGGACCTGTCAGCTATTCTGCAGGGTTTGATACCTCTGTGACCTGTGAGGCTGGCTGGGCATTCCCCTGATAGATTGTACTGGGATGCTGGGGTGGGCAGAACTCAGATCCTCTGTGCAACTAACAAGGGCACATCCCTGGAGTATGGTGACAAGGCCTTGTACCTGGCTGGGAGTTCAGAGCCTCTAGGGCCCAGGCGGCTAGCTAGGATACATCCCTAGAATGTGGCACCATGGTCTTGCACCTGGATAGGTGGAGTCCCACTTCTGTTAACAATTTTTTATAACATTTGTGCTATCTTCTAACTTTTAATTGATCCCAAGTAATGTTATACTATTCTTTTTGTGTCATCTGGCTGCTGTTGGGTTGACTTTGTTGAGGTCTGTTGCTATTTTTAACAACTCTTTCATTTGATGCTCACCAACCACAATCCTATCTTCTAGATCTGATATTCTACCTTCTCATTGATTGACTCTGCTATGTATAATTTCAATAGAATTTTAATTTCCTGGATATCTGTTTGAATCTGTTTTGCAGAATTCCGTTTTTTCTTATGATGGTGTTTATCTAATTTTTCATATCCATTAATGTTTGTTTTATATAGCTGGGTGTTGGATTCCCTGACTTTTGTAAGCTCTTGCTTTTTTATGTATATCTACTCTAGATTCACTGACCATTTCCTTCATTATGGTCATTTTCTCTTTTATTATCTGTGTAATTATTTCTGTTCTGGCTTTTTCAAGAAACTTATTCATCTGTTTTATTACTTCTGCTACTACCAAACAGTTCATTTGGATAGCTTTTGATTTTTTTCTACCTCAGTGCCCCTTGGACTTTCCTTGTATGAGTTGAGGATGTTGGGTTGCATCTTGCTTCTGTGTTTTTTCATTTTCTATTTTTTCTGCATTGAGGCTTCTAAATTGCTTGTGGTAGGCAGCTTTATTACTATGATTGAGATCTCTTTAGGAAATGACTACTTTTTCAGAAATATTTTCTAGGCGTAGTTGGCTTTTGGCTTTTGAGTCTGTTCCAAGATCCTGCCTCTTCAATTTATTAGGTCTGAGAAGTTTCAGCCTGTTTGGCCTAGCACCTAATTCTTTGGTGGTGTACTATGGCATTATTTATGACCCCCAGACAACATCAGTATTGGCGTAGAAGGAAGAATAACTGACCACCACAATTATGACACATTGGCCAAAGTAGTACAATCAGTCATAAAATAGCATCAAATACAGACTGGAAAAGAACAAACTGTGATAACTAATAAT
Organism: Cavia porcellus; assembly: GCF_034190915.1. NCBI lineage: Eukaryota > Metazoa > Chordata > Mammalia > Rodentia > Caviidae > Cavia > Cavia porcellus. The sequence continues at coordinate 19,338,310 of NW_026947486.1, forward strand.
TTGCCACCTTTAACCCTAGGTACAAGATTTATAGTTATGTAACAAAATCTAAAACAAATCGGAAGATTATACACAGAGCAACTTCACCCAAAGAGGGGAAAACGTAAAAGAGGGAAGAGAAAAAAAAATAGAGAAATGAACAAAGGAAAAAGAGAGTAGAGGCAAGCTAAAGGACAAAGGAAGATTAACCAAAGCCTCAGGAAACTGATGAAGACTACCAGAGAGAAAGAGAAATAAAAATAAGAACAAAACTAAACTAAAACTAAAAACAATATCACACTCACCAAAAAAAGAAAAACAAGCAATAAGAAACCCAGATAAACAAAAATTTAAATAAAGAAAAAAAGCAAAGAAAAAATAGGAGGAGAATGAGGAAGAGGAGGAAGAACAGGAGGAGGAGCAGGAGAAGGAGAAAGAGAAAAGGAAAAAGAAGAAAAATTTGTGCTTGTGATTTGAAGCTTGTGGTTATCTTCTGGCATCTACAGTTTTGTTGCAGTGTCCTTTTCAAGAGGAGACTGCTCTTGCTTGTAGGCAAGAAATTCACTGAGAGCCCAGATCTATGCTGGGTGGTCCCAGTCAGCCTGCAGTAGGATGAAGTTGGTTTGCTAGTTCTGGGAATTTCAAATCACAGAAATTCAGGTTGAATCTGGCCTCCAGTCATGGAAGTAGACCTTGAGTTGTTTAGCTTAAAACAGTATGGGTGTCTCTTGATGGCCTGACTACAGCTCCATGACCACAGGTATCTCCTTTGGTTGTCCATCAGCCAGTTACTATGAGAGTTTAACACTGGGATCCCTAAGATTAAGAAAACCTGTGACTGATCTGAGTCCTGGGCTCAATTGGCCCTTCCCTAAAATGGCATCATCCCGGGGGTAGAGAAGACACTTGGCCTGGATGCACTCACTAACTGTTGTATCACACAGCATCTACTGCTCCATTCAACTGGTCTGGTTCTTGCTAAAGGCCTCTGGAGTGACCAGCTTTTACTGTGTCTCTGTAGATTCAATCTTCCTTTTGCTAGTCATGAGCCAAAAACTGGGGAGAAAGTGCAGATTGCTTCTTCTCTTTATGCATTGTTCCCTGTCTCTTCAATTTCTCTGTGGGCTCCAGTTTTCTCTTTGGATCCTTCATGAATTCCAGGGATCCATCTCTCTCCTTCTTTTGTTCACTAAGTTGTTATTTTCTAATGTCTGGATTTTGAATCCTGAAGAAGCTGATTTGTTGCTGCTTACTGCTCCACTATCTTTCCAGAAGTCCCTCATTCCAACATTTTATTATGAAAATTTTGTACATAAAGAATTTTAAAAAGAATTTTAAAGTGAGTGTGATGTTAAAAATCTATAATTAATATTTTATATATTTCCTTTTCTCATGTCTATCCACTTATACATTCTTTCTACTCATTGTCCCATCTTTGTGATGAATTGCAAGTTATGTTATAGTCATCCACACACATTGTCCCTAAAGATCCAACTTGCAAATCATAAACTGCCATTTAGTATTTCATTATATTTTAAAACAAAAATTTTATACAGTGAAATGCACAAATCTTATGTTCACCATTTGATGAAATTTGAAAACTGCATACAGACTTCAAATTTCAGTTTTGAACTGTTAAGAGCTTGGAAATAATCAGTCTCATACTTGCAACAAAAAAGGTAAGAAAACTGGAAACAACAACTTTTCATATCCTCTTCAAAGAATTGAGGTCACATTACAAATTGCCACCCCTAAATCTAGAGAGACAGGCTAATAGAGAATCACAGGTGGGCTCAGCTTACTTTTACCTTGAGCAAAGCCACTGGATCCCTAAAATTATAGAATACTTCCCTTGTAATTTTGACAAACTTTTGGAAGCTGAGTGTGGATTAGTTTGATTGCAAGAAAACTCTGGAGGTCCAGTTTAAGGAGGCCTCATTCATTCCTGGATTTTACTTCTAGAAAATCAGGCAGGTTCTCAAGGTGAAGATCTCAGAAAAGTTCCCTCAGGTTTCTGGCAAAAGGAAGGTTAAAACTACCACTTTGAAACATATCCAGTGCTTTGTCTGTTATGAAAGCCCTATTTACTAAGAAAAGCAACTTTCCATAGTCTTGTCCATCTGGTGGAAATATAGCCACTTAACCAAGGCAATTTGAACCTGTATTAGTCAGGATTTTACTAGAGAAAATGGATGTAACACAAGATATACAAATGTATAACAAATTAAAAGACTGGCTTTTGATGGTCAGCCAAAGAGTCAGACAAGGAGGTGTGCAGAGGGTGTCTGCATTCTGGAGCCCAAAGGATTCAATCCAAGGTCTGGAGTTCACCTCAGTGTCACATGCAAGTCTGCACCAGCAGGCCAATGAGTCTGTGGCAGAAGGCTGAAGTGTCTACACCAGAAGGCTGAAGAGTCTATGCCAGGAGGCAGAAGTTAAAGAGTATGCCCTGGAAGCCAGGAGACAATGTCCATGCTGAAGGCAAAGGCTGGAGCTCCTCCAAAGAAGAGAACCTCATCTGTCCTTCCTCCTTCCCTTTTATACCAGCCAGACGATGAGCCACCATAGGGTAGGTCTTCTACATCCTTGGGTGTAGAATTTCTAAGCTAAATTAGTTAAGCTTCTAAATGTGTCACATTGATATAATCACTCAACCAATACCATCTTCCCTTGTCAACTTGACAATCAGTTGACATTTCTTTAAACCAGTCTCCGGATGCAAAGACATGCATATAATTGTGCCCAACATGTTATAACTATCCTGCATAGAAACAGAAATGCACTAATTCCCTTACCAGAATAGAATGTAGGCTTTCTTTGGTTGATGCTTACTCTATCAGTTCATAACTTCAACGTTATAACACACGTTTAACATTCCCCAAGAATCAGCATTAAGTCTATCAACATAATAAGTCTATATTATGTTAGAACCATATTTGGGGAGCAAGAGTAATTACAATCCTCTTTCTATAGCTGACTATGGGGTCATAGCTGGTATTTAGAACTTCCTTCTTGTGCTCGCTTCGGCAGCACATATACTAAAATCGGAACGATACAGACAAGATTAGCATGGCCCCTGCGCAAGGATGACACGCAAATTCGTGAAGCGTTCCATATTTTTTTAAGGAAAACAGTGGTGCATCTGACTTTCTGTAGTAGATTGGAATATTATAACTTGAGTAGTAACATTTTTAAAGCATAAATCACTATCATAGACTTTTCTAAAACAATCTCTGCATGTTGACCCTATGATTTGTTGTAGCTTCTGAAAATAGTGATATTGGTACATCGTTCTATGGCATTAGTGTGGTTCACAAAACAATGACATCAGATAGGAGAACTTCAGTGTCATTATTTCAGAATACAGTCTTCATCTTAAATGATTACAAAGACATTTGACAATTAGCTTTATAAACACAAAAGTAAATCACAGTATTTATTTTAATGAAATTATGAATATGTATTTGAACCTTTTACTCTGTGGCCATTAGTAAATTATGTCCTTGGTATATACTTATTAGGATGCATAATTTATTCAACATTTTTAAAGAACTCAATTTATATATATGCATATGGATAAGCAGACATTTATAATAATTAATATGATTTAATGTTTATAAAAACTTATAGTACATCCAGAAATTAAATTCACTAGCATTAGCTATTTGTTGGAAATTTTTCTTGGTTTTCTTTTATAATATTTTGGTAAATAAAAATTCTGTATAAAATTATGACAATATGAAAAATAGCGTGTACATGTCACTTTGTAATGTGTAAAGAAACTACAAATGTTTGGTCTTTGGCTCTTAAGTTTTGAATTTCTATGTGGTGGTTTATAAAATATATTAGCACAGTAAATATCTATATAATATTATTAAAAATAAAGAAAATGGACACATACCAACTATTTCATCTTACTCATTTCTCAGTGAATAGATCAGCAATGTATATATTTTAGCCAGATCTCAGCATAATGTACATATAAAATTGTTGGAGACTGAGCTCAGACTGAAATAAAACTGCTTAGTAGACTGAAAAAAAAAAGAACTTCCTTCTTCCACTACCCATTCTGGATTCCCTTGGCCTTCATCAAGCACCTCAGCAGGTCTTGGTTCTTTCCCTGTTGGAGTGACCCTACCTTCATTCCTAGAGGTTCTGGAACACTTGTCACTCTGCCTGGATTAGGTTGTTGTAATTTCCCATTGACTTTAATAATAGGGCATGGTAGTACTAAAAGGTGCCCTAAAGGATCTCCTACACTCCACATTATCTTCTTCCTTTCCTCCATTGTGGAGTAGTCCAGTTTCCCCTTTATAGTCTAGGTCAATCACCCCTGACAACACTGTGACGCAATACTAGCTTGTTTCCTCAGAGGCGTGAGGAGACCAAAATAACCAGGGGGAAGTCTTAGCTTCCAGTTCAATGGTACCATTGTTGTGCTTCCTAGTACAAGCCTTTTTCCCTCTGAAACTAAGACTTCTAATGCAGCAGAACATTAGGTCCGTGGGGACAGGAAGCAAAAATTTTGCTAGTGGATCACTAGGGCTAATGGTGAGTGGTATCATTCCTACTTCTACCTGTTGATTTCTGGACCCATGAATCCTGGCTATGGGAGACACAGTGCCATATAGTGTATGCTGATTCAAAGCATATACAGCCTTTTGAAATACCTTACCCTAGCCCTGCAAGCTACTGCCACCTAGCTAGCATTGTAACTGTCTTTAAAAGATCATTCCACCCTTCTATCGATCCAACCCCACTCTTGGTACCAATTTTTGTTGTGGTCAGGGATTGCAAGGAGAACAATTACATACAAGATGCACATTTTATTGTTTGATTTTTTTTTAAATCGGTACCAGGGGTTGAACTCATGACTGCACGCTTGCAAGGCAGGTGCTTATGCCGCTGAACTAATTCCCCAGCCCCAGGATGCGCAATTTATAATATTATGTTATGATGGTTACTCAGTGTTAAATACACTGAGAGTTAAAGTGCAGGAAATCTTTGCACAACACTAAAGGCTTTAAAAAATCCATCTGAGTGCCTGGATCCTACAGCAATGTCCTGCATGAGTCCAGATGAAGACCTAGAGTCCATGAAAATGCTTCCCATGAGTCCAGCTCGAGGCTTAAATGCCACAACAATGATGAATGCAAGTCTGTTCTATGAATCTTTGGTGAGAAGGCCCAAAGGTCAGCAGTGGAAGCTAGAAATTCTGTGCCAGCGGGGTATAGGATCTGTGCTGGTAGGTTGAGGAGCCAAGCAGCAACACTCAAAATAAGGACCTGGGCTCCCCTGAAAAGTACCACAGCCATCCTCAGTGACAGTGAGGTCCTGAGCTCCTCCAACAATGAGAACAGTCAAGTTCATATCAGGAAGCCAGCATGACAAAGTTCTAGAGATTAAACAGCATGCTCCTTCCCTTCTAGGGCCAGGAAGTAATGGTCAAAGTAAGGACCAGAGCTCCCCAAAAGTGAATCACAGAAACTCTCAGGGACAAAGTCCTGAGCTCCTCCAATGATAATGGGCAAATTCATATCTAGGAAATCAGCCAAACAAGCTGCTCCAGGAGAGCTAATGGCTTCAAACAACACTTAGGAGGTTCCACAATGCTATGCTCTTCCTCACCACGTCTCTTTTTTATACTGGCAACTTTCCACAATATGCAGCATCATGATGATTCAATTCAGGTGGTGTTGACTCCCAGTTTTTAGTACATAACAGAAATTTTTTGTGCAACTGAAAGGCAGGAAAAAAAAAGGATAAAGCATTCTTACTCCAGCCAAGAAGCCCAAGCCCACAAGATGACTTATATTTAATCAAAAGAATATAAAACGTTTCTTCAATATCACCCCTTTCCACCACAGTATAATGGCAGTACAATAATAGAGAATTCCAGATAAATGCTGCGATATATAAGCTCTATTTAATGAACAAGTTTTCAGGGAAATTCAGTGGTACCATGATAGAAGAAAATTGAGAAATCTGAAGCCTCTAGTACCTAGAGTAAACATTAAATACCTATCAGCTTTTATATTAACAACATTAACAACAACAAAAACCTCACTAAAGCCTATATGCCTCACAAACCATCAAATCACGAAGAGCATGGGGGGAAATAATTCAAGCTTTGAAAGATAACAACCTCCAGCCAAGATTGATATAGCCTGCACAACTGTCCCTAGAAATTGATGGAAAAACAAGGTGATTCCAAGATAAAGAGGAACTAGGGGAATTTGCAACCACCAATTCAACTCTACAGAGAATACTGCAGGATATCCTAAAAAAAGAAAATACCCAGACTTCAGAAACAGTGGCAGAAAGGCCACAATGAATGGAGTAGAAAGCAAAATGAAGAAGACAAACTGACAACAAACTACAGAAAAAGAGCTCAACAGAAATGAGGCAGAGAAGGTTGGATGGTAGGAACAGCTCTTTTGGAGAAAACAAAACATCGTAATAGCTAGTGCTGATTTAGTATCATCTTGCTTTGAAGTCCCATCAAGCTTTTATTCTTCTGTCTTCTTCGGTCTTAATAGGTTGTATCTTATTGGATTTTATTAAATGTGATAATATAAGCAAAAACTTTTATAGACAAGGAGATTATACAGAAACCATTGTTCATTTTCTGATAGTTGGTTCAAAATACCCTGTAATAATGTCATTCTCTTGAATGGTTTTACATTGTCTTGATATGTTTGTTGCTACAGTATACAAAGTTATACTTGTGATAACTCGGACCCCGGTATAAAATCTAAGGAAGCAAGAAATTAAAATTTGGGAAGCAAAGGCTTTATTTCCAGGCCTGGTGACACAGCCTCCAGGAGCCAATTTGGAGACTGCGCACCTCACAGCTAAAAGTCAGGTCTTTTGTCTTGTAAATCCACAAACAGCTGCTGGTCACACAATGTAAGGAAGGGGATGGGGGTGTGACGCACTACAAAGCAGAAAGGCAATTTTAAGTCTTCCTGCATACTAGCAAGTTTAGATAAGAAGAAATCTTGTTTTTCTTAGCAAAGAATAGAGAGGTCTAACAGCAATTAACAACCTTAGTTACCTTACTTTAGCACTACAACTGCTATTTGTAGAGGGCAACAATGGTTGACATATCAATTAGGTAAGATTTTACAATTCTTTACAGAGGAGAGCATTGATTAACATATCGATCCTTTACTCAGAGGGAACAGGAAAACACACATATACAGTAAGGCCAAGTTACAGGTATTGCTATGATACAAATATAACGAAGCTATTTTTGTGAAGAATAGTACAATCTAATACAATCTAATGCAATTAACACAATTTGTGACGGGCTCAGGTCTTTGTTTTGTGGCCTTTTGGGAAGTTAGAACTTAACCTAGTTAGATGTGAAGGGAGAAGGGGAGGGGAAGCAGCAGGTGGGCTTATACAGAACAGGCTTCAGCACGATAGTTAGGGGGGCTTAGGTTATAATAATACTCAAAGATTTCAAGGAAAGAGACACTATGGTAACTACTTTTATGTCAGCATATCTGGTGGTGAAACACTATTTTGCTTTAAATGGTTATGCTTTGACCTGCACTGTTTTGTTGTTATGCCCTCTTTTATCTCAATCTCCTTGTTTTGATTACTTTTTTATTTTTATCTTTTTAATTAAGCAGGATGTATTATAATACATGGATTGTATTATAATAGCAGGATGTATTATAGTAATCCACTTTGATTTCCTATTAACTTGATTTGAAACCCTGTATTGCCCTCATCATCTTGTTTTGACTGATTTTCCTCTATTCTGCTTTGCTTGATAGTACCAAGTTCGAAAGTATAGGCAAAACTGTGAAGACAATAAGATTCATTATGACACCCATTCCGGTTGACTATTATCTTCTTTTAAAGTCCTGTAATGTCTCCAATGTTTTGGTTTTATTCTTTACTGTTTTGTTCAATTTTATTATAACTGATTATATAGGCAATTCTTTTTAAAATAGCAAGAGGCAGTATGGTAACCATTGTTGATCACCCAGTATTTTGTTTTTACATTATCTATTATGTCCATCCTTTTGAATTGACTGACTCTGTTCTGTTATGGCACATTTGGTTTTACTCTCTTCAACAAAAAGTAATAAGAACCGTGGGAGTAATAAAACCCAAAATGTGTAATTGTCATTGTACAAAAGAAAGGAAAAGAAAATGCTCTAAAGAATATAACTGCATATATATTTAAGTGTATAAAATAGGTAACCATATTACTGAGTTTTATTGGATCATTGAACAAAACTGTTTCCAGTCTCACTGTTTGAAAGTCCACTTTATATGCTTTAATTTTGTAACACTTGAATAACTATTTCTAAGATAACAATATGTAATCTATTAACTAGTGATTTCCAACTGTTTATGCTTTCTGAAATTCTGTATAACTCATACCCTTTTTCTATTTTTTTCTTTTTCTCCTTAAATAAAAAAGGAAAAGCCTATATGCCTCATGCATTGTGTTCAGCTTTCAAAAAGCAATTATCAATTAGTATATTACAAGTCAAGAAAAAACCCAAATTGAAAAGGTAAAGAAAACATCAGAACCAGACTCAGATATAACATACATTTCTAAAAATATAATATAGAGAATTTAATAAAGAACTTAATCTATTAAAGCCTCTATTGCAAAACATTGACAGCATGCTAAAACATATGAGTAAAGTAAGAGAAATGAGACCCCTAACAAAAACTCAAAAGGAAATGCAGTAAATAAAAAAACACCTGAATGGAAATGAAGAATACTTTTTGTGGGGCTCATATGTACATGGAACACAACAGAGGAAAGAATCAGTGAGCTGGAAGAAATGTTGATAAACTTCCTACACTTAAAAACAAGAGAAAAAAATGTGAAAAACAGAACAGAATACACAGTAACCATTGTACGTTTGCAGAGCATGTACCATGCATACTTAGAGAATGGAAAGAGAAGAGAGCAAAAGTAATCTTTGACACATTCAGCCACCTTATCATTGAGAAACAGGCCAAATGTGTTCACTGGAACAAAAATAGCCTCTTTAATAAATGGTGATGGAACAATTGGCTTTCCACATGCTGAAGACTAACACTAGACTCATTCCTATCACCATGCACTAAACTAAAGTGAAGATGAATCAAAGACCTAAGTATTAAAACAGAAACACTAAATCTACTGGAAGAGAAAGTATGTCAAAATCTTGAAGACATAGGAGTAGGCAGAGACTTCATGAACAAAACCTGGATTACACAGGAAATACGTCAAAGAATCAACAACTGGGATCTCATCTTATTAAAAAGCTTTTGTACAACAAAAGAATTCACAAACACAGTAAAAAGACAACCCACAAAGTGGGAAAACATTTTAGCCAGTTATCCCTCAGACAAAGGACTAATATCTAGAACATATAAAGAACTGAAAAAAATCAGACTCTCCCAAATCCAAAAATAGGCATCCAAGATGGATAAGTACTTCTCAGGTGAAGAAATACAACAGCAAATAAATATATGAAAAAACTTCCAATATCATTGGTCATTTCAGAGATGCCAATTAAAACACCACTGAGATAATTTCATCTCACTCCAGAAAGAATGACTATCATCAAGAAATCAACCAATAACAAATTCTGGAGCGACTGTGGGGAAAAAGGAACTGTTGTGGCAGTGTAGACTCTGGAAATCAGTGTGGAGATTCCTCAAAATTCTAGGATTAGAGGTCCCATTAAACTCAACTAGTCCACTTCTGGGTATCTTCCCAGAAGAATTAAAAACATCATAACACAGTGATAGATGTGCATCCATGTTTATAGCAGCACAATTTATAATAGCTAAATCTTGGAAATGCCCATCAACTGAGGAATGCATAAAAAACCATGTGTTCTTTTTATGCAATGGAGTACTATTCAGCCATAAGGAAGGATAAACTTGAGACATTTATAGCTAAATGGACGTAACTTGATGCCATAAGTGAAGTAAATCAGATTTATATGTGTAAATATTGTATCGTTTCCCTAGTATAACAAACTGAAAGAATAAATAAGATTCAAAATGTACAACAGATATTGTAAAAGTGGGAAGAATTGGCTGGGGATTTAGCTCAGTGGCATAAGCACCTGCCTTGTAAGCACGCAGTCTTGAGTTCAATCCCCAGTTAAAAAAGAAGCAAAAATGGGAAGAAATTGTTCAAAAAGAAAGAAGAACTAGGGTTAGGGAAAAGGGAAAGAAAGGAAGGGAAAAGGAAATATATAAGATAGTTATACTACTAGTTTCTTAGTTCATTGGAAAGAAAGTTTTGTGCTAATATCATTTAGAGAAATTTTTCATTTCTATATCTTATACTCTGAAGATAACTACATGGAGTGTATTAACTTGTTATTCTATTATTTTGTTTTGAAATTTGGTTTTACTTTTTTCCATAAAAAAGAAATCTTTGAAGAAGAATAGCAAGAAATTGTACAAAATTAATGGCAGAAACAAATCACAGATCCAGCAAGCTCGATAAATACAAAAACAGTCTATACCTGGGAAAATGATAGTCATGGAAACCAATAACAGAAAAAATCTTGAAAGAATCCACAGAGAGAAACCAAATGTAACTTTAGAAGAATAAGACTAAAAACTACAACAGATTTCTTGTTGGAAATCATCAACCAATAAGAGAGTGGAATGAAATAATTTTAGCTGTCATTCTACTTTTATTTATTTTTAAAAATTATATCATTATTTGATTTTTGTGGTACTGGTGTGTAATGAAATGTTTTAGATGTCAAAAGAAAAAACCCAACAATCTAGAATTCCAGATCTAGCAAATTATCCTTTAGAAGAAATAGACTTTCTCAAACCCAAATGCACTGAGTGGTGCTGGGAATGTAGCTTAGGGAATAGAGTGCTTGTTTAGCATATTCAAAGCCCTTAGTTAGATTCCCAGCAGTGCACACCCAAAATCTCCGACAAAATACACTGCAAGAACTCATTGCCCACATATCTGCCATGGAAGAATGTTAAAAGAACCTCCTCAGATAGAAGAAAAATAATACTGGTAAGAAACTTGGATCTACATAAAGAAAGGAGGGCTGTCAAAGGAGAAAAAAGTTCAAATATTTTAATATTTTCTGTATTACTAATGCTAAATTAATTTATAAATGTTGTTTCACCCAGAAAAGCCTGCAAAGCCCCTTTTCCTGTGACACTGGAATTGAACCCAGGGTCTTCACACTGAAATATGTTCCCAGTTCCCTCACCTCCTTTTTACAACAAGGGTTCGCTAAGTCACTAAATTGTCCAGGCTGAGCTGAATTTGCAAAAACTCTTGGCTCAGCCTCCCTAGAGTGCTGAGATTACGTTTGTGTATCACCAGGTTCAGCCTGCACAGGCTCTTGGTGGGAAGAAATATTTGAAGAAAATGACTTTGGTGTTTGCAATTTGCCTCCCTCTACATTGCAGCAAAGATAAGCTAAATAAAGTAGTTGATTTCTCCATCTAGGTGAGAAGGGGAAATCATTGAATAATTGGTTGAAAAAGCCAATGAGGAAATGATGAATAAGATAATTTCTGAGCAAAACTAGAAAGAAAATGAAAATATGGTGACGATCTGACAGTGTTGGGGTGGATCAGGAAAGTTTCCAGAAATGTGTTTGAATAAGAGACATTGAAGCGGATACATGAAAGACTAGACGAAGAGTTCTATAGTTCCAGGGCATCTTTGGCAGGGGCCAGGATGTCAAGGCCACAGAACTCCTACTTCTCGTTCATTCCACCACTAGGTGGCATCTCTGGGTTAGAGTCAAAGACTTTCTTGCCTCATTCAAGGAACAGCACTTTCCTCTATATAGACTTTCCCTCTCTCTCTTTTTCATTTAGATACTTATAAATTTTCCACAACTGATTTAAATAGTTTTAGTAATTTGGAGTTGTGCACCTACAACCCTCCCCAAATGGCATGACCTTGACAATATCCTCCCTGTATCTATGTAGTCCCTCAATTCATTGTCCTGCCTTCCCTCAACTAAGGTAAACATCATCCTTAATCCTAAATTCACCAATTTGGAGTTTTCTTTGTATGTAATTTTATTTCTACTATACAAAATTCTAAATAGTTCATATTCTTTATATTAGAAACATTTGATTTCATAAAAATGTGGTATGTTTTAATCTTTTGGAATGATGTTTTTCATCTTAATATTCACTCATATTATTGAAAATTGTTCTAGTTCATTTGTTTTGGTGTCTGTTGGTGGGAATTCATTTTTGCTTCCAGCTTTTCCTGTTGTGAACTGGATGTCGTATTCATTTTAGATTTCTTTCTTTCTTTCTTTCTTTCTTTCTTTTTTGGTCTTTTTCGTTTTTATCGGTACTAGGGATCGAACTCACGACTGCCTGCTTGCAAGGCAGGCGCTTATGCCGCTGAGCTAAATCCCCAGCCCCCCATTTTAGATTTCTTGTACAAGTGTTTTTCTTGGATATATTCCTAACAGTAGACTCGCTAGACTGTGGGGTATGTGACTATTCACTGTAAGACAGAATGCCAAACTATTTTCTAAGGTGGTTGCACTGATTTGTATTTATTCAACAGGAAGAAAGTATAATGTGTGTACATATACTGTCCAACTCTTGGTCTTGTCAGACAATTTTGGAAATAGATTGGGATAAAATGTACTCTCATCATGTTTGATTTATATATCCTCCACTACTAATGCCTTTGAACATCATACATTTACTGTCTCTATCTTTCCTTCTTCTCTGAAGTTATCTAACAGATCTACTTTTCTAATGTAACCATATTACTGTTATGATAGTAGACAACATTAACAATAATCTTTGGCACTCTACTAGAAGTGTATTCATATTAAATATACTTCCACTGGCCCTGTTTTTTCTTTCATTTATTCATTCCATGAACACTTATCCAGACAAAGGATGCAAGAGTAGAAGGAGAATCTGGGATAGAGAATTCATCCCTCTAAGAAGGCAAAAATGATTTCAGACTATAAAATCTGTCCTACCATTTATCTGGATTCGAGAACAAATGCAGATAAAGCTAGATGTGAAGTTAACTTGAAATGTTTCCCCCAAGGACCTATTGTAGCTGGAATGCCCTAAAGAACTCCTATTTAAAGTGGCTACTGCTCTAAGTTGGGTTCTTTATGGTAGCACATTAATCACTGAGAAACTTTATTCTTTATAATCATAGACAGTTAGAAACTTTGCTGTTTGAAATGGTATCAGTACAAATGAAACACCTGATTCTTAGAGGAGATTCTAAGTTGCTTTGACATAGAAAAGCAAGTCTTGATTTCCAGCCCAGGCGCACAGCTCCAGATATGGGGTGTCTGGACACTGCATCCTACAGCTATCTCAATTGTTTCCAAGGTAACAGCGCTCTGGGTTCACTTGGAGCTCCCCCAAACACTGCTTCATTTACATTTCATCTCAACTTCACCATTCTTCCAAATACATTAAGAATTCTATCTTTTCCTTTATTTAGTGAGCTGCCCTGTGGTTTCTCTGCTGTGTGGTCTCCTCGTTGACTGAGAAATCCTTCAGACTACAAATTAGTTTCAGATGGTCATAGACTGACTGGAGTAGGACATCTCTTACATTTCAGATTGTTAAAATGAGACCCAGCAAATTCACGTTTTAACTAACACTAGGTCCCAAAATACTTTTGTCATCTGAGGATTCAGAGGGTTTTATAGGGCACAGAGCCTTCTCCTCTATCCCGAGGATTTCGGGTTTGGGAGTGTGGGGACATTTGAATTTGGTTTTGAAGAATGAATAGGCATTATCACATGAAAGGCAGCACAACAACTTTTTTTTTCTGCCCTGGTGACTTCTCCCAAAAGGGTAGGGCACCTCTAGAATTCCACGTTGGAGGTGAAAGTGGCAGCAAACCAGTTGAAAGTCAAAGTCAGAATCTTCCACTAAAGCTATATTTGCAACATAAAGGCACTGTCACTAAGTAGATTTTTACTTTATGAGGAAATAAAAATAATGACTTTCTTAAAGATGCTTTTATTAATAGTGCATTAGGCTAAGGACACGTGAATCGTTTTTATTGGTACATACTTTCCTTTTAGTTGGGGACAATGGAGTGGAAAATAAGGTGGACTACGGGAGCATTCAAATCCCACAGCGAAACCCCACTGACACGACAGAGGTAGAGAATTTGACACTCACTTCCCTTTTCCCACTCCTGCTGTGTCCTAGGAAGGCTGACTTCTCCCCCTGTTTTGCTTCATGGTTTGTTCCAACCTAATTCCCCCTTCCGCTTTTCATCCAGTAGTATGAACCAAGAGACTGCTGCGGGTGCTCTTCTGACTTTCTAAGTGGCCATCAGCTTCTCGGAATGGTTCTCGGCTACGTAAGAATAAGTTTAAAGAAACTTCTCCAGTAAGCCTGTTCACAGACCTGTCTCCACCTCTGCCCCCAGTCTCCAGTGGGACACGTCTACACCCCTGCCTCTGCGTTTAGAGGCGTCCTTATTCTCAGTACGGAATGAACACTTTTCCAACATGGCGCATCCCATTGAAAAACGCAACCTAGGCGCGGCCATGTTCCCCGCCTAGCAACACTTCTGTAGGCATCCAAAGCCCCAAATCATCAACTCCATAACAGCTCCTAGTTGTCCGCTGAGAAGCCGCGAAGGTGACTTGCGCGTGCGCAGGACACTTTTGGCCCACCGAAGTGAAGCCCCTAAACACAAGGAGGGGCGGTGCTAGGGTGGTGACCGGAAGCGGCTCAGCGGCGGTTTGATAGTTGTCAAGCTGATTGAACTCGATGCTGGAAGGATGTGGAGGTGATGGGCGACTAGGGAGGGTGAGTGCTGGGGAACCTGTGTAATCAGCAATAGAATCGTTTGTCTAACTTGAGTTGGGTGATTCACCCATTATTTTACAGCCTTTTCTCTTTGCTGATATCAAGATTAAGCGTTTAAAGTTCACTTTAAGACCCGCTGGCTTGGTATTTTATGTTTTAAGTGCTTTTGGGGCGTTAGTAATTTGTCTTTAACCAAGAAGTTATTTAGAAGTGCGTTTTCAATTCTCCAAAGTTTATCTTTTTAACGGATTTCTAAGCTTAGTTTTCTGGGCCACAAAATGTCTTACGTGAAGCTTATTTTTGAAATATGAGGAGACTTAAGGCCTAGTCTGTGGTGAATTTTTAGCAATGTTATCTATATAACACGAAAATAATATTTAATTATTTAGATGTCAGTTATGTCATACAAAATTCGGCTTTTTGTGTGTGCTGCTTTTATTACTGAGAAAGGAGAGATGATGATTTGTTCATTTATCCTTGTCGCTGCTAATAATATGAGTTAATTTTTTATACTGTGAGATTCAGGTTGAGGCACATTTATTCGCTTATAAATGGTCCGGTTACTCAAGCACCATTTGTTGAAAAGATTATCCTGTATCTATTGACTTGTTTTGCAGCTTTGACCATAATTGTGTGAGAGCTCTTTCTGGGTTGTGTATTCTACCCCATTGAGCTTTGCGTCTGTTCCTCTGGCAGGACTTCCACACTGTCTTGCTTACTGTAGATGTATAGCAAGACTTTAAATCGGTTAGTGATTATTTCCACTTTGCTCTTTTTAAACATTATTTAGCTATTTTTCCTTTGCTTTTTCATATGCATCTCACAATAATCTTGTCTGTACCTATAAAACATCTTGCTGGGATTTTGATAGGAATAAAGTTAAAACTGTATGTCAACTTGATAGGAATATACATGTTAAGTATGTGAGGACTTCCGATCCATTTTCACAGTATATCTCTATTTATTTAGATCATCTTTGAGTTATTTAAGTGTATATTGTAATTTGCAGCATCCAAGTTGTGTATTTTGTTAAGTTTATACCGAAGTAGTTGTATATGGCATTGTTTTCTAAATTTTGTTTTTCACATATTTGCTGCTTGTATAGGAGAAAAGTTTTGTGTTGCTCTTGTATCAATTTTAGTTTTACATCTATTTTGGTAGATTTTTTTTTAATAAGTAATCATGTCATTTACAAACAGGAGCAGTTTTCTTTCTTTTCATGCTTTATTATTCTACCTAGAATTTCCAGGTTGAGTTATCCTTATCCAAAGTGCTGGGAATCAGAACTGTTTTCAGATTTTGGATTTATTTAAATTTTGGAATGTTTATATATGCAAAATGAGATATTTGGGGGATTAGACGCAAATCTAAAAATGAAAATTTTCTGTGCTTTCTATCCACTTTTTTGAAACTTTTTTTTTCAATACTAGAGTTTGACTCAGGGCCTTTTCTTGGACATGCTAAGCAATACCCTTTTTTATATTTTATTTGGAGACAGGATTTCTCTGAGTTTCCCAGGATGGCTTCAAACTTGTTATCCTTTTCTGTCCTACTAAGCTGGAATTACAGGCATATACCTAAATGCCGGCTCATATGCATCTTATACACATAACCTAGTTGTAATTTCAAAGAATATTCTCATTGATTTTTCTGTATTTTTTGTTTTCAGTTTCATTGATTTCTGCTCTTTATTACTTGTTTGCTTTAGGTTTACTTTGGTGTTATTTTCCTGGTTTTTTGAAGTTAGTGCTATGAATTTTTGTCAGTGCTGCTCTATCTGAATTCTACAAATTTTAATATATTGTATTTTCATTTTCATTTATTGTTTAATTTTTTTCAACACTTCTTTAATCCGTTGATTATATAGAAATATATTCATTTTCAAGTGTTTGGTGATTTTGTTTTGCAGTATTGATTTCTAGTTTGGTGTAATTACAATCAGAGAAAGTACACCATACAATCAATTTTGGGAGTGTTTTAGAATATTGTTTTAGAACATATGGTCTGTCTTGGAGAATGTTCAGTGGGTGCTTGCAAAGAAAGTGCATCCACTAGTGTTTCGCTGGAGTAGGCTGGTTATTTTTGAAAAAGTTTTTGTGTTCAATAAGATCACCTTTTTCCTGGTGCTTTGGTTAAGGAGAGTAGATTTTCTTGAAGCTTTTATTTTTGTAAGTGCCTGTTGGTTCTTAATTGTAAGCTTCTCCAATACATTTTGTTGATCTATGGAAAGAAAAAAGAAAACCCAGGGAATTCATCACAGTGTTGCTCTCCAGATCCTGAGGTCTTTAAGCTATCCACCTTTGCTTTCTACCTTGCAAAGTCTTCCTATTTGTGTTGTGTAGTATTTTTTCTTGTCTCTTCTACATTCACAGGTATCTTCTGTCTTCCTTTTTTTCTAGTATCAACTTTATTTATTACGTTGCTTAGGAAACATTTGTTTCACATCAGTATTAAAATATGTTACCATATATTATGCATAGTGTTGAATAATAACTGCTTTAAACACTTTCTTAACTGAAAAGGATTTCACATGTCTAATTTCAGTCTTTTACTCCTTTATCTGATTTGCTAAGGGGTTATCATATGACATCAGTCATTTTGAAGGGCTAGCTTTTTGTTTTCTTTAAATCCTATATTGTTATATTTATTCCATTTGTTTAATGTTTTTATTAATTACTGCTTCCTGGGTTTTGTTGTGTAATTTTTTTCCCTATTGATTATGTTTTAGGATAAACACATAAAATTAATTTTTATATTTATTTTTAATTAAAATAAAGCCATTTGAAGCCATAACTTTTGGGGTAAATGTAACTTTGTGTTCCATAGATCCTCCAATTTGATTCTATATTTTTGTCTCTGTGAATATGCCTATTCTGGACATTTGACATAAATGAAATTGTAAAATATGTGGTCTTTTGTGACTGATTTTTTTCACTTAGGATAACAGTTTCAAGGTTCATCCATTTTGTACAAGGTAGTAGGACTTGTTCTTTTTCTTGAGGCAAGGTCTCACTATGTAATTCAGGCTAGTCTGGACTCGCTGTGTAGCCCAGGCTGGCCTTAAACTCATGGCAGTCCTCCTGCCTCAGCCTTCTGAGTGCTGGGATTACAAGTATGTGCCACCACATCCAGCTGGGCTTCTTTTTTATTGCCAAGTAATAGTCCATTATATGAATATACAATTTTTTTTCTATCCAGTTGGTGGACATTTAGATTGTTTCTACTTTTTGGTTGCTATAAGTAATGTTGATGTGCATATTTGTGTACAAATTTTGGAGTGGATATTTTTTTCATTTCTTTTGGGTTGATACTATAATTAGGAGTGGAACTGCTGGGTAATATGATAACATATGGTTATTGTTTAAAGGAGCTACCAAACTTTTTCAGAGTAGCCATACCATTTTATAACCTCACTAACAATGTCTGAGAGCACAAATTCACATCTCACCACACTTTTCTTAGCCATTCTAATGGATGGGAAGTGATATCCTAACAAATTAGAAATTTTGGTTTTGATTTGCTTTCTGTAATGATTAATGATGTTAAATATCTTATGCTATGAATGGAGACTATGCATATATCCTGTCAATTCCCTGTTTAAAATATTTATCACAGCTGGATGAGTGACACTCTTCTGTAATCCCAGCTACTCGGGAGGCTGACCCCAAGGGATTACAAGTTCAAGTTTAACCTGGACACCTCTACAGAATCTGTCTCAAAACAAGAAAGACGGGGAATGTAGCTCAGTGATAGAACAACATTGGATTCAATCCCCAGTACTGCACAAAAGAATGGCTATTGTCAAGAAATCAACCAATAACAAATGATGGTAGGGCTTTGGGGAAAACAAGGAACCCTTCTTCACTGTTCTGTTTGTGGGAGTATAGACTGGTGCAACAACTGTGGAAATCAGTGTGGAGATTCCTCAAAAAAACTAAAACTAGAGGTTGCATTTGACCCAGCTATTCCTTTTACTGGTATCTTCCCAAAAGAGTTAGAAGCATCATACCACAGTGATATGTGCACACCCATGTTTATAATAGCACAGTTTATAATAGCTAAATCTTGGAAACAGCCCATATGCCCTCAATGGATGAATGGATAAGGGAAATGTGGTTTTTATATGTAATGGAGTAATACTCTGCCATAAAGAATGCTAAACTTGAGATATTTATTGATAAATGGATGGACTTTGAGACCATACTCTTAACTGAAATAAATCAGACACACGTGTAAATATTGCAGTGTCTCACTGGCATGAGAAACTGAAAGTGTAAATAAGAACAAAAGTGTATAACAGATAGGGTGAAATGGGAAAAAATTGCTCAAAATGAAATAGAAACTAGGGGGAGGAGGAAGGAAGGAAGGGAAAAGAAAAAAATATGAAAAGAAGGATAAAATGGAAACAAAGCTTTGTAAATAAAGAGAGGAAGAGGAGTTGAAGGGAGAGGAGGGGATTGGGAGGGAAAAATGCAAATCAAAGCATATAATGTACAGGTGTAAATTCCCTATGCTGAATGTGGTCATTGTGTAAACCTAAATTGTACCAATATACTTAATTTTTTTTAAAACCCAAAAATATAAATTAAAAAAAAAGATTCATGAACATAAGGGAGCATAGTCTCCCTTTGATATAATATCCTCTTTATGCTTTTTTTCTTTTTAAAAATTTTTTTTATTTTAAAGAGGGTAAAATGAAACATAATAAAATAGAACAAAACAGATAAAAAGAAAACAATTTAAGAAACACAGATTTCAAAGAAAGACCACCGGAGATCTAGACTGTCTATCATATTGTCTCTTGTTTTCTTCCAAATAGTTGTCCCCATCTTCACACACAGTGAATACGTAACAAACAATATAGTACTAAACTGATCAGAACAGGATGATGAAGGCATTGTAGGTCTTCAGGATGAGACAATAGGGAAGTCAACAATGGCTGCCATAATGCCTCTAGTTCTCTTCAAAATAGCTGTCCATATCTTTACATATGTTGAAATTAAAAGAAAAAAGACTAATGTCACTCTGGACACAGAATAATAGTATTGCTAGATTTTATATCATAACACTACAGAATTAGCACTGGGTATCTTAGTGTCTCTTCTTCAGAGTATCTGTTCATTACATCATGCATTATATAATCTATTCTTGTAAACTGTTTAGAAGTTCTACACATGTGTGAATCTCTACATGTATACCTATCCTTTCTGTTTTATAGGGAAAAACAGATCAAAATAAGACAATGAAACAAATTCCTAGAAAAACATGAAATGAAAAAGACATAAAAACACAATACTAGATGATCTACAGTAGTTACTATGATGTCTCTTGTTATTTTCAATAGAATTGTCTATATCATCAGGTATAATGGAACATAGCAGTACATAGCAATATTAATAAAAATACAACATTGGAGACATTGTAGGACTTCAAAAGCAGTTAATAATCAAACCAGAATGGGTATCCTATTGCATGTTGTCTTCAGAGTAGTTGCCTTTACTCTTAGACTTGATACAATCGAGCATACCAAATTCGAATAAAATCAGTCAAGACAAAACAGCGATCTAACAAACCAGATTTTTTTAAAAACCCAAAAATATAAATTTAAAAAAGATTCATGAACATAAGGGAGCATAGTCTCCCTTTGTTAAGATCAATCATAGTAAGATAGTGTAAGTAATACAGGGCTTCAGGTTAAGTTAATAGGAAATTAAGGATGGTTACCATAGTATATCCTGCTATCTTTGGGATAGCTGTCTGTGCCCTCAAATCTAGTACAAGTAGACAGACTGGAACAGAATAAAAACAAACTAAACAAGGTGATAAGACTAATGTGGATTTTAAATCATGATACACCATTAACAATGTCCTCTGCCTTCTTTTTTTAGACAATCCCTCCACTTTCCCTTTCTCAGAGTGCTTTGTACATTTTGGGTGCCGCTAACTTCTTTAGTTTTTAGATTAGGGGGGCAAACCGCTATCTACCTAATGATATGGGACCTTTTTACCCCAGAGCTTGACTGTGAGCTGTATTCCTTTTCCTATATTTTTGTTTGCTTTTTAATAATTTTATTTTTTTCTAATTTTGTTAATTTCCCATAGCACTTTGGCAATGTTGGAAACATACAAATACAAGGATGTACCCATTTTAACATCTTATGCATGAGCATATGTCATACCATTGGCAGGGCGGGGAACAGTTTTGAAACAGAAACAAACCTAAGCAATGGATAAAATAGAAATCAAATAACTGATTCTGATCCACCACACCCCAACATTTGAGAGGTGTCACTTGAGACACTTGATTCAGATTAAAAAAAAAAAAACAACCAAAACTGATGGTGATATTTTTTCCATATACTAATAAATGTCCTATTGCAAAACTGAAAATAAAACAATTTAATATGCTGCTAGAAATTGGCTAAGTTGTACTTTTAGGAACTATCTAAATTAAAGATTCATAAAAATTTCACCTGAAGTTATCAGGTGAATTTCCAAGGAGAATTTATTCTCAACTTAAAAACTCACTTCTTTAAAATGTCATTTAGCTAACAAAATGGAAATGTGTCTTCTTGAAAGCTCAGACCAGCTATATTAGCATATACCAAAAAGTTAAATTAATGGCCATCAAATTGCTAAGAATATATAAAAATTAGAAAATGTCCCATCATGTATTATATTTAAGAATTTATAAAAAATCCCTCAGAAGGAATACACTACTCTCATTCGAGTTTTATGTTTTCTATTAAAAACAACCTGGTACTTTAAAAAATACGATTGATGTATATTGCCAACACGAATATCAGAGACTTGACCCCAGTGTTGTAGTTTCAAGGTAAAACCGGTGGACATATAAGCCAAGAGACTAATTATTAAGGCATAACTAATGATAGTAAAATGTTCAGTAATTTTTAAATACTATTTTCTGTTTCAACAGTATTATTCTTGTTCTCCTTTACACTAGTGAAGATGCCAACATTCTATCACTAAGCCTTTTTAAAGCAAATCTGGTTATTTTAAAAGAAAAAGGAATGTGAAACATATCCAAACTAGCCTTATTTACCAAAAATAAATTAGGATTCTGCATGTCATTTGATCACCTGCAAATTAAGCATAAATGATGACAAACCCATTTCACTGAAAGATCTTATCTTTCTTCAAAATCCAGTTGAAAAAGAATTTAAATGGATCACAATTTTAAATGACTATATTTGGCAAAACTAAGATTATTAGATTGGAGAAAGATTCTAGATATTGTGAAAACCTTAAAGAAGTGGGGACAGGTTTTACAATGCCTTCTTCTATGTATTTTCTCTTTGAAGTGCAAGGTGATGAGACTGTGTGACTTTTCATGCAGCAATAACTATGGCAGGTCACCGTACCATATAATCAGTATCATTTCTATCTACTTTTAGGCTTCAAGAGCCCAAGAAAATGTTGAGTAGTAAGTGTGAAGAGAAAAATCTGACATTTAAATTCCACCATCTAAAGAATCAATAAAAAGTTGAACTAAAATGAACACTAACCCTGTGACAGTAATGCTGGAAAAGTCAGTAATTTCACATAACTCACAGGCATCTTTTGGATACAAACCTTAAATCTGCTATAATAAAATAAACACTAAATGCAGATTATAAATATATATATTTTACACACACACACACACACACACACACACACTCTTCCCTATATATCATCCCATCATATGGGAACTAAAACATATAATGAGGCAAGTTATATAAAAATACTAAAAGTTTGAACAAACTAAAAACTGGTCATGTATTTAAATTTCTACTTTCAGTAATGTCTAGAGAAAAAGTATATATTTACTTCCTTCACAAAGAAACTCCTTTCTTGTGTTTCAGTTATAATCTTTAGGACCAGGGGTATATATAGTTCACTGGTAGAGCCCTTGGCTAGCTAGCATGTGGTAAGGCCCTGGGTCTGTTTGATCCCGAGCACCACAAACAAAACAAAACCCAAACAGAATCTTTAGAAATTTAGAACTTGGTGGGCTAACAATAAATCACACAAGCATACAAGAAAGTTGAGCCTAACCTGTGATACACTGCAGAAAAAAATTTCATTTCAAATGCAATAATTAAGTTTATAATCTTTACGAGTGATTTTTACAAAAAGTTTATTCTCTTATATCCAATGCATTCACAAGGTGTTAACATTTTAAATGTTTATCATTTCTACCAACTGCAGTATTATCTAAGTAAACCAAAATTGCTTTTATCATAGATGTAGCCAATTATTATTGTTTTTTAAAGGCCTAAACTCCAAAATTTTAGCACAGATAGTTTTATTGTTTCATCTAGTAGACGATTTTTAAAAATAGTGTGTAGAAATGAAGATTTTTCAAACTATGTAAATATATTATGCCATGTTATCAATCCACTAAACCATAAGCAATTGCCAAGCTGAATAAGTTATAAATAACAATTCTGGCTTGAACAGAAATGTGCAGTGTTTTCAAAGCTTTTAACAGTTACCCACTAATAGAAATCTCCAAAGCTGAAACTAGAATTGGAAGATGAATTTCACAGTAATGTAATTTTAACCTCCTTTTACATTTGCTTTAATGTATTACTAAGATGTTTATATTCTATGTCACAATGGTGCTTTCCAGTGTTCACAATTTACAGTTTCAATTTGTACATATGTAAGTCACTAACATAAGGG
Source organism: Cavia porcellus (assembly GCF_034190915.1). Classification (NCBI taxonomy): domain Eukaryota; kingdom Metazoa; phylum Chordata; class Mammalia; order Rodentia; family Caviidae; genus Cavia; species Cavia porcellus. The sequence continues at coordinate 19,361,776 of NW_026947486.1, forward strand.
ACAGTTCTTACTATTACAAACTATCCCTAAAAGAAAAAATATAACCACACCCTACACAGAATTCTGAACATGGTATGACTTAAAATAGATTAATATAACATGATTTTTAATATTTTAGTCATTTTCTAAATACCAGCATGTAAACTTGCCTATTTGATATGACAGCTACAATTTTATTCACTGAAAAATTATGCATTAATTTTCTTCAATCATCTATCTTATCTCACAACTTTTTGATTTTTCAGATTCAGTGAATTACAAACTTTTTTTTGACAAGAAACTGAAGGAAGGCAATAAACTGTAAACAGAAAAAAGTTCTCTAATCCTTTAAAAATTTTCTCTTCAATTATTTTTAAGTATGACAACAGAAGGATAAAATACTTCATTCAATTCTGAAATTTACAACAGCTATGATTTGATTAGACTGGTCAAAGCAGTCAGAAATGTATAATCCAAAGGTGATTGGTGATTTTGCTTCTGGGAATGGGCAATCAAGGAATAGAATGACAAATGAAATAATTTTTTTCCCATTTTAAGAGGGGGGGGACGTGAATTTAAATTTATTCTGAGTAACTTTAGTCTTTCCTTGAGTATCAAACTGATTGATAGTCACATCTCCAAGTATAATCAGTGCTTTAACAGCCTGTTGAATGAAATATTAGTAAAGTCAGAAGGACAAATGAAATTTCAAACTAAAACCTACTCAAGTATTACATTCAGTTTTCAAATCATTTACTCTCACAACAGATTTGGCTGAAATCACTCTCCCACGCGCTCCAACCCACAACAGACACCGCAGTCACCCATCTGCTTGGTGACACAAGGCCATGTAGTTGGAGATGGCATTCTTGAAACCAAACTTTAAATAGATTAAAAAAAGTAATTTCTAATTTTTACAAAAATGCTTCTTCAAAAAATATTTTCTCTCATTCCCTCACCTCCTATACTGAAGGATGTACGGTTCTCCCCCAAGTTAAATCTGAACCCTCAAAATTGATTCCAGGCAGAAAAATCTCTGCAAATTAAAATCCAAAACAAAAATAGAAAAATTATATTTTTATGTGTGTATATATATATATATATATATATGTATATTTATACTGATTAGAATCCTCCAGCATTTAAAAATCACTTTAGAGATGAATTTTGGGACCCTACTGCTCATAACTCCAAAATTCATACTGATTTAAGGATACACTTTTCATGTCCTTCCTGGCTACTCCCTTCCCCTTCCAAAGCAGTTCAAACAGCCTTGGCTCAAGTTTAATGGGAAGAGAGAAAGTTTTTGAGTAGTTTTTTTGTTTGTTTGTTTTGTTTTTACTTTGGTGATCTGGGTGGCACGTATTGTTCTTTGCCATTACGTCGAGTCACTCCCTGAGGTAGAGCCCTATGGCTGAACTGGCGTCTCTGTTCCCTGATTTTCCCAGCAGCTCCCCTGGGAATGGTACTGCCTTGGAAGCCAGAATAATCCTTACTAGCTCTTGCTTCTGGCTTTTCCTGCGGTTTCTCAATGGACTTCTCAGGAGCTCCATTCTCTTGGTTCTTGGTGGGAGATACTGTGTTGGAGCGAAGTTCCTGTAGTGGCTGCACAAGAACTGGAGATGGCTCTTTAGGGGGTTTCTGGCATACTGCAGCATAACTTAACTTTCGGGGTTCCTGTAGGGGCACAGCTGTGGGTACATTTATGTTACTATTACACTGTAAAGCTGTATTTGCTCTTGATGGCTTTGTAATACTTGGGGAAGAGACTGGTGTAGTCATCTGAATGAGAATATCCTTCTGAACAGCTGAATCATCTGTTGTATCCTTTTCTTGCTGAGTTGTGCTTAATGCAGGAAGTTCAGCTGCACATGGAGGACTGGTACTCATCCTGAGTTGCTGGGCTGAAGTACAGTCTACCTGTGCATCTTCTTCAGGTACTGGGCCATTAGCTCTCAAATCTTCATTCTCCTTTTCTTTGCAGACACCTTTAATGACATCAGACATTCTGTTCTCCAAAAGGAGTTCCCCTGGCATTCTTGATGAACTCCCAGGTAGAGGAGGAAAATTTGAAGCTAGTAAGTCAAACTTTGGTGTTGGCGACTTTGCATCAGCTAAAGGATGGGGTCTTGGGATTCTTTCATCTTCTCGTCGTCTTCGACCTCTGAAAAGAGCTCTCCTGCCTCTACCATAGTCCCCATTTTGTTCCAGCTGTAAAGCGGAAGTCTCCTTTGGAAGGTAAGTTTGCTCTTGATGACCTGTTACTGTAGGGTTATGCCGTTCAGGTGCAAAATTCCTTGAATTAGATCTGTTCAATGGTCCATCCCCCAATGGCACAGAGCTCTCTGCAGTTTGTTCTGTACCACTGGATGACCTAAAATGAGGCTTCACACGATTTTTTTGGAATGGCCGACCCATATTCAAAGCAGCAGCAGTTGTTCTGTAAGATCCTGGTGAATTAAAGCCGTTCACAAAATTACCATTGGGGAAGGGAGCCAGTGGTGTTTCAAAGTAAGGTGTAGGACTTGGAGACCAAGACTGAGGCACAATACTATAAACTGAGTATTGTTGGTGAGGATTATACACAGGCTGCATAAAGACTGGTGAAGCATACTGTGCTTGCGTTTGAATGGGATGACTGTCCATACAAGAATCTACTAATCGATAACCATTCTTAGCAAAGAATGTATTGATGGCTTTTATCCTTGCCATGATTGGCTTGCCCTGAAATGTTTTAACTTCTTCTCGTAAGTATTTAAATGCCTGTTGTGCATCCGTATCTGACTGGAAAGTGATATACCAATTGCTATTGTGTGCAAACTCACAGCTTATCACTTTGGGGAAGTTTTCATTTTTGAACAAAGCTTTCACCTCCTCTACGGGTGTTGTTTCAGGAATCTCTCTGAGAATCACAATACAACGTTTATGACTCGGCCTCACTTTCTCACCTTTCTCATCAACTTGTACCATTGGAGATGATCTCAACACTTGAAGAATTAAATCAGGATCTGTGGTCAATTTTTTTATTTCTTCCATGTTGGCAACTGTCCATATTGGGACAAACTGGTCACTATCCATTTGAGATATCAAGTAAAGATCCTTTGATAAATTTTCTCATGAAAAACAGAATTCTAACTGTTTCTTCAGACATTCTTTTAGGTCTTCTGTAGAGATTGCCGCACTGTTTTCTCCAGAAATGTCATATATTTTTTTTTTTTGTCTTTTTCCTTTTTATCGGTACCAGGGATCGAACTCACGACTGCCTGCTTGCAAGGCAGGCACTTATGCCGCTGAGCTAAATCCCCAGCCCCTAGAAATGTCATATATTTGGTAACTCATATTTTCGGGTCCTAAAATCATTCCTTCAGTTGGTTCTTCAATGCCAGTAGTATTTCTTGTGGTATCACAAGATGAAGAATACATTATTTCATATTCTTTACACATGTCTTCTGAAAGCTCTGTACTGCCTCCACGAAGAGCAACATGTTTCCCTCCGCTCGGACCAATCGTTCCGCCGCCGTGATTCCAATTGGTTCACAGGCCCGAGCCACCTGTATTCCTTTACCTATTAAAGCCTCAAGGTTTTCCTTATAGCTGAATAGTTCTCCACTGCACAAAAGTGTCATGACTTTCCAACCTGTCTGTGGCTGCTGGATGAGCTATCCCTATTAATCTCTGGTTCCCTGTCACATAGAGCATCTTTGTCTCATCTTTGACTTTCGGTTCATTAACACTGTTTCAGGCTGAGTATATTTCCTATTCAGAGCATCTCGATGGATCCTCTTTCCTGATGTACTCTGCTTGTGTTTCTTTTGGTTAGTGTATTAAGGCCATCTATGTTAGAGATTATATCCAACCTTATCTGCTTCATCTCTGCTATGCTAATTTTCTGCTGTTAATTGTCTACTTTTCTCCTTCATTCCACTGTCTGCCCCATTCATTGAGGCCTCTCTGCCACGGTGCCTGATATCCTGGTGTTTTTTTTTTCTCTCTCTCTAGAATGTCCTGCATTATTTTTTGTAGGGTTGGATTGGTGGTCACGAACTCCCCCAGTTCCTCCTTGTCATGGAAACATCTTGCATCTCCATTAATTTTGAGAGACAGTTTTTCAGGGTACATCAGTCTGGATTGGAGGTTATTTTCTTTGAGGGCTTGGACTACTTCACTCCAAGCTTTTCTTGATTTGATAGTTTGTGTTGAGAAGTCTGCCATGATTTTGATGGGTCTTCCTTTATAGGTGATCTGTTTCTTTTCTCTAAAAGCTTTTAATATTCTGTTCTTCTGATGAATTTTTGGGATCTTGATTATTATATGTCTGGGTGTAGATCTGTTTTGGTTGTAGCTGGCTGGAGTTCTGTATGCCTCATTTATCTGGATATCATTACCTTTTCCTATGCTTGGGAAGTTTTCCTTCATTATGTCTATGAATAGCTTTGGTAATTCATTTGTGTTTGCTTCTGTCCTCTTGTCATCTTCTATCCTTTGTATTGTTACTTCCTGGTTCCATGTTATTTTTAAGAGATCTTGTCTTTCACGATCTTACAGCGCAAATCTATCTACAAGTTTTGAAAGTCTAACTTTAGTTTCTGTTAAGGCATTTTACCAGCTTTCCATGGAGTTTTTAATTTCCTGTTAATTTCCTTGAATGTGTTTCATGTATTCTAAATTTTGTTTGTATTCTTCATCAAGGGTTTCTCTTCTTCTTCTGGGTTCCTCCATTCTTCCATCTATGTCTTCTTGAGAGGTATTTAACATTTCTTTTATTAATCTTTTTATATCTTGCCTCACTTGAATTAGAATTTCAGTTTTTTAAAAAATTTTATTTAAAAGGAAAAAGAGAAAAAACAAAACAAAACAAAGTGGTGTAAGGGTACAAGTAACACAGAATTACAAAAAAAAAAAAAAAAAAAAAACGGTAAGAAATCACCAGTTAATAGATTACATATTATCATCTTAGAGAGACTTGTTCAAATCACAGTATCAAAGCATACAAAGTGGACATTCAAACAGTGAGACTGCAAACAGTTGTGTTCAATGATCCAACCAAAAACATTAATATGGTCAGCTATTAAACACCCCTAAACACACTTGCTGTTGTATCTTTTAGAGCACTTTTTTTCCTTCTCATTTTTACAACAAAATTTACACATTTTGGGTTTTATTACTCCTTAGTTCTTATTACTCTTTTTTTTTGGGAGAGAATGAAGTCAAATATGGCAAAACAAAGCTGTCAGTCAAAACCAAGGATAGACATAGCACATGATGTAAAAACAGTACAAGGTTGTCAACAGTGGTTACCATAATGCCTCTTGTTACCTTAAAAAGAATTGTCTATCTCATTAGGTATTATAAAGTTGAACAAAACAGTAGAGAACAAGACCAATAAAACTTAAGCATTGTAAACATTACAGGACTTCCAAAGGAGACAATAGTCAAACCAGAATGGGCATCTTAGTAAATCTTATTGCCTTCAAAGTAGTTGCCTATACCCTCAAACTTGATACTATCATACAGAATGGAACAGAGTCTAATCAGTCAAAACAAGATAGTGTGAGCATTACAGGACTTCAAAACAAGTTAATAGGAAATCAAAAAAAGTTACTATTATATGTCCTGCTAATTTTTAAAATTTTTCCCCTTAATTAAAAAAACCATAAAAAATAACTAAATAATTTTTTAATGAATAAGGGAGAGATTGAGATAAAAGAGGACATAACAATATAACAATAGAGGTCAAAGCATGACTGTTTCAGCAACCTAGTATTTCACCACCAAATAACCCGACATAATAGTAGTTCCATAGTGTCTGTCTTTTTTCTTGATATATTTGAATAAAACTATACTATAGCTTCAAATATTTCCATATCAAGAAGCCCAGAATAAAGCCTTTCTAATTAATAAGTGAAAACTTTATAAGGATTCAAGGCCACATAATGGGGAATCATGATACCACATATTTTTATATATCTGAACCATTATTTACACTAGGGAAACTATTCGGTATTCACTAATGCGAGATTGATTTATTTCACTTATGAGTATGGTCTCAAGCTGCGCCCATTTATTGATAAATATCTCAATGTGATCCTTCTTTATAGATGAGTAATACTCAATTATATAGAAGTACCACAACTTTTTTTATCCATTCCTCAGTTGATGGGCATGGGTTGTTTCCAAGATCTGGCGATTACAAATTGTGCTGCTATAAACATAGGTGCACATATATCACTGTGGTATGATGCTTTCAGTTCTTCTGGGAATATGCCTAGAAGTAGAATAGCTGGAATAAATGGGACTTCCAATCCCAGCTTTTTGAGAAATCTCCACACTGACCTTCACAAAGGTTGTACCAGTCTACACTCCCACCAACAGTGCAGGAAAGTTCCTTTTTCCCCACAGCCTCTCCAGCATTTGTTGTTGTTGGTTTTCTTGATCCTGGCCATTCTTTCAGGAGTGAGATGGAATCTCAGTGTGGTTTTAATTTGCATTTCTCTAATGACCAATGATGATGAACATTTTTTCATGTATTTATTTGTCATTTGTATTTCTTCATCTGAGAAGTGCATATTCATCTCAGATGCCCATTTTTGGATTGGATCTTTGAATTTTGGGGGTCTGAGTTTTTTTAATTCTTTATATATTTTACATAAGAGTCCCTTGTTGGAGAGAGAGTTCACTAAAATCCTTTCCCAGTTTGTGGGTTTTCTTTTCACTGTGCTGGAGATTTCTTTTGACATGCAGAAACTTTTTAATAAGAAGTGGTCCCAGTTATTGATTATGGGAAATATTTCCCATGCTGTTTGAGTCCTGTTCATGAATTCTCTACCTACTCCTATGTCTTCAAGGTTTCTACCCAGTTTGTCTTCCAATAGATTTAGTGTTTCTGTTTTAATATTCAGATCTTTGACCCATTTAGATTTTAATTTATTACATGGTGATAGACATGGGTCTAGCTTTAGTTTTCGGCAAATGGAGAGCCAGTTTTTTCAGCACCATTTATTAAAGAGACTGTCATTCTTCCAGTGAACCTGCTTGGCTCCTTTATCAAAGATAAGGTAGTTGAGTGTGTTTGTAGTTGTGGTTGTATCTTCTAATCTATTCCATTGATTCAGCTCTGTTTTGATTCCAATGCCATGTTGATTTTACTACTGTTGCTTTGTAGTGTAACTTCAAGTCAGGGATTGTGATGCCTCTTGCCTTGCCTTTGCTGCTTAGAATTGCCTTTGCTATTCTAGGTCTCTTCTGGTTCCGGATGAATTTTAGTAGTGATTTCTCTAGATCTATAAGGTATGTTGATGGTATTTTTATTGGGATTGCATTGAATCTGTATAACAGTTTTGGGAGAATGGCCATTTTCACAATGTTTGTTCTTCCTGTCCATGAGCAAGGGATGTTTTTCCATTTTCTGAGATCATCTTCAATTTCTTTTTCAGGGTATTATAATTTTCCTTGGATAGGTCTTTCACTTCTTTCATAATAGTAATTCCTAAATATTTCATTTTTTTGCTTGCTAATGTGAATAGTCCACTTTCTCTTATTTCCCTCTCTGTGATTTTGTTGTTTGTGTATAGGAATGCTATTGAGTTCTGAGCACTGATTTTGTATCCAGCTACATTACTGAATTTATTTATTGTATCTAAGAGTCTTTTAATAGAGTTTAGGGGGTCTTCTATGTAGAGTATCATGTCATCTGCAAACAATGATAATTTAACTTCTTCTTTTCCTATCTTTAGCCCTTTTGTTTCTCTCTCTTGCCTAATTGCTCTGGCTAGTACTTCCAGTACTATATTAAATAGGAGTGGTGATAAAGGACATCCTTGTCTTGTGCCTGATTTTAAAGTAAAGACTTTCAATTTTTGGCCATTTAGTATCATGCTGGCTATTGGTTTGTCATAAATGTCCTTTATTATATTGAGGTAAAGACTATCTATTCCAATTTTCTGTAAAGTTCTTATCATGAATGAATGTTGCACCTTATCGAAGGCTTTTTCTACATCTATAGAAATGATCATGTGATTCTTACTTTTGGCTTTATTGATATGGTGGATTACATTTATTGATTTACCTATGTTGCACCCTCCTTGCATTCCTGGGATGAATCCCACTTGGTCATGATGTATAATCTTCTTGATGATTTGCTGGATCCTATTTGCCAATATTTTATTGTGGATTTTTGCATCTGTGTTCATTAGGGAGATCGGTATATAGTTCTCTTTTTTAGTTGGGTCTTTCTCAGGTTTTGGTACTAGAGTAATATTTGCTTCCAGGAATGACTTAGGAAGGATTGCTTCCCTTTCAATTTCATTGAATAGTTTGAGGAGTGTCGGCATTAGGTTTTCTTTGTATTTCTTGTAGAATTCTGCAATGAATCCATCTGGGCCTGGCCTCTTCTTTGTAGGTAAGGCCTTAATTACATTTTCAATTTCATTAACAGAGATTGGGTTATTCAACAGTTTTACATCCTCGTGATCTAGCTTTAGTACTTCATATGTTTCTAAGAATCTGTCTATTTCTTCTGTGTTATCAGACCTTTGAGAGTAGAGGTTTTTGAAACAGGTGTTGATGATCTTCTGTATTTCTATTGGGTCTGTAGTGATTTCACCTTTTTCATTTCTTATTGCATGAATTTGAGCTTTTTCTTCCCTTTTTTAAATAAGGTTGGCTAGGGACTTATCGATTTGATTTATTCTTTCAAAGAACCAAACTCTTTGATTTGTTGAATTGTTTGGATTGTTTTCTTAGTCTCTATTGCATTGATTTCTGCTCTGATTTTTATAATTTCTTTCCTTCTTTTGGCTTTGGGCTTGACTTGCTCTTCTTTTTCTAGCTGTTTGAGGTGTAGCATCAAGTTATTTATTTGTATTCGTTCTGATTTCCTGATGTGGGAACTCAGTGCAATAAATTTTCCTCTGAGGATGGCTTTCATTGCATCCCACAAATTCCGGTAAGTTGTATCTGCATTTTCATTTTCCTTTAGGTATTGTTTAATTTCTTCTGTGACCCACTGATTACTCAAGAGTGTGTTATTCAGTTTCCATGTGTTTGAGGGATTTTTGCAGTATCTTTTATCATTAATTTCTAATTTCAGAGCGCTGTGATCCAATAACATGCAAGGGATAATTTCAACTCTTTTGCATTTGTTTAAATATGTTCTGTGAGCTAATATATGGTCTATTTTAGAGAATGATCCATGGACTGCTGAGAAGAATGTGTATTCTGATGCTGTTGGGTGGAACATTCTGTATATGTCTATTAAATCCATTTGTTTGCAGGTGTGATTCAGTTCTGTTATTTCTTTCATCATTTTCTGTCTGGTTGATCTGTCCCTTGGTGTCCATGGCGTATTAAGGTCTCCTGTTACAATTGTGTTACTGATAATTTGAGTTTTCATTTCTGTTAATAGTTGTTTTATATAACTGGGTGCTCTGGAGTTTGGTGCATATATATTTAAGATAGTTATCTCTTCCTCTTGGAGTTTTCCCCTAATGAGTATGTAGTGACCTTCTTTTTCCTTTATGGTCATTGTTGGTTTAAAGTTCACGTTGTCTGCAAACAGAATGGCTACTCCTGCTGTTTTTTTTGGATTCCTGCTGCATGAAGTATTGTTTTCCATCCTTTGACTTTCAGTCTGTGAGTATCTTTCTGGGTTAGATGGGTTTCCTTTAAACAGCATATGGTTGCATTTTATTTCTTGATCCATTCTGCTAGTCTGTTTCTTTTGATTGGTGCATTGAGACCATTTATATTAATGGTTATTACTGTTAAATGCTGGTTTATTGTTGACATATTATCTCTCTGATGTTGCATCTTTATCTTTCTGTTCTGTTTAATTATCTGCTTTGCTTAGTGGTTTTTTTCCTTTGTGTATGTAAACTGTTTTTCAATATTTTTTGCAGGGTTGGTTTGGTGTTCATGAAGTTCTTCAGCTGTTCTTTGTCATGGATGTATCGTGTTTCACCATCAATTTTGAATGATAGTTTTGCAGGATGCATCAGTCTAGGTTAGAAATCATTTTGCTTTAGAATCTGGAATGCTTCACTCCATGCTCTTCTTGACTTTATTGTTTATGCTGAGAAGTCTGCTGTGATTCTGATAGGTTTTCCTTTATAAGTGATCTGTCTTTTCTCTCTGACAGCTTTTAATAATCTATTCTTGTCTTGGATTTCTGGGATGGTGATTATTATATGTCTGGGTGTAGTTTTATTTTGGTCATGACTGTTTGGAGTTCTATATGCTTCACTGATCCTGGTGTCGGTTTCTGATCTCATGCTTGGGAAATTTTCAACTATTAGTTCTCTAAATATCCTCTTGACATCCTTTAGGTTGTCTCCTTCTTTTTCATTAATCCCTATCATTCTTATGTTATTTTTCTTTGCATCATCTTGCAGTTGTTGAATTGTTGTTTCCTGATTCCTTGTTATTTTTAAAAGATCTTTCCTGTCCTGTTCATTAGCTGCAATTCTGTCTTCAAGGTGTGAAATTCTATCTTCACTTTCATTGAGGCATTTTTTACAACTTTCAGTGGAGTTTTTTATTTCCTGTATATCTCTGTGCATCTGCATTATGTATTCTGTTTGTTTCTTATATTGCTCATCTAGGGATTGTATCTTTTTGTTTAGTTCCTCCAATTTTTTAATTGTGTTTTCTTTAGATATATTCAGAATCTCTTTAATTTCTTTTATTATTTCTTCTTTTACCTGGGAGATTATTTCAAGTTTGAAATTCTTTAAAGCTTCCTGGAGTTGCTTGTTAATTTCAGTAGCTATTGTGTCCGATATCTGAGGTGAATGGGATATATTGTCTTCTATATACATGGCTCCTAGGGTTTCTTGAGATGTGCTGGAGGTTTGAGATTGTAATTTGGTCTTTCGTTTTGTCATTTTCCTATATTTCTGTGGTTCAAATATTATTTGAAAGCTTCCTCAAGGTCTGTTGGAAATCCCCTTGTATGTTCGCAGCTCCTGAGCCTCTGGCACCCCGTTACCCCAAGCCACTGGGCCTGTAGAACCAATGGCCCTCTTCTGCCTGATTAGAACTCTGTAGTTCCAGATAAGCTGGGCTTCAGGGACACTGTGCGCCCCCCTGCTTGTTGGAAGCTCCACAGTTCTCCAAGCGCAGTCGGGATGGGGAGGCGGATGTAGATGCCTCAAACCCACCTCTCCATTTCACTGCACCCGTAAGCCCGGAGGGTCCCGAACAGTCTGGGCTTTGGGCAGAGTACGCTGAGCAGTTACCACAGGCTGCGGGGCCTCTGGAACCTGCGATGCTCCCCTGTTTGCTGAGATATCTTCAGTCCTCTAGACACACAAGGAGGCAGATGCAGGTGCCCCAGATCCGCCCAGTCCCTCCTGTCTAGAATTTCAGTTTTAAGTTTGTCTATGAGGTCATGAAAATATTTATTTCTGCTGATGCTGTGGCTGATATTGTGTGATTGCTGCCCTGGATCTCTTCTGTATTTACCTCTCCTGGACTTATTTTCCCTGGGTCATTGGCTGGAGGCTTTTTCTTGTTTCTTTCTCTTGTCATGTTTCTGGTTTCTTTCAGACAGGTGTATGGTGGAGGTCTCAGGCCCTTTCTGTATTGCTTATGATTTTTCTGAAGCATGCTGGCTAGGGGCTTGCTGCTTTCTCCAGTTTACTGTTATCTGAGGTGCAAGCTAGGGGCTAACTGCTCTTCTCTGAGCGCCTTCAAGTGCCTTCAGCACGTTAGTCTGTGCCGTGTGGACATCACAGGTTCGGGACAGTTTCGTCATTGGCTACTGGGTCCTGACCAGGGTCATGATCCAGCCCAAACATATCCCACTAGACCTCTTTGGGTCAGGGGAGGCCCGACTGATACCACTGTGGTTCTGTGTTCAGGCCTGTTCTGCCCAACTGTGATATGTTGTTCAGCCAGTCACCGCCTCAATGGGATCCAATTCTGAGTACTCACCATGCATTAATGAAGCTCTACACGTTGGTTCCGCTCTCCAATGCACTGCATCCTCTGCCCAAGGGCCCTGGGCTCACCTACTCATGATTTGAGTGGCTGAGACTTCAGCATGACCATGAGTCTTGACTCCAAGCCGCACCCAGCATAGCATGGGACTGGCCCCAGTGATAGCGTCTGGTTCCAGCCTTTTGTCCACATTTTTCCTTCAATCCTTTCTTTTTTCTTTCTTTTTCTTTTTCCTCAATTTCTTCTGAGTTGTGAGAATCCCTCTGCTTTTGTCTGGTCTTCTGCATGGTGTTAAATTCCAGCATCTGAGTTGTTTTTCTTGGAGAGGATCTCTACCCTGCTACCTCTCAAACCACCATCTTCAGACAACTCCCTCTCTTTTATTTTTTATTTTTTTTATTTTAAAGAGATTAAGACAAAACAGGACATAACAAAGCAGATCAGAACAGAGTAATGTAAGCAACACAGTATTTCACCAGAAGCCAACCCGTAATTAACAGTACCTACCATAATGTCTCTTTCTTTTAAATAGTTGAGCTTAACTTCATATACAATAGTATCAAACATAACAAAATATTATAAAACCACTAAAGAGAATGAAAGTATTACAGGGCATTCAGAAACAAATAACAGAAAACGAACAATGGCTACTATATTATCTCATATGTGTAGAAAATTTGTTTATCCTCTCACACATAATACAATCCAATAAGACACAATATGATAGAACCAATGGAAACAGAAGAACAAAAGCATGGTAGGACTTCAGAGTAAGATGATATTAAATCAGCACTGGCTATTATAGTGTCTTGTTTTCTTCAAAATAGCTGTTCATACTCTCACAGATAATAAAATCAAACAAATGAGGATAAACCCATTCCAGCTAATGAATGCAAACATTATAAGGCTTCATAGCAATTAATGGGTAATCATGATTACCATAAACTCTTATGTACTCTTACCATTTCTTACACTAGGAAAATTATATGGTATTTATACATGTAGTTTGATTCATTTCACTTATGAGTATGGTCTCAAGTTGCATCCGTTTATTTATAAATATCTCAATATGAGCATTCTTTATAGCTGAGTAGTATTCCATTGTATAAAAATACCACAACTTTTTTATCCATTTCTAAGTTGATGGACACTTAGGTTGTTTCCAAGATCTGGCTTTTACAAATTGTGCTAATATAAACATGGGTGCACATATATCAGTGGGTATGATGTTTTCAGTTCTTCTGGGAATATGCCCAGAGGTGGAATAGCTGGGTCGAATGGGACTTCCAATCCCAGCTTTCTGAGGAATTTTCAGACTGACCTCCACAGTGGTTGCAACAGTCTATACTCCCACCAACAGTGCAGGAGAGTTCCTTTTTCCCCACAGTCTCTCCAGCATTTGTTGTTGGTAGTTTTCTTGATCCTTGCCGTTTTTTCTGGAGTGAGATGGAATCTCAGAGTGGTTTTAATTTGCATTTCTATAATGAGTAATGATTATGAACATTTTTTCATGTATGTATTTGCCATTTGTATTTCTTCATCTGAGAACTGTGTGTTCATCTCAGATGCTCTTTTTGGATTGGGTCCTTGAATTTCGAGAATCTGATTTTTTAAAATTCTTTATGTTTTAGACCAAAGTCCTTTGTCTAAGGGACAGTTCACTAAGATTTTTTCCCAGTTTGTGGGTTTCACTATGCTGGAGTTTTCTTTTGACATGCAGAAACTTTTTAATAAGACATGATCCCATTTGTTGATTCTGGGAAGTATTTCCTGTGTGGTTTGATTCCTATTCATCAATTCTCTACCTACCCCTATCTCTTCAAGATTTTTACCTACTTTGTCTTCTAACACATTTAGTGTGTCTGTTTTCATCATTTGCAATGTTGGCTTGGTGGTCATGAAGTTCTTCAGCTGTTCTTTGTCATGGAAGTATCTTATTTCTCCATGCATTTTGAAGGACACTTTTGCAGGGTACATCAGTCTAGGTTGCAAATCATTTTCCTTTGGGATCTGAAATACTTCACTCCCTGCTCTTCTTGACTTCATTGTTTTTGTTGAGAAGTCTGCTGTGATTCTGATAGATTTTCCTTTATAGGTAATCTGTCCCTTTAACAGCTTTTAATATTCTATTTTTATGTTGGATTTCTGGAATGATGATTATTATATGTCTGGGTGTAGTTTTATTTTTGTTATGGCTATTTGGAGTTCTATATGCTTCACTAATCTGTATGTCAGTTTCCATTCTCATGTTTGGGAAATTTTCAGCTATTCTGTAAATAGTCTCTTGATATCATGTGTGTTATCCTCTTCTTTTTCATTTTTCCCTAACAATTTTATATTGTTTTTCTTTGCATAATCTTGCAGCTGTTGAATTATTTCCTGATTCCTTGTTATTTTTAAGAGATCTTTCCTGTCCACTAGCTGCAATCTTGTCTTCAATATCTGAAATTCTATCTTCACTTTCATTGAGGTGGTTTTGACAACTTTCAATGGAATTTTTGATTTCCTTTATATCTCTTTGAATCTGCATTATGTACTGTTTGTGTCTTATATTGCTCATCCAAGGATTCTATCTTTTTGTTTTGTTTCTCTAATTTTTTAACTGTGTCTTCTTTAGATGTGTTCGGTATCTCATTCATTCCTTTTATCATTTCTTCTTTTACTTGGGAGATTATTTCTAATTTGAATCCTTTAAAGCTTCCTGGAGTTGCTTCTTTATTTTAGTTACTATTATTTCCAGTATTTCAGGTGTATGGCACATATTTTATTCTAAGTACATGGCTCCTAGGCTTTCTTGGGTTGGGCTGGTCGTTTGAGATTGCATTTTGGTCTTTTGTTTTGTCATTTTCCTATATTTCTGTGTTTCAAGTGTTGTTCCAAGGCTTCCCCTGGGCATGTTCGAAATTGTCTCCTGTGTCCTGGGCTCCTGCGACTCCTGTGGCAGTGCAGCTCCCTCCTTGGGCAGCGAAGCCCCCAGATTAAAAGAAAGTTACTGGATGCGGCCCAGATAGGCCCAAAGCTTCCTCCAGCAGCGCAGCTCCCCCTCCAGCAGTGAAGCTCCCCAGACCGAAAGAAGGACATTGGGCACGGCCCAGGGAGGCCTGACATCTGCCTAGCCTAGTTCAGCATGGTTGCAAGCCGGGCGGGTCCCCAACCACCCAGAGCAAGAATCCTAAACTCTTCCAGGGCTCAGATGGTATGCAGGAACCCACCTCCTTGGGTAGGAAGCTCCCTGGACTGAAAGAAGGTCACCAGGTGCAGTCTAGGCAGGCCCTAAACCTTATCCGGCAGCGCAGCTCTCTCCGCCTGTGGCAGTGGAGGTGAAGCTCCCTGCACTGCCCTCTTTATGCTTTTAAAATTCAACTTAATGCCTTTTATTTTATTACTTATTTATTTTACTTTCTCATTTCTTTTTCATCCCATTTCTTAAATCTATTGTCATAACTATTTATCTCCATTTTAATTAGACATTTCCCCTTTCTAAGAAGTTCTAAATCTGTAGTGCCTCTAGTAGTTGATCAGTATAAAATTGTACTTATACTTTGACATAGAGACACTCTTTTTTTCCCTCGTTCACTCAATAGGAGAAATAGTATTACTTGTGCATATTTTTGCGATAATTAAACAATTTTAGTCTCAAGCTACTCATATTTTATGGCATTTCAAGAAACTTAAGTGTTTTTTAATCACAATTTCTGCCATATTTTCTTTTTTTTATTTAAAGAGAGAAAACAAAACAAAGCAGGAAAAGGGTACAAGTAATACAGAATTTCAAGAAAAAAATATACAGTAAGAAATCACTAGTTAATAGATTACATATTGTCATCTTAGAAACAGTTGTCCAAATTACAAAATTAAAGCATACAAAGTGGACATTCATACAGTGAGATTGCAGACGGTTCTGTTTAATGATTCAACAAAAACTCGGTAATATGGTCTTCTATCCTACACACTTAAATATGCATGCAGTTATATCCTTCAAATTACTTTCTTTTCCTCTCTTTTTTACAATAACAATTACACTTTTGGGTTTTATTACTCCCACAGTTCTTATAACTTTTTTTTTGAAGAGGAAAAAAAAAACCAAATGTGACAAAGCAAAACAGAGTCAGAACAGAAGGATGGATACAGTACATGATGCAAAAACAGAATACCAGGTGATCAACAATGGTTACCATAATGCCTCTTGCTATCTTAAAAAGAGTTGCCTATATCATCAGGTATAGTAGAACTGAACAAAACAGTACAGAACAAGACCAATACAACCTACATTGGAGACCTTACAGGACTTCAAAAGAAGATAATAGTCAAACCATAATGGGCATCATAGTAAATCTTATTGCCTTCAAAGTGGTTGCTTATACCCTCAAACTTGGTACTATCAAACAAAACAGAATATAATAAAATCAGTCAGAACAAGATGGGGAGAGCATTACAGGGGTTCAAATCAGGTTAATAGGAAAACAAAAAAATTACTATAATATATCCCACTATTTTTAAATTTAGTTTTCCCTTAGTTAAAAAAATAAGAAAAAATAATTTTTTTTAAAAAAAAAGGAAAAAAGGGAGAGATTGAGATGAAAGAGGACATAGCAACAGAACAACACAGGTCAGAACTGAACAATTTAAACATCATTGTGTTTCACCACCAGATAACCTGACATAACAGTAGTCACCATACTGTCTCTTTCCTTGAAATATTTGAGTATAACTTCGTATACTGTAGCATCAAACATATCAAGACATTGTGAAGCCATTCAAGAGAATGAAAGTATTACAGGGTATTTAGAACCAGCTAACAGAAGACGAACAATGGTTTCTATATTATCTCTTTGCCTATAAAAATTTTTGTTTATACTATGGCATATAGTAAAATATAAGAAGATACAACATGTTAAAACCAGTGGAAACAGATGAACAACAGCTTCATGGGACTTCAAAACAAGATGATATTAAATCAGCACTAGCAATTATGTCTTGTTTTCTTCAAAATAGCTATTTGTACTATCACAGACAATAAAATAGAACAACCCAGATTAAAACCATTCCAATTAATGAGTGAAAACATTATATGGCTTCAAACCAATATGTTTGGGAATCATGATTACCATTTACTTTTATGTATTCTTATCATTTCTTACACTAGGGAAACTGTTTGGTATTTATACATGTGAGTTTGATTTATTTCACTTATGAATATGGTCTCAAGCTGCATCCATTGATTTATAAATATCTCATTGTGATCATTCTTTATAGCTGAGTAGTACTCCATTGTATAAAAATACCACAACTTTTTTATCCATTCCTCAGATGATGGACATTTAGGTTGTTTCCAAGATCTGGCTATTACAAATTGTGCTGCTATAAACATGGGTGCACATATATCACTGTGGTATGATGCGTTCAGTTCTTCTGGGAATATGCCTATAAGTGGAATAGCTGGGTCAAATGGGGCTTCTAATCCCAGCTTTCTGAGAAATCTCCAGACTGACCTCCACAATGGTTGCACCAATCTACACTCCCACTGACAGTGCAGGAGAGTTTCTTTTTCCACACAGCCTTTCCAGCATTTGTTGTTGGCGGTTTTCCTGATCTTGATTCAGCCATATTTTCAACACCTGTTAAGCAGAACAACATTTATTTAGGGCCTACCTTGTAACTTTGAAGCCAGGTAAATTGGGTTTGACTATTAATACCCCATTCTTGTATGCACAAAATTAAATAATAATAATTACAGCAAGATATATGTCACAGGATTTTTGTGCAAATTGTATAAAGTACTTGCATCTGCACATTGTATAGTTCCTTTTACAGGTCATATATCCCTTATCTAAAATGCTTTAGAGTCGACATGTTTTAGATTTTGCATTTCTTGTGGAATTTTATATATATATATATATATATATGGAGAGAGAGAGACAGAGAGAGGGAGAGAGAGAGACAGAGAGAGACAGAGACAGAGATGGAGATCCTGGAATGGAATTCAAGCCTATATTCAATATTCGTATGTAATTCATATACAACTTATATGCACAGCCTGAAAGTAATTTTATATAATACTTTACTACACCTGTTTCCTCCCCGTATCTTCTCAATGTTTTATTTCATTTTACTTCTTAACACATTAATTGTACAAATCACTGGGATTCGCTGTGACATTTCCATACATGCATATATCATATACTGACCAGGTCTATCCCCCCAGTAGTCCAGCCTTTACTTTCAGGTCAGCATTTTTTATTTTCTACTTGTTTTTAGTTTCAACATATGAGAGAAAACACGCAATACTTATCTTGTTGTGTGTAGCTTATTTTGCTTAAGATGATGACCTTTAGTTCTATCCATTTTTCCTGCAAATGACAGGATTTAGTTGTTTATGACTGAAAACTATTTCATTATACAGGTACCATACTTTCTTTATTGGTTCATCTGTTGACCGCACCTAGGCTGATTCTATTTCTTGGCTATAATGAGTAGTGCAACAAGTAACACGGATGTGCAAATATCTCTTTTGTATACTGACGTAATTTCTTGCAGATACATATATAGGAGTGGGTTAGCTGGACTATACATTAGTTCTATTTTTAGTGTTTTGAGAAATCTCCATACTGTTATCCATAGTGGCTATATTAATTTACATTCCCACCAACAGTGTGTGAAGGTGCCTTTTTCTGCACTTCTGTCTGGTTTGTTGTTTTCAGTTTTGCACCTGCATTTTAACTGCTGTTTATTACATGATGTCAGATATACAAATTTCCATTTGTGGCATCTTGTCAGTACTCAAAAAGCTGTGGATTCTGGAGTTCAGGTTTTTGGATTTTGGATGCTCAACCTGTATAACAGTACTTGTTGATGTGTGTTAAGTGTTTATATTGTGCCAGTCTCATGCTGAGTCCCTTATAAACAGCATCTCATTTAATTTTCACAGCCAATTGAGATAGTTTCAATTCATTTTAAAAAATAAAACAGAAAAACATTTTTATAGTTTCACAGCTAAAAGATGAGACAGCTAGAACTTAAACCTTTATTAATTTTAGCCCAAATCTCATGCTTATATTCCATGTTGATTAATAAGTGTTATAGGTGTTTCTAGGACTCTGTCTATTATTTAGTATCCAGTGCAGTGAACTGTACTTTGCTGCTACCAGAAAAATATTTGTGTGGTGATGCCAATGCGTATGATTCTGACCATGAGAATACTGTCTTTCCAGATTTCTTGGAGTGTCTGCAGAATCCCTGGGCTGCACCCCTTAGTGAAAGCTGCAGGATCTTCTGTCTGACCCCAGCAGCTCCAGTTGAATACACAGACCCCACCAGATCTGGGAACCTGGGAAGAACAAGTCAGCAGGAAAGCACTAGATTTGAGATCAAGTGTGAATATGGCAGCCAGTAGGAACTCTGTCCAGCCAGAGGGATGTGGCAACACCTGTGAGGTAAGGAGGAAGCGATCTATTGGCTCAGGAATTCATCCAGAACTTCAGAGCCTGAAAAAGGAAGGATACTACTGTGTCTTGTTTTCATTTACAAGATTTTTTGCATGATCATATACCTACACATTTTTTTTTTACAATCTTGGGCTTATAAGCCTAGGACCTTCTGCATGCCAGGCAGGTGCTCTACTACTGAGCTGCGTTCTCAGTCTCTCCACATTTTTATTGGTCATTTATTTATTTATTTATTTATTTTATTGGTCATTTATTTACCTCTTGTGAATTTTCATGTTCATTGCTAATTAATTTACTGAAGTTCATGGGTTTAAAATTTTTTAATATTAAGGTTAATAACATTTACCATTCTTACACATTTTATTAATTTTTTGTACCAGGAATCAAACTCATGACCTTATGCTTGCCAAGCAGGCACTTGTGCCACAGAGCTATATCCTCGGCCCCTTTTTTTTTTTTTGTCTTTTTGAGACAGGGTCTCTCTATACAGTTCAGGCTGGCCTTGAGCTCACTTTGTATCCTAGGCTGGTCTTGAACTCTCAACAATCCTCCTACCTTAGCCTCCTGAGTGCTGAGGTTACAGGCATGAGCCACCACGCCCGGCACTGGCCCCTATTTTTGTTAATATTTTTACCATGGTATAATTCACAATTAACTTGTAGTTTTTAGTTACATGTGGTAAAAGTAGTTCTCTAATAGTTCTCTAGCACCTTGTTTGAAAAATGGCCATTTTCTGTTCCCCCAGATTCCATCTTCTAAAGGCAAATAGTTTTAATCTTTTCAATAAAATTTTTAAAGTTTAGGGCATCTTCTGTTAATTTCCTATCGTCTTCTATTAACTTCCTATTATGAAATATCGAGATTTAACTTTTCTGTACACCCTCCGCTCACATACTCATTTTCTGTAACAATTTCATTGTTTTGGTGAGGTCTACCATCATTGTTTATTATTGTGATAATTTATAGTTGAGTCATATAGTATATATCTTGTGATAACCATTTCTATACAACAACTGTTCCCTGAAGTTAACAATTCTCTAGTTTAGATATTTGTTCATTTTACTATGTATATATCACTAATTCAACTCCAGAGCTGAAAGTGTGGCTCAGTGATAGAATATTTTCCTAGAATGTGCAAGGCCTGGCTTTATCTGTAGGATAGCAAATAAGTAAATAAAATAAATAAAAATAAATAATTAAATTCAGAATTCTTCCAATTCATTTAAATCTCCACTGCATATATTGAAATGTGTAGGTACTAATCATAGTGATAATAATACTTTTCTATTTACTTATTGACAAGTCATAATTATATAAATTATGCATGGAGTATTTGATATATATTTGTGTGTATATGTAAAATATGGCATGACTAAATCAAGCTAATTAACATCTCCATCACCATAGTTGCCTATTATTTTTCCTTATGAAATCTTTGAAATTATTCTCACTTTGAAATACATTAATACATTATTATTGACCATAGTTACCCTGCTGTGCAATTCACAGTGATAGTAATTACAAGTACTTGTTCGGGTTTACCATATGTCCAATACTATTGTATGTACTCTATATATATTAACGCCTTATGAAATAGGAGCCATTTTTATCCTCATTTTATGTTTACTTTTAATTAATATTTATTGGTACATGTTTACATGCATAATGATCACATTCATCATAGGGAATTTGTACCTAAACATAATATATCTTAATTTTTTTTCTTCATATTCTCCTCCTCTCCCTTTAACCCTTCTTCCCCTATTTTCAAAACTTTTTTTCTATCCTTCAAATCAAAGATTGTGATGGCCCTGCCTTGACCTCATTCTCCAGAATTGCTTTTGCTATTCTAGATCTCTTTTGGTTCTGTATGAATTTTAGATGTTTTGATACAAATTATAAACCATGATGCTGCTATAAACATTCTTATTCATGTCTCCTTACAAATATGTGTGCACTGTCTCTTAAAACATACCTATATGGATGGACTTAATGAGTCATAGGCTAAATCTATTTTTTTAAATATATTTTTATTGTGAAGTACATATACCAGGCCATCACACAAAATATGTATGTACCTGAATGACTTACCATTCTATAGCTCTAGAAGGAGCATAGTCAGCTTTCCAGAATCCTCTCAAAAATAACTATACTCTGACTTTTCATTAAAAAGAAAATCACTGTCCACAAGGAGAAAGATAATACTAAAAATACAGAGGACTTGCCGAGTGTTGTGGCATACACTTGTCATCCCACCACTTGGTAGGCTAAGGCAGCAGGATTCCCTTGAATTCAAGGCCAGCCTGGGCTACATAGTGAGTTCAAGGCCAGCCTTGCATCAAGTGAGACCCTGTCTGAAAAAAAAAAAAATGAGTAACAGAGGACTTATATGCAAAATATATGAAGAGCAACAAAGCAGTAAGAAATATCAGACTTCCTGGTAGCTATAGGCCTGGTTTAGCAGTTGTTTAATAAGTAAAAGTACCCTAATAGTTAATAAACACCTAAGACAGTTCTCAGTCCTATCAGTCACCAAGGAAATGCAAGTTTAAACCACAGTGTGGTATCATTAGACACTCTCCACTACCAAAATGGCTAATATCAAGAAGAGTAACAAATGTCAGTACAACGAGAAATCATAGCAAAGTTGGAAAGCAGCATAAGCTCTCATATATACTGTTGATGGGAGTGTAAATTGGAACAATCTGTAAAACATTTAGCCTTACTTATCCAAGTGTATGTGTAACATATGAGGATGCAGTTCTATTCCTAGGAAAAGATCCAGCAGAACTCCTTTGCTCAGGTACCAGAGCACATGTATGTATGTTATACTGTAGCATGACTTGTTTGGTTTTTTGTTTATTTGTTTTTTTGTTTGGTTTTTTGAGACAGATCTCACTATATAGTTCAGGCAGGCCTTGAACTCCCAGCGATCCTCGTGCCTGAGCCTTCTGAGTACTGGGATTACAGGCATGTGCCACCATGTCCAGCTATAGCATTACCTGTAATAGCCAGTAACTGGAAGTGATAAAATGTATAAAAATAATAAAATGCATAAACCAATTGAACATAATATTGAGTGAAAGAAATCAGGCATGAAAAAATGTGTCATGTTTATTATTTCAATTTATATAAAGTTTTAATATAAAGGAAAAATAAAATCATATTGTACAGAGGTACCTGTGTCAGTGGTAAAACTGATTGCAAAGCAAGGAAGTGCTCACCACCCCTGACAGGGCAGCTGTTTCCTTGTTGAGTGGCAAGGTGGGGAAGAAAGCTCATAGAAGGCTTCTGAGCAAGGAGCTGGCAAGGTTCTGTTTCTAGATGAGGTAATAAGTAGGGAGATATTTGTCTGGAAGAATGTTTTGTATTGTTTTGTTTTTTGAGACAAGGTCAAGGCTGGCCTTGAACTCACAGTGTTCCTTTTGCTGGAATTACAGGTGTGGGTCACCATGCCCAGCATACCTTGAATAGTTAAACTAAATATTTATGTTTTAAGTATTTTTCTGCATGGATGTTCTATTTCATGACAAGTCTTTTATAAAATGAGAGAAAATTTTGACCCCACTGGCCCATATGTACTTTCCAAAACCTGCTGGCTTGTTTGAACAAACCCACATATGTGCACAGCCACACACACATATATACATACCTGTTACACCAAAATTTTAGCATACAAAACTTCCAGGCTGAGAGCATAGCTCAGTGGTAGAGTACTTGCTTGGCATATGCAAGGCTCTAGATTTAATCTTCAACAGCAAAAAGTAAAATAAAATATAACTTTCACACTTGTTTTTCTTAATAATAAATATTGGTGATAATTCAGGGCTAGTGTATTTAGTGTCTAATTCCTTTTAAAAGATGAGTCATATTGCATTATACAGCTATATCAAAATGTACCAACTACCCTCAATGAATGTAATCTTTTTTTTTGAGGCCAGGTCTCATTATGTAGTACAGGCTGGCTTTAAACTCACTAAGTAGCCCAGTCTGGCCTCAAACTCACAGCAGTCCTCCTGCCTCAGAATGTAATCTTTATATGGTACAAACATGGACTGATAATATAATAATAATGAAAATGGGAAAAGGAGATTTAAAGATAGAAGAAGGGAAATAGGAAAGGGGTGTAAAATAATCAAGATGTTAAGTACATATACCCATTCCCTAAGATGAATGTAAAGGTCATGTACTCCAAACATGTACTGATAAAATACACACACACAAGCACACTTATATTGGGCATGATGGTGCATACCGATAATCCCAGCACTTGGGAGACTGATGCAGGTGGATTGCTAGGAATTTGAGGCCAGTCTGGGCTATATTGTGAGTTTCAAGCCAGCCTGAATTACACAGTAAAACCTTGTATCAAGAAAAGGTGATGTATCAGTCAGGCCACCACGCCTATAATCCCAGCATTTGGGAAGCTGACGCAGGAGGATTGGATGTGAGTTCAAGGCCAGCCTGAACTTCATAGTGAAACCCTGTCTCACAAAGACAATAAATAAATAAATAAGGTGATGTATTGAAATGCATATATACTAATCTGTCCTCCACTAGTAAACATTTAATGTATTTCCAGTCATTTGCAATTATACACAATGTCACAGTGAATATAATTATACATATCTCAGTTCACACAAGGAAGAGTATGCTTCAAAAGAAATTTCTACAAGTGAAATCCCAGGACAAATTACATACACATTTTTAATTTTTTATTAGTACATGTTTGTAGTACATGCAGTTTACAGTCATCTTGGGGAGTGGATACAGGTACATAATACAACTGGTTTCTTCTTTTAATCCCCATCGCTCCTCCTCCATCTCTTCTCCTCTAATTCCTCTTTCCTCATTTTCATTCTTGTTGGTATTATTAATTAATCTTAGCTCATGTTATGGCATGTGATGTTTACATTAATGAGGTTATGAGGTTTCTGTACATGGTTTATCTTTATTCTTATCTCTCCCCCGCCACCAGCCTCATCCTTGGTCTGTTGGACCCCTTCCCATTTACCAGAGATCCATGTCCTTTATATCCTTCTATCTAACCTCTGTTGATCTCTTTGTTTGTACTTTGCCTCACTCAAATGAGACATACTTAATGATATTAAAGCTTGTGTGTCTAATTAGGTTTTTATTTTTGATAAATACAGTCACTTGCCTGCCTAATGGGTTGTATCAGTTTTATAAATGAGTGCCTGTTTTCACTGTATCCAGGACAACACAGTGTCTTGTCATACTTTTTCTTTAGCCAATCTGATACATTAGCACCTGGTATTTCAGTACAGGGTTTTTTTTGGGGGGGGGCTTTTTTGTTTTTATTGGTACCAGGAATCGAACTCACGACTGCCTGCTTGCAAGGCAGGCGCTTATGCCGCTGAGCTAAATCCCCAGCCCCTATTTCAGTACAGGTTTAACTTAAAGAACTTTTTATATTATTTTTTCTTAACTTGAAATTTTTATTTGCTGATTTTTTTGTTAGGTTATTGCTACTTATGTATTAAGGGCATTGTTCTTGGTTTTTGTGTGTGCATCCCAAGCATCTTTTCCCCCAGCCTCTCATTTGTCTTTTTCTGTTTGTTCTGGGGAGCCTTCACATGCTATACTGCTAAGCTATATACCCAGCCCCTCATTTATCTTTTAAATGAAGTTTTTGGTATTTTTTCATGCATTTCGTCTACTTGAGTTTATCAACCTTTTAATTAATTAATTAATTTTGTCTTTTTGAGACAAGATTTCACTGTGGAGTTCAGGCTGGCCTTGAACTCACATTGTAGCCCAGGCTTGCCTCATGGTGATCCTCCTGCCTCAGCCTCTTGAGTGCTGGGATTATAGGCATATGCCACTACACTGAACTATTAACCTTTTTAGAAAGGCACTCCTCATCACTTAGCTATATTTGGGGAAAAAACCCACTCTTGCAGTTTTGTTTGAGTACTTTTATGGTTTTATTAATCTTTATTGATTGTAATACTGGGGATTAAACCCAGGGCCTCATGTATAGTAGTCAAGTAGTCTACCACTGAATTACATTTCCAGTTGTTTATATGTCAAGATAAAAAATAACAATGACTGGAAATTTTGACAAGTTGCCATTAATTTTCCAAGGCTAGCTTCAAACTTGTAATTCTTTTGCCTCAGTCTCCTGAGTAGCTTGGATTGTAGGCATGCACCACTAACCCCAGGTAATTTTTTTTTTACTTTTTTACTTTTACTTCTGTGACTATCTGAATTTTGTTGTTGCTTTAGCCTTGATCTATTTTTTTAATGTTTTAATTTTATTTAAATTTATTTTAACTGACATATATGTGTCTGTGGGATACCATGGGATGCCATATGATATTTTGATACATATATACATTGTGTAATGTTGAAGTAAGGATAAAGCAATCCTCAAATATTTATCATTCCTTTATATTGAAAATATTCCATATTCTTTCCTTAGCTTTTTGCAATAATGGTACATTATCATTACTTCTAGACACCCTACTGTCTACTGTACTTCACACCGATTTGTTACTCCTAACCAACTAGTTTAGTACTTACTGATCGCTTTCTCTTTAGTTAAGTTACCATATTAATTATCATCAGAGAAGGGGGTGCTGGGATTTTTTTTGTTCTAATATTATGTCTTTGACCCAAGTTCTTGACACAAAGCTCCTAAGCAGTTGAAGTTTCCCGGGTGATAGGGATGCCTTTTGTTCTAAGGAGGTGACTCTGAATGGGCTGTTATATAGCTTCAGGTTGGGGACTGGTTACCAGCAAATGAAATTGTGATTGGAAGGTTGGAATTTTCTATCCTTTTGGGAGATGAGAGGAGGTGGAGACTTGAGTAAATAATTGTGTTTATGTGATAAAGCCTCCATAGACATCCCTGAAAGACAGGGCTCAGAGAGCTTCTGAGTTGGTACACAGGTGGAGGTTATGCCCCTTCCCGCGTATCTTGTTCTATAGATGTCTTCATTTGGCTGCTCATCAGTATCCTTTGTAATACCCTTTGTAATAAACCAATAAATATAAGTGTTTCCCTGAGTTCCATGAGCTCTTCTAACCAATTATTAAATCTGGTGAGGGGCTGTGGAAATTCCTAATTTATAGTCAACTTGTCAGAAGAATGGGAGGCCTGGACATGTGATTGGGAAGACAGCTTTGGGGGACTGAGCCTTAATATGTGAAGTTATGTACTAATTTTAGGTATGTGGTCAGAATTAAATTGCAGGGCAGCTGTTCAAGTCCACAGAAAATTGTTTTATGTGGAAAACCCACACATTT
Source organism: Cavia porcellus (assembly GCF_034190915.1). Taxonomy (NCBI): domain Eukaryota; kingdom Metazoa; phylum Chordata; class Mammalia; order Rodentia; family Caviidae; genus Cavia; species Cavia porcellus. Next base: position 19,388,409 of record NW_026947486.1, read on the forward strand.
GGTGTCAAAAATGTTCTGAGTGGAATTAAAAACATTTATTTCTTTTTTAGACAGTTACTTCTTATACTTACAAGACACACAGAAATGTGGAAGACCTGTGGAAAATTGTCTCCCTAATATCCACGCTTGCTTCTCTAAGTGTGTTGGTTTCTGTACATTTTCTCATGAGAATACTACTTCATCTGTTTCTCTGGTGAATCTGACAGAAGCTATGACCAAATCTGTTCCATATGTCTCATGTAGTAGACACATGGAACATGTGGGCTGGAAGTATAGCTCAGCAGCACAGTGTTTGCCTGACAAGCGTGAGGTTGTGAGTTCAATTCCCAGTACAAAAAAAAAAAAAAAAAAAAAAAACCCAAAATAAAAACAAGAGTCATGTAGTACTTACTGTTACCACCAGTACTGTTAGTTGCAGAATAAGGACAATCCCTAGTACATGTTTTCTTCAACTATGGCTCTCAGGGTCCTGTACCCATTGAACAGTCCCTATGACCCATAGAGCCAGGTATTCTTTTCTTTATTTTCGATATTGACACTAATTCAATTATATCAATGTATTCGTAGATTTACAGATTTTGCTTTAGTCCCAAAGGGCAATTTCATCTGTAACAATTTTGGATAGTAAGTTGAGGCCAACTGAAAACCTTTCAAAGTGCCAAGGTAGTATCACTGATCACCTTAGCTGAAGTCAAGGATAAATTTCCTACCACCTTGTCTAATTGATTGATTCCTATCCTAGAAATAACTGCCTGTTGTGTGCACATAAATAAAGAGCCCGTTATCCCTCTAGAACGTTACTCCTAGAAGCCAAATATAGTTTTAAGACTCTGAGCAGGATCCATTCCCAACTTCAAAGCATAAGATTATAAACAGGAGTAGGATTAGTAATCCTTGCAATATACCTCAAGGTCAGCATCCTATATTTAAGGCTCTTCCATTTGTGATAGGGCTACATCCCACTAAATCTATTGTTAAGTTGAAAATACGAGAAATTGAAAATGCATTGAATATACCTAATTACTGAACATCATTGCTTAGCAACACAATACATTGGTGAGTATCTTGTTTGCCCTCATCGTTGTATGGTTAACAGGGAGCTGTAACTCACTGCTTCTGCTCAGCATCATCTCTAGCCCCCGACATGATCAAAATTCAAAATTTGATGTTTGTTACATGAATGTGTTTTCCCTTCACACCATTGTAAAGTCAAAAGATTCCTGTCAGAAACCATCTGTATTTCCAAATTTTAGCCAGGAGAACATTCTTTTTTTATTTTTAAAATTTATTTTAAAGAGGATTAAAACAGTATAAAATCCATCAAAACAAACAAGTGTAAGTGACACAGGACTTCAACATATTATGAAATCAACAATAGTTACCCTAATGCCTTTTATTGTCTTTAAAATAGCTATAGATACCTTCAGACATCATAAAAATTAAACAAAACAGAACAGAATAGAACCAGTAAAACAAAACAGTGAATGCAATAAAGGACTTCACAACAAGATAAGAGTAAATCCAAAATTGCTACCATAATATATTTTGCTGTCTTTGAAATAGCTGCTCATGACAACAGATTTACCATAAAACGAAAGAAAATAAAACCTAGCCCAACAAAACAATGGAAACTAGCACTTCAAAACAAGGCCATAGGGAATCAGCAATGGCTACAATGGGGTGGAGAGATTGGTACTTCTTGCTTGCCAGCCTGCATGCCTGTGTACCAGAAGGGGCTTGGATTTGGCTGTCCCCCATCCTGTGGTGGCCTATGCATGATGCTGGTTCCCAAGCAGGGCTTGCTTCCTGGAGTGACCTTGTTCTGTCTCACCCCAGTCCATGAATGGTGCTGACTCACAGCGAGAGGCTTGGGGCTAGCTGTCCCCTGTCCTTTGGTGGTCTGCACATGGTGCTGGTTCCCAGGTGGGGCTTGCTTCCTGGTGTGGCATTGTTTTCTCTCTCCTCAGTCCATGAATGGTGCTGACTCGGGGAGACACTTGGGTCTGGCTGTTCCCCATCCTGTGACGGCCCCCACACATGACACTGGTCCCCATAAGACATTCATATCAACCCTGGAGAGGAAAGAAGTCTTTCTGTTGAGTTTAGTGATTGTTCACATGGCCTGTGGTATTCAACCAAGTATATTCGCCCAGGTGTTTGCTATGATGCACGTTCCTCTGGTGAGGTAGGAGAAAGTTGAGAGCTACTGATTATACTAATTTGAGCCCTTGAATTTAAACTTACTTGCTGTTCTTCTAGGACAGGAGTGATATCATTTATTACTTATGCAAAGGTTCAGGAAAAATTCTGAACTTTTTCTTTCTTCCATTTTTTTTGAGACAAAGTCTTGCTAAATTGCCCAGATTGACCTTGAACAGGTGATCCTCCTGCCTCAGCTTCTCAAATAACTGGAATTACAGACGTATACCACTATGTATAAACCTGTTTTTCTGACTGTATAATTCCCTAATACGGTACCTAAAGTGAGGGCTGCTTATTCCTGTGAACATTTCTCCTGAATATGCTAGAGTTGCCTGGTTTTAGAGAGAACAGTAGTTTTCAATATTTGGAGGTACTAGACAACTACTCCCAAGGCATGGGAAAGGTTAAGGTGGGGAAGGCAGGTATAGGTTGGCTGGTGACATAAAAATAATATCATAGGGGCTGTAGACAGTGTTTGTGACATAAACATTATTCCCAATAAATGCAATTAAACATGAGGTAGACCTTTCAAGGGCCCAGAATTTGTGTGAAATTGGACAGTCTATGAAGCTGGCTAAAGAGTGCTGAAAGATGAAGTGATGATTATAAGGGATGAAGGCACTGCTGTGTTTTTCCCTATGCGTGGTCCAGAGGCAGTGGAGTAATAAAGTTTGGAGGTTTCAAACTTCATATGTCAGGAGATAGGGTCTCATTAGTATGTGCTGAAAGACTGGGGCTGCTAGCCCAGCCTGTTTAGCTGCCGCGCCTGGCCATAGGTCTGCAGAGGAGGAGCTGGGCAGATCTGGGGTGCCCTCACTGGCCTCTCTGCGTGTCTGGAGGACTCTGGATTTCTGCGCCCAGACTGCTGGAGTTCCCTCAGGCTTCCAGGTGCAGTGAAGGAGAGAGGTGGGTTTGAGGCTTCCACATCAGCCTCCCCATTCCCGGCTTCATTTGGAGACCTGCTGAGCTCCTGATAGGTGGGCTGGCCCACACTACCAGCCTAGCCCAGCCTGTTTAGCTGCCGCGCCTGGCCATAGGTCTGCAGAGGAGGAGCTGGGCAGATCTGGGGTGCCCTCACTGGCCTCTCTGCGTGTCTGGAGGACTCTGGATATCTCTGCAACCAGGGAGGGTCCACAGGTTCCTGAAGCACTGCGGCCTGTGGTGAGTACCCTAACCCGGCTGCGATTGAAGAACTGTGGAGCTTCCAAGGGGCAGGTGGGCGCACAGTGTCCCTGAGGCCCAGCTTGTCTGGAACTGCGGAGTTCTGAGCTGGCAGAGGAGGGCCACTGGTTCTGTAGGCCTAATGGCTTGGAGTAGCGCGGCGCCAGAGTCCCAGTAGCTCCAATAATAGAAGGGGATTTTCAACAGATCCTGAGGAAGCTTTCAAATAACACTTGAAACACAGAAATATAGGAAAATGACAAAACGAAAGACCAAATTACAACCTCAAACCTCCAGCCCATCTCAAGAAACCCTAGGAGCGATGTATATAGAAGAAAATATATCCCATCCACCTCATATATCGGACACAATAGCCACTGAAATTGACAAGCAACTCCAGGAAGCTTTAAAGAAATTCAAACTCGAAATAATCTCCCAGATAAAAGAAGAAATGATAAAAGAAATGAAAGAGATTCTAAATATATCTAAAGAAAACACAGATAAAAAATTGGAGGAACTAAACAAAAAGATAGAATCCCTAGACGAGCAATATAAGAAACAAACAGAATACATAATGCAGATGCACAGAGATATACAGGAAATAAAAAACTCCACTGAAAGTTGTAAAAACCGCCTTAATGAAAGTGAAGATAGAATTTCAGACCTTGAAGACAGGATTGCAGCTAGTGAACAGGAAAGGAAAGATCTTTTGAAAATAACAAGGAACCAGGAAACAACAATTCAACAACTGCAAGACGATGCAAAGAAGAATAACATAAGAATGATAGGGATTAATGAAAGAGAGGGAGACAACATGAAGGATGTCAGGAGGATATTTAGAGAAGTAATAGCTGAAAATTTCCCAAGCATGAGATCAGAAACTGACATCAGGATCAGTGAAGCATATAGAACTCCAAACAGTCATAACCAAAATAAAACTACACCCAGACATATAATAGTCACCATCCCAGAAATCCAACACAAGAATAGATTATTAAAAGCTGTCAGAGAGAAAAGACAAATCACTTATAAAGGAAAACCTATCAGAATCACAGCAGACTTCTCAGCACAAACGATAAAGTCAAGAAGAGCATGGAGTGAAGTATTCCAGATCCTAAAGCAAAATGATTTCCAACCAAGACTGATATATCCTGCAAAACTATCATTCAAAATAGATGGTGCAATACGATACTTCCATGACAAAGAACAGCTGAAGAACTTCATGAACACCAAACCAACCCTGCAAAAAATATTGAAAGACAGTTTAGATACACAAAGGAAAAAACCACTAAGCAAAGCAAATAATTAAACAGAACCGAAAGATAAAGATGCAACAGCAGAGAGATAACATTCCTACAATTAACCAGCATTTAACAGTAATAACCATTAATGTAAATGGTCTCAATGCACCAATCAAAAGAAACAGACTAGCAGAATGGATCAAGAAACAAAATCCAACCATATGCTGTTTACAGGAAACCCATCTAACCCAGAAAGATACTCACAGACTGAAAGTCAAAGGATGGAAAACAATTCTTCATGCAGCAGGAATCCAAAAAAAGGCAGGATAGCCATTCTGTTTGCAGACAACGTGAACTTTAAACCAACAATGACCATAAAGGACAAAGAAGGTCACTACATACTCGTAAGGGGAAAACTCCAAGAGGAAGAGATAACTATCTTAAATATATACGCACCAAACTCCAGAGCACCCAGTTATATAAAACAATTATTAACAGAAATGAAAACTCAAATTATCAGTAACACAATTGTAACAGGAGACCTTAATACACCACTGACACCAAGGGACAGATCAACCAGACAGAAAATGAGCAAAGAAATAACAGAACTGAATCACACCTGTGAACAAATGGGTTTGATAGACACATACAGAATGTTCCACCCAACAACATCAGAATACACATTCTTCTCAGCAGTACATGGATCATTTTATAAAATAGACCATATATTAGCTCACAGAACATATTTAAGCAAATGCAAAAGAGTTGAAATCATCCCTTGCATATTATTGGATCATAGCGCTCTGAAATTAGAAATTAATGACAAAGGATACTGCAAAAATTCCGCAAACACATGGAAACTAAATAACACACTCTTGAGTAATCAGTGGGTCACAGAAGAAATTAAAGAAGAAATTAAACAATACCTAAAAGAAAATGAAAATGCAGATACAACTTACCGGAATCTGTGGGATGCAATGAAAGCCGTTCTGAGAGGAAAATTTATTGCACTGAGTTCCCACATCAGGAAAACAGAACGAATACAAATAAATAACTTGATGCTACACCTCAAACAGCTAGAAAAAGAAGAGCAAGTCAAGCCCAAAGCCAAAAGAAGAGAGGAAATTATAAAAATCAGAGCAGAAATCAATGCAATAGAGACTAAGAAAACAATCCAAAGAATCAACGAATCAAAGAGTTTGGTTCTTTGAAAGAATAAATAAAATCAATAAGCCCCTAGCCAACCTTATTAAAAAAAGGAAAGAAAAAGCTCAAATTCATGCAATAAGAAATGAAAAAGGAGAAATCACTACAGACCCAATAGAAATACAGAGGATCATCAATACCTATTTCGAAAACCTCTACTCTCAAAAGTTTGATAACACAGAAGAAATAGACAGATTCTTAGAAGCATATGAAGTACCAAAGCTAGATCAAGAGGATATAAAACTGTTGAATAACCCAATCTCTGCTAATGAAATTGAGAATGTAATTGGGTCCTTGCCCACCAAGAAGAGCCCAGGCCCAGATGGATTCACTGCAGAATTCTACAAGAAATATAAAGAAGACCTAATGCCGACACTCCTCAAACTATTCAATGTAATTGAAAGGGAAGCAATCCTTCCTAAGTCATTCCTGGAAGCAAATATTACTCTAGTACCAAAACCTGAGAAAGACCCAACTATAAAAGAGAACTATAGACCGATCTCCCTAATGAACACAGATGCAAAAATCCTCAATAAAATATTGGCAAATAGGATCCAGCAAATCATCAAGAAGATTATACACCATGACCAGGTGGGATTCATCCCAGGAATGCAAGGATGGTTCAACATACGCAAATCAATAAATGTAATCCACCATATCAATAAAGCCAAAAATAAGAATCACATGATCATCTGTATAGATGCAGAAAAAGCCTTCGATAAGGTCCAACATTTATTCATGATAAGAACTTTACAGAAAATTGGAATAAATGGTCTTTACCTCAATATAATAAAGGCCATTTATGACAAACCAACAGCCAGCATCATACTAAATGGCCAAAAATTGAAAGCCTTTACTTTAAAATCGGGTACAAGACAAGGATGTCCTTTATCACCACTCCTATTTAATATAGTACTGGAAGTACTAGCCAGAGCAATTAGGCAAGAAAGAGAAATAAAAGGGGTAAAGATAGGAAAAGAAGAAGTTAAATTATCATTGTTTGCAGATGACATGATACTCTACATAGAAGACCCCCTAAACTCCATTGAAATACTCTTAGATACAATAAATAAATTCAGTAATGTGGCTGGATACAAAATCAATACTCAGAAATCAATAGCATTCCTATACACGAACAACAAAATTACAGAGAGGGAAATAAGAGAAACTGGACTATTCACATTAGCAAGCAAAAAAATGAAATATTTAGGAATTACTCTTACGAAAGAAGTGAAAGACTTATACAGTGAAAATTATATTACACTGAAAAAGGAAATTGAAGATGATCTCAGAAAATGGAAAGACATCCCTTGCTCATGGATAGGAAGAACAAACATTGTGAAAATGGCCATTCTCCCAAAACTGTTATACAGATTCAATGCAATCCCAATAGAAATACCATCAACATACCTTATAGATCTAGAGAAATCACTCCTAAATTTCATCTGGAACCAGAAGAGACCTAGAATCGCAAAGGCAATTCTAAGCAGCAAAGACAAAGCAGGAGGCATCACAATCCCTGACTTGAAGTTATACTACAAAGCAACAGTAGTAAAATCAACATGGTATTGGAATCAAAACAGAGCTGAAGATCAGTGGAATAGATTAGAAGATACAACCACAACTACGAACACACTCAGCCACCTTATTTTTGATAAAGGAGCCAAGCAGGTTCACTGGAAGAACGACAGTCTCTTTAATAAATGGTGCTGGAAAAACTGGCTCTCCATTTGCCGAAAACTAAAGCTAGACCCATGTCTATCACCATGTACTAAATTAAAATCTAAATGGGTCAAGGATCTGAATATTAAAACAGAAACACTAAATCTATTGGAAGACAAAATAGGTAGAAACCTTGGAGACATAGGAGTAGGTAAAGAATTCATGAACAGGACTCAAACCGCACGGGAAATACTTCCCAGAATCAATAACTGGGACCACTTCTTATTAAAAAGTTTCTGCATATCAAAAGAAATCTCCAGCATAGTGAAAAGAAAACCCACAAACTGGGAAAAGATTTTAATGAACTCTCTCTCAGACAAGGGCCTCTTGTCTAAAACATATAAAGAATTAAAGAAACTCAGACCTCCAAAATTCAAAGATCCAATCCAAAAATGGGCATCTGAGATGAATATGCAATTCTCAGATGAAGAAATGCAAATGGCAAATAAATACATGAAAAAATGCTCATCATCATTGGTCATTAGAGAAATGCAAATTAAAACCACACTGAGATACCATCTCACTCCTGAAAGAATGGCCAGGATCAAGAAAACCGACAACAAATGCTGGAGAGGCTGTGGGGAAAAAGGAACTCTCCTGCACTGCTGGTGGGAGTGTAGACTGGTACAGCCTTTGTGGAGATCTGTCTGGAGATTTCTCAAAAAGTTGGGACTGGAAATCCCATTTATTCCAGCTATTCCACTTCTAGGCATATTCCCAGAAGAACTGAAAGCATCATACCACAGTGATATATGTGCACCTATGTTTATAGCAGCACAATTTGTAATCGCCAGATCTTGGAAACAACCCAAGTGCCCATCAACTGAGGAATGGATAAAAAAGTTGTGGTATTTCTATACAATGGAGTATTATTCAGCTATAAAGAAGGATCACATTGAGATATTTATCAATAAATGGGCGCAGCTTGAGACCATACTCATAAGTGAAATAAATCAATCTCGCATGTGTGAATACCGAATAGTTTCCCTAATGTAAGTAATGATTCAAATATATAAAAATATGTGGTAATCATGATTCCCCATTAGGTGGCCTTGAAGCCTTATAAAGTTTTCACTCATTAATTAGAAAGGCTTTATTCTGGGCTTCTTGATATGAAAATATTTGAAGCTAGAGTATATGAAGTTTTACCCAAATATTTCAAGGAAAAAGACACTATGGTAACTACTATTAAGTCAGGTTATATAGTGGTGAAGTACTAGGTTATTGAAACAGTCATGCTGTGACCTCTATTGTTATATTGTTATGTCCTGTTTTATCTCAATCTCCCCCTTATTGTTTCAAAAAAAATTATTTAGTCATTTCTTATGTTTGTCTTAATTAAAGAAAAAATTCAAAAAAATTAGGATATATAAATAGTAACTCTTTTCGATTTCCTATTAACTTGTTTTGAAGTCCTGTAGTACTCCCACGATCTTGTTTTGACTGATTAGACTCTGTTCCATTCTATATGATAGTATCAAGTTTGAAGACATAGGCAACTACTTTGAAGACAATAAGATTCACTAAGATACCCATTCTGGTTTGACTATTGTCTCCTTTGGAAATCCTGTAATGTTTACAATGCCTAAGTTTTATTGGTCTTGTTCTCTACTGTTTTGTCCAACTTTATAATATCTAATAAGATAGACAATTCTTTTTAAGGAAACAAGGGACAACGTTGATAACCATTGTTGATAAACTTGTACTCTGTTCTACACCATGTGCTATGTCTATCCTTGGTACTGACTGACAGCTTTGTTTTGCCATATTTGACTGTATTCTTCCCCCCCCCCAAAGAAAGTAATAAGCACTAAGGAGTAATAAAATCCAAGATGTGTAAATTTTGTTGTAAAAAAGAGAGGGAAAAAAAAAAGAAAAAGAGCTCTAATGGATATAACAGCAAGTGTGTTTGGGGGTGTTAAATAGCTGACTTTATCAACGTTTTTGGAACATTGAACACAGCTGTTTGTAGTCTCCCTGTTTGAATGTCCACCTTGTGTTCTTTGATACTGTGATTTGAGGAACTATTTTCAAGAAAATAGTGTGTAATCTACTAGCAGGTAATTTCTTACTGTTATGGTTTTTTGTTTCGTTTTGTTTTGTTTTGTTTTGTAGTTCTGTATTGCGTGTACCCTTACGCCGCTTTGGTTTGTTTTGTGTTTTTCTCTTTTTCCTCTTAAATAAAAAAAAAAAAAGACTGGGGCTGATAATATGTAGTTGCTTAAATACTCATAAGGACCACAAAAGGGGAATTGCAGTTAGATGTCAGTTCTGGGAGTCAGGTAGAGGATGACACATCCAACAACCAGTTAGCTAGAGAATAGTAGCTGCAGTTGAACACTAAACAAGGGAATTTGGTATCGACTTTGTTTGTACAATGGGGATATGAAGGAAGAAAAAGAGCACTGTGAGGGGCAAATCCATCTCAGAATTCTGGTTTATAAGGAGATGGTTGGACCCCCAAGGGGTTCAAAGATCAATGACACAATTCCAACTAGGATAAGAATGTATGGTTCTATCCATTCTCAGTTTTTGAAGTAGAAAATCATCTGAAAGAGTATTCTTAGATCACTTCTACATTTCGTATTTTTTATCTGTAGTCATGTCCACTCCTACCAGGAATAATCACAAATTGGTTGGCCTGCTTGGGTAACCTAGTGATTGTTGCTAATTTGGAATGAAAAGGGAGGTGGTTATTTTGAAGCACTGATGTAGCATAATGCTCCCCCAATAAGGCAGCTTGATGGACAGATAAAGATGTTCACTTTGTAGGTTTCAACTAGATATTCTGGATTTTTCAAGCAAATATTTCATCAAATTAAAAATTAGAAACATTGCAGTAGTAGTTACTGAGTTCCACCACAGGTGTGACCTTGTATTCTGAGGGAGGGTGGTGGGATAATTAAAGGTGTTAATGACAGAAGTGTTAACATGTGTCTACTAGGAAGGTGGTGGGGTATTCATGGCTGAGGATAACTATTTTGCCAATTTATGTTGTATTTTTGAATAATGTCTCCAATTTGTTTATAAGCTATAGATGAACTTACTAACCAAGACAGATGTGCTTTGATCTTCAAGAGAAAATTGAAGTAGCCCATCCATTTTCTAATCTCTAGAGTTAGAGATCAATTGGTCTTGGTTGCTTACTCCTCTGCCCTATGGTTTTAAATTGATCATAAGCTTTGGGGTGTTCTAATTTCTTTGAATGTCCATGTCTGGGTCCCTACTAGCAGTTGTACAAGTTGATATAAATCAGGAAGCCCAGGTGAATATGCCCCAAGGACCAGTCTGAATCTATTACTAAATTCCTCTTCATTCTTACAGGGATTTGGGAAATCTTTAAGAATAGCATATAAATCTGAGCAAAGCGAAGGCATAAAGAATACTTGTTCTGACACTTGATCAGAGCATTGACCCTCTTTCCATTGCCAGTGGAGAAAGACCGACAATACAGGTTAGGATGGGGATTTGGGAGCAGGATAATTTAATGGACGCAGAGAATAGAAAACCAAAGAAGAATAGAGAATGAAGGAGTGAAAGGCCTAGGATAGCACACATGGAGGAGTCTATACGAGAAAAGGGCTATGTAGTTTAGTTGAGGGTTAAGGAAGAGATGGAAGAGTAAATTGGTAGTGGAAGAGTTTTTAAGGGGCGAGACAGATTGGAGACATTTTCTCAATTTTCCCCCTTGCACCAAAAACAACAGCAGCAACAACAACAGCAACAAGAATCCAAAATTGAGCAGTGACAAGAAGAGATCACAGTACCTCAGGCTTTAGAATGCTTCACAAATTAATATATTTAGGAAAATCTCAAGTGCTGCAAAAGGACCATTGTATTTCTAAGTGGTGCTTAGTAAAATTATGCCAATTTTGGAGTTAATCAACTGAAATGTCAGCGTAGCATATAGTGTAATTAGCAAGAATATTTTTGAAGGAATTGTGAATTGCATTGAGAGTTTCCAGTGAGTATCAAGGTTAAACAAAAGCCAGCAACAAAACCGAACCAAAAGAGTATTCAAAGAATGAAAATCATAGCCTTACTTTGCTATTTGAACAACATGTAGAGCAGTATTGGCAAACCTTTCAGAGCTTGCAGAGATACAACAAGCCTGTTGCAGTATTTGTGCCATAGGTTCGCCACCACTAATTTAGAGCATAGATATCAGAGATTGAATGCCCCAAATTACTGATCAGGGAGGAAACAAGATGGGCTGGAGAGCCTTCAGTAGCTGGGTAGAGAAAAGGGACCTGGAAATAGACTCCTTGTCCTATTCAAGGCATGGCAACAAGCTGTCCAAGATAAAACATGAACGAGTAAGGTAATGCTTTTGTTCAGGCAATAGAGTATTGCAGATTCAAACAGTGCAATCATGGCAGAGTGATTTTTTAAGATACTTTTTTTAGGAATGAGTAAGCAAGTTATAAGTGGAGGGATATACAAGGGAGAGTGTTTTTACAGTCAGTGGAAGGCTGAGTGAGCAGCGGACAAGGAAGTGTTTACCTCTTTGTCTAGCTAGTTTCAAGAGGACAACAGTTTGGTTATTATTCATGAGACCAAAAAAAAAAAGAATTGGGGGGCTGGGGATTTAGTTCAGTGGCAAAAGCACCTGCCTTGCAAGCAGGTGGTCATGAGTTCAATCCCCGGTACCGATAAAAAAAAAAAAAAAAGAATTGAAGGGTCTGTTTCAGGCATTGTCTGCAGTTTTTGGCAAAAAGGAAAAAGTCTATATCAACCCTTCTTACAGGTAGATGGTGGAGTCATCAAAGAGTCTTAGGGAAGTCAAGACAGAGGGCAGACAGGAAGCCTTAGCTAAGTACTGTGGAGAAAGTTGGTTCTTTGCAGTAAATCATTTCTCAAGAAGGATCACATATTTTTGTACAATGGGGTACTACTCAGCCATAAAGAAGGAAAAACTGGAGACATTTATAGGTAAATGGATGCAACTTGAGACCATACTCATTAGTGAAATAAATCAGACACACATGTAAACATAGTGTTGTCTCATTGAGAAGCTGCAAGAAACAGCATATGTATATAAAAAATAAAAGTAGTTATACTACAGATTTCTCTGAGTTCATTGAAGAGAAAGATTTGTGCTGGTTTTGTTCAGACAATTGAATGCGGATGTTTTGTGCTCTGGGTGAATGATTTGGGGAAGACAATGTGCAATGTATGTACCATTCTTGCCCCCAATTGACATGTTTTGATTTTTTTCTCTTTGAAATAAAATGAATTTGAATAAAATCCAAGGACCACAAAGTATGAGGATTTCTTAACTTACTATTTACAGGGTTCAGGTAAACCTCAGTATCATCAGTGGATTTCAGTTCTGCTTAAAAACTTGAGTCTAGTTCTTGTTATTGGAGAGACTGTTGAACAGCAGTCATCCCATCTGGCCATACGTGTCCACACCACCAACCACGTGGTTTTCTTCTGCCCCACAGAGTGGCTCACCAAGACAGAGAGAAGGTGTTGGAGAAACCATTTTGAAGTGTTAACAAGTGCTTCTGCATGTGAGATGCAGACTGGGATCTTCCTTAAGAAGGAAGAAACTTGGCAGAATTATGAGGGACTGTGTTTTGGTTTTTGCAGGCTCAGCCTTGTGGCTAAAAGAGAGGAGATTTTCACTCAGGACACACTGAGAAAATTTCTTATCTGTGCCTGGAGATGGAATGTTTCTTTCACAAGTTATTCAGAGAGGCTAAGACTAACCATCCAGCATAATTATATTTCCTATCTGCCAAAGATATTCAAAGTTTTCATGTACAGGGTCACTAAATTCTTGACACCTCACAAGTGGTAAATTAGGATAATCAAAGGAATCTGTGCAGTATATTAAACAGTTCACACCAAAGATTACCAGAGTACCCCACAGAAGTAGAAGGGGAGACCTTAGTGTCTTTAGGTCTCACCAAATTGTACAGCCAACTCTAGGAAACCTTAACGCTATTAAAAATGCCATTATTATAATTATTATAATCCAGGACCACTCCTGGCACCAAAATCTGTATTAGTCAGAGTTTTACTAGAGAAAACAGATACAATATGACATATACAAATGTATAAGAAATTACAAGAATGGTTACAATGGTCAGCCACAGAGTCAGATGAGGAAATGTGCGGAGGATGTTTGCACAATGGAAGCCGAAGTATTCAATCCAAGGTCTGGAGTTCACCTCAATGTCCCATGCAAGTTCACACCAGCAGGCTGATGGGTCTACATTGGAAAGCTGAAGAGTCTATACTAGAACGTTGAAGAGACTACACTGGAAGGTAGGAGACGGCATCTCAGCTAAAAGTGAAGGCTGGAGCCCCTCCAAAGAATGGAATTCATCTGTCCTTCCTCCTTCCCTTTTATACTGTCAGAGTGATGAGCCAGCCTAGGGTGGGTCTTCTACACCCTAGGGTGTAGAGTTGTTAAGCCCATTTAGTTTAGCTTCTAAATGTCTCAAGTTGACACAGTCAACCACTACATACTGTCTCCAGTACTCAAAGAGTCCAGTATGCTTATTTTGTGGATTTCTTTTGTGTGAAGTTCAAACAGATTTTTCCTTGATGGCAAGAAGAATAGAACGTTAGGGGCTGGGGATTTAGCTCAGCAGCATAAGCACCTGCCTTGCAAGCAGGCGGTCGAGAGTTCGATCCCTGGTACTGATAAAAAGTTAAAAAAAAAAGCTAAAAAAAAAAAAAAAAAAAAAAGAAGAAGAAGAGTAGAATGTTGATATTTCACCCGGAAGTTCCAGACACTACTTGGTGACCGGGCCCCTGTATTTTGTCAGGGTTTACCAACTGTGATAGCAAAGGCATATTAATGCCACAGACAGAGCCATTATGGATGTCACCTCTGACTTGCCAATTACTATGGTTTGAATATGGTTTATACCCATCAAAGTTCATGTTAATGCTTAATTCCTCAATGCAAGGGTGTTGGGAGGTGTTTGGGTCACAGGGGTGGGCCCCTCATGAATGGATTAATGTTTTCTTAAAGGAATGAGTTCTTACTTTCACTGGATCGTAATGAGTGTAAATGGTAGCAATATAAGGATGATAAGTATAAAGCCCTAAGAGGCCTTTTTGGGCCAAATCTAACCTCAAGGACCTTATTTGTTAGAAAGCCCATTAGGCAGAATCATTCATCAAGACAGACTGGTAGCTCAAAGGGTCATTTAGGCTTTGGGGCCCCAAGGTGGATAGCAGAGGATGTGCTATAGCTTTAACAATAGCATTTTACTGTCTTGTATGTTTGGGCCCCATTCAAACTTGGGCCAGTGCTAGTTGTTGTAAAGCAAGTTATCTGCTTTTTAGAATATTTTATTTTATTAGTACATGTTTCCAATTCATACAGTTTACAGTCATCTTGGAGAGTGACTATATGTACATATTACAACTTGTTTATTTTTTAAAGCCCTTTCTCCTTCCCTCCCCTTTTCTCTTGTCCTCTTCCCCTATCCACTTTTTTTTTGGACTTGATAATGTTGTCTTAGCTCATGTTATGGCATATAGTGTTTAAAATTAATTGGGGTTTTTAGGATTTTATGCAAGGCACATCTTTATTTCTCTTATTCTCCGCCCCCCCCTTCAAGCCTCATTGCTGCTCCCTTGGACCACTTCCCTATTGCAAGAGATCTGTCCCCTTGTCCCTTTCTATTCATACTTTATAATTTTCATTTGTACTTTGCCTCACTCAAATGAGAGATGATATTATATGATAAGTTAGGCTTATGTGTCTGGCTTATTTCATGCAACATTATATTTTCCAGATGCATATATTTTCCTACAAATGCCTCATTGTGTCATTCTTTATGGATACATAGTATTCTATTATATATAGATACCACATTTTATTTCTCCATTTGTCTATTGATGAGTATATAAACTGCTTTCAGAATTTAGCTATTACAAATTGTGCTGCTTTAACATTGGTATGTGTATATCACTGTAGTCTGATAACTTAAGCTCTTTGGGGAAAATTCTTTCTTGGTTACTTTTCTCTCATTGCTGAGAAAAAGTACCTGACACTCAAAATTAAGGAAGGAAGGGGCTGGGGCTTTAGCTCAGCGGCATAAGCTCCTGCCTTGCAAGTGTGCATTCGTGAGTTTGATCCCTGGTACCAAAAAAAAAAATTAAGGAAGGAAAGGTTTATTTAGCTCACAGTTTATGGTGATTTCAGTCCAAAATCAGCTGACTCCAAGGCAGGCTGGTGTGGCAGAGAGGCAACAGTTCATGATGGCAGAAATCAGCAAAAGCAACAAAAGACAAAAGGAAAGGAAAGACAGAGCAAGCCCTCTTTCCCTCCTTATATTGTGTGCAGGCTACTTGTCCCACAGTGGAATAATACACCCCTAATTCCAACATTGGACCATGAATCAATTCCAAACGGTAGAAGCCTGCATCCATGACTGCATGAGGCTTTTGGGGGACATCTAGACATAAATCATAATAGATATTAGCAGGGGGATACACAGGTTGTATTGAACTTCTAATTTCAGTTCTTTAAGAAGTTTCCATTCTACTTTCCATAATGGTTATACTAGTTCACATTCCCAGCAATGATGGAAGAGGGTTCTTTTTTCACCACAGCCACACCACTTCTTTTTCTTTCTTTTTTTTTTGTTTTTTATCTTTAAGAGAATAAAACCAAGCAAAATAAAATAGAATAAAGCTAATCAAAACAAAATAGTGAAAATAATACAGGATTTCAAAACAAGATAATCAAATATCAACATTGCCCTCGATAGTACCTCTTGTTATCTTCAAAGTAGCTGCCCAAACCATCAGACAAAAAAAAAAAAAAAAAAAAAAAAAAAACAAAGCAGACTAAAAGCAATCAAAACAAAACAAAGTGATACAGAACTTCAAAACAAAATAATAGAAAATCAATGATGGCTACCATAATATAGCTTGTTATCATTGAACTAGCTGCCCATACCATCAGATATAATAAAATCAAACAAGACAAAACAGAATAAAACCAAACAAAACAATGGAAACAATACAGACAATACAGGACATTAAAACAAGATAATGGGGAATTAACAGTGGCTGCCATCTTCAGAAGGAAATTCCTCATAGTTGCTATATTGAATATTGTTATCCTCTAAATAGATGCTCAGACTACTGGCTTAAGGCCTGCAGAGTCAAACACTAAACACTGCGATCATTAAGCTGTTTTTTTCTTAATTCACTAGCTATTATCTCTGCCTGTGTTTCTCCAGATCACCCAGTTGCTTGGGGCAGGGTGGGATGAGGGGGTGGACTCAACTCTTCTTGTCTCCCAGCCATCATACTGGATTACTTAAAGGAAGGGCATGGCTTCTTGTTTTTCCTCCTGGCAGCCCATGACTGCCACTGGCTTGCAGGAAGGAGGTGGCTTCTTGTTTCTCCTGCAAGCCCACAATTGCCACAGGCTCACAGGAAGGGGCTGGCTTCTTGTATTTCATCCTGGTGGCCCGCATGGCTGCTACTGGCTCATAGGAAGGGGCTGTTTTCTTGTTTCTCCTCCTGGTGGCCTTCATGTCTGCTTCTGGCTCACAGGAAGGAGATGACTTCTTGGTTCTGCTCCTGGAAGCCCAAGACTGCCACTGGCCCATAGGAAGGGGCTGACTTTTTGTTTTTCCTCCTTGTGATCCATGACTATACTGCTGCTGGCTCACAGGAAAGAGCTGGCTTTTTTTCTTACTAGAAGCCTGCATACACCACTTCATTTTTATTTCAAAGAGGAAAAAACAAAACCAAACAAATGGAAGAAGATCAAGAAACAAAAGAGATAAACATCAATAACAAAAAACTTAAAATAATAACAATACAAACTTTCAAAACAAGGTGGTAGGAACTTAACAAAGATTGTTATTTTGCATAGTTATCTTCAAAAGAGTTATTCATATTACCAGATACAGACATGTAAAATTAATCTAATCCTATGAATGTTAACTGTTTTGTTCCAACAACTAATAGAATTAGTAGTACAATCTTCTTAGCTATCTGAAATGTATATATTAAAATTTATATCCTTTTTCTTTTCCCTTCCTTCTTTTCTTCTTTTCCCTATGCAAGTTATTTTCCTCCTTGAGCAGTTTCTTACCCTTTCACACTATTTAGTGAAGATTTTAGAACTTATTTAGTCTTTCAGTTTCTTACACTAGGGAGACAATATGATATTTACACATGTGAGTTTGATTTATTTCATTTATGAGTATGGTCTCAAGTTGCATCCATTTATTTATAAAAGCCTCAATACAATTCTTCTTTATAGCTGAGTAGTACTCCGTTCTATAAAAATACCACATCTTTTTATCCATTCCTCATTTGATGGGCATTTGTGTTGTTTCCAAGATTTGGCTATTACAAATTGTGTTGCTGTAAACATGGGTACACCTATATCACTGTGGTATGATGTTTTAATTTTTCTGGGAATATGTCTAGAAGCAGGATAGCTGAGTCAAATGGCACCTCCAATCCCAGCTTTTTGAGGAACTTCCAGACTGACCTCCACAGTGGTTGCACAAGTCTGCACTCCCACCAAGAGTGCAGATAATTTCCTTTTTCCTTGCAGCCTCTCTGGCATTTGTTATTGGTTGTTTTCTTAATATTGACCATTCTCTGGAGTGAGATGGAATCTCAGTGTAGTTTCAATTTGCATTTCTCTAATGACCAGTGATGCTGAACATTTTTTCATATATTTATTTGTAATTTGTATTTCTTCATCTGAGAAGTGTATTTTTATCTCACATGCCCATTTTTGGATTCCGTCTTTGAATTTTGGGGGCCTGATTCTTTTGAATTCTTTATATATTCTAGATAGAAGTCCTTTGTCTAAGGAAGAATTGGTAAAGATTTTTTCTCAATTCATGGATTTTCTTTTCACTCTGTTGGAGGTTTTCTTGACGTGCAATAACTTTTCAATAAGACGAGAACCCAGTTATTGATTCTGGGAAGTATTTCCTGTGAAGTTTGATTTTTTTCATGAATTGTTTGCCTATCTCTATGTCTTCAATTTTTCTACCTATGTTGTCTTCCAGAAGATTTAGATGTTTGATCCATAATGACTTTAGTTTAGTGCTTGGTGATAGACATGGCTCTAGTTTTCATATTTGGCATATGGAAAGCCAGTTTTTCTAGCACCACTTATTAAAGAGGCTATCATTGTTCCAGTGAACATGTTTGGCCCATTTGTCAAAAACAAAGTAGCTGAGTATGTTTGTAGTTGTGGTTTTGTCTTCTAATTTATTTCATTGATCTTCAGGTCTATTTTTATTCAAGTATCATACTGATTTTATGACAGTAGCTTTCTAGTATAACTTCAAGTCAGGGGTTGGGATACTTCCTTCCTTGCCTTTGTTGCCCACAATTGCCTTTGCTATTTTAGGTCTCCTTCTAGTTCCAGATGAATTTTAGGAATGATTTTCTAGATCAGTGAGGTATGCTAATGGTATTTTAATTGGAATTGCATTAAATCTGTATAATAACAAATTTGGAAAAACAACCATTTTACAATGTTTGTTCTTCCTATCCATGAACAAGGAATGTCTTTCCATTTTTGGAGATCGTCTTTTCCTTTTTCAAAGTAATATAATTTTCACTACATAGAACCTTTACTTCCTTTGTGAGATTTATTCCTAAGTATTCCTTTTTTTTGAATGCTATTGTTAAGGATGTAGTTTCTCTTATTTTTCTGTCAGTGAGTTTGTAGTTTGTGTACAGGAATGCTATTGCTTTCCAAGTGTTGACTTTGTATCCAGTTACATTACTAAATTTGGTTATTATACCAAGAAGTCTTTCCATGGAGTTTTGGAGGTCTTCTATGTAGAGTATCATAGCATCTGCAAATAGTGATAATTTAGTTTCCTGTCCTATCTTTATTCTATTTCTTTCTCTCTCTTGTCTAATTGCTCTGGCTAATGTTTCCAGCACTATAGTGAATAGGAATGGTGGTGGTGGACAGCCTTGTGTTGTTCCTGATTTTAATGTGAAAGCTTTCAGTGTTTGACCATTTAATATGATGCTGGCTGTTGGTTTCTCTTAAATGGCTTTTATCAGATTAAGATAAAGACCATCTATCGCAGTTTCCTGTAAGGTTCTTATCATGAATGAGTGTTGTACTTTATCAAAAGCTTTTTCTGCACCCATTGAGGTGATCATGTCATTCTTATCTTTGGCTCTATCGATGCGGTGTATTATGTTTATTGATTTGTATATGTTGAAAAATCTCTGTATTCCTGGGATGAATCCCACTTGGTCATGGTGTATAATCTTCTTGATGACTTGCTGCATTCCTTTTGCTAGTATTTTGTTTATGATTTTACATCAATGTTCATTAGGGAGATTGGCCTGTAGTTCTCTTTTTTTGGTCGGGTATTTCTCTGTTTTTTTTTTTTTTTTATTATGGTAATACTTGCTTTCAGGAATGAGTTAGGGTGACTTGCTTCACTTTCAGTTTTGTTGAAGAGTTTGAGGGGTGTTGGCATTAAATCTTACTTGAATTTCTTGTAGAATTGAGCAGTGAATCCATCAGGACCTGGGCTTTTCTTTGTTGTCAAGTTTCTAATTATATTTTCAATTTCATTAACAGAAATTACGTTATTCAGCAGTTTTACATCTTTTTATTTTAAAGATAGAGAAATAGAACAAAACAAAACAGGACAAAGCCAATCAAAACAAAGCCGTAAAATTGGTACAGAACTTCAAAGCAGTATACTAAGAAAACAGCAATAGCTAACATAGTATATTTTTTTTGTTTACAATACTTTCCATCCCGTCAGCATTAGCAAAATCAAACCAAAACCAAAATAGTAAAACCAATTAAAACAGAATATTGAATAAAGCAAAACAATCAGAATAAAGCAAAACAGTGAGAACAATATTGGATTTCAAAGATAAGTTAGAAGGAAATCCTTCATATTTGCTATATTGCATACTGTCATTCTCCCAAGAGATATTCAGGCCACTGGTCTCAGGTCTTCAAAATCAACCAGAGAATACAAGCATTTAGTTACTTTTTGTACCATAGTTGCTATCAACTCAGCCTGTCCTCTGAACCAGCAGGTTGCTTACAGGGTGAAGGAACGTTGATTTTCAGCTGGTGTGCCATGTGCCAGTAAGCTCACGAGAGATTCTGAGTGTTCTCTTCCTGGAAGCTGCACAGCTTGCATGGCGTACCAAAAAGTCTGGCTAGTTTGGCTTCTTGCTGGGTCCTCTTAGTCTTGGCATGTCCAGTTGTTGGGATGCGCTGACTTTGTCTCCCTGGAAGCCATGCAGCTTGCACAGCTTATTAGAAAGGCTGGCTGGTTGACTTCTTGTTGGATCCTCCCAGTCCCAGCATCCAGTTTTACATCTTCTTGATCAAGCTTTGGTAATTTATATGTTTCCAGGAATCTGTCCACTTCTTCTGTGTTACTAAACCTAGAGAGTGTAGTTTTCAAAGTAGGTATTAATGATTTTATGTATTTTCACAGAGTCTGTAGTGATTTCACCCCTTGCATTCCTTATTGCATCAATTTTGAGTTTTTTCTTTCCTTTTTAAAATAAGGTTGCCTAGAGGCTTATCAATTTTATTTATTCTTCATAGAACCAAGTTTTTGATTTGTTAATTCTTTGTATTGTTTTCTTAGTCTCTATTGCATTCATTTCTGTTCTGATCTTTATAATTTCCTCCTTTCTTTTGGCTTTCGACTTGGCTTGCTCTTCTTTTTCTAGATGTTTGAGGTGTAGCATCAGGTTGTTTATTTGTATTCATTCTGCTTTCCTGATGTGGGAATTCACTGTAATAAACTTCCCTCTGATGACTGTTTCATTGCATCCTATAGGTTCTGATAAGTTGTATTTGTATTTTTGTTTGTGTATATTGTTTAATTTCTTCTTTAATTTCCTCTGTGACCTATTGATTGTTTAGGAGTGTATTATTTAATTTTCATGTGTTTATGGAGCTTTTGCAGTTTCTTTGGTCATTAATTTCTAGTTTCATGGCACTATGATCAGATACTATGTATAGGATAATCGACTTTTTTGCATTAACGTATGCATGTTCTATGGGCTAGTATATGGTTTATTTTAGAGAATGTCCCGTGTTCAGCTGAGAAGAAGGTATATTCTGATGTTGTTGGATGGAACACTCTGCACATGTTTACTAAATGTATTTTTTTACAAGTTTGATTGAGTTCTGTTATTTCTTTATTGAGTTTCTGTCTAGTTGATCTGTCTCTTTGTGTCAATGACGTATTAAGGTCTCCTGTTATAATTGTGTTATTGCTTATTTGAGTTTTCATTTGTATAAATATTTGTTTTATATAGCTGAGTGCTCCTGTGTTTGGTGCATATATATTTAAGATTGTTCTCTCTTTCTCTAGTGTGTAGTGTCCTTCTTTTTCTTTTTTGATTATTCTTCATTTGAAGTTCACATTGTCTGCAAGCAGAATAGCTACCTCTGCTTTTTTTGGTTCCTGTTGCATAAGGTATTGTTTTTCATCCTTTGGCTTTCGGTCTATGAATTTCCTTTTGAGTTAGATGGGTTTCTGATATACAGCATGTTGTTGGATCCTGTTTCTTGAACCATTCTGCCAGTCTGTTTCTTTTAATTGGTGAGTTGCAGTCATTTCCGTTAATGGTTATAAGTGACATATTAGCTTATTTTGTCATGTTATCTTTCTGCTGTTGGTTATTTACCTTTCATCTCTGTTTAATTGTTTGCCCTGCTTGGTGGTTTTTTTTCTTTTGGTGTTCTTCAAGTCATAGTTATTTTTATGTCTACCTAGAATGTCTTTCAGTGTTCTTTGTGGGGTTGGTTGGTAGTCTTGAAATGATCTTATTTCTCCATCTATTTTGGACAGTTTTTCAGAGTACTTTAATTTGGGTTGGAAATCATTATCCTTTAGTATTTGAAATACTTCATTCCATGCTCTTTTTGACTTGCCTGTTTGTGTTGAGAAGTCTCTTATGATTCTGATGGGCTTTCCTTTGTAGGTGATTTGTTTCTTTTCTCTAACAGCTTTTAATATTCTGTTGAATGTTTAATATTCTATTGAATGCTGAATTTCTGGGATGTTATTATTTGTGTGGGTATAGATTTATTTTGGTTATGGCTAATTGAAATTGTATATGCTTCACTTATCTGTATATCAGTTTCTTTTCCCATGTTTGGGAAGTTTTCTGCTATTCTCTCTGTAAATAATTTCTTTATCATTTGTGTTACCTTCTTTTTCGTTTACACCTATTATTATTATATTGTTTTTCTTTGCATTATCTTTCAACTGTTGAATTGTAATTTACTGATTCTTTCCTTTCCTGGTTACTAGATGCAATCTTGTTTTGGGGTCTGAAAGTCTATCTTCACATTCATTCAGGTGGTTTTGCCAGCTTTCAATGGAATTTTTGATTTCCTGGATATCTCTCTGAATTTGTTTCATGCATTCTGTTTCTTTCTTATATTGTTAATTGAAGGTTTTCATCCTTTTGCAGTGCTCTTCTTAAAAACTGTCTTCTTTATGTGGTGGAGTATGCTGTGCAGGCCTTAATGTGCTCAGCATTTCTTTCATTACATTTATCATTTCTTGTTTTACCTGGAAGATTTTTCTGATTTGCTTTCCTTTATAGCTTTGTGGAATTGTTTCTTTACTTCAGTTGCTATCATTTCAGAAGTTCCAGGTGTGCGACTTACACTTTGTTCTATGTCCATGTCTCCTATGTTTTTTTGCAATGAGCTGGAGGTCTGAGATCGCATTTTTTTCTTTCCTTTTGTCATTTCCCTGTATTCCCCTAGGGCTGCCTCATGCAAAGTCTCAGTTGCTTCCTGGGTTGAGGATTGCTGTCTGTACTGGAGAAGGTTTCCCTGGCTGAATGGGGGCCACTAGGCAGTCCTTACCATGTCCCAAGTGGCACTCAGTGTCTCCTCAAATGGGTAGGATATGCTTTGCAGACCTTCAGCATGCCCCACACAGTACGCTGAGGCTCCCTGGCTGATTGGGGTCTCTGAGTGGGGCCCTACAAGTTCCTGAGTGGCCACCAAGGCTGCATAGCTAGGTGTGGAATGCTGTGTAGGCCTTCAGTTTGTGCCTTGTGGCACTTGGGGTCACTGGACGAGGTCCTACCAGGACCTAAGTGGTGCACTGAAGCTCCCTGGCTGCTTAGGTTCCCTGAGCCCTACCAGGTCCAGAGTGGCACACCAAGGCTCCCTGGCTTCTTGGAGTCACTGGATTAGGCCCTACCAGGTTCTGAGTGACGCACCAAGGCTGCACGCCTAGGTGGAGTATGCTGTGCAGGCCTTAAGCTCATGCTACATTGCACACTGAAGTTCCCAGGCTGCTTGGGGTCACTGGGCAGGTCCTTACCAGGTTCCAAGCCACATGCCAAGGCTTCATGGCTATGTGGAATATGTGGTGCAGGGTTTCAGCTCATGCCAAGTGGTGTACTAATGCTCCCTGGCTGCTTGGGGCCACTGTGCAGGACCCTACCAGGTTCTGAGCTGCACACCAAGGCTGCACAGCTAGGTGGCGTATGCTGTGCAGGCCTTCAGCTCACACCATGCAGCACATCCCATACACTACTTCTTGCCATGCTTTCTAGTACAAGGTGAAATTTTAGTGTTGTTTTAAATGGCATTTGTTTATTGACCAGACATGTTGAACATTTTTTCATTCGTTGACCATGTGTATTTCTTCCTCTGTGAATTGTCTGTTCATTTCTGTAGCCCGTTTCTTGACTAGGTCATTAATTTCAGGTTGTTTAATTTCTTTGAGTTCTTTATATACTCTAGTTATTTGTTGTTTGAGGAGTAGCTGGTAAAAATTTTTTCCCATTCCTTAGGTTGTCTCTTCACTGTACAGATGGATTCATTTACTATACTGGTGTTTTAAAGTTAAGTCTGATATAATCTCATTTTTGATTCTCATTGTTATTTTTTGTGCAATTGAGATTTTGTTTAGAAAAGCCTTTCCTACACCCATGCTTTCAAGTACTTCACCTATTTTATCTTCCAGAAGGTATAATATTTCTGTTTTAATATTTAGATCTTTAATGTATTTGGATTTTAGGTGCATGGTAAGAGAAAGGTGTCCAGTTTCATTCTTCTGCAAACAGATAACCAGTTTTCCAAACACTAGTTGTTGAATAGGCTATTTTCCTCCAACCTATGCTTTTAGTCCCTTTGTCAAAGATCAAATAGTTGGGCAGTAGATTTAGCTCAGTGGCACAAGTGCCTGCCTGTCAAGCGCAGGGTCATGAGTTCAATCTCCAGCACCCCCCCCCATAAAAAAGAATCAAATAGTTGAATATCTCTGGGAAGGTTTCTTTATCCTCTGTTTTTGTTCTAGCTCCATGGTGTTTTTATCACTATTGCATTGTATTATAGTTTGAAGTCAGGAGTTACTGTGCACAACTTGAAGTCAGGTATTGCTGCCACCTGTTTTGCTTTTTATTACCCAAAATTACTTTTGCTAGTCTGGGTCTCTTCTAATTTGATAAAAAAAAAACCTTTGGACTGTTTTCTCTAGATCTGTAAATTATGCTGTTGGTATTTTGATTGGGACTGTATTGAATCAACATAACAGTTTCGGAAGTGTGGCTATTTTGACAATATTGGTTTCGCATATCTAGGAGCAAGGGATAGCTTTTCATTTTCTGATGTGCTTGCCAGTCTCTATCTTCAGAGTACTGTAGTTTTCTTTTAGAGGTCTTTCACTTCCTTGTCTAGGTTAATTCTGAGGTCTTTAATTTTTCTTGAAGCTACTGTGAATGGTATTGTTTTTCTAATTTCCTTCTCATCCCATTGTTGGTATACACAAATACTAATGATTTTCATGTGTTGTTCTTATATCCTGATGCTTTGTTGAAGTTGTTCATTAATTCTAAGAGCTTTTTGGTGGAGTTCTTTGAGTCCTCTATGTAGAGTATCATGTCATCTTCAAATAATGATAATTTGCATTTTTCTTTTCCTATGTGTATACCCTTTATTTCTTTTTTTGGCCCAATTGCTCTGGCTAATGTTTCAAGCACTATTTGAATAGAAGAGACGATAGTGGGCATCCTTGTCTTGTTCCTAATTTAGGGGAGGAATGCTTTTAGTTTTTTACCACTTAGTAGGATGCAGGTTATTTGTCATAAATAGTATTTATTACATTTAGGTATGGTCCTTTTATACTTGTTTTGTTCTTTTTTTTTTAATCATGAAACGGACTTGGCTTTTGTTGAAAGCCTTTCCTGAAACTGTTGGTATTATCGTGTGTTTTTGGTTTTATTTGATACAAGGTCTTGCTAAGTAGTGCAGGCTGGCTTTGAACTCATTTATGTATCCAGGCTGGCCTCGAGCTCATGACAGTCTTCCTGCCTCAGTTTCCTGTGTGCTGGGATTACGGACGTGTGCTACCATGCATGGAAATTGAGTAGTTTATGACCTTGCTCCTGTTTATGTGACTATTACATTTACTGACTTAAATATGTGGAACCATCCTTGCATCTTTGGAATGAAACCTACTTGATCATGATGTATGAGGTTTTTGATAACATGCTGCATTCTATTTGCTAATATCTTGTTGAGTATTTTTGCATCTGTGTTCATTAAGGAGATTGGCTGATAGTTTTCATTTTCAGTTGGGTCTTTTTTTCAGTTGTATCTGTCTGGTTTTGGGATCAGGTGATGCTGGCTTCTGTAAATGAATTTTAATTTCTTGGAAGAATTTGAGCAGTATTCATAATGTAGCATCCTTAAAAGTTTGTAGAATCTAGCAGCAGACCAGGTCTTGGGCTTTTTTAAATTGGTAAATTATTGTTTTTGTTTTTGTTGTTGTTGTTGAGACAGGGTCTCACTGTGTACTTCAGGAAGAACTTGTAGTACAGACTGGCCTCAAACTCACATGATCCTTCTGTCTTAGCCTCCCAAGTGCTAGGATTTCAGGCATGCACCACTATGCTCAGTTGGTAGATTCTTTATTAGTGTGTCAATTTCATTGTTTGTTATTGGGTTATTAAGCATATTTATGTCTTCTTAGGTTATTTTTGGTAGTTTGTATGGATCTAGGAATCTGTTTCTTCAAAATTTGTGAATTTGTTGGAATATAATTTTTTGGAATATAATTTTTCAGAGCAGTCACTATCTCTGGATTTCTACAGTGTCTGTTGTGATTTATCTTTTTCATTTCTAATTGCATTAATGTGAATCTTCTGTCTCTATCCATGAGTCTAGAGAAGGGCTTATCTATTTTATTTGTTCTTTCGAAGAACTGGCTTTTTGTTGATTTTTTTTACAGTTTTTTTTTTTTTTTTTTAGTTTCAATTCATTGATTTCCATTCTTTATAATTTCCCTCCTGAATTTTGGTTTGGGGTTGGTTTGTTGTTGTTTCTCAAGGGGTTTTTTTTGGTACTTAGAATTGAACTCATGACCTCACACTTGCCAGGAAGATGCTGTGCCACTGAGATATCTCCCTGGCCCCTCATATAACTGCCTTCATAGAGTTCCACATGTTATGTTGAGTTGTAACAGTCATTATCATTAACTTCCAGAAATTTTTAAATTTCTTCTTTCATTTCTTCTGTGACTCATTGATTATTTAGGAGTACATTAATTTTCTAGGAGCTGTTGCCTTTTCTGTTGTTGATTTCTATTTTCATTGCATAGTGGTCTTATAGTATGCATGGAATGATTTCAGTTCTTTCATAGTTCCTGGAGCAGGCTTTGTAGATTAGTGTTGTGTTGATACATTGTATCAACTTGAGAGGTTTAGAAGTTTAATTAAGAGAACTCAGTAGGGAGCCAGGATACTTACTTTGTAAATATCCTCATCCTGTGCAAGAGAAGGGCACAGAGATTTTGTGAGTGCTACACCCCTCCTGGAGGGGTGGTGGCCTGTGTACAACATAAAGGAGCAGAAGAGGCTTGCTCTTGCCCACTGTTATTCTGACTGCTGCCTTGAAATGTTGCCACCTAGCTATGGCACCCTGCCTTGGAGCCAGCTGATTATGGACCCAAACCTCCACAAACAGTGAGCTAAATAAACCTTTCCTTTCTTCATTTTGGGTATGAGGTATTTTGTCCCAGAAATAGAGAAAAGTAACCAAGACAACTAGTATGTGATCTGTTTGGGAAAAATTACCATGTGCTGCTGACAAGAACGTATACTCTGTTGTACAGGGGTAGAATACTCCGTGTATCTATGAGGTTCGTATTTTCAAGGGTGTGGTTCAGCTCTGAAATTTCTTTATTGGATCTTTGTGAAAGTGGGGTGTTAAAATCCCTACTAATGTTTATTTAATCTTTTAATTCCAGCAGTTTTTGTTTTATGAAACAAGTGTTCCTGTATTTGGTGCATATGTGTTTATCAATGTTATCTCTTCCTGTTGGATTGTTCCCTTAACTAGTATGTAGTGACCTTCTGTCTCCCCTAATAGGTTTTAACTTGAAGTTTACCATATCTAATACGAGAATTGCTACCCCTGCTTGTTTTTGGGTACCTGGTGCATGAAATGTTGTTTTTTTATCCTTTAATTTTTAGTTTATGAATATCTCTTAGGATTAGATGAGTTTCTTGAATGCAACAGATTGTTGGATTCTATTTTTTGATCCAGTCTGCCAGTCTGTCTTTTGATTAGAGAGTTGAGGCTGTTAACATTGAGAGATGTTACTGAGATGTGTTCGTTATTTATTGTCATTGCTTTCTTTATCTGTTGGTGTTATTTTTTTCTGATTTTTTTTATTGATGTTTATCCACTGACCTCACTGCTTTCCTCTGTACTTTTAGCTGGGTTGGTTTCATTGTTTCTGTTGAGAATATCCATGAGTATTTTTTCTAGACCTGGCTTAGCACTCATATATCTTCTGAGCTAGTCGTTTTTTTATTATTTCTCCATCTATCTGAAAGGATAGCTTTTCTGGGTAAATTAGTCTGGGTTAGAATTTATTTGCTTTTCAGGCTTGAAATACTTCAAGCTCTTCTGGCTTTAAGGGTTTGTGTTGAAAAGTTTACTGTGATTCTAATTGGTCTGCCTTTGTTTGTGGTTTTTTGTTTTTTCTGCCTGAAGTCCTTAAAGTCTTTTTTTTTTGGCTGAATATCTGAATTTAATGAGCATGTGCCATGATGAACTTCTCATCAAAATTGTTTGATGTCCTATAATCATTGCTTATTTGTATTTTAAATTCTTTTGTATTATTTGGGAAATTTCCATAATTTCTTTAAGCATGTTCATGAATCTATCTGTGCTATTCCTAGTTTTTTGCTAACTCTAGCAAACCTTTGATAACCTTAGATTGGTCTTCTTGTCATCTGTCAGTTACAGGAATCTCTTTTCTCTTGTTCTCTTATTTTCTTTTTGGATTCTTTGAGTGCTTTATTGTAATTCACTAGTTTTTTCTCAATATCGGGCACTCTGTCTTCACGTTAACCATGTCTTTAATATATGAATTCTAGACTGATTTTTTTATTTCCAGTATTTCTATCTGACATTTTTTGTGAATCCCAGATTTTTGTTGAATCTGTTCAAATTTTGAACTGTTTTAGTTAGCTCGTGTAGTTTTTACCTTCTTTCCAAAATTCACTGTGAGCATATTGAGTGTAATTGCTGTGAACTTTTGAGCTATTATCTTTATTCCAAGCACTTTTTATAGCTTTCTGCTACTGGCATTTCTTTTCTTCTCCCTTTGTGACCTATTGCTCTGCCTTGGGAGATTGGGAGAGGTTCAGAAATCTTGTATTTCCTTGTTTCCCCATTCTCTTAGTTTAATCTGTGTTTGCTTCTTTATATATACTTTATATATACTTTTTTGAAATTATATATGGCCCCTTCTTTTTTGTCTTTGTTTTTTGAGGGGGTGCTATAGATTTGAACTAGAGAAATGAGGAGTTTGTGGCTTATATGGAGATTTTTAGTAGGATGTTGCCTTCCCTTAAATAATTCTCAGCTTTGTATGTATTTAGTACTGAATTTAGTACCTCTGATATTTATTTCAAGTGATTTCATTTCCATCCCTATGTTTTGCTGAAAAATTGCTTCTATGTATAACAGTTTGCACAGATTCAGTCTTAGTAAATTTCCATATGATACTCCTTACATTTACGTCCCTCTTTGTCTATTCTCTATGCATACTGTGATAGTTTATTATTTGTGGTTACTCTGCAGTGAGGTAGGTGAGGTGAGGTGAGGAGAATGGGAGGTGGTTGAGTAGTGTTAGGTACTAAGTGGGAAGTTTGAAGGGGAAACTATTGATAGATGAGAAGTTTGATATGGGGTCTGATTTTATTAGAGTAGTTTTAGTTGAGTTGAAATTCAGAGTTTTCAGGATATTTTTGTGGGGACAAGGCTAAGATATGGGGAAAGGGTGATTCACTTTGTAAATGAGGTAAGCTATGTGATTACCAGGACTTATAAAGGAGGAAAATAAGGTACGTAAGATATGGAAGACCCAAAGGCTTAGGATGGGAAGGATTGAGGAATTATACTAGTGAAGATAAGAGCTACTGTGAGGGAGCTAAGTATGGTGAATTAAAAATCTTGGGAGAAGGAGTTTACATTTTTGGAAAAAGAATAAATAAATTTGTTAATAATATTGTCTTGGGGGTTTGAAGTGAAGAAACTAAATAAGAGCTGAGATGATTGAAAGAAGCTAAACACCTATTAAATCAGAACCAATGAAAGAATAAATATAGAAAATAAACACATGAAATCATAAAAATAAATTAATCCCATGTTACTCAATAATCAAGAAACATACAAACATTTAAATT
This sequence comes from Cavia porcellus, assembly GCF_034190915.1. Classification (NCBI taxonomy): domain Eukaryota; kingdom Metazoa; phylum Chordata; class Mammalia; order Rodentia; family Caviidae; genus Cavia; species Cavia porcellus. The sequence continues at coordinate 19,418,645 of NW_026947486.1, forward strand.
AATAAGCTATCCAATGGGAATATGGATTAGATAGTCTGGATGAGAGATTGCACATGCGATTCCCAATAGCTTCTTTGCCAGAGAGTCTGAGTGCTCACACTCCAGTAATTCCTTTGATCCTCCTACTCCAATACTGAAGTTAACTCAGACTCAGGGTCTCTTGCTGCCAGGCAATCTTTCAGAGTCTGATCCAGTCAGGAACTCTTATTGTCCCTCTTTCTAGGTGGTGGATTTGGCAGACAAGTTTATTAGACTAACTTGTCAACTGAGTCTGTGTTATTCCTATGCAATCAACTCAACTACAGCAGTACCAGGCTAAACTATTATGGTGGTATGAGAGCTGGTTAAGAAATTACATACCAAAGACTCTGTTTTAGCAGTAGAAACATGATTCCACTCACATGACCCCAAAGTGAGTTTCAAATTCTGTGTAACTAAGGCTGAAACTGACTTCCGACCACAGGAACTGAGTCCATGATCACCTGTCCCTGACAGTGCGACTCCCTACAGTCTGCTTTTCAGTTGCCAGCAGTCTCCCGTCACTGTCCTTCCATCATCCGCTTGGGGAACTTGGCAATGTGAAGCAGCCAAGGGACTGTTCTGGAACTCAGGTTCAAACACCCAACCCTTCCCTACAGTGGCATCTTTGCCAGCTTCTGCTCTGTGTGACTGTGTCCTTGGGCACTTGTACCACAGTCCCTCACGAACTGTTGACTCTGGAGGACTGATCAGGAAGCAGTGTCTTGCTTTCTTCCTGTGGTCTCCAACTGTATAAGCTTCCCTTGGTCCAGGTGCAACTCTCTAGGTCTCTGTCAACAGAAAACTTAGCTACATTTCGCCCCCAAGCTGACAGTTAAACAGCCACCATTGTTGGTGCTGGGAATCTCCTCTGCTGCGTGGTCCACCTTTTCTGGATCAGTTAATCCTGTTTCCTTCTCATGGTTTCTGTGTATTCTCCTTTCACTTCAGTTCCTTTCCATTCTGTTGTTTCCCATACTACAGGTAGTTTGTGCTAGAGAAGCTGAGTTGTTGGTACTTGCTGCTCCACATTTTGTCTGGCCACCCCTTTGGTTTGTCTCTTCACATATATACCATTGGCCTTCTACTTTCAATCATGAAGTAGCATGAAGCTGGGCAGATGACAGCAGCGTACGTCTGTAATCTCAAATAAACCTCTTTCCTTTATAAATTACCTAGTCCCCAGGGTTCTGTTATAGCAGTAGAAAACGGGCTAAGATACTAACAAAGAAGACTGATTTATATAGTGACAATTCTGGCCATCAGAGGATAAAGCAAAATCCACTCACTGTTGTTAAATGACAAGAAACTGAACACCCTTGGGAGGGAGCTGAAAATCTATATTGCAGGCCTTGCCACATGAATACAAATTTGCCTTGGCCCTTGGTATAAAGAACTGTAAAGTCTGAGACTTGATCCTTGTTTAGATACTAACTGCCGGGCTTGCCACAATTTCAAGTGAGCTGGCAGAAGTCACAGGACTCTTGAGTCCGTAATGAAAGGCTTTTACAGAAAAAGGCAGTAGTCAGAGTCAGCTTGGTTGCATATTGGGGAAGAATTAAGAATGAGACCTATCAACTCCAAAAATTCTCGCCACGCAATAAAAATTGGAAGAAAAGTTTTATCCTTGAATAACCATTGAAACAGATTGCAGTGCTCATCCCAAGCAATCTGTTCATGAGAGTCTGTTTCCTTTCACTTAGAATGATGGCTTCAAGTTTTATTCATTTTCCTGCTAATGATTCAACCTTGTTTTTCTCTGATTGAATAATATTAAATTATATATGATGTGTGTAACTTTTCTTTATTCAACTGTCTACAGGCATTTAGGCTTTTCCAGAGATTAGCTATTGTGAATTGCACATTATAAACATGGTTATGTAGCACTATAATGTGATATCTTGAAGTTTTTTAGGAAAGGTATAGCTGGGTACTGAGATATAATTCTTGATGCTGATTTCCATAGCGGTTGTACTACTTTATGCTCCCAACAATGATGTATGGAAGTTTGTTTTTCCTGCATCAGGAGCACTGATTTTTTTCTGTTCTTCATGATAACCATTTTGACTGAGATAAAATAGAATCTCAAAGTTGTTTTGATTTTCACTTCCTTAATTGATAAATATATTGAACATTTTTCATATACTTGTAATTCTTTTGAGAAATGTCTATTCAGTTTACTTGCACACATTTCAGTTGGGGCATTTGTGCTTTTAAAATTTTTTTGTTCTTTATATATCATAGTTTCAAGTCCTCTATCAGATTCCCCATTCTGTATCTCTCTGTTGTTTACTTTGCTGTGCAGAAACCATTTGTTGATTCTTGGTATTATTTTCTGTGCTATTTGATTTCTATTCAGAAAGGCTTTGTCTGTGTTTATGGCTATATAATATTTCAAAGGGACAAAGGAAAGGTTTACATAGACAAAATTTTCAAGGTCGTGCTCCAAGACAAAGAAATGGTCTCCTTCCCTTTAGGCAACAGGAAAAATTCAGTTTTCCCCTTGTGAGAATCTCTTCTTTTATACTAACAGTGCAAATTTCTAATTTTCTTCATTCCCTATCATTTTCTACCTTACTCAGTGTAGTTTGAAGCCACCTAAAGATCAGCAAATTCAAAGCAAAGCAATTATGAAATTATCATGGGGGAATTTTAAAAGTCAGAATAACTTTTGCCATAGGGGATAAACCTTGAACTATATTTTTACCAGTGATGAATGATTAAAGCACATTCTTCATTAGCAGTGTGCAAAACCTCTCATTTTGTTGTACATTGCTTTGACAGATTCTCATATTGTCCTTATTCTTTACTCTTTCAAATGGTTACATGTTATTTTGTAGTTCCTTATAAAGTCTTACTCAATCTATGTCTAACAATAACTCTCCAGAGGCCTGATATTCTAATTTTAATTAAGAGATTTTTTTTCTTATGAGGCCTAAATTTTTCTCTTCAATTCCTTTCAATCAATATATAACATCACATTTCCAAAATTTAACCTTATATCTTTCCAAGTAATATTTCTACAATATAAAACACAAAGATACCGTGGTCATTGTATTAGTCTTGTTTTCTATTGCTATAGCAGAACATCTGAGAGTAGTGGATAGTTTATATAAAGAAAACAGGTTTATCTGAAGCTATGGTTTTGAAGACCAAGAGCGTGACACCAACATCTGCATAGCTTCTGGTGAGGGTGTTTCAGTGATGGAAAGTGAAAGGCAAGCAGGTGTGTGTAGAAGAGAAAAAGCATGAAGAGTCACCTTGCTTTATAACAACCTGTTCTCATAGTAACTAATCCAGTCCTGTAGGAAGGAGAACTCATTTACTCCCCCAAGATATCATTAATCTATCATAGAGGGTCTGCCCTCGTGACTCAAAAACCTTCCACTAGGCCTGACTCTCCAAAACTGCCACATTACGCTACTTGACAAAAATGTTGGTATAGATGAATCATGTTCAATTCATACCAATCATTGTCTGTTACATTATTATGTACTCTTTGAAGGTGTTATAGGTATTTTCTTGTTACTGGAACAAAATACCTTACTCCCACAAGTTAAAGTTTTTTCTGCTTAAATTTACAGAGTTTTCAGTTTATATTTGGCTGGCTCCAAGGCAGGGCAGCATGGCAGAGGAGAAACAGTCCATGACAAGGCAGGTCAGAAGCAGCAAGCAGAAGTAAGCAGCAGCAAGCCTGCCTTCTTTTTGTCCCTTTATAGTCCATCCAGCCTACATGTTTATTGATTGGTACCACCCAAATTCTTGTCTCCCAGCCCCTACACCAGCCAGCCCACAGCAAAGGTTGGCCCAGCCCACGACTGCTACTGGCTCACAGGAAGGGGTTGGCATGGCCCACTACTACTGCTGGCTCATAGGAAGGGATACTATCCTTTCCCAGGATGGGACTTCCCATTACCTGTACCCAGAACAATCCTAAACAAATCAATGGACTGATCCAATTATCACAATTTAATCCATATTCACACACCTTTAATTCCAGTATTGCATACCCTAGATCCAGCCACCTCAAAAGCCCCACACATGAGTGTATTAGGCCAGGCCTGAAAACACCATGAAAAACAGGCATCAGCTTTTGTTTAGCCATACTGGGACTGGCTAGCACTTAATCTCTAAATTAATCCAGTTACCATTAAACCTACTTTTGTAGTCTCTATCTATAAATGACAGATTTGTCTATTGTTTTTAAACACCATTCTTTTATCTGTTGTAATGTCATCACAATCCAATACCATATGCCCCTTAAATATGAACAGTCCTGTAATTCTGAACTAGTGATGGTGTCTTGGAACTAGTTCATAGGTAATGGTACTGCACTACAGAAGTGGATACATCTGACATTTTTCAGTGCCTTTTTGTTCCATCATTAAATTATTCCAATTCCAAATTTTTCTCCATTGTCATTCTAATTGAGCTCCCATTTCTTGCAAAAAATCTTTCATGATATAGTCATGAAAGTCACCCACTTTTCATTTTGTGGTTTTGTGATTGTCCCAAAAATTTATGTATGGTATTCTAAGTCTCAAAATCAAAAGAGTTAGATATGCCTGTGTCTGTTCCTATTCCTGCTAGGATTGTACTGTGGTATTTCTCTTTGCCCAAACAACCCACTGTGGCACACATGACATAGGTTTGCCTCATTGTGGAAGAATCAATCTCTCTGTTTGTATTTCTCTGCGTCTCTCTCAAATATTTCCAGTAGTTTGTATGCAATTTATCATCACTACCTTTACACAGTAGTCGTCAATAGTTTCATTAAAGCAAAGCACTGCCATAGGAAAGGTGAGAGAATAAATTACTAGTGGGCTTTGTCCACTAGTTGTCCATTTGTTAAATGATTTTATTTTATTATAGTTAACAGATTTCCATGTTCTCTAAGGATCATTCTAACCAAGCCTATTAAAACATTTTATATGAAATTTATGGCTTGGCTTATCTGGATGTGTCAATTATTTCAGTATTTTTAAAACATTACTAACAAAGGCGGTTTTACCACCACTGTGCCAATAATTGGACTGTTGGATTCAAAAGCTCAGATCATGTATATTGTGGTAATACAGTATAATGTGGAATTCATAGGATGTTTTAGTCATTTTCCTCATCCTTGGTATAAAATGCCCAATAACTGAAACTAAAAGGTGGAAAGGTTTCCTTTTTCTTTTTTCAAATTTTATTAGAGAATCCTGAATGTAGAATTGAAGTACCTTTCTTTCTGTCTGTCTGTCTTTCTTTCTTTCTTTTTACTTTTATTAGTATGCTTGTAATACTCAATGATTACATTCACTGTAGAAAATCGGTACATGTACATAACACGTTTCAATTCTGTTTTCCCTCTACTCCCCTGTTATTTTTGCAGCATTAGATTTATTTATTTATCTTAGGAGAGGATTATTTTGGATCACATTTCAGTCCATGTCAGCTAACTCCAAGGCAGTACAGCATGACAGAGGGGCGTGGCAGACAGCAAGCAGAGATCAACGGGAGGAGCTGAGAAGGGAGATACACCCTGCTGATCACACCCACCTTTTTGGATCAAACCCTTGCAGCAAGTCAGCTATATTGTCCTCATAATCCAGTCACTTTTTCAAACAGTTTCTCCCAATTTTACAATGTCTTTTATAAAGTTCGGTTCTCATTTACACTTTCAGTTTCTCACACCAGAGAGACAATGTGATATTTACAAATGTGTGCCCAATTTATTTCACTTAAGACTATTGTCTCAGGGTCCATCTATTTAGCTATCAAAGTCTCATTTATCCTTCTTTATGGATGAGTAGTACTACATTTTACAAAAAATTATTTTTTTTGAGACAGGGGCTTACTGTGAACTGCAGGCCAGCCTTATCATCACTTGTATAGGCCAGGCTAGCCTCAAACTCCTGATGATTCTCCTGCCTCAGCTTCCTGAGTGCTAGAATTACAGGTGTGCATTAACATACCTGGCCAAACCACATCTTTTTTAATTACTTCTTGGTTGATGAGCACTTGGGTTATTTCCAGGATTTAGCTATTATAAACTGGTGCTATAAACATGGATGCACATATCACTGTGGTTTGATGCTTTTAATTCTTTAGGGAAGACACCAAGAAGTTGAATTATTAGGTCAAATGGGACCTCTAGTCTCAGTTTTTTGTGGAATCTCCACACTGATTTCCTTGGTGGTTGTACCAGTCTACACTCACAACAATAGTGAAAAAGGCTTCCTTTTTCCCCACATCCCCACCAGCGTTTGTTATTGGTTGACTTCTTGATAATAGCCATTCTTTCTGGAGTGAGTGGGAATGTCACCCTTGCTTTCACTTGCATCTCTTGAATGACCAGGAAAGTTGAGTATTTTTTCACGTATTTATTTGCCATTTGTACTTCATCTGAAAAGTGTGTATTCATCTCCAATGCCCATTTTTTAATTGGGTCTTTAAATTTGAGAGGTCTGATTTTTTTCAATTCTTTATATGCCTTAGGTATTAGTCCTTTTTCTGAGGAACAGACGGCTAAAATTGTTTCCCACTCTATGGGTTGTCTTTTTCACACTGTTGGTGATTTATTTTGCTATGCAAAAGCTTTTTAATGAGTTCCCAGTTGTTGATTCTTCGTAGAATTTCCTGTGCAATTGAGGTATTTTTCATGAAGTCTTTGTCTATGTTATACCTATGTCTTCAAGAGGTCTACACAGATTTTTCCAGCAGATTTAGTGTTTCTGTTTTAATATTTCTATCTTTGATCCATTTTGACTTTAGTTTAGTGCATTATGATAGACATAAATCTAGTTTTTGTGTTCAGCATATGGAAAATCAGTTTTTATGGCACCATATATTAAAGAAGCTATCTTTCTTTTAGCGAACTTTTGACACCTTTGTCAAAGATCAAGTAGCTGGATGTGCATGAAGATATTTTTGCATCTTCTAATCTGTTACATTGAGTCTCATGTGTACTTTTGTATCAGTACCATGCTGAGGTGTTTTTTTTTCCAAAGTAGCTCTGTAGTATAATTTCAAATTGGGTATTGTGGTGCTTCCTGCTTCACCTTTATTGCCTAGGATTGCCTTTGCTATTCTAGGTCTCTTCTGCTTCCAGATGAATTTTAGGAATGTTTTCTCTAGTTCTGTGAGGTATGCTAATGGTATTTTGATTAGTATTACTTAAATCGGTAAAAATTTTGGAAATATGGCCATTTCACTATGTTGGTTCTTCCTATCCATGAGCAAAGGATATCTCTCCGTTTTCTGATATCCTTTTGATCTCCTTTTCCAGAGTACTGTAGTTTTCAATGTAGAGATGTTTTACTTCCTTTGTTAGATTGATTCCTATTTTATAGATGCTATTGTTAAAGTTGTTGTTTCCCTAACTTCTCTCCAACAGAGTTTATTTGTGTACAGGAATGCTATTGATTGTGGTGTTGACATTGTATTCAGCTATGCTACTGAATCTGGTTATTAAATCTAGATGTTTTCTGGTGGAGTTTTTGGGATTGCTGTGTAGAAGATAATTCCACAAATAATGATACTTTAATTTCTTTTTTTATTTTAAAGAGGGTAAAATTAAACAGAACAAAACAGATCATAAGGAAACAATTTTAAGAAACAGATTTTGAAGCAAGTCCACTGGAGATCTTCACTGTCTATCATATTGTCTTTTGTTTTCTTTCAAATAGTTGTCCACATCTTCACTCCCAGTGAATAAATACTGAACATTATAGTACTAAACTAATCAGAACAGGATGATGAAGGCTTTTTAGGTCTTCAAAACCAGACAATAGGGAAGTCAACGATGGCTGCCATAGTGTATCATGTTCTCTCCGAAATAGCTGTCCATATCTTTATGTATGTAGAAATTAAACAGAAGAGACTAGACTAGTATCACTCTGAACAGTGAATAATAGTATTGCTAGATTTTATATCATAATGCTACAGAATTAGCACTGGGTATCTTAGTGTCTCTTCTTCAGAGTATCTGTTCATTACATCATGCATTATATAATCTGTTTGCATAAACTGTTTAGAAATTCTACACATGTATGAATCTCTACATGTATACCTTTCTTTTCTGTAATATAGGGAAAAACAGATCAAAACAAGACAATGAAACAAATTCCTAGAAAAACATGAAACGAAAAAGACATACAAAGCCACAATACTAGGTGATCTACAGTAGTTACTATGATGTCTCTTGTTATTTTCAATAGAATTGTCTATGTCATCAGGCATAATATAATTGAACATAGCATTACATAGCAATTTTAATAACACAACTTTGGAGATATTGTAGGACTTCAAAAGCAGTTAATAATCAAACTGGAATGGGTATCTTATTGAATCTTGTCATCTTCAGAGTAGTTGCCTCTACTCTTAGACTTGATACTATCAAGCATAGCAAATTCGAATAAAATCAGTCAAGACAAAACAGTGGTTTAACAAACCAGATTCAAATAAGATCAGTCATAGTAAGACAATGTAAGTAATACAGGGCTTCAGTTTAAGTTAATAGGAAAAGGATAGTTACCATACTATATACTGCTATTTTGGGGATAATTGTCTGTGCCCTCAAATCTAGTATGAGTAGACAGACTGGAACAGAATAAAATCAAACTAAACAAAGCGATAAGACTAATGTGGCTTTTAAATCCTGATACACTATTAACAATGTCCTCTGCCTTCCTGTTTTAGACAGTTCCTCCCCTTTCCCTTTCTTAGGGTGCTTTGTATATTTTGGGTCCTACTAACTCCTTTAGTTTTTAGATTAGGGGGGCAACCTGTTATCTGTCTGAGTGGTTGTGAACCTTTTTACCCCTAAGGTTGATCTTGAGCTGTATTCCTTTACCTACTAAAGCCTCAGTGTTTTCCTTCATTATAGCTGAGTAGTTCTCCACTACACAAAAGTGTCATGACTTTCCAACCTATCTTCAGCTGCTGGACAAGTTGTCTCTATTTCTTTCTGGGTCCCTGTCACATTAAGCATTGTTTTCTCTTTTTTTTTTTTTATTTAAGAGGAAAAAGAGAAAAACACAAAACAAACCAAAGCGGCGTAAGGGTACACGCAATACAGAACTACAGAACAAAACAAAACAAAACAAAACAAAAAAACATAACAATAAGAAATTACCTGCTAGTAGATTACACACTATCTTCTTGAAAATAGTTCCTCAAATCACAGTATCAAAGAACACAAGGTGGACATTCAAACAGGGAGACTGCAAACAGCTGTGTTCAATGTTCCAAAAACATTGATAAAGTCAGCTATTTAACACCCCCAAACACGCTGTTATATCCGTTAGAGCTCTTTTTCTTTTTTTTCCCTCTCTTTTTTACAACAAAATTTACACATCTTGGATTTTATTACTCCTTAGTGCTTATTACTTTCTTTGGGGGGGGGGAGAATACAGTCAAATATGGCAAAACAAAGCTGTCAGTCAATACCAAGGATAGACATAGCACATGATGTAGAACAGAGTACAAGTTTATCAACAATGGTTATCAACGTTGTCCCTTGTTTCCTTAAAAAGAATTGTCTATCTTGTTAGATATTATAAAGTTGGACAAAACAGTAGAGAACAAGACCAATAAAACTTAGGCATTGTAAACATTACAGGACTTCCAAAGGAGACAATAGTCAAACCAGAATGGGTATCTTAGTGAATCTTATTGTCTTCAAAGTAGTTGCCTATGTCTTCAAACTTGATACTATCATATAGAATGGAACAGAGTCTAATCAGTCAAAACAAGATCGTGGGAGTACTACAGGACTTCAAAACAAGTTAATAGGAAATCGAAAAGAGTTACTATTTATATATCCTAATTTTTTTGAATTTTTTCTTTAATTAAGACAAACATAAGAAATGACTAAATAATTTTTTTTGAAACAATAAGGGGGAGATTGAGATAAAACAGGACATAACAATATAACAATAGAGGTCACAGCATGACTGTTTCAACAACCTAGTACTTCACCACCTTATAACCTGACTTAATAGTAGTTACCATAGTGTCTTTTTCCTTGAAATATTTGGATAAAACTTCATATACTCTAGCTTCAAATATTTTCATATCAAGAAGCCCAGAATAAAGCCTTTCTAATTAATGAGTGAAAACTTTATAAGGCTTCAAGGCCACCTAATGGGGAATCATGATTACCACATATTTTTATATATTTGAATCATTATTTACATTAGGGAAACTATTCGGTATTCACACATGCGAGATTGATTTATTTCACTAATGAGTATGGTCTCAAGCTGCGCCCATTTATTGATAAATATCTCAATGTGATCCTTCTTTATAGCTGAGTAATACTCCATTGTATAGAAATACCACAACTTTTTTATCCATTCCTCAGTTGATGGGCACTTGGGTTGTTTCCAAGATCTGGCGATTACAAACTGTGCTGCTATAAACATAGGTGCACATATATCACTGTGGTATGATGCTTTCAGTTCTTCTGGGAATATGCCTAGAAGTGGAATAGCTGGAATAAATGGGATTTCCAGTCCCAACTTTTTGAGAAATCTCCAGACAGATCTCCACAAAGGCTGTACCAGTCTACACTCCCACCAGCAGTGCAGGAGAGTTCCTTTTTCCCCACAGCCTCTCCAGCATTTGTTGTCGGTTTTCTTGATCCTGGCCATTCTTTCAGGAGTGAGATGGTATCTCAGTGTGGTTTTAATTTGCATTTCTCTAATGACCAATGATGATGAGCATTTTTTCATGTATTTATTTGCCATTTGCATTTCTTCATCTGAGAATTGCATATTCATCTCAGATGCCCATTTTTGGATTGGATCTTTGAATTTCGGAGGTCTGAGTTTCTTTAATTCTTTATATGTTTTAGACAAGAGTCCCTTGTCTGAGAGAGAGTTCACTAAAATCTTTTCCCAGTTTGTGGGTTTTCTTTTCACTATGCTGGAGATTTCTTTTGACATGCAGAAACTTTGTAATAAGAAGTGGTCCCAGTTATTGATTCTGGGAAGTATTTCCCGTGCGGTTTGAGTCCTGTTCATGAATTCTTTACCTACTCCTATGTCTCCAAGGTTTCTACCTATTTTGTCTTCCAATAGATTTAGTGTTTCTGTTTTAATATTCAGATCCTTGACCCATTTAGATTTTAATTTAGTACATGGTGATAGACATGGGTCTAGCTTTAGTTTTCGGCAAATGGAGAGCCAGTTTTTCCAGCACCATTTATTAAAGAGACTGTCGTTCTTCCAGTGAACCTGCTTGGCTCCTTTATCAAAAATAAGGTGGCTGAGTGTGTTCGTAGTTGTGGTTGTATCTTCTAATCTATTCCACTGATCTTCAGCTCTGTTTTGATTCCAATACCATGTTGATTTTACTACTGTTGCTTTGTAGTATAACTTCAAGTCAGGGATTGTGATGCCTCCTGCTTTGTCTTTGCTGCTTAGAATTGCCTTTGCGATTCTAGGTCTCTTCTGGTTCCAGATGAAATTTAGGAGTGATTTCTCTAGATCTATAAGGTATGTTGATGGTATTTCTATTGGGATTGCATTGAATCTGTATAACAGTTTTGGGAGAATGGCCATTTTCACAATGTTTGTTCTTCCTGTCCATGAGCAAGGGATGTTTTTCCATTTTCTGAGATCATCTTCAATTTCTTTTTCAGGGTATTATAATTTTCCTTGGATAGGTCTTTCACTTCTTTCATAATAGTAATTCCTAAATATTTCATTTTTTTGCTTGCTAATGTGAATAGTCCACTTTCTCTTATTTCCCTCTCTGTGATTTTGTTGTTCGTGTATAGGAATGCTATTGAGTTCTGAGCACTGATTTTGTATCCAGCTACATTACTGAATTTATTTATTGTATCTAAGAGTCTTTTAATAGAGTTTAGGGGGTCTTCTATGTAGAGTATCATGTCATCTGCAAACAATGATAATTTAACTTCTTCTTTTCCTATCTTTACCCCTTTTATTTCTCTTTCTTGCCTAATTGCTCTGGCTAGTACTTCCAGTACTATATTAAATAGGAGTGGTGATAAAGGACATCCTTGTCTTGTACCCGATTTTAAAGTAAAGGCTTTCAATTTTTGGCCATTTATTATGATGCTGGCTGATGGTTTGTCATAAATGGCCTTTATTATATTGAGGTAAAGACCATTTATTCCAATTTTCTGTAAAGTTCTTATCATGAATAAATGTTGGACCTTATCGAAGGCTTTTTCTGCATCTATAGAGATGATCATGTGATTCTTATTTTTGGCTTTATTGATATGGTGGATTACATTTATTGATTTGCGTATGTTGAACCATCCTTGCATTCCTGGGATGAATCCCACTTGGTCATGGTGTATAATCTTCTTGATGATTCGCTGGATCCTATTTGCCAATATTTTATTGAGGATTTTTGCATCTGTGTTCATTAGGGAGATCGGTCTATAGTTCTCTTTTATAGTTGGGTCTTTCTCAGGTTTTGGTACTAGAGTAATATTTGCTTCCAGGAATGACTTAGGAAGGATTGCTTCCCTTTCAATTTCATTGAATAGTTTGAGGAGTGTCGGCATTAGGTCGTCTTTATATTTCTTGTAGAATTCTGCAGTGAATCCATCTGGGCCTGGGCTCTTCTTGGTGGGCAAGGACCCAATTACATTCTCAATTTCATTAGCAGAGATTGGGTTATTCAACAGTTTTATATCCTCTTGATCTAGCTTTGGTACTTCATATGCTTCTAAGAATCTGTCTATTTCTTCTGTGTTATCAAACTTTTGAGAGTAGAGGTTTTCGAAATAGGTGTTGATGATCCTCTGTATTTCTATTGGGTCTGTAGTGATTTCTCCTTTTTCATTTCTTATTGCATGAATTTGAGCTTTTTCTTTCCTTTTTTTAATAAGGTTGGCTAGGGGCTTATCGATTTTATTTATTCTTTCAAAGAACCAACTCTTTGATTCGTTGATTCTTTGGATTGTTTTCTTAGTCTCTATTGCATTGATTTCTGCTCTGATTCTTATAATTTCCTCTCTTCTTTTGGCTTTGGGCTTGACTTGCTCTTCTTTTTCTAGCTGTTTGAGGTGTAGCATCAAGTTATTTATTTGTTTTTGTTCTGTTTTCCTGATGTGGGAACTCAGTGCAATAAATTTTCCTCTCAGAACGGCTTTCATTGCATCCCACAGATTCCGGTAAGTTGTATCTGCATTTTCATTCTCTTTTAGGTATTGTTTAATTTCTTCTTTAATTTCTTCTGTGACCCACTGATTACTCAAGAGTGTGTTATTTAGTTTCCATGTGTTTGCGGAATTTTTGCAGTATCCTTTGTCATTAATTTCTAATTTCAGAGCGCTATGATCCGATAATATGCAAGGGATGATTTCAACTCTTTTGCATTTGCTTAAATATGTTCTGTGAGCTAATATATGGTCTATTTTAGAAAATGATCCATGTACTGCTGAGAAGAATGTGTATTCTGATGTTGTTGGATGGAACATTCTGTATATGTCTATCAAACCCATTTGTTCACAGGTGTGATTCAGTTCTGTTATTTCTTTGCTCATTTTCTGTCTGGTTGATCTGTCCCTTGGTGTCAGTGGTGTATTAAGGTCTCCTGTTACAATTGTGTTACTGATAATTTGAGTTTTCATTTCTGTTAATAATTGTTTTATATAACTGGGTGCTCTGGAGTTTGGTGCGTATATATTTAAGATAGTTATCTCTTCCTCTTGGAGTTTTCCCCTTACGAGTATGTAGTGACCTTCTTTGTCCTTTATGGTCATTGTTGTTTTAAAGTTCACGTTGTCTGCAAACAGAATGGCTACTCCTGCCTTTTTTTGGATTCCTGCTGCATGAAGAATTGTTCTCCATCCTTTGACTTTCAGTCTGTGAGTATCTTTCTGGATTAGATGGGTTTCCTGTAAACAGCATATGGTTGGATTTTGTTTCTTGATCCATTCTGCTAGTCTGTTTCTTTTGATTGGTGCATTGAGACAAGCATTGTTTTCTCATCTTTGACTTTCGGTTTATTAACCCTCTTTCAGGCTGAGTATATTTCCTATTCAGAGCATCTTGATGGATCCTATCTCCTGATTTACTCTGCCTGTGTTTCTTTTGGTTAGTGTATCAAGGACATCTATATTAGAGATTATAGCCCACCTTTTCTGACTCATCTCTGTTATTCTATTTTTCTGCTATTATTTGTCCACCTTTCTCCTTCATTCCACTGTCTGCCCTGTACATTGAGGCCTCTCTGCCACTGTTTTCTATCTCTCTCTAGAATGTCCTGCAGTATTTTTTGTAGGGTAGGATTGGTGGTCATGAACTCCCACAGTTCCTTCTTGTCATGGAAACATCTTGTTTCTCCATTAATTTTGAGAGACAGTTGTGGTTGGAGGGTTTCGTTTAGGGCTTGGACTGGGTTTCTTTCAGGGCTTGGACTACTTCACTTCAAGCTCTTTTTGATTTGATAGTTTGTGTTGAGAAGTCTGTCGTTATTTTGATGGATTTCCTTTATAGATAAATCAGTTTTTTTTTCTCTGATCACTTTTAATATTCTGTTCTTTTGGTGAATTTCTGGCATCTTGATTATTATATGTATGGGTGTAGATCTGTTTTGGTTGTAGTTGGCTGGAGTTCTGTATGCCTCATTTATCTGGATACCATTTCTTTTTCCTATGCTTGGGAAGTTTTCCTTAATTATTTCTATGAATAGCCTTTGTAATTCATTTGTGCTTACTCCTACGTCTTCACTCACATTTTTTATTCTTAAGTTATAGATCCTCTTGTCACCTTCTAGCCTTTGTATTGTTACTTCCTGGTTCCTTGTTATTTTTAAGAAGTCTTTTCTTTCACAATCACACATTACATATCTATCTTCAAATTTTGAAAGGCTAACTTTAGTTTCTTTTTTTATTTAAGGAAAGAAAGAAAAACAGAAAAAGGGTACAATTTATATAGAATTTCAGAAAAAATAATAGGAAATCACTAGTTAATAGATTACATATTGTTATCTTAGGAATAGTTGTTCAGGTTACAAAGTTAAAGCATATAAAGTGGACTTTCAAACAGTGAGCCTGGAAACAGTTTTGTTCAATGATCCAACAAAACTCAGTAATATGGTTATCTATCTTATACACTTAAATATGTATGCAGTTATATTCTTTAGAACACTTCTTTTCCTTTCTTTTATACAATGACAATTGCACATTTTGGGTTTTATTACTACCACAATTCTTATTACTTTTTTTGAAGAGAGTAAAACCAAATGTGACATAACAAAACAGAGTCAGTCAAATCAAAAGGATGGACATAATATATACTGTAAAAACAAAATACTAGGTGATCAACAATGGTTACCATATTGCCTCTTGCTATCTTAAAAAGAATTGCCTATATCATCAGTTATAATAAAATTGAACAAAACAGTAAAGAATAAAACCAAAACATTGGAGACATTACAGGACTTTAAAAGAAGATAATAGTCAACTGGAATGGACGTCATAATGAATCTTATTGTCTTTACAGTTGTTGCCTATACTTTCGAACTTGATACTATCAAGCAAAGCAGAATAGAGGAAAATCAGTCAAAGCAAGATGGTGAGGGCTATACAGGGTTTCAAATCAAGTTAATAGGAAATCAAAGTGGGTTACTATAATGTATCCTGCTTTTTTTTATTTTTCCCTTAATTAAAAAGATAAAAATAAAAAGTTAATAAATTTAAAAAAGGAGATTGAGATAAAAGAGGGCATAATAACAAAACAGCGCAGGTCAAAACATAACCATTTAAGCAAAATAGTGTTTCACCACAAGATATCCTGACATAAAAGTAGTTACCATAGTGTCTCTTTCCTTGAAATCTTTGAGTATAACTTCGTATACTGTGGCATCAAACATATCCAGAAAATGTAAAACCATTCAAGGGAATGACAGTATTACAGGAAATTTAGAACCAACAGTTAGAAAATGAACAATGGTTTCTGTGTAATCTCCTTGTCTATAAAATTTTTTGCTTATATTATCACATATAATAAAATACCATAAGATACAACCTGTTAAGACTGATGGAGACAGAAGAATAAAAGCTTGATGGGACTTCAAAGCAAGATGATACTAAATCAGCACTAGCTATTATGATGTCTTGTTTTCTCCAAAATAGCTATTCCTACCATCCAATCTTCTCTGCCTCATTTCTGTTGAGCTCTTTTTCTGTCATTTGTTGTCAGTTTGTCTTCTTCATTTCGCTTTCTGCTCCATTCATTGTGGCCTTTCTGCCACTGTTTCTGAAGTCTTGATATTTTCCTTTTTTAGAATATCCTGCAGTATTCTCTGTAGAGTTGAATTGGTGGTTGCAAATTTCCCTAGTTCCTCTTTATCCTGGAATCACCTTGTTTTTCCATCAATTTCTAGGGACAGTTGTGCAGGATATATCAATCTTGGCTGGAGGTTGTTATCTTTCAAAGCTTGAATTATTTCCCCCCACGCTCTTCATGATTTGATTGTTTGTGCCAAGAAGTCTGCTGTAATTCTGATGGGTGTTCCCTTGTAAGTGATCTGTTTCTTGTCTCTGATGGCTTTTAATATTCTGTTCTTATATTGGATTTCTGGAATTTTGATTATTATATGCCTGGTTGTAGCTCTGTTTGGGTTGTAGGTGGCTAGAGTCCTGTATGCCTCATACATTTGAGTCCCTTTACCTTTTGCTAAATTAGGGAAATTCTCTTCGATTATTTCTGTGAATAGCTTTTGTAGTCCATTTGTTTGTGTCCCTACTTCTTCTTTTACGTTCTTAATTCTTAAGTTATAGATCCTGTTATCATCTTCTAGCCTTTGTATTATTGCTGTTTGTTTTCTTGTTATTTTTAAGAAGTTTTTCATTTCATGCTCCCATATTACAAATCTGCCCTTCAGTTCAGATAATCTATTCTTAGTTTCTTTCAAGCTGTTATGCCAGTTTTCAATAGAGTTTTTGGTTTCCTCGTAATGTCACGTATTCTATGTTTTCGCTATTTTCTCCATCAAACAATTCTCCCCTGTTTTTCTGTTCTTCCACTCTACCATCTGTTTTTTCTTGGGCAGTGCTTAGCATTTCTCTAACTATTCTACTTATATCTTGCTTTATTTCATTAAATACTTCATTTTTAAAGTCGTCTATGAGGCTCTGGAGATACCGCTTTATGTCTATTGGTCCCGTGTCTGATAATGCATGTTTTCTGTCTTCCTTTGTGTTTCCCTTTCCTGGATCAGTGTTCTCAGGATTGGGGGGGACTAAGGACCTTTTCTTGTTGCTTCCTCTTCCCATATTTTTTGTTCCTTCCATACAAGTGAATGTAGGAGGCCCAATTTTTTTCTCTTGGTTGGTTACAGTTTGTTTGAATTGCACCGGCTAGGTGTTCCCACCCACTGCAGCGTACTATGGAGACAGACCTGGGCAGTGTCTGCTGGGCCCACCCCTCTAGGTCAATCTACCGAAGGCTTCACCGCTAGGGTACACCTCCAGGTGCTGGGACCTGGTTTGGGCTAGCCTACTGGGTCTTAATCAGCGGCGTCACAGAGGCCAGGCACTCCCCACCAATCCCGCTTGAGAGGGGAGTATGTGACTAATGTCACTGCAGCGCCCTGTTCCAGCAAGTGTGCCTGGTCCCAGTATGTCCTTTGCTGGAGCCTCCTACTCTATGAAAGGGTCCCTGTTGTGCTCACTCACCACAAGTTGAAGTAGGGCTCCCTGCTAGTCCCGCTTTCAACTCCGTTTGCAGATTCCTGCTCTCAGAGCTTTTGCACATCTCTCTCCCTGCCCTGCAGATTTGGACGCAGCAGCGACAGCAAGAAGTGATAATCACAGCTTCCAGTGGCGTGGGTTCTAGCTTCCGCGCTGAGATTTTATCTGTTCCTGTTATAGCACCAGGATTGGATTTCCAGTTGGTTTCTCTTAGCTTAGTTCCTTCCTGGGTTGGCAGGGTGTATCTCCTCTTGCTTAGGACTCCTCGTACCGCACCATTCCTGGGTTTTAAGCAGGCTATCTCAGAGAGCCTCTGTATCTGCTGCTATCTTTCCACCATGTTCTGATCTCTAGCTCCATATGAGTTCAAGATTTAGCTATTATAAATTATGCTGCTATAAACATAGGTGTGGCCATTTATGGTGGCACATGCCTATAATCCCAGCACTTGGGAGGCTGAGGTAGGACAATTACTGTGAGTTTGAGGCCATCCTGGGAAACACAGTGAGTTCAAGGCCAGCCTGAATTAGGATGGGCCTAACTTTAGTTTCTGTCAAGGCATTTTGCCAGCTTTCAATGGAGTTTTTAATTTCCTGGTAATCTCTTTGGATCTGTTTCATGTATTCTAGATTTTATTTGTATTTTTCATCAAAGGTTTCTCTCCTTTTTCTATGTTCCTCCACTCTTCCATCTGTGTCTTCTTGAGAGGTGTTTAACATTTCTTTTTTAATCTTTTTATGTCTTGCTTCACTTGAATTAGAATTTCAGTTTTAAATTCATCTATGAGATCACAGCAATATTTGTTTATTTCTGCTGATGCTGTGGCTGATATTGCATGATTGCTGCTCTCAATCTCTTCTGTATTTACCTCTCCTGGACTTATTTTCCCTGGGTCATTGGCTGGAGGCTTTTTCTTGTTTCTTTCTCTTGTCATGTTTCTGGTTTCTTCCAGACAGGTGTATGGTGAAAATCTCAGGACCTTTCCATATTGTTTACAGTTTTTCTAAAGCGTGCTGGGTGGGAGCTTGCTGACTTCTCCAGTTTACTGTTATCTGAGGTGCACGCAGGGGCGATGTGAGCTGGCCCCTCTCCTCTGAGCCAGTCAACCAGTGAGTGTGTTTAACACATTAGTCTGTGCTGTGCGGACATCACAGGTTTGGGACAGTTTTGTCCCTGGCTATTGGGTCCTGACCAGGGTGATGAGCTAGCCCACGTGGGTCCCACCAGTCCTCTTTGGGCCAGGGGCAGCTGACTGACTGCAGTTCAGGGTCAGGGCTGTCCTGCCCAACTCCAATATGTCCTCCAGCCGGTCACATCTGCCTCGGGACCCAATTTTCAGCACTCACTGCAAATTAATGCAGCTCTCCACCTTGACTCCACTGTACGCTGTGCCGTGTCCTCCCATCAAGGGCCCCAGACTCACCAACTCCCAGTTTCGGCAGCCACGGCTTCAGTGCAACCATGAATCGTCCAACTCTACAGTGTGCCCAGCACAGTGTGGGACCAGTCCCAATGAGCACATCTGGTT
This sequence comes from Cavia porcellus, assembly GCF_034190915.1. Classification (NCBI taxonomy): domain Eukaryota; kingdom Metazoa; phylum Chordata; class Mammalia; order Rodentia; family Caviidae; genus Cavia; species Cavia porcellus. The sequence goes on from NW_026947486.1 coordinate 19,437,856, forward strand.
CCAGCCTTTCATCCACATTTTTCCTTCCTTTATTTTTTTCTTTTTCCTCAGTTTCTTCCTGGGTCATGAGAATCCCTCTCCTTTCATCTAGTCTTCTCCATGGTGTTAAATTCTAGCATCTGTGTTGTTTTTCTCAGAGAAGCTCTCTATCCTGCTACCTATCAAGCTGCCATCTTCCTAGCTCCCTCAGATACTTTAATTTCTTCATTTCCTATGTTTATTCCTTTTATTTCTTTCTCTTGTCCAATTGGTCTGGCTAATGTTTCTAGAACCATATTTAATAGGAGTGGTGATAGTGGACATCCTTGTGTTGTTCATGATTTTAGAATGAAAGCTTTTAGTTTTTGACCATTTAGTATAATGTTGGCTATAGTTTTGTCATAGACGGTTTTTATCAGATTGAGATAAAGACACTCTATTCTGATTTTCTTTTGGGTGTTTCTCATGAGTGCATTTTGGGCTTTCTTAAATGCGTTTTCTGCATCTATGGAGATGATCCTAGTATTTTTGTCCTTGGTTCTGTTGATATAGTGTATTACACTTATTGATTTACATATATAAAAGAATCTCTGCATTCCGGGGATGAATCCTAGTTGGTCATGGTATTATAATCTTTTTGAGAATTTGCTGCATTCTGTTTGCCAGTTTCTTAATTGAGGATTTTTGCATCTCTGTTCATTAGGGAGATTGGCCTATAGTTCTGTTTTTTTTTTCTTGGTTGAGTCCTTCTCTGGTTTTGGTATCAGAGTAATACTTGCTTCCAAGATTTTCTTTATTGCTTCCCTTTCAATTTTATCAAGGAGTTTGAGGAGTAATGTTATTAGATCTTCTCTAAATTTCTTGTGGAATTCAGGAGTGAAGCCATCAGGACCTGGGATTTTCTTTGTTGGTAAGTTTTTATTATGTTTTCAATGTCATTAACTGATATTGGTTTATTTAGAATTTTTATATCTTCTTGTTCAGCTTTAGTGGTTTATATGTATCTTGGAAACTCCATTTTTTCTTTTTTTTATTATCGGTACCGGGGATCAAACTCACTACCGCCTATTTGCAAGGCAGGTGCTTATGCCGCTGAGCTAAATCCCCAGCCCCGGAAACTCCATTTTTTCTGTTTTCCATCTTCTTAGAATAAAGATTCTCAAAGTAAGTACCAGTGATCTTTTGGATTTCTGCAGTATCTGTTGTGATTTTACCCTTTTCATTCCTAATTGTATGAATTTGACTTTTATTTCTTTTTAAATAAGGTCAGCTAAGGTTTTGTCTGGTTTATTTAATCTTTCAAAGAATGAGCTCTTTGATTCATTGCTTCTCTATTGTTTTGTTTGTTTCAATTGCAGTAATTTCTACTGTGGTCCTTACATTTTCTTCCCTCATATGAGCTTTGGGCTTGACTTGTTCTTTTTTTTTTTTTTTTTTTTCTCGAAGTCTGAGGCTCAGCATTAATTTGAGCTCATTCTTTTTATCTGATAAGAGAATTCACCACTATAAATTTCACTCTTAGGACCACTTTTATTGTATTCCATAAGTTTCAGTATGTTGTATCAGAAATAGCACTTAATTGTAGATACTATTTAATTTCTCCTTTAATTTCATCTGTGACCCATTGATTGTTCAGGAGGATGTTATTCAATTTCCATGTCTTTATAGAATTTTTGTGATTTCATTAACCATTGATTTCTAATTTCATTGAACTTGATCTTCTATCAGTCTATTTCTTTTGATTGATAAATTGAGACCATTTACATTGATGGTTATAACTAATAAGTATTACCTGATACTTGTCATATTATTTTTTGAGTCTGTGATGCTATTTTCTCTTGAACCTCTTTCTTTCCATACTTTTCTGTTTGTTAAGTTATTTTGATTTATATTATAGTTGTTATGAAACATATGTAGTAGAGATGTTTAATTTTGTTTAATTCTTCTGAATATTTGCTAATTATTTATTTTGTTTTGTGTACTGAGTACTTAATTTGGACTCAAGTTAGAAACATTCTCCAGTATGGTATGCATAGCCTCAAATTTCACTTCATTTAAGTGACCAAGCAGAGATCTTGGCAAAGTTAATTCACAAAATTTAGGCACCCTTTTCATTCCTAGATTCTCCCTTAGTTTTCCCACTGTAGTGATAACTGTAAAACACTCCGTTGATTTTCTCAAGTCAGTAAGACTCATGCTTTTTTCCACTGGAATTTTAGTTACCCTAAAGTGGCACCAACTGGGCTTTTTTCACAAGCTAAGGTCCATCTCTTTGTTCAGTGTCAACTTCCCTCTAGGAGAGATGCCTGATATTGACAGATCTTCAGATTTTTTATGAGGTATTGGGGGTGGAGTTCAGGGTTACTCTACCACTGAGCTACATGCCTAGCCTTTGAAAAAAAATTTTAATTTTTATTTTGAAATAGAGTTTCACTAATTTCCCTAGACTGGTCTTGAACTTGTGATCTTTGTCCCTCGGGAGCCTCCTGAGTAGTTGGCATTACGGGCATATGCCACTGTGCCCAGCTCGTTTGAAGATTATTTTTTATATTTTATTCAGTTTATAATTGTTTTATCTATATGAGGATTGGTCTGATAAAAGCAGTGTAATAATCATACTGAAACATTTTTGTTTTTTTTTTGGGGGGGTGACGTTGTTTGTTGTTTTGAGATAGGGTCTCACTATGTAGTACAGGCTGGCCTTAAACTCATAGCAATCTTCTTGCCTTGGCCTCTAAATGCTGAAATTACAAGTGTGTATCACCATGCCCAGCCTTGAAACTTATTTTTGTTAATTTTTTGTTTGTTTGTTCAGGCTGTCCTTGAACTCACAGCAGTCTTCCTGCTTCAGCCTGCTGAGTGCCAGGAATATAGTCATGTGCTACCATGCCCCACTATTTTTTGTTAGTTTTTATATATGTTTTGAAGTATGGGTTCAAGATTTGTTTTTCTCCAATACTTTTATCCATTTCTTCCAGCATAATTTGTTGAAAAGATTTTCTTGTTTTTTATTTTAAAGATAGTAAAATACAACAAAACAAGACAGAACAAAGCCAATCAAGACAATGCAGTGAAATTGGTACAGAACTTCAGAGCAGGATACCGGGATAACAGTCATAGCTGCCATAGTATATATTGTTGTCTTCACAATAGTTGTGCATTCAATCAGGTATAGCAAAATGAAACCAAAAACAGAACACTGTAAAACCTATTAAAACAGAATATTGAATAGAGCAAAAACAATCAGAACAAAGCAAAACAAAAGAGTATTGGACTTCAAATACAAGACAGAAGGAAATCAATCCCCCATATTTGCTATACTGCATACTGTCATCCTCCCAAGAAATTCTCAGATCACTGGCTCCAGGTCTGCATAATCAACCAAACAATACAAGCATTTAGTTACTTTATTCACCTTAGTTGCTATCAACTCAGGTGCACCTCAAATCCATTTGCCAAGGAGAGGGGCATGGGGTGGGGGGCTTGATGGGACATTTCATTCCCTGCAGTAGGCTTATGGAAGATGCTGACTTTTAGCTCCCTGGTGCACCTATGACTCAATGCTGCTTACCAGGAAGGCTGGCTTGTTGCTTTCCTGGTTGGTCCCCCAAGTCCCAGCATGGATGAAAAAAAAAAGACTTTTCCCCCCCTAGAATCACATTGGCACCTTTCTCAAAAGACAGTTGCCCATATAGATGTGGGTCTGTTTCTGGACACTGTTCTGTTTCAATTATATATTTGTCTAACCTTACATCAGTATCATACTGCCAGAATTTCTGTAGCTTTATAGTAAGTCTTAACATTGGGTAATATAAATCTTCTGTACTTTTTTTCTTGCTTTGGCTATGCTAGGTTCTTTATATAGCCATATAAGCTTTAACATTTCCTGTCAATTTTGACCAAAATAGAAAAGTTATTGATTGAACAAGCAGAAGACAAATTAGTAAGATGATAGAGAATTTGAATAACATTTAATCAACTTGATTTATATGTGATAGAACCCCATAGCCATCAGTAGCTAAATATAACAGTTTTTTTGAGACAAAGTTTCACTATGTTGCTCAGACTGGCCTTGAACTAAGTATGCATTCCGGGCTGGCCTCAAACTCATGGCAAGCCTCCTATCTCTGCCTCATGAGTGCCTGTGCTACAGATATGTGCCACTACACCCAGTCTATGCATTCTTTTTTTAGGGAAGGATGGAACAGACTCTTAGGTAGACTATATATTGAGATTATACATAGCATATTTTCTGACTAAAATTGAATTATAATAGAAATGTATGATAAAAAGACATTAAGAGACAATGGTCATATTTTTGAAACATAAATAAAAGCAACTGTAGTAGGAGCTATGTCAAGTTAAAAAAATGAGGATGAGTGAAATACAGGCTTCCCCTAGGAGTTGTAGAATATAAATTCCCCATAAAAATGGGTAACAAAATAGAAGGTCAAATTCCTTAAAAATTGTTTTAAAAATAAAAGATTGACTTAATGTCATATATAATGAATATCAGAGATTTATGATTACATATATGTCTTCTGTACAATATTATATATGTGTGCTTAATAGCTATATCATATGGCATATTATGATGAAAAATAATTGAAAATAACTTCGTATCGTCTCCCCATCCCCTAGTGTTTTTTGCGTTGCCTTGAACAGCATTGTGTTTTACAGGTACTAGTGTCATTTGAGGATGTGACTGTGGACTTCAGTAGGGAGGAGTGGCAGCAACTGGACTCTACTCAAAGATGCCTATACCATGATGTAATGCTGGAGAACTACAGCCACCTGCTCTCTGTGGGTAAGCACAGCCATCCCCCGAAACTATGAGTTTATTTAATTTAAATTATGTCCCACAAGTAAAATTTGTTACAGTCCTAACTCTCACTACTATAGAATGTGAACTTTTTTGGAATAGAATATAGAAGTGATCAAGCTACACTGAGGCCATTATGGTGAGTCCTAATCCAGTATAACTGATGTCCTTGTAAAAGGGGAAATCTGGACTCAGAAACACACAGAGAGAGAGAGGGAGAGAGAGGACAATGTGAAGACACACAGGAATAAGATGGCTTGGGATTTGATGATCCATCCAGAAACCAAGAAACTCCTGAAGCTCCCAGAAGACATGAAGGAGGCATGGGGTGGTTCCTTTCCTAATGCCTTCAGTGAGAGCACAGTTGCACTGACACCTTGACTTTGGACTTCTAGTATTCACATTTGTGAGGTGATAAATTTCAGTTGTTTCAAGACCCCTCCCCAGGTTTTTGGTACTTTGTTACATCAGCCCTAGAAAAACTAATACTTATTTTTTATACTTGGAAATAGGATACTTTTGTGACAAATAGCTAAAAATAGAGATGTAGCTTTGAAATTGGGTAATGGATAGAGGCTGGAAAACTTTTGAGGTGTTTCAATTAAAAGTCTAGATTTTTTAAACTAAAAAATTGTTTAGTATGTGTTTGCAGTACATGGAATTTACAGTCATTTTGGGAAATGGGTGCATTGTACATAGTACAGCTTGTTTTTCATTCAGTCCTCTTCCTCTTCCGTCCCTCTCCCTCTAATCGCTTCATCTTGATTTTTATCCTGTTGGTATTATTAATCTTAACTCATGTTATGGTATATATTATTTATATTCATTTACATTACTAGGTTCTTACAAATAGTTAATATTTATTCTACTTATTTCTCTCTACCTTCCTCTTCACTCTTTGCCTTTGGACCACTTCCCTCTTGCAAGAGATTAATTCCCTGGCCCCTTCTAACCATGCTTTTTTTTTTTTTTTTTTGAGACATTTTTGCTGTGTAGTTTAGGCTGGCCTTGAACTCACTATATAGCCAAGGCTGGCCTCAAACTCATTGCAATTCTCCTGCCTTAGCCTCCCGAGTGCTGGGATTACCGGAGTGCACCACCACACCTGGCCTATCCATCCTTTATTATTCTCTTTGTGCTTTGCCTCACTCAAATAAGAGATAATACTATATGGTAGTTAAGCTTGTATGTCTGGCTTATTTTGCTCAATATGATATTTTCCAGATATATCCATTTTTCTATAGATGTCTAATATGTGTCATTCTTTATAGCTGTATACTATTCCATTATATACAGATACATTTTCGTTATTCGCTCTTCTATCGATGGATGTACAGGCTGCCTCTGGGATTTAGCTATTACAAATTGTGCTACATAAACATTGATATTCATGTATCTCTGTAGTATGAGGACTTAAACTCTTTGGGGAAGATAGCAAGGGGATAGCTGGATTGTATAGAATTTCTAATTTCAGTTCTTTGAGAAATCCCTATACTAGTTGACATTCCTAGCAACAATGGAGGAGGGTTCCTTTTTCACTACAGCCACACCAGCATTTGTTATTTTGATTTTCTAATTGTTATTCTTTCGGGAGTAAGATGGAACCTTAGTGTTGTTTTAATTTCTGTTTCTATAATGGGCACAGATGTTAAGGATTTTTCACTTTTGTTGAGCATTTGTATTTCTTCCTCTGTGAAGTGTCTGTTCATTTCTCTAGCCTATTCCTTCACTAGGTCTTTAATTTCACGTGTTTTAGTTTTTTAAAATTTTATATATGCTAAATATTAGTCCTCTGTCTGAGGAGTAGGGGACAAAATGTTTTTCCTATTTTGTAGATTGTCTCTTTACTCTACTTATGGATTCATTTGCTGTAAAGAAGCTTTTTAGTCTGATATAATCTCATTTGTTGATTCTTACCATTATTTCTTACAAAAGTATAGATTTTTTAGAAAATGAATTTCCTTGAAGAGACTATTGGTAGTACTATGTTAAAGGTGTTTTAGGTTAGACCTAAGAAGGAAGTGGGTAACAAGTTAAGGCAAACTTGAGGAAAGGCAATCTTTGTTGTAAAGTGGCAGAGATCTTGGAAGATTTATGTTTTCTTGGATGAAAAGGGAACTTAGAAGTGATGAACTTTAGTATTTAAATGAAATTTCTAAAGAAAGTATAGAAAGCGTAGCCTGGGGGCTGGGAATTTAGCTCAGTGGCATAAGCACCTGCCTTGTAAGCGTGTGGTTGTGAGTTCAATCCCTGGTACCGGTAAAAATACAAAAAAAAAAAAAAAAAAAAAAAAAAAAGCATAGCCTGGTTTCTCCTTGCTACTTATAGTAAGATATGAGATAAAAAAAAGATAAAATCAAAAAAGGATTTTTTAGGAAAAAGATAACAACTTAAAGATTCTGAAAATTCTCAGCCTAACCACATTACAAAATTTGAGAAAATATACCTGGAAAGAACACAAATGTTATGGCTGAAAAACCAGTTTCTAAAGAGTGTGATCAGTAGGTTCACTCAACCATGTCAGTAGAAATTCTGCATTCTTACAGAAACAGCCTAGATATCAACAGATGAATGGATGAAGAAATGTGGTATGTATGTGCACTGAAATATTATTTGGCTATGAAGAAAAATAAAATCATGCCATTTGCAGGAAAATGAATGGAAGTAAAGACTATCATGTTAAGTGAAATAAGCCAGACTCATACAGTTAATTTGTGCATGGTTTCCTTACATGAAAAATCTAATGAGTAAGTAAATAAAATAAAATAGAGGTGACAGAAACTAGGAAGTAGACTTTTGGACACAGGGATCAGAGGGAGGGGAGGAAATAGAACAGGTAAAGTTGTGTTAAATGCATGTACCAATTTATCAAAACCAACCTTATCATTCTGTATTACCAACATACACTAATACATAAATTAACAAACAAGAAATTCCACTGCTTGAGCTAAAGGGGACAAAGATGGTAGAAAATCAAGGAAAACTTGTCAGACTTCTGGGATTGTCCAGGCAGGAAATGGGGACCAGGCAGTAAAGCTGTTTGGATGTCAACATGTGTTATCCTTCACAAAAGGAAATAAATTCAACAGTGGTTCAGAAACCATCAGGACTGCAACTGCCATGACAGACCCTAGGTGTACAGGCTATGGAGATGTGAGGGCACCAGATCATTGGTATCACAGGGTAGGGTCAGCTACTTGCTTCCAGGGCTGAGGGAGCAGAGCCACTACCCATGGTCAAGGGTTGCCAAGTCTCATCTGAGGTCATACAACTCTTAACAATTTCACATGCTCTTGAACTCTTTCTTTAATGTTCTCTCCAGTTTTCCATTATGGTACTTGGCAAATACTGATTTTTGTGCTAGGTTTCAGTTTCTAGATGGAATTTACCATATACTTTGGACTACATTCTTAGGCAACATGTCTTAGTTACATTTCACTCCTCGCTGAGACAAAATACTTGACGCCCAAAATTAGGAAAGGAAAGGTTTATTTCTTACAGTTCTTGGGGGTTTCATTCCATAATCAGCTGACTGCAAGGTAGGATGGCATGGCAGGGAGTCCTTTATGGCCTCTGCAAACAGCAAAAGTGAATCAAAAGCATGAGAGGAAGACTCACCTTCTGCTCCACCCCTGGGCTGGTGAAACACTCACAATACCAATCTGAACGCTAGATGACAACGAACCCATCATAAATGCTAGATTCAGTCGCTCCATGACTGAATGAGGCTTTGGTGGGGGACATTTAAATAAACTACAACACAACACGAGCCCAATAATATCCAAGCCTAGTGCTCCAGAGGCTGCTACTGTACTCACACCATCCACAGGCCGAGCCTCAGTCAGAGGCGTTTGGGTCCTCTGTGAGCAATACTGGGGAATGGTTCTTCGGTATACCACATTTCCAGCATGCCACTGTGGAGCAGGAATTCTATACTGGGGCTTTTCTGTGTTCATTTGCCATTACTGATGGAATCTTTGCTAAATTTCTTCTCCACTAACTAATATGCTTAAATTAAATTGGTGAGTAAACTTAGGCCCAAAGCAAACAAAAAAAAGGTGTTTCTCAAAATGACAGTAGCTAGCCAGGATGTTGGCACATTCCTATAAGTGAGAGGCTGAGACAGAAGGATTACAAGTTAGAGCCCAATGTGGGCACTTTAGTTACTTAACAAGACACTCTCTCAAAAATAGTGGGAATATATCTCATTGTGAAGGCCCTGGTTATAGCCCAGTACCATGCATTTTAAAAAAAGTTGTTATCCACAGATGATGGCAGGCTTTACTACACAGTCCTAAGGCTTTGTGAAGTAATTTACCTGTAGGGGACCTACTAAAGGGTTGAAACAGCATTTCCATCTGTCACTGGTACATCAAGTACTATTGGATCTGCTGGATCATATGACTCAAGTGGTACAGCAGGCTGATCCTGCTGCAGAGCCTTCTGTTATTGTGAACCCCATTTAAAACATGAAGCTTTTTGAATTACTTGGGAAATGGGCCAGAGCAGTGCACGCAAATTAAGTGTTGTTGCTGCCAAAGTCCCAAGAAGCCTCTTAGTGTGATATGTCTTTTTTACTTTTAGGAGGGGCCAGAAACAACAAGGTATTACTCAAAAACAACCCTACATCACTAAACCCCTAGAATTTTCCATGAAGTGGAAGGTCCTTAAGTTTTTGTCAGCTTTACTTTCCTTCCCGTATGTTTTTTACCAGTTTATTTCCCATACTCTGATATACAAATGTCTTGCCTATAAGTCATTGCTGCTTCTTGCTCACTAGGTTCAATAAGCTTAATGTTACAGTACATTGGATCAGCATATTTATCTTGTGGAAGGAACAGGTGGACAAGATCCCTGTGACGTATATTATGACACATGAGTGGAGGAGAGATGATGTACCTCTGAGATAAAACACTAAAGTTTTATTGCTGGCCTTGCCAAAAGAAAACTACTTCTAGTAGTCTTTACTGACAGATTTTACATACACAAAAGCATTTGACACATTAGTAGCTGTATATTGGGTACCAAGGAATATGTTTATTTTTTCAAGTCATGAAACTACAACTGGAAGAACAGCTACAATTTGCGTTACCACTTGGTTGAGTTTATGATTATCTGCTGTCATTCTCCAATTTCCACTTGCTTTCTGCGTAGGCCAGATAAGTAAGTTGAATGGGGACATGATGGAAATCCCCATCCGTGCATGCTTCATTTCTCTGATGGTAGCACTAAACTCTGCGATACGTCCTAGAATGTGGCATTACTTATGATTTACTATTTTCCTAGGTTCAGTAGTTCTAGTGGTGTTCCTTTGGTCTTTTCCACTATTCTAGCCCTAACTCTACAGCTCAGGAAACCAGTATAGCAATTCTGCTGTGGGGATTCCAGTTGTCACTTTTTAACTGTGGAAATAGCCACAGGATCGGCTCAGGGGCCCAAAAAGCCCACTGCGAGAGGGACTTAAATTGAAAGTCCATTAATACCTTCACTTCTACTTTAGCCCATACTCTGATTGGGGGAGTACAGTGGTGTTTTGGGTCTCCTAGAATTAGTGTCAGCTCAGAACAAGTGTCCAGTAATCCTCAAAATGTCTAATTATTTCTTTTTCTTCAGTGCATGTACTGATAAAAGGCTATATGTCTCTTTGGGGAAGACTTCAAGAAAGATTAATAAAATAAGCTTTTCTGTAGTATACATTGGACTGCCCTCACTGAAGATTGGCCTCCGTTTCATTCAAGGGGTTCTAGGTCTGTACACAGACTCAAGACTGAGAATCGATTAACCATAACTCTCTTTATGATTCAAGTTAGACTTTTGTTCACTTGGCCTAGAGCTCTTGTTGTACAGACCACCTAAGATTTAATAGACTGCTTATCTAATTCTTTTCTAGGGCATATCATTATCAATTAGGTAATACCATAGGTCTCTGTGAATCATACTATTCTGATTATTGCTTTGATTCTCCTGTCCACAGTCATAATGGCTTGCTTTTGCCTTGCCTTTGGCAATTAAAGTACATCCATTTGACCAATGCCATGCTGGGATCCATTGCATTTAGGTTCTCCTGTCGAATGGCAGCAGTTTACACTGTGATTTAACACAGCTCTTCAAGGATGCTGGGGCTGCTCTTAACAAAGCTGTCACAGTTGTGGCGATGTGTGTCCTTTGCATCCCAGAGTGGAAGAATGTCTTGCATGATAAATCTGCTCTAGCATTCTGATTTCCCTAAGCCTTTGAATACCTTTCTCTCCAATAGACTAAGGTATTTCAACTTTATTTAGTAAGGCCATCTTTTGGACCCTGCTTCACCCAAACAACTAAACTGTTAGAAACTATTCTAACCCCTAAAACAGTGGTATTAAATTTACAATCTCCACTTAGTGGGTCTATATCAATCAATCAAATGTGGTCCAGTGTTTCATTCTTCTTTTCACCATTATACTACTTGATTTTTTTTTTTTTGGTCGTATCAAGGATTGAGCACAGAGCCTTTGGACTGAGCTACATCTCCAGCCTTTTCCACATTTTTAAAATTTTGAGACAGGTTCTTGTTCAATCACTAAATTGCCAAGGCTGGAATCAGACTCTCAATCCTAGGGTGTTAGCCTCCCAAGGTGTTGAGATTACAGGCATGCATTACCATACTTGGCTTGCCACTATCCCACTCTTGATATACACTGCCACATGCATCCCCAGATCTCCGTATATGTTGGATAGATTATTCAGTTACTTTGGTGTACATACATCCTCTTAGGCCATTCTGTGTAGTTGGTCTTTTGGGGCCTGCTTGGATTCGACTCTAGTTATAGGTGCAGAAGAAAAGAAGGACGGTAGATGTAGGTTCTTGGGGGAATCAGCAGGGACTGACAAGGCAAGTACTTCAGGGTATGTGGTAGTTGGCTTTCTGTTACAATAATGGAATACATGAGGCAATTCAAAAAGAGAAAAAGTTTATTTTGGTTCATAATTCTAGAGGTTCTATTCTAAGAATGGCCTGATTGCTTTGGGCCTCTGATGAAGGCAATACATCTTGGTAGGAATTAGTGGCACAGAAAATTGCCACATGAGCCAGGAGAAACGAGAAAGAAGAGACCAGAACCCAAGTTCACCCCAAAGTTATACCCTCATTAGCCTAAAGACCTCCCACTAGACCCAATTCCTAAAGATTCTACCACCTCCTAAGATTATTGGAGGATCATGCCTTGGGGGGAAGTACAGCTAAACCACAGCAGGAGAGGTCATTGTAAGTTCCTCAGGCCATTCTTCTCAGTTGCTATTGTTTGAATAAAGGCACCAAAATTCATGTTGAAATTCATGTTGAAATTTAATTGTTGTGATACTAAAAGGGACCTTTAAGAGGTGGTCAGGTCACAAGGTTTTTGCCCTCATGATTGGACTGATGTCCTTATGAGAGTGGGTTAGTTATCACGTCAGTGGGTTTGTTATGAATTTGGCCTCTCTTACCATCTCATTTTGTGTCTTACACAGGTTCACTTGCTCTTTCACCCTGTTAGGATGCACTGTGAAGGCCCTCACCAGATGCTTGGGCCATGCTCATGGACTTTTCAAGCTCCAGAATTGCAAGCCAAAGAAATACCTGTTGCATATAAATTATCCAGTCTGTGCTGTTCTATTATGGGCAGTAACAAGTTGACTAACACAGGGGTGGAAGAGTGGCTTCTTTTGGTAAAGGAGATTAATAAGAATTAAAAGATTCAGGGGCTGGTGATTTAGCTCAGTGGTGTAAGTGCCTGTCTGGCAAGCGTGAAGTTATGTGTTTGATGCCTGCTACCTCCCCTCTGTACCCCAATAAAGAATTAAAAGGTTCAGTTTTTCATTTCAATGGTCAAGATCTTATACCTTCCCAATAAATGCCTCTACTTTAACAGCAGGAATCCTGTGAGGTTGGAAATTCAACTTGTTTTGTAATTTAACCACTTGCAGAATAAGACTGCATTTAGTTTTCATCCATCTCAGCTATGTAACTCTGGGAATTAACTAAGGATTTATTGCATGGAATCTGTAAACATTTTCATGTCATTTATTTGGAACATGAGATGGGAAATTGAATCTGTGAGCACATCCTTTTCTTCCTCACTTTATCTGGTGTAATTTGTAGTAACAGGACTATTTTATTGTGCAGAAATGTATAATATCAAATCCATCATTGCCCAGAATATTGTCCCTTTTTTGAAAAGGGTAAAACTAAACAGAACAAAATAGAACAAAGCAGATGAGAAGAAAACAATGTAAGTAACACAGATTTCAAAGCAAGACAACAGGTGATCTACAGTTGCTACCATAATGTCTCTTGTTTTCTTCTAAATGGTGGCTATATCTTCACACATAATGAATTCATACAAAACAAAATAGTACAAAACTGATCAGTACAGAGTAATATAGGCATTACAGGCCTTCAAAACCAGACAATAGGGAAATTAACAATGGCTGCCATACTTTCTTTTGTTCTCTTCAAAATAGCTGTCTATACCTTCATGTATGTTGAAATTAAACAATGCAAAACAGACTAAAACCACTCTGAACAAAGAATAGAAACATTACTGGATTTCATAGCGTGATGATATGGATTGAGCAGTGGATACCATAATGTCTGTTTTTCTTCAAAGTAGCTGTTCATTTTGTCACACATAATAGATTCGCATAAACTGTTTAGGAGATGTTCTAGGCATGTATAAGCCTCTACATGTATACCTATCCTTTCTGCGTTAGAGGGAAAAACAAAACAAACAAGAGTACTAGAAAAATAAGATACAAAAAGACAAATAAATTCCCCGAAGAATTGAAAGCATCGTATCACAGTGATATATGTGCAGCCATGTTTATAGCAACACAATTTTTAATAGCCAGATCTTGGAAACAACCTAAAAGCCCATCAACTGAGGAGTGGATGAAAAAAGATGTGGTATTTTTATACAGTGGAGTACTACTCAGCTATAAAGAATGATCACATTGAGATATTTACAAGTAAGTGGATGCAACGTGGGACCATATTCATAAATGAAATAAATCAAACTCACATGAGTAAATACCATATATATAATCTCCCTAGGGTAAGAAATGGTGAGAGTACATAAGAAACAAAATGCTCAGGAAATACAGTGAAAGGGTAAGAATCTGTTCAAAGTGGAAAATAATATCTCAGGGAAAAGGAGGAAAAAGAAAAAGGAGGGGAAAAGAAAAACATATTCAAATTTATACAAACACACAGGATAGCTAAGATGATTGTACAAATTCTATAATTTCGTAGAACAAAGCAGTTAATATTCGTAGGATTGGAACTATTTTGCATGTTCATGTCAGGTGACCTGAGGAACTCTTGAAGATCACTATGTAAAATATCAGCCCTAGTTCTTCCTACCACCGTGTTTTGAAAGCTTATATCATTATTGTTTTGGGCTCCTTAGAAGTATTTGATTAGGAGTATTCAATGTTGATATTTTGCTTATCTGTGTCACCACATCATGCCATGAATTGTGTTTGTTTTGACTACTAGAAATAGTTATTATTGCCTTTAAATCTAGTCAGATTGGAGGACTAATTTCAGAAATCCCAGAACTAATTCAGAAAAACCCATCCTGAAGATTCTGTTCCTCTAGAAATACTGAGTACCTGTTATGGTTTGTGTCTAGATGTCCTCCCAAAGCCTCTTGTGATCATAGGTGGGGCTTCTTGGAAGTGGCTGGATCTAGGATGTGTGATGCTGGATCAAGGATATGATCCTGGGATTGATTCATAGTGCAATGCTAGGATTAAGGCTGCCACATTCTAAGTGTGAATGCTGCTTGCCCTAATGCTGGGTAGTCTGGATAAAATAAAAGGTACAGAAAGAGGGTTGTTACTTGTTGCTTGCTGCCTTGCTGCCTGCCATGAGTTGTTTCTCCTGTGTGATGCATGCCACTCTGTCTTGGAGCCAGTCAAATATGAGCTGAAACCTCTACAAACTGTGAGCCAAATAAACCTTTTCTCCTTTAATTTTGGGTGTTGAGTATTTTATCTCAAGATACTGCTTAACTGTTCAATACTGCTTAACTGAGATAAGCAGTTAAGACAGTACCAAAATGTGTAAAAGCTTTCTCCAGAGAAATGGAACGAGTAGCTCTGTGAGGGAAGGGACTGGCAAGTTTAAAATTCATAAAACAGGACTGAAGGCTGTAGATTTAGGTAAGAAATGATATTGTAGACCTAATTCCAACATCTACAAGGCAGGCCAGTAGATTAAAAACTGAGGCAACGTTTCTATAGTGCAGTCTTGAGGCAGAATTTCTTCTGCTACTGTCTTATATCTAATCCTTTGCCCTCAAGAATCCAAACCTTCATTCCCATGTTAGAGAAAACAAGAACTAGAAAGTAGTTAAAGCTGAACACAAAATCTTTCAGAACTGTTACAGTAAAGAAAAAGAACCTCAATATTGAACTGGGCTTGGCTCCAAATACAGTAGTAAGAAATGGAGATTTATAGCTCAGGAGGAAGGAGTGGGACCAATGGATAGAAAATTACTAACATGAAACATCTAAGGTGAGAAAGTATTCTGGCTAAAGCAACCTAACAGGATCTTTACTGAGGACAGGATACAGTGTTCAAGGATCACCTGGGAGATTTGATTAGATATCAAGGATGATTAGATATTAAGGTTGGGAGATTCTGGCTAAACTGACTTAACAGGATTCTTGTTAAAATCAGATAATGAAAAGATAGACATGAAAGTACAAAAGTCAGGGCCTACTTAAGAAGTTAATTCAGAATAGTCTGACTAAAATTTGGTGAAGGAGAGATTTGTCATCCCAAAGGTCTGCCCTATTAGCAGTGCTACTTTGAGCTATAGTTTTTCATTGACTTTAATCACTGGGTATAAATTCACTAAGAGATCTCCTGTATTCCAGACATGCTCTTCCTTACCTCCACAGCCTCCACAGTGGCTATCCAAATCTCCATGTTATTTGGAATCAGTCAACTGAGTCATAACCATAACACTTTTCTTTTACCTATTGATTTCAAGTGGCCAGGTGACAGCCTTAACTTCCTGTTTATAGATTTATTGTATCTCTTGGTGGAAGCATTTCTTCCTTGGAGATTAAGACATATCAAACAGTAGAGCATATAGTCACAGGCACAGGAGAAAAACTTTTCCTACTTTATTACTAGGAGTAACAATAAGGGATGTGATTCCTGGCCTACAGCTGAGAGGAAGGACTGCCACTCCAGTTGGCTTAGAGGATAGACCATGAAGCCAATGAGTATTATTTATAAGCCTAACAACCTATAATGGAATTTGCTT
The DNA here is from genome assembly GCF_034190915.1 of Cavia porcellus. NCBI lineage: Eukaryota > Metazoa > Chordata > Mammalia > Rodentia > Caviidae > Cavia > Cavia porcellus. Next base: position 19,453,954 of record NW_026947486.1, read on the forward strand.
CACTGTTTTGAACTTACTTGAACCCATGATCCCTTTTTCCATTCCAATTTTTTTTTCCATTTTTGAATGCTAACATATATCCTATATCCTGTGTCACCATTCATTTGGAAGTTGGCTTTGTGAATTCAAATACGGACAGGAACTTTATCACAGGATAAATCATATCCCAAAGCTGACCCATAAGTGATTTGGATGGTTCAGTTTATGAGATTTAGAGTTAATGAGATCAAGATGAAATTTTTAATTTAAGAGTTAATGCTGGAATGATTAAGACTTCTGAGAATGTGGGGATGGGGTGACTATTTTGCACATGACAAGGACGTGAATTTTGGGGGGCTCTTCAGGTTTACATTATCACCTCTCAAAATATTATGTGGAAGTCATAAATCCCAACACTCAGAGAGTTACCTTCATTGAAAATAGTCTTTACAGTGATTGGCAAATTAAAGCCATTAGTGTCGACCCTAATCTAATATGACTGGTGTCCTTAAGGAGAAATTTGAGCACAGAGATGTGCAAGCAGGGAGAAAGCCATGTGAAGATGAAGGCAGAGTCCAGGGTCATTCTTCTACAAGCATATATAGAGGGAAGAAAGTGAGAAGACAGCCATGTCACTGGAGTAGTGTACTTAAAATTAAGGAACGCTAAGGTTTTCCAGAGAATATTGGAAGGAGAAGATGCAAGCAAGAGCTTTCTCCTAGATCCATCAGCAAAAGCATGACCCTAACTAGCAAGTTAATTTCAGACTCTAGCCTCTATAGACATGAGACAAAAATTTCTGTTACATTAAACACCATTGTTGATACTTTGTTACAGCAGCCCTAGACTGAGATGGAGCCTCTGTGAGGTATTTTATTTCTCAGCTGTTGAGACATCTGAAGTGTATGATGATGTCATCCTTGATGTATCTAATATTCTTCAGTCTTTTTTACCTCTGTTATTATTATTCTATTCCCAATGAAATGTGGTTTTCTGAAGAACATAAGGACAACAATTATCTGGATCCAATTCTCTATCATTGTCTGCTAACAGGGTTTGAAGTTCCCAAACCAGAGGTCATCTTCAAGTTAGAACATGGAGAAGAACCTTGGACGTGGGAGAAGGAAACCCCACATCATAGTTGTTCAGGTGAGTATGAATCAACCTGAAGAGAAATGCAGAAGTCATTTCTTCCCCAAGAAATGCCAATGCTTTTTTAAAAAAATTTATTTTCATTACTACATATTTATAGTACATAATGATTATATTCATTGTGGAGAGTTGGTGCATGAACATAACACATCTTTATTATTTTTATCTCCCCTTCCCTTTCCTCCACCCCTTTTTCAGCCAATGCTTTTAGAATGGTACCACTATTACTCTTCTTAAAGGTTCTAAATTTAGAAACTGCTTGAGGATAGATAGCTTTGTCTTCTTAGTTACCATTGTTCTCTCCCTTTGTTTTCATTACTCATACAAACTATCTTCTTTCCTAGGCTTTCCTGAATTGCCCCAATTCCTCTAAAACTCTGCATCCTATGGTAGGCTTCTCCACTATGTTCCTTACTTTCTTGGATATTCTTTCCTTCTATCACATTTTAATTCTATATTACTTAAACCACACCCACTATTTTATCTTTGTTTGTACATATTTGCCATGCATAATGATCACATTCATCATAGGGAATTTTCACCTATACATAATACATCGTAATTCTTCTTTTCCCATTTCCCTCCCCATTATTCAGTCTTCTTTCCCTTCCACTTACAAAGGATTGTTTGTAGTTTTTTAATTACATTCTCCTTATTTTAATCCCTTTTCCTTTCCTTCCTTCCCTTCTTATTATCCCCTCATTTCTTCCCTGTCTTAGTTACTTTTACTCCTTGCTGAGACAAAATACCTGAAGCCCAAGTTGGGAAAGGAAAGGTTTATTTCTTACAGTTTTTGGAGGTTTCAGTCCACACTAGGTTGGCTCCAAGGTAGGCGGGCATAGCTGGGCCGCAGTTCATGGCGGCCACAAAACAGCAAGCAGGAACCAGCAAAGAGCAAGACACACCTTCTTCCTGCCATTACATCACATCCTGGCTCCACTCCTTTGTGGGTGGAGCACTGACACCATCAATCCAAGCACTAGACAATGAACGAATAACAAATGCACAATTCAAACTCGTGAGGCCTGGGGGCCACAGACATAAACCATGACATTCCCCTTCTCTTTTTTTTGTTTGGTACCAGGGATTAAACTTAGAACCTTGTGCTTACCAGGCAAGCACTTGAGCCACTAAGCTAAATCCTCAGCCCTTTTCCCCTTCCCATTTGAACATGTTCTTCTTACTTCCAAGTATATATCCTCTAATTTGCTTCTTATTCACCATTTGACTATCTCACATAAGAGAAGCAATGCAATATTTAAACTTGTGTAACACTTAAATCAGTTCTTTATATATTCTGATCTATTTCACTTAAAATTTTGCGCTCGAGGTACATCCATTTCCCTAAAATTGACTCAAATGTATCATTCTTTATGGCACTTTACTACATCATATATAGAAACTCATTATTTATTCATTCATCTGTTGATAGGCATATGAGCTATTTCTAAGATTTAGCTATATTTGCTACTACAGACATAAATGTGCATATATCACTATTTGATGATTCTTTTAACTCAGGAAGATACCTAACAGGAGAACAGCTACGTCAAATCAAACCTCTAGTTTTAGATTTTTGAGGAGTCTCCATACTGATTTCCATAGTGGTTGTGCCCTTTTATACTCCCACAGCAATGAAGAAGGGTTCCTTTTTCCCTACAGCCTTGTCAGCATTTGTTAAGGGTTGATTTCTTTATAATAGCCATTCTATCTGGAATGAGATGCAATGTCAGTGTTGTTTTTATGTGTATTTATTGAATGACCAGTGATGTTGAATATTTTTTCATACATTTATTTGCAGTTTGTACTACTTCTTCTGAGAAGTGTGCAATTACCATTTTTGGACTGGGTCTTCGAGTTTTTTTCATTGCTCTACGTATTCTAGATATTAATCCTTTGTCTGAGGAGTAGCTGGCTAAAATTTTTTCCCACTCTATGGGTTGTCTCTGCATTGCTATGCAAAAGCTTTTTAATAAGATGAGATCCCACTTGTTGATTCTTTTTGATAAATCCTGTGTGATCAGGGTTTGTTCATAAAGTCTTTGCCTACACATATGACTCTCTGTTCTATCTTCCAACAGATTTAACATTTCTGTTTCAGTATTTAAATCTTTGATCCATTTTGATTTTCATTTACTGCATGACAATAAACATGAGTCAGCATGTAGAAAGCCAGTTTTTCCAGCACCATTTATTAAAGAGGCTATCTTTCTTCCAGGGAATGAGTTTCGCCCATTTGTCAAATATAAAGTGACTAAGTATGTCTGGAGTTATTATGTGTCTTCTGGTTTGTTCCACTGATCCTCAGGTCTGTGTTTTTGAGACTACCATGCTGAATTTACAATAGCTCTGTAGTAAAATTTCAAGTCAGGGTTTGTGATGCTGCCTGCCCTGCCTTTGTTGCCCAGAATTGTTTTTGCTATTCTAGGTTTCTACTGACTCCAAGTGAATTTTAGGACTGTTTTCTCTAGTTTTGAGATATATGTTAATGGTATTTTGATTGGAATTGAATTAATTTGTATAGAAATTGTGGGAGTATGGCCATTTTTACTATGTTTGGGTCTTCCTGCCCAAGAGCAAGGGATATCTTTCCATTTTCTGATATCCTTTTGATCTCCTTTTCCAGAGTACTGTAGTTTTTAATGTAGAGATGTTGTACTTCCTTTGTTAGATTGATTCCTAAGTATTCCATATTTTTGTGCTATTGTAAAAGGTGTTATTTCCCTAATTTCTCTTGTTAGTGAGGTTTTTTGTACACAACAATACTGTGGTGCTGACTTTGTGCTCAGCTATGCTACTGAATCTGGTTATTAAATCTAGAAGTCTTCTGGTAGAGTTTTTGGGATCTTCTGTGTAGAAGATAATTCCATAAATAATGATACTTTAATTTCTTTATTTCCTATGTTTATTCCTTTTATTTCTTTCTCTTGTCCAATTGGTCTGGCTAATGTTTCCAGAACTGTATTGAATATTAGTGGTGATAGTGGACATCCTTGTCTTGTTCCTGATTTTAGAGTAAAAGGTTTTAGTTTTTGACCATTTAGTATGATGTTAGCTATTGTTTTGTTATAGATGGCTTTATCAGATTGAGATAAAGATCATCTCTTCCAATTTTCTGTACAGTTTTTACCATGAATGGATGTTGGACTTTGTCAGAACCTTTATCCACATATATGAGATGATCATGTGATTTTTGTCTTTGTCTTTGTTGATATGGTGTATTACACTCATTGATTTGCATATATTGAGTCATCTATGCATCCCTGAGATGAATCCTATATAACCATGGTGTATAATATTTTTGAGAAATTGCTGCATTCTGTTTGTCAGTATCTTATTGAGGAGTTTTGCATCCATATTCATTAGGGAGACTGGCCTGTAGTTCTGTTTTTTGCTTGGGTCTTTCTCTGGTTTTTGTATCAGGGTAATACTTGCTTCAAGGAATGACTTTGGGAATAGTGATTCCCTTTCAATTTCATTAAAGAGTTTGAGAATAATAGTATTAGATCTCTAAATTTCTTGTAGAATTCAGCAGTTAATCCATTAGGACCTGGAGTTTTCTTCATTGGTGGGTTTTTATTACATTTTCAATGTCATTGACTGATATTGGTTTACTTAAAATTTTTATGTCTTCTTGATATCAGTGGTATGTAGTTCATATGTATCTAGGAATCTGTCAATTTCTTCTTTGTTTTCCATATTATGAGAATAAACATTCTCAAAGTAGAGATTGGATTTGATGATCCTCTGGATTTTTTTTCCCTAAGACTGGGTTTCACAACCATTCAACCTGGCCTTGTATCCCAGGCTGGCCTCCAGCTCACAGCAATCTTCCTGCCTCAATCTCCTGAATGCTGGGATTACAGGCGTGGTTGATTGTCTGGATTTCTGCAGTATCTCTTGTGATTTCATCCTTTTCATTCCTAATTGTATGAATTTGACTTTTATTTTCCTTTTTTGCTAAGGTTGGTTAAAGGTTTGTCTGGTTTATTTAATCTTTCAAGAAATGAACTCTTCAGTTCATTGATTCATTGTATTGTTTTCTTAGTTTCAATTGCAGTAACTTCTACTGTGATCCTTATAATTTCTTCCTTCTTACAAGCTTTAGGCTTGACTTGATCTTCTTTTTTAGAAGTTTAAGATTTAATATTAGCTTGTTTGTTTGAGCTCATTCTGGTTTCCTAATATGAGAATCCACCACTATAAATTTCACTCTTAGGATTGTTTCATTGTATCCCGTAAGTTACAGTTTATTGTATCAGGATTATCATTTAGTTGTAGATACTGTGTAATTTCTTCCTTTATTTCATCTATGACCCTTCCAGTAGGGCGTTTTTCAATTTCCATGTATTTATAATTTTGTGGTTCCGTTTGTCATTGAGTTCCAGTTTTCAATTTCATTACACTGTGTTCAGATAATATGCGTGAGATAATTTCAAATCCTTTGCAAAAACTTAAGCATGTTCTGTGGGCTAGTATGTGATCTATTTTTGAGAATGTCCTCAGTTGTCCCACAACTGAGAAGAATTTGCATTCTGATGTTGTGGAGTGGAACATTCTATAGACATCTACTAAGTTCATGTTTTCACAAGTCTGTTTCAGTTCTGATATTGCTTTGTTGATTTTTATTGTCTAGTTGATCTATTTGTCACAGTGGAATGTTAAGGTCCTCCGTTACAATTGTGGTAGTTCTTGGTTGATTTTCATGTCCATTAATATTTGTTTTATATAGCTAGGTGCTCCTGTATTTGGTGCATATATATTTATGAGTATTATCTATTCCTCTTGGAGTTTTCCCTTAAGAATATAGTGACCTTCTGTATCTCTTTTGATCAGTCTTGACTTGATGTTCACACTGTCTGCAAATAGAATAGTTACTCCTGTGTTTTTTCAGGTTCCTGTTGCATAAAGTATTGTCTTACATCCTTTCACTTTCAGTCTATGAATTTCTTTTTGAGTGAAATGTGTTACTTGTACACAAAATTGTTGGATCTTGCTTCTTGATCCGTTTTACCAGTCTGTTTCTTTTGATTGGTAAATTGAGACCATTTACATTGTTGGTTATAAGTGATACATATTGCCTTATCCTTGTCATATTATTTTCTGCTGTTGTTTCTTTGTATTTCCCTTCTGTTTAATTTCTTGCCCTCCCTGGTGACTTCTTTCTGTTGGTGTTCTTGAATTGTGCACATCATTATCTCTTTCTAAAATATCTTCAGAACACTCTGTAGAGCTTATTTGGTGGTCATGAATTTTTTCAGTTTTCCTTTTCATGGAAATATCTTATTTCTCCATTAATTGTGAAAGATAATTTTAAAAAAATTTTTTTATTATTTTGAAGATAGTAAAATACAACAGAACAAGATGGAACAAGGCCAGTTGAGACAGTGTAGTGAAATTGGTACAAAACTTCACAGCAGATTACTGGGATAACAATATTAGGTACCATAGTGTATCTTGTTATCTTCACAATAGTTGTTTCAATCAGGCACAGAAAAACCAAACAAAATACAGAACATTGTAGAACTTACCAAAACAGAATATTGAATAGAGCAGTACCATTAATCAGAACAAAGCAAAACAATGATAAAAATATTTGCCTTCAAAGAGATGGTAGAGGGGCTGGGGATTTAGCTCAGCGGCATAAGCGCCTGCCTTGCAAGCAGGCAGTCGTGAGTTCGATCCTCGGTACCGGTAAAAAGGAAAAAGACAAAAAAAAAAAAGTTATTTCTATCAAAGAGATGGTAGAATGAGATCCCCTTTATTTGCTATATAAGTGATGCTTAGATCTCTGACTCCCTTTTGCTAATGGGGACTGGGAGGGAAATGGGATATTTCATTCTCAGCCCATGTACTGGTAGGCCCACAGCCGCTTACCTGGGAGGCAAGCTGGTTGCTTGGTTTCCCAGCGCCCTAAGTTCCAACATGGCACAGATCTCGGGAGATGATGGTGGTTCTGGCCCTGGGGCAGCGGCAGCTTGCCCTAGCCACAGCCACGTGCCAGGGAGGCGAGATGGTTGCTTGGTTTCCCAGCACCCTAAGTTCCAACATGGCACGGATCTCTGGAGATGCTAGTGATTCTCCCCATGAAAGATAGTTTTGCAGGATACATTGTAATGTAGAGATGGGAAGTTACTTTCTTTCATGATTTGGAATACTTCACTAGAAGCTGCCCTTAACGTATGGATTTGTGTTGAGAAGTTTGCTGTGATTCTGATGGGCTTTCCTTTTTAGGTGATTTGTTTCTTTTCTCTAAGAGCTTTTAATATTCTGTTCTTTTGCTGAATCTCTGGAATCTTGATTATTATATGCCTTAGTGTAGATTTATTTTGGTCAAGGCTAATTGGAGTTCTATATGTTTCACTCATTTGTATGTCAAATTTCTTTTCCATGCTTGGGAAGTTTTCTACCATTACTTCTTTGAACAGAATTTTTATGTTATTTATTCTGACTCCTGCTTTGTCATTGAGTCTGATCAACATTATTATGTTGTTCTTCTTTGTATCATCTTGCAGCTGTTGGATTTTTTTATGCTTCCTTGCTATCTTTAAGAAACCATTCTTTTCATGATTGCTAGCCACAATCCTGTCTTCTGGGTCTGATATTGTGTCTTCACTTTCATTTATGTAGTTTTTGAGACTTAAAATGAAATTTTTAATTTCCTGCATTTCTGTTTGAATCTGTTTCATGGATTTCATTCCTTTCCTGTGTTGGACATTGTGGTTTCCATCATTTTCCTATGGTCCTCCATTTTTTGAAATCTGTGTCTACTCCACTTTTGGTAAGTCCTTCATTATGGTCATCATCTCTTTTTTTACCTGGGAGATTATTTCTGATCTGACTTCCTCTATAATCCCATGCACCTGTTTGTGAACTTTTGCTGTTGTCATTTCAGATATTTCAAATGGGCTTCTCCTTCATTGTCTCCTGGTTTTGTGCTAGGTGGGCGGGAGGTCTGGGGTTGGATTTTGCTTCTTCATCTTTCCATTTGCTGTTTTTTTTTTCATTTGATTTTGTTTTCTGTATTAATGCTTGAAAATTCCTCATAGGAGATAGTTTTGTCACTAGTACCAAGACCTCCCTAGGAAATATCTGTTCTTTAGAGATGTGGTCTAGGTGTAGGAGGTTTTTGGTTTTTGTATGTGTCCGAAGATCCTACCTTCCCAATTTATTAAGGATGAAATGTTGCTGTTTGACTCAGCACCCTGTATTTTGGTATTGGATTCTAGTGATATTTGTGACCCCACACAATCAGTGTTTTTATAGAAGGAAGAACAACTGATTATAATAAGTATGACATCCTGGATAAACTAGTATAAATAGCATCAACAAGAGCATCAAACATAGCTTAGGAACTGTCACATTGTGGTAACTATTAATTTGGGCCCTTGAACTGTGGTGGGAAGATCTACAGTTATATAACAAAATCCAGTAGTAATCAGGAACTTGTATGCAAAGTTTCCCCTTAGTAGAATGCCTTTACCCTGTAGTGTGTAAATTTAAGATGGATAAAGAACAAAACAGATAGATAAATGAAAATAAATATATTAGAAACAATTCTAGAGAACAAAAGATAATCATACAAGCTATGGCAAACTAGAGCAAAGGCAAGATAGAAAGATTGCAGGAGTAAGCAAAGGATTATCAAAGTGAACCAGGAAGACTAGAGACAATGTTCACTCACATGAAAATATAAAATCAAGAGAGACAGTTGAGAAAAGGGAGAAAGAAAATAAATAGAACAAAAATAAAGATAACAACCTAACAAAACAAAGTAAAATGAAAGAAAGAAAAAAAAAAAGAAAGAAAGAAAATTCCTCTGATATCCACAGTTCTATGACAGCATCCAAATCAGAGAATGCAAAACTGCAGGCTGTAGTAGAATTAGTGCTTGGTACAAGGATGATCTTGGACTCTGAATGTGGAATACTAGGGCCAGGTTCTTCAGCCAGTAAATATCTGTATGTGCCTTGGCATCCTGCACACTCTTTATCCTTTTTGTCTCTCCCTCTCTCCTAGTTGCTGTGGTACTCTCAGATTGAGGCAGATCAAGACTGCTCCCAGTCCTATGTATATTTGGCTCCTCCTGGTCCTTCTACAGTTTCCCCTTTTTCATTTCCACTGGCATATCTGTTGCTTGTTGCAGGGCGTTATGGAGTAGGGTGCTAAGGGCTGACTTTCTCTTCCTGCCATGGTCACCCAAGGCTGGTTGGTCCCACTTTGATGCCCCCTCCTATGAGAGAAATGCCAACTATCGACTCTCTGCTGTTCTGTGATGCAAGGCTGCTTAAATCGCTCGTCTCTCAAGGCAGTGGTGGTGGGATGGGAAGGTGCTGTTTCCTCAACCACCACCATGTCCTCCACTGACTCCTTGCTTCTGCCCACTGCTTGTTGCATGGAGGAGTGGGATATGGTGCTGTGGGCTGACTCTGTTCCTGTTGCTTCCAGGGAGACAGCCCAGGGCTGCTTGGTCCCACTTTGATCTTGAGTAGAGTTCCAGTCTTCCCACTCACCAAAGCTTAGAACTGCTTAAATCCCCTATAGTTCCAGCCACTGGTCTCAGGGAAGGAGGAATAATGCTCTTTGTTCATTTCATGCCCCTGAAGTCACTTTGTTATCCCTAGACAGTCCAGTTAGCCGTAAACAACCCAAAACACCAACAACAAAAACAAACCCTGGTGGCTCATTGAGGAGGGAGCAGTTCACTTACTCGCTTTGTGTGTCAGTGGAATTTGCTGCCAAGCTGAAGCTTCCTTTGTTTGGAGGAAGTCAAATGAGGTAGAGGAGTTTATTTCCAAAGTCTATCCCATGTGGCTTGAGTTAGCTGCACTGTTTTAGTCTATCCATTTTTTTTCTTCTTTTAAACTTCCTAGTATGACAGTCCATTCTTCCCACTGCTGGGTGACCCACAGGCAGCCTTGTGAGCTGGGTCAGTCCTATATCCATGTTTGTTTGATCTACAAGTCTCTTATTTCAAATTTATTTTGGTAACAGGATGTATGTCTCTCCCTTCCTTCCAATTACCTGTGCTTTTAGTTCATCTACTATGAGTAGTTCCAATGTAGCTCCTCCTCTATTCAGCCATTTTGAGTCCTCTAAGAATGGATTTAATTAATATCACATTAATTTCCATGTGTTTGTATAGATTTTTACTGTTTCTTTTGCCATTTATATCCAATTTCACTGTACTAAGATGTGATAAAATGCATGGGATAATTTCAGTTCCTTTGCATTTACTTAATCATGATTTATGAGCAATTATGTGGTCTATACTGATAAAGTTACATGTGCCACTGAGAAAAATATGTATTCTGTTGTCATTGTGTGGAACATGGTAAATGTCTACTAAGTCCATTTGTTCAAAGTTTTGATTCAGCTCTGCTATTTCTCTGTTGATTTTTTTCTAGTTGGTCTATTTGTGACCATGGGCTATTGAGGTCCTCCATTACAATTCTAGTAGTATGTATCTGATTTTTCATCTCCATTAGCACTTGTTATAGTTGGGTGCACCAGTGTTTGGGGAATATATATTTGTGATTGTTATCTATTGCTCTTGGGTCATTCCCTTAACAAGTATATAGTGATCTTATCTCTTCTCATCAGTCTAGGCATGAAATTGATGTTGTCTGCCAGTAGTCTAGCTACCCCTGCATTTTTCTGAGTCCCTGTTGCATGTAATATTGTTTTCCATCCTTTGACTTTCCATCTATGCATCTCCTTTTGGGTTTAATGTTTTTCATGTATGCACCATAGTTGGATCTTGTTTCTTTTTTTTAAATTTTATTTTGAAAGTAGTAAAAATGCAACAGCACAAGACAGAACAAAGCCAATTGAGACAGAGTGAAATTGGTACAGGATTTCACAGTAGGATACTGGGATAGTAGTAATAGGTTCTATGGTATATCTCTTTAACTTCACAATAGTTGTCCAGTCAATTAGGTATAGAAAAATCAAACCAAAAATAGAACATTATAAAACCAATAGAGAATACTGAATAGAGCAAAAGAAACATATCAAAACAAGACAGTGAAAACAACCTTTGCCTTCAAACAAGGGATAGAAGGAAATCCCCCATATTTGCTATATTGCATATGGTTATCCTCCCAAGAGATGCTGAGACATCTATCTCCAGTAGCTATGGGGAGAAGGGGCGGGCAGGGGAAGGGTGCTTGATTTTCAGCCCATGTGGCAGTAGGCTCACAAGTAATGGTTCTCCTGCTGGCCCTCACTGGGGCGCTTACCAAGAGGGCAGGTGAATAAGCTGCTTGAATCCCACCATGTCCAGATCTCAGGATCACTGGTTCTTCTCCTGGCCCTCACCGTAGACACTTACCAAGAAGGCGGGTGAATAAGCTGCCTGAGTCCCATTGTGGCTGGGTCTCAAGAGTTCTGGTTCTCCTCCTAGCCCATACTGCAGGCTCTTACCAAGAGGGTGCGTGAATAAGCTGCCTGAGTCCCACCATGGCCAAATCTCGGGAGTTCTGGTTCTCCTCCTGGTCCATGCCAGAGGCGCTTACCAAGAGGGTGGTTGAATAAGCTGCCTGAGTTGCACGATGGCCAGATCTTGGGAGTTCTGGTTCTCCTCCTGGCCCTCACCACAGGTGCTTACCAAGAGGGCGGGTGAATAAGCTGCCTGAGTCCCACCATGGCCGAATCTCAGGAGTTCTGGTTTCCTCCTGGCCCTCGCCACAGGCACTTACCAAGAGGGCGGGTGAATAAGCTGCCTGAGTTACACAATGGCCGCATCTCGGGAGTTCTAGTTCTCCTCCTGGCCCATGCCGCAGGCGCTTACCAAGAGGGCAAGTGAATGAACTGCTTGAGTCCCACCATGGCCGGATCTCGGGAATTCTCTGGATCTGGTTTCTTGATTCACTCTGCCAGTCTGTTTCTTTTGATTGGTGAATTAAGACAATTCATGGTGCTTCCTCCCGAGAAAATGGCGGCGTGCTAGGGGATCGAGCGAAGAATCTCTCCAGAGAATTCAAACTCAAAGCTAAAAAAAAAAAAAAAAAAAAAGACAGCATGGAGAGGACCAGACAAATCCATAGCGATTCTTATCAACCAAGACAGTACAGCTGGAGGATTTAAAGTCGTGCTGAGACCGGAGGCTGCAAATCCCGCGCCCTTAAATCAACGAACAGACTCGTGGACCCAACACGAAAAGCTGAGTTGCTTTTGGGGACTGCGGAAACTGAGACCCAGATCGAGACTCCAGGCGGCAGCCAGTTCTGCACTGCTGTACCAGAGCAGATGTACAGAGCTCTGGCGTTTCGAATCTAAACGGTGCACAGAAATCTGACCAGTCAGCGCTGAGCCGCGAGGTGGGGAAAAGTGGACGGCTTGGTGTGTGGCGGTCCCGGAGCTGGGACTTGCACCGGACTCTGGTGAGTATAGAAAACCCCGCGGCAGCTGGGTTTGGCCAGAGAACAGCTGGCCCGCCACCACGGGGAAATCAATAACACAGAATCTGGTGCAGACATATTAGCCTGGCGGCTGAAACCGCAGCTTGGTGACATCACCAGGACCCCCTGTAGGGAGGGCTGGTGGAAGACATCTTGAGTCCTGGCAGAGTCTGATTGCTTGCTGGCTTCAGCTCCGCACGGAGAACTTAGTGGGAGCCATCTTGGTTTTGGGCAGATCTGCTTTTCTAGAGCTCCTATCACAGAGAGGTTTGGAAGAGAACGGCTGGGACCTGGGCAGAATCCTGTGCCATTACCCAGCTGCTTCTGATTCAGGGAGAACTGGCAGGAGCTGTTGGGGCTAGATCAGGCCTCTGCTTGGGGCCCAATGGGCGGATGCAGAATGGTCACAACTCAGTGACAACCAGAAAGTACAGCCTAATTTATGAACTAACTGACACAGAGGCTAGAGACTAGACTGTACCGCCCCTGCATCCCAGCCTACCCCAGATAACAGCAAATTGGGGAGGACAGCAAAAACTCAAGCCAGCACGCTTCTGAAAGGCCCTAAGCAATTCGGAGAGGGCCAGAGAACTCCAGGACAGTCTGAAAGAAACCAGAAACATGACAAGAGATAAAAATAAAAAAAAATCTCCAGCTGTTCAACAGGAGAAATTAAACCCAAGAGAACTAAACACTGAAGAGAACAAGCACAGTAACCATCCATTGCTCGACTCAGCATCAGCCGAAATTAAAAAGTATTTACATGATCTCATAGAGGAATTTAAAGATGTACTCCTGATCCAAGTGAGGCAAGATATAAAGAGATTAATTAAAGAAATGACAAGCCCTGCCCAAGAGAACACAGATGGAAGAACTGAGGAAATCAGAAAAGAAAGAGAAGCATCTGAAGAATTTAAGCATAACTTAGAATACATGAAACAGATCCAAAGAGAAAATCAGGAAACTAAAAACTCCATTGAATATTGGCAAAATGCCTTGACAGAAACTAAAGACAACCTTCTGAAACTTGAAGAGAGATTTAGGGCTTATGAACGTGAAAGAAAAAGCCTCTTAAAAATAACAAGGAACCAGAAAGAAGCAATTCTAAAACTGGAAGATGATAAAAAGATGCATAACCTAAGAATAAAGAATGTGAGTGAGGAAGCAGGAACATCCAAAAATGAAATACAAAAAATATTCACAGAGATATTAAAGCAAAATTTCCCATGTATAGCAAAAAGAAATGATATCCAGATAAAAGAAGCATACAGAACGCCAGCTACCTACAACCAAAACAGATCTACGCCTAGGCATATAATAATCGAGATCCCAGAAATCCACCAAAAAAACAGAATATTAAAAGCAGCCAGAGAAAAGATGCAGGTTACCTATAATGGGAAATCTATCAAAATAACGGCAGACTTATCAACACAAACTCTTAAGTCAAGAAGGGAGTGGGGAGAAATATTCCAAGTCCTGAAGGAAAAAAATATGCAACCTAAGTTCATATATCCATCAAAACTCTCTCTAAAAATTAATGAAGAAATAAGATACTTTCAAGACAAGGAGGAACTGTGGGAGTTCGTGGCCACCAATCCAACCCTACAGAGAGCGCTGAAGGACATTACAGAGAAAGAGAGGAAGAGATATCAGGATTACAGCTACAGTGGCAGAGAGGCCTCAGTGTACGGGGCAGACCATGGAATGAGGGAATAAGGTGGACAAATTATAGCAGAAAAGTGGAGTAGCAGACATGAGGCAGAGACGGTAAGCTAGTCTTTGGTAGAGACAGCTCTGAAACTATATTTAAAAAAAAAAGCAGAGGTCATTGCTAATGGTGTATAACGATTTAAAAGACACAGTAGTCCTAGTGCCATATTTAGATTGAATTAAATTTGTTCTGGTCTGTCCACTCATATCAGATTTGAGGACACAGACCTCTAGAACCAAAAATAGCAGGTTATACCATGGTAACCATCCTTACTTTCCTATTGACTTAAGCTGAAATCCTGTATTACTTACATTGTCTTACTATGACTGATCTTAATTGTATCTGAATCATAAGACTATTGGTTGGCCTTGACTGATCCTATTTGAAATCCGTATGCGTGTTAGAATCAACCCTAAAAGTAGAGGAAACTACTCTGAGCATGACAGGATGTAAAGGATATCCATACTGGTATGAATCAGTAACAGCTCTCAAATACTACAATGCAGTCAAAGATAAGTTTTTATAAAAATAGGTGATAGTATATTTAACTATAATAAGCCAGTGTTGTCGACAAATCTATTGAAAATAACAAGAGAAAACATAGTAGCTACGGAAGATCATTTATATTATAGTTTTGTAAGTCTTATCCATTGCATGTTTATCTAGGAAATTGTTTCGCTGTCTTGTTATGACTTGGTTTTCCCTATAATACAGAGAGGATAGGAACAAATACTCTGAGGAAGAGACCTGAAAAACCCGAGGCTTATTTTGTAGCATTATAATATAAATTCTAGCAATCTATTGCTTGCTGATTAAAATGACTCTGGACTGGTTTCTTCAGCTCAACTTCAGCATATGCAGAGATGGGGACGGCTATCACAAAGAGAATGAGAGATGCGATGGTAGTTGGAAATGTCTTCCCTAATTTGGAACTTGAGGACCCAAAGAGACTCCATCATCCTGTAATGATTTGATTAGTTCTATAATATGCAATAAGTATAGAAAGTGGGTGAAGTTAGGGACAACTATTTGTAAGAAGCTAGAGACAGTTGGATAAGGTAGATCTCCAGTGGACTTGCTTTGAAATCTGTGTTTCTTTAAATTGTTTTTTATTTTTTTTTAAATGTTCTGTTCTGTTTTGATATGGTTAACCTTATCCTCTTAGAGATGTAAAACAAATAGGTGGGACTGGTAATCATATTACGGAGCTTTTGTTCGGCCATAGAGCAGAATGGTTTGTAGGGTCACTTTTTTGAATGTCATTCTAAATACTTTAATTCTATAACCTAAACAGCCATTTCGAAGAAGACAATTTGTAACTTATCAACTGGCAATTTCTTACCTTTTGTTTGTCTGTAATTTAGTATTATTTTTCTACCCTTTTTTTCTTTAATCTCCATGTATTTTTTTTTTCGTTTCCTTTTCTTTAAATAAAAAAAAAAAAAGACAATTCACGGTGATAGCGGTGAATTCACGGTTATAAAGGATAGGCATTTAGCCAGATATGATGGCACATATCTGTAATCCTGACACTCAGGAAGCTGAGGCAGGAACATTTCCTTGAATTTGAGGCCAGCCTGTCCTACACAGTGAGTTGAAGACCAGCCTCAACTATATTATAAGACCCTTTTTCAAAAAACCTAAATAAATAGGGAAACTGGGGCTGCCCAAGGTGAGTTCCAGCACACGGGCTCTGGCCCTGGGGGAGTTTAAGATCATTGCTCCGGCAGGTTAAGGACCTGCCCAGCTTCCAGCCATGGCCATACTAGAGTGGGCTCTGCAGGTTTCCAGCCTGGGTAGGCCACGCCCAGTGACCTTCTATCAATCCTGGGAACTGGGGCTTCGAGACATGAGTTCCAGCACACCAGTGCACACCCAGAGAGAGTATAAGATCATCGCTCCAAGGGGTTAAGTGCCCACCCAGCTTCCAGCCACACTAAACTAGGCTTGGGAGGTTTCTAGGACTGGACTAGACCATGCCCAGTGACTTTCAATCAGGGGAGCTGAGGGCAAGTGAGCTGAGTTCCACAACATCAGTGGTATCCCAGAGAGAGCTTTGGACCATCACCCACAGTGGTTAGAGGGCCCGGCCAGCTTCTTGGAACACCAGAGGTGGCACAGGAGGTCCTGTGGGTCTGGCTGGACCATGCTCAGCAACCTCCATTCAGTCCCAGGAGCCAAGGGCTTAGGAGGCAATTTCTGACACGCCCAGGGGAAGCTTTGGAACATCACTTGAAACACGGAAATATAGAAAAATGACAAGACGAAAGACCAACATGCAACCTTAAACCTCCAGCCCTTCCCAAGAAAGCCTAGGAACCATGTACATAGAAGAAAATATATGAAATACACCTGAAATACCTGAAATAATAGCAACTGAAATAAAGAAGCAAATCTGGGAAACTTTAAGGGAATTCAAATTAAAATAATCTCCCAGGTATAAGAAGAAACGATAAAATAAATGAAAGAAATGCTAAGTACATCTAAAGAAGACACAGGTAAAAAATTAGAGGAACAAAGCAAAAAGAAAGAATCCATGAATGAACAATATAAGAAACAAACAGAATACATGAAACGGATTCAAAGAAATATACAAGAAATCAAAAATTCCATTGAAAGTTGTCAAAAACACATCAACAAAAGTGAAGATAGAATTTCAGACCTCAAAGAAAAGATTGCAGCTAGTGAACAGGAAAGGAAAGATCTCTTAAAAATAACAAGGAATTAGGAAATAACAATTCAACAGCTGCAAGGTGATGCAAAGAAAAACAACATAAGATTGATAGGGATAAATGAAAAAGAAGGGGACAACATAAAGGACGTCAAGAGGATATTTAGAGAAGTAATAGCTGAAAATTTCCCAAACATGAGAATGAAAACTGACCTATGGATTAGTGAAGCATGTAGAACTCCCAATAGTCATAACCAAAACAAAAATACACCCAGACATATACTAGTCACCATCCCAGAAATCTAACATAAGAACAGAATATTCAAATTTATTAGAGAGAAAAGACAAATCACCTATAAAGGGAAATCATCAGAATTACAGCAGACTTCCAAACACAAACAGTGAAGTCAAGAAGAGCATGGAGTGAAGTATTTCATATCCTAAAGGAAAACAACTTCCAACCTAGACTGATTGCCCTTCAAAATGGATGGAGAAATAAGATACTTCCATGACAAAGAACACCTCAAGAACTTCATGATCACCAAACCACCCCTGCAAAGAATATTGAAAGACATTCTAGATAGACATAGGAAAAAAACCACTAAGCAGGGCAGACGATTAAACAGAATGGAAAGGTAAAGATGCAACAGTAGCAAGATAACATGTCAATAATAAATCAGTATATAACAGTTTTATCCATTAATATAAGTGGACTCATTTCACCAATTAAAAGAAACAGATTGGCAGAATGGATCAAGAAACAACATCCAACTATATGCTCTCTACACGAAACCCATCTAACCCAAAGGGAAACTTATAGACTGAAAGTCAAACAATGATAAACAATACTTCATGCAACAGGAACCAAAAAAAAAAGGAGGGGTAGCTATTCTGTGTACAGACAATGTGAACTTCAAACCAAGAATGATCTGAAGAGATAAAGAAAGTCACTACATACTAGTTAGGGGAAAACTTCAACAGAAAGAGATAACAACCTTAAATATATATGCACAAATTCCATAGCAACTAGCTATACAAAGCAAGTATTAACAGAAATGAAAAATCAAATCAGCAATAGCGCAGTTATAACAGGAGACCTTAACACACCATTGACAGGAAGGGACAGATCAACCAGACAGAAAATCAGCAAAGAATAAACAGAACTGAATCACACCTGTGAACAAATGGACTTGATAGACATATACAGAGTGTTCCATCCAACAACATCAGAATATACATTCTTCTCAGCAGTACATGGTACATTCTCTAAAGTAGACCATATACTAGTCCACAGAACATATTTAAATAAATACAAAAACATCCCATGCATGTTATCAGATCACAGTGCCCTGAACCTCAAAATTAAAAATAAAAGAAACTGCAAAAAACCCACAAACACATGGAAATTGAATAAAACACTCTTGGGCAATCAGTGGGTCACAGGGGAAATTAACGAAGAAATTAAAATATACCTACAAGCAAACTAAAATACAAATACAGCTTACCAGAATATGTGGGATGCAATGAAAGTAGTCCTCAGAGGAAAATTCGCTGCACTGAGTTCGCGCATTGGGAAAACAGAACAAACACAAATAAACAACCTGATGCTATACCTCAAACACATAAAAAAAGAAGAGCAAATCAAGCCCAAAGCCAAAAGAAGAGAGGAAATTATAAAAATAAGGGCAGAAATTAATGCCAGAGACTAAAAAATAATCCAATGAATCAAAGAGTTGGTTCTTTGAAAGAATAAATAAAGTTGATAAGCCCCTAGCCAACCTTATTTTAAAAAGGAAAGAAGATGCTCAAATTCATGCAAAAAGGAATGAAAAAGATGAAATCACTACAGAATCTGTAGAAATACAGAAAATCATCATGTATTTCAAAAACCTCTATTCTCATAGCTTCGATAACAGAGGAAATGGAAAGATCCCTAGAAACATATGAAGTGCCAAAGCTGGATCAATAAGGTGTAAAACTGTGGAATAACCCAATTTCTATTAATGAAATTGAAAATGTAATTAAGTCCTTACCTACGAAGAAGAGCCCAGGCCCAGACAGATTCACTGCAGATTTCTACAAGAAATACAAAGAAGAATTAATGCGGACACTCCTCAAACTCTTTAATGAAATTTAAAGGGAAGCAATCCTTCCTAAGTCATTCCTGGAAGCAAATATTACTCTAGTACCAAAACCTGAGAAAGACCCAACTAAAAAAGAGAACTACAGGCCAATCTCCCTAATGAACACAGATGCAAAAATCCTCCATAAAATATTGTCAAACATGATGCAGCAAATCATCAATAATTTTATACACCATTACCAAGGGGGATCTATCCCAGGCATGCATGGATGGCTCAATATGTGTAAATCAATAAATGTAATCCACCAAGTAAGAATCACATGATCATTTCTATAGATGCAGAAAAAGCTTTTGATAAGGTCCAAAACTCATTCATGATAAGAACCCTACAGAGAATTGGAATAGAATGGTCTTTACCTCAATATGATAAAGGCCATCTATGACAGCCAACATCATATTAAATGGTCGCAAACTGAAGGCCTTTACCTTAAAATCATGCACAAGAAATGGATTTCCCTTATCACCATTCCTATTTAATATAGTACTGGAAATACTAGCCAGAGCAATTAGAGAAGAGAGAGAAAACAAAGGGGTAAAGATAGGAAAAGAGGAAGTTAAATTATCATTATTTGCAGATGACATGATACTCTACATAGAAGACCCCCAAAACTCCATTGAAAGACACCTAGATATAATAAATAAATATAATAAATAAATTCAGCAATGTAGACTTTGTATCCACAAAGTCAGTACTCAAAAATCAATAGCATTTCTATACACTAACAACAAAATTGAGAGAGAAATAAGAGAAGCCACACCCTTCACACTGGCATCCCAAAAATGAAATACTTAGGAATTAATCTCACGAAAGAAGTAAAAGTTCTGTACAGGGAAAATTGTAATACCCTGAAAAAGAAATTGAAGAGGATCTCAGAAAATGGAAAGACATTACTTTTTAATGGATAGGAAGAATAAATATTGTGAAAATGGCCATTCTCCCAAAACTTATACAGATTCAATGCAATCCCAATGAAAATACCATCAACATACCTCATAGTTTTAGAGAAAACACTCCTAAAATTCATCTGGAACCAGAAGAGATCTAGAATAGCAAAGGCAATTCTAAGAAGCAAAGGCAAGGCAGGAAGCATTACAATTCCTGACTTGAAGTTATACTACAAAGCTACTGTAATAACATTGACATGGTACTGGAATAAAAACAGAGCTGGAGATCAGTGGAGTAGATTAGAAGTTACAACCACAACTACAAACACACTCAACAACCTTATCTTTGATAAAGGGGCCAAACATGTCACTGGAAGAATGACAGTCTCTTTAATAAGTGGTGCTGGAAAAACTGGCTTTCCACATGCCAAAAACTAAAAATTGACCCATGCCTATCACCATGTACTACTCAAATCTAAATGAATCAACAATCTGAATATTAAAACAGAAACACTAAATATGTTGTAAGATAAATTAGGTAAAAATCTTGAAGACATAGGGGTAGGTAGAGAATTCATGAACAGGAATCAAACTGCATGGGAAATACTTCCCAGAATCAATAACTGGGATCACATCTTGTTAAAAAGTTTCAGTATGTCAGAAGATATCTCCAGCAAAGTGAAAAGAAAACCCACAAACTGAGAAAAAAATCTAAGTGAACTGTCCCTCACACAAAGAACTTCTGTCTAAAACATGTAAATAATTTTAAAAAATCAGACCCTTGAAATTCAAACACTCAATCCAAAAATGGGCATCTGAGATGAATACCCAGTTCTCAGTTGAAAAAATATAAATGGGAAATAAATACATTAAAAAATGTTCACCATCATTAGTCATTAGAGAAATCCAAATTAAAACAACACTGAGATTCCATCTCCAGAAAGAATGGCCAGGAACAAGAAAACTACCAACAACAAATGCTGGAGAGGCTGTGGGGAAAAAGGAACTCTCCTGCACTGTTGGTGGGAGTGTAGACTGGTGCAACCACTGTAGAGGTCAGTCTAGAGATTCCTCAAAAAGCTGGGATTGGAAGTCCCATTTGACCCAGGTATTTCACTTCTAGGCATATTCCCAGAAATGAGAACATCATACCACAGTGATATATGTGCACCCATATTTGCAGCAGCACAATTTGTAATAGACAGATCTTGGAAAAAACTAAGTGTCCATCAACTGAGGAATGGATAAAAAGCTGTGGTATTTTTATACAATGAGTACTACTCAGTTATAAAGAATGATCACATTGAGATATTTATAAATAAATGAACACAGCTTGAGACCATACTCATAAGTGAAATAAACTCACATGTTTAAATACCGAATAGTTTCCCTAGTATAAGAATTGGTTAGAATGCATAAGGTTTTATGGTAATCATGATTCCTTATTACATTGCTTTGAAGCCTTATAATGTTTTCATTCATTAGTTGGGATGCTTTTACTCTTGTTTTGTTTAATTTTTTAATCTGTGATGGTATGAACAGCTATTTTGAAGAAAACAAGACATTATGATAGCCATTGATGATTTAATATCATCTTGCTTTGAAGTCTTACCAGGCTTTTGTTCAGTTTCCTGTGGTTCTATCATGTTGTGTCTTATTGGATTTTACTATGTGTGAAAATATAAGCAAATTTTTATGGAAAATGAGATAATATAGTAGTCATTGTTCATTTTCTGTTATTTGCTTCTGAATGAGCTATAGTACTTTCATTCTCTTGAGTAGTTTTATACTATTTTGCTATGTTTGATACTATTGTATGTGAAGGTATGCTCAACTATTTCAAACAAAGAGACATTATGGTAGCTACTGTTAATATTGGGTTGTCTTGTGGTGAAATACTGTGTTGCTTACATTGTTTTGTTCTAATCTGCTTTTTTCTGTCCTCATTTGTCTTAATTTCTTTAAAATAAAATAAAACGAAAAACCTAAATAAACAAAAAACCTCAGAAGTATTGTCTTATCTTTATCATTGTATTAGGTTCTTATTGTTAATTCCCTTTCTTTTCCTTCTGTTTGGATGCTTGGCTCTCCTGCTGGCTCATTCTTCTGAGATTCTTGGAAGTGTTGTCTTCATTGTATCTTTATAGAATATCCATCAGAACTTTTTGTGTGCCAGTTTGTTTTTGTTTGTTTGTTTTTTTAATTAAGCAGTGCTTTATTTAAAGTGTTGGACTGTTGTAGCACTCTCTGAATTCACACAAAAATTAAAATAGGTACATTGTAAGAAGTTTTTAAAAAACAAGTGAAAATAAAGTTTGAGATTCAAAATGATGTAACACATACGTCACTGTCCTCTTCCATCTTATAGCACTTGGATCTAGGAGTATTATGTTTTTGTCATGTAACACAGTATAATCTTGTGAGCCACCCACCACCAAATCTATCCCCATAAAAACAGTTGTTAGCAGTTCTACAGAAGAGTGAGGTAGCTGAGGGTTCCTAAATGTTTTATCTATTTAAAATATAATAGTGTTACCAATTTTAAAACATATTCTCCCCCATTTTTGTGTGTGCACGAGTATACACACACATACACACGTACCCAGAGATTAAGTTCCCAAGGGTGTGCCGGTCACTCTGCCGTAGTGAAGCCTGCGTTTTAGCCACACTCTGAGGGTACACTTGTTCTCTGAGTGCAGGGGGATGTTACAACTAGCGGTATCTCGCTTGTACCTGGCTTCAGTGGGGGGTGGCATTTGGCAGACCATACAGAACCCTGGCCCAGGAGATCAGGGGACCAGGAGGGCAAGTCATTGCAGCCTAGGCAGTGAGAGTGGGTTGTGGTCTGAGGGTATCATCTACCAGCCATCTCTCTCGACTCAGCCTGTACCCAGAAACCCTAACATCACTAGGATACTTCTGAATTTGGCTCTTTGGTTGTGGGAGGCCAGCTCCAATCTTGGGGAACACTCACTCTACCTGGTGCTGTGAAAGCGACTGGGTGCAGACGCACATTGGGGATACTACCTCTCTTTTGAATCTGATTTCCAACATGCAACTTTTCCCTCTAGCCCAAGGGAGGTCCAAAGCACAGGGAAATAAAATAATTTATCTTTATTTTGGAAGCAATTGTTCAAAATGCGTAACTGATATATGCATGTTTAGATACAGTGTTTATAAAAAGTTGACTGTTAATGAAAACCAAGTTTACACTGGCTGAAAAAGCCTGGTTTGACTTTATGCCAAAAAATGACAGCACTACTTGTAGAAACACTGCCCCCTAGTGTTAAAATTATTTCATTAGTTTTATAAAGCTGACAGTTCCCGTTCTTAACAATTTAAAACGACACAAAAAGACCACGTTCTTATCATATGGTCTCTTAAATTTTAGTTTGATAGCAATTCAATAGAAATCATGCAATGAAATATCACTGAATTCACAGATTAACTCCGCTTATAGTAAAATGGCAGCCAACATTACCTATGTGCAGTTTAGTAGGACCTAAATTAAAAACAAAACCTAATAGACATCAGTATTTTATATCCTGCAAGGATACTGCAGAGACAATAAGACATGATTGCTTAACAACTTGGTAGTTACTGAATCAGTATTTCTCACTCAGTAATAATAATGAGACAACTTTTCATTAGATACTTTGGCACAGATAATCCAAAATCATAGATAATAAAATAAATTTATTTGGTTATGGAATATTATATTAAATAAAATGTGACTGCCTGCTATTCTGTAAATTACAACTTTAAACAAAATAATACACAGTGAATTAGAAACTCATCAAGCTTTCTCAATATGTGAAATTATTTCTTAATCTTTATTGTTACCATTAAACAAAACAGTATTTTGCATGAATCTGAAATTTCTGTATTATATGTGATCAATGCCATCCCTGAATTGTAAGAAATGAAGTATTTTACTTATTTCAAATTTCTCACTGGGCTATCAGATGCACAGAGGAATTAAATTAAACAAGACACCAAGCTATGGCAAATTCACAACACATACTACAATATTCTGGCTTATTAACTTTCACTTTACTAAACATCTTGATGTCTATAAATCTGTTTAACCTATCCCAGTACCTCAACAAAAATTTTAAATGATTTATGAAGAAAGAATATTAAAGTTATAAATAAAATTTAGGTAGCCTTAACAGTAAAACCTGAGAATTTTTTTTTGTGTGTCTTTTTCATTTTTATCGTGCTCGAACTCACGGGATCGAACTCACAACTGCCTGCTTGCAAGGTAGGCACTTATGCCGCTGAGCTAAATCCCCAGCCCCAATCTGAGAAATTTAAATCAGAAAATATATGTTCCAGTCTTATCACAAATTACATGACTTTAAACTTCACCTGTAGGAGGCTCAGTTTCTCAGCTAAGTATAAAGGACAACACCCAACCTATATATTTCATATAGTACAAAGGTAATCTTGGTAACTACCTAAGCAGAAATTATGGAATCATCAATGACTTGCCTAATCTTCCTCACCTCTCAATTCTATTATCTGTTGATTCCATCTCTCCAATAGTCTCTCTAATCCATCTACTCTCCATTTTATTTTCTACTGCTTTAAAGAGTAGAGACTTCATCCTTTTCTGAAATATTTTTACTGACTCCTATTTAATCTCTCTGCTTTGTCTCACAATATAAATTCATCATATTAGATAACAAGGAAATAAAAACACTCCTCTGCTTTTGATGCCTACCAATTGCCTGGAAAAGAAACTCCAGACTTTTGAAATGGCATTTGAGACTCTTACCAATCTATTTCTAACCTGTTTGTCCAGTCTTCATTCTGCCCACACTGTTCTGTGTCTAGGACATGGTGTAAATTTCCAGAGTTCCATTCTCTGGTTCATGATGTTCCTTCACTGTTATGGTTGTTCTTAATTTGTTAAAAATCTGTATATACTCTGGCCCGCGTGTCATTTTTGCTATAATACATTTTCTATCCTGCCTCTTGGGTAAAATTAACCCTTCTTCTTTCTGTACTGTCTATTGTTATTAAAATTAAACTTTAGTTGTAAGACTTGTTTTCTGCAGTGCATTGGACTCAAAGGAAAAAAGTCTTAGCCATTTTAGTTAATTTATGCATATCTGACAAATAAATGTTCAAAAAAATCTATTCCTGATTTATATAATAATGAGAACATTTTATAATCATCTTCATCTATAAATCATATATTTGTAGTCAATTATCATTAAATAAAAATCATTTGGATTTGGTAATAATAGTGAAAATATACCCTAAAAATGAATTGTCCATTGTAGTCCTCTAAGTCTTACACAAATCAATCAATTGTTCCCTTGCCATCAGTTTGGAAGGAGGATGAAAAGTTATATAAAAATCCAGTCAAGTATCTCAGTCTCTAATTGATATGAAGCCAATCTGTGTACCAAAGTTAAGACCATCTCACACGAAGGAGAAAAGATTTTCAGGATGGCAGGATGTACAGAGGTCGAGATCTTGGTTCTGGTCCTGAATATTCTGTGGTAGAATTCTTTCTTGTTCTAGAAGAATCCTAGCAGCTTTACGGAGGTCGATGTAGGGATCTGGTGAGTCAAACAGTCGTACACATGCAGGATGAAGATTATGAAATGCATCTGCTGATTCTTTGGGAAAAGTAAAACAGCAAGGTCCTACTGAAGGTCCCAATACAGCAATAATGTCTTCCAAACGACAGTCATATTCTGATATCATTGCCTTTACTGTTGCCATAGCAACACCTAACAAAGTACCTTTCCATCCAGAATGAGCAACTCCACATGCTTTTTTAACAGGATCTGCAAAAACTGTAGGTATACAGTCAGCACCAAGAGCTGCTATTGTGACTCCTTTCTGATTTGTGGTTATTCCATCATAAAATTCAGGCTCTTTTTTCCCCATAATCCAGACTTCATTGGCGTGATCAGTCTTTACTCGGTAAAATTTCTCTGCGTTAAATCCTGCAGTACTTGCCAACCTACGCAGGTTTTCTTGAACAACCATTTTGGGATCTCTCCGTTTGGAACTACTGAAGAGATTTAATGAGCTAAGAGTTGATATGTAAGATATCCCACCTGCTCTTGTAGTAAATCCATGTATGAAAATGTCTGGGATCAGAGAAGATGTAATAACAGTTAATTTTCCATTCAGGGATGGCAGACTTCTCAAATACATTTTTATTTCATCTTGGATTTTTCTAGTTCAGGAGCTGCGATCACTTCAGTGGACTGCTTCAAAGGGCCATCCTTTACCTGTAAATCTTCAAACTCAAAACTGTAAACCTCAGTAAAGTGTTGATCAATAAAAGCTTTCATTAGTGTTGTCCTGTGTACCGGTACAATCACCTTAATACTGCTCACATTTTTTTCATTAATTTTTTGCTTAACGGTGTACAAAGAGGCAGCCAGGCTTGGATTACTAACAATCTCAAAGTCATTCAAGAAGGCTGAAAATTCATTGCTTGTTTCCAGTTCACAATTATTATGTTCACTATCCCACTCGCAGCTCATGTTACTGCAACATATTATACACAGGAACTGAGCCTTGCCAGCATGGTGGTATTGGACTGTATTTAGTGTCTTCAGTAATGTCTGATGGCAGTTTTCCTGAGAGTCCAATTCCAGGCCAAACAGATCAATGAAAACTGCTTCTGCCATCTTCCACAGTTCTTCAAAGAATACTTCAGTGACAAACAAATAATTTCCAAACAAAAATAACCACAAGCAAGAATTCACTTCCTTCACTTTCGCAGAGTGCGTTGTACCATTTTGGGTCCCACTAAGTCCTTTAGTTTTTAGGTTAAGGGGGCAACTTGCTATTTACCTAAGTGGTTCTGAACCATTTTACCCCCGGGCTTGATCTTAATTTGTATTCTTTTACCTACAAAAGTCTCCAGGTTTTCCTTCATTATAGCTGGGTTGTTCTCCACTACACAAAAGTGCCGTCTTTCCAATCTTTCTGCAGCTCCTGGATGAGCTGCACCTATTTCTTTCTGGTTCCCTGCCACATAGAGCATTGCTTTCTCATATTTGACTTTCAGTCCATAAACCCTCTTTCAGGTTAATTATATTTCCTATACAGACCTTCTCGATGGCCTCTATCTCCTGATCTACTCTGCCTGTGTTTCTTTTTGTTAGTGTATCAAGGCCATCTATGTTAAGAGATTATAGCCAACGTTCTCTGCCTCATTTCTGCTATGTTATTTTTCTGACATTGGTTTTCTACTTTTCTCCTGCATTCCACTTCCTGCCCCATTCATTGAGACCTCTCTGCCACTGTTCCTGAAACCATGGTATTTTTCTCTATCTCTAGAATATCCTTCAGTATTTTTTATAGGGTCCGATATTGTATGTTTGCTTCCCTTGATCTGTTCTGTATTTACCTCTCCTGGACCCATTTTCTCTGGGTTGGTGGCTAGTGGCTTTTTTATTTCTTTCTCTTGTCATATTTCTGGTTTCTTCCCCCTCCTCTCCCAGCCAGTGAACTAGCAAGGGCCTTCACCACGTTAGTGTGTGCCATGCAGACAGAACCAGTTAGGGACAACTTCCAGGACAATTTCATTCTTGGCTATTAGGATAATGGCCAGGGGCATAATCCAGCCCAAGCATATTCCACCAATCTGCTCTGGGCAGGTGCCTGCCCACTGAAGTCACTGCTGTTCCTTGTTCAGGCCTATCCTGCCCAATTCCAATATGTTGTCCAGTCAGTCACCCCTTTCTCCCAGGAGGACCAAATTCTGAGCACTTGCTGCAGATTAGTGCAGGTCTCCACACCAGCTCTGTTCTTCGTTGGGCTTGCCAACCCCTGACTTCAGTGCAGTTGCAGCTCTAGTGAGAGCTCTGCAATTCTGATCCACTCCAATGATAGCACCATGACCGTGAATCTGACCAGCTCCAGTGAGAGTGCTGTGACCACAAGTTGGACCTGCCCTGGTCAGAGCACGTCTGGTTCCAGCCTTGAGTCCACATTTTTCTTTTCTTTCCTTTTTCCTTTCTGTTGTTTTTTTTTTCCCTTAGTTTCTTCCTGGGTTGTGAGAATCCTGCTCCCTTCATCCAGTATTCTCCATGGTCGTAAATTCTGGCATCTGAGCTGTTTCTGTCAGAGAGGTTCCCTACCTTGCTACTTTTCAATCTGCCATCTTCTCCAATCTCAAAAATCAGTAAATTTCTAGACATGTTTATGGTAAGTGAAGAGCCTTCGTAAGTAGTTTATATTGTCGAGACCCAAGATAAGCTGCAAACACACTCACTCACTGCAGGAATGAATCTCCTGAATTTCTATTTGAGTTTGTTTTATGGAATCCAGTTCATTGCAGTTCTCTTGTATGTTGGGCATTCATGGTTTTCATTTCTTACCTAAAACTCCTATATTTTTTATCTGCATCTACATAGATTAACCATTTCCTTCCCATTTCCTATGGTCTTCATCTCTTTAATTATCTGTGTATTTATTTATGTTTTGGCTTTGTTAACAGACTTACTTTTGTTACTTCTGCTGCTACTATTTCAGAAAGTTCAGCTGGGTGGCATTTGATTTTTTTTCCACCTCAGTGCCTTCCTTGGATCCGTTGAGTTTCTTGGGTTGCATCTTGCCTGCATGTTTTCTCATTTTCTTTTCTTTGCTTGTTTTCTGCATTTATGCTTGTAAATTGCTTATGAAAAGTAGCTTTATTATGAATCTCAAGACTTCTTTAGAAAATAACCATTTTTAGAGATGTCTTCTAGGTATAGCTGACTTTTGGTCTTTGAGTCTGTCTCAGGATCCTGCCTCTTCTGTTTATTAGGAATGAAAGGCTGCATCTTGTTTGATATAGCACCTAAATTTTTTGGTACTGAACCATAGTATTTGTTATAACCCCCAGACAGTCTGGATATTGGCAAAAAAGAAAGATTAATTGATCACAACAACTATGTCACCTTGGCTAAAGTTGTATAATCAGTAATAACAGTAGCGTCAAGCACAGACTGGAAAACAACAAACTTAGATAACTAATAATTTGTTACCTTTATAGGTTCAAGATTTATAGTTATATAATTAAATCTAAGACAAATCAAAAGATTATATACAGTAAATATCCACTTAATAGAATGGTTTTACCCTAAGTGGAGAAAATTTAAAAAGTACAAGAGGAAAAAATGGAGAAATAAAGGAAGTAAAGGTAATTATAAACAAAGCTTAAGGACATAAGATGATGGCCCAAGCCTCAGGAAACTGATGAAGAAGATGAAAAGGAAAGAAAGAAGGAAAAATTAAAAGAACAAAATAAAACAAAACAATGTTCACATACCACACACGCGCAAGAGCACACACACATACCAACTAACTGAAAGAAAAAAAAAACAGAAGCAGAGAGAAAAGCATTATCTGTGATATCAAGCCTATTGTTATCTTCTGGGGTTTACAGTTTTGTGATTGTGTCTAATTCAAGGTATAACTCCCCTTACTGGTCGACAACAGAGGGTATCAAAGCCCAGATCCATGCTGAGTAGTCACTAGCAAGTTAACAGTAGGATAAAAGCAGGTTTCCAGTTCTGGAACTTTAAAATCCACAGAAATTCAGGTTGTATCTGATCTTTGGTTATGGGAATGGGGTCTCAGTCACTTAATAGTCTGGATGTTTCTTGCTGGCTTGACACTTGCTTCCTGACCATAGACGTTTCCTTTGGCTGTCCCTCACCCTGTCCATGTGTATTTTTAATAGAGTGAGCCCTGAGATGAAGACATCCTGTGGCTACTCTGGGTCCTACGATCAGTTGGCCTTTCCCTAAAATGGTATCTGACCAACCACTCTCTCCACTGGATAGGGTAAACACTTGATCTGGAGTCACTCACTAGCTGTTGTAGCACACAGCATCCACTGCTCTATTTCACTGGTGTGTTTTTCCTAAAAGCTTCTGGAGTCACTTGCTTTCACAGTGTCTCTGTAGATTCAATCTTCCTTAACTCACTCACCAGCCACACACCAGGAGCCAGGGAAAAAGTGCAGATTGCCCCTTCCTCCCTCTCCATTGATGTCTGTCTCTTCAATTTCTCTATAGGCGCCAATTTTCCCTTCAGATCCTTCCTGGGTCCCAGGGACCCACGTCCCTCCTTCTTTTCTTCACCAAATTGCTGTTTTCCAATATCCAATTTCTGAATCTTAAGAGAGGCAGATTTGTTGCTGCTTATCACTCTATCATCTTTCCAGAATTTCCAGTACTTTATATAGTTTAGATATTAGTCCTCTGTCAATGGGATAGCTGACAAAATATTTTCTCATTTTGTAATTGTCTTCTCACTCTGTTTGTTGTTTCCTTTGCAGAAACTTTTAAATTGATATAATCCCATTTGATGATTCTTGATGTTATTTCTGGTGCAATTAGTGTTCTGTTCAGAAAGTCCTTGTCTTTGCCTGTGTCTTTAAGAGTATAACTCATTTTATTTTCTAACAAGTTAAGCATTTTTGTTTTAAAATTTAAGTCTTTGATCTATTTTCTTTTAATTTTATTACATGTTAATTGATGTGGGTCTAGAGTCAGTCTTCTGCATGTGCATTGCCAATTTTCCCAGCACCATTTGATAAAGAGGGTCTTTCCTCTAATATATGTTTTGGGCCCTTCTGTCAAAGATTAGATTGCTCAATTGCCTGAGGTTGTTTCTGCTTCCTATTTACTGTCCCGCTGTTCCATATATCTGTTTTTGTTCTAGTACCCTACTGTTTTTATTACTGTAGCTTTGTAACATAACTTAAAATCTAGGATTGTGATGCTCTTGCTGCCCAGGATTGTTTTAGCTATGCTAGTTCTATGTTCTGTTTCCATATGAATTTTAGAATTGGTTTTTCTAATTCTGTGAGGAATGCTATTAATATTTGATTGCAATGGTATTAAATTTATCTATCAGTTTTCAGAGCATAACTATTTTTACAATATTCATTCTACCTATCTAGGAACAAGGAATATCTTTCCATTTTTGGATATACTTTTGATCTCCTTTTTCTTCTTGCTTTTTTTTTGTTGTTGTTGTTGTCTTTTTGAGATGGGGTCTCGCTATGCAGTTTAGGCTGGCCTTGATCTCACTTTGTAGCCCAGACTGGTCTCGAACTCACAACGATCCTCCTGCCTCAGCCGCCTGAGTGCTGGGATTACAGGTGTGAGCACACAGCAAACAACTGTGACAGTGTCCAGCAGACTTGTGGAACTGCTGTGATTTATTTGCATCTATGAATGTTCATAATGCAACGTCTGTTTGTATATGTGAAAGTTTGCAACTAAAATGTTCATAAGTCAGGGACTTAGTATTTCTTAGAACAGTGCCTAGAATATTATAAGTATCATGTAAGAATTTGGCATGTAATAAGTGCTACATATATTTTTCATTCTTAGTGTTCACAATATATAACAGTTATATTTGTATCAGGAAATGGGCAAGTGTATATATAAGCATATCATGATTATTTTCTGTCATTTTACCCACAAATATATATATTCCATGTCA
Source organism: Cavia porcellus (assembly GCF_034190915.1). Classification (NCBI taxonomy): domain Eukaryota; kingdom Metazoa; phylum Chordata; class Mammalia; order Rodentia; family Caviidae; genus Cavia; species Cavia porcellus. Next base: position 19,485,378 of record NW_026947486.1, read on the forward strand.
TCATCATGAGATTTACTAATTTACATGTGTTCAATTTGGATTAGTTTATGTTTGCCTTTTAATTTGCTATTTATTCTTTATGTCAATTTCACTTTCTTTTTCCATTTAGGTTGGACATTTGGGATGAGGAACTCGGAAGCAAGATTTTCTGGAAAAACTACATTTCATAGGGAATTTGAGGGTGATGATACAAGGGACAATTCATTGTATTCCATTTTAGAAGAACTGAGCCCACATGCCGAGCAGATAAAAAAATGTCAACAAAAACAGGACAACTCTCTGAGTCGCGCTGCTTTTGTTAATAAGAAATTATTGAATACAGAATGGGATTATGACTCTACAGACATTGATAAATGCACTTATCCAAGCTCAAATCTTATTCCTTCACAGAAAAGACTCCATATATATGAATCATTTGGAAAGCATTTTAAGCATCATTTAGATTTACATATTCATAATAAAAACAATGCAGTGAAAAACTTTGACAAAAGTGTTAGCCATGGTCAAGGTTTTGCCCAGAGTTCTTCTTATACTTCCCATGAAAATGTGTACAGGGAAGCAAACTCCTGCAAGAGTGATCAGTGTGGAGAAGTCCTCAGCTTCAAACATGAACTCAGTCAAAATCTGAAATTTCCTGTCAGAGAAAAAGCAAACACATGTACTGAATTTGGGAAGATCTTGACTCAAAAGTCACACCTCTTTGCACCTCCAAGAATTCATCCTGTGGAAAAACCTCATGAGATTAACAAATGTGTAAATGTTTTAACACAGAAACCACTACTCAGTATATATCTACGAGTTCATAGAGAAGAAAAACTATATGTATGTACTAAATGTGGGAAGGCCTTCATTCAGAATTCAGAGTTATTGACTCATGAGAAAACTCATACTAGAGAGAAACCATATAAATGCAGTGAATGTGGAAAATCATTTTTCCAGCTGTCATCTCTACTTAGGCATCAAACAACTCATAATGGAGAAAAACTCTATGAATGCAGTGAATGTGGGAAAGCCTTCTCCTTGAACTCAGCTCTCAATATACATCAGAAAATCCATACTGGAGAGAGACATCACAAATGTAATGAGTGTGGGAAAGCCTTTACCCAAAAGTCAACACTCAGGATGCATCAGCGAATTCACACAGGAGAGAGATCCTATATATGTACTGAATGTGGGCAGGCCTTCATCCAAAAGGCACATCTGATTGCCCATCAAAGAATTCATACTGGAGAGAAGCCTTATGAATGCAGTGACTGTGGGAAATCTTTTCCTTCTAAGTCCCAACTCCAGATGCATAAGCGAATTCACACAGGGGAGAAACCCTATATATGCACTGAATGTGGGAAGGCCTTCACTAACAGGTCAAATCTCAATACTCACCAGAAGTCTCATACTGGAGAGAAGTCTTATATCTGTGCTGAATGTGGGAAGGCCTTCACCGACAGATCAAATTTCAATAAACACCAGACCATTCATACTGGAGAGAAACCCTATGTCTGTACAGATTGTGGCAGGGCCTTCATCCAGAAGTCAGAGTTAATTACACATCAGAGAATTCATACTACAGAGAAGCCTTACAAATGTCCTGACTGTGATAAATCCTTCTCTAAGAAACCACATCTCAAAGTACATCAGCGAATTCACACAGGAGAAAAGCCATATATATGTGCAGAGTGTGGGAAGGCCTTCACTGACAGGTCAAATTTCAATAAACACCAAACCATTCATACTGGAGATAAACCCTATAAATGCAGTGACTGTGGGAAGGGCTTCACCCAGAAATCAGTTCTTAGTATGCATCGTAATATTCATACATGAAAGAACCCTGTTTCTTAGAAATGAGAGAATTTTATCACAAAAGTCAAGTCTAAGTGTGTATTACACAATCTATCCAAGACAGATACTAGATGAATACAGTATATGAGAAGAAGCAATAATCAGGCTGTATTATCTGAGATGAGAACATTTATTTAGAAAAGACCCTCTTAATAATGCATTGAAGGAGACAGAATCTCCATATTTATACAGTCTCATAAAATATAGTAGAACTCATACTTGAAAAAAATGTCATTTTGATGCATTGAAATAGGCCTTTCTTTATGAAGTGTAGTAAAGCAAGTTGTTACCAAATTTTTTATAGGAAGGAGGGTGCAAAATTATGTAAGTGACAGTCATGTTTACTATGTTATAATAAATATTTCAAAGTAATAAAATGAAAAGTTAGACAAGAAAATATATCTGATGCATACCCCTACTGTGAGTTCTATAGGGTGTCTGTGGCAGAACACATTGCATAGCAGGAGGAATAATTGAATTGAAAGGTTTTCTTCAAATCTAGAATGCTTGGGCCCATCAAATATGTCTATTACATGTTTCTATTGCGTGATTCTTCAAATTAAGTCAGTTTTATATATGCACACATCTGCAAGTATAATTACACATGAATATGTAAATATCCTTTCATTCATACTAATGTCTATGACATAGTATTTCTGTCTTCTTTCATTGTACAAAGCAAAATGGCCACAGGATCCTTCCATAATTTTATGCATGCCCCTTTGCAATGTTCCTTTGCTTTTATGAAGAGTAGCATCTCTTTCTCTACTCTTTGGCTTTAAACTTGACCATATCATTTGTTTTGGCCAATGGACAATAGCAAAGATATTGAAGAAGAGGCTTGAGAAGTGTGAAAGCCTGCCTTGAGACTTACCTTTTCTTGCTGCTCTTTGGAATCCTGAAACCTCTGTGTGATGAAGCTCAGAATGCCCTACTAGGGGGAAAAAACAGGATACAGAATAGAGGCAAGCCAGACCATCCAAGGCCTCAGAAACCCCCAAGTAGCCTCCAACTATCAGACATGGGAGTGAGGCCTTCTTAGACCTCTAGCCCTAGCAAAGCCAGCTTAGCCCAGAATAGTTATTCTAGTTATCCCAATCACTGTGAAAAATTACGACAAATAAAATGATCACTGTTGTAAGCAGGAAGTTTTGGGGATAGTTTGTCACATACAAATTCTAAATATATTTAAAAGTATGTATGTGTGGAGTATATTATACCCAAACATGTGTGATTGGCTTTGGGCCTGGGCAGCAGGTAAAGACTTGAAAATCAGGAAAACTGTTGGCAAAGGCTGGAAAAGATGGCAGCCCACATCATTTAGTAAGAAAAAATTGCAAAACAGTTACCATTCTCTGTAGGAAGATAGAGAGTGAGTCATATGACCTTCTGGATCTGATTAAGAAGATTTTCAGAAGAATATGGGAAGTGTCAGTTTGCTTCTTTTTAACTCTATATAACGGGACAAGAAAGACAGAAATAACAAAGTAACTGTCCTACTGGCAAGTAGAATCAGAAGAAATACAGAAAAAGCCAGAGCTGAATTGGGAAATAGTTGTTTCACATAGTTTGTTTCTCCAGCCATCAAAATAGTCTCAAAGTAGAAAATGGCCTCGGTAAATATCAAATCATGGATGTGTCTATAAGACCCTGTATTGCCGTGTGAAAGACATTGTATTGTATTGGTGCTTGTGAGAGTCTCTCAGCTAAACTAATGGGCATCTAAAAATCTTTGTGACATTATCTTACTATAGCTTGACCTACTGCTCTGAGAAAAGCATATCTTAAGAATTGGTGTGGCATTTGGGTTATGATGTTGATCCAATCAGATCCATAGGAAACCAATAAAGCTTGTGGTAGAGTTTTATGAGTGAAACTACCTCTAGATTGAACTGAAAGGGTCTGAACCAATTAAAAATGAAAAACGGGCTCTCGACTTCCCTTCTAAGTTCTACAAAAGGATATAAGCCGAGAAAGTTACTCATCTGCAAACATGGACTGTTTTTCATGAGAAACGAAAGATTTTTCAGAGGGAAGACCCAAGGACGATGTATTAAAATGGACTGTGGAGCCATCGCCAGGGACACCTGTGCCGTGATCAAGAAGCCCTATCTGCCTTTGGAGCAAGGGGTCCTACTAGCATCTGCTCTATGGGATTTCAAAACTGCTATGAAAAGGTGACTGATAACGTGCCTCTTGCTCCTCCTCTTTTTTAATGGGAGTATTTCAGTTATTCTGTCACTATACAACCATTTATATATGGGAGGTGATGTCATATAGCTCACAGGTGTCTGGACCAAGAAACTGAAAAACTCTGGCCAAAGAGCCTCAGTCCCAGTTCAACCTAGGACAAAAGACCAAAACCCTAGATGGGAGCCTGATACCATAATCTTAGATATTTGAAGGTCCTGGAATAGAAGTAAACATACTTTGCATGGGATGGTATTGTGAATAATCTGTAACCAAAAGAGGTACTGTGTTAGAAAAATGCTACAAAATTTTCTGTGTATGTAGCTTTTAGCCTTTATCTTTGTATTTCTGTTGGTTATCTTCAAGTGCACTGATCTCTACTCCTACCCTGGCTCTTTCAGAACTACTGACCCATTGACATCATTTTCATCTCAGCTGTTTTATCTTTTACTTTAGTATTTCCATTTGATTTTTACAGTTTGTATTTTTCTGCCAAATTTCCCATCTGTTTATGTATGTTGTTCCTGTTTTCTATTATTTCCTTTGACTTAATTTGGACTGTGCTAAGAAAACACCATAGAGTGGATGGCTTACAAACAATAGAAATGTATTTCTCATAGTTCTGGAGGCTGGAAGTCTGAAATCATGGTGTCAGTATAATTTTGGTTCTGCCAAGGATCCACTTCTGGCTTGCAAAGTACCAGTTTCTCAATGTATCCTCCTTTGGCAGAAAGAGGTAGAGAGCCTTCCGAGGTCCCTTTTATAAGGGCATTAGTCGCATTGATAAGGGTTTTATCCTCACAACATAACTACTTCCCAAAGACCTACCTCCTGATGCCATCCCAATGGGGACTACATTTCAGCCTACAAAATTTGAGAGGACACAAACATCTAGTCTATAGTAACTTTTACATATTAATCATAGTTATCTTAAGTTCCACGTATGATAGTTCCAGTAATTGGCCCATAGTCTGGGTCTTTTGATTGCTTTATCTCTTGATAGTGGATTGCTTTCTATTGCTGTTTTACATATAATAATTTGTGACTGAATGCTGGACATTGTATATAGGCTAGTATAAATTGAGGTAAATAATATTTATTCCTGGAAATAGGCATGATTACTCTTATAATAGGCCATTGACATGGTGGGATTGAGTCCATCTGGTCAGCAGTTGGGCTGGTTTTCTGTTTTGTTAGTATTGTGACCTTCAGTGTATCATAGACTTCTAACTCCTCTAATGTTACCCTGTGTATATAACAGACACTAGTTTCTCAGAGAATTTTCTCAATGATCCTAGACCACACTTGCCTTAAGGCTTTTCCTGTGTGTCTGCATTTCAGGGAGGGTCTCTTTCCATACTCTTGTCTCATCCTTAGCAGTAATTGGCTGTTCTTACTTGGTTCTTGCTGACCTGGTGTGGAAGGAGGAGCAAGAGTTGCTCTATATCCCTGGGTCTTCAAGAGTAGGTTTTTTCCATTGATCCTGCCCCTTGTGGTCTGAGCCGAGGATAGTTTCCTCCCATTCCATCATGGGTAGATTTATTTTTGTTTTCCGTTCCTCCCATCACAGTGAAACTTCACCTGTGATCTAAGGGCAACAGTTTGATGTACTGTCCCCTGTGCTTAAGGATTTTGTTCCATAGGAAAGTAGGGTCCCATTGGGGCTTTGGGTCATTTCTATATCGACAGCTTTCCCCTTGTAGGTCTATACCATTGGAGAGAGGCTTTCTCCTGTTTCTCATCCTCCTCCCAGTGTTTGTAAGCACCCAGCAGAGGTTTGTGGGGGGGAAAAGCCTGCAAGTATGTAGACCTTTAGGTCTAAAGTCCTTAGGGAGTCTGTATCCACACTCCCTCCCACATTCAACCTTTAAGTCATAAAAATTCTTGAGTTTTACTGTTCATATGGTGGCCCCCATCATCCTGCTCTGCCACAGGCAATCCTGTGATAATTGCCTGCCTCCTGCAAAGCACTTATCTTTTCTTATATTTTGAGCTAGTTGGTTCCTCTGTGACATTAGCTTTCTGGTGGGTTCACGAAAACTTCTGAGTTTGTAGACTCAGCTTTTTTTCTTATTATAAGGATAGAATGATGCTGTTTCCAGATATCTACATCCTAGGCAGAAGCTAGAAGCATAGAGTCTCCTTTGACCACCGTGATTGAATTAAGTTTCTTTTTAATATGACTTTGCCATTTCACCCATCAAAATATAGTCTGTTTCTGAAACCCTTGAAACTGGGCTTGGTTGTCTCTTTGGCCAATAGGACATTAGCAGATATGAAACAAGCAGAGGCTTGAGAAGTACATGTACATTGAGTTTTCCCCAATCTTGCTGCTTTTTGGAACCCTGGGCCCATGTGTAAAGAGGCCTGGATTGGACTGTTGGAAGATGAGAGACCTCATGGAACAGTGATGGAGCAGACACAAACTGTCCGAGATGAGGCACTGTAGACCAGCTGGATTGTTAACTGCCCGACAGCCTAGCTATCCAATCCTGGATAAGGCAGGTGGGCAGCTGTCTCAATTCAGAATCCTCTGAATTTACCATGAGTGACTGCTCCCTCCTAGTATTCCTGCTCTTCCCCTTGAATTTGGACTGGATCTAGAACTTTGGTTCTAGTGAACAGAAATGAGACACAACTAAGATCAGGTTACAAAAAGACTGGCTTGTATTTTCAATGTTGATTTCTCAGAGAATTCTGAGGAGAACCCTAGGGGAAGTAGCCTGTCATCTCAGCCCTGTGGAAGGACACTTTGGAGTGAACATATGTCCTCTCCTAGTCCAGTCTTCAGATAAAACCATAGCTAGGTAGCTTGACTATAACGTTAGACCTTCAGCCAGGGTCACCCTTCTGAGCCATACCTGAATTCTGGACCCACAGAAAATGTGAGATGATAAATGTTTGTTTTAAGCTGCTAAGTTTTAGAGTAATTCCACAATAAGAGATTTATAATATGCTGGCCCAAATTAGGAAAGCTCTGCTGTACAATCTACTCATCCCAGAAAACAGAATCATGGATTAAAATGTTTATTGTTTCAAGTCTAAGTTTTGGTAGACTTACTACCCAGGAAAAACTGATAAATGCATTATTTACTGAATTTCCTCCATTATTCTCCAACAGATAATCAGCACTATTCAACTTCTATGGGCACTTTTATGTTTTAATCTGTGCTTATAAATAAATATATATGTATATATGTCATGCTTGTAATCAGAAGTTTTATTCAGATTGTTTGATTTTCAAAAATAGCATCATCACATACAACCATCTCTATATCTTGCTTTATTATTCAGCAATAACTTAATGGTTGCATATATGTAGTAACTTCAGTCATTTACATATTAAAATTTATTCATCAACATTTTCACCTTTTTTGGTCACTGGGAACAATGCAGTTAAAACTGTTAGGAGATAAGCTGTGCAAGAGGATGCATACTTATAGTCCTAGCTACTTGAGAGGCTGAGATGGAAAGAACACTTGAGCCCATGAGTACAAAGCAGCATAGCGAGACCTTATCTCAAAAATGTTAAGAGGTAGTGTGCATAACGGTTAGGCAGGTAGACCCATTAACTGGAGGTAGACCCATTAACTGGCCTACTAGATAGAGTTCTGTCCTGGCTCTACCAGTTACTATGGATGTAACATTAGGCAGGTTAGTTACATCTCTGTCCTGACATTTGTAGCTATAAAAGATGCTCACACTAGTACCTATCTCAGATTTGACTGAGATGTGTGTTTATTTCTCAGGAGTGCTTTATAAAGTACCACTCATTAGGTGATTTAAAGCTACATAAATTTATTTTTTAATTTTTTTTATTTTTTGAGGCAGGGTCTCACTATGCAGTTCAGGCTAGCCTTGAACTACAGTGATTTTCCTGTGTCATCCTCCTGAGTGCTGGGATTATAGGTGTGTGCCACCACGTCCAGCAAAGATACAGAAACTTATTGTCTCATAGTTCTGGAGGTTACAATTTCAAAATCAAAGTGTTATTCAGGACTCCCTCTCAAGATGCTGGTGGAGGAAATATTTCATGCCCTTCTTTGGGTTTTGGTAGACTGGGGTGTTACTTGGCTAGGAGATGCAACACTCCAGTGACATGGGCATTTTTTCTGAGTTTTCACATTGTGTTCCTCTGTGTGTCTGTCTGATGTTTAAATTTCCCCTTTTGTAAGGTTATATCACATTCACAGCCGCCTAATGACTTCATTTTAACTTGCTAACTTCTGCAAAGATTCTAAATAAGGTTACATTTGGAGGTCTTGAGGTTAAAATGTCCACACACCTTTTTAAGAGGATACGATTCAACCCCTATCAAGAAGTTCATGCACTTATGTGTGAAGCTCATAGTTCTTCATGAAAATAAGATACATACGACTTACTGAAGCTCTTTAGGTCCCGCTGTGATTCTCTGTTTGAGATGAGGTGAGATTTGAGAGCTTATCTGTGGCATATAAGTCTTATCAGACTGACACCGCAAGAATTAACAGAAAAAGCAAGTCCAGGACTTGGAGTTTGTGCTACCAGCATTTGAAGACAGTGTCAAGGATTCATTTAGAGAGGACATGAAAAGGAGCAGCTAGAAAAGTAAAAGCAAGAAGAGGGCTCACTGATGTATATTTCCAAGGGATGTTTCAGTGGAAAACCTGTTTCAAACTGAAGTTCCATTCATATGCAAATGGAAACATTCTTGAATTTGTGACCAGGAGGTTATTGTTGACTTTGATACATGTTATTTTGGAAATGGATTTAAAAACAACTGAGCATATCTAAAGAAATTTCTGAATTCAAATGATGTTATTTAACCATAAAGTAAATTTTCTGTCAGAAAAATATTAGGTCATGAGGCTGGATTGCTTTGTTGTTAACTGGTTTAAACTGAAAAATGAGAGTTGGTCAAGGGTAGAAATTATGCCTGTCATGGTGGCACATGCCTGTAATCCCAGCACTCAGAAGGCTGAGGCAGGAGGATAACCGTGAATTTGAGGCCAGCCTGGTCTACATCTTAAGTTCAAGGCCAGTTTGAACTATGTAGAAAAACCATGTCTCAAAAAGAAGGGGGAGAAATTATATGAGATTTGGGAGGTCAAAGGGAAGGAACAAACTTCCTTCTTAAGTTCTTTGAGACTAGAGACAGTGAAGGACAGAGACAGAGTTACTGAGCAGATACCATTTTTTCTGCACTTTCTACTCTCTATACGCAGACTGTCTGTCCACTCCCAGCCTTGCTGACAAGCACTGGCCCCAGGCTGACAGAGGGAATGGCTTTTCATAGACTTGGTTAGCTCCCCTTCAGAGTTCCACTTTAGCAGCTGGATTTTCCTGGTTTAGATTTTCTTGAAAGGTCTGATTAATCTACCAATACCAATGACTTCTCTAATCTTTCAGCTCTTCCTTTTATACCTTTATGTCCCCATATCTTACTATAAATTATGCATGGTTTTATTAATATTTAAAATCCCTTATTTTATAATATGCAGTGATTATGCTTTCCTGATTTATACTGAGATCTTGATAAATATCCTAATGGTAATGTTGAGTGATGCCACTGAGAAATCTTAAACTTGTTCTCTTTTATTCTTGTATATAATGTGCCTTTCTGCCATATGATTCAGTTTTATTCTTGAAATTTAAGGATCTAATAGAAGCATATGACTTGGTCCTGATCTTTGTGCATTATTTTATCTTAGGTATAGTGAGTCATTCGAATCATTCATTTCAGGGAAGTTTTATTTTAACTGTTTTCAGATCCATTCCTTCTTCTTCAGGGACATCACTTATGTAAGATATTTTTGTCTTCTACGTTCATTTCGTATCATTTTTGTTTTGTGTTATGCCTATTAAGCCAATTTAAGCTTCCTATTAACTCAATTTCCTTGAAACTGTCATGTTTATTCATTAACAACTCATTTTCTCAGATTTTTTTATATTCCAGAATAGTAAAGATAGAGAATGTCTCCCTCTCTGGAGACATTCCCAAAGGAGATTTGGTTGCACTCTAGGGTAATAAAATATCTGAAAAGGAGAATGGGCAATAAAACAGTTTTCCTCCACATTTTAATGACTATATTTTCTTTTTCACTGGTATATGTTTATAGTACATAATGATTACTTTCATTGTGGGAAGTTGGTACATTATGTAACATTTCTTAATTCATTTTAACCCCCTCCCTCTTGCTCCCTTCCTCTCCCTGTATCCCTTGGACCCTTTCATATATGTAATTTTTACATAAGTAATTCTTTTTATGTTTGTACTACATAATGATCACATTTCTCGTATGTACTTGGTGCATGATAATTAGTACATTTTCAATCATAGGCAGAGGGATCACTGGAAATTTGAGGCCAGCCTGGACTACACAGTTCAAGAGCAGCCTGAACTACATACGAGACCCTGTCTCCTAACGTGTTGAAAGAACCATAGAGTACACATATGTTTCATTTTTGCCTTGATTTAACACTGTATTTTTAAAGTTTTCCCCGAAATAGTGACAGTAAGTTACAGACACTATATCATGATATCCTAAAATAATTGAGCATCTTGTTTCCCCACATAATTGGAATGTCATTATCAATCTAACTCATATGCAGACCACTTTCAAATTTCTCCCATTGTCCTCAAAACATATTTTACAAGTTTATTGTATAATTCACATGTGATAAGCGGAACTTGTTTGTAAGTGTATCATTTGATGAGTTTTGACCTGAGTATACAGCTTTCAAACCACAGAACAGTGAACATATCCATCACCCCTGGAAAGTTCCCTTATGCCTCCTCGTCATCCAGTCCTCCTTCCCTACACTTTCCATGATTCACAGTCAACCACTAATGTGTTTTCTGCTGTTGTAGATTGGTTTGCATTTTCAAAAACTTTATATAAATGGAATGACCCCAGGGGCACCTGTTTGGCTTTTTTCATTAGGTATAATTATTTTGAAATCCATTTGTGTTATTACATGTATTTTCATTTCTTTTTGTTGCTAAATGGTATTTCATTGTATGGATACACCAAAATTTATCATTTCGTGTATTAATGGACATTTGTGTTTCTAATTTTTGACTATTACAAATAAAACTGATAAAAACATTGGTATACAAGTCTTTGTGTGGACACAGTTTTCATTTGTCTTTGATAAATGCCTAGGAACAAATGTGATAGGTATATACTTAAGATACTGCCAAACTGCATCTCAAAATGGATGTAGCATTTTACATTTCTACCAGCAGTGTGTAAGTTCTGCTGTTATTTCCTGTCTTTACTCTCACTGCACATGATATTCTTAACTTTTGACATTTTAGTGGGAGTATAGTATATCTAACTGGTTTTAATTTATTTATTCTCCAATAACTAATGCTGTTGAGCATCTTTTCACGTGCTTGACATCTATATATCATCTTTGTTAATGTATTTTTTGGCATATTTGGCCTTTTTTTTTGAAATGGGGTCTATGTTACCCAGGCTGGTTCTGAACTAGTGGGCTCCAGTGATTTTCCTGCCTCATCCTCCTGAGTACCTGAGACTACAGGTATGAACCATCATGCCCAGCTGTCTTTCCATTTTTAAGGTGGGTTATCTTACAAGCATTTTTGTAAACCCTACATTTAATTTCTTTGTTGGATGTATTTTACAAATATTTTCTCCCAGGTTTTCTATTCATGTAAATAACAAAATTATTTTAATTTTAGTCTGATTTATTTTTGACAGATAATAACTATACAGTACATCTTTATGGGTGCAGTGTGATGTTTTGGTATATTTACATCTTTCGGTATTGATCAAGATATTTGGGTTTTTCATCATCTCAATCATCATTTCTTTCTAAGTACATTCAAAACCTTCTCTTCTAGGTTTTTGAAGCTATATGATACACTGTTGTTAACTTTAATTACCCTTCTGTGTAATACAACACCAGAATTTATTCTTACCTATAACTTTTACCCATCATTACCAATCTCTCCCCATTGTCGCTTCTCCCATAGACTCTCAAATCTCTGTTAAACGCTATTCTGCTTTTTTTAAAATTTTGAAACCAGGTGTCTTTAAATCGCTAAATCCTCCAGGCTGGGTGGGAAAACCTCCTACCTGAACCTCCCAGGGTGCTGGGATTACAGGCTTGTGCCACCATGGCCCAGCTTATAGTTTTCTAGTGTCAAAGACTTAGACCTAAATAGCAGCTAGCATTTATTGACCACCTCTTATATGCCAAGCCCTGGGCTTGGTAGGCTTCAAATTTCATAATAGTCCTGCGGGTAAGTATTTTATCTCCATTTTATAGGCATGAAAATGGATTTGGAGAGAAATATTCCTTCCCAAGGCAATATAGCTAGTAAGTGGTAGAGTCAGGATTCATAGTGCAGCCCCACACAGCCATGTCTAACCTGTGGCCCACAGGCATGATAGACTAAAAAAGCTAAAAAAAAAAAAGACTTAGACCTATTTTGCCAAATCAATCTCGAAACATTTTGTATGTCAATGCTATGTTAAATGGTATTACTTTTTATTTCAATTTCCACTACTTTATTAATAGAGCTATATCTAACTTCTGTATATTGACTATCCCATAACCTTGCAAAACTCATTTGTTACTTCCACTAGCTTTTGATAGATTTTATAAGCATTTCTATAAACCATGTTATCTGTGAAACATGATAGTTTCACTTATTTTTTGCCAATATACGTACATTTCTTTCTTGTCTTATTGCTCCAACTAAAACCTATAATACAATGTTGAACAGAAATGGTCAGAATAGTTACCATTGTATTTTAATATTTTAATGTTGAACTACATTGGTTACACCGATTTCTGATATTTAAATCTAACATTACTAGAATCAAAATTCTCTTAGTTATGATGTGTTTCCATATCTATATGGCGCAGAATTCAATTTGTTTAAAATTTGGTTAAGAATTTGTATATCTGGGTATGGTGCCCTGTAATCCCAGCATATGAGAGGCTGACACACGAGAATCACCATGAGTTTGAGGCCAGCCTGGGCTATACAGTGAGTTCAAGTTCAGCCCAAACTACATAATGAGACACTCAAAAAAATGTGTATATTTATTATTTCCTTTTCTGCTTATTTTGTGTTAAAATTTCTCTTTTGATAGTCTTATGGTTGCAGTTAAGGATATTGATTTGAGATTTTTCTTTCTTTGCAGTGTAAAGTTTTAATGATATAAATAATCCTCTAAATAATCAATATCATTTCATATATTTTGCTATGTTGTTTTTACATTTTCATCTGGTTCAAAATACTTTTAAACTTACCTTGGGATTTCTCTTTTGTCCCATACATTATTTACATGTGTCTTATTCAAGATCCAAATAGTTTATTTCACACATTTATTGCTTTATGGTTTATAATTTAATTCCATCATGGTCAGAAAACATACTTTGTGTGACTTCAAAACTTATAAAATGAGAATTCCTTTATATTCCAAAATATGGTCTATACTGATAGCTTCAAGCATACCTGTAAATAGTGTATATTCTGCTATTGTTTTCTGGCATAATGTATAAATGCAAATTAAGATTTTTGACAATGTGTTTCAGTCTTTTATAGACATTGATTTTATGTCTATTCATTTTATTCATCACTGGGGATATACTAAAATCTCTAAAATTGTGTTTTTTCTATTTTTCCTTTCAATTATGCAAGTTTATCCTTTTCTGTTTTGAAGTTCTTTTAGTGACTACAAGAGCAATAGGACTGCTATGTCCTCTTGTTGAGTAGATACTTTTATCAATATGGAATGATTCTCTTCTAGAATTCTATTATTATATTCACTTCATTTTTCTTTTGTTTTAGCAAATATATATTTCTTCACTATATAAGTATTTATATAAAGTGATTTTACACTTATGAAATAATTATAAAGATAATACCGTTCCTATACACCTATCACTCATCTTCCCCTGATGTTAATACTACATATAATCCTAGTAGGCTTTATAAAAATTAACAATAGGGTTGGGGGATATAGCTCAGTGGCACAGTACCTGCCTGACAAGCATGAGGTCCCGAGTTTGATTCTTGGTACAAAACAAAATTAACAATATTAATGATGCTAAAGGATTTATTCTGGTTTATAGGGGGGTGCTTGCTCCTTGGTGAATCCTTGTTATCTCCCCCCACAATCCATGAATGGCACTGATTCATGGGGAAAGGCTAGGATCTGGCTGTCCCCCCACCAGTGGCAGCCTACACATGTGCTGGTTTCCAGGGAGGGCTTGCTTTTTGGTGAATCAAATGTGTTTCTTGTATAAAGAATATTGATGGATCTTCTTGATCCACTCTCCTTGTGTTTCTTTTTATTGGTGAATTGAGGCCTTCTATATTAATAGTTACAATCCACATGCATCAGCTCATCTCTACCATGCTATCCTCCTACTGTTGCCCCCCACCATTTTTCCCTTTTATTCAATTGCCTGTCCTGCTCAGCAACCCCCCTCTGCTGCTGTTCCAGGGTTCTCTCTCTCTCTCTCTCTCTCTCTCTCTCTCTCTCTCTCTCTCTCTCTCTTTCCTTTCAGCACTCGTTGCAGGATTGGTCTGATGGTCATGAATTCTTTCAGTTGTTCTTTATCATGGAAGTATTTTATTTTTCCATTAATTATGAAAGATACTTTTCATGGTACATCAATCTGGTTTGGAAGCTGTTTTCTTTCAGGATTTGAAACACTTCAACCTCTTCTTGACTTGATGGTTTGTGTTGAGAAGTCTGCTGCAATTCTAATGTGTTTTCCTTTATAGATGATCTGTTTCTTTTCTCTCACAGCTTTTAATATCCTGTTCTTGTGCTGAATTTCTGTCATATTATTATATGTCTAGATGTAGATTTATTTTGGTTATGGCTAGTTGGAGTCCTATATGCCTTGCTTATCTGTATGTCAGGTTGTTTTCCAATGTTTGGGAAGTTTTCTGCTATTTATTTTACCTGAGATATAATTTATGATCTGATTACTTTTACAACCTCATGAAGTTGTTTCTTTACTTCAGTTGCTATCCTCTCAGAGATTTCAGGTGTGTGATTTGCATTTTTTTCCCATGTCTATATCTCCCGGGCTTATTCTGTGTGGGCTGGAGGCTTGAGATTGCCTTTTGCTCTTTCATACGGACATTTTCCTGGGTTCCTCCTGACAAGCCAGTTGCAGGGTCCCAGGCACTTCCTGCATTGGCTGTGCTTCCATGGTGTAGAGCAATGGGATGGGCACCTGGGATTATCTTAATCCAGGTTCCTGGGGAGACAGTGGGATATGGAGTGGGCTTCTCCAGATCTGTGTGGCTACACCAAGGCACTGATGGCCATGGGCGCAAGGTGGTGGGGTTGCTTCTTCTCTTGGTCTGTGTGGCTACACCAGGACTCCCCCAATGGTGGTAGGCACACAGAGGCATGTTTTTCAGGTTCTCTTGGCCAGTGCTGGCTGCCCACAGGAAGTAAACATCTCCAATGGCTCCCTGCAGGCACATGGGGCATATCTGGCTGTTTTTCCCTGCCCAGGCTGGTTGCATGAGGGAAGCAAGCACCCCAACGATGGCAGGCATGCAAGGGCCACTCTGGCTATTTCTCCTTGTCCTTGCTGGTTACCTGAAGAAGGCAAACACTTGGATGGCAACAGGCATTCAGGGGAAGGTCTGGCTGTTTGTCCTTGTGCATGCTGGTTGCCTGTAGGAGGTAAGCATCCTGATGGCAGCATGCACACAAGGGCGGGTCTGGCTGTTTCTCCTTGCCTGCACTGGCTGCCCACAGGAGGCAAGTACCCTGGTGGCCTTTATTTTTATTTTCTGTAGTGCTAGCCAGGATTTTGCAAATGCTGAGATATAGCCCAGCTCTTCTTTCCATACTTTTCATGGGAAATAAGTACTATTCATACCCAAAAGAAAAAGAAGATTCAGCTTTTAGATGAAAAGGTATCAAACAGTTTATAATCATATGTTAAAACTACCACAGGGGAGCTGTGTGAAGTGGCATGTCTTTATAGTCTCAGCTACTCAGGAGGCTGAGGCAAGAGGATTGACAGAGTGCATGAATTTGAAGTCAGCCTGGACAACATAGCAAGATCCTTTCTCAAAAAACTATAATACGGAAATTACTTTGAATTTGTGCAGGTAAACTGTTCCTCCTTAAAGATTTTCACAGTAGTTCTAACATTCTTCAGTGGAGCTTGCCTTCAGCAACTATTGTTGTTTTATTCAAATACTGATTTTTTAAATTTTACTTATTGGTTTCACATTTGTTAATTGTAATTATTCTGTAAGGAATATTTGTCTCTTTCACATGTCTCCATCATTTTACTGGAAAAAGAAATGCTTCCTTAGCTTCTGGAACTATAAAGTAGTCCAGGCTTATCTTGCATTCCCCTGTCCCAGACCTACAATCAACTATTTCCCCAAAGGGCTACCATTCCCTTTGCTGGAAAATGGCTTAAAGCCTAGTTTCTAAATGCCAAGTGTGGGGGTGTAATGTCTGTAACCCCACCTCTCTGGGAGGCTGAGACGAAAGATTCCAAGTTCAAATCCAGCTTGGGCAGTTTGGTGACTTAGCAAGACCCTGTCTCAAAATAAAAAAATAAAAGAAGGCCTGGAGATGTGGCTCAGTGAAAAACAAACAACAATAACAAAAACCAACCTGTTCAATCCTCAGTGAAAAAAACCCCAACAAACTGTGGCATTAAATGTGTTCATTGCTAATGGGGTATCACTGTTACAAATGTCACACAGCTAGGAAATGCATGCACATACGCTAACCCATGTGAACATTATTTTTATTTTTTTAGGTAGCAATCTGCATCGATTTAAAAGTGAACATGTGTCAATATTAATATCTCTGACTCAAATCCAGCACCACAGGATTCCTTTGAGCCAGCTCCCTGCCTTTTCTTACTGTACTTTGACAATTAGGGAAGAAAAATCAAATATATTGCTCACAGTTGTGTTGACCTACTTGGAGTTCTCTATTCTGTTCCACTGACCTATGTCTTTAGGTCTTAGTCATAACCATGTTGTCCTGATTACTTTTACTCTACAGTGAGTCTTAAAATTGAGTAATATGAATTTTATCTTTCAGAGTTGTTTTGACTACTTACTTCTTTACTGTATCAATTTTAGAATCATCTTGGTGTATCTGTTAGGGATACCTAGAGAGACAGAACTAATATGATAGATATAGTTATATAGAAGTTTGACAAGAGTCTTATTAGGGGAGTTAGTTCATATAATTTTGGAGGCTGAGAGGACCATAAGAAACTATCTGAAAGCTGGAGACTCTTGGGAGCTGCTAGCATGCCTCAATCCAAATTTAGAGAACTGAGAACCCAAGATGAGAGGCAAAGTTTAAAGTCCCAGAATCCACAATCCAGGGAACTGGGGTTGTTGGAGGCAAGTTCCAGCACACCAGAATGGGCCTGGGGAGAGTTTAAGATCATCGCTCCTGAACTGGGCAACTGGAAGTGATTGTCTGTGCAGCATCCTGAGCCCCGGGAGTTTAAGATCATCACTCCCAGTGGTCAAGGAACCTCCCGGCTTTCCACCACACTCAACCAGCTCGAGCTCCGGCTCCATAAGTTTTCAGCCTATCTGGGCCACCCCCAGTGAATCTCTCTCAATCTGGGAAACTGGGCGGCCAGAGGTGAGTGTCTGTGCATCATCCTGAGCCCTGAGAGTTTAAGATCATTGCTCCCAGTGGTCAAGGGGCCTCCCAGCTTCCCACCACACTGGACCAGCTCCACAGCTCTTGGGCCTGCTTGGGCCAACCCCAGTGACCCTCTCTCAATCCGGGGAACTAGGAGGCCAGAGGTGAGTGTCTGTGCACCATCCTGAGGCCCAGGACTTTAAGATCATCACTCCCAGTGGTCAAGGAATCTTCCAGCTTCCCACCATACTCTACTGGCTCTGGCTCCATAGGTTTTCAGGCTGCCTGGGCCATCCCCAGTGACCCTCACTCAATCTGGGGAACTGGGCAGCCAGAGTCCCAGGACCCGAAGTCATAGAAGATCATTTCCAACAGGGCCAGGGGAAGCCTTGGAACAACACTTGAAACAGGGAAATACAGGAAAATGACAAAAGGAAAGACCAAAATGCAATTTCAAACCTCTAGCCCATCCCAAGAAAACTAAGGAGTTATGCACATAGAAGAAAATATATGCCATACACCTGAAATAAAGAAGCAACTCTGTGAAGCTTTAAAGGAATTCAAACTAGAAATAATGTCCCAGGTAAAAGAAGAAATAATAAAAGTAATGAAAGAGATGCCCAACACATCAAAGAAGACACAGTTAAAAAATTAGAGGAACAAAACAAAAAAGAAAGAGTCCCTGAATGAGCAATATAAAAAAACAAACAGAATATATGAAGCAGATTCAAAGAGATATACAGGAAATCAAAAATTCCATTGAAAGTTGTCAAAACCACCTTAACAAAAGGGAAGACAGAATTTCAGATCTCCAAGACAAGATGGTAGCTAGTGAACAGGAAAGGAAAGATCTCTTAAAAATAACAAGGAATCAGGAAATAACAATTCAACAGGTGCAAGATGATGCAAAGAAAAACAACATAAGATTGATAGGGATAAATGAAAAAGAAAGGGACAACATAAATGATATCAAGAGACTATTTACAGAAGTAATAGCTGAAAATTTCCCAAACATGAGAATGGAAACTGACATTAGGATCAGTGAAGCATATAGAACTCCAAATAGCCATAACCAAAACAAAACTACACCCAGACATACAATAATCACCATCCCAGAAATCCAAAATAAGAATAGAATATTAAAAGCTGTCAGAGAGAAAAGACAGATCACATATAAAGGAAAACCTATCAGAATTACAGCAGACTTCTCAGCACAAACAATGAAGTCAAGAAGAGCATGGAGTAAAGTATTTCAGATTCCAAAAGAAAATGATTTCCAACCTAGACTGACGTAAACTGTAAAACTGTTCTTCAAATTGGAATGAGAAATAAGATACTTCCATGACAAAGAACAGCTGAAGAACTTCATGCTCACCAAGCCAACCCTGCAAAGAATACTGAAAGACAGTTTATATACACTTGGGAAAAAAACCACTAAGCAAAGCAGACAATTAAACAGAATGGAAAGATAAAGATGCAACAGCAGAAAGATAACATGTCAACAACAAACCAATATGTAAAAGTTATAACCATTAATGTAAATGGTCTCAATTCGCCAATTGAAAGAAACAGACTGGTAGAATGGCTCAATAAACAACATCCAACCATACGCTATCTACAAGATACTCATCTAAACTCACAGACTGAAACTCACAGACTGAAAGTCAAAGATGGAATACAATACTTCATGCAATAGGAACGCTAAAAAGAAGAAGGAGTAGCTATTCTGTGTACAGACAATGTGAACTTCAAACCAAGAATGACCTAAAGAGATAAAGAAGGTCACTACATACTAGTTAGGGGAAAACTTCAACAGAAGGAGATAACAATCTTAAATATATATGCACCAGATTCCACAGTGCCCAGCTATACAAAGCAAGTATTAACAGAAATGAAAAATCAAATCAGCAATAGCACAGTTATAACAGGAGACCTTAACATACCATTGACAGCAAGGGACAGATCAACCAGACAGAAAATCAGCAAAGAAAAACAGAACTGAATCACACCTGTGAACAAATGGACTTGAAAGACGTATAAAGAGTGTTCCATCCAACAACATCAGAATATACATTCTTCTCAGCAGTACATGGGAAATTCTGTAAAAAAAAAGACCATATACTAGTCCACAGAACATATTTAAATAAATGCAAAAGAGTTGAAATTATCCCATGCATGTTATCAGATCACAGTGCCATGAACCTAGAAATTAAAGATAAAAGAAACTGCAAAAACCCCACAAACACATGGAAATTGACTTTTGAGTAATCAACGAGTCACAGCGGTAATTAAAGAAGAAATTAAAAAATACCTACAAGCAAACCAAAATAGAAATACAAATTTCCAGAATCTATGGGATGCAATGCAAGCAGTCCTCAGAGGAAAATTTATTGCACTGAGTTCCCACATCAGGAAAACAGAACAAATACAAATAAATAACCGGATGCTACACCTAAAACATCTAGAAAAAGAAGAGCAAGTCAAGCCCAAAGCCAAAAGAAGAGAGGAAATTATAAAAATCACAGCAGAAATTAATGCAATAGTAAGAAAACAATACAAATAATCAATGAATCAAAGAATTGGTTCTTTGAAAGGATAAATAAAATTGATAAGCCCCTATCCAACCTTATTTTAAAAAGGGAAGAAAAGGGGCTGGGGATTTAGCTCAGCGGCATAAACACCTGCCTTGCAAGCAGGCAGTCGTGGGTTCGATCCCTGGTACCGATAAAAACGAAAAAGACAAAAAAAAAAAAAAAAAAAAGGGGAAGAAAAAGCTCAAATTCACGCAGTAAGAATGAAAAGGCAAAATCACTACAGACTCTTTAGAAATACAGAAGATCATCAATACCTATTTTGAAAATCTCTACTCTCATAGGTTCGATAACACAGAAGAAATGGACAGATTCCTGGAAGCATATGAAGTACCAAAGCTAGGTCAAGAAGATGTAAAACTGCTGAATAACCCAATCTCTATTAATGAAATTAAAAATGTAATTAAGTCCTTACCTACAAAGAAGAGCCTGGGCCCAGACAGATTCACTATGGAATTCTACCAAAAATACAAAGAATACTTAATGCGGACATTCCTCAAACTCTTCAATGAAATTGAAAGGGAAGCAATCCTTCCTAAGTCATTCCTGGAAGCAAATATTACCCTAGCACCAAAACCTGGAAAAGACCCAACTAAAAAAGAGAACTACAGGCCAATCTCCCTAATGAACACAGATGCAAAAATCCTCAATAAAATATTGGCAAATAGGATGCAGCAAATCATCAGGAAGATTATACACCATGGCCACATGTGATTCATCCCAGGTATGCAGGGATGGTTCAACATACGTAAATAAATAAATGTAATACATCATATCAGTAGAGCCAAAAGGAAGAATCACATGATCATTTCAATAGATGCAGCAAAAGATTTTGATAAGGTCCAACACTCATGATAAGAACCTTACAGAAAATTGGAGTAGATGGTCTTTACCTCAATCTGATAAAAGACCATTTGTGACAAACCAAAAGCCAGCATCATATTAAATGGCCAAAAACTGAAGGCCTTTACCTGAAAATCAGGCACAAGACAAGGATATCCCTTATCACGGCTCCTATTCAATATAGTACTGGAAATAGTAGCCAGAGCAATTAGACAAGAGAGAGAAACAAAAAGGGTAAAGATAGGAAAAGAGGAAGTTAAATTATCATTATTTGCAGATGACATGATACATAGAAGACCCCCAAAACTCCATTGAAAACTCCTAGATATAATAAATAAATTCAGCAGTGTAGCTGGATACCAAATCAGTACTCAAAAATCAATAACATTCCTATATACTAACAACAAAATCACTGAGATAGAAATAAGAGAAACCACACCCTTCACATTAGCATCCAGAAAAATGAAATACTTAGGAATTATTCTCATGAAAGAAATGAAAGATCTCTATAGGAAAACTATAATACACTGAAAAAAGAAATTGAAGAGTACCTCAGAAAATAGAAAGTCATCCCTTGCTCATGGATAGGAAGAATAAATATTGTGAAAATGACCATTCTCCCAAAATTGTTATACAGATTCAATGCAATCTCAATAAAAATAACTTCAACATACCTCATAGATCTAGAGAAATCACTCCTAAAATTCATCTGGAACCAGAAGATACCTAGAATAGCAAAGACAATTCTAAGCAGCAAAGGCAAGACAGGAGACATCACAATCCCTGACTTGAAGTTATACTACAAAGCTGCTGTAATAAAATCAACATGGTACTGTAATAAAAACAGAGCTGAAGATCAATGCAATAGATTATAAGATACAACCACAACTACAAACACACTCAACCACCTTATTTTTGATAAAGGGACCAAACATGTTCACTGGAAGAATGACAGTCTCTTTAATAAATGGTGTTGGAAAAACTGGCTCTCCATATGCCGAAAACTAAAACTAGACCCATGCCTATCATGATACACTAAAATAAAATCTAAATGGATCAAAGATCTGAATATTAAAACAGAAACACTAAATCTTTTGGAAGACAAAGTAGGTAAAAATCTTAAAGACATAGGGGTAGGTAGAGAATTCATAAACAGGAATCAAAGCACACAGCAAATACTTCCCAGAATCAATAACTGGAATCACGTCTTATTAAAAAGTTTCTGCATGTCAAAAGAAATCTCCAGCATAGTGAAAAGAAAACCCACAAACTGGGAAAAAATCTTAGTGAACTGTCCCTCAGACAAAGTACTTCTGTCTAAAACACATAAAGAATTTTAAAAAATCAGACCCCGAAATTCAAGGACCCAATCCAAAAATGGGCATCTGAGATGAGTACACAGTTCTCAGATGAAGAAATACAAATGGCAAATAGATGCATGAAAAAATGTTCATCATCATTACTCATTAGAGAAATGCAAATTAAAACCACACTGAGATTTCATCTCACTCCTGAAAGAATGGCCAGGATCAAGAAAACCAACAACAACAAATGCTGGAGAGGCTGTGGGGAAAAAAGAACTCTCCTGCACTGTAAGTGGGAGTGTAGACTGCTACAACCACTGTGGAAGTTAGTCTGCAGATTCCTCAAAAACCTGGGATTGGAAGTCCCATTTGACCCAGCTATTCCACTTCTAGGCATATTCCCAGAATAACTGAAGTAATCATACCACAGTGATATATATGCACCCATGTTTATAGCACCACAATTTGTAGACACAGTCAAAATAAAGCTTTACCAGTTCCCTAGGTATTCCTTATTCTAGTCAAGTTGACACCTGAAATTAACCATCAAACTACAAATTTAAAAAAAAGAGAAAAAACTTCCTGGGAATTTGATCTAAATTACATTGTATCTATATATAAAACTTGGGGGAACTGATATCTTAACTATATTGTATCCTATGATCCATGAGCATAATATGTCTTTCTGTTACATCATCTTTGATTTCCTTCAACAGGTTTTACTTTTCAGCATACAAATCTTGTGTGTGTTAAACATTCATTTTTCATGACACTATATTTTTAATTTTAAATCTCATTTTTCACAGATGGAACTTAATGTATAATTGGCATTTCATATGACAGTGTATGCTGAAAACTTGCTAGTTCTAGGAAATATTTTATAGTTTTTAAAAAATATTTTTACATAGACTATAATATTGTCTAGAAATATTTTTTCCTTTCTGGTTTGGTTGTCTTTTATTTCTTGTTGTCTTACTTCCTTGTCTAGGATTTCCAATGTAATGTTGAATAGGACTGGACAGAGAGCACATCCTGACCTGTTTCTGATCATAGGAACAAAGCCTGCAATTCCTCGCCATTTAGTATGATGCAACCTGTGGGGGTTTTGTAGATGCCATTTATTAGCTTAAGGGATCTCCATTCTATTTCTAGTTTAGAGAGGGGTATTTTAAAACCATAAACATATATTTGGTTTTGTCAAATATTTTCTTTATAAATATTGAGAAAATTATAGTTAGAGTCCACCAAAAATATGTACACACTTCAGGAAAATAAAATTGTATGATGTTTTTTCAACAGATTGTGTTACCCTTGTATGGGGGACCCCAGAGGATGTTGTATATTGCAGAAAACCTACTACACTGCTGGCCCTTAGAGAAGAAATTGAAAATGCACATATAGCAATTTTCATGACCGAGGTGACCCAAGCAGCAGTTCTCCATACTAATAAATGTCTGGAAGCTAATGGCTACCATTTTTAGAACCTCTTGTAACTGTATAGGCCAAAGGTAATTTGTATTAATTTCATGATGTCTCAATAAATTTAGTATTATTTATAAAATTTTTCTTCTCCTGAAGTGTGTACACATTTGTTTTTTACTTTGAAGGTAGTGAAATACAACAGAACAAGACAGAACAAAGCCAGTTGAGACAATACAGTGAAATTGGTACAGAACGTCACAGCAGGTTACCAGGATAACAGTAATAGGTACCATAGTATATCTCATTATCTTCACGGTAGTTGTTCTTTCTGTCAGGTATAGCAAAATCAAACCAAATATAGAACATTTAGAACTTATTAAAACAGATTATTGGAATAGAGCAATACAATTAATAAGAACAAATCAAAACAGTGATAACAATATTTGCCTTCAAAGAGATGGTAGAAGGAAATGCCCCCTATTTGCTATATTGCATATGATCAGCCTCCCAAGAGATGCTCAGACCTCTGGCTCCCATTTGCTAATGGTGGGGGGAATGGGATGTTTGATTGTCAGCCTGCACACTGGTAGGTTCACAGCTGCTTACCAGGGAGGCGAGCTGGTTGCTGGATTTCCCAGTACCCTAAGTTCCAACATGGCGTGGATCTCAGGAGATGTTGGTTGGTTATTTCCCTTGGGCACCCACTGCTCACTCAAGCCATGGCTGCTTACCAGGGAGGTGAGCTGGTTGCCTGGTTTCCCAGTGCTCTAAGTTGCAACATGGTGCATATCTTGGGAGATGATGGCTGGTTCTTTCCCTGGGGAGGCCATCGCTTGCCTGAGCCACAGTTGCTTACTAGGGAGGCGAGTGGGTTGCTTTGTTTCCCAGTGCCCAAAGTTCCAACATGGCGTGGATTTCCGTGATGCTGGCTGGTTCTCTCCCTGGGGCATCCGCTGCTTGCTGGAGTCATGGCTGCTTACCCAGGAGGCAAGCAGTTTGCTTTGTTTCCCCTTATTTTTCTTTTCTGTGTTTTTTTCTCTTAACGATTAAAAAGTAAGAACTCTCCTCCTTTAAGTTGTAGAAAGTCAAGCATTGTGTCCAAACTACAGGAAAGCTGACAAATACAGATGGTGTTAGGAGGTTCGATCTTGGAGGTGATTAAGTCATGAGGGCACAACTTTCATAAGCAGAACTAGTGGACTTATAATAGAAGCCTCATAGAGGCCCACACCCCTTTCACCATGTGAGAATGCAGCTAGAATGCATCGTGAGTCAGAAAGCAGCCCTTCACCAAACACAGACTCTGCCGGCACCTTGATCTTAGGATTTCTCAATCTTTAGGACTCTGAGCAGTGAATTTCTATTGCGTATGAGACTATGATGTTTTGTTTTTCACATTTCTAGACCAAGATTCTGGATTCCAAAGTAGCTAAACCATTTGACACCCATACTAGAAAGACAATAAATTTCCAGTCATTCCACAACCTCTCCGGCACTCAGCAGTAGACCATTTCTTTTTTGTCCCAATGTTAGACCTCTTTAACATGTGCTTTAGGCCTAACTCTGCATTTAAAATTCTTTTATTTTTATTAGCACATACTAATTGCACATTTTAATGGAGTTCAGTGTGGTATTTCCACACATGCATACATCATACACTGATCAAATCCAAACCCCCTGTTATTCACACCACCACCCCACATACCTTTCCCAGTCTCTAGCAATTAGTACTACACTTTCTTTTTTTAAATTTATTTTAAAGAGAGTAAAATTAAACAGAACAAAAATAAACATAACAAAGCAATGTAAGAGACATAAATTTCAAAACAAGACAATCAGAGATCTTCACTATCTATTATATTATCTCTTGTTTTTTTTTCAAATAGTTGTCCATATCTTCATATACAGAGAATTCACATGAAACAACATAGTATAGAACTGATCTGATCAAGATGAGGAAGGTATTTTAGGTCTTCAAGATCAGACAGTAGAGACATCAACAATGGCTGTCATAGTGTCTCTCATTTTCTTCAAAATAGCTGTCCATACTTTCATGTATGTTGAAATTAAACAAAACCAAATAGGCTAAAATCACTCTGAACAAAGAATAATAGTATTGCTGGACTTCACATCATGATGCTACGGAATCAGCACTGGGTTCCTTAGTGTCTCTTTTTCTTTAAAGTAGTTGTTCATGTCATCATGCATTATATAGTCAGTTCTCATAAATTGTTTATAGGTTCTATGGATGCATGAGTCTTTACATGTATTTGTATCCTTTCTGTATTAGAGGAAAAAAACAAAGCAAGACAAAACAAAACAAATTCCTATAAAAACATGAAACAAAAAAGTCATATAAAACCACAGTACAGGGTGATCTACAATGGTTACTGTGTTGTCTCTTGTTATCTTTGATAGAATTGTCTATACCATCAAGCATAGTATAATTGAATATAGCAGTACATAACAATATTGATAAAAACAAAACATTGTAGACAGTGTAAAACTTCAAAGGCAGGTAACAATCAAACCAGAGTGGGTATCCTAGTTAATCTTGTCATCTTCAGTGTAGTTGCCTATACTCTCAGACTTGGTACTATCAATCATAACAGATTTGAATAAAATCTGTCAGTACAAAACAAATCTAACAAACCAGATTCAAATAAGATCAGTCATGATAAGACAGTGTAAGTTATACAGGGCTTCAGATTAAGTTACTAGTAAATTAAGAATGATTACTGTACTATATCCTGCTATTTTCAGGATAGCTGTCTGTGCCGTCAAATCTAGTACAAGTAGACAAACTGGAACAGAATATAATCCATCTAAACAGAGCAGTGTGAGTAGTATGGATTTTAAATCCTGATACACTATTAACAATATCCTCTGCCTTCTTGTTTTAGACTATTCCTTCCCTTTTAATCCCACAGGGTGCACTGTGCATTTTGGGTCCCACCAACTCCCTCCGTTTTTAGATTTGGGGGGCAACCTGCTATTTACCTAAGTGGTTCCGAACTTTCTCACTCCTGGACTTGATCTCAAGTTGTATTCCTTTGCCTGCAAAAGCATCAAGGTGTTCCTTCGTTATAGCTAAGTAGTTCTCTATTGCACCTAAGTATCCTGTCTTTCCAAACTACTTGCAGGTGCTGGTCGAGTTGACCCTATTTCTCTCTTGTTCCCTGTCACATAGAGCATTGTTTTTCTCATATTTGATTTTCGGTTCATAAACCCTTTTTTGGGTTAATTATATTTCCTATACAGAGCATTTTGGTGGACCCTACCTCCTGATCTACTCTGCCTGTTTCTTTTTTTCTTTTTTTTGTTAGTGTATCAAGGCCATCTATATTAGAGATTATAGCCAACCTTCTCTGCCTAAATTCTGCTATGCTATTTTTCTGCCATTGGTTGTCTACTTTTGTCCTTCATTCCACTTTCTGCCCCATTCATTGAGGCCTCTCTGCCACTGTTCCTGATATCCTGGTATTTTTTTTCTCTCTCTAGAATGTCCTTCAGTATTCTGTGTAGGGTTGGATTGGTGGTCATGAATTCCCCCAGTTCCTCTTTGTCATGATAGCATTTTGTTTCTCCATTAATTTCGAGAGACAGTTTTTCAGGGTACATCAATCTGGGTTAGAGGTTATTTTCTTTCAGGGCTTGGAATACTTTGCTTCAAGCTCTTCTTGATTTGATGGTATGTGTCAAGAAGTCCGCTGTGGTTTTGATGGGATTTCGTTTGTAGATGATCTGTTTCTTTTCTATAATGGCTTTTAATATTCTGTTCTTATATTGAATTTCTGGGATCTTGAGTATTATATGTCTGGGTGTAGCTCTGTTTTGGTTGTGGGTGGCTGGAGTTCTGTATGCCTCATACATCTGAATATCTTTTCCTTTTCCTATATTTGGGAAGTTTTCCTCAAGTATTTCTGTGAATAGCCTTTGTATTTCCTTTGTTTTTACCCCTGCTTTTTCATTCACATTCTTTATTCTCAAGTTTTAGATCCTCCTGTCATCTTCTAGCCTTTGTATTATTACTGCCTGTTTCCTTCTTATTTTTAAGAGCTCTTTCCTTTCATGATCCCACATTGCAAACCTGTCCTCCAGTTTGGATAATCTATCCTTAGTTTCTTTCAAGCAGTTTTGACAGCTTTCAATGGAGTTCTTAATTTCCTGGTACTCTCTTTGAATCTGCTTTGTGTATTCTAGGTTTCCTTTGTGTTCTTCATCAAATGTTTCATTTTTTTGTGTTCCTCCATTCTTCCATCTGTGTTTTCTTGAGAGGTGCATAGAATTTCTTTTATTAATCTACTTATATCTTGCTTTACTTGATTAAATATTACGCTTTTGAGCTCATCTGTGAGGTTCCAAAGATAACTCTTTATGTCCACTGATGCCATGTCTGATATTGCATGTTTGCTGCCCTCAATCTCTTTTGTATTTACCTCTTCTTGATCATTATTCTCAGGGTTGGGGGCTGGAGGCTTTTCTTATTTCTTTCTCTTGTTGTGTTTTTGGTTTCTTCCATATAGGTGTATAGAGGAGGTCCCAGCCCCTTTCCTTGTTGGTTATGGTTCTTCTGAAGTGCTCTGGCTAGGGATTTCTGCCCTCTCCAGTTTGTTTTTGGTCACTGAGGTGCAAGCAGAGACAGCATATGCTGGCCCCTCCCCTCCAGGCCAGTCAACCTGCTGGGGCCTTCACCACATTAGTGTGTGCCACATATCAGAATTTGTTTGAATGTCTAATTGGGTCCCAGCCAGGGGCATGACCCAGGCCAAGCAGATCCCACCAATCTGCTCTGGGAAAAGGGCAACCAACTGAAGTTACTGCTGTTCCTTGTTCCTGCCCCTCCTACCTGATTCCAATATTTCATCCAGTTGGTTGCCCCTTTCCTGTGGGAAGGTCGTATTCCCTGCACTCACCACAGGTTAATGCAGGTCTCCATGCTGGCTCTGTTCTCCATTGGGCTCACCAACCTCTGACTTCAGTGTGACCACAGATCTGGTGGGTCATAGCAGTGCAAGTTTGGGCAGCTCTGGCAAGTCGCAGTGGCATGAGTGCTGGTGGCTCCAGCAAGAGGGCTCTGGCTGCTAATCTTAGCTGCTCCAATGATCCAGCCCGCGGACCAGTCCGTGGATCTTGCCTAGAGAGAGAACGGGGATGGGGGGCAGGGCAAGAGGAAAGAGAGATGGAGACAAGATGAGATTCCAATCAAGTCTCATTTATTCAGGAAGTGTACATGGCTTATATAAAGTCCAAGGGAATGTGGCTTTATAGGATAGGTTAGTTTAGATCTCACATGACATGGACTTATCAGATTAGCAGGAAACCATGTGTAAGCAACTAGGTAAGCGGAAGTGAAAGTATGTGAGCAGGAGAGAATTATGGGTAATGTAAGCAGACGTGAAGATCATGGGAAGTGTAGGCGGACGCATCAGAGGCCCACAGGAGGGCGAGATAAGGTGGCAGCAGTGAGATATGCTGCTCCCTACACTCCAATGGTAGCCCTGGGACTGCAAGTTTGACCAGCTCTTTTCCCTTTAGTTTCTTCCTGGGTCAAGAAGATCCATCGCCCTTTGTCCAGACCTCTCCAAGATGTTTTATTCCAGTATCTGAGTTATTTCACTCAGGGAACCTCTGTATCTAGTACTCTACTTTCAAGTCAGCTTTCCCCCCACATATAAGAGTGAACATGCAAGTCTTGTCTTTCTGTGTCTGGCTTACTCCACTTAACATTATAGCCTCCAGTTTCATCCATTTTCCTGCAGATGACAGGACTGTTGAGTGTTTCATTATGGCTGAGTAATACTGTTATGTATAAATGCCACATTTGCTTTATCCTTTCATCTGCTGAAGAATACCTAAGCTAGTTCGGTACCTTGGCTATTGTGAGTAGTGCTGAAATAAACATGGGTGTGCAGTTATCTCTTTAACATGACTATTTCATTATATATATATATATATATATATATATATATATATATCCAAGTGGAATTGCTGGGTTATGTGGTAGACCTGGTTTTAGATTTTTGAGGAACATCTACAACTGTTTCCTTAGTGGCCATACTGATTTACTTACCTACCGACAATATATATAATATGTCCTTTCTCCACATCCTTACCAGCATTTGTTATTTTTTGGTTTTGGTTTGTACTAGCCATTGTAACTATAGTGAGATGATATCTCACTGTGCTTTTGATTTGCATCTCCCTGATGCCTAAAGACATTGGCATATTTTTATGTTTCCTGGCTATTTGCATTTCCTTTGTAAGAAATGTCTGTTGAGATATTTGCCCATTTTTCTATTGGATTACTTTGGTTCTGTTAAATTTTTTTGAGTTACTTATATTTTCTAGATATTAACCCTTTATCAGACGATTAGATGGAACATATATCCTCCTACTCTGTAGGTTGTCTCCACTCCGTTATTGATTGTTTCTTTTACAGTGGAACCTTGGATCATGAACTAAATTCTTTCCATGAATCTATCAGAGTTGTGGAAAGTATTAAGTGACACAAGGTATCACTGTAGGAATTTCTGGTTGTGTGTAATTCTACTTGTCAGGTTTTGCTTTTGTTTCCTGTGCTTTGGGATTCTATCTAGAGAATAATTCCCTGTACCAATGTCTTCATTCTCTTTCTTTTCCATTCATTTTGCTCTTTAAATTCTAAAGTCTTGATATTTTCTATTGTCTTCCTATTGGCTAATCTAGTTCTCACCTTTTTCCAATTGCTACTAAAGTAGTGTTGATTCCTTGCTTTTAGTTACTTGGGGGAGCCTTTATTTTAAATTTTTTATTTTAAAGAGATTAAGACAAAAGAGGACATAACAAAGCAGATCAGATCAGAACAATGCAAGTAACACAGCATTTTACCACAAGACAACCCATAATTAACAGTAACTACCATAATGTCTCTTTCTTTGAAATAGTTGAGCATAACTTCATATACGATAGTATCAAACATAACAAAACAGTATAAAACCATTCAAGAGAATGAATGCATGACAGAGCTGTCAGAACCAAATAGCAGAGAACAAACAGTGGCTACTGTATTATCTCATTTTCCATAGAAAATTTGTTTATAGTATCGCATATAATAATATCCAATAAGATATAACAGGATAGAACCAAAGGAAACAGAAAAACAAAAGCATAGTAGGACTTCAGAGTAAGATGATACTAAATCAGCTCTGGCTATTCTAATGTTTTCTTTAAGATAGCTGTGTATACTATCACAGATAATAAAATAAAACAAACTAGAATAAAACCATTCCAACTAATGAATGCAGATATTATAAGGTTTCAGAGCAATGTAATGGGGAATCATGATTACTATAAACTCTTATGTACTCTTACCATTTCTTACACTAGGGAGGCTATACAGTATTTATACATGTGAGTTTATTTCACTTATGTGTATGGTCTCAAGTTGTGTCCATTTATTTATAAATATCTCAATGTGATCATTCTTTATAGCTGAGTAGTACTCCATTGTATAAAAATACCACAGCTTTTATCCATTTTTCAGTTGATGGACACTTAAGTTGTTTCCAAGATCTGGCAATTACAAATTGTGCTGCTATAAACCTGGGTGCACATATATCACTGTGGTATGATTTTTTCAGTTCTTCTGGGGGGGGGGCCTTTTTTTTGAGAGTGTATCTCGCTGTATTGCTCATGCTGCCCTGAAACATGGACTTCTCCTACCTTAGCCTCCCAAGCAGCTAGTATTACAGGAACATGCCACCACAGGCTTATTTTCTGTCTGATTTTTTTAAAATACAGATTTCTATTGTCTAGTGACACTCTCCATTTTCCATATATTAACTTGAACATACTAACTTCCTATTATCATAAATTCAATGTCTAATAATAGAAAATCTTGGCCAGTAGTGAGAACTGATATCTATTGGGCTTATTTCTTATGGCCCAGGATTTTGATTTGCATGGTGTTGTTGTTGTTGTTGATGATGATGATGATTTTGGTACTAGGGATTAAACCCAGAGCCTTCACGCAGAGCTACATTTTCAGCCCTTTTTTGTAATTTTTATTTTGAGGCAGGATTGCACTAAGTCACTAAATTGCTTAGGCTGGGTTCAAACTTGCAGTCCTCCTGCTTCAGCCTCCCAGAGTGCAGTGGTTAGAGGCATTTGCCTGGCTATGCATAGTATTTCTAATTAAATGTTGGAGATTATATCTGGTAAATTTTAGAGGTTTTGAAAGTTAGGCTCTTTCTGCATAGAGGACTGACTCTAATCTCTGTCAGGCAACCAAAATAGGAACAGATTATGTCAAGTAGTATGTTAGATTTCTGTTAGTCTAAGAAGTCTGAGGACTACCTAAGATAAGCAACTTACAAGGAGCAAAAGTTTGTTTTGGCTCATGATTTTGGAGTTTTCGGTTGATGTTTCTTTTGGGAGAAGCAGCACATCATGGTGGGAGCACACAGTAGAAAAAAACCACTCACCTCAGGAGCCAGGGAGCAGAGGCAGAGGAAGAGACAAGAGTCCCACAGTAATCTGGAGGGCACAATTAGAGACCCACAACTGCCCACAGTTCCCTACTCCTACAGCTCTGGCACTGTCTAGTAGCGCCACCCTGCGGCCAAGCTTTGGACACTTGTCCCAACACTAGTAGCCAGTCAGGGACTGAGCCAGTTCAAGGTGCTTATAGGGTCTTGGAGGTGTGTTCAGTTTCTGAATTGACTTTGTCCCAGGATGAAGTCTTCCAAGGGACCCAGTTTGAACTTGCAGATGTTTAACTTAGCGACTGTGAATTCCCTGGTGAATTCCTCTTAAAGTTGCCGTATTTTGTACAGTAGTACTTTGTACCATATTTTGTTCAGTGACAGTACTGTGCCTCATGTCATAGGAAGTGGTTTATCTGGTCAGTGGAATATTCTGGTTACAGAATGGGTAGGTAGTGTCGTGGCATAGAGTATTATAAAACATAGACAGGAGAGATGGCGCTTACCTGCAGTCCTGGCTAGCACTGGAAAGAATGAAGCAGGAGGACTGCTGTGAGTTCAGTCTCACTCTGAGTTACATAGAAAGTTCCTGTTTCAGAATGCCAACAAGAAAAGTGTTGAAATGTGTACCTCACAATGGACCTGTCTGGTGGATGCTGTTGTATTATGGAATTAGAAGTTTGTGGGTGACTGTGAGAGCTAGTTCGCTGTTTTGTTATTTTTTTGAGGTAATGCACTTTGAAAATGTCACAGTGTACTAGTGTTTGTTTTGAGTGATGCTCACTGTGATCCCATAAACACTTAGAAATGTTATTTTCTACCCTTTTGTTATAAAATCTTTCATCCCTATAGTTCTGTGTGTTTACATTTTCCATCTGCAGACATCAAAGTGCCGAAGTGTATGTTGAAAGGAAATTCACCTCATAAATACCTCATTCATGGCCTGGAAAGCAGCTGCTCAGCAAATGTTGCTTCTCTCCCTTCTGGTTCTTTTGTGGGTGAGCATTATTCCAGACCCACGTCACAAAGGTCCACTGAGCCACCACTACATGTGAGGGACTCCGGGGAACTGTGGGGATCTGGAGATCAGTAGGACTCCTGGTTTCCAGGCTGTTTGGAGTTGCATGCAGCAGGAAGTGCAGCAGAAATCGAGGAGGGCACAGATTTCCCCTGAAGGCCTGGTGCCCTCTGCCCAAGGTGGAGAGCATGAGGCTGGCAAGTCACCGTGTGAAAGCACAGTGGGCTCTTGGAAGCTGCAGTCGCAGGGATAAGAGGCAGCCAGTGTGAGGACGGAGGGCTGCTGATCAGGTGCTGGGCAGGGAAGGGGAGGCATGCTTGGAGGTCAAGCTTAGAAGCTGTGCAGTGAGGCCATGAGCAGTGGTGATGGAACAGGCTGCTTAGGTAGTGATCTCAAGCTTCAGCGTGGTTGCACTTCAAATTCCCTTGAGTTCTTTGAGCTGGAGTTTGATTCAGTGTCATCTGCAGAGAAGAGATGCAGATACTGTGCAGGCCATCTCACACTGAAGTGCTCAGAGTGAAGGACAGAGGTGGTGCCATTTCTCTCCTCCTTGCACACAGTGCCCATTGCTTTCTCAATGCTTGTGTGTGAACACACATGTACACACACACTTATAAAAGTGCTTATTGTAGCCCAGCATGGTGGCGCATGACCGTGATCTCAACACACTAGAAGGGCAGAGGCAGGAGGACTACAAATTCAAGCCTAGCCTGGACAACTCGGTGAAACCCTGTCTCAAAATAAAAACAATGTTTTTCAATTTTTATTTTTTATTAGTACATTTTTATAATACATAAGAGCTGCATGTCTCATGGGACTTGGTACATGTGTATAATAAGTGTTAATTCTTTTTCACCCCGTTCCTCTTCTTTACTTTTCTTGATCTCACTTCCTTTGCAGCTCAGTGTGTAGGCTTTGGTTTCAAGCTCTGACACAAGAAAGAAAGGAGAGAGGGAGAAAAAGAAATAAGGAAGGAGGGAGACAGGAAGAAATAGAGAGAAAGAAGCTTATTGTACTAGACTCAGTATCCCTTCACAGAGTCTACTCTGCTTTGTCAGCCAGAATTCTCTTAGGGTGCCAGTGGGCATTGGGGTGGCTAACTTTGAGCTCTATTTGCTTTGAGACATGACACACTCCAGTTATTTCTATGGTATTAGAAAGGGGGTAATTTCAAAGTTAACTGGATTTTCTCACCCTCATTGATTCAAACTGACCTGCGCAGCTCCAATGAAACAGGAGACAGGAGACGCTTTTGTGGACGACAGTTAACTGCTAGTTTATTTACGCGGGCTCTGGTTTATATATTTGGCCGTGACCAATCACAGGCTGCCACAAGGAAGCAGGGCGGGAATGGGATGCAGGCTCTGGCTACTATATCCAGCTGTGGCCAATCAGGAGTTGCCACAGAGTACGGAGTGAGCGCGGGGTGCGCACGGGTTGGCTAATTTAAAGAGGGACGTAGCGCGTTGCAGAAGCTGGCGTGGTCCTTAGTCCCGGCTGGGGTATGGTATGTTGAGCGCCTGCGCCCAACATCTCCCCCTTTCTTTATAACTGACGCAGGGTCTCCAGAGGTCGGTGCCCCTCGTGAGGCGTCATGCTGCGCAGTCATGACAGTGCCTCACTACTTGTTGGTGCTCTTTTGGAGGGGGCGGGAGTATTGTTTTATGAGCCCAACCCGCATGCTCACCAACATGGGGACCGGGGTGTCTCCTGGCCAAGGACAACACCCCCTGCGATGCTTTGCTCCACACCTGTGTCACAGCATGGCGAGCCATGCTGCCGGGCTTTGACCAGATTCCATGATCAGCAATGCTTGTTTGATACTTTGTCCCTATTCCTTTGTCTGCGAATCCGACAGAGCAGAAGTAGACTGCCGAATGCGGCAAGTGTAGTCATGGTAGCCAGAGCCCCTGTTCTTGCCCATTCCTTTATGAAAGCCAATTGGAGAGTTGGCCCGAGCTGGATCACAGGAAACTCGTCTGAGACCGCCATAACTGGAACCGGTGCGAACTGGAGTACCTGCATAACAACAGCTGAAAGTGCACTGTTATCCCAACATTGTAACATATAACAGGTTGCGGTGGAGTAATTTAGAAAAGTCATTGGCTGCAAGGACCGTACGAGATGCAAGAAGGAAGGGAAAAGGAGGCTACTAACCAGGGGAGTTGGCCAAGGTGCCATGGTTAATGGGAGTTGTGGGTGTACTTGCTTGGTCTGGCTTGTGAGGCTCCTGTTGGCTCCCCTGTTCTGTGGTTGACGTTTCCTCTGGGTCGGGGTCTGGTGGTTTGCAGGGACGTATCAGGCGTTCTGGGACCCAGACAGGTTTGCTGCCTTCTTTCTGCGGGAAGATACAGACCGCCCCTCTCGCCCAACTAAGTACTGGGCTGGGGCCTCTCCACACCCCATGCAGGAGGTCTTTCCAGCGTACCCAACCATGTTTGGGTGCAACAGGGTTGGCATGTAGCTGTGCTGGCGTGGATCCTTGTGGGTTGATGTTTACAAAATTGTAAGTGAAGAGGGCGAGATTTAGTCTGGCCCTAGATGTCATGCCCTGGGCAATACCCTCCTTTTGTTTAAACAGAATAGACTTGAGGGTTTGATATGGCCTAACTTTAATTGCTCTTGAATAAGTTTGGATGTGGCTTTTGCTTTGTCTTGTGGTAGGGCCGTCAACAATGGCAAGCCCCGACTCCTGCCAAGTTAACCAACTACACCTGGTGCTGACCCAGAGCAGCTGTGAGCTGCTTAATGAGCAGCATGGCTGTCTCAGCGTCCCTAAAAATTCTCCCTGCCGCCTCCAGCATGTGGGCCACAAAATCTGAAAAAGGCTCGCTCGGGCCCTGCAAAATTTTTGTCAAGTGGCCTGAGACTTCTCCCCTAGCCGAGACCCATTTCCATACTTGTATGGCTATTTTATTTATCTGTGCATATACCTCTTGTGGAAATATCAGCTGGTTATTGAGATACTGTCCTTGTCCTAATAACATAGCCGCGTTCCAGGTGGCCTGATTGTTCTGGGCATTAGCTTGGGCCTGTTCTGTGGCAAGTTCAACATTCCAAGCTTTCCAATCAAGATATTGGCCTGGGCTGAGCACTGCCTTGCACAAACTGGCCCAATCAGCAGGTGTCATGGAGTTTCCTGCCATGGCTTCTACTAGGGACAGGGTATATGCCCCGTTAACACCGTACATGGTGCTGGCCTCTTTAAGATGCTTTATCACCTTTATATCTATAGGCAGGTGGGCTCTGTTTTCCTGAGCATCTACAGCAACCGGAAAAGCCTGGAGAAAACGGCCCAGGCCTCCTGGGTCCTCTCTTTTGACTTGATGCCAAAGGTCTTCCTGGAATGTCCCAGGGGACGTCTGGACCCGTTGTGGACAGCTACATAGCTGATGGCAGGGTCTCTGGTGGGCATGATAATCTGGATGGGTCGGGAGGTAGAGCCATAGGTCTTATATGGGGTGGCCCTGGGATCTCATACTCGCTTTTATTGACCCATTTACTCTGAGAAATCCTGCGTTGCAGCTCATTTATGGCCTCAGAGTAGGGCCCTCTCGAATGCGTGTGTGTGAGACTTCCCCTCTTTCGGTGGTGTCTGCATCCGCCATTTTGTATACTTCTCCTTCCTCCCCCTCATTATCTGACGAGTCTGGGTTGGGTGGGGTCACCTCGCCTGCGGCACTGGACTCGCGAGATTGCTCGCGGGAGGATTCTGCCTGATGGTAATCAAGCGCCATGGCGCCAGCCCTTATATGGTCACGACAAGAGGTGTCTGTGAGGCAGCTTCTCACTACGGCCCAAAGGGGTCTGACTCCTGGCTCCAAGAGGCCATTTTTTGCTGCAAAGTCAAGATCTCTCCCTAATTTATCCCAGCTGGGGATGGTAACGGACCCCGTGGGACCAAACCAAGGTGTTACCTTATTGACCTGATTGAGGAAGTTTTGAATTTGTTCTCGTTTCATTTGTAATCCCTTTTCTCTCAGTAAGTCGCTTACGGCGACTGACAGTGGCTGAGTAGCTGTGTTACCCATGTTAACCGGAATTTCAAGAGTTTCTTTTTATTTTTTTTCTTTTTCTTTTTCTTTCTTTCTTTTTTTTTTTTTTTATACAGGGACAGCTTAGTCCCCGCGCCCCTTTACGGCGCCCCCAAAACCAGCCTCTTTACGGCCCCCGGAACTCTCTTTACGAGTTCCTGACCCTTGTGATGCATCCGCCCAAGGTTGCCCGATAGCCCCCGCTATCCGGCCCTGTTGCGTAGCACCCGCTACCAACGTTGAGCAGTTTAACCTGTCAGCCCCGCCCGCCAAGTAGCCCCCGCTATTGGCGCTTGACGGTTTTACCTGTTAACGTCTCTGTTCCGTCGGAGAGAGAGGTTCGTTCCCCGTACTGTCGGAGAGAGGGTCTCAGCGTTCCGGGCTCCCCGTACGGGCCACCAGTTGACCGGCACAGCTCCAATGAAACAGGAGACAGGAGACGCTTTTGTGGACGACAGTTAACTGCTAGTTTATTTACGCGGGCTCTGGTTTATATATTTGGCCGTGACCAATCACAGGCTGCCACAAGGAAGCAGGGCGGGAATGGGATGCAGGCTCTGGCTACTATATCCAGCTGTGGCCAATCAGGAGTTGCCACAGAGTACGGAGTGAGCGCGGGGTGCGCACGGGTTGGCTAATTTAAAGAGGGACGTAGCGCATTGCAGAAGTTGGCGTGGTCCTTAGTCCCAGCTGGGGTATGGTATGTTGAGCGCCTGCGCCCAACACAAACAATATTTCTTGGTTTGGTTTTGTTTTGTTTGAAACAAAGTCTCACTATGTTGTTCAAGTTGGCCTTGAACTCACTGTGTAACCCAGGCTGTCCTTGAAGTCAATTCTCCTGCTTCTGTGTCTTACATACTGAGATTGCAGGCCTGTGGCACCACACACAACCACAGATAGTATTTCTTAAGTAATTTTTATATACCAAGTGCTAATCTGTGGCTAAGGATACAGATTTAGTAGGGGAAAAAACCCTGTTCACATGACGTGCTACTGGGGCTTGCATGGGGCAGGAACAGGCCACAATCAACAATTCAAATACATACATAGGGCCTAAAGAGTTGGTGATTGTTATGGAGATAAGCAGGCATAGGAGCCACATAAATGCTAGGTGTAGGCCTCATGGGAAATGACACATTAGGTAACACAGAAGGAGAGGGATGAGTAGGCAGATATCTGAGCGACAAGATACTGGGCAGTGGCAAGAGCAAGTGCAGAGTCCCCAAGGTAGGAATTTGGTTATCCAAGGGCAGCGAAGCTAGAGCAGATAGCAGAAAGGGGAATTCAGGCTTTCTGACATCTATACACATATACCCTATTTTATCACATACATACACATATACCTGTACACACAGACCCTTGAAGAGATGAAAACCATAGCAGAGTTGTGCTGATTTTAGGCTGGTTTCCAGGAAGCAGAGTCATTAGCAAGCACAAACAGTTGGAAAGAGGAATGGAGGAGTCAGGGCAGTGTGGGGACACAACAGGGAACCTAGCAAGTTTGTACTTTTGGGGCAGATGTGGTCTTAGCCTGATCCATGTGACACCTTGAGCATGAAGGATGCCATGGGATGGATGCAGCCTAGGGCTAGGGGGTGGGCCTGTTGTCCCCACTATTAGTCCTTATGCCATTAATATCCTTGCCCCTGGGATAAAGGTAGAGGGGCGGCCTTCTTGTCCAGGAAACTCCTGTTTACCAAGAGCAGCCCTCGGGAGAAAGGAGAGTGGGCCAAGTGCAGTCTTCAGGAGGGAGAGGGTGGTTGCTTCATAGCAACGCTCAAGAGGAAGGACAGATGACCAAGAACAGTCTTTAGGAGGAAAGGCAGTTGGCCAAGGGCAGCCCTTGAGCAAAGGACAGTTAGCTAGGGCAGACTTCAGGTGGAAGACCAGAGGCCGAGGACAGGCCTCAGGAGGAGGACAGTTGTCCTAGGTAGTCTTTAGGAGTAAGGACAGTTGGCCAGGGAAGCCCTCCAGAGGAAAGAAAGTTGGCTAAGGGCAATCAC
Source organism: Cavia porcellus (assembly GCF_034190915.1). Lineage (NCBI taxonomy): Eukaryota > Metazoa > Chordata > Mammalia > Rodentia > Caviidae > Cavia > Cavia porcellus. Next base: position 19,524,715 of record NW_026947486.1, read on the forward strand.
CAGAAAAAAAGGCAGTTGGCCAAGGGCACTCTTCAGGAGAAGAGAGTTGGCCAAGGGCAGCCTTCAGGAGGAAAGACAATCCCCAGGATCAAGGGCACTTGGCCGAAGGCAGTCTCAGGAAGGAGAGTTGGCCAAGTGTAGCCCTAAAACAAGGACAGCTGCCTGAGGGTAGACCTAACAAGAAAGGGCAGTTGGCTAAGGGTGGCACTCAGGAGGAAGGTCAGATGACTGACAGTAGTTCTCAGGGGGAAGGGCAGCTGGCCAAGATCAGCCCACAGGAGGACAGCTGGGCAAGCGGAACCCTCAGGAGAAAGGACAGTTGGATGAGGGCCAACCTTGGAATGAAGGAGAGTTGGCTGGGGGCATCCTCTGGAAAAGGACGGCTAGCCAAGGGCAGCCTTCAGGAGGAAAGACAGTTGGCTGAGGGCAGTCCTCTAGAGCAAGGACAGTTAGAGGCAGTCCTTAGGAGAGAGACAGTTGGCCATGGACAGTCCCTAGGAGGAAGGACAGTTGGCTAAAGGCAGTACACAGGGAAGGGACATGTGGCCAAGGGAAGGCTTCAAGAGAAAAACAGTTGATGATAGACCATCCTCAGGAGGAAGGACATTTGACTGAGGACAGTGCTCAGGAGGAAAAACTGTTGTCCTGGATCATCTTCAGGAAAAAGGACAGTTGGCTGGTGGCAGCCATCAGGAGGAAGGACAGTGGGCTACCTGCAGGCCTTAGGAAGAAATGCAGTTAGCCAGTGGCAGCCCTCAGAGGAAGGGCAGTTTGCAAAGGGCAGTCCTCAGGAGGAAAGACATTGTCCCAGGGTAGCCCTCTGGAAGGAGGACAGTTGACTAAGGGCAGCCCTCAACAGGAAGGACAGTTGCCCAAGGGCTGTCCTCAGAAAGAAAGACAATTAGGCAATGGCAGTCTTCTCATACAGAAGGACACTTAGCCAAGGGTAGTCCCTAAGAACAACGACAGTTAGCCAAGACCCAACTTTGAAGGAAACATATCTGACCAAGCACAGCCCATATGGCTTGTGTATAGCTGTGGTAATCTGTGGCGCTTTTTTGGAGGTGGCTGGATCTAGACTGTGTGATTGATTCATGGTTCAATGTTAGGATTAAGGGTGGGTGATTCCTAATCAGTCTCCTGATTGGTTTGGCACCCCCTAATCCCAGTAACCTGCATACATTATAGAGGACAGGAAGATGCTGTTAAACTCCCTTGTTGGTTTGCTATCTTCTGTTCACCATGAATGGTTGCTCCTCCGCCATGGAGCCAGCCAATTATGGACTGAAGCCTCCACAAATTGGGCTAAATAAACTTTCCCTCCCGTAACTTTGGATGTCAGATATTTTGTCTCAGCAACAAGAGAAAAGTAGCTAAGACATGGCCCTTAAGAACAAGGACAGCTCTGGGACCTGAGCAGGCTACATTAGTCATAGGTGTGGGTAGGGCACTGACCTATAAAGGAGACCTGAGCAGAGCTTCAGTGATGACCACTTCACTTACAGAAGGAAGTATAGAAGAGAAGAAAAACTAAATTTTTAAAAAAATTTTTTTTCCAAATCCATTTTGTTTCAAGGAGAAAAAGAAAAAAAAAAGAAAACTAAAACAAAATTTCAAAACATGTTAATTGGGAGCAACAATGGTACATACCTTGCTCACTGTAATCTCCAAGTCATTTGCCCAGAGCTCAAGACATCTACATTCAATTGTCTGAACAATACCAGCACAAATCTTTCTCTTCAGTGAAAGACAAATCAGTAGTCTAGCTATTTTTTATATACGTATACATACAGATATATTGTTTCTTTCAGATTCTCACACTAATGAGACAATACAATGTTTACACATGTGTCTTATTTCACTAATGATTACGGTCTCAAGTTGCATCTATTTACCTATAAAAGTCTCCACTTTATCCTTATTTATGGCTGAGTAGTACTCCATTGTATAAAAATACTACATCTTTTTATCCATTCCTCAGTTGATGGGCATTTAGGTTGTTTCCAAGATCTGTAAAGCCAGGTTCTTGAACTACACATGAGAACTTTTCATATTCCACAAGGAGCATGTTTTGTCTCTTTCCAGACCAGAAAGTTCCACACTTCCTTTTATGGTTTGGAGCCTGGTATTGCCCACTTTCTGTCATGTGCCCCTGGCACAGTAGTGGGAGAAGACAGGGACCATATCATTCCCATGATTTGAATGTGTGTCCCTCCAAAATTTTTTTCTTTTTCTTTTGAGACACAGTGTCATGAAGTTGCGATCCTTCTGCCCCAACTTCTTAAACAGCTGGGCTTTCAGGCATGTGCCACGATTCCTCGCTCCAGAATTTATTTTGCTGGTTTGTTGGTTTGTGTTTTGTTTTGTTTTATTTGCTGGTACTGGGGAATGAACCCAAGGCCTTGTCACCAAACTACATCAGCAGCTATTTTTTTTAATTTTTTATTTTGAGACAAGGTCTTGCTAAGTCACTAAGTTGTCCTTATTTGGCTCAAACTTACAATCTTCCAGATTTCGCCTCCCACAAAATTCTTACATTTGAATCTTAATCTCCCAATGATGCTTTTAGAAGATGAAACCTAGAGAAGTGATTAATGCCCTTATAAAAAGGATTAAGGAGAAAAATGTGTCTATCCCTTTTGCTGTTTTTGTCCCTTTGCCCATGAAAGGACATAGCATTTGCAAGTTGTATTCTTATGTGCATCTCTTCTTGGACTTTCCATCCTCCAGAGCTGTGAGCAGAAGCTTTCTCCTATTTTTATTTATTTTCAATTTGGTAATTTTTTTATAGACAGGGACGCACTATGTAGTTCAAGCTGCTCTGGACTCACTGTGTAGCCCAAACTGGCCTAAAAATCACAGTGATATTCTTGACTCAGCCTCAAGAGTGCTGGGATTGTAGGTGTGAGCTACCATGCCCAGCTTTTTCTTCTATTTTAAAAGAGCCAGTCTGTAATTGTGTTATAGCAGCTTGAACGGATTTAAAATGCCTCCCTCCCTCTTCTTCACATAGGCCAGTCTTCCATCTAGGTTGTCATTTGGGAAGGGAAATTCCTGGGTGAGGCCACATGGTCAAGGAAGAGCCTTGAAGCCTTCGCTAGTGGCCCCTGTCTGATGTGCTTGTGCAGTTAGCACTGCAAGGGACGTGGAGCAGCCCCTGGCTCCTTCATTCTCCAGTCATGTTGCCCTCTGGGCAGACTCATGGGCCTGCTGCCAGCCTGACACAAGGAGCAGCGAGCGCTAAACGATAGAAAGCAGGTGCTGGACTTCTTAGCTGCTGTGTGTGCACTAGTAGACACTGGCTGTTCTTTTTTGCTTGTTTTTGGCAGTGCTTGGATAGAACCCAGGGCCTTGGACATGCTGGGCAAGCCCTTTGCCACTAAGCTACAGCCCCAGCCCCACTGGCTTTTCTCCATGCAAGTCACTTGAGAACAGCAGACAAACCATTGGGCAGATCCCTGAGAGATGAGTCCATAGTGTCATCTCAGCCCTCAGACCTTGGTCTTAGGAGAGAGACGGCAGGAGAGAAAAGGGCAAAAAAAAAAAAAAAAAAAAACAACAACAACAAAAAAAAAAACCAAAGGAAGAAATATGTTGTTACAAAGTGGGATATGGCCAGTGCATGATGGAGGTTAGCATAATATTGGGGCAGCTCAGGCCATGTGATTTTGAGCTTATTTTTAAAGAGTGGGAAGCCTCCAGGAGACTGACCCCAGAGAGGAGGACATTCCTGGATGAGGTTCTAGATGTGGACAAGGTCCAGGGCATGGGAAAGTGTGGGATGTTTGGAGAGGAGAGGCCCATGGACGCTGACTCATGAGAGGTAAGGCAGGAAACCCCATGCAGGGCTCCTTCACGTGCAGAGATTGGACCTTGGAACATGCTGGAGAGTCGTTGAAGGTGGAGTGTACGTGCAGCTGTTCCACTTGAGGGATGGAAAGTAGCCACAGATACAAGAAGTGACCAGAAAATTCTGAGACCCTGATAAGAAATTCCCTTCCTCTTCTGCACATTCTGAAACACAAATTTCTGGAACCCTGCTGTGTTATGCTAAGTGTAGGGATGCCAGCAAGTATAAAGTAGTCAGCTCTCAAGGTGCTTTCAGGTCTGAGGGACAGGACATCCCCTTGAAAAGGCAGACTCAGCAAGCCAGACTTCATGGAGACGATGCACTTGTCAGGCAGGCCATGCAACCTGGGCTGCTCGCACTGGGCCAAAACGAAAAGCCCTCAATGTACTTTGGCCCAAACAAGATGGAAAATCCCTCTCCTTCCAGGACCCGTGGCTGCTGGTTGTGGAAGGGGGATGATATAGGATATGCTTGGCAAATCTGGCTGGGGAAATAAGTAGAACCTGTCAATTACAAGATAGTATCAGATAATTCCCAGGGCCTCATATGTGGAACTTCTCTTGAGATCCCACAAAGTGTGGGTGACATATAAGGACACAGTGCCATGAGGAGCCCACTATTGTGTCTTCAAAATAGCTCACTCTCTCTTCTAGACCAGGAGGTACTTTTATTTTTGCTTTTACTCTCTTATTTGGCCCAAGCTTGTTCTCCAGAGTCAGTTTTCCCCTTACACCTTTACCCCTTTTTAAATAAACTTTTGGTACCATTTTTGGCTTGTCTCTTCCAATTCTTAGTTCAAGGCAAGAAAGACCTGGAATAAGTTTAATTGATGAGCCATAAGGGAACTACCCAATAAGGATGGGACAGTGTTGCTTTCCCCCAGTGTCACCCTCATCTGCATGGTGAACCTATACCACCATGGTTCCAGACTACTAGGGGAAGAGCGGAGGACCCACAGGCCAGGGAATGGCTGGACTGATGCCTGAGCAGTCCGAGGGAAGTGTGTCATCCAGGCCCTCACCCAGTGTAAACCCTCAGTGCACTGACGGCTGAGTCTGAACCCCACTCCCCAAAGAACAAAACAGGAGACAGCACTTGGCAGGCTGATGACTGACTCTTAAGAACAAATATACAACGTTTCCCCCAATGGAATGTGTGCCTTTACTGCATTGTTTTGTTTTTATTGGTTCTATTCTGTTCTGTTTAGTTTTATTTTTACTGTGTCTGAATGTATGGGAAACTATTTTGAAGACAACAAGAGGCATTATGATAACCATTGTTGATTTCCTATCATCTTGTTTTGAAGTCCTACGTCACACTGTTTTGTGTTGATTGGCTTTATTCTGTTTTATTTTGCTTGGTTTTATTCTCTTGAAAATAAAAATTACCAAAAAATGTGTGCCTACCCCTTGGTATTGCAGGGATGTGGTCCTAAGGCTGTAAGTCACTGAGAAAAGGAGGCAGGGGGCAGGGAAGGGCTCAGGGGATGGGAATCTCAGCCACAATCTGAGGGTATGAATATCACTACAGAAGGACAGAAATGACAGTGAACAGGAAGGGCCACAGCAGGTCTGCTCTAGGGCTGGTTGGGGGTCACTTTTGAAAAGAGATTTGGAGTGATAGGAGATGGCCACAGGGCTGGATGAGCCCTTGAGCAGTGGCCTCAGGGAACAGAACACGGTGCTCCTCTGGTTTTTCTGATAACATGCAGGCCAGGGACATGCAGCTAACCTCACTGAGACAAGTCCCAAGGGTGCCCCATGTCCCTAGCCAACTCTGCTAGGCAGCCACAAAAAGGACAGAGTATGACACGTAGGGGCTGAGGAGGGTTTTGAACTTTGTGTGTGGGTGGAACGGAGGGAAGAGGTGATAGAAAGAAGTGTTCTGAGTCGTTGTCATGTTCAGGGTGAGTGTTTCTCCGGCTTTGCTCTCTATCACATAAAGAAGAGAGGCATCATTCAGTTCTTCAGGAAAGAGAGAAGTCATTTCAAGCACCTTGGATGCAGCTGCACTCCTCATAGTCTGGGTGGTGAAGATGCCTCTCAGGATGTTGAAGAACTGAAAGACTGCAGAGAGTGAAGGGAGATGGGAACCACAGTGCTACGGAAACAAGGGACCAGTGTTGTGCTTGTGTAAAGACACAGCCTTTGACACCACAAGCCTAATCACAGATAGAAATGGGTCCATACATATTGGTGTAAAATACTTTTCTAGTGCCTAACATCAATTTCATAGCCTGAAGGAACAAACAAGATGAGGAAATTATATAAACCTTTTTCTTAAAAGTAATTTCAAACTTAGAGGTAATTTTCATGAACAATACAGAGATTATTTATACCCTTCAATTTGACTTAACTTTTTGGATTTTTTGAGACAAGGTTTTGTCATGTAGTTCAGACTGGCCTTGAATTCACTATGTAGCCCAGACTGGCCTCAAATTTACAGCTATCTTCTTGCCTAAGCCTCCCAAGTGCTGGAATTAAGGTGTGTGTCACTATACTTGGCCTCAATTTGATTTAGCAATTAATGTTTTGCCACATTTGCTTGTGATTCTGCTTCCCTCTTCTCTCTGCATAGTACATTTATAAAAAATTTACACTGAGCATGGTGGCACATGTTTATAGTCCCAGCACTTGGAAGGCTGAGGCAGGAGGTTCTCCATAGGTTTGAGAGCAGCCTGGCTACATAATGAATTCAAGGCTAGCCTGAGCTGCATAGTGTGACTGTCTTAAACAAATAAATTTTATATGTATTTGTATTATATCACATATTATAGGTTGAGGAGCCCTTATGCAAAATATTTGAGATGCAGATGTTTCAAGTTCAAGTTATTTTGGATTTTGGAATGTTTGTGTAGACTCCATTGATTGAGAATTCTTAATCTGAAAATTTAAAATCAAAATATTCCAAAGTCTGCAACCTTTTTTTTTTTTGGTGCTGGGGATCAAATGCAGAGTCTAACATATGCGAAGCACATACTCTCTACCATTGAATTATACCTCCAAATTCTAAACTTTTGAGTGTTAAATTGGTGCTCAAAGAGTTACAGATTTTGGGTTATTTTACATTTGAGTTGCTCAACCTGTATTCTTTTTTTTTGAACCCTATGAGAATTGGTTGCAAACATGTGCTCTCTTTGCTCCTAGGCATTTCAGTATGCATTTCCAAAGGACAAAGCATTCTCCCACATAACCACTATCTGGCCTGTTCAGGCCACCATAACAAGATGCAGTAGACTGGTGACTTAAGGAACACTTTTTTTTCATGCTTTCCTTATTTGCTCTTGAAGTTTACAGGCCTTTAGACCAGCCCTGAGTTTGGGGCTCTCTGATGTGCTCTCATGATCAGGTTCAGATCAGATATCCATGGCAGGAATCCCATAGCAGTGACTTTCTATCAAGTGATTTGTTTCTCCCACAAGGAGTGACACTATAAGGGGGAGAGGAATTGTACAAAACGCACCACAGAGAACTGTGAGTGAGAAAGGAATATGGTGTCCTGCTTGTGTTTTCCATGTCACCCAGTTGTGATCTCCTCGGTAGTAGCAGAATGTGCTGTTCTAAGGCTTGTCATCTGAGGCTGTGGCCAAGGACTTCATCAGCGCATGCTCAGTGGTGGACAGGCGCAGCCACCTGGTCCCCATGGGGAGAGACAGCCACTCTGTATATTGGGTGTTTGAGGTTAGGCTATGAAAGCTAGGAGACCTCTTAGGCAACCCATATATTTGACCTATAAAATAGGAGTGATGTAAATATTTACCTGCTAGAGTTCTGGGGAGGATTAGATGAGTGTATTGACAGAAACCCCTACTCACCTAGTGCTGAACATAATGAAAGCTCTGTATTAGCTCTTATTGTTTCTGTTCTCACAGACTCATCACATTCTATTCCTAATCTGAATTCACTGATTTCTGTCTTGGAAGCCAGAACCCCACAGGATATTCACACCCTAGCTCTCAACCCACTCACCACTATGTTATAGTCATTATCTTCCCAAGAGTGTGGTCACCCTTTCCTTCCCTTCTTATGAAGTGAAAACTGAGTCACAGGCCTAGGGATAAGGATTCTTAAGTTTCTGTATGCCTCACATCTGAGGCAGGGTTCATACTGAGTCACTGTTCCACGAGAACATGGCAGATAGATAACAGCAGCTATGGAGGCTCTCTGAGTTAGCCAGCTTAGAATTCAGGAATGGTGCGGTGTGAGGAGTCCTAAGCAAGGGGAGATATACCCTGCCAACCCAGGAATGAACTAAGCAGAGAGAAATCAACTGGAAATGTAATCCCAGTGCTATAACTGGAACAGATAAAATCTCAGCACAGAACCTGGAACCTGCACCTCTGGAAGCCATGATTTGAATTTCCTGCCTTGCTGCGTCTGAATCTGCACAGCAGGGACAGAGAGGCGAAACCTCTGAGAGCGGGAATCGGCAAATGGAGTTGAGAGTGGGACTGGTGGGGAGCCCTGCATCGACCTGTGGTGAATGAGAGGAACGAGGACTCTTCCATAGACTAGGAGGCTCCAGGAGAGGATATTCTGGGACCGGGCAGACTAGCCAGAACAGGATGCTGCAGTGACTTCAGTCACATATTCCCCTCTCAAGCAGGATTGGTGGGGAGCACTTGGCCTGGATGAAGCTGCGGACTAAGACCCAGTAGGCTAGCCCAAACCAGGTCCCAGTGCCTGGCAGTGCACCCTAGTAGTGAAGCCTTCAGCAGGTTGACTGACCTGGAGGGGCAGGTCCAGCAGAGGCTGCCCAGGTCTGTGTCTCCCTAGTACACTGCAGTGGATGGGAACACCTAGCCAGTGCAATTCAAACTGTAACCGACAAAGAAAGAAACTGAGCCTCCTATATATGCTTGTATGGAAGGAACAAAAAGTATGGGAAGAGGTACCAACAAGAAAGGGTCCTCGGCCCCCAATCCTGAGAACACTGATCCAGGAAAGGTAAATGCAAAGGAGAATGAGGACAGAAAACATGCAATATCAGACACAGTGCCAGTGGACATAAAAAGATATCTTTGGGACCTCATAGACAAGTTCAAAACTGAAATATTTAACCAAGTAAAGCAAGATATAAGAAGAATAGTTAGAGAAATGCTAAGCACCGCCCAAGAAAAAACAGATGGTGGAATGGAAGAACAGAAAAAAGGGGAGAATTGTTTGATGGAGAAAATAGGGAAAACATAGAATACATGAAGCAGGTTCAAAGAGATTACCAGGAAACTAAAAACTCTATTGAAATCTGGCAAAACAGCTTGAAAGAAACTAAGGATAGATTATCTGAACTGGAGGACAGATTTGTAATGTGGGAGCATGAAATGAAAAACTTCTTAAAAATAACAAGAAAACAAACAGCAATAATAACAAAGGCTAGAAGATGATAAGAGGATCTATAACTTAAGAATTAAGAACATAAAACAAGAAATAGGGACACAAACAAATGAACTACAAAAGCTATTCACAGAAATAATCCAGGAGAATTTCCCTAATTTAGTAAAAGGTAAAGATACTCAGATGTATGAGGCATACAGGACCCCAGCCACCTACAACCCAAACAGAACAACACCCAGGCATATAATAATCAAAATTTCAGAAATCCAATATAAGAACAGAATATTAAAAGCCATCAGAGACAAGAAACAGATCACTTACAAGGGAACACCCATCAAAATTACAGCAGACTTCTCGGCACAAACCATCAAATCATAAAGAGCATGGGGGGAATAATTCAAGCTTTGAAAGATAATAACCTCCAGCCAAGATTGATATATCCTGCACAACTGTCCCTAGAAATTGATGGAAAAATAAGGTGCTTCCCGGATAAAGAGGAACTAGAGGAATTTGCAACCACCAATTCAACTCTACAGGGAGTACTGCAGGATATTCTAAAAAAGGAAAATATCAAGATTTCAGAAACAGTAGCAGAGAGGCCACAATGAATGGAGCAGAAAGCAAGATGAAGAAGACAAACTGACAACTAATGACAGAAAAAGAGCTCAACAGAAATGAGGCAGAGAAGGTTGGATGGTAGGAACAGCTATTTTAGAGAAAACAAGACATCATAATAGCTAGTGCTGATTTAGTATCATCTTGTTTTGAAGTCCCATCAAGCTTTTATTCTTCTGTCTCCATCGGTCTTAACAGGTTGTATCTTATTGGATTTTATTATATGTGATAATATAAGCAAAAAGTTTTATAGACAAGGAGATTACACAGAAACCATTGTTCATTTTCTTTTAGTTGGTTCTAAATACCCTGTAATAATGTCATTCTCTTGAATGGTTTTACATTGTCTGGATATGTTTGGTGCTACAGTATACGAAGTTATACTCAAAGATTTCATGGAAAAAGACACTGTGGTAACTACTTTTATGTCAGGATATCTGGTGGTGAAACACTATTTTGCTTAAATGGTTATGTTTTGACCTGTGCTGTTTTGTTGTTATTCCCTCTTTTATCTCAATCTCCTTTTTTATTATTTACTTTTTTAATTTTTATCAAGGGAAAAATAAAAAAAATAGCAGGATATATTATAGTAACCCACTTTGATTTCCTATTAACTTGATTTGAAACCCTGTATTGCACTCACCATCTTGTTTTGACTGATTTTCCTCTGTTCTGTCTTGCTTGATACTACCAAGTTCGAGAATATAGGCAACAACTGTGAAGACAGTAAGATTCATTATGAGGCCCATTCTGGTTTGACTATTATCTTCTTTTGAAGTCCTGTAATGTCTCCAATGTTTTGGTTTTATATTGTTTTGTTCTTTACTCTTTTGTTCAATTTTATTATAACTGATGATATAGGCAATTCTTTTTAAGATAGCAAGAGGCATTATGGTAACGATTGTTGATCACCTTGTATTTTGTTTTTACAGTATGTATTATGTCCATCCTTTTGATTTGACTGACTCTGTTTTGTTATGTCACATTTGGTTTTATTTCCTTCAAAAAAAGTAATAAGAACTGTGGGAGTAATAAAACCCAAAATGTGTAATTGTCATTGTACAAATGAGAGGAAAAGAAAGTGCTCTAAAGAATATAACTGCATGTATATTTAAGTGTATGAGATAGATAACCATATTACTGAGTTTTTTTGGATCATTGAACAGAACTGTTTGCAGTCTCACTGTTTGAATGTCCACTTTATATGCTTTAATTTTGTAACTTGAACAACTATTTCTAAGATGACAATATGTAATCTATTGTCTAGTGATTTCCTATTGTTTATTTTTTCTGAAATTCTGTATAACTTGTACCCTTTTTCTGTTTTTTTTCTTTTCCTCCTTAAATAAAATAAAAAAGGAAAACATACTGAGTCACTGATCCCCAAAGCCAGACCTCTTGGTAGCCCATAGTGTGGCCTCACCCTTTCTGTGAGTTAATCTCATCTTGTCAAGCTTTCAGCTTTGGTTTTCTGAATGGAGAGCAGAATGACAGAAGTGGGCAGTTCTCCAAATACTCTATCCTCAAGTCAGCTTGCACAAGAACATAATATCCCCTAGGACAAAGGTTGGGGGTAAGCTGGGCATGATAATACACACCAGTGATCCCAACACTCTGGGAGGCTGAGGCAGGAGGATTGCAAGTTCAAGCATAGCCTGGGCAACATAGTGAATTAACAAGACCCTGTCTCAAAATAAAAAAGGGCTGGATATATAGCTCAGTGGAAAGACCACAAGTTTGATTTCCAGTAGTGCAAAAAAGGTGAAAAAATCAGGTAGCACACACCTGTAATCTCAGTGCTCAGGAGGCTGAGGCAGGAGGGGTGTCGTGTCGTGAGTTCAAGGCCAGCCTGGACTAAATAGCAGGATGCTGTTTTAAAAAAAATTAGGAGTGATTCAGTCTAGATGGTGTGATGGACAGCCCTGAGAATGGGATCATTGCTGAGACCCTCCTGGCCTGAGCCCAGCAAATGATGCTGTCTTTCTCAGTTTGGCTGCTGTTACAAATTACCACAGACTTGGTGACTTAAACAGCAAGTATTTATTTCTAGTAGTTCTGGAGGCTGGAAAGCCCAAGATTCACTTTCCAAGCAATTTGGTTCCTGGTGGGAACTTTCTGGGTTGCCACAGCCACCATGCTGTGTCCTTACATGGCAGCTGAGAGGGGTAGCAAGTGCCTATCTCTTCTTCCAAGGACACTCAACCCATTTTTGAAGGCTCTGTCTTCATGTCCTAGAGACCTCCGGAGCTCTGCCTTCACACACCAATACATTAATGGTTAGGGATTCAATATCTGAGTTGCCAGGAGCAGGGAACGAACATTAAGTCCATTACAGATGGAGAAGCAGGACAGCTGACCGGCCTGGGCTAAGCAGAGGCAGCCTGACTCAGGTGTGATAGGTAGGGTGAGGCACTATGAAGTCAGGTGGTCACACAAGAATGCAGTGCTGGGGATCAGGGAGGACAGGTATGGTGGGCTGTCAGAGACAAGGATGTGAGGACATGTAGAACCCAGGGGAGCATGCAGTGCTCAGTGCAGCAAGTGCTGTGCAGGGTGGGATATGCACAAGGGTGTTGGTAAGGGCAGGATGGGATATTCACCTCATTCAGGACAGGGCCTTGGTGCCTGACCCCAGGATTTCTCCATCTTGGCTATGTTGACATCTAGACTAGGTCATTCTTTGTCTGAGGTGCTGACCTGATCTTTGCAGGATGCTTCTCAGCAGTGCCCCTGGCCACAGCCCCCTAGGTACAGGATCACCCTGCCTAGCTTAGGCCCCCAGAGTCTCAGCTGAGAACTGCCAAGCCATTGCAGGGGGAAAGCAGTCATGGATGATTTATAAACAAATGAGTCATTGTGAGAAACCAAAAGGTTAAATAAGGACTACAATGGATAATAAATACTGGAAAATGGGAAGAAAATGTTCAAATGAGAAAAGGAACAAGGGAGGGGAGAGGAGGAAAGGACAGACAGGGCAAGAAAAAAGTAGAAGGAAAAATATAAGCAAAGCCTTTGTAAATAAGGAGGGAAAGAGGGTTGAAGTAGGAGAGGGGATTGATATATTATGCGTGATAGGATTATTTCCAAAAGATGAAAAGTGCTAGGATTATTTCTAAAAGATGAAAAATATTTCCAAAAGATGAGAAGTATAAAATAAAAAGCAGCCTTTATTCTGAGAACACGGAGAGAGATGACTGGCACCCCCACCGCTGGCGTCCAGCGATCTCTCCGGCGGACACGTGGCATGGGGGCATGTAAATAGCCTCGGTTTGGGGTGGAACCTAAGGCGGGCATTAGGGATGTACTAGTAGCCCATTGGTCCTAGATTTGGCGCCATATGCAAATTTCCTAAGGGCAGGAAGATGGTGTCACAGGTAACTTCCTAGGGGCAGAGGAGATAGGGGCTTCCTGCTTCCAGTTGAGGTTTTCCTGGCTACAGTGTCCTGTCTGGGCCAAAACCCTTTCATATCCCGTCTTATGATTATTATTATGAAAAGGGGCGAAGATTTCTCTCTTTAACTACTTCCTGCTGGCAGAGGGTGCTGTACTGGAGCCTAGGGGAGTCGACGGGATGAAGATTGATGCCCAGGTAAATGCTGGTGCCAGGGGTTTTGGCCAGGACAACTTCACTGGTGAATGCATGTATGTTAGACTGGAAAAACAAAGAGACAAGATGTTATGAGGAGACATGGCACTGTCATATTTAAGGACCCAGGTGAGGTAGAAGGAAAGGTGCCTTTGATTTAGACATGTCATTCTATCAGGACCATGTTGAGGTAAAAACATTTCCACAGTAAGGCAGAATTCTGAAAATTAAACGTGGGGTTAGGAGGAGTGGAGTTATGAGAGGTGATTACTCCCCCATCTGAAAGCATAAAAGTTAAGAGGGTAGGTGTATAATACTTGTCTCCGGTCCAGGAGTTGAACTGTAAAAAATAGGGGGAGCAGGGAAGGTGGTGGCTGTACCAGTATAGGGAAGGTAAGGGCTTAGGCTTTCAGGGATGTCACATTTAACGAGACAGCTGAGGGTAGAAAGAACTGCAACTGTTATCATATAGAACATTATGAAGATTATCTTATGCATGATGTGGGAGTCTTTAGGAAAGACTGTCAAGAGTCCTGCTGTAAAAATGATCATTAATAGAATGTAAGAAATTAGGAACCCAAGTGGATAACAAAACATGACTTAGCCTGTTAACTGTGGCTGTGAGGCCTTTGTGAGACGGAGACAGGTAGGCGACAGAAGATGAGATGACCACTCAGAATGATCAGATTTAGGGCTGGGAGGGCACCTCTTAGCCTGAGTGATGTGAAACCAGGATGGGAGTCCAGCAATTTTGATTTAGGCATGGGTCGCTGTAACCTGGGTATATTAGCAGTTTACCTGGTTGTGGGAAAGGCTTTTATGTATCCTGAAAAAGTGTAAACAAAGTGAGAAGACAAAAATGTATCCATCAGTCTTGACCAGGGTTGTCTGACAAATTGGTGAACAAGAAAGGAAAGGGGTGGCCTTATATCACTGAGGAAGGGTCCACCAGCAACACCAGGTGGAAGCTGTTGAGGCCTCAGTGTGTCTAAGTCAGCCTGTATAAAAGGCATTTTAAGATTTAGGACTGGGACCTGCACAAAATAGGCCCTGTTTGTAAATGGCATAGGTTGACCATCAATACCCTGTCATAAAGATTGAGGACTTAATATAGCAGCCTGAATACTCAGGAAGAACTATGTATATATGGCCTCTATGTCCACAAATATAAAGAATGTCTTACCTGAGACTTTAGTGTGACTTGGAATCTGAGACGGACACCTTAAAGGGGGCTGTTGTTGCCCTGAACCCCCTCAGTCTTCAGCAGCAATTTTCTGTCAGTGACGAATCTGGCAGTGTCAACATTTCCTGTGAGGGCTAGAACTTAGGATGACTTACCCACTCTCTGGTGGCTAGGACAGTCCAGCAGCCCTGAAGTAAGGTCTCAAAGAATGCCAGGATGGGGCATTTTGTGGTCCAATGTCTTCTGCTGCATTTGAGCGTGGTCCATGGGGGGTCAGGCAGCTCCACCTTGTGTAGGTTTACCTGCCTCAGAACTCCAAGTGTCACAAGTGTTAAAAATATAAAAAACCATATTAAGATCTCTCTAAGGTTTGAGGTCAAGTTTTGCCTTTTTGTTTGGGATTTGGACTATAGTAGAATTAAGTAAGTATGCAGGAATTTAATATTGGCATTTTAGATCAGAGAGCAGGCTTTATCTGGATAGCATATCGCTTTTTTATAGGGTGACATGTAGAATTAACAAAAAAGCTTTAGTCTGCCCAAAAAGGCTTTAATGGAAACGTTTTGCAGTAAAGGTTTAGCAATATTATGAATAAATCTATCAAAACTGATCTAATACTGTCAAATTCTGAACACATTTACTTTTAAAGTTGTTATTTGCAGTAGTATGAACCAAGACAAATAAAATAAAACTTTGAAGAAAACCCTTGTCTTGAAATAGAGCTAGTGGTTCCCAGCAAAAAGGAATTTATAACCTTAATTGTTAAACAAGAGATTGGTGAAGGCTTTGATTGATAAAGAAGGCTGGTAAAATTATCAGGTGGCCAATAACCTTGATTAAATGGTTTGAGAATTGTGATTTAAAAAATAGCATCTCTTGAGTGGAGCCGAATTGTAAAAAAAGCATGCCTGAGCACAGCCACTGAGCTGCTGTTTTGCAGCACGCTGGCAGAGCATGCCCAGCATGGGGGTGGGGCAAGTGCCGGACGTAGCGTGCAGGGGTGGGCTGGGACTGCCCCCAGAAACACGTAAGGTGGCAGCGACGACGGCGCATGGGGGAGGGAGGGGCTGGGATGGCGTATGGGGTAGGGGCTGGGAGGCGGCCCAACACAGCACGCAAAGCTGGAACTGCTTGCGGGGCACGAGGATTAGAAAGCCAATTTAGGAACACAGCTGGGTTTTGATTAGCCTCCTGGACCTGTTTTAAAAGTTTGTTATAGTTAGTATGCTTGTCCTGCTCTGGCACAGTTATAGGCCCAGAGTCATTATCAGTGGTGTTTACCTTATGTCTGTGATCAGCTTTTTCTCGAACTGCTTGCCACAGCTGATTCTGCTCTTGTGAGCTAAGGGTAGTATTTAAAATCACATAAACATCCTTAAAATGTAAATCATAACAATTATTAATGAATTCAAATTGCCTGATATAATTCTGTGGGTCAACAGAGAGGCTACCTAATTTATGGGTAATCTGAGATAGATCAGAAAGGGAAAAAGGCACATGGATGTTAACAAGTTCCTTGGGTCCAGCTTGCTCCCGAAGCGGTAGCAGAGCCTGAGGAGAAGATTCCGGAGCAGAGGGCCATTGGGCAGCCATCTGTCCAGTAGGCGCTTGTGAGCAATCATCTGTAGAGGGCCTACAGAGCTGCTGCTGGTCACCCTGGGAAACACAGGCAGATAGCGCCTCACTGTGTGCCTTGCAGTGAGAGGATTGCTGTCGGCAGCACAATGAAGCATCATGTGCACTGCAACAGGGCGGCTGTTGCAGTTCACAAGAGGAGCCACAAGGGGGCGCCTGTTGACAGTGAGGGTCCTGGGAACATGGCAGCACCCTGTTGCCATGTGACCCTCCTGAACATGGTGGCGCCATGCCACGTGGCAGAGGGTTGCAACATGGCGACTGTTCCCAGCACAAGCTGGAACAATCACGCGGCCTGCTGGCAGGACATAGCGACTAAGACCTAGTATGGTGGGCAGGCGGTGAGAATGCTGTAGGGGATAGAGAACTCTCAGGAGAAGTCGCAGACTACGAGGAAGCGCTAACAGAGGGATTAGAGCTGCTGGGAGAGTTATGGGTCCCGGAAGGCAGAGAGGGAGACGATCGCACAGCGGGAGGTATCTGCGATGGAGAAGAATTAGAGCTGCTGAGAGAATCAGGCATAGGGGGAGGGGAGAGCGGTCTGGCAGGAGGTAATGACAGGGAATGAGTTTGGTGGTAGGCAGGTGGCGGCCGTGAAAACACCGGAGGAATGTCCTCAAGCGAATCCTGAGGGCAGGATGGAAAAGTTTATGGCACGGTAGAGTTAGCTAAAAGTATCTCAGCAAGAGCACAAGACTTAATGAGAGACTGGCATGTTCTCAGAACAAGAAAGGCCTGGACATAAGGGAGTTCTAATAACTTGTTGCCAGCTTGACAAAAATCATACAAGTTTCTGAGAATTCAGGGGTCAAATGTTCCTTGTTTGTGCCAACACTTGCCAATAAGTGGGTAGGTTGGCCAGACCTCCCGGCAGTAAAAAGTTAGTTGTTTAGTTTTTATGGTAGTTTTCATTTTTAGAGTATGTAAATTGGAAATTAGGCATTGTAAAGGCATCTTTTGGGAGTTAGAAAATACGTTCCCCATGACTGATTCAGGCAAGAAAAAAGCCGGAGGTCCAGAACAAGTTGTCACTTGTTTATGGCACCACATGGCGGCTACGGTTCCAAAAACTCGTAAATTCCAGTTGTCACTGAGAGATTTACGAGTGGAGCCCACGTGGGGTCAGTAATAGTTTTGCCCGTGAAAGCGCAAGGCTTTAAGGGAAGTGAGGTGTTCTTTCAGTGTGGGTGGTCCCAAAAATCTCTGCTTTGGGCTATCTGAACCCAAAGAACGTGAGAGATTTTGTGGACACAGGTTTGCCCAGAAAGAACCCTGCCCAAAATGCACAGACCCACGCAGACAGGGAGAACAGTCGACTGAGGCTGCCCAGTGCCAAAAGTTCCCCAGGGAGTGCTCACCTGAAATCAATCTGGCCGATGCTGAGTGCAGGCGGCTGGTGACAGGGACATCTCAGGAGAGGAAAGAGCTCGGGATTAATCCAGGATGTTATCTGGTTATTGGCTAGGGGACTCAACTGGGTGTGTCCCAGGAATCAATTGCCTGTCGATTGAGTCACGGATTATTTCCAAAAGATGAAAAATATTTCCAAAAGATGAGAAGTATAAAATAAAAAGCGGCCTTTATTCTGAGAACACGGAGAGAGATGACCGGCACCCCTACCGCTGGCGTCTGGCGATCTCTCCAGTGGACACGTGGCATGGGGGCATGTAAATAGCCTCGCTTTGGGGTGGAACCTAAGGCGGGCATTAGGGATGTACTGGTAGCCCATTGGTCCTAGGTTTGGCGCCATATGTAAATTTCCTAAGGGCAGGAAGATGGTGTCACAGGTAACTTCCTAGGGGCAGGGGAGATAGGGGCTTCCTGCTTCCAGTTGAGGTTTTCCTGGCTACAGTGTCCTGTCTGGGCCAAAACCCTTTCAAAAAGTATTTGCAAAAGGTGAGAAATATAAAATAAAAAGAGGCCTTTATTCTGAGAACACGGAGAGAGATGAACGGCACCCCCCCCCCACTGCTGGAGTACAGTGATCTCTCTGGCGGACACGTGGCGTGGGGGGTATGTAAGTAGCCTTGATTTGGGGTGGAACCTAAGGGGGCATCCGGGATGCACGGGTAGCCCATTGGTCCTAGGTTTGGCACCATAGGCAAATTCCCAGGAACAGGGAAGACAGCGTCACAGGTAAATTCCTAGGGGTGGGGGAGATAGGAGCTTTCTAGTTCCAGTTGAGGCTTTCCTGGCTACAGAGTCCTGTCTAGGCCAAAACCCTTTCAATGTGCAGGTACAAATTCCCATGATGAATGTTATCATTATGTATACCTAAAATGTACCAATAAAATTAATTTTAAAACAAATTAAGTGAAGCTGTGTAATAATTTTTAAAAGTATGTATCTTATTGATAGACACTGAAATTTGACTCCCATGTAATTGTCATGTGTCATAAGATATTCTCTTGACATTTTTTCAATCATTTGACAATGAAATGAGTTCTTAACTTGCAAACCATATAAAAATAGGCAGGATTGGACTGAGAGACCAGGGTTTTCCTACTGTGGGGGGCAATTTCTGTTTCTTCACACGAGCTTCCCTGGATCAGGTCCTCATATGGAATCTGTGAGGACTTACATACAATGATTTTTGGGGTAGAGGGGTTGATTTTTTGTGCAGGGGGAGGCAGCAGCACGAATGTCATGGAGTCTTGCTATGTTGTCCAGGTTTCCCTGTCCTGCCTCAGCCTCCTAAGTATTTGGGATTACCGGTGTGCACCACCCACCCTTCTTTCATAAACTGATTTATCAAGGTGGGTTTCTAAAATTTATCTTTGCTATATCTCTTCTGTTTTGTGTCATTAACTTGGGTCAAAGCATACATTAAGCACAATCTGATTTCCTGAATTCTGATTCAATAGATGAAGTAACTGTGGGTTGTAAAAAGCTTCCACACAAAATAAAAGATTTTCAAATAGTTTTCTTAAAATTTATTTCAATGCTACAGAAAAAAAAGAAATAATAGCGCAGAAAAGTCCCACAGAACCTTTTTTGGGAGCCGTGGAAGCTGGAAATTGACCTAGGGCATGACCCAGACATGACCTTACCAGAAAACATACAGTGCCAGGGTCAGCCACGTTGAGAAGTTGCTACAGCCCAGAAAAACACCAAGCTCCTGGACAAGCAAGCATGGGATTGCTAGGCAGAGGGGCTGAAATTGATAACATCTTTCCCAGTATATAAATAAACATGCTGCATTAGTTGAGCGGTAACCTTTTCTCCCATCAGGAGGATAAGGACTCCATTTGACCCTAGCTTTGTCTTTTCTTTATTTTTCTCATCCTCTCGCAATCCTTAACCTCAAGAACTTCAGGAGCCTCTGGGTCATGGCAAACCTTTATCCACATTCACCAATTTTGAACTTTTTGTCCTATTTGCTTTATTCTGTCTCCCTCACAATCTCCAGATGAATATTTTTTAACCTTAAAGAGTAACTTGCAGACATTGTGAACCTTTATCTTTAAAAACTTACTGTGAATCTCTTAAATTTTTAAAAAACATTTACTAGCATCTGTCTGTGATATGTATTAAATGCATTTGTTTTGGGGTAATCCTCCCCTCCCCTCACTCCAATCTCTTCCCATTCCCAAATCTCCTTTCCCAGCTCCACAAAGTCTATCTCCCTGTTTCCTATTATCGTTCATTATGCTTTTAAAATTATTTATACTTTGTGTTTCTCATATAAAATAAAGCAAATGATATTTAACATTCTGTGTCTGATTTATTTCATTTTGCATTATGAACTCAAGGTGCATCCATTTTCCCAAAAATGATTCAAATTTATCCTTTTACGGTTGAGTAATACTCCACATACACCACATTTTCTTTATCCATTCATGTAGTGTGAATCTCTTTAGAGTTGGGTCATCTACTTGCACAACCATAGTGCAGTTTTGAAAATCAAAAAAAGTGTTCGATCTTCTTGAATATAAAGTTCGTATACTACACAATTCACCCATTGTAAGGAAGTGGAACTCCAAGTGGACGAGCACAAAGGAAGTTCCAGAGTGAGGATGAAGAGAGGACTTCATTCTCTTTGACAGTGGAATGTATTCTTAGCAGCAGGGTAGAGAATCTCCATATCAGAGATCTCCAAAGGGCAACATTGGTTTAGGATGATATATAGACCAGTTTATCTTACCTGTGGTTAACAAATATTACATGTGGTTTTCACGGGGTATATACAAATCAGGCAGGCTCTAATGGGCTAAAAATTAACTTACTTGGGCCATACTTAAAATACCTTGATGTGTTAGTTAATAAATTTGAATTTGGTAAGATAACTTTGGAACTAACAATCATAGTATGCTATGAGAAGTCGAAAGATGTATGTTCGTTATACAGGGACAACCATCTTTAGCTTCAGCTCAGTTTAAACCCTACATTGCCCATCACTTTTTAATGCCCAAGTATGGAGCCAGCAATAATTCTCAAGACCCAGAATCCAGGCTGAGGGTATAACTAAGTAGTAAAGCACATGCTTAGCAGGTCTAAAGGACTGAGCTCAATCACCTGAAAGTTGAAAAGAAAAATAATCCTATAAAGGCATGAACTAGGGTTGCAAAGTCCCTAGGTAAGCCATCTACCAAGTTAGTGGGAAAAGGCAGAAGAATGGATCACAAAGGGGGATTTTGATTTGTTCAGAGCGTTCGGTCAGTACAGTGACATGATAGCCTCTATGATGCATGTCCTTGGCTATCTGAAAACCTTGATGACTGTTAAGCTACCCTCATCCACCAAGATGTGTTGGCAGGCACACAGCATTCCCCAGACATAGCCTGGAAGTAATTGAGGGCTACATGGTGACTGGATACCATGGCCCCCCAAATACAGTGATATTTGGTCACAAGTTCCAGTCATTGCACTGTGTAATTTGAATGGTTATGATAACGTTTCTTTTCATTGTTATATGACATCTGGCCTATACACTGTTCCTATATTATCCTCCCAAATTAGTGACTGTATAGTGGTTGGTATAGGGAAAGATCATATGTGGTAGAGGAGATTGTGGCTAGTATGGTTGTAGGGGCCAATTCTTGGGAGGCAGGGATCTGTTGCTAAGTAACAATCAGTAGATTGGCTAAACTCAAGGACAGGAAGTAATGCAGGATGAGATGACACTAATGCTTGGAGGAAGCCCTTACAGTCTCACCAATCACCTCTATGCTCCTGCTGTCTGAGGTCCAAGGAAGTAAACTGGTGTGGTTAAGTGCAATCCCAGGTGATGTGAATAAGGAAGTTAGAAGGTTGTAATGCAACAAGCTGTGTATATTGCACCTTGCGTTCAGCGCTTGGGTCAACACAGTTTATTACAGTCTCAGCTCACCAACTGGCCACACATTTGTGTTAGCCCAGTTATTGAGAACCTTTTAGAGCTTTCAGTGGTACAAACAGCTCACTGAAGCATGTGTGTCATAGGTTCGCCACCACTGCATTAGCCTCTGCATATAGGTAGTTGTTGGATGTCAGCAATTACAAGATATGCTCATCTTGATAAGTGAGGTTTATAGAGAACTTGGACAAAGGGAAAGAGATATGATGCTATGTCCATTAAAATCAAGTTGGCAGAAGCCACCGGAGCATGTAGTGAAGTTTGTCATTTGCATGAGGCTGTGGTTAAGGCTGTATCAGGTCAGTTAGACAATTGTACATTCCTCCTTTTCAGTAACTGTGCATTGATGTTTTAGTTTCCTGCCAATTGTCAATAGCTAATTGCTAATAACATGAGATGAGCTTTGCAGGTTTTTTTCTGCAAAGAAACAATAGATTGTGAACTACGGGATACTTCAATATGGGATACATGTGAGATTCTGTGAGAGTTAATTGAGTGTGTTAACTCGAGTCATAAATGCCCAACTAAATTTGCTTAGCAGAGTTTTGGGTGTGGGAGACCCACCCTAAGGAGTTATGTCTCCAGGATGGCATACAAAGGAAATGAAGAAGAGAGGCTCATTCCTGTTTCTTTGGAGGAGCTCATCTTTGCCTTCACCTTGCACATCATCTCTTAGCATTCAGCACTGATACTTCAGTCCTCTGGCACAGACCCTTCAGACTCATGGGACACTGCAGTGGGCTCCAGGCGTTTGACTGGATCCTTTGGGTTCCCAGAGCACAGAAAAGCTTTTTGCACTATTCCACACCTGACCTTGTGACCATTGTAAGCCAATTTTGTACATTCTTATATATTGGTATATCTTGTATTAAATTTGTTTCTCCAGGAAGCACTGACTAATACAGATTTTAGTACTCTAAGAGAAACAGAATTGTAAAGTGACCGGAGCCGCGGGAGACAGGAGACCAAACTCGAGCAGGATCAGCTCTCAAACTTTATTGCGTACAGCGAACCGGACCTAACAAGGTCCGCCACCCTCAGTGTTGGTTCCTCTTCTGCCCGTTGGGGGCAGGAACAACCTCTTATAAGGGGAAGCAGTATCCAATCACAGAGAAGCGCGTCTAACAAGCTGATAGGCTAGCGTCACGGGTAACTGGGCAGACATGACAATTTGGCGGGCTTGTTCAGGCCGGGAAGAACCCGGAAGCAGGAAATGGGCGCCATCATAGGCGGCTTCCCACATCTCCCCCTTTTTTATTTATTAAAATAGGATGGTCTGTGGGTCCCTCCAAGGTGTCTATGACCTTGTTGCTGTTAGACACCTAGGAGTGGGCCTACCTTGTAGGCCGAGGCATGAGAGAATGTAGAGGTCTATACCCTGCTGTGCATCACCCTGTTTTGTGCATATCCTTGCGCCAGGACCATGCTCAAGGTGAGTGGTTCATTTTTTCGCAGGGCCAGGCTTTTGTGAACTGAACCTGGATGCATATAGACATTCATTCCTGCCTTCCCCCCAACCTTTGGGGCGGATGGCACTGCAGTACCCTTGGTCTCGCATCTCAATGCCAATAATTTGACTCCGGGAGGGACCCCTGGCCTTATAGGCCATGTATATCTGAGTGGAGCCTGTCTTAGGTTGACCGGGAGGGCTTTTCCCGTCTTACCCGTCATTGGCTTGCCCACTCAGCTTTTATAACTGATGTTCTGCGACATGAAGGAGATATGCGGCGGCCTGTCGACCCGATGGGCCGCCCGCTGCCATTTGCATGGCTGCCATAGCCGTGACCTTGACCTGTTGCTGGGTTTGCATAAGGCGGTCTAACAAGCATTTGATAACCACAAGCCCCACTAGGATGGCCACGGCAATCAGGATCCAAGTAGTCAGGTTGGGCCAGGAGAACCAGGAGGTGACGCGTTCCCACAAACTGGCTATAACACTGCCTAAAGTTGATAAATCGAACCTGACTGGACCTAGTTGGATACCGTCCATATTGTCAAGTTCCTGACCGACTATGAGGGACAAATTGTGAAACTTAGGTAGGTAGGTGTCTTGCAGCCAAGCTGTCATATTTTTAACAGTGTTGGTCAAATTTGTAAAAGGCTCCAAACCAGACATTTTAGTTTGTAGATGGTCTTGGGCGCTGAGCGTCGGTCCCAGAAGGGTCGAGTTGACTTGTGTCCGCGGGCTTATCCTCCTGTGCTTTATCAGGAACTGGTGGGGAGTTTACTGCTCGCGTCAATCTTTCCGGGACCCACAGCGGCTCGCGACCTGGTTCCTGTGGGAAGACACAAACCGCACCTCGGGTCCAACTAACCACTGGATCCGGGCCCATCCATTGTCCTGTAAGGACATCTTTCCATCTAACCAGCCCTTTGTCGGTTGGGGACGGATTGCTATGTTCCATGGCAGGGGAATGATTATTGTGGTTTAAATTGAGAAAATTTATGGTAAAGAGTGCCAATGATATTCTTCCTTTGGGCGTTAGGCCATGGCCTATTCCCTCCTTTTGTTTTTGTAAGACACCCTTGAGTGTCTGATGGGATTGCTCAATGATGCCTTGTCCTTGGGGGTTGTAAGGAATGCCATGTTTAAGAGTGACCTCCATTTGTTGACAAAATGTCATAAAAATTTTGCTGGTATAGGCAGGACCATTGTCTGTTTTTAGTATATTGGGCTTTCCCCACGCAGCCCAGGCTGCCAGGCAATGATTAATAGCGTGGGTGGCCCTTTCTCCGGGTTCTGCTGAGGCAAACATAACCTGGGAGGCGGTATCTACCGAAACATGAACATATTTAAGTTTTCCGAATTCTGGGATGTGTGTAACATCCATTTGCCAAATATGATTTGGGCGAAGTCCTCTTGGGTTAATGCCAATAGATTGTTGGGGTGAAGAGATCACACAAGCTGGGCAATACCGTACAATCTCTCGTGCTTGTGCTCTCGTGATGTTGAAGCGCGCCGTGAGGGTGCGGGCATTAACATGGAACTGAGAGTGGAATTTTTGGGCTGCTTCCAGAGGGTTGGGAAAGGTGAAGACCCATATCGGGCGCGTGGCCGAGTC
Organism: Cavia porcellus; assembly: GCF_034190915.1. Lineage (NCBI taxonomy): Eukaryota > Metazoa > Chordata > Mammalia > Rodentia > Caviidae > Cavia > Cavia porcellus. The sequence continues at coordinate 19,549,314 of NW_026947486.1, forward strand.
TGCCAAGGCATTGCCCTCCGCCAAGGGCCCAGGTAAATTAGTATGGGCTCTGATATGTGAGATGAACACTTTTGAGGTTCTATTCCATAACTGATGTTGAATACCTAGGAACATGGAGGCTACCGTTGAAGAGGGTTTAATGGGACCCGCCGTCTCCAGAACTTGGAGAGCATTTACCACATACGGAAGGAACGTCCTCCTCCTCCCCCAGAAGGGGGCGCAGGAGGTAATCCGGGAAGTAGCTCTCCCTCTAACCAGGGCGGTGCCATAGGTTGTGGGCGCCCTCTGGCGGCCACGGGTGGAGGTGGCAGCCCAGGGAGCAACTCCTCTTCCGGCCACGGCGGTGCAGTAGGGCCTGGCGCCCTGAAGGGGGCGACCATGGGTTGCGAGCTTCGGAGCCCTTGTGTTTCTCTGGAGGCCCAAAGTCAGGTGTGACTTCGGGCTCCTCCGAGCACTCGGATCGAGCTTTGTCAAGAGCCTGTCGGGCTGAGCAAAGCCCGGGGGTTTGTTCGTCCGTCAGACAAGCCCTAATCAGTTCCCACAGGGGTAAAACCATGGGATCCAAGCGTCCCTCTTCTCGGGCGCATCTAAGATCCCCTCCTAACTTCTCCCATGACGGGAGGGTTAGAGAGCCCGTGGGCCAAAACCAGGGGGCAATTTCATTAACACGATCCAGAAATCTCGAAAGGGTGACCCGGTTTATGTAGATGCCTCGGGTCCGCAGCAGGACTCTTAGGGAGTCAGCGAGGGGTTTGCGAGCAGCATTGCCCACAATGGCGAAACGAAAGCGAAACAAATGCAAGGGAAAAAAAAAAAAGACCGGTGTCCACCCGTGTGGCGCTCAAAATCTGTTAGGTGCGTCCACCCAACCCAGGCGATCCAGTACTCACCTGTCCCGGGAACCGCTGTATCTCACGTAGCTGATCAGGGTGAAGAGAAGAGGTGCTCGGGGCCTTCCATTGTTATTGAGCCAGGTCCTCCGTCGTACCGCAGGCGACAGCAATCGCACCTCCCGGCCGAAGAGGCACGTCGCTGAGTCTTTTACCTTTTTCCCCGTACGGGCCACCAGATGACCGGAGCCGCGGGAGACAGGAGACCAAACTCGAGCAGAATCAGCTCTCAAACTTTATTGCGTACAGCGAACCGGACCTAACAAGGTCTGCCACCCTCAGTGTTGGTTCCTCTTCTGCCCGTTGGGGGCAGGAACAACCTCTTATAAGGGGAAGCAGTATCCAATCACAGAGAAGCGCGTCTAACAAGCTGATAGGCTAGCGTCACGGGTAACTGGGCAGACATGACAATTTGGCGGGCTTGTTCAGGCCGGGAAGAACCCGGAAGCAGGAAATGGGCGCCATCATAGGCGGCTTCCCACAGTAAAGATAAATTCTTTAGAGGTTTTAGGGATTCCTGGAGTTAACTCTCTAATTTGATGAGCTATGGTACCTTTAGATACCATAGTCTTTGTTGGCACTGGGGGGAATACTGATAGGCATTGGCATGAACTATGTAAAATAATACATGATGTGGATGTATTTGATTATCCTAATTCACCATTTGTGAGCTGTAAGGAATTTATTGACTCCATATATGAAACTTGTGGATATGTTTGGCAGAGTGGGAAGCATAATGATGCTGGCTAGCTGCTCTTAGCATTTTTGGGCAAACTAGTGAAGGAAAATAAGGAGCTCAAAGATTCATATTTCCAGCTCTAGACCCACATAAAATATTTTTAAAAGTTTCTAAGTGTGTCCTGAAAGAAAATATCTTTTCCTTTACCTGAAGGCTAAGATTTCAGAAACCCAAACACAGTCTCATAATTTGATTGACTGAAGTGCTGTGTAAATTTAATGCTCAGCCTCGAAGAGTATCTGAAGTAAAGGTGAGGTGCTGGTCAGAAAAGAATGGGATCCCATAAACTGGATGGAGATGTTTAGGAGGACCCTGATAAGTCTGAGGGTGTTGAGCTCCTAAACTCTAATGAGATTATTTTGCCAGAGGAAGAGATTTCCCCACCCATGGTGGCAGAAGCAACCCCACACCCACCATCTTCAGTGTTGGCCTGTCCTGGTATACCTGAAGAAACTAATCCTGTGTTGACCAAGCAAGATGATACTCCTCAGGACCCACCCTCAACACCTACTTTTTCCTTCTGGCTTATGACCAGGCTCAAATCACAGAAGACTCCTGAAGGTGAGGTACATGTGACTCACAAGAAGGTCTGCTATTCTCCCAAGAACTTCTTGAGCTTTCCCTTTTAAGCAGAAGCCTGATGAGCAGGTGTGGGAATGGATTTTATAAGTGTGGGATAATGGTGGCAAAAATATACACCTGGATCAGGGTGAATTTGTTGACATAGGCCCATTAATAAGGGATTCTGAATTTAATGTTGCAGCTCATGGAGTAAAAAAAAAGTGTTAATTTGATTGGTTGGCAGAAGTATGGCTCAAAAGACAGCCCATTGGGAATGAGTTAGAGATGCCTGATATTCCATAGTTTACTGCTAATGAGAGGATTCAGAGGTTTAGGGAAATAGGGATGCTGAAGTCGATTTGTCATGTTAAACGTAATGTGCCATACTGGGATTATCCAGAAAATTAACTAACACCTTGAGAAACAGAGCATCAGCATCCCTGAAGAGCCCTGTCATTGCTCATCTCTGTATGCCAGACCTTACATTGGGGACTGTGATTATTCATGTGGGGAACTTAAGGGAAAGGGGTTTGATTGGATCCTGGAGTGGTAGAGGTCAAGTAGCAGCACTGAATCACCAAAGGCAGGGTCCCCTTATTTATCGTAATGGACAGCCCAAGCAGAACGGTGATCAGAATCGTCTGACACATGTAGAATGGGTGTCAGACCATTCTGACAAATTTTTTTGGCTAATGAGCCATGGTATTCCTCAAAGTGAAATAGGAAGCCTGCAAAATTTTTACTAGATTTATATGATCAAAAAAATTTAAGGGCAAATGAATAGAAATCTACTTCAAATCATAATATAACAGGGAATCATGGCTCCTCAATCAATTCCTGTATTTGAACCAGTTTACAGACCCAGGCACCCTTGTATGAAGAGGAAGCCCCCCCCCCCTTTGGGGAAGGGCCCTGGTGCACCAACAATTTATATGGTCAATCTTTATCTGACCCAAGGCCTTTTGCCCAAGTGACTATAAATTGGGAGAAGGGAAACAATAGGATATTTTGGGCACTACTGGACACTGGCCCTGAATTAACACTGATTCCAGGGCATATACAATATAACTGTGGCCCTTTGGTATGAGTAAGGGCCTGTGGAGTTAGAGGATCAATGGAGTTTCAGCAAAGGTACAACTCACAATGAGTCTAATAGTTCCTCGAATCGATCCTGCAGTCATCTCTCTTGTTCCAAGTGCATAATTGGGATAGATCTACTTAGCACTTGGCACAATCCTCATATTGGTTACCTAACCTGTAGTGCAAGGGCTATTATGGCTGGAAATACCAAATGGAAGCCATTAGATTTATCTTTACCTGGTAAATTAGCAAACCAAAACCAGTAGTCCATCCCTGAAAGTATTACAGAGATGAGTGCCATTATCAAGGACTTGAAGGATGTGGGTGGTGGTCCCCACCATATCTCCGTTTAATTGCCCCACTTAGCCTATGCAGAAATGGATAGGTCTTGGAGAATTATGGTAGATTACTGTAAACTGAATCAAGTGGTTACTTTGATTGCAGTTACTATATAAGATGTGGTTTCCTTGCTTGAGCAGAGTAACACAAATCCTGGTAATTGGTACACAATATTGATTTGGTAAATGCCTTCTTCTCCATATCTATCCCATAGGCACATCAGAAACAATTTTCTTTCTGCTGGCAAGGCCAACAATACAACTTCACTGTCCTAACTTCAGGTTGTCACAACTTAGTTCATAGGAATATTGATTGCCTTTTTCCTCTCACAAAATATCACACTGGTCCATTATATTGATGATAGTATGCTGACTGGCTTAAGTGAGCAGGAGGTAACAACCACTGTGGATTTCTTAGTAGAGTACTCGAGAGCCAGAGGTGGGAAATAAATCCAACTAAAATTCAAGGTCCTTCTACCTCAGTGAAGTTTCTAGGAGTCCAGGGGTGTAGGGCAAGTAGAGAAAAGATAAATTGTTGTATCTGGATCCTAAAACAAAAAAAGGCACAGTGCCTAGTGGTCCTATTTGGATTTTGGAGGCAACACATTCCTCACTTAGTTGTTTTATTCTGGTCCATTTACCAAGTGACTCAGAGAGTTGCAAGTTTTGAGTGGGGCCCAGAACAAGAGGACGCTCTGCAACAGTTCCAGGCTGCTGTGCAGGCTGCTCTGCCACTAGAGCCATATGATCTAGCAGATCCAGTGGTATTTGAAGTGTTGGTGTCAAGTAGGAATGCTGTTTGGAGTCTCTGGCAGACCCCCGTAGGTGAATTGCAGCAGAGGCCTGTAGGCTTTTGGAACAAGGCTCTGCCGTCATCAATAGACTACTACCCTCCCTTTGAAAAATAGCTCGTGGCCTACTACTGGGGCTTAGTAAATATAGAACGTTTGACTGTGGAAGACCATTTACCATGTGACCTGAATTGCTTATCATGATCTGGGTATCATCTGATCCATGGAGTCATAAGGTTGGGCATGCACAGCAACAGTCTATCATATATACCATGGAAATGGTATATATGTGATCAAGCTAGAACAAGTCTAGATGGTACAACTAAGTTATATGAAGAAGTGGCCCAGATGACTATGGCTCCTACTCCTGCTCCATTGTCTTCTGTTTCCCAGCAAGCATCGATGGCCTCATGAGGTGTACCATATGACTAAGTCTCAGAGGAACAGAAGGGTAGGGCCTCATTTACCAATGGTTCTATACATTATGCAGGCACCATTTTCAAGTGGACAGCTACAGCATTTCAACCCCTTTCCAGGAAATATCTAAAGGGAAATCTTCACAGTAGGAAGAACTTCAGGCAGTACACCTGGTAGTACATTTTGCCTGGAAGGAGAAAGGAGATGTGTGACTATATATTGATTCATAGGCTGCAGCAAGTGGTCTGGATGGATGATAGGAACTTGGAAGGAACATGACTGGAAAATTGGTGACAAAGATATTTGGGAAGGAGGTGTATGGATAGACCTCTCCATATGGGTGAAGGATGTAAAAATATTTGTATCCCATGTAAACACTCACCAAAAAATGACCTCAGCAGAAGACTTTCACAATCAAATGGAGAAGATGACCTGTTCTGTAGATAGCTGTCAAGCTATTTTTGTCAGCCACCCTTGTCATTGCCCAATGGGCTCATGAACAGAGTGCCAAGGTGGCAGGGATGGAGGTTATGCATGGGCTCAGCAACATGTACTCACACTCACCAAGGCTGATCTGGTTGCAGCCACTGCTGAATGCCCAATATGACAACAGCAGAGACTAACACTGATACCCTGTTACCCCAGTAACACACCATTCCCCAGAGTGATTGTTGTACTCAGGAGTTTCACAGAAAACAATTACATACAGGACACATAATTTATAGTATTATTTATACTAGTCACCCAGGAAATCTGTACATAACACTAAAGATCTAGAAAATCCAATCAAGGGCCTGGATCCCATGGTAATAACCTTCGTGAGTTCAGGTGAAAACCTAGAGCCCATAACAATGACTCATGCAAGTCTGTTTCTTGAATCTGCACTGGGTAGGCCCAAAGGTCAGGGGTGAAAGCTAGAAAGTCTATGCCAGTGGAATAAGGATCTGTGCCAGTAGGTTGAGGGTTCTGCAGTAGAGTCAAGAAGTGACACTCAAAATAAGGTCCAGGGTTCCCCTAAAAAGTACCACAATTATCCTTAGTGACAATGAGGTCCTGAGCTCCTCTGACGATGGGGACAGCCAGCTACATATCAGGAAGCCAGCACGACAAACTTCTCCTGAAGATTAAACAGCACACGTCTTCCCCTTCAGAGCCTGGAAGTGATGCTTAAAGTAAGGACCAGAGCTCTCCCAAAGTGAACTGCAGCTGTCTTCAGCAGCAAGGTCCTGAGCTCCTTCAATGATAATAGCTGAGTTTATATCAGGGAAGCCAGCATGACAAGCCTCCAGGAGAACCAATAGCTCCAAACAACAACAACAACACTTAGAAGTACCCACAATACTACTCTTCCTCTCCAGGTCTCCTTTTTTATGCTGGCAACTGTCCTCAGGTGGGCCATCCATGCTCAGCACCACACTGATCCAGTTCAGCTGATGTTTAAGTTGACCACCAGTTACCAATACACTACAGTGATCAACATGTGACTTGCTGGCAGATTGATTAGATTGGACCACTTCCATCATGGAAAGGACAGCACTTTGTCCTTACTGGCATAGACACGTTCTGCGTATGGATTTGCCTTCCCTGCATGTACTGCTTCTGCTAAAACTACCATCCATGGACTCACAGAATACCTTATCCACCATCATGGAATTCCACATAACATTACCTCTGGTCAAGGAGCACATTTAATGTCCAAAGAAGTGAGGCAATGGGTTCATGCTCATGGAATTCTCTAGTTTTACCATGTTCCTCATCATCCAGAAGTGACTGGATTGATAGAAAGGTGGAATGGCTTTTATGGACAATAGTTACAGTGCCAACTAGATGGCAATAGTTTGTAGGACTGGGACAAGGTTCTTCAAATGGCTGTATATTCTTTGGATTAGGATCCACTATATGGTACTATGTCTTCCATAGCCAGAATTCACAGGTTGAGAAATCCAGGGGTAGAAGTGAGAATGGTACCACTCACTGTTATCCCTGGTGGTTCACTAGCAAAATTTTTGCTTCCTGTTCCTTTGACTTGTGCTCTGCTGCCTTAGAAGTCTCCTCCAGAAAGGGAAAGGCTTATACCAGGAAGCACAACAATGATAGCACTGAACTGGAATCTAAGACTTCCCTTACTCATTTTGAACTTTCATTCTTCTGAGGAAACAAGCAAAAATGGGAGTAACAATGTTGGCAGGGGTAATTGATCCAGACTGTCACAGGAAAAATAGACTATTATTCCACAGTGGAGGAAAGAAAGAATAAACTTGGAGTGCAAAGAGATCTCTCGAATTGCCTTGCTGCATTATTAAAGTCAATGGGAAACTATAACAGCCCAACCCAAGGAGAATGACAAATGGTCTAGAACTTTTAGGGTGTGGCAGACTCATTTTAGGGATGATTATTATCAGGGTAGTATAAAAGGGAAATGAAAAAAGAAGGCTTGCTTCTGTTTCTTCAGAGAAACTCAGTCTCCACCTCCACCTTGGACAGTATCTCCTGGATTCCAGTGTACACTCCTTGGCCTCCTGCTATAGATTTGCACTGGACACTACCTTCAGCTGGATCCAGCAGGCCCCCAGAGCACAGACAGTTTTGCACTCTCTCACACCTGACCTTGTGGCTACTGTAAGCCAATCTTGTGAATTCTTATATGTTTGTGTATCTTGCATTAAATCTGTTTCTCTAAGTACTGACCGACTCAGAGCCTCATGGGAAAGTGCAAGTTATTTCAAAAATAGATAGCAGTTGTTTCATGTCCGAGCTATTTCTGCTTTTGATAAGGACATATCTGGGTTTCAGTGGGACCCAACTGCTCATTGCTTCTGATCTATGGCAGCCATTTGTATACTCTGAGTAGTTTCAGGGCTGGCCTCACAGGAGCAAGTAGCATAAGGAAGTAGATGTCTATTTGAGTACAGAAACTCCCATGCAGAGCATGGTTGGGCTTCTCCATGAGATCAAACATTGTTTAGATAAAAGTTGTTTTTGTAGTATCACCTAAAATCTTCGCTACCAGGGAGCACACAGTATTGTAGAGCTCACTTCCAGGGAGTGTGATGTAAAAGTTGCTCTTGATATGTGTTATGATTTAGACATAAAATGTCCCTGAAAAGTCTCATGTGTTCAGAGATGGGGCCTTGTGGGAAGATGTAAGTCACTGGGGGTGTAACCTAAAAGGGTATATTCTTGTCCCTGGCTTCTTCCTGGGGTCTCTGTTTCCTGATGGCCATGGGATAAGTTTCTGGCTTCCACCAAACCCTCCATCATGCTATTTTTGCACTGGAACTACCAACTATGCATAGACTAAACCCTCTGTTACCACTTATATCTAGATGTCCTCCCCAAAGCCTAAGTGAGATTTGTACTAGAAGGACGGCAGTGCAATAAATAAGAATACAATCATTTTACAGGTGTACATGGTTGGCAAGGTGCACACTGATCACCACTGTTGGCATTTGTAAGAGCTAGACTGTGACCTTTAATGTTTGTTGGAATGGGTTTAGGCTTATAGAGGTTTTAATGTGATTGTTTCAGCCACAGGATCACGGTTGTAATGCTGGGTGCATACTACCTGTAGGTATGTCTTACATGGTTCTGCATAGGTACATCCCATTGCTCAGTTTGATGGCACTAGTGAATAGTTTCATCTGATTTTTGGTTATACTTGGTCCACATTTGGAAGGTATCTGTGAATTGTGGAGTATATCTTAGAGATAGAGGGAGCTGGGATGAGTGCTGGCTGCGGGAACAGAGGCAGGAAGAAGAGGGCAGGGCTTTATGTGGGTCTCTAGTCACATTAGTAGGAATGACCATCATGTTTCTCATTGTCCCCAGCCCGCTCCATGCAGTGTGTGTCCCCACATTGTATGCAAATGGTGTTCCCAGAGAGACTCTGTAAGCAGTTGGATGTAGATCACCAGGGTTGAATGGCCACCAATGAATGTACAGTTGCCACTGGCAAGGGAAGGAACTTCTCAAGTGCATAACCACAGAGAAAGAATTAAAATTCACAGGTTGTCTGCACTGGGCAATAGGGGATCTGAATGTTCCTGGGGTATCATCCAAACGGTATCTCCTGGTCAAGGGGTGATAGGACTACCTGCTAGTGTTGGGAACAAGTTCAGCTTTGTTTCACCAAGCCTTTAGTGGAGCACAGTCCATGGGTGCCAGGGAGGATGCCTCTCTGCCGATGAGAGTATGTGGTTTGCTTGGCCTACATGGAATGACATATGGACACAAGCAGGGTATAGTCTCAGGGCTGGTGGCCCACGTCAGGTCTAGACCAGGATCAAGGGGAAGTGGCTAGGCTCTAGATCCTCTGCGAGGGAGGAGGGAACTGTGTGAATCACAGGTTCTTTCCCATAGATGGTAATGTCAAGGTTCCCGTGAGTGTGAAAAGTGCTAATTATGTGTGCCTGGTATGGGTGTGCAAACCACCAGGTCACATCATCTCCATCCATCCTCCCCATTTGTTGAGAATTTCAGCATGGTATACTCATGGTACCATGCTGTGAATTACCATAGTCAGGATCATGAAAAGTATTTTTTTCCACTTGGGAGACCATTGCTCTACAAATTTCTCAGTGGTCCTTATTTTGGAAATCTATTACTGTAAGACACCTACATGGCTGGAGGACAACCGAGTAAGGGGAAACCCAAGCACAGAGTTTTTAATGTCCACTACTATTTTTGCTTGCGGTGAAGTGGGTGCTTGGATCTGATGATCCCTTGTTGTACATGCAAAGACCATAAAAGCTGCCACGGGAATCCTTGGTAACACTGGCAGAGGGTAAGTTGCCTGCATGGGAATCTACCACAACTAAGGCATGTTTAGTATTACTGTGGCTGCAGGGAAAGACCCAGTAAAACTGACTTGCCATTTTTAAGGTAGTCCTTTTTCCACTGTCTTCTTCCTGTGTAGTACCCTGGTGTCTAAATGTCTGGTACCTGATGCAGTCTTCTAATGGCTTTGCTTAAATGTCTCTCTTCTGGATCTGCTCCTCCAACAACAATCCATTTTAATGCATCCCAATAATGCCCAAATGCCCTGACCTCTTATACGCCCATTAATAGAAGGGATAGAGTAGCTTGTTCCGAGGGTCTAGTGACTCCCTCACTCTCAGACGTTTACCTGTTTTGGTGATTTGCTTAGCTCTTCTTTAGCACTGCAGTGTTCCTGCTCTGTGTTTTGCTTGATCTGTGTGGAGGAACAGTGTACCAGGAAAGGCAGAGAAGAGGTTAGTTTGGCAGCTCCCCCTGCCACATCTCTTTGTTCCAAATGTCTCAGCCTTGTATTTCCAGCCCTTACCTGACCCAATCCTTGGCTTAACCAATAGTAGCAGGAGTCAAGAAAATCCATACCAGTATGACGACTACTTTCTTTTCCTATTTATTATACTGTACAAACTCCACTTAGTGAGGAAGAAATAAATGAATGTCACAAACATACTACCTTGCTAGGAGGATTGCACACAGTTGGGTCCATTGGGCACTTTAGTCTGTCCTCCATATGGACATGGGAACATTCAAATAGGGGTTACAGGCTACATGGTCCAGGCTATCTGGCTTCCTTGGGCCCCATGGTCATTCTGCAAAGAAAGACCATGGCTTTGCTGGCATGGAGGAAGCCAGAGCATCTTCCCTTTGTTTCCATTGCCCGAGGATAAAAGAATTTCTGAAGTTCTTGATGAGTTTGTACCACACAGGGTATTTGCATATTTCATTGTAAATTTGTGGCACCCCAGTAGAGCCAATTGGAGCTGGATCCTGTGGGTACCATTTCTTTCTTTTTTTTTTTTAAATTTTATTTAAGGAGAAAAGAAAAAAAAGCAGAGAAAGGGTACAAGTTATACAGATTTACAGAAAAAAACAGTAGGAAATCACTAGTTAATGGATTACATATTGTCATCTTAGAAATAATTGTTCAAGTCACAAAATTAAAGCTTGTAAAGTGGACATTCCAATAATGATACTGCAAACAGATCTGTTCAATGATCTAATAAAACTCTGTGATATCATTTCCTATCTTATACACTTAAATATACATGCAGTTATATAGTTTAGAGCATTTTCTTTTCCTCTCTTTTGTACAATGACTGTTACACATTTTGGGTTTCATTGCTCCCACGGTTCTTATTACTTTTTTGGAAGATAGTAGAGCCAAATGTGGCATAACAGAACAGAATCGGTCAAGTCAAAAGGGTGGACATAATAGATAATGTAAAAACATAATATAAGGTGATCAACAGTGGTTACCATAATGCCTCCCACTATCTCTAATAGAATTGCCTATATCATTAGTTATAATACGATTGAACAAAACAGTAAAGAATAAAACCGACAAAACCAAAGCATTGGAGACATTGTAGGTCTTCAAAAGTAGATAAAAGTCAATGAGAATGGGCGTTATAATGAATCTCATTATCTTCACAGCTGTTGCTTAAACTTTCAAACCTGATACTATCCAGCAAAACAGAATAGGGGAACATCAGTCAAAAATAAGATGGTGAGAGTAATACAGGGCTTTAAATTGAGATAATGAAAGTCAAAGTGGGTTACTATAATATATCCTGCTATTTTTTTCCTTTAATTAAAAGGATAAAAATAAAAAAGTAAATAATGGAGTGGAGATTGAGATAAAAGAGGGCATAACAGCGAAACAGTGCAGATCAAAACATAACCATTTAAGCAGAATAGTGTTTCACCACCAGATAATCCTGACCTAAAAGTAGTTACCATATTGTCTCTTTCCTTGAAATCCTTGAGTACAACTTTGTATACTGTAGCATTAAGTATATCAAAACAATGTAAAACCATTTAAGAGATTGAAAGCATTACAGAGTATTTAGAATCGACTAACAGAAAATGAACAATGGTTTCTGTATAATCTCCTTGTCTTTAAAAGGTTTTTGCTTATACTATCGTACATAATAAAATCCAATAAGATACAACCTATTTAGACCATTGGAGACAGAAGAACAAAAGCTAGATGAGACTTCAAAACAAGATGATACTAAATCAGTTTTACCTATTAAGATGTCATTTTCTCCAAATTAGTTGTTCCTATCATCCAATCTTCTCTGCCTCATTTCTGTTGAGCTCTTTTTCTGTCAGTGGCTATCAGTTTGTCTTCTTCATTTTGTTCTCTGCTCCATTCATTGTGGCTTCCCCGCCACTATTTCTGGATTCTTTGTATTTTTCTTTTTTTAGAACATCCTGCAAAACTCTCTGTAGAGTTGAATTGGTGGTTGCAAATTCCCTCAGTTCCTCTTTATCCTGGAAGCACCTTGTTTTTCCATCAATTTCCAGGGACAGTTGTGCAGGATATCTCACTCTTGGCTGGAGGTTATTATCTTTCAAAGCTTGAATTATTTCCCCCCACGCTCTTTGTGATTTGATGGTTTGTGCAGAGAAATCTGCTGTAATTCTGATGGGTGTTCCCTTGTAAGTGGTCTGTTTCTTGTCTCTGACAGCTTTCAATATTCTGTTCTTGTATTGAATTTCTATTATTATATGCCTGGGTGTTTCTCTGTTAGGGTTGTAGGTAGCTGGAGTCCTGTATGCCTCATACATCTGAGTATCTTTACCTTTTGCTAAATTAGGAAAATTCTCCTGGATTATTTCTGTGAATAGCTTTTGTAGTTCACTTGTTTGTTTCCCTACTTCTTCTTTTATGTTCTTAATCCTTAAGTTATGGATCCTCTTATCATCTTCTTGTCTTTGTATTATTGCTGTTTGTTTCTTTGTTATTTTTAAGAAATTTTTCTTTTCATTCTTCCATATTGCAAATCTGCCCTCCAGTTCAGATAGTCTGCCCTTAGTTTCTTTCAAGCTGTTATGCCAGCCTTCGATAGACTTCTTAGTTTCTTGGTAGTCCCTTTGAACCTGCTTCACGTATTCTATGCATTCTCTGTTTTCTCCATCAAACAATTCTCCCCTCTTTTTCTGTTCTTCCATTCCACCATCTGTTTTTTCTTGGGTGGTGCTTAGCTTTCTCTAACTATTCTGCATACTTCTAGCTTCAGGTCATTGATAACTTCATTCCTGCCACCAATAGCAGATGCCTCATGTTTGTTCCACAAGGCAACCTGCTGACTGAGAGGGTCCAAAAGGATGGTTTGGGGCAACAACTAGGGTAGAAGTACCTCTTTATCAGCACTGGGGCAATTTTATAGTTAGGTCAAGAGTTCTCAATTAATCCTCCTTAGATGCCAGTCACCTGCTGAGTCACCATTAATACAAGGATATTTCCTGGGTAAGGAAATTTGTGCACCCATGACCAACAGAACCAAACCACCTCTAAAATGGAAAAGGATGGCTGTCTGCAGACGGACTGGCTTATGTGACTTCTGGACCTTTCTATGCGGCTGATCCCTGTCACTAAGAGAGGGCAGGAGCAGGAGCTAGAGATGAGAGTACCTGCCAGGGTGAGATTAGCCCCAGGAAGTACTGTCATCCCAGTGAGTCAGTGGAGAGACTCCAGTCTGGGATTCTCTTGTCCTCAGGTTCTGTGTAACCCTCAAGGGTTAATTTTATGAGCCAGATGGACTGGAACCAGGACACCCAGACACTTGCCAGACCTTTTTGGGGGTGTGCCTGCAAGGGTGTTTCTGCATGACAGGGGCATGTGAATGGAAAGACTGAGTAAAGCAGGGGGACCTCCCCAGTGTGGGTGCCCCATGGGTCAGTTGAAGATCTGACCCTGCCTTGAGCAGAGGGTTTCCCTCTTGTGTGACCACCTGGGCTGCGACTTTGCTGTTTTCTGGCCTGGGAACTTGGCCAGGAGCTCTTCCTGGGGCCCAGGCCTGCTGTCTTTCAGATTGGAGTGGTGCCACCTGCTGTCCTGGTCTCCAGCTTGCCCCTTACATGACTTGGAAATTGCCAGCCTCTGTGTCCAGGTGAGCCAGTTTTCTGTGGGAACTTACACACACCCGTGTGTCCATGCATGTTTCCTGTTGGCCTTTTCTCTGGAGAGCGCTGCCTACGCCATAATCTCCCCTGTTCCTCCCAGGGCTCCCGCTGAAGCAGGGCCAGGCCATGGTGCTTTGTTGGGACAGGAGATGGTGGTCCCTCTGTTGATAGCGATTTTGATATGGGTCCCAGAGAGAGTTATTGGGACCTTGGGCTGTGTGTTTGTCTTTCTGACTTTCTGGGATACCAGGGCAGCTCTGGCCTCTTAGGTACCTGAACATCAGCTGCTATGGACAAATACCAAGTCCCATGCTGGCAGGCACCCTCAAGAAGTCACTGTGTGGACTCTGCACTCAGACTGGCCAAGTCATCTTGCCCTGAGCCATCTGTGCCCTTCGAAGCCCACTCTGCCATCCCCACTGAGGCAGGCCATCAATGATGTCATCTGGCCTTTTCTGTTGACAGTGTGCCCTGGAGGTGTATGGCCTCCTGTAATGCAGGCAGCGATCCATACCAGGGTGTCCATGCCAACCAGGTAGCTGGAAACTGTGGTGAAAAGTTCTCTCTCTCTCTCTCTCTCTCTCTCTCTGTCTGTGTGTGTGTGTGTGTGTGTGTGTGTGTGTGTGTGTGTGTGATTCTCAGCTTCCAGGCTGATTGTCACAGCACTTGAGTAGGGATGCCACTGTCCCTTCCCGTGCTGTGACAGCCAAGTGTGTAACTTCTACCCTGTTTTTGGTGTCCAGGGAGGTTAGGATGCTTCTCCTCCAGCAGCTTCCTGGTCAAACACCTTCCTACATAGAGCCCAGAATAAGGCTAGATTCAACAGGACAGCCACCACTTCCAGAGTCCCCTAGTGGGTAAGGATAGCAACTTTGCTATCTTCAAGTAACTTTTTAACTATATTATCCTGTGTAAATATCTCAATTCTCCTTTGGGGAAGAGCTAAAACAATGACATCTGTAACAGCATCACTGAATGTCACAACACATGTGTCAGGCTAGCTGCTTGTAAAGGCATCTTTTCCAACAGTGTGTAGGCCTTACCCTAACCTTCCTGTCTTTTCAGCTTGTTTAGATGCCATAGTAGTCACCAATGATAGGGATGTCCTCTCTTCTCCTCTCAGAGTACCCAAAATCAGCAGCCCATAGATGGAGCTTCTCCCCCTTAACCCATTGTGGGGTCAGGGTTGCTCACCCTTAGTCCAGAGAAGCACACTGTTCTGCTCTTTGTGTTTAGTCCCACAGGCCTCATTTGCCTAAGGGGGACCCTGGTAGACAGCTGGCTTCTTTTCCAGGTAACTCGGACTCCCAAAAGTCAGTTCTAGTGAAGCAGATTTACTCAGAGACTCATGTTACTGTTTGACCAGGCAAGTGAGTCTCTTGGTTGACCACAAGAAATAAGATGTTGCACAGTATAGAGCAGTGCTATTTCAACACGTCACAATGGTATTCCAAGTTCTAAGGCCCTATGGCTTGGGGTCTTCCCAGATTGATTTTCCAATTGTCCTACTGACTATATAGACATGATACCAGTCCCTGATCATCACCAAAATCCTTCATTTATCAGACTGCATAGGGACCATGAAGGCTTGTGATTGATCAAAGAAAAGACAAGGAAAATGTGCCCTGGTACCCAGGAAGCACTAAGAGAAGGGAAGAGCCGGGGACAAGATTCAGCAGATTGCTTGACAGGGTAAGCACTTAAGCCTTCATGGTAGAGGCATCCTAGGACGGGGTTGTGGTGCTGTCACCCATTAAGGGAAGGGATAATGGAACTCCCAGTAAAGAGTGGAATTGGTAAAGGAATCACATTCTAGGAAATGTGATGATGGCCAATCTCTGGCAGCTGGTTGGGGTCTTGTATTTGGCAGCACTGGAGCTTGAATATAGGACTTTCACACTGTGCTCCATCCCCAGCCCTTTTTATTTTTTGAGACCGGGTCTTACTAAATTGCCTAGTCTGGGCTTGAACTTGTAGCTCTCCTGCACTGCAAGACTGCACTCATCTTGCACTGAGTTATAGTCTCCAGTCCATTTTTATTTTTGAGACAAGATCTCATTAATTTACCCAGGTTGGGCTCCAACTTGCAATCCTCCTTGCAATCTCAGAGTTCTGGGATTACAGGTGTGTACCACAGTGGTTGGGTGCATATTCCTTTCAGCTGCTTTGGCCATATCCTATGAATTTTGATATTTAATATGTACTCATTGTTCATGATTTGATTGTTTTCTTTAATGCAAAGAATAATTTTGTGGGGTATGGTGGCATACACTTGTAATCCCAGCATGTCAGGGGCAGAGGCAGGAGGATCACTGTGAGTTCGAGGCCAGCCTAGGCTACATAATGAGTTCAAGACCAACTTGAACTACACAGTGAGACCCTGTCTCAAAAAATATAATAATAAGCTATGAGGGCACAGTTTTTCCATTTCTAATTTGATTGAGTTGCATCTACATAAAATGTCTCTAGGTGTTCCTATTTTCTTTGTGATCTTCTATTTAGTCATCATTTTTCCCCCTCACTACTGGGGATGGAAACCTGGGTGTTCACACTAGGCAATACACATATTTTTAAATGTTTTGCCTATGTATTCACCAATGGATTTAAAAATGTGGGTTTACTCCTCTGTGTATCATTTATACAGCAAGCTTAATAACTGTGTTATTCAAGTATATGCCAAAGCATCACTGAAAGCTCTAAAAGGCTCGCCATCACTGCTCTAAGAGATGTTCATTAATATCTCTCTGTAATTGAAGATATACTGCTATTATTTATTTTTTAACAGCTATGTAGACTTTAAAGCCATAGTGTTAGGTACATAAATATGCATTACCATCATGTCCTTGGATTACTATCTTTTATTAATATATAATTTGGAAAAAATATCATTTGACTGCTTAATATTTTTCTCAAAACTTTGCTACCTTTTGCCTAATTTATTTTTGAAATGATTTTTTCAATACTGTGAAATATTTTGAATCAAAAGGTACAGAGAGAAATACTTGGGTATTTCTGTGGACTGCATGCTTATGTCCCCACTCATTTAACCCTGAACCTATTGTGGGTTGGGACTCTTTTATTTATTTATTTTTATTTATTTATTTACCTTTTGTTTTTTGAGACAGAGTCTTGCTATGTAGTTCAGGTTGGCCTCATTATATAGCTCAGGCTGGCCTCAAACTCCAGGCAATCCTCTTGTCTCAACCTCCTGAGTGTTGGGATTATAGGCTTGTGGCACCACGCCTGGCTGAGGGTTGGGAATCTTAACCCCCAATTGATGTTAGTAAGAATAGGTCATGATGAGGGAACTCCCATGGTGATACAGTATTGATTTCATTATAAGAAAGGAGATATTAGAGCTGGTTCTCTCAGCTATGTGAAGACACAGCACGAAGAGATCATCTGCAAACCAAGAAGGTAGCCCTCACCAGCTATTAAATGCTTCTGTGTCTTGAGCTTGGCCTTGCCAGTCCCCATGACTAGAAGCAACATATGTTTGTTGGTTAAATTACCCAATCTGTGATATGGTAAAACCTCTTATCTGCTAATGGACAAGTCTAAGATCCCTAGTGCATGCCTAAAACCACAGAAAGTATTTAACCTTATAATTTAATACCTTTTTCATCATAACTAAACAGCACACATCATGGCCATTAACTTTTGCTGAGTTTGAGGTATGATAGCAAAACTGGTGCATAGCCGTTTTGCTTTTCACAATTTCAGAGAGAAGATTCCTGCTTACTATTGATCTCAGCAACCTCTGCACATGATTTGTTTTTATTAAAGGAAATGTTTCTGTCACTTCAGATAGAGCCATCATATGTGCTGCAGGATCAGTGGTGTTGGAGGATGAGGAAGGAAGGTGGCTTTCCAAACCTAGGCACAGGAATCAGAAATCCCCGATTCCCTGGATGACCCTGCCTTGGCTCAAGACCAGATGGTTGTGGTCTCCACCACACCTCACACTCAGTTCAGCAGGGTCCAAGTGCTGCCACTCTTCCAAGTCAAGTCCTCAGTCTCATCCTCCAGCATCACTCATCCCTACATGTGATGCAGCCACCTGCTATAGTCAGGATGGGTGCTGAGGAAAGGGCACATGAGAATCACTTGCCTGCAAAGTGCTGGCAGTACTCAGGGGTAAGATGCTTCTCTGTAGACTGAGGGAAAGGCATTTACTCTCTCGCATCCCCAGCACAATGGCTAGGTGTAGCCAACACCTATGTTGTAATACAACAGCTATATTGTAATACCGCAGTCTCAGCCATGAGAGGCCCCCAAAAGGCTACACTGGTGGTCAGGAATTCTGGCCTCTTACAGAAAGTCAAGTTTCCCAACCAGAGAAAGGAGGACCTTTGGTGGCAGGAGCAAAATCTCAAGTTGCACATGCAAGTGAACACTAGGAAAACTGGGAGTGGCAGCAGTGCATGGAAGGAAGGTCAACCTCATTGCCATGATGTCTTCCTTAAATGACATGGGTCTCTGATGGTCACAGCACATGGATGCAACCTACTCCAGTAAAGGGGCATTTTCATAGGTTCCCCCAATTCTTTGGTTTGAAGACAAGCCCTGATTACCTTCCTCATCCTCAGGGTTTGATTACTGCCTTCTTCAACTGTAATGAGCCTTTCTAGGACATTTTCTCCCTCTGTGGCCTTTTTACCCTGTCCCCCAGTTGTCATCAGCTCCTTCCCTAACACATTTAGATATTTATTGATTCACCCTTTTTAACCACTGTAGTTTTTGTTTCTTTTAGGTCCTCTTATCCTTGAGAAAAGCCTCAAGGTGGTTTCTCCTTGTCTTTTTCAATCCCATTCCATCCTACCCGAATTTCAGTTCTTCCTTTCAAAGGCCACCATTAAACGGCACACATCATTTGTTTCTTTCTGTTCTCCCAATTCGATTGATGGGGTCTACTTGTTTTGGTTATTGCTGGTACAAGACAAAACAATTTCTGTGGTCTGATCTTATAGTTATCAACCTTGCTAAATTCACTTACTACCTCCAATAATTTGTGTATAGTAGATTTTCTATGTATGTATGTGTTATCTTCAGAAATTCAAAGTTTTGTTTATTCATTGCCAGTCATTCTTCCCTTTCCTTTTATTGCTTCATCAATGCTGCCTCACATTCCCAGTCTGGTGCTGAGCAGACCTGGGCACATCAGGCATCCTTACCTCATTCTTGATCTCAGGAGGAAAGTTTCCCCTGTCACCACTAAATGGACTACTTTTTTTTGTACCAGGGGTTGAACTCACAACCTAACACTTGCCAAGCTGGTGCTTATGCCACTGAGCTAAATTCCCAGGAGATTATGTTTTTTAAAAACATCCCCTTTGACTTCCGGGAGAACATGGCGGACATATAACAGCAGCCACAGAGGCTCTCTGAGATTACCAGCTTAGAATCCAGGAGCGGTGCCACGTGAGGAGGCCTAAGTGAGGGGAGATGTACCCTGCCGACCCAGGAATGAACTAAACTGACAGAAACCAACTGGAAATGCAATCCTGATGCTATAACAGGAACAGATAAAATCTCAGCACGGAAGCTGGAGCCCGCCCCACTGGAAGCTGCGATTTGAATTTCCTGCTGCCACTACTGCGTCCCAATCGGCACGGCAGGGAGAGAGCCGTGCGAAAGCTCTGAGAGTGGGAATTGGCGAACCAAACGGCATTGAGAGTGGGACTGGCAGGGAGCCCTGCATCGACCTGCAGTGGGTGAGAGAAATGGGGACCCTTTCATAGACTAGGAGGCTCCAACAGAGGACATTCTGGGAACAGGCAGACTAGCTGGAACAGGGCCCTGCAGTGACTTTAGTCGCATATTCCAATCTCAAGCAGGATTGGTGGGGAGTGCTTGGCCTGGTGACACCTCGGACTAAGATCCAGTAGGCTAGCCCAAATCAGGTCCCTGCGCCTGGCAGTGCACCCTAGCAGTGAAGCCTTCACTAGGTTGATCTGGAGGGACGGGCCCAGCAGAGGCTTCCCAGGTCTGTGTCTCCCTAGTACACTGCAGTGGGTGGGAACACCTAGCTGGCGAATTCAAACAAACTGTAACAGACAAAGAGAAAAAAAAAACTGGGCCTCCTACATATGCTTGTACGGAAGGAACAAAAAGTATGGGGGAAGGGAGCAACAAGAAAGGGTCTTCAGTCCCCAATCCTGAGAACACTGATCCAGGAAAGAAAGGTAAATGCAAAAGAGAATGAAGACAGAAAACATGCAATATCAGACACGGCACCTATAGATATAAAGCGGTATCTCCGGAGCCTCATAGACGAGTTCAGAAATGAAGTATTTAATGAAATAAAGCAAGAAATAAGTAGAATAGCTAGAGAAATGCTAAGCACCACCCAAGAAAAAACAGATGGTGGACTAGAAGAACAGAAAAAAAGGGGAGAATTGTTTGATGGAGAAAATAGGGAAAACATAGAATACGTGAAGCAGGTTCAAAGAGATTACCAGAAAACTAAAAACTCTATTGAAAGCTGGCATAACAGCTTGAAAGAAACTAAGGATAGATTATCTGAACTGGAGGAAAGATGTGTAAGGTGGGAGCATGAAATGAAAAACTTCTTTAAAATAACAAGAAAACAAACAGCAATAATACAAAGGCTAGAAGATGATAACAGGATCTACAACTTAAGAATTAAGAATATAAAAGAAGTAGGGACTTACCCAAATGAACTACAAAAGCTATTTACAGAAATAATCCAGGAAAATTTCCCTAATTTAGCAAAAGGTAAAGAGACTCAGATGTATGAGGCATACAGGACCCCAGCCACCTACAACCCCAACAGAGCTACACCCAGGCATATAATAATCAAAATTCCAGAAATCCAATATAAAAACAGAATATTAAAAGCCATCAGAGACAAGAAACAGATCACTTTCAAGGGAACACCCATCAGAATTACAGCAGACTTCTCAGCACAAACCATCAAATCACGAAGAGCGTGGGGGAAATAATTCAAGCTTTGAAAGATAATAACCTCCAGCCAAGATTGATATATCCTGTACAACTGTCCCTAGAAATTGATGGAAAAACAAGGTGCTTCCAGGATAAAGAGGAACTAGGGGAATTTACAACCACCAATTCAACTCTAAAGAGATTACTGCAGGATATTCTAAAAATGAAAAATACCAAGATTCCAGAAACAGTGGCAGAGAGGCCACAATGAATGGAGCAGAATGCAAAATGAAGAAGACAAACTGACAACTAATGACAGAAAAAGAGCTCAACAGAAATGAGGCATAGAAGGTTGGATGGTAGGAACAGCCATTTTGGAGAAAACAAGACATCATAATAGCTAGTGCTGATTTAGTATCATCTTGTTTTGAAGTCCCATCAAGCTTTTGTTCTTCTGTCTCCATCGGTTTTAACCTTTTGTATCTTATTGGATTTTATTATATGTGATAATATAAAAAAACTTTTATAGACAAGGAGATTATACAGAAACCATTGTTCATTTTCTGTTAGTTGATTCTAAATATCCTGTAACACTGTCATTCTCTTGAATGGTTTTACATTGTCTTGATATGTTTGATGCTATAGCATACGAAGTTATACCCAAAGATTTCAAGGAAAAAGACACTGTGATAACTACTTTTATGTCAGGATATCTGGTGGTGAAACACTATTTTGCTTAAATGGCTATGTTTTGACCTGCACTGTTTTGTTGTTATACCCTCTTTTTTATCTCAATCTCCTTTTTATCATCTACTTTTTCATTTTTATCCTTTTAGTTAAGGGAAACATAAATAAAAATAGGATATATTATAGTAACCCACTTTGATTTCCTACTAACTTGATTTGAAGCCCTGTATTACCCTAACCATCTTGTTTTGACTGATTTTCCTCTATTCTGTTATGCTTGATAGTACCCAGTTCGAAAGTATAGGCAACAACTATGAAGACAATAGGATTCATTATGATGCCCATTCTGGTTGACTATTGTCTTCTTTTGAAGTCCTCTAATGTCTCCAATGTTTTGGTTTTATTGGTCTTATTCTTTACTGTTTTGTTCAATTTTATTATAAATGATGATATAGGCAATTCTTCTTAAGATAACAAGAGGCATTATGGTAACCATTGTTGATCACCTTGTATTTTGTTTTTACTTTATGTATTATGTCCATCCTTTTGATTTGACTGACTCTGTCCTGTTATGTCACATTTGGTTTTACTTTCTTCAAAAAAAGTAAGAACTGTGAGAGTAATAAAACCCAAAATTGTAATTGTCATTGTACAAAAGAAAGGAAAACAAAGTGCTCTAAAGGATATAACTGCATATATATTTAAGTGTATAAGATAGATAACCATATTACTGAGTTTTGTTGGATCACTGAACAAAACTGTTTGCAGTCTCACTGTTTGAAAGTCCCCTCTATATGCTTTAATTTTGTAACTTGAACAACTATTTCTAAGATGACAATATGTAATTAACTAGTGATTTCCTGTTTATTTTTTCTGAAATTCTGTATAACTTGTACCCTTTTTCTGTTTTGTTTCTTTTCTCCTTAAATAAAATTTTTTAAAAATCCCCTTTATTACTACTTTTCTAAGAATTTATATTGTGAACAAGCATCAAGTTTTAGCAAATCTTTTTCCTGTATCAGAGATTACATGATTTTCCTCCTTTATTACAATGACTACATTGTCAAATCTGTTGACATAAATTTTTCCATAATTTCTTTACTATTCACTATCATTTAAATGTTTAGTCTGCACTGAAACCCACTTTATCAAGGACATTTGAAAATTTGCTTTTTCTTGATCAGTCTAGAATTTCTGGTTTTCATTCATCTTTTTAAAGAACTAGGTTTGATTTTCTCTACTGATTGTCCTTTTAAGGTCATGAAAATAAGCCTTATGGCAGAAACTCAGATGATATGCTAAACAGTGTTTATTCTAGTTGGGCACTTATGAGACGTAAACAAATCTCAGTGTATAAATACAGATCCCAAGTAATCAAGTAGCTTTTGACACAAGCAGAATTTATGTGTTAAATACAGTAACAAGTAAGTTAGTAATTTGCAAGGTATGCTAAAGATACAAGGAAGAAATTGAATGTATGATATAACAAATAATATAGACAAAGGGACAGTAAGACTCATGCATAAAATATCCTACCACTTGAGCTACGTTATACCTAAACTTGCCATCAATGGGTAATAGACACCATTGTTCCACTAAACACAGAAGAGACACATCGCTGTTGAAATAAATTGATAAGATGCAGCTGAGGGCAGTGGGGGCTCTGAGCATCTTGCATTCTGGTGGGGACCCTGGTTCCAACCTTAACTCTCATCTTCATATGGGACCAGTGTGACAGACAGGCAGAGCTGGAGATAGAGTCAGGGTCTGACCACCAAATAGTATACTCAGGACATGTAGTTCTCCCCCTGTCCTAAGTGTGCCAACTTATGCCTTTTTCTTTGCTGCTTTAAAAAAATTGTTTTTAAATTGATTTAATGAAACATGTGACTCAAGCATTTTAATTTGTCTGAGCCATTCTGAGCTGAGACCTCTTGGGTAGTCTACCTGGTAGCATATCAGATACTATCATTGTATCAAGGGAATTTCTCATACTAACAGGCTCCAAAGGATGAAGTGAAATGGGATCATAACTCATAGTTTAGCCAACTGTCCCTAAAGAAGTAAGGCAATAATATGAAGTAACTGGTTAAAATATTGGAGGCCAGTGCTGATCTGAGTAGTTGTAGGCCAGAAGTATGATATCAGGGATCTTGAGCACCATGACTAGAGCAAGGCTGCTCCCATCCACACACCTATGGTCCCAGTGGGGACTTTTGGGGAACTCTCCTTGGTGCAGAAACCCAGGTGCTCACCTGCCTCACTTAGTCCCTATAGTCCCCAACTCTATGACTCAAAATTCCTGCATCATTGACCCTGGCACTCTGTAACCCCTGATGCCATAGATCTCTGCCATGCCATAGAGCATCCACCATTCCCCATTTGAGCAAAAAGCACCACCCTGAAGATCCATCCCTAATGACAGGACCTGGATCACCCCACCCCTCCTGCTTTTCACTCAAGCACATCCACCACCATCTTTCACATTGTACCTCACCTCACTCCTGCTGTCTCCACCACTACCCATGCTTAATTACACTCCATTGGATATTTCTCTCTTGTTCTCCTCCATTCTTCCCCTCATCTCCCCACTCAATCCCTCATCAACCTCTTCTTACCCTGAACTTCAGTACAATTATTCACATTCTGCAGTTTCCCCTGTAGGTCTGTGCCTTACCTCCATTTGCCAACGTGTAGCCCATCTGGTTGTCATTGGCATCCCAGGAAGTTGCAGTCCTAATCCATAAGAAACGGTGATATCTGACTTCCTACCCCTATTGCAGAATGGCCTTTAATAAACCTGATGCCCTAGGAAGATTCTCTAAGAGTAGAAAGAAGTGATGTCTTTGTGTGCCTTTATACCTTGTCACAGTAGATTGCACCAGGAGCGAGCCATCTCAATTTACATCCTGGAAAGGCACTTTGTGGGACCTGCCTGACTCATTTTTAAAAGTGAGTCAGGCTCATTTTCTTGCAGATTAATTTAGAGGGGAAAAATGGCCTAGGAGGGCACAGGGTCTTAGGTAGGTTGTGGGAAGCCGCCTATGATGGCGCCCATTTCCTGCTTCCGGGTTCTTCCCGGCCTGAACAAGCCCGCCAAATTGTCATATCTGCCCAGTTACCCGTGATGCTAGCCTATCAGCTTGTTAGACGCGCTTCTCTGTGATTGGATACTGCTTCCCCTTATAAGAGGTTGTTCCTGCCCCCAACGGGCGGAAGAGGAACCAACGTTGAGGGTGGCGGACCTTGTTAGGTCCGGTTCGCTGTACGTAATAAAGTTTGAGAGCTGATCCTGCTCGAGTTTGGTCTCCTGTCTTCCGCGGCTCCGGTCATCTGGTGGCCCGTACGGGGAAAAAGGTAAAAGACTCAGTGACATGCCTCTTCGGCCGGGAGGTGCGATTGCTGTCGCCTGCGGTACGACGGAGGACCTGGCCCAATAACAACGGAAGGCCCCGAGCGCCTCTTCTCTTCACCCTGATCAGCTACGTGAGATACAGCGGTTCCCGGGACAGGTGAGTACTGGGTCACCTGGGTTGGGTGGACGCACCTAACAGATTTTGAGCGCCACATGGGTGGACGCCGGTCTTTTTTTTTTTTTCTTTGCATTTGTTTCGCTTTCGCTTCACCATTGTGGGCAACGCTGCTCGCAAACCCCTCGCTGACTCCCTAAGAGTCCTGCTGCGGACCCGAGGCATCTACATAAACCGGGTCACCCTTTTGAGATTTCTGGATCGTGTTAATGAAATTGCCCCCTGGTTTTGGCCCACGGGCTCTCTAACCCTCCCGTCATGGGAGAAGTTAGGAGGGGATCTTAGATGCGCCCGAGAAGAGGGACGCTTGGTTCCCATGGTTTTACCCCTGTGGGAACTGATTAGGGCTTGTCTGACGGACGAACAAACCCCCGGGCTTTGCTCAGCCCGACAGGCTCTTGACAAAGCTCGATCCGAGTGCTCGGAGGAGCCCAAAGTCACACCTGACTTTGGGCCTCCAGAGAAACACAAGGGCTCCGAAGCTCGCGACCCATGGTCGCCCCCTTCAGGGCACCAGGCCCTACTGCACCGCCGTGGCCGGAAGAGGAGTTGCTCCCTGGGCTGCCACCTCCACCCGTGGCCGCCAGAGGGCGCCCACAACATATGGCACCGCCCTGGTTAAAGGGAGAGCTACTTCCTGGGTTGCCTTCTGCGCCCCCATCTGGGGAGGGAGGAGGACGTTCCTTCCACCAGAGGGTATGGTCGCGGCTTCCCTTTGAGTGTTCCGGTCTCCATGCATTCCCGGTAGCCCTTAGAAATTAAACAACTTAAAGCTATCAAGGACGCAGTTTCAGCTTATGGGCCCAATGCACCATTTACCATGGCGCTTTTAGAGGCATTGGCAGGTCTGTGTGATCTCTTCACCTCAACAATCTATTGGTGTTAACCCGAGAGGACTGCGCCCCAATCATATTTGGCAAACACACATCCCAGAATTCGGAAAAATATGTACATGTTTCGGTTGACACCGCTTCTCAGGTTATGTTTGCTTCGGCAGAACCTGGAGAAAGGGCCACCCATGCTATTAATCATTGTCTTGCAGCCTGGGCTGCTTGGGGAAAGCCCAATATATTAAAAACAGACAATGGTCCTGCTTACACCAGCAAAACTTTTGTAACATTCTGTCAACAAATGGATGTTGTCCTTAAGCATGGCATTCCATATAACCCTCAAGGACAAGGCATCATTGAACGGGCACATCGGACACTCAAGGGTGTCTTACAAAAGCAAAAAGAGGGGATAGGCCACGGCCTAACGCCCAAAGGAAGAATATCATTGGCACTCTTTACCATAAATTTTCTCAATTTAAACCACAATAATCATTCCCCTGCCATGGAACATAGCAATCCGTCCCCAACCGACAAAGGGCTGGTTAGATGGAAAGATGTCCTTACAGGACAATGGATGGGCCCGGATCCAGTGGTTAGCTGGACCCGAGGTGCGGTTTGTGTCTTCCCACAGGAACCAGGCTGCGAACCGCTGTGGGTCCCAGAAAGATTGACGCGAGCAGTAAACTCCCCACCAGTTCCTGAAGCACAGGAGGATAAGCCCGCAGACACAAGTCAACTCGACCCTTCTGGGACCGACGCTCAGCGCCCGAGACCATCTACAAACTAAAATGTCTGGTTTGGAGCTTTTTCTATTCTGTAGGTTCCTATTAATCACCCCTGTTCGCACAAATTTGACCAACACTGTTAAAAATATGACAGCTTGGCTGCAAGACACCTACCTACCTAAGTTTCACAATTTGTCCCTCATAGTCGGTCAGGAACTTGACAATATGGACGGTATCCAACTAGGTCCAGTCAGGTTCGATTTATCAACTTTAGGCAGTGTTATAGCCAGTTTGTGGGAACGCGTCACCTCCTGGTTCTCCTGGCCCAACCTGACTACTTGGATCCTGATTGCCGTGGCCATCCTAGTGGGGCTTGTGGTTATCAAATGCTTGTTAGACCGCCTTATGCAAACCCAGTAACAGGTCAAGGTCACGGCTATGGCAGCCATGCAAATGGCAGCGGGCGGCCCATCGGGTCGACAGGCCGCCGCATATCTCCTTCATGTCGCAGAACATCAGTTATAAAAGCTGAGTGGGCAAGCCAATGACGGGTAAGACGGGAAAAGCCCTCCCGGTCAACCTAAGACAGGCTCCACTCAGATATACATGGCCTATAAGGCCAGGGGTCCCTCCCGGAGTCAAATTATTGGCATTGAGATGCGAGACCAAGGGTACTGCAGTGCCATCCGCCCCAAAGGTTGGGGGGAAGGCAGGAATGAATGTCTATATGCATCCAGGTTCGGTTCACAAAAGCCTGGCCCTGCGAAAAAATGAATCACTCACCTTGAGCATGGTCCTGGCGCAAGGATATGCACAAAACAGGGTGATGCACAGCAGGGTATAGACCTCTACATTCTCTCATGCCTCGGCCTACAAGGTAGGCCCACTCCTAGGTGTCTAACAGCAACAAGGTCATAGACACCTTGGAGGGACCCACAGACCATCCTATTTTAATAAATAAAAAAGGGGGAGATGTGGGAAGCCGCCTATGATGGCGCCCATTTCCTGCTTCCGGGTTCTTCCCGGCCTGAACAAGCCCGCCAAATTGTCATATCTGCCCAGTTACCCGTGACGCTAGCCTATCAGCTTGTTAGACGCGCTTCTCTGTGATTGGATACTGCTTCCCCTTATAAGAGGTTGTTCCTGCCCCCAACGGGCGGAAGAGGAACCAACGTTGAGGGTGGCGGACCTTGTTAGGTCCGGTTCGCTGTACGCAATAAAGTTTGAGAGCTGATCCTGCTCGAGTTTGGCCTCCTGTCTTCCGCGGCTCCGGTCAGTAGGTATTGATAGATTTCCAGGTTTTATACAGCTTGAGCTGCCCACTTCCATAGCCATCGCCCCAGTGAATAACCACATTAGCAATAGTGTCACAAATACAGTGGTTCACAAGCATGACTGCTTGTCCTGAAGCAAGCATCCTGTTACGTGTTTTTTGGCTGTGGCCATTCAGATCATTGGGGTCTCAATCTGTCTCTCGCCTTGGAAACTTTGTCACCAGCAATAATGTGTCCCTCTCTGTGGACTGTTTTATACCTCTTGTAAAATGAGTGTGTCAGACATATGAAATAATTTAAGTCACTTTGCTAAGATATGGAAGGTAGTGGTGGGCTTTAATATAGGGTCTCTTTATAGATATCACTGTGTGTACTAAAGAAGAAATGTGTTCTAGTCTCCATTATTTTAGGTTTAGGCAATGCAGTCCCAGCTGACCTTAGAATCACTAATTGGTCCCCTCAAAAACTTAATGCCTGTGTACTTTAGGAACTTACTGAGTATCTGTTGTTTTGCCTGCCTGGTTATTCAATTTACTTGCTCATTAAAAGAAAACCTCCAGGGCTGGGTGTATAACTCAGTGGTAGAACATAAGCCCCCGGATTCCATCCCTAGTATCCCCAAAATTACCCTCCATTAAGCATATCTATATTAAATGTTACAAAATCCTGTGGATGGACTGACTTCATTATAATAGTAATAGAATACAATATGCTTTTTAAAGTTTTATTTATATTTGGAAAGGCAGTACATTCATATAGTACAATTTTCAAAAGCTACAAAGGATTCACAGATGTCTCTTTGAGTTCCCTCCAACTCCACTGCCCCTTCCCTGAGGTAATCAGGGTTACTAGCTTTTTATGCCCTTTCAAAAAGTTTATTCATGTACAATTATGTACTTACATTTTCCTATTAATATACACATGATAGCATATTACACTTACTATGCTGTACCTTGCTTTTTCTACCTTATAACTTGGGGGTTATCCCAAATCACTACATAAATAATAACACAAGTTCTATTTATTTATTTATTTTTGTCTGCCCAAGAATTTGCTGTGACTATGTCATAATTTTTGGAAGCAGAACTCTGGTGACATCATTAGGACAACTTCAAATCTTTTGTTTTTGTGAACAGTGAAGCACTGACTCTCTGTGTTCATCATTTGTACACTATGAGTATATATATTTACATCCCTAGAAGTGGAACTGCTGGCTTAAAAATAGTTTGTGGTTTTGATTATGCTTGAATGATTCTCTTTGAATTACAGAGTTTTTCTTAGACTTGCTATTTGCTAGAGGATTGTGTTCTCCAGAAGATACCAGGACCCTATTTCAGGCAGAGCAGTTTTTCCAACTGCTGAGATCTGTGACACACTTATTAGTTATTTCAGACTTGATTTTGCCAAAGTCAGTAAATAGGGGTAGCTATGTTCTTTCTCATCCCTTATCCCCAACTGTTCCTCCCATCAATACAGATGTCTTCCTGCAAATATGGTTTGACTGAATGATTCCTTGTTGAGAGCCCTGTTTCTTCCCAGACATCAAATACTTAATGATATACCTCACTTGCCTAAGTACTCTGTTACCCAGCTGCCTGGGCCCCTGCAATTTTAAGTGTATCTTGCTCAACCCTTATCTAAAGAGTTCTTACCCATGCCTTCTCACATCTTTGGACCTGAAATCTCTTGTACTGGTCCTTCACTGCCTCTGCTTCTAGAAGCCTTCAAGTTGTAGCTAATCTAATTTGCTCAGATACAGAGATTCCATTTCTTCTTTTTCTCCTATTGTTTTAGGTCAAGAACAAGATGAAAAAAAAAAAGAAAGGCTAACTTAACTACCCATGTTTAAATCAGAAGTTAGGACACACATTGAAAACCTTAAACTGACACAAATTTCTTTCAGGGTACACAGCAGATACTGTTGCTTTACCCTTTAATGCCCAGTGAGCTTTGATTTCCGGGTGTGATTTCTCCCATGAGCCTTCTTTCCAGTGTGTGTTCTCTGATGAACAATAAGGTTGGACTTCTGGGTAAAGGCTTTCCCACATTCTGTACATTTATAAGGCTTCTCTCCAGTATGAGTTCTTTGATGCACAGTGAATGTCGACTTTTCCCTGAAGGCTTTGCCACACTCTGAACAAGCATAGGGCTTTTCTCCTGTGTGTGTTCTCTGGTGGATTATGAGTTGAGACTTCTGGCTGAAAGCTTTCCAACACACAAGACATTCATAGGGTTTCTCTCCTGTATGAATTCTTTGATGTATAATGAGCTTTGACTTTTCTCGGAAGGCTTTGCCACACTCATTACATTTATAGGGTTTTTCTTCTGTATGAGTTCTTTGATGTATAATGAGATATGACTTTTGGGAAAATGCTTTTTCACATTCACTGCACTCATAGGGCTTCTCTCCTGTGTGGCCTCTCTGATGTAGCATGAGATAGGACTTCTGAGAGAAGGCTTTCTCACATTCATTACACCCAAAGGGCTTCTCTCCTGAATGAGTTCTCTGATGTACACCCAGGTTTGACTTCTGGGTGAAGGTTTTTCCACATACATCACATTCATAGGGTTTCTCTCCCGTGTGGGTCCTCTGATGCACAATGAGGGTGGACTTCTCATTGAAAGACTTTCCACATTCAGTACATTTATGAGGCTTCTCTCCCGTGTGCGTTCTCTGATGTATAATTAGGGTTGACTTGTCACTGAAAGTCTTCTTGCATTGATTGCATTCGTGGAGTTTCTTTCCTGTGTGAGTGCTGTGATGGATAATTAGATCAAGCTTCTGTATGAAAGATTTCCCACATTTAGTGCATTCATATGTTTTTTCTCCTGTGTGAGTTTTCTGATGGACAATCAGGTTTGACTTCTGAGTGAAGGCTTTTCCACATTCATTACATTCATAAGGTTTCTCTCCCGTATGAGTCCTGTAATGTATGATGACTGTTGACTTTTCTCTGAAGGCTTTCCCACACTCAGGACACTCAAAGGGTCTCTCTCCTGTATGAGTTCTGAGATGTATAATGAGCTGAGACTTTTGGCTGAAAGCTTTTCCACATTCAGTACAACCAAAGGGTTTCTCTCCTGTGTGAGTTCTCCAGTGCACAGTGAGGTGTGACTTCTTGCTGAAGGCTTTCAGACATGCAGTACATTCAAAGGGCTTCTCTCCATTTTTAATTCTCTGATGAAGACTAAGACCTTTCTTTGGCCTGATGACTTTTCCACATTCTTCATATCCATAGGGTTTCACTATGGGATTCTTTTCATATTCAGTGTGAAAGAATAAGTTTGCACATCCATTATTATGTTTACTTTCTGTAGAGCTTCTAAATAAGTCAAAATTATCTACCATATTATTTCCAAATGATTCAAGTTTATGGGGTCTTTGTTTCGGAACAACAAACCTTGTACTCAGATGAAGTGTGTTTCCAAATTCATTACACTCACAGTCACTCTTGGTGGGAATTATTTTCTTGTCAGGGAATCTAGCTTGCATCAACAGGCATTTATCTTGGTCATCCTGATGCTTCCTCTCAATCTGTTCACCAATTTGGCAGACTTCTAGAAAGAAGTACAATAGTCACAATTACCTGCCATATGAAAAATCATGTCATTTTATCAGAGTCTCTAAAAAGTCTCTTACTCAACTTCTATCTACTGGTCTTTTTGTTACCAAAAATAACCTTACCCCAGTGTCTGGGTCTCTTATCACTACTTTGATATTGTCTCTGATTTCCATCAGCTCTGGGGATGGACCTTAATACCTCAATCCACAGTCAACATATGAACTTTTTTTTTTGTCTTTTTGAGACAGGGTCTCATATGCAGTTCACGCTGGCCTTGGGCTCACTTTGTAGCCCAGGCTGGTCTCGAACTTGCAACAATCCTCCTGCCTCAGCCTCCAGAGTGCTGGGATTACAAGAGTGTGCCACCACACCTGGCAACATCTGAAATCTTAACTGAACCTGACTTACACTATTTCCTGCTAGGAAAAAATAAAATAGTATGATTGCTGGATTGAAATCTTACAATATAGCTGAATCTACATTGTCAGTGAGTGACAAATATTCAGAATAAATTAATTTGGGCTCACCAATGCAAGTTCACCCACACTTGCATTCGCAGTTCTTCAACATCACTGTCTGCTCTATTTCCTTTAAACTATACCTATGAACTCCAAACTATCTCATGTACCACTACGCATATGGCCCTGTCCTCCATATTTTCCTATATTCATACTATAGATAACTTTTCAAGAGGCAGTTCTCTTTTCAAAAATACCTACTTTGATCTTCCTAAATAACTTAAAGTTTTATTCACTGCCATCTGTACCATTTAGTTCAAACTGCAAGGCCTTTAATTTCATCAATTGCAAGATGCACAATATTTAACATTTTAACATCTCTGAATCCAGATACACCTTATAATCAATGAAATGTCCTAGATTAATTGGTGATAATGTTCCTTTCTTTGTGGAATGTCTTAAAATCAATGGTATTTGAAGTCAATAAAATCTAATATTTTGGCACATATACTGAATTTTTAATCATGTTTTATAATTTACCTTCTCACCTTCCCCAAAATTTTATGTGAAAATTTTGAAGCATGGAGAAAAGTTGAAAGAAGTGTACAGTAATTATTCATATTATCACTTAAATAATGTTAACATTTTGCCATAGCAGTACTGAAATTTTTTTTGGTACCAGGAATTGAACTCAGGACCTTGCACTTGCCAGGCAGCCACTTATGCCACTGAGTTATATCATTGGTCCAGCAGTATTGAATTTTAAAATGGATCATGCAATTTTGGTTTCCTTTCCTGTGACTTATTTTCTTAGGATAGCAAAACACTAGTCCTTAGCCAGAAGTGAGCACAGAACACAGAAAGAGCTCCTACAAATGCCCCTATTCAGGACCACTAGATGAGCACCTCCTTAGGTGAACAGCAGTAGTAAGGCCCATATGGTTGGACCGTGGGCTCTTCAGCCCAAAAGCAAGCCCCAGTTCAACCATTTACATAATCTGTGACCTCAGGCAAGTGACCTAATGTATCTGTATCATTTTCTCACCCATAAAACAGAAATTGTAACAGTGCTCACCCTAAAAGAAGCTGAGAAGCCCTGTTTAATTATGACAGAGGTTGGGTGGCACTTAAGAAGTGCTTTAAAATGTTTACAACAACTGCTATTACTATCAGGTTATTAAGATACATTACTGTAAAAAAATTAAGGTATCTATATATGTATAATGTTCTTAACTGTAAGTTAAAATAGGTTAATAAAAAGATGGTAGGATACTGTTTTTCTAAGGAAAGAAATGTACATATAAGTACATTTATATATAGTATTATATATATATATATTTGGTTCTGGGGCTCAAACTCACGACCTTGCACTTGCCAGGCAGGTGCTTATGCCACTGAATTAAATCCCTGGCCTAGTCAATATTTTTATATTATATTACAAACAACAAGAGAAAGATAAACCTTTAAATTTTATTAAAGGTTACTTGTGGAGGAAGTAAAGACACAGTGGAGAGGGAAAACAGCCTCTGACTATACTGCATTTGCACCTTGTTTCCTAAATATGACTTTGGAACCAAGTAAATATAATACTTTATATAATCATAATCAAAACTGAATATTAAAGGATTTCCTAATAACAGTAATTATTCTGTATTCCCTAGTGATCAGGCTGAAAGTGTTGACTCACAGTGGCACCACAATTTATTGTTTTGACTCACTACACATATACCACAGCCCAGAATAACAACAATACTACCATCAGATATAAAACTATTCTACTAAAAACTTTTATATTCAGGATTTGATTTGGAACTATCAATTGGAATATATGAAATATTTTAAAAATTTATATATAGGTCTTAACTCTGTCAATGAAGCAGCTTAAAAATGATTCCCTAATATCCAAATTGTGGTCTTAAAACATTATTTTCCATTAAAAAGAACCAGGGCTCTTTGGATAAATGGCCAATACCAGTTCAGAGACAGGAAATACACAAAATGAGACTTAAACTTGTAACATCAAAAAGCAAGGACAGGGTCAGGGTTACAGCTCAGTGCCTGCCTGGTGATTGCAAGGTTATGAGTTCAATTCCCAGTACAAAAAAAAGCAAGGACAGTAGCAAGCACTTGGAAGCCAAGATGAAACTCCAATGTGAAGGAGTTTCCACTGGCCAGAGATGCAACACTTTGTGTCATACTAGGGATAATAAGGCAATTGATTAGACATAAAAATGTTTAAATCCCTAAGTCTATAATTGATACACAAAAAATTGGGTGATGCTACCAAAACAACTCTTTACTCTGAAAACTGGAAAATATGCCAATGAAACCCTCAATCATTTAGTCTGTCTTTTACATACAACATATAACTCCTGGTAACAAAATAATAGGTGAAGGGCAATTTCATTTTATAAAAGTATCCTAGCTAATCAACAAAGAAGAATGACAAAATTTAAATATCAATATTTTGCAGCCATTAATGAATTAATGGAGGTAAGCGTTAATCACCAATGAATGACTAATGACAAAACACAGAGACAACTGTGTATTACATGCCTGGTGGTGGAAGTACCTAGGAAGTAAAAAGAAAAAAATACTCAGAAACTGATCCAACTTCTAACTACCAACTTACCAAAAACAAAACAAATAAAAAACACAAGAGAGGCCATGTTATATACCACCATGGAGTAAAGTACCATTTCCCTAACAGGAACCAGAGGTCCTTGAAGTTGCTGATTCCAGTCTGAAATAGGGAGAACACCAGGTAAATGTGGAATATGCTTGTGCTAAGTGAAAAAGTGCTCAAAGAATGACAGGGCCATGCCAAAAGGAGAGGAGGCTAGCTTGAAGAAACTTTCACTCGCCACACTAAAGATAATTTGAACATGAATATGAATAATGACAGTAATGAATCCTCATTGATAAAAGAAAATTCAACTATCTTAGTAACAACTGATTTAGGCAAGAATCATCAGAGAACGTTAATACCACTACATTAAAGTTTCTGAGGAACAGGATATTCAAAGTTTGGCAATTTCTCAAAATGTTGAACATACAATTACCATACAGTATAATAACTCCAATATTGTATATCTTCACAAAATGAGAACCTACATTACCACACAAACTTGGGCATGAATGTTCATATCCACATTAGTCATAATAGCCAAGAAAGTGGAAACCACCAAATATTCATCAAGAGTTAGATGGATAAACAAAATGCTCTATCCATATAATAGAATACTCCTCTACAAAACAGAATAAAGTGTTGATCCATGCTGCAACATGGATGAACCCTGAAAACACGCCAAATGAAAGAAAAGAAAATTGCCATAATTTGTACAATTACATTTGTACGAAATGTCAAGAACAGGCAAGACCATACAGGCAGAATGTAAATCAGGCTTACCAGGGAATGAGAGAAGGAGAGAATGGCAAGGGACTAATTAAAGTAAAGGTTTCTTTTTGGGACAATAAAAATGTTCTAGAGTAAGATAATGGTGACAATCACACAAGTTATGAATATACCAAAACTACTGACTTTTATTACTGAATATTTAAGTGGCTGAATTATATGACAGTAAATTATGTCTTAAAGATAATTTAAAAAGTAAATAATCAAGGAGCTGTGGTGTAGCTCAGTGGTAAAGTGTTTGTCTAGCATGTGTAAAACTTTCAGTTCAACCCCAAGCACTACCACTATCACCACCACACCACCAAAAAAAAGTATGGTGGCTCACACCTATAATCTCAGCACTGAAAGGCTGAGGCAGGAGTATCCCAAACTTAAGCCCAGCTTGCTAATTTAGAAACTTAGCAAGACCCTGTCCTAAAATAAAAATAAATAAATAAAAAGAGCTGGTGATGTAGCTCAGTGCAAAGGCCTGGGTTCAATCCCTGGACCACAAAATATTAGGTAATTGAGATGTGTTAGGACATTGAATTTTGATGGGAATAGCTAAGCTGAACAAAAAGAATGGACTCAGAGAATCCAATCTGAAATTACAGTATTATATCCAGACCTGTAACTAATGTGGGCCTAGCTTTAGATAAGTCCATGACACATAAGAATTGTGGCAGCAATAGGGCCGGGGCATCACAGCATGTAAAAGACACTTGATATTGTGAGGAAAGGAGCTGTGCAGAAACTTGCCAGGGAGCAGCAACGTAAGGAGAGTAGTGACAGGGTATGGGGGTCAGGGAAGTGGTGCTAGTCTTACATATGAGATGTTCATGTCCCTGTCCTCCAACAGTGCCAGAGGGCCACAACCTTTCCCAAGATATTCCTGAAAGCCCTATGGAATGCCATCCCCCAATGACAGGCTGGGCCCCTGTGTGCTCAGAGTTGGGGTCTGTCCTACTTACCTGGAAAGCTCCAAATTGGAACTCTGTCTTCTATCAGGCATGGCTCTTCCACCTCCAGCTTGAGAATAAGGTCTGGTTTAGTAACCTGCTGCCCTGATAATGAGAAATGAGAGATACCTCTTTGTGCTTCAGAAGCCCAGAGGCAGAGGAAATTACAGTTTGAGAGCAACACAAGGGACCTACTGTTTTAAACAGTGGTAAAGTCAAACCATTTAACCTGAGCTTTAAATTCCCAAGAGATCTTTTCAGGAGAGAAAAGGAGGACACTGAGGGGGAAAAAGGCTATACATTTGTTGCAATGATCATAAACAACCACATTTCCCAAGAACCCTTCTTACCCAAGGAGACGAGGTGGCTATAGGTCTCCAGCATCACATCTCTGTACAGCGTTCTCTGTGGAGGGTTCACATACTGCCACTCCTCCTGGGTGAAATCCACAGCCACATCCTCAAATTTCACTAGTTCCTGTAAGAGTACATTGCTTTTATTGTCAAATGCTGACCAGTTGGTGATGAGGATAGAATGGAGGGAAATTTCCCATGGAGTTCGAGGCTCATCATGATGAATTAATGCAGGATGTCTAATTCACGGCAAGTTAGTGTGGCCTGCTCTCATCCCTCCTAAGAGAAACAGTATTGTATTAAGTAATAGTAACTTTAAGATGATGTAGAGCCGGGTGTTTAGCTCAGCAGCACAAGCACCTGACTGGCAAGCACAAGGTCATGAATTTGATCCCTGGTACCAAAAAAAAAAAAGTGATGTTGGCATATGGGTAGACAGTCCAGTGCAACAAAAAGAATCCAAACACATGTAGGCACCTGACTTATGACAATGTTCACCCAGCAAAGCAATGAGGAGGGTGATCTTTTCATAAGTGTTGAGTTGATTATTGGATAAGGGACAAATTCTGAGACAAGACACAAAAAGCAACCCCATAAAAGCCAAGCATGACAAGATTAAAAGTAGGACAGCACAAAGGCAAGCCATAAGTGAGAGATTATCTGTGATGTTCATGAGTTGTAAAAGAACCTTATCCAAAGTATTTAACCTCTATAAACTGATCAGAAACATACCGATTAATGGAAAAGGAAAGAGAGTAGGTACTTCATTCAAAAGGAAAATCAAATGACCTATGAACATAGGAAAATGTACCAAGCAGAGCACTCAGGTGAACTGAAATGTACTCAAGCTCATTAGCATTCAGATAAGTGAAAATTTAAAACACTGAAACACCATTATGTACCTACCAGAAAGGGTATAGCTAAGCAGACCACTACACCGTAATGTCCTGAAATGGTAACTCCCACACACCTTTATTAGTAATACAACCTGGTATAACCACTTTGAGAAATGTTTTGGCATTGTTTGCTAAAGTTAGTGATTTCTACATACCACTTGGCAGTACTCCTTGCTACACATCTCAGAGAAAATCATACACATGTGCTCCAGGAAAGAAGCCCAGGGATGTTCATGATAGCGCTTTTTCTAATACAAGATTATGGGGACAAGTCAAATGTTTATCAGCAGCACAATGAGTAAACTGGCAGTCATTCAATGGGATGCTGTGTGGCAATGAGAATGAATGAACCACATAAGAGCTGCATGCTGTGAAGCAAGTTTACTGTGCCCAGGTAACCAGCTTGCCTGAGGTGGATGCAACAGAACACCACACACAACTTACAAGGAGAGTGCCTATTCCTTTACACAGACAGCGAGTGCTGGGGCTTGAATCTGGGTCCCGGCACATGAAAGGCAAGTGTTCCATCACTGAGCTACATCCTCGGCCCCTAGGAAACTACATTTTTAATCAACAAAACCTGGTGAGAAAACCTAAATGTTTTTCAACCAGTGAATAAACAATCTGAAATCCAAACAAGGTAACATTATGCACAATGAAATGAAAGGAATTGATGTTGCTGGCAACAATATGGATAGACCTCAAATGTACTATGCTAAGGGAAAGAAGCCAGATTCAACAGGCTACTTGCTATGTGGTCCCATTTATAAAACATTATCAGAAGGGCAAAACTTCAGAGACTGCAAATCTATTGAATAGGGGACAAGGTACACCAAGAAGTCAACTACAAAGGTATATGTTAGGAGGTGACAGAACTCTTCCATGTCTTCTTTGTGGCAGTGGTTAGATAACTGTATGGTTTTGCCAAAATGCATCAACTGTATACTCAACTTTTTACTGCATGTAAATTTTACTTTGTGTGTGAATTATATTATTAGCTAAGGCTCTTCAATTAAAAATAAGGCACTTTAAGGTAATCTAGAATGACTGCATCTGTATAAATCCAAATATCTCTACATATCCTCCAAAACACTATATAGATCAATACAAAGAGCACATAAAAGGAGACATAATACTACCTTCAAGATAGCTTATAATACAAAATGGAGACTTCAAATGATTACCTATAAATAAAAAATAAATACCAAGTTCCAGCTCAGCTATCTTTCAAACAAATGTCTATATCCATTGAAAGCTGCTTTAAAAACAAAAGAAAAGGAGAAACTATTTCAGATGACTGAGGCTAGGGATGTAGCTTAGCGGCAAAGAACAGCCCTGCATCCATGAGGACCTGGGCTCCATCCCCAGCACTACAACATAAAAAAATCTGGAAAAAATACTTCAAATGACAAAATTTCACCCCACCACAATGACAGCAAAATGAGTAGCTGTCAAGCTCTCATCCTCCCACAGGAAACAACAAAAAAAGGAAAAAATTATCAGAATTATCTTTGCCAGATAATTTCTGGAAAACAAAGGTTTGTAGCAACCAAGTAAAGACATAATTGAGAAAAAGGCAACTTAAACGTGGGTAGAGTGGGGGGGGGTGGCGGCTTTGTGGCACTTTTTACCTGCCCTTGCCCTTCCCCCTGATATGCAGCTGCTGTTGCAGCGAGAGTCACCCACTTTCCCAGTATGGGTCCCTGGGCTGGAGGGAGCACAGCAGACTGGATTTGTATTCTAATCTGTCTGTGGCTCCAAGAGGACTGGTGAATGTTTCGTGGAACTTGGAACTTGGAGTGGTAATGCAGTGGGCACTGCTCTAAAAGGCTGCAAGGCAGGTACCCAAGACTGCCAGATTGCAGAGACTGGGCAAGGGTCAGAAAATTCAGATATTCAAAAGTACCCATGTACAAGGAAATCCAGAAACACATTTATGCCCAGGAGGACCCATTCATGAATGACCTGGAAAGCCTATAAGTTTTCACCTAAGTCTGCCCCACACAGGCACAGCAGAGTCCTCATAGAGCGCTCCAGCATGGAGTCGACTTGTAGACGAGCACAGGTGTTCACAGTTTCTGTTTGTTGTTTTACTTTTTTGTTTGTTTGCTTGCTTAGCTGTTGGTGTTCAAGAAACTTATTCTAGACCCAAAGATACAAAGAGAATAAAGGAGAAAGGATGAAAATAGATCTTGTATTCAATGTAAATATCTAAAGGGCTACACTAATATCAAACAGAAACTGTCATGTGACAAAGAGAAGGATGTTATCTATCGATAAAGGATCAGTTAATCAAGAAGATACAACATAAAGAAATATATATAAAACAAAAATATAGCCAAAAACATGAGACAAAATTTGACAGAAGATAAAACATAGCTCTACAAATAATAGCTAGAGACTTCAATATAGCACTTTCAATAATGGATAGAACATCTATAGGTAGAAGACTAATAAGGGAAAAAGACTTGAAAACAGCATAATCAACTAGACCTCAAAGAATGTACAGAATACTCCACATAATAATAACATATTCTTCTCAGATGCACAAGGAATATATATGTATTATATATACACATATATATGTATCAGAATAAACCATGTTAGCTCACAAAACAAATCTCAATAAAGTAACAAAGATTAAAAGTCTGCAAAGTATTTCTTTTCAATCACAAGGGGATGAAACTAGCGATCAAAAATAGGAGAAAAACTAGAAATTCATAAATACCTGGAAATTGAACAACTTACTTCTGAACAACCAGTGGGTTAAAGAACAAATCACAAGGAAATTATATCTTGAAACAAATAAAAATGGAAATACAACATAGCAAAATTCATAGGATGAAGTGCCAAAGCAATGCCAAGAGGGAAATGTATAGCTATAAACACATCAAAAAAGGAGACCACAGATTTAATAACCTAACTTTACAGTGTTCAACTGATAGAAGTATCTTTATTATTCATGGTGGGCCCTGATGGCTTATTCTAATGAAGTGACTCTTGCTGGGCCTCTAGATATCTTAAGCTAATAAAATGACTTTGGATAGGGCTGGCTAGACCATAAAACCCTATCACTGGATTATAGGCTGTCTTCATCCTTTCTGCTTCTATAACAGAACACCTGGGCCTGGGAACATTATAAACACTAGAAATGTATTGCTTTACACTGCTAGAGGCTGGGAAGTCCAATACTGGGGGCCATCACCTGGCAAGGATCTACCTGCTGGATCATCCTGTAGCTGCAGAAAAAAGGGTGAAAACTCTTTTCTTTGAGACAGGATCTTGCTATGTAGTTCAGGCTGGTCTTGAGCTCCTACAAATCCTCTTGCCTCAGCCTTCCAAGTGCTGGGGTTACAGGCATGTGCCACCATGCCCAGGAAACATGTTTTTTTAAACAGCACCAATCCTACTGAAGTTAAACCCCTCTGACCCTAAATCACCTCCTAAAGTCATGGTGGAAACTACGGCACACATGCTGCAGCAGGCTGTTTGCATCATGGAAAGCTCTAAAAGGTTCACCATCACTGTCCTAAAGTTTCTACTTCTTAAAAATAAACAGCAATAAATTCCAAAATGAACTTTGGAGGAGACATTCAAAACATAGCAGGTTCAGGCTTTTAGCTACATGATAGCAACCCAGCCTCCAGAGAAAAGAGAGGGGCTTGAGACTGAGTTCACCTTGTGGTAAATGACGCATTCAGTCACATCAATGTAATGAAACCACAACAAAACCTCTGGACACAAAAGCTCAGGTGTGTTTCCCTGCTTAGCAATACTTTG
Organism: Cavia porcellus; assembly: GCF_034190915.1. Classification (NCBI taxonomy): domain Eukaryota; kingdom Metazoa; phylum Chordata; class Mammalia; order Rodentia; family Caviidae; genus Cavia; species Cavia porcellus. Next base: position 19,590,389 of record NW_026947486.1, read on the forward strand.
CATATTGTCTTTGTTCAGTGTGCTAGGAAAGTGACATGAAGATGCAGAATATAAGCTTTAGCTTCACAATTAGGATCTTCCAAGACCTCACATTATACATGTCTCCCATAGCTGATTCCAATTTGCAACTTTTCCATGTAATAAGCCATAACTGTAACTAGAATAGCTTGCGGTGAGCTTTGAATCCTTCCAGTGACTTATAGTATCAAACCAATCTTGGGACTCCTGAACTCGCAGTGGGAAAAGGCAGAGTGTTCTCTTTGGAAACTGTTTAATCTATCTTCAGAGCTGTCAGACTCATCACAGAATGACACAAACTTATAAATATATAGTAATCCTTAAAGTAATTTGTAAATTTAATGAGATCCTAAAAAGGAAACAATATTCTAAATGGTACCAAAGAAGGCAAGGGTTGTAGCTCAGTGGCAAAGCACTTGCTTAACATATAAGAGGCCCTGGGTTCCACCTCCAGCAACAAAAAAGAAAAAAGTTAATACTAAAGATCATGTGAGGAAACAAAACGATCAAGATGTGATATGTGTATGTATTAACCTCCAAGCTGAATGCAATCGCTATGAATGGAAAACATATACTATTAAAAAATTTTTTTAACCAAGGCTGGAGATTTAGCTCAGTGCCACAGTGCCTACCTGGCAAGCATGAGGTTGTGAGTTCAATCCCTGGTATGAAAAATAAATAAATATATAAAATAAAGTAAAATAAAATCAGTGTGCAAGAATAACTAGAAAATGCTGGAAAATAAAAACAGAAGGAAGGAATAACCCTACCAGATACCAAAACATACTTTTATCCAGATAGGCTCTTGAAGTCCAAAGTGAAAGGCCTCCTTTTTAATAAATAGTACTAGGACAACTGGAGAAATTTCTGGAAAATATTAAATGAGATCCATATATTATATCATGCTCAAGAATAAAACCAAATAGATACATGAACCAAATATACAAAAATGAAGCCAGCTTGGCATGGTAACACACACCTGGAATTCCAGTTACTCAGGAGGCTGAAGTAGGAGGATAGCAGGTTCAAGGCCAATCTGGGTAACTTAGCAAATCCTGTCTCAAAGTAAAAATAAAACAGCTGAACATGTAGCTCAGTGGTAGAGTACTTGCTTAACATGCAGGAAGCCCTAGGTTCAATCTCCAGTACCACAACAAAACAAAACAATCTAGAAGAAACCACAGGTGAAAGGCTCTATGATATGAGGTAGAGAATTTTTACCTGTGAATAAAATCCAGATGTAGTAAGATTAATTACATAAATATACCATAAAAATAAAAATGACTCGAAAAAACACTTTTGTAAGTTCAAAGATTTAAGTCCAAGTGACAAACTCTGTGAAAAAAAACTATAACATATATCACACATAAAAGGTTAATATTCTTGATATAAAGAGTTCTTAAATATCAAGAGGAAAAAGTCCAAGTACTTGACAGAAAATTGGAGAACAAAGCTGTGCACATGGCACATAACTGTAATCACAGCTGCTCTGGAGGCTAAGGTAGCAGGATCACAAATTCAGGCCAGCCTGGGCAACTTAATAAGTCCCTGTCTCAAAGTAAAAATAAAGTCAGGTATAGAAGCACACACCCATAATCCAAGCACTCTGGTAAACTAAAACAGGAAGATCAAAAACCAAGCCCAGCCTGAATAATTGAGTGAGACACTGTCTCAAAAATTGAGAGTCACTGAAGCTGGAAATTGACCACATGTACAGGGCTGCAGCACAGTCCTCCCAAGAACAACAAGCACCATGGGCAAGGCAGGTGAAGAAGTTGCTTTAGCCCAGAAAAACACCAAGCCTTTACACAATCCAAGCAATGGGTTGCTAGGTAGCAAGTTTGAAATCGACATCTTCTTCTTGTGCTACAGTGGTTGAGCAGTTCCTCTCCTCCCATCAGGAGGGTATGGGCTCCACCTGATCCCAGCTTTTGTCTCTTGTTTATTTTCTCATCATCTCCCCGTTCTTTACCCCAAGAACCTCAAGAGCCACATGGGTCACTGCAAAAATTAAAAATAAAATAAAAAAGGCTTGAAGATGTACCTCAGTATGAAGGCCCTGGGGTCAATTCCCAGCACGGCAAATAAGTAATTTTAAAACAGCCCTCAAACATGTGAAAAGATATTCAACTTCATTCTCTAAGAAAAAAAAAACAATAAAAATTACACAAAGATTCAAAAAAAAAAAATAAGTCTTATGTTGGTGCAGCTATGGAAAAGCAGAATATCTTACATTGTCAATGATATTGGAAAACAGTGCAACTGTAGAAAGGAATTTAACAGTATCTAAAAAAACAGTTATTTTTCCATTTGACCCAGCAGTACTACTTGTAAGAGTTGATATAAAAAACACACCTGCATAAAAAGGAAACAACCTATGTACAATACAATTTGTCGCAGAATTGTTAACTTCAAATTACTGGAAACTACAAAAACTTTCCCATATATGGCAGAGTTCTTGAACAAATTGGCATACCCACTAACAGAATACTATACAGCTATAAAAATGAATGCGGAAAATACTTATAAATATTTGTGGAGTGGTTTCCAGGATGTATTGTTAAGGGGAAAAAACCAAGTGAAAATGAATCTATAAATAAATTATACTACATTTTGTGTACTAAAAAAGGAAATTTAAAAGTGCTTTTTGATGGGTATATGCCTGTACTTCTAGCTACTCAGGAAGCTGAAGCAAGACAAACACAAGTTCCAGGCCAACCTGGGCAACTTAGAGAGACCATGTCTCACATAAAATAAAAAAGGCTGGGTAAGGTAGCTAGCTCAGTGGTAGAGTGCTTACCTAGTATGAAGAAGGCCCTGTACCACAAACAAAAATAAAAATTAAAAACTAAAAATACATCTATCTGCTTATTTGGGAAAAAAACATAAGCACAAATAAGCAAAAAACAGAAGCATAAATTAAAACCTAACAGGACTGTTGTCTCCAAGGCAGAATGGAAGTAGGAAAGAAGGTACAAGGAAGATATGACAATTCTGCATCTTTTTGTATTGTTTTCTCTCTTCAAATCATATTTCAAATATGCTCTTTTTTTGTGTGTGTGGTACCAGGGATCGAACACATGACCTTGCACTTGCCAGGCAGGCACTTATCTGCTGAGCTAAATCCCCAGCCCCAATATTTCAAATATGAAGAAATAATTAAATCAACAAAGATGGGAAAAATAAAATCTAAACTGGAATAGAACCAAAAATATGAACCTAACTTTACACCAAATAAATAAGTACACTGGATAAAAAAAATTAAAGAGAAATTTAAAAACTAGTCCAAATAACTTTTGAACAGAATATTTTAATGACATTGTCTTCGATCCAGATAGAAGGCATACAAACAAATGTCTGTACTAAACAGGTTCCCATCTCACAATAATATGGGCACAGCAATTCTGACTGTCCTATTTATTGCAAGACTAAGCAAATGACTTAACATACTGATGCTAGAAGCCAATGTCTCACTCTTGCAAATCAGGAAAGAGTAGGAAGATTCCTCAGATCTTTGTGAGCTCTAGATATGTATGTACGTGTGTGTGGTGTGTGTAAGTATACACACCATAAGAATATAAGCAAGCATCCTCCCAACACACACAGCAAGGACTCAGAGCCCTCTGGGCAGCCACACTTTTACATATAGCTTCATTCCCTCAGCAGGCCCTTTCCCTAGAGAATGGTTACTCAAATTTCTAGATTGTTAATGCTGCTTCTGTTGGTCATGATGTCAGGTCAGCTGGTCCACAACATAATCCAAATCATAGCTGACAAATTTTCAGTCATTGTAAAAACAACTACTACTGCCAAACAATGAAAATTAACTACCACCACAAATGAAATTACACTACTACTAATCAGTGACTTCCCTATATAATGTGGATAAGAATCTTCCTGGGTAAAAAATCTCTGGGTCTGGTTACTCAGTAATGGGGGTCTCAAAAGAAGAGACTGATGAGCTCCAAACTAAATAATTAATGGCCAGATACTGGGCCACATGGGGCTCAAGAGACAGTCTACACAGTGATAGCCCTCTGACTAATTAACAAGCTCTAGGCTGGAGTACTTAGGAATAGCGTGTCATTGTGTTATTATATCTATAGTTAACAATCAAGCTGTCACCTCCAAAATAAATATAAATGTATATATGCATATGCATGTAAACACAGAACACATATATTTATACAAAGAGAGGAAGTAAAAATAAACCTGGCAAAAAGTCAGTAATTGCTAAGTTTATGTAAGAGATATAATGAGACTTCTGGGAGAACATGGCGGATAGATAGCAGCAGCTGTGGAGGCTCTCTGAGATACCCCACTTAAAATCCAGAAATGGTGTGGGGCAAGAAGTCCTAAGCAAGGGGAGATATACCCTGCCGACCCAGGAACGAACTAAACTAAGAGAAACCAACTGGAAACGCAATCCCAGTGCTATAACAGGAACAGATAAGGTCTCAGTGCGGAAGCTGGACCCCGCACCACTGGAAGCCGTGATTTGAATTTCCTGCAGCTGCTGCTGTGTCCCAATCGGCACAGCAAGAAGAGAGGCGTGAAAGCTCTGAAAGTGGGAAACGGTGAATGGAGTTGAGAGTGGGACTGGTCGGGAGCCCTGCATCGACCTGCGGTGAGTGAACGAATTGGGGACCCTTCCATAGAGTAGGAGGCTTCAGCAAAGGACATACTGGGACCAGGCAAACTAGCCGGAACAGGATGCTGCAGTGTCCTTAGTTGCATATTCCCCTCTCAAGTGGGATTAGTGGGGAGTGCCTGGCCTGGGCATCGCCGCTGACTTAAGACACAGTAGGCAAGCCCAAACCAGGTCCCAGCACCTGGAGTTGCATGCTAGCAGTGAAGCCTTCAGTAGCTTGACCTGGAGGGGTGGGCCAAGGATAGGCTGCCCAGGTCTGTGTCTCCCTAGTACACTGCAGTGGGTGGGAACACCTAGCCGGCGCAATTCAAACGAACTGTAACGGACAAAGAAAAAACTGGGCCTCCTATATACGCTTGTATGGAAGGAACAAAAAATATGGGAAGGGGAAGCAACAAGAAAGGGTCCAAGGCCCCCAGTCCTGAGAAACATGCAATATCAGACACAGCACCAATAGACATAAAGCGATATCTCCAGAGCCTCATAGACAAGTTCAGGAATGAAGTTATTAATGACCTAAGGCAAGATATACATAGAAGAGTTTCAGAAATGCTAAGCACCGCCCAAGGAAAAACAGATGGTGGAATAGAAGAACAGAAAAAAAGGGGAAAATTGTTTGACAGAGAACATAGACAAAACATAGAATATGTGAAGCAGGTTCAAAGAGATTACCAGGAAACTAAAAACTCTATCGAAAACTGGCATAATAGCTTGAAAGAAACTAAGGATAGATTATCGGAACTGGAGGACAGATTTGTAATGTGGGAGCATGAAATGAAAAACTTCTTAAAAATAAGAAATCAAACAGCAATAATACAAAGGCTAGAAGATGATAAGAGGATCTATAACTTAAGAATTAAAAACATAAAAGTAGGGACACAAACAAATGGACTACAAAAGCTATTCACAGAAATAATCCAAGAGAATTTCCCTAATTTAGCAAAAGGTAAAGATACTCAGTTGTATGAAGCATACAGGACCCCAGCCACCTACAACCCAAACAGAGCTACACCCAGGCATATAATAATCAAAATTCCAGAAATCCAATATAAGAGCAGAATATTAAAAGCCATCAGAGACAAGAAAAAGATCACTTATAAGGGAACATCTATCAGAATTACAGCAGACTTCTCGACACAAACCATCAAATTACAAAGAGTGTGGAGGGAAATAATTCGAGCTTTGAAAGATAATAACCTCCAGCCAAGATTGATATATCCTGCACAACTGTCCCTGGAAATTGATGGAAAAACAAAGTGCTTCCAGGATAAAGAGGAACAAGGGGAATTTGCCACCACCAATTCAATTCTATAGAGAATACTGCAGGATATTCTAAAAAAGGAAAATACCAAGATTCCTGAAATAGTGGCAAAAAGGCCACAATGAATGGAGCATAAAGTGAAATGAAGATGACAAACTGACAACAAATGACAGAAAAAGAGCTCAACAGAAACGAGGCAGAGAAGATTGGATGGTAGGAACAGCCATTTTGGAGAAAACAAGACATCATAATAGCTAGTGCTGATTTAGTATCATCTTGTTTTGAAGTCCCATCAAGCTTTTATTCTTCTGTCTCCACCAGTCTTAACAGGTTGTATCTTATTGTATTTTACTATAAGTGATAATATAGGCAAATCTTTTATAGACAAGGAGATTATACAGAAACCATTGTTCATTTTATGTTAGTTGGTTCTAAATACCCTGTAATACTGTCATTCTCTTGAATGGTTTTACATTGTCTGGATATCATTGGTGCTACAGTATACAAAGTTATACTCAAAGATTTCAAGGAAAGAGACACTCTGGTAACTACTTTTATGTCAGGATGGTGAAACACTATTTTGCTTAAATGGTTATGTTTTGACCTGTGCTGTTTTGTTGTTATGCCCCCTTTTATCTCAATCTTTTTTATTATTTACTTTTTTTATTTTTATCAAGGGAAAAATAAAAAAATAGCAGGATATATTATAGTAACCCACTTAGATTTCCTATTAATTTGATTTGAAACACTGTATTGCCCTCATCATCTTGTTTTGACTGATTTTCCTCTATTCTGTTTTGCTTGATAGTACCAAGTTTGAAAGTATAGGCAACAACTATGAAGACAATAGGATTCATTATGACGCCCATTCCGATTGACTATTATCTTCTTTTAAAGTCCTGTAATGTCTCCAATGTTTTGGTTTTATTCTTTACTGTTTTGTTCAATTTTATTATAAATGATGATATAGGCAATTCTTCTTAAGATAACAAGAGGCATTATGGTAACCATTGTTGATCACCTCGTATTTTGTTTTTACATTATCTATTATGTCCATCCTTTTGATTTGACTGACTCTGTTCTGATATGTCGCATTTGGTTTTACTCTTTTCAAAAAAAGTAGTAAGAACTGTGGGAGTAATAAAACCCAAAATGTGTAATTGTATTTGTACAAAAGAAAGGAAAACAAAGTGCTCTAAAGGTTATAACTGCATATATGTTTAAGTGTATAAGATAGATAACCATATTACTGAGTTTTGTTGGATCATTGAACAAAACTGTTTGCAGTCTCACTGTTTGAAAGTTCACTTTATATGCTTTAATTTTGTAACTTGAACAACTATTTCTAAGGTGAGAGTATGTAATCTATTAACTAGTGATTTCTGTTTATTTTTTAAATTTTGTATTATTGTACCATTTTTCTGTTTTTTTCTTTTTCTCCTTAAATAAAATTTAATTTAAAAAAACAGAGATATAATGAATTTTTTCACTATTCTTGCAACTTTACTGGAAATGGTTAACACATATGGACATTTGGTCAACCAAATAAATAAATAAAAGTGAAAATAAGAAATTGCCCATCAATTATCTGCTTGGCAAGGTCTACAAACACTGATAATACATATTTTGGGAGACAATACAGTCATCCCTCAGCATCCACAGGGGACCGATATCAGGACCCTTGATACCAAAATTTGAGAGTGCTCAAGTCACCTATATCAAACAGCATGATATTTGCAAATGACCTGTGCATATTTATTTATTTAATTTTATGTTTTGTCTTTTGGATAGGGTTATTGGCCTTAGGCTCACTTTGTAGCCCAGGCTGGTCTCAAAATTGCAATGATCCATCTGCCTCAGCCTCCTGAGTGCTGGGATTACAGTAGTGCACCACCATGACTGGCCAGCCTCCCATCTAAATCATCTGTAGATCATTTCTAATACCTAATACAATGTAAATGTTATATAAATAACTGCTACATTGTATTATTTAGAAAATAATGACAATAGTGCATACATGTTTGGTATGGACAATTTTTTAAAATATTTTAAATCTCTGGGTGGTTGAATCCATGGATATAAAACCCACAGATAGGAAAGGCTGGCTGTATTTAGAAACAGATATTCTGTTGCACCATTCATGTATATGACCTTGTTACAAATCTTTTTAAAAGAGAATCTGGCAATGCCTCAAAAATTAATGTATTTCAGAAACTACAGTTATAAAGTTGGGTGTGGTGGTATATACCTATAATCCCCAATCTCAGGAGGTTGCCATGAGTTCGAGACTAGCCCAGACTACAAAGTGAAACCTTAACTCAAAAAACAGAAAAAAAAAAAAGAAAGAAAGATAGACAGACAGAGACAGAGACAGAGAAAGAAAGAAAAAGAAAGAAATTCCAGTTCTGTGAATGTATCTTACAAAAATGTCACATCAAGAATGCAGCCATATGGTCTGGCTGACTGCAGCCCTTCCAGGGGGAGAACCAGCAATGGCTCCTGAGATCCACGCCGTGTTGGAACTTAGGACTATGGGCAGCCAAGCAAGCACCTCCCCTCCCTGGTAAGCGGTGGTGGTCTGGCCGACTGCAGCCTTTCCAGGGGGAGAACCAGCAATGTCTCCTGAGATCCACACCATGTTGGAACTTAGGACTCTGGGAAGCCAAGCAAGCACCTCCCCTCCCTGGTAAATGGAGGCAGTGTGGCAGACTGCAGCCCTTCCAGGGGCAGAACCAGCAGTGTCTCCTGAGATCCACGCCATGTTGGAACTTAGGATCCTGGGAAGCCAAGCAAGCACCTCCCCTCCCTGGTAAGCGGTGGTGGTCTGGCTGACCACAGCCCTTCCAGGGGGAGAACCAGCAGCAGCTCTTGAGATCTGCGCCATGTTGGAACTGAGGACGCTGTGAAAACAAATGACCATCCTGCCTCCCTGCTAAGCAATAGTGAACCTACTGCTACATGGCCTAGAGTCAAATATCCCACTTCCCCTGACCTCCTTCTCTTCTCCCCCAATTAGCAAATGGGAACCAGAAATCTGAGCATCTCCTGGGAGGTTGACCATAGCAAATAAGGGGGACTTCCTTCTACCATTTCTTTGAAGGCAAATATTTTTATTACTGTTTGCTCTTTTCTGATTAATGGTACTGCTCCATTCAATATTCTGTTTTGATAAGTTCTATAGTGTTCTATATTTCATCTCATTTTGATATACGTGATTGAAAGAACAACTATTATAAAGATAACAAAATATACTGTGATACCTATTACTGTTATCCTGGTAACCTGCTGTGAAGTTCTGTACCAATTTCACTGTACGATCTTAGTTGGCTTTATTCTGACTTATTCTGTTGTATACTTTCAAAATAAAAATAAAATACAAAAAAAGAATGCAGCCATACCAAGACATTCATTGACTTCCTAACTTGCTGGGAGAGGACAGAATGGAAGTAACCTAGTCACATTTTATAAGGGAACAAATAAAATTATGAGTCTGGTATGATGGTGCATGCCTCCAAAGCCCAGCACTCAGGGAGGCTGAGGCAGAAGGATTATACATTCGAGCCCAGCCTGGGCAACTTAGTGGCTTCATGATACAGAATGAAGGCCCTGGGTTCAATCTCTAGTAATGAAAACAAAGAAAAATAGAAAGGAGAAAAGGAAAGAAAACTGTTATGTGTTTGAATTATAATTTTTATAGGCTGAATTGTGTTCTCTACTTCCCCCAGTTCATATGCTAAAGCATTAACCCACAAAGTACTGATAGGGCCTTTCAGGGAGTAATTAAGATAGAAAAAGGCCATATGGGTAAGGCCATAATCTAACAGGACTGTTGTCCTTCTAAGTAGGAACACCAAAAACCACCGCCCACACACATCCCTTCTTGGTAAATCCACAGAAGAAAGTCTACATATAGACAGAGTGATGGCCAAGCAGAGGCCTCACCTGAAACCAGGCCTGCCTGGCACCCTTGATCTTGGACTTCCAGTCTCTAGAACTGTGAGAAAATTAATTCTTGTTGCTTGAGCCCCTCAGTCTGTGGTATTTTGTTATGGCAGCCTGAATGTGAACTAATACAGGTTGAATTCTAGGGATTAGAAGTGTTTCCGATTCGATTTTTTTCTTTTGAAGTTTGGAATATATGCACATACATACTAGTATCTTGGGGATGGAACCCAAGGCTAAATATGAAAATCATTTATGTTTTATACATAACTTATACACACATAGCCTAAAAGTAATTTATACAGAATTTTTAATGTAACAGTAATTTGACTGTGATCCATCACATGAGGCCAGGTAGGGAATATTCCATTAGTGATATATGTCAGTGATCAAAAAAATTATTTTTTTCAAATGTTTACTTTTGTATGTTTGCACTACATAATGTTTACATTCATCATGGAAAGCTGATACATGTACATAACATATCTTACTCAAAAAGTGTTACATTGGCTGGGCATGGTGGGGCACGCTTGTAATCCCATCACTCAGATGGCTGAGGCAGGAGGATTGCTATGAGTTGAAAGCAGTCTGAACTGCATAATGAAACCCTGTCTCAAAAAAACGTGTTAAGATTTTGGAGTACTTCAGACTTCAGATTTTTGGGTTAGGGATTCCCAACCTGTTTGATAATCACATGCAGTTTAGGAGAACTAGATTCTGGAAAAATGATCACACTGTGGTTATTCAGCATTTGTTAAATTACTATGTGTAGTGGAAACCATAAACTGTCCACCTGTAAATTACAAGCTTTATTTGTATAAAAATAGATATTATATAGTAATGGTAGACTTCAAATCTGGACTTGATAGCACAAACTCCCCTTTCCTTGCTTTACCCCAACCAAGTATATGACCTAGAAGTAACACAAGAGGCAACCAAAAGAGTCTGAAAGCAAAAAAGTAGAAAGAAGCCTTGTTAGGGACCAAGGACTTAACAGTAGCAGAGCATTTTATGACCCCCCCTCCCCAACCTAACAACAGAAAGCAGTCCAGGTAGTGCATATCAGCCTTCTGGAAAATCAACATGTGTCCCTCCAATACCACTGGACAAACCTTGGGACACCAGCAAAGAAGATGAATGAATAGCCTGGCTGACAATAAGCAGCAGGGAAAATGCTTTTATTCCCTCACTGAGCCTAAAGACTTCTTGGCAATTAGCAAGGCAAAGGGTTCCCTCTCACAAAAAGCACCCAGCTAACAAACACTCTCCATCTCCCCAGACAAAAAACAGAGAGGAGGAACTGTGCAGACCCCATAGCGGGAAATCTGACACCAAAGGTACCCAATGCAGGAAGCATGCATTTTCCACTGTGGAGAGAATTCCTGTAATCTTACATTACCTTGGAATCCATTGTGAACTAAGCTGGACTTTCTCACACCAGCAACACAGCTCAGTCACCCTTGGTGTACTTTCCAGTTTTCACCTCCTCCCAATTCCTCAAGGTGGTCAGATACCTTCCTTTTACAACCAACTGCCAGTGATGGATGACCTTCCTGTAGGACAGCCAGGTACAAGCTACTGGACTCGTCTCACTCACCCCCATACCCCATATGAATTGCAGATTTGGCACAGTGGCCTCTCTCAGCCATACTGTGACTCAAGGGAACTCATACCCGCTTGCTTTAAATAATCCAGTTAGAACTCTCCTAGGTAACAGACTACAAAGAATCCCCTCCTTAAAGAAAATCAGTATTTGGCCTTTGCTCCCAGTTCCCAACACACATGAGAATAATCAACAAACACCAGGATGGAACTGTCATAGACCTTGCAACTGTTAGAACGTCTGTGCAACAGCTCCTATAAAAACACCCCAAAAGGGGCTGGGGATTTAGCTCAGCGGCATAAGCGCCTGCTTTGCAAGCAGGCAGTCGTGAGTTTGATCCTCGGTACTGATAAAAAGGAAAAAGACAAAAAAAAAAAAAAAAAAAACACCCCAAAAGTAAGGGCAAAGTCTTTGGAAACCAAGAGAAGAATAGAAAATCTCACCAAAGAAACAGGTGATCTAAAGAACTGGGCATTCTAAGTTGAAAGACAATGACTGAAATAAGACTGCATTAGAAGGACTCAGTAGCACAACAAAGATAACAAAAAAGGGCAGGAAGCTTCCCACTGAATCAACAGAAATTACACAGTCTGAAAAACAAAAATGAAATACTAAAAAAAAGTGAGTGGTACTTCTGGGACCCGTGGGACCAAATTCAGGTCACCAAGTCCCAAAAGAAAAGGAGAAATAAGATAGTTCAGAAGAATATTTGAAGCAATAATTCTTGACTAATTCCCAAATTTGTTAAAAGACATGGATCAATAGGTTCAAGAGGCTCGGCAAGCCGCAGGACAAATCCAGAGCCAGATGCATCTTCAAATTAAGGACAAAGCAAAAGTAACACATAATGAGGAACAATTATTCAACAGCGTCTAACCAGAAACCACAGAGCACAGAAAGAAGCAGAATAACACTGTTGACGTGCCAAAAGAAAATAACAGTCCACTAAGAAATCTATAGGCAGTGGAAATTTCCACGAGGAATAAAGGTGATATAAAGACATTTTCAATGAGGGAAAACTAAGAAACTGTTGCCAGAAGGCTTGCTCTGAAACAATTGCTAAAAACAGTTGAAAGATAGATAACTGATAACAGAAGAGAATCCAAATCAATAACAATAAAGGCAGAACATCAGAAATGGTATAAACAAGGGTAAATATAATAGATTATCCTTCTCAGTTCTTTAAAATGTGTTTGATAGCTGAAATCAAATCATAACATGGTAAAGCCAGATATGGTGGCACGTGCATTGTAGTCCCAGATACTTCAAAGACTGAGGGAGACGAATCGTTCAAACCCAGGAATTCAAGGCTAGCCTGAGCAACATATTAAGGCCCCATCTAGAAAAGAATTATAACAGTGTCTAACGGGGTTTTCAATGAATGTAGATGTAATGAGATAATTAAAACATAAAGGTGAGAAGGTAAAGAGATTTACATGATGGTAAGGTCTATGCATTCTACTTAAAGAGGTAAAATATTGAGCATAGTATAATGTTAATTATACATATAGTCACCAAAAACTATATAAATAAATATAGTCCAAAAACACACTGCTGGGTATGGGTACACACCTGTAATACCAATACACGGGAGGCTGAGGCAGGAGTATTGGCACAAGTTTGAGACCAGCCTGAGCTACAGAGTGAGGCCCTATCTCAAAGAAACAAAAAATAAACCACATAACATATAAGGAGCTCAGTGGTAGAGCATATGCCTTGCATACACAAGATCCTGGGTTCAATTCCCAGCATCTAAAAGTAAAAACTACAACACGACAAATGAATGAAAACTGGTAGAAAAAAAAGAGTTCAAATTCTCAGCACCCAGACTTCTTTGATAACACCTTCAGCCCAGCACGTACTGAACAGTCACAAAACACTGCACTAATAAGGACTAAAAGCAGCACAATGTGAGTTAAGACAAACACCACTTTTTCCCCAGAGCAATGCCGTATCTTTCCCGAAAAGGTTAAAACACACAGACACCCTTACCTAAATCTAAAGAGCCTTTTTGAGGCCTAACCAATTTGCAGCTCTGATGTGCAACTTTACATGCAATACAGGTGCTTCTGAAAGATTAGCAAAGAACAAGATGTCCTAGGAATGCATTTGCCAAATCAAACCCTTTCCCACAGCTTCGCTCCCAATCTCTCGACTCAATGGCAGACTCCCTTCTTAGAAACTAGCCTATTTCTCTTGACAGTGTCTAAGTAACTTCTTGTCTTTCCTACATTCCTTGGTCTATTGGTAAATTTTTATCACCCACATCACAGGCCTTCTATATGCCATCTGGTGACGCATATGGGGAATGTCTCTCCTTGCCTTTCTTGGCCTGTTCACACTGGTCAACAGATCAGCCAGTGGGCAACTGTAGGTCCCTGACAGGTAACTCCCTGGTGGCATTCAAAGGCCTCTAAGTTGTGATCTAGATGGTCATGGCCCATCAGAGTAAAAGCTATAGAGGGTCTTTCGGACCTTTGAGGAAAGCCTTACTTCCCACTTGCAACTGACAGACCCTGGCTGGGACCACTCTATAGTGGGCCTGAAGGTAGCAAAAAAAGAATATCTTGTTATAGACTGGAAGGATAAGGGGTCACACTCTTCCTTTGGGACTCTCGTTACTCTCAATGCACAGTGCTAGACGGTAGCAGCTTATCAGTGTGAACCTGTACGTATCCCACCCTTAACTGCTGGATCCGTTCCCTGTGGCTGCAGGCTTCTAACTGCCTCTTCCCCCTCCATCTGCTAATTTTCTTGATCCAGAAGACTCCCAAGTGACCAGGTTTTCCATTCTCCACGATGTTGAGTTCCCCTTCCAATGACTATTCAGTGGTCACCATGACTGGTCCAAGACTTTCTCTTGCTCTTGTGTTACTTGCTCTTCTGATCTAACTTGATCAACTGGACAGTGGCCCCAGAACCACAGTGGCCACAGAGTGAAGCTGGCCTTCACTTTCATGGGTGGGAAGTCCCCTCTCTTTGGGGAATGCCCCAAAAGCACACATCTCATGTGCTTCCCTGGAATAGATGACCCATCACCCTAAGGGACACTTTTTGGATGGACATATTTCCATAAGACTCATAATGGGCTTTGTGTCTTTCCTTTGACTCACTTCTAAGCTTTATTCTTCTTAAGGACTGGTCTAGATTTGCACCCTTTACTCTTGAGAAATGTCTCATTTTCTTATGCAATACTGTCTGGCTGCCACATAAGCTCCCAGATTAGGAACTTTGGTCCTTCAGATGCAATGGAAGTCTAATAAATTATAATACCATAATACAGCTTAACAACTTCTATCACAATTAGGGCAAAGCTTCTAAAGCCTCTTACATTCTGTTGTACTCTAAGAAAAATAGCTTCCTTATATGTTTTCCTTCTCCCTCTGGGTGACCTAATTGATATGTTAATCAATGCTCTTCTCTGTAAAGAATTGCAAAATCTCACCTAATTGATATGTTAACCAGTGTTGCCCTCTACAAACAACAGATTTGGTGCTAAAACAAGCTAACAGGGGTTGTTAATCACTGTTGGACTTCTCTATTCTCTGCTGAGGAAAACCAGGATGTTTCCCTGATTTAAACTTGTTTGAAGTAACTTGCTTGTATGCAGGGAGACTTGCTTGTTAGCACAACCCTTACCTGATCTTGCTCTCCCCAAGGAATGTAATCTCGCCATATTTTCTGTTCTGTAATGCGCACTGCCTTCCCCCTTTCCCTACCTGGTGGTAGTGTGTCACAAAATGTGCTAATTGCTCTGTTCTTAAGAAATGCTCAACTTCAAAGAAAGTACAAAAATGTTGTGGCTTAACCCTAATGCAACAAAAGGGTTAAGTTCCAAATCCTCGTAAAAACTTAAGTTTCAGCTTCTTGTAACTTTCGACCCCTTCCCACATGTGTTAACAAGCTGTCCTGAGATAATTAACTTTCTACTTTCTTCTCCAAATGTTATTGCAAATGTGCTATTCCAAGATAATGCTTATCTGCAGGACAGGAGTAACTCAAAAGGCACCAAAGGCTCCCGATGTTGTCAGAACTAAGTGGACAGCTTTACAGTTTCCAGATTTGGGTCAACAGTTTAACGGCTCTGCGGGTTTCTTTTGTTTCCAACCCCCCTCCTGCTTTTTAAATCCCTTCTCCAGTCTCGGGGGTGTACAGTCTCCAAATTGGCTCCCGGAGACTCATCGCCAGGCCTGGCCTAAATAAAACCTTTGATCCCCAAATTTCAGTTTCTTGCTTCTTTGGATTTTATACTGGGGTCCGAGCTATCACACATTCAAGCCTTCATGGCCTTCTCAGAGGATTCCAGACTTCTGGAGGACAACCATGTGTGCCTTTCTAAATCCTCTCATAGTCCACTTTCTTCAGCTCCAACTTCTGACAACGATGTCCTTGCTGATCCTTCTTTCAGTTACCTTCAGGTCACAGTTCAGCTTTCAGTGTTTCCTCCACCAGACAGCTCTCTTTATGTCCCTGCCCCCTCCACATGTGCATGTTCTTTCCTCCTTATGACTCACGTGGTGTAACTCTGTACTGATAAAATAACCAAAGCACTACAAGAGATCTCTGTTATGATTCACTTAAAAGTATAAGAGTGCTATGCTATCCCCTAGGGAAATTTTAGTTGATTAATCTATTTAAACTGAGAGAACAAAAATTATCATAATCCAATTTGGTCAATATAGCTAAAGTGCACTCTGACTTAATGTTATAATGCTATGTGTCTGGTCTGTTTGTCTGCCTGTTAATCTGTGTTTATAATAACTGGCCTCAGGCACAGGGAGCTGCTCGACAAAGCTTCCTCTGTGGCTGAAAAAACAGCTGCCTAAACCAGTTTGCTCCAGTTTGCTCCACAATGGATGACTTCTCCAGTTTTCCCCAGGGTCTCTAACTCCTGAGATTAGGGGAAATACTGTCAGCAAACAATGTGACTTAAAGGAAAAAGATCTGTGTAAGACCACAGGGGTCATGGGATGGTCCCTTCATTGTAATAATAGAGGCTGAACCCCAATTCTAAGCAAAATGAGTACAAGAAAAACAGACATGGCTAACAGAGAAGTGTCAATGCCGGCGGGGGTGGGGATGGGCTGGGGGGGGGACACTGCCAGGAAAATAAAGGAAAAGGTCTAGACCACCAGATTGAGCTTCCACCGGAACCTAACCCTAAATTGATACAGAGAGTAAGTCAGGGTAAGGCTAAATATCATGTTAAGAAAAAAAAAAGTGGTTCTTAGGGTATACAGAGCCTGCACAGGGTCCTGGAAAATAGCAAGGTGAAGCCTGACTGCCATCTCAGGATTTCAAAGGGGAAAACAGCCATCATGATGACCTGTGAAAAAGGAGATGCAGACCCTTGGGAAACACTGATTGGTAAATTTACTTTTAAATTCTGTGGTTTAAGTTAACATTTTTTATGATCAATGATCCTAAAATGTTTCTTATAAATAACTTTGGGATGGTTCTTAAATTAAAATTTAATTAATTATAACACCATAATACAACTGAACAACATTTATCACAGTGAGAGCAAAGATTCTAAAGCCCTTACATTCAAGCCTTCATGACCTTCTAACAGGACTCCAGATTTTGGGAGGACAACCACGTGTGCCTTTCTAAATCCTCTCATAGTCCTCACAGTCTGGGGTTAAATTTGTTCTGTTGCCACTTTCCACTTGTACTAAGGTAATTTGTCATTTAAGACAAAGTAAAATCTTAAAGATTCATCAGTCCTAACTAAAAAATAACATTGTTATTCTTCTTTCTACTTTCTTCTGGTACTAAGATAATTTACTGTTCAAGGTTACTTGGGAGTCTATTATCCAGCCAGCTCTAATTAAAATATAACTTTTGCGAGTTAAATCTGAGATGAAAAATGTGCTAGGAACATTTTAAAATCTAAACAGCCATGTAGCTTGTATAAAAAAGAAAAAGTTAAAAATAGGAAATATAAAAATTATATGAATAAGGATATGGTAAAATTTAGTCCTACCAAAATGGCTAAATAAGCATTCTGTTATTATACAGATGAGACACACTTATACATAGGGTAAATAACTCTATTTGTGTTCATTAACATGATTTCCAAAACTTAAAAAAGTCTAAACTAGCCTTTGATTTTTTATTATTACCATTATTATTACTATTATTATTATTATTACTGAGACAGGGTCTCATTATATAATTCAGGCTGGCTTTGAACTTACTATGTACCTCAGACTGGCCTTGAAGTCACAGTGACCCTCCTGCCTCAGCCTCCCAAGTGCTGGGATGACAGGCATGAGCCACTATGCCCAGCTAGCCTTTTATTTTTGTCAGGGATGCTAACTTGTGTAAAATTAATGAAACTGCCACTCTGATAATCAAATGGATTAGATAGTAAGAATCTAAAAAATGGTATCTGTGAACAAAAAGCCCATTGGTTCTGGTATAACATTGTCAGCTATGATTATCTTAATATACTATATAAAATAAATAAATTACTTCATCAATTATTAAACTCATCAAACTTCTAAGCATGATTACTTCAAGTCTTATCATCCAAAGTTCTGATTTTTCTCTGAAATATTTATAACCAGATTCATGGGAAAAAACTCTTAACAAACAAAACGGATTCTTTGATTATCTTCAATAAAAATTGATAAAAAATCACTTCTTGATTCAAAACTGTTATACAAATTAAATTTTACTCTAGTTTGCTTTATATTTTCTTTTTAACTTTATATCTGCTATCTCTGAAAATTCTGCAGAGTACAATTCCTAATAGAGATCTCTGATCCAATGTTTTGAGATTTTAATAGTCATCTACAAAATAGGTAAACTTAATAATGGACTCCAGGTTAACTTGGCTTAAGAACTACTTTTAGACTCTTTGTTGCTCAACTCTGTTAAAAGGTGCAATGACACTAACTGTAAATAATCAATTACTTCCCCTCTATGTATCACCAGATTAGACCAATGAGCAGAATGGCATCCTAGCAACAAGAGACAATAAAAGCAATGATTAATCAGGGACCTCTTCAGGAAAAAGAGAGGATATAACAAAAGCATGAGAGCTGTCAAAATCAAATTAGAGTCATTTGCATCAATCCTACCAAAAGACAGAGTTGAGAGGTTATAAGGTAGAATTCTTATGCATAAGTACATGATAATAACTATCACGAAGCACCTATTTGGGCCTGGCTTTCAAACACTTCTTCATAAAACTGGTTACTAACAATTATTCTCATTATTATAATAATAATTCCCTTTGGTTCATGTTTGTGCAACTGCCTTCTCCAGCTTATTTCTTCCAGAATCCCACAGTTATCATATATATGCCTCAGATCACCACCTGAACCTACAGCAAAGCTCCATTTGGATCTTGTCAACCAGTTAAGGTCTGTACTTTAAGATCAAGATCACTCACCTCTGACAATCAACAAACTCAAAAGGGCCCCTAATGATGGACTGGACGATTGGTGGTCCTACTCAGCTTAAGGCAGTTAAGGATGTGACCACTTTATTCCTTGTCAATAATTTGACTTTGCACCCAGACTTCTTTGATAACACAGGTCAGTACAGCATGTACTAGACATTCACAAAGCACCGCACTAATGAAGACTAAAAGCACCACCAGATAAAAGTAAATATAAAAACCATCCTTTCTGAGTTAGTATTCTATCTTTCCCAAAAAGGTTAAAACACACTGATACCTTTATCTAAGTCTAAAGAGCCTTTCTGAAGACCTAAGAAACCTTGACAATTTGAAACTTTGATGTAAAGCTTTAATTACAGCACAGGTACTCTTAGAAAATGAAAGAACAGGATGCCCTGCAAAATGTATTTCTAAGATATTTGCATTTGCCACCTCAGACCCTTTCCCACATCTTCACCTGCTCATAAAAACTCCAACCTCCCTACCTGCTGGCAAGATTCTTCTCTTGTCAGTGTACTCAGTGATCTAAATAAACTCCTGTCTTTTCTACATCTCTTGTGTACTGGTAAATTCCTTTTACTATCTGCACACCACTCTGCTATATGCCATCTGGCATAGCAAAACTGTAATAGAAAAATGTTCAGCCAGGCCTTGTGGCCCACACCTTGCTCTCTGGGAGGCTGAAGCAGGAAGATCCCAAGTTCTAGCCTAGCCTGGGCAACTTAAAAAGACCTTGTCTCAAAATAAAAAGTAAAAAGCTGCGGATATAATTCAGTACAAAGGCCCTATGTTCAATCCCTAGTGGTATACACACATTCAAATAATGCAAAAGGCAGAAAAATAGGAACAGAAAAATAAGAAAGAAAGAGTAGCAAATAATGAGTATCAACAATTATATTAAATTTACATGGACTACAACATCCTGTAAAAGACAGAAATTTTCAAAATAGATTAGAAAAATATTACCCACCTGCAATGGATTGAACTGCATGCACTAGTCAATGCATGCACTGAAGCTCCAACATCCAAGCTGACTGTATTTGGAGATGGGCCTTTATGGAGGTAATTAATATTAAATGACATCATAACAGCAGAGCCCTAACGTGACAGAAATATTATCTATATGAGGAATGGACACCAGAAGTCTCTTTCCATGTGTGAACAGAGGAAAAGCCATGAGGGACCATCCAACCTTAGGAATAAAAAGTTTTTAACAGAGTGATGGCATTAAAATAGAAGAGGTGGGGGGCTGGGGATTTAGCTCAGCAGCATAAGTGCCTGCCTTGCAAGCAGGCAGTCGTGAGTTCGATCCCTGGTACTGATAAAAACGAAAAAGACAAAAAAAAGAAAACAGAAGAGATGTTATTAGAGCAGAGAAAGTGGATAAGGGAAAAGGAGACAGGGGCATAGGGAGCAGGAACGACCAAACTATGTTACATGCATGCATGATTGTGCCAAAATGAAACCCATTAGTCTATACAACTAATATACATTATAATTTTTTTAAATTAGGGCATGGTGGTGCACACCTGTATTCCCAGCACTCAAGAGGCTGAGGCAGGAGGACAGTCGTGAGTTTGGGGCCAGCCTGGGGTACATACTGATTTCAAGGCCAGTCTGAAATACATAGTGAGACACTGTCTCAAAAAACAACAACTTTCCCCCAAAATATTGAGATGTTATGCTGGATATAGTGGCGTGTAACTGTGATCTCAGCTCTTGAGAGGCTAAGGCAGCAGGATTGCCACAAATTCAAGGTCAGCCTGAGGTTTATAATGAGTTCAAGGCTGGCCTGAACTACATATCAAGATCTTGCCTCAAAAAAAAAAAAACCAGACAACAACAATCACAACAAATCATCACTTTGCCACATGTGCTGACTCACATCTGTAACCCTAGCATTCAGGAGGCTGAGGCAGAAGGATCACTGTGAGTCTGAGGCCAGCCTAGGCTACATAGTGAGTTTAAAACCAGTCTGAACTACATAGTGAAACTCTGTCTCAAAAAAAATTAAAAATAAAAAGTTGATCATCTCTGAATCAGAGTGCCCTTACCAGAGACCAAATCAGCCAGCATCTTGATCTAGGACTTCTCAGACTCCAGAACTGTGAGAAAATAAATTTCTATTGTTTATGACACTCAACCTATACTACTTTGTTATTGCAGCCCTGGCAGGTTACTATCTAAAAGAAAATATATCCATGTAATAGTAGAAGTAGAAAAAAAAAAGGAAAACAGGTACACTATTGCAATATTAATCAAAGGAAAACTGGAATGGCCATATTCCTAACAGCCAAACTAAACTTCAGAGAAAAATACAGGAATCATCCAAGAAAATGAGTCACACTGTAGGGACAAAAGGTCAATTTATCAAAGAGGTATAATACACATAACAAGGCATGTATAACACTTCAAAATACATGAAGCAAAACCAAGCATAGTAGTGCATGCCTGTGCTCCCAGCTATTCAGGAAGCTGTAGCAGGTGGATCCCAAATTCAGTTTTGTAAACCTGCCCTTGCCTGGGTGTGGTGGCACACACCTGTAATCGCAGTACTCAGAAGGCTGAGGCATGAGGATCAGTTGTGAGTTGGACCACAGAGTGAGTTAAAAGCCTGGCTGAACTACATAGTAAGACTCTTCCTTAAAAGAATTTTTAAAAAGATCTGCCTCAAAATAAAAAAGATTGGGGATGTAGCTCAGTCATAGAATGTCCTTGGGTTCAATCTTCAGTACCATAAAAATATGCATATGAAGCAAAAACTGAAACACTTGACAGGAGAAATAGGCACACAGACACTTCAATATTCCTTTCTCAGGAACTAGAAGAACCAATAGACATAAAATCAACGAGAATATAGAAGTAATAATGTCATCAACCATCTGTATGCAAATGATATATATAGAACATTCCACTAAAAAAATCAAGAGAATACATGTTTTTTCAAGTGTCTATGGAATATTTACCAAGACAGACCATTCTGTGAGTCAGAAAACAAGTTTTAACAAATTTAAAGTAATTTAAATCATTTTTAGTATGTTTCCAGACTATAAAAAAAATTTTTTTTAGAAACCAGTAACAAAATATAACAGGAAAATTGGTAGACATTTGGAAATTAAACATCATTCTTCTAAATAACATACAGGTCTAAGAGATAGTCTTAAAGAAAATTAGAAAATACATTGAACTGAACAAAATGAAAATACAACATGCAGAAATATGTAGGATGCAGCTAAAGCAGTAATGGAAATTTTATAGCATTAAATGCATACACTGAAAAAAGTTTTAAATCAACAATCTAAGCTTCCTTAAGAAGCTAGAAAGAAAGCAAAATAAACCCAAAACTAAAGACCACAATAAAGAGCATTCAGTAATGAAATTTAAAACCAAATACAATAGAGAAACTCAATGAAACCAAAAGTTGATTAGTTGAAGACAAGATTTATAACTCCCTAGCAAGTTGACAAAAGGAAAATATAGAAGATAGCAATTAGCAATATCAGAAATTAGGGCTGGGAATATAGCTCAGTGGCATAAGTGCCTGGCTGGCAAGTGCAAGGTCCTGAGTTCAATTCCTTGTACCAACAAATATATATATATATATATATATATATATATATATATATATATATATATCAGAAATTAAATTACAGACATTCAAAGGATAACAAGGGATTGCTTTAAACAACTCTATATACTTAGGTGGACAAAAAGCAATTTTTCAATAACCACCAACAAACCCACCTAAAAGAGATAACATGAGTATTCCTAGAAGTTGATTTTCTTTTTTGGTATTTTAAGACACAGGGTCTTGCTATGTAATTCAGGCTGGTCCTGAATATGCAACAGTCCTTCTGCCTCAGCCTCCCAAGTGCTGGGATTACAGGCATGCACCACCATGCCCATCAGAAGTTGAATTTTTACACAAAACTTCCTTCAAAAAGAAAACTATAAGCATAAATGGTTTTACCAACATGTTAATTTTAATCTCATTAGTCCACATTGTACACATACATAATAGCAATATTTTTATCCCATAAAGATATAAATTATAATTTATGAATATTCAATTAAAAATATTCAGCCAACTAATTCTCAACAAATGTGCCAAAAACATAAACTGGAGAAAGGGCAGCCTCTTCAACAAATGGTGTTGGTAAGCTGTGAGCAGTGGTACACACCTGTAATCCCAGTACTTGCGAGGCTGAAGCAGGAGGATATGCAAAAGTTCAAGGCCAGCCTGGGCTACATTATGAAATGAAGTCCAGCTTTAACTAAATAGTGAGATCCTGTCAACAGCAACAAAAAAAGGCAACGGTGCTGGATATCCATATCTAGAAGATGAAAACTAGACTGCTATCTCTCACCCTGTACAAAAGTTAACTCAAAGTGAATCAAAGACATTAATGTAATATCTGAAAACTTTAAACTACTAGCAGAAAACAGGAGAAACATTGTGATAACAGCAAAGGCAAATATTTCCTAGACAAGACTCTAAAACCTCAGCAAACAAAAGCAATAATTGACAAACAGGACTACATCAAATTAAAAAGCTTCTGTGCAGCAAAGGAAACCATCAGTAGAGTGAAGAGACAACCTACAAAATAGGAGAAAGTCTTTCTTACCTATTCATCTAAGAAAGGATTAACATTCAAAATATATAAAGATTTCAAAAATCCAAGTAATCCCATCAAAAATCTAGCAAATGATCTGAACAGACATTTCTCAAAAGTAGTATAAACGGTAAACAAATATAAGAACGCTCAATATTTTTAGCCATTAGGGAAATTAAAACTACACTGACCCTAATCCGAATGGTTATTATAAAAATTAATAATGGTAGGGAGGGTGTGGAGATAAAGGAACCCTTATACACAGTTGGTAGGAATGGACATTAGCACAGCCATTATGGAAAACAGCCTGCAGATTCCTCGACAAACTAAAAATAGAAAGCACATGGGGAGCTATATTCCTGGGTATATATGAAGGAAATGAGCTAGCATACAAGAGAGAGAACTGTATTTTCATGCTTATTGTGGCACTATTCACAGCAGCCTATTGGAGACCGGGCTGTACAGGGTTAAGCATCTGGACACAGGGATCTTTGGCTGTGTTGGAAGAGCATACACACAGTGTTCTGAAGTCAAGATAACCACAGCTGAGGCAGTCAAGGACATGGGCTGCTGATACCATCTACTCCAGAACAATAAAGCTGTCAACCTTAGAGATCAAACTGTTCTCTTAATTGGCAAAACTTACTACTTGGAGAAGTCTTTGAACTGACTCCCAAGGTCTCTCTCAGTTCCTACGCTTATCTCAGTACCCTCCTTTCTTTGTCTGAAAACCAAATAAATAGACTGCTGGAGAAGTCTTTTTGTTTCAGCCCTCATAAAATCTTGAATTCTGCTAGAGGATTTTGATCCTCCTAGAGCCCAAAAACCATACTACCTGTCTCTTTTATTTAAGCCACTCACCATCCACTCGTTTAGGAGACTAGGGCTAAGCCAAGGCCCCGAGAGTAGCCAACACACTGAATCAGCCTGGGTGCACACCAATAGGTAAATGGATAAGGAAAGTATCACACACACACACACACACACAAATACACACATATACATGCACATACAGACAGTTATTATTCAGGCATACAAAAATTGAGATCTTGTAGGAAAATGGATAGAACTAGAGGTTCTGATGTTAAGTGAAATAAGCCAGACAGACAGACATGTTTTCTTTTGCATGTGGATACAAAAAATAAAAAGATGATCTATTAGGAACTGGAAAGGGGCCAGCAGAGACAGCAGACATAATCAATATATAACATATGCTTGTATGGAAATATGACAGTGAAACCCATTGATTTGTGCAGCTAATGTCTTATTAAGTATAATAAAAAATCAGAATAGAACAGAGTCTGGAAATAAACCCTATAAATATGGCCAATTGAGGGCCATATTTTTTGTTTTTGTTTTTTGTCTTTTTGAGACAGAGTCTCACTATACAGGTTCAAACTGGCCTAGGTCAGGCTGGCCTCAACCTCATAGCAATCCTTCTGCCTCAGCCTCCTGAGTGCTGGGATTGCAGGCATGCACTATCATGCCTGGTATGGCCAACTGAGTTTTAACAAAATTGTAAAAGCATTTCACTGGAGGAAAGATAGTCCTTTCAACACATGGAGCCAAAACAATCAGTACTCTTAAACAAAAATGAATGCAAAATGGGCCAGAAAATTAAATATAAAAACTAAAACTGTTATCTTGCTCATGCCTACCTTCATGCTTAAAGATGTATTCTCTCTCTCTCTGAAAATTTATCATTTATCAACTCTATCCATATATCACAGCCTACATGTCTAAAATCTTTCACTGAAGACAAAGAATGAGTTGGGCATGGTGGCACATACCTGTAATTCCAGTACTTGGGAGGCTGAGGCAAGAAGATTGCCACAAGCTCAAGGCCAAACTGGGCTATGTAGTGAATTCAAGGTCAGCCTGAACTGCATAGCAAGATCTCGACCCTCCCCCACCAAAAAAACACCAAACAATGACAAAGAATGGAGGTTGCTGCTGTTTTCTCAGTTTTAGGATCGTGTAACATTAGGACCCAGCTTCACGTTCCTATTAGGAGAATGAAAAGATAAACCACACACTTGAAGAAAATATAAATCACATGTTTGATAAATGACTTGTATAAAGAATATATTTTAAAATCTCTCAAAACTCAACAGTAAACAAAAAAAATCCAATTTAAAAATAGTCAAAGTACTGGGCGTGGTGGCACATGCCTGTGATTCTAGCACTTGAGAGCTGAGGCAGGAGGATTCCCATGAGTTTAAGGCCAGCTTGGGCTACATAGTAAGTTCAAGACCAGCCTGGGTACACAGTGAGGTTCAGCTTGAACTGCATAGTGAGACCTGTTTCAAAGAGGAGAAGAGAGGAGAAAACAGAAAAGGAGAGGAAAGGAAAGGATTGAAGTCAGTCAGAGCCTGTTGTCCCAACCACTCAGGTGACTGTAGGCGGAAGGATCACTCAAGCTCAGGAGTTTGAGACCAGCCTGGACAATGTAGTAAAACCCAGTCTCTAAATAAATAAATAAAATGGGTTAGAAGCTTTTGAACAGACACTTCATCAGAAAGGATATACCAAAAGTAAGTAAGTAAGCATATATAAAGATACTCCACATACTTAGCCATTAGGAAAATATAAGTTAAAATCATGATGAGATACTGCTACATAACTACTAAAATAGCTAAAATTTTAAAAGTGCTCACAAAAATGTAAAGCAATAGAAATTTATAAAAGGTTCAGACACTCTGAAACAAAAATGGCAGGTTCTTAAAAAGTTAAACACATACTACATTACCAGCAATCCTTTATTTACTCTAGAGAAGTGAAAATATGTTCATTCAAAACAATTGTGGGGGCTGGGGATTTAGCTCAGTGGCATAAGCGCCTGCCTTGCAAGCAGGCAGTTGTGAGTTCGATCCCCGGTACCAATAAAAAAGAAAAAGACAAGAAAAAAAAAAAAAAAACAATTGTGCATGAGTACTTAAATAGCCCTACTCATAAATGCCCCAAACTGGAAATAGCTCAAATGTGTTTCAACAGGTGAATGGGAAATCTATACCAGACTCAGCAATAAAAAGCAGAGAACTACTGACATATGCAACTTGGATGAATTTCTAGTCAACAGTGCTGAGTGGAAAAAAATCCATCCCAAGATCACACACTGTATGATTTCATTTAAGTCACATTCTTAAAGTAACAAAATTCCTGAAATATGGAACACCTTATTGGTTTCCAGGAAGCTAGAAATGGGTATGAAAAGGGTGAAGAACAGTGAATGTTCCCTCAAGGGAGACTTGATACAATGAAACTATTCTGTGCCTAATCAGGTCTCTGTCAATAACCTGATGGTGATATTATAATACAGTTTTGAAAGATGTTATCATGAGGGAAACTGGAGAATGGTACAAGGACTTATTTATTATTTTTTAAACTGTATGCAAACTAATCATCACAAAAAAGAAAAGTTTAATTTTTAAAAAGGGTTACACAAAGCTGTTTTCAGTGGCACATGAGCCTGTAAACCCAGTACTCACGAGGCTAAAGCAGGAGAACTGATTTTATCCACAAGTTCAAGATGAGCCTGGGCAACACAGGGAGACCTCATTATAAAAAAAAGATTACATAGTGTACAGCTCCAATTATACAACACTCTTAAAAAGGCAAAATTATAATATCACAGAATGAATCTGCAGTTGCCTGAGGTTACAGATAGGGGAAAACATGACTATAAAGAGGTAGCATGAAGCAGTCTCTTGTGGGTGATGAAATTATTCTCTATCCTATAGATTACTTACACCAATGTACATGTGTTAACACTTACCAGTTTGTACAACAGCAAAATCAAATTTACTGTACATAAATTTAAAAAATTAAAATTATAAATAAGACAAAAGATTGTAGGCTGTGGCTATCTGAAGGACGTTGTTTCTTAGCCAAAAGATAACTGAAAGTCTGTAATCCTAGCTACTTGAGAGGCTGAAGCAAAATGATTACAAATTTGAGGCCAACCAGGGCAACTTACCAAGATGCTCTCTCAAAATAAAAATAAAAATGTTAAAAGGCTGGGAGTTAGTTGCTCAGTGTTAGAGCAATTGCCTAGCATGCATGAGGCTCTGGTTCCATTTCCAGTACTGAAAAAGAAACGACTGAATGAGAAATTACTTCAGGAAAATCATTTGAAAGACAGGAATATTCCTTAAGAGATTTCATCCTCAAATTGTACTTTTCTGTTTCTCCAACTCAGTGATAAGTGTTGTGGGAAATATCTGCAGGAAACTAGGGACTGCATTTATCACCAAGCTGGGGTTACAGATAAGTCACATGAAAATTCTGCAAAGAAATTCCCTAAGATGCAATCCAGGAAACGTTGGCTTCCTGGCCTTGGCATGCTCTCTCCTGATGAGTAAGGTAAGCCAAAGCACAGTTACGTTTCCTGTTGGCTGCAAGAAAGCTCAAAGAGCAAGCAGAAGTGCAGCATTAATGAAGATGTTCCCTGACTAACAATGATTTGACTTAAGATTTACTCTCTCATAAGGCCTGGCAGCAGCAGTGAGCCCTAGCTCTCAGGGAATCATGTGATCATGAGGGGAAACAACCAATACTCACCAGTGTACTGTGTTGCCAAGCTGTGATGTTCAGCAGGTTAAGTGTATTACATGCATTTTCAGCTTATAATTAGTTTATCAAGATGTAACCCCATCATAAATCAAGGAGCATCTGTATCTGTGTACCATTAGGACCTGCACACATGTAATTCTAACTTAGCCTTGATGTACTGTCTCTAATTCTAGTCCTTATTTACAAATAAGTTTCTACATAGTTCATCACATCTATGGTAAAACAGAAAGAAACAGACAAATAACATACTTACCTGGACATTGGCCATGGTCTGCTTTTCTTGGGAAAAGGCAGAAATGTGTGAAACCTGAGCTGAAATAAGCAGAGAAGAGTAGAGGTTATGAGAAGACCCCATGAGGCTAACTGCCCAGAATAATCTGCCTAGAAATCCCCTTACAAAAGCTGGTCATGAGGCCACTCTGTAGAAGTTTGGGCAACCATGTGGTTTTAATAATCTATGTATTTTATACTTTTTGTTATGAGAACATTGAATACTAAGAGCTTTTTAACATATATATTAAATTGTACATTGACCCAGAAATTGTATTTCTACATATTTTCCTTAAAAACATAAGTGGTCCTAATATATAATTTCTTTGTAGGTACCTTCATATCAGCATTGATTTTAACAATGCCAAACTTAAGCAATCCTTTATGACCCATAATAAGAGCAAAACTAAATGTCAGAGATGAAATGCTATATAGCTCTTAAAAATGTCATACGATATGAACCAAATTAAACCTCTCCTTTAAAATATGCTATATGGAATTGCACACTTTGTACTTTATGGTACATATATTTCAATTAAAAGTTTAGAAAATGTTATAGAAAATCTTGTAGTAAACTTCTAACTGAAAACATGTTACAAAACTGCAGAAACCCATTTTAAAATTATAAGTTCAATGTTTAAAAAGGTATACTGTTATATGTCTAATAACAGATACTTAAATGTATGGGGGAATCAGTTCCTTTTTTCTTCTATTTACCAATTAATCTATAATTCGAATTTGTTACTTATTTATTAAATGCCAAAAGAATTTAGAACTACCTGTTATCCAAATGAGGTTTTACCTTCACCTCCTTCAGACCCTGAATTACCAGACCCCGCCCACCCCTCCGAGTCCCAAATACGGAGTGGCCCATGGCCAGGTAAGTCCTCTCAGGTACTCCTTCCTTCGCCTCACCTCACTGGGATCGGCTAGCCCGGGAGCCAGAAAGAGGCCTTCAGGTACAAACTCACTTCAGCTGGAGCATTTATGCCAGGCCTGTACCTCGGGGCTTGGCAGAGGGAAAGGGGTAGAGAGACGGGCGCCTCTAAAGAGGGGCCTGAGAGATGCGCATGAAGCCTTAGCACAGGTCACAGTGCTGGAAAATGTGGGAAAGTCGAAATTTAATAAGCTCCACTTAATACACTTAATACTAACTAGCCTCATAACTTTGTCCATCACTGAGCCCACAGTCCCCCATTCACTGACCTCGGTCCCCCCATCACTCCTCAGTGACGCCTCATAAATCTCCCTTCATTTATCTCCCACAACTCCCCATCACTCAGCCAATGACCCCGGCACTTGCCTTCTCAACCTCACTCTTTCTCGACAGCAGATTTTCTGCTCGCAGCTGAGGAAACCGTTGCAAGAACTGGCTCTAAGAAGCACTTCCGCTTTGGGACAGACTTTCTTGACACCGCAGTGTAAAAAACTGCAGCAGTCAGTTCTGCGCATGCTCAGTGACGCTTTTGAGACCGCATCCGCCAATAGTCAACATGGAGCGAGATAGGGACTGGGGGAAAGCTGCGCAGGTGCAGAGGGAAGGTAGCCGCTCCAGTGCGTCACTGTCCGGAAGTGAGATGGCCGGGCTTATTTGATCTTTTCAGCTCCAGGGTGGTGGTGCAAAACAGGTGTTTACTTTGTTCTTCGAGGCCAGCATTCCTAAGAGTTAAATGCTAGTTTTCTTATGCAGGATGAGGAGGAGGCCACCAAACTAAGGGAAAGAGTCTAGCAAAGGGTGCTTTCTTGTCTTGAACTCCAGAGAGTAGCGGCGGGGTTGCAGGTGTAACTGGACAGGAAGACAGGATACATGCTATCCATGTACAAAGACCGGGAGAGGAAAGACAAGCCACTGACTGCTCCATCCAGTGGCAAGAGCTGGGAGTGAACTCCCGTTCTAGCAATGGAAGTAAAAAGGTAAAAAGTTAAGCAGAGCAGACAACATGCTGAAGAATAAACAGATGTGTGAGAGACATCATACACATCAAGGGTGAGGCCAGTGTGTTAAGCAGTGGCTGACAGGTTGCCTTTTCTGCATGGGCATAGACTCTCAGCGTGTTGGGTGTGTAAGAGGTATGGCTGACGGCTAGGTGTCTTAGGGCCTCCTCAGCCAGGGACGGGGCTCATAAGTCATTCTGGACATAGTGGAAAACCATACAAGAGATCTGGCTTTTAAAAGTTTCACAGCAATCTCGTATTATATATTCAAGTTAAAAATACACATATATTTGACTCATTTGTTTATTGCCTGCTATGCCTCACTAGAATATGATCTCCACAAGGGTTTGCTTGAGTATCTCCTGTGTGTCCGATGTTGGCATTGTAGTAAGGAAGAAAGCAAATCCAAACAAACATGGGGACAGCCTGAGTACAAACCCCATCTGCCACTGTATGACATAGGTCATGACTGTTAATTTCTCTGAGCTAAGTTTTCTCATCTATAAAATTATGACCGTGCCTACCTCACTAAATTTGTAGTGAAAATAGGCTGCAAATTGTAAAAAGTTTAGAACATTTGGCACATAACAAAGGTTTCTTAATTATATAAAATCAGAAATGCGTGGGAAAAAAGATAAAGGTGACTTTCAGGCTGCTGTGTGGAGAACAGACTGTAAAGGACAAGGGTGGGAACAGGGAGACCAGTGAGGAGGCTCCTGGCAACAAGAAAGTGACATATCTCCTGTGTGCCAGACACTGTGTGAAGTACATAACATGACCTGCCTAAGATAGTCACAACTGACCCATGGTCCCCAATTTTCAAATAGAGAAATTGGATTAAGTGACTTGCTCAAGTTCACACAAGTTTTCAAGGTTGGATCCATAACTTCTACTCCGTAATACTCTACTTTTGTTTGTTCAATATCTCACAAAATTTCCAGACGGTATCTTAGGAGCCTCATACTAAAGCTATTAAAACTAGTCGAAAAATGGAGCAAGCAAGGAGAAAGAAAGCAAAAGAACTCAGAACTCTTGTTCCCTGAAGAATCAGCACCTCTTGGGTTTAAAACTTGTCTACTTTATGTATTAGCAGTAGAATATAAGGAAAGCTGGACCCTTAGAGCCCATTGAAATCTGGCCTGCTTCAGCCCCTTAAATACTATTCCCACTATTGTGTGTGTATGAATCCAAGAGACCAAGCACAGAGTATGTGTGGATGCTATAGTTTATATCTAGATGCCCCTCAAAAGCTTCATGTGCTCATAGGCAGGACTTTGGGAAGGTGATTGGATTTGGCAGCGGTGGGGAGGTGGGGGATGGGGGCTTATAGCTGACTTGCTATTAGGAGATGGGGTCTAGCCAGAAGAGACAGGTTACTAAGGACATGACCTGGGAAAGTTTATTTCCCTCCCTGGCTCCTCCCTTAAACTCCTTCTGCTTCCTGTGTGCCATGCTATGAGTAGCTTCTCCTCTGCTATGCCCTTATGCCAGTGATAAAAAGCCTTTTAGAGCTTTCAATGATAAAACCAGCTCGCTGTGGCACACATGCAATAAGTTTGCCACTACTGCCCTATGTCATGCCATTCTGCCTTGGAGCCAGCAGACTAACCCGGACTGAAATCTCTAAAAACTGTGAACCAAAATAAGCATTTTCTCCTTGGAGTTGCAGGTGTTGGGGAATGTGTTTTAGAGACAAGAAAAGTGACTAATACAGTGGGTCACTTGAGCTAATGTTTAGGAGTAATGAGGGACACAGTTTTAGGAAATGGGGGTGATGGGAGGCAGCATCTGAAAGAACAGAAATGAGGAAGAGGCAGCAAGATTCACCCCAGAGTCAGTGATGAGAGCTGAAGGATGGGCCTGTGAGGATGAATGACCCACCTGATGCAGTGTCAGGAAGTAGAGACGAAAGGAGAAAACAGGTCTGAGAGTGTATGGAGGTGAAGGACTATGATGTGACAAAATTTGGGTAATATTAAGGAGAGGGTTAAGGAATTGTGTAAGAGGCCCAGTATGAGTAAATAAAATTGGATGAGAGGCAGTGTAAGTGAACTGGGGAATAAAAGGCAGAGTGAGAAAGGGCAAAAAAGCAGTGAGTATATGTAGTATATACATATAGCATGTCATGTGTAACATAAAACATCGAGCTGTTTCAATTAGCATGTAATAGTGTAGTTAAGTGTAGAGAGGTGAAGGAGATACCAAGATGAATGTTACTGTTTTAATGTGTCCCATCTGAACTTCAGGTGTTAGAAATTTAATCCCCAAAGCAACAGTGTTGGGAGGTGGGGCAGGTAGGGAAATATTTAAGTCATGAGGGCTCCAGTCTCATGAATGAATCAATGCTACTGTAAAAAGGGCATGCAGGAATGGATTTGCTTTCTTATCATTCTAATTTCAGTCATGTGAAGTTGCAGCATACAAGCCCTTATTAGGTACTGATCTGGGGACTGCCCAGCCTCCAGAATTGTGAGGAAATAAAGGTCTGTTCTTTATAAACGTCCCACTGTCAGGTATTCTGTTACAGCAGCACAGCCTTAGACAAGGAGTCAATGGAGGTAGTAGGGGACAGGAGACAACGATGTAATGATCAGACTACAGAGCATAAAGAATCAGGGATGGTAATAGGCCACAGTGTGATGAGCAGCACTGCCCACTCAGCGGTGGGGGCAGAAGTAACGAGGGTCAATGAGTAGAAAGGGAGGTAAGCAAGTGGCAGAGGAGTCACAGGCCCAGTGAGAGGCGTATTACTTGAGCAATACCTCTCCTTCGTGTGTTCCCAAGCCCCTTTCTTGCAGCTCATTTTTGTGTTTCTCCCTTTTTCTTTCCATCTCTGGTACATTTCAGTGTCTTTCTTTGTCCTTGTGTATGTCTTTTGGCTTCTAATACAACTGGAACTTGGGAAAATGATGAGGCAGCGTGACCTTTGACCTCTGTGGTCTAGAATCTATGACTCGGACCACTGCTCATAGAGATCAGAGTTCCAGAATCTTTCATTCTGAACACCACAGGGTGAGTCAGGAGCAAGTAGTTAGCTTTGAGGGATTGTGGATATCATAATGCAGTTCTCAAGCACAGTGATAATGATCATACTAATGGCTGCCAACGTGGACGGCAAGATTTATGAACGCTGTGAGCTAGCAAAGAAGCTAGAGAAAGCAGGCCTCAACAACTATAAAGGCTACAGCATTGGAGACTGTGAGATTCCAGTTGCCCCAAGTCCTACCCTTATCCCAAACCACCCTCCACACTCAGACTCAGGCCTTCTTTGTCATTTTTTGTCTCTCTGGACCAGGGCTTAAGCTTCTCAGTGACTTGGTGACTGTGATGAGTGGTTTAATTTAATTCTAATCCCTATCATTGCCTTCGCAACCATTCCATCAGTCTCTTCCATCAACATCATCATCACCACTATCACTATTATCTCACTAGAATCCCCAACATCATCACCCTCACTACTAAGATGACAATCCTCCTCGTCTTTATCTGTCTTACCCTAGCTTCCCTATTCCTATGCCTCATGCTTACCTCCTATCTTTCCTCTCCCTGCCTCAGGGTTGTGCATGGCACACTACGAGAGTGGCTTTGACACCTCCTTTGTGGACCACAATCCTGATGGCAGCAGTGAGTATGGCATTTTCCAGCTGAACTCCGCCTGGTGGTGTGACAATGGCATCACACCCACCAAGAACCTTTGCCACATGGACTGTAATGGTAAGTCAGCATTGGTAACACATGGAAGACCTGCAGGCCCCACACAACACACACAGAAGATGAAGTTGTCTAAACTACAGTCTCCTCCAAATATGGCTAATTTCTCCTTCTAAGAGCAGAAAAAATGATGGGGAAAAAGGAAAAGGTACCTGGAGAAATGAAGACACTATCCTGAATTGTCAGACTACCCTGAGATGTTGTCTAGGTCAGGAAAATGCAAGGCTCCCAAATCTCACCCATTATGGAAACTACAGTTTTCTGACACTCAGAAAACTGGCAACTTAGCGCCATGTGAAAGAGGTAGAGACTAGGCCTTAAGCAAAGTAGCAGATGTCTGGAAGTAGGAACAAAAACAAACTACTTCTGTGAAGAAACAAAAGAATTTTCCAGACAAAAGTATGATGGCATTGAGTACAAAACAGCATAACATTGGAAGTTGCTTGGGGTTGGCCAAAATGGCGGTTGAGACAGGCCAAAATTGATTGTTATTTGGAGACAGTCCAAATGGAGGTTAAGGTTGTCCAAGTCCTGTCAACAAAACAGAAGAGATCACCCAAGATTGGCCAGATTTAAAATTGAGATTGTCGAGTATTAACAACCATAGAGATTGATATCTAAAGCATGATAAATGGGTAATGAGTTTTATCAAGTCTAGCTAAAATTAAAGTTAAAAATTGTTCAGTTTGAAACAGTATGGAAATTGAGGTAGTCCAGAACTAGCTAAAATGGAGGTCAAAGTTATTTATAACTAATAAAAATGGCATCTGAGGTTGTCCAGGACAGGACAACATGGTGATTGAGGTCATTAATAGCTAAGTGGCAGTTAAAGGTCATTTTAATCTAATGACATGGTAGTTGACATCATCTATAACCAGCCATCAGGGTAGCTGAGGTGGAACATGACTAGCCAATATGGAGACTGAGTCATTCATGACCAATCAAAATAGACACTGAGTTTATGATGAATCCAACAATCGTATTTGAAATCACCAGGACTGGTCAACATGACAAGTAGCTTACCAATTTAACTAACATGGTAGGTGAATATATGTCAGACCAGCCAACATTATAGTTGAGAACGTTCAAACCCAGACATAATGACAGTTGAAGTCATCCAGAGCTGGCAAACAGTTTTATGTTGTCCAGAGAAAGCCAATATATTGGTTCAGTTATTCATAGCAAATCAAAAATGGATCAAGATCAGCAAAGATCAGTCAACATGAGTTAATGTAGCAGTTGAAACCATTTATAAATAACCAGGTAACCAGAGTCAATGTCATCCCTAATCAGACAATGTAGTAATCAGTTGTTGCCCCAAGGAACTCAGTAACCCTGAATCCCCGTACACTGTCACCTTATCCCCAATGCACCAGGTCATTATGTTGCACTTTCTGCCCCTCCCAACCAGATCTGCTCAACCGCCATATTCTGGATGACATCATATGTGTCAAGCAGGTTGTATCCTCAAAGAACGGTATGAATGCCTGGTACGTTCATGAGGGACGGGCAGCCAGGGAAAATGGTACTGCCACTGCATCAACTTGTCTGCTTCATCCTCTGATCTCTTTCTCTCTCTTCATTTCTCAGGGATTCATGGAGCCGGCATTGTTTTGACCATGATTTATCTGAATGGCTCAAGGGATGTGATATGAAAGTAAAACCCAACTTAGAGAAAATTATTCATAACGCAAATTCCTAGGAATAAAAAATTTCATTTTCTTTTGTGGGGTTTAATAAACTCACAATAAACAATACAAGAGTTATTGCCTATCGCATGTCTGACTCTTCATTTTTCTAATGCCAAAAGGCACTTCCTCCCACATCTTGACAGCTGTGATCAAGAAAGCAAATCACGTGGTGAGAGGGATGAAAAGATGGTTAAGAGCATAGGTTCTCATTGATTCAAATACCATTTCTACCACTTATTAGCTGTGTTTTTTTGAAAGAGGCACTTAATTTCTATGCCTCAGTTTCCTCATCTGGAAAATGAAGATAATGATAGTAACTATCTCATGAAGGTATTGGTAAGATTAACTGAATTAATGTTTATAGAGTACATAACGTAGTACAAGACAGTTAAAGGTTTAGAGGTAGAAGGATGAAATCGGATGTGAAAACTGGCTTCCCTTAAGCACCATTCTCAGTTGAGGCCACTACAGGGTCTTTATTCAAGACAGATACAGTCTCTTCAAGGGCAAATGGAATTGGATTCAGCTTACACAAGAAGCTCAGTGGGAACTGGGAATTTTAAATACTCACACACTTCTACATTCTCTCACGCAACACCATCCTTACTCTCAGCCCTACAGTGCCCTTTCACAATCAAAATCCTAAATTCCAAACAAAAGACTTGGAATTTAGGCAAGGAATGCAATGGATACACAAGGTAATAATTTCTTTGTATGGAATTCCTGGGTTTCAGACTGTGTCTTGAGCAGAGCATTCAGGAATTCGAACTTGCTGTTCTTTTTGTTTTCACTGGCTACTCCCACTGGAAGCAGCCACTTTCACAAAAGTCTTTCACATCCTTTGTACTCTTTGGTTGGGGTTGGTTACTCAACTACCAGTCTCACTTTCAATGTTCACTTCATCTAAGATAAGCACAAATGCTCATGAAAACAGGTAGCTGGTAGTCCATGCCAGAGAAAGCTTGAGTCCCATTCCTTAACACCAACTGGATTATTCCTCTGTTCAGCCCCAACCAACAGAGATAACCAAATATTACATCTCCTTGGGAGTGCATAAAGGGTGCCATCACTCTGGGTCCTGAATTCTGAAATGATAATTATTCATCAAAAGCAGCATAAATAAATTGTGGTAAACCTAAGTAAAAAATGGATCTTCTACAAGCAGCTTATCATCTCTCTGAAAAGGCTGTATATTGGGGCTCAGAGAGAGAGGAAGTCCACACAGAGAAATGGAGCCAACATCTTGCCCATAGAACAAACTGTGTGGAAACACTGGCATTATCAACTGTTGTTACTTCTGGGAATAGGGTTTGATACCTTAGTATTTCTTTATATTGTTCTGAATATGCATTCTTTTCTAATAATTTGGAACATTTACCATATAGTCTTCATCGTTGTTCCTTTAGTGGTTATTTCTAAATCTGTATTTTCATTTCATTCAAACTCCTTGGAGGTAGCACTTATTCCACACTGTGAGATGGCAAAATAGTTATTCTTAACAAATGTTATTAATTTTCTTCTCTGGGAGTTTGGTATTAAATTTGGAAATATATTTCCTGTTGGGAGCCGCGGCCGAGCCCGGTCGCCTTACTTGGCGGACGTGAGGCCTGTAGGAAAGAGCAAAGCCTGAGCTAAATTACCCCTCCCATCGAGTGAGCCAAGTTGGCGCCTGCTTCCTGCCCCCTGATTGCCCTGGCAACTTAAACAGCCCACGCAATAGACTGATCTACCCAGCAACTAATGACGATGACCAATCAGCTCACATTGCCTGCTGTTGCCCTATTGGACAATGAGCCCATATATATGTGTGTGACCCACCCTGCTGGAGAGAGAGATAGAGAAAGTCCACCGGTGAGAAAGGACTGGTGGCAGAGCAGAGGCCTCGCGGGGCCCACGCGGAGACAAATAAAGACAAGGTTGCACACCGTCAGAATCTGTCGTGTGTTTTTCCTGCCGGCCAGGAGCGACACCGACATCTGGTGGCCCGTACGAGGACCTGATCACTCCCCTCGGTGGTGTGCAACGCTCCAGCGCGGTGCTGCCGGACAGGTGAGTAGGGGATAAGCCTGGGCTCTGGGTGGCACGCACCTACAGGGCTTTTAGACTCCCCTCAGGCTCACGCGTAGGTGACGGGTTCTCTAAGTCACACGCGGTGAGTAACAGCCCTCGGAGGTTGAGGATGGGTAATTTACCGAGCGCGGAGGCACGGCCCTTGGTAAAGGCCCTTAAGAAGCTTTTAAAATCTAGAGACCTCAGGGTAGGTCAAAAAACACTGGAACTATTCATAGCGGAGGTAGATAGGGTGGCTCCCTGGTTTTTACCCACAGGGCATTTAAACCTGCCGTCATGGGAGAAGTTAGGCGGGGACCTTGCCTCGGCAGAATTGGGAGGCGATATTTCGCCGGCTATTCGCCCCCTGTGGGAAATGATACATGCGTGTCTTGAAGGGGAGGGGAAGGGGTTCCCGTCGGCAGTTAGAGACGCGGAAATCATGGACGCACGCAAGGCTTTTGAGCAGGCAAAATCGGAATGCTCTCGGGAGGGGTCTGTCCAGGGGGAGAAGATCCAGGAAAAGATAGAGAACACCCAAGCACTGGAGTCCTCCGACTCAGATAGCGAGGAGGAACTAGAAGGTGGGGCAGGAAGCCGAGAGGCCCGAAACCCCTATGCCGAGTTGCGCCGCGAATTGTGTGCGTGCGCCGCCCGAGAAAAGCAAAGAGAGGAAAAAGGACCCCCGAGCGCCCCCTGGCGGGGAGGAGATAGAGAGCCATCCGCTCTGCCCTGGAGTTCATTTCCAGAAGTGGTTCCCCGCCGGGAGGCCGCTACAGGGGACCCCCCTTTCTCTCAGCCGGCACAGGAAGTGACGCCCCTTTCCACTCTGTCGCGACCACCATCCTATGACGTCGCGCCGCGGGGCGGACGGTATTTTCATGGGCGGCTGTGGAGGGGTGAACGATGGTCCGGAGGGGATCCACCGATGCAAGGAATAGATTACGGTCTTTATGGAGTATATCCTGTGCAAATGGCCCCATGCCAAGGGCGCAATGTTTGGGAACCGTTTGAAATAAAACAGATTAGAAAATTAAAAAGCGCTGTCACGACCTTCGGTCCTACTGCACCCTATACCATAGCTATGCTAGAAAACTTGTCTTCTGGGCCGCTCACCCCAGCGGACTGGACCCAGTTGGCAAAAGCATGTCTACTCTCAGACAGCTACTTAGACTGGCGAGCATGATACGCAGAGTTCTCTGCCGAGCAGGCTGAGAAAAACGCCGGTCGAGGAAACGGGGGCTGGGGATTTAGCTTAGCGGCATAAGCGCCTGCCTTGTAAGCAGGCAATCGCGAGTTCGATCCCTGGTACCGATAAAAAAATAAATAAAAAAAAAAATAAAATAAAATAAAATAAAAAACAAAAAGGGGGAGTAAGCCAAGGCCTGCCTCCAAAGGCGCGGTTATCTATGGCATTATTCACATACAATTTTTTAAAACTTAAACAGTGAAAATTGCTCCCCAGCTATGGCACATTGTACCCCATCCCCAAAAAATAAAGGATGGGTTAGATGGAAAGATGTCCTGACGGGACAATGGATGGGCCCGGATCCGGTAATTAGCTGGAACCGAGGCGCGGTTTGTGTCTTTCCGCAGGGACCGGGACGAGAACCACTGTGGGTCCCAGAGAGGTTGACGCGTGCGACAAGTCCCTCGACTGAAGATCAGGCCTGTTTCACCAGAGGCCAACCGCAGACCCAACAACAAGATGAGCCCTAAAAGAACTGCAGGACAATCCCTTTTTGGGGGCCTGGAACGGCTTGCTCCCCTATGTGCTACCCTTGTTAGGCCCTCTATGCTCCTTGTTCTTGCTCCTGCTTATAGGACCATGCTTGCTCCGATGGGTCACATCGTTCATTAATGGGCGCCTTGCGGCGGCCCGACGTCAAGTACGCCTGGTTGCCCATGCGGCCCTGGCAGCAGCCCGTGATGGGCACAATGACCCCCAGGCCTACACATGGCTCGCTCGACTGGCCTACGACCGGGTCTAGATGTGGCGGGTC
Organism: Cavia porcellus; assembly: GCF_034190915.1. NCBI lineage: Eukaryota > Metazoa > Chordata > Mammalia > Rodentia > Caviidae > Cavia > Cavia porcellus. The sequence goes on from NW_026947486.1 coordinate 19,630,119, forward strand.
TTCCGCACTCCTTCCCTATTGACACCACACAGCAGGGTAGGTGAGTCAATGACGGGTAAGAGCGTGCCTCCCCAGCACGACTCGACCTAAGCCAGGCCCTACCCCATACTGCACGAAAGCCGCTGGATTACTAGAATCTGCCCAGATCTAGATGTCTCTCCGAGGGGATCGCACAGAGGGGCATGAGTGCATGCCTATGTGCATCCAGGTTCCGTCCAGTTCACTCCTGGCCCTGGAAAAAGGACGAGGGTCTCAAGGCCTTGGCGGACCCAGGGACGGCCGACCAGGGTCCAAGCCAAGGGCCTACGGTGGGCCTCAACACAGGGCATAAGCCTCTGCACTCAATCCAGGGCGGGCTGTGATGCATACATTCATTCAAAATAAATAAAATAGGGGGAGATGTTGGGAGCTGCGGCCGAGCCCGGTCGCCTTACTTGGCGGACGTGAGGCCTGTAGGAAAGAGCAAAGCCTGAGCTAAATTACCCCTCCCATCGAGTGAGCCAAGTTGGCGCCTGCTTCCTGCCCCCTGATTGCCCTGGCAACTTAAACAGCCCACGCAATAGACTGATCTACCCAGCAACTAATGACGATGACCAATCAGCTCACATTGCCTGCTGTTGCCCTATTGGACAATGAGCCCATATATATGTGTGTGACCCACCCTGCTGGAGAGAGAGATAGAGAAAGTCCACCGGTGAGAAAGGACTGGTGGCAGAGCAGAGGCCTCGCGGGGCCCACGCGGAGACAAATAAAGACAAGGTTGCACACCGTCAGAATCTGTCGTGTGTTTTTCCTGCCGGCCGGGAGCGACACCGACAATTTCCTTTACACCATTTTCAAGGGACTATACTTACTGAAAACAATTAAATTGTGTTATACTTGATGCTCTCTGCCTAGATTTATGGTAAGGGTTAGCCTCCAAACTGACAGCTGTCATGTATTGAAAGCTTCAAAAGATTTCAGTATTGAACAACCTCTTTGATGTAAAATGGTCAACCAATACACACCCTTGATAGAGACAGAGATGTAGCTCAGTGGCAGACCATTTGCCTAGCATGTAGAAAGCCCTGGGTTCAATATACAGTACCAAAAAGAAAGTTACAACAAAATATGCACACACAAAACAAGTCCAAAGGCCAAGTGTTTGCTTTAGGACCTTGGATCTTGCTACTACTTCTGTCTTTAATGCTCTTCCTCCAGTATGGCTGTGGTTCATTTTCAGATTGAAGCTCAAGTATCAGGTTCTCAGAAAAGCCTTCCCTGATCATTGGAGCTAAAGCACAATTACCCACCTCACTTTTTGTACTTTCTTTCCTTTTTTGACTTCGCTATGAAAGATGTTCTATTTTCAGTTCCTTGGTTTCTCGTTCCTCTGAGTTGTTGAACCCATGATGAGCTATGACCTCTGGAAGGTTTCTGTCATATTCAGAGCAGTCATAGGGTTTCTCTCCTATGTGAATTCGCTGGTGTACAGTGAGTTTAGACTTCTCTCTGAAGGCTCTGCTACACTGATCACATTTGTAGGGTTTCTCTCCTGTATGAGTTCTTTGATGTATAATAAGATAGGATTTTTGGGAGAAAGCTTTTTCACATACATTACACTCATAGGGTTTCTCTCCTGTGTGAACTCTTTGATGTATAATGAGATATGATTTCTGGAAGAATGCTTTATCGCATTCATTGCATTCATAGGATTTCTCAAATTTTTCTCCTGTGTGAGATCTCTGATGTAGCATGAGATATGACTTTCGAGAGAAGACTTTTCCACATACAGAACATCCATCAGTTTTTTCTCCTGTATGAATTTTCTGATGAGCACTGAGGCTCAGTTTCAGGGTGAAGGCTCTCCCACAGTCTGGACACACATATGGTTTCTCTCCTGTATGAATTCGTTGATGTCTGCGCAGTGTTGATTTTTCTCTGAAAGCTTTGCCACATTCATTGCACTCAAAAGGTTTCTCCCCTGTGTGTGTTCTCTGGTGCACACTGAGATGTGCCTTTTGGTTGAAGGATCTCCCACACTCTGAACACTCATAAGGTTTCTCTCCTGTGTGCGTCCTCTGGTGTATGATGAGCTTTGTCTTCTCTCGAAAGGCTTTGCCACACTCATTGCACAAATATGGTTTCTCTCCTGTATGAGTTCTTTGATGTATATTCAGGGTTGATTTCTCTCTGAAGTATTTGCCACAATCGTTGCATTCAAAAGGTTTCTCCCCAGTGTGTGTTCTCTGATGTACACTGAGATGTGCTTTCTGGTTGAAGGTTTTCTCACAATCTGAACATTTATAGGGCTTCTCTCCCTTATGAGTTCTTCGGTGTATGATTAGCTTTGTCTTTTCTTGGAAGGCTTTGCCACACTCAGCACACACGTATGGTTTTTCACCTGTATGAGTTCTTTGATGTATATGTAGTGTGGATTCCTCTCTGAATGATTTGCCACACTCATTACAGGCAAAGAGTTTGTCTCCTGTGTGCATGGTCTGGTGTATACTGAGGTGTGTGGTCTTGTCAAATGTGTCTCTGAATTCTGTACATTCATAAGGCTTTTCTCCAATGTGAGTGATCTGATGAACAATAAGGAGTGAATTTGTACTGAGGGTTAGTCTGCACTCGGGACATTCATAGGTTTTCTCACTAGCCTGAGTCATATCATGCTGAACAAAGTTATTACTATAATTTGTCCCATACATATTATAGTCATGAGGTTTCATTCCATTATTAATCTCATGCTTGCCATGAATTAATAAGTTTCCACATCCATTACATTCATAACATTGCTGAGCTGCAAAGCTGAGATTATTAGGACCAAGTAGGTCCAGATTATCCTTAAAAGTTTTATTGCATGAGTCATTTATATAGGGTGTATGTCCTGAAGGAACTACCCATGTGCTCTGAGGAAGTGTGTTGACAAATCCATCATGTTTGTGACCTCCTTCCTTAGCCACATATTTCTTCTCATCAATGGATATACCTTGCCTCAGGTATCTGTTTTGGTTTTCCTGGTGCCTCTCCAGCTGGTCTTCGGCTTGCCCATCATCTAGAAAGAAAAGTGATAAACCATACTATGTGTACACCTTTGTCAGAAGCAGGCCTCTGATAGGCTGATGTTTAAGTCTAGCCACTAGTCAGAAAGAAATTCCAAATACATAGCTTTACTACACTCAGTGCTTGAGGGGAAGAAAAAAAACCAAGTTGATCTAATAAGCATTGGAACAGGAAAGTAACAATAAATGTAAGTGACTTGACTGTTTAAGAAAAATAGCTTCAAATTGGAGAGAGAAATTAAAAATAGGTTTAGGGGATCATGACTAGGAAAAGGACACTGAAGGAGGAAGGAGAAATTAGAATGCAAAGAGCTTTGAAGAAAGACTGAAAACAATTAAAGTAACCACAAGAAGAAGAGGACAAGGCCAAAATATAGTTCTTCACCATCTTATTCCAAGACTACCATGAGATAATAATTTAAAAAACTAACAATTTGGAGTTAGCAACCATAGTATATATCCTTTAGGAAGATGTTTCTGAGCTTCCCAAGATGATAAGCTCTACAGACCCTCCAGGGTCTTATTCCCTTCATCCCCCATCTCTCATTTCTTACCTGTACAATTTAAATTTGGAATTTCTTTCTTTATGATCCCAAGGACTCCCTGCTCCAAAGAGGCAATCACATCTGGCTTGGTAAGAGGAAACCCTGTAATGGAAAATGATACAAGACTTGGGCACCTCTGTGTGGCCTTTAGGGCTTCAAATAATTAGAAAGGTACATTTTAATGTGGGTAAATTTCACATGAAAATACAAACACCTTTTACAGTTTAAGAGGGGATAAAAATCTTTAATCCCTACAACCTGAGGTCAAAGCATTGAAGTACATCAGAGATGGTAAGTTATTATACTGGAACACTGTAAATTACTCAAGGAAGCCATCCTCACCCAGAGAGACAAGATGGCTATAATTCTCTAGCATGACATCTCTGTATAGGGTCCTCTGAGCAGGGTCCAGCCGATTCCACTCCTCCTGCGTGAAGTCCACAGCCACATCCTCGAATGACACTGATCCCTGTAATTGCATACTTTTGTTCAATCACTTTGACAGAGAGTAAAGTGATGGTATTTTCCCTAAAATGTTAATTTTCATTTTAGTGATTTTCAAATCAACACATAATAACTGCACATATTTATGGGGTACAGTAATGTTTAATACATGTAACATGTAGTGTTCAAGTCAGAGTAATTAAAATGATGATTTTTTTAGATAAAGGGAACTTTCTTCAGAGAGAATCCACTGTTTCATTTCAAAAGAGCATTTTTTTCAGAGGCTAGAGATATAGAACAGTGACAGGGTGCCTGCCTAGTATGTGCAAGGTCCTCGGTTTCATCTCCAGCACCACAAAAAGCTTTCTCTAAGATATTTTCTATAGCTATAAAGCAAAGGACTTTTACACTATAGAAACTATAAAGAACTTCTATAATAAATAAATAGATAATACAACAGAAAAAGTAGAAAGAAGGTTTTGAATACTTAACCAAAAAAGGATATTCAAATGGTTAAAAAACATGAGAAAAGGTATTCAACATCATTAGTCATCAAAGAAATACATACCAACAGAATGGCTAAAATGAAGACCAATAACCTAAAAGTTTTCAGGGATATGTAGCAACTAGAATTCTCATACTTTGTCAGTCAGAGTAAAATGCTACAGTTGTTGAGGAAAACTTGGGTGAATCTACTAAAGCTGAAAATACTCCTAACCTAGGACTAGAAACTCCACTCTTAGGTATATATCCAATGGAAATGCATACCTATGTTCACCAAGACATGAATCAGAAAATTCATACAAGTATTATTTTTAATAGCCAAAATGGAAATATCCAACTGCAGTGGCACAGATGAGTGACTGTGACATATTTATACAACAGAATAGGACAGTCATGGAAAGAGAACAAATAACTGATGCATAAAGTAATAAGAATGGATCTTAAAAACATTATGATAGGGTGGGGATGTAGCTCCCTGGTAGAATGCTTGGCTGGCATGTGAGACTCACTGGGTTCAATCCCTAGTAACACCCCCTCCCAAAGAAAGTAAATATAATGAATAAAAGAAGCCAGACACCCAAAATAATAATGTATGGTCATATTTATCTGGCATTTAATAACACGCTAAAGATAGCTCCAGCGACAGAAATCAGAAAGTAATTACTGGTAATTTACAAGACAGTGACTGAAAAATGTCATGAAGTTTCTGGCAGTGTGTCATCTCCTCCTTTTTAAACCAGGTACTGGGTATACAGGTATCTTTAATTTCCTGAAATTCATAGAACTGTATACTTTGTCCATTTTTCTCTGTATTATGCTTCAATAAATCTACTCCAATGGATTTTTATGTTATATTTCTACAAAAGGTTTGTTTAAAAGGACTGGAGATATGGCTTTGTAGTAGAGCACTTTCCTAGCATGTGCAAGGCCCTAGGTATAACCCCCAGCAATGCAAAAGAAAAAATATTTAAAACTCAAAGAAAAAAGAATAGTATATGTAAAAAGAAATTTACAAAAGAAATATAAAAAGCTTAAAAAAATGCTCAACCACCTGGATAATTAAATGAGGGTTTTTGTTTTTGTTTTGCAGAACTCCAGATGGAAACCAAGGCTTTGACCGTGTTAGGCAAGCACTCTACTGCTGAGCTACATACCTATCCTTTATTTTAGTTATTGAAACAGGATCTCACTATGTTGCCCATGTTGGCCTCAAATTCACAATCCTCCTGCCTCAGTCCCCTAAGGAGCTGGGACTACAGGTGTATACCAGCATGGTCAGCTAAAAAAATGAGATATTTTCAACTATCAACTAGTAAGGTTTAAAACTATGACAAGATTAGTCCAAAGGGAAATTTCATTCATTCATAGAAGTGTCAACTTGTACTAATATCTTGAAAGCAAGTCTAATTGTCTATGCAAGTGCAAAATAAGACCACCTTGTGAGCCAGACATCCTAGAAATGTCTGCCACTGTACACAAGATGAATGACAAAGAGATCACTGCCACACTGTAACAGAAATTGCACAAAGTCCTTCAACATGGAGCTGATTAATGAATCAATATGCACACATAAAAGAGAAAAATGTATCTGTTAACAATGAGCTAGGAATAGAGCTCAGTGGTAGAGCACTTGCCTAGCATGTGTGAGGCTCTGAATTCCATTCCTAGCATTACAACAAAATAAAACCCTAGAGCTGGTGTATAGCTCAGTAGTAGAGTGCTTGCATACCATGCTCAACACCCTATATTCCATCTCCAGAACTACACACATAGAAAAATAACTCTATGTACTGATATTGAAACATCTATCAACATGTCCTCATTGAGTAGGACCATCCCAGCTGTACCAGTGATCACCTGTGGGATGCCACTTGTTTATCTACTTTGGGACTTAGATCCTGCTCTGTACTCCTTCATAGGAGTAGTATGAAAATTGAAGCGTGGCTATGTATGTAGAGTACTTAGTATAATGCCAGGCATAGTGCAATCTCACTACATGTTAGTCCCTGCTCCGCTATTTCTCTTGTCACCATCGTCATTTGTATTATCACTATTGTTACTACTACAGATGAGTATTCCTCATTCGAAAAGCTTGGGACTAAGAAACTCTGGATTTGCAAATTTTTTTTCAGATTTTGGACATACTGAGATATCTTAGGGATAAAATGTGTGTGTGTACATGCACAAGCATGCATGTTTGAGGTGCTGGGATGGAACTCAAGCCTTTGTGAATGTGAGAAAAATGCTCTATACTGAGCTACACTCTCGGTTCCTAAAACCCAAGTCTAAACACGAAATGCATTTTTGCTAACTATATATTTATAAGTATGTGTAAACATAAAGAACAAGTACAGAAAGTGCTGTACAGTCAGAAATTAACCAAATTCATCATATAATTGGTTATATGGAATGAGTGGTAATATGAGACCATGAGATGGTTTCTCTTTTTAGACTGCTTATTCCTTGAAAATTTCAATTTTTAGTGCTACTCCTATATCATTTCTGTAGGAAAAGAAAAATATGATGAAACCATATAGATTTTTTAAATAAGAGCAAAAGAAGCCGGGTATGGTGGCACACACCTGTAATCCCAGCACACAGGAGGCTGAGGCAGGAGGATCACCGCAAGTTTGAGGGCAGCCTGGGCTACATAGTGAGTTCAAGGCCAGCCTGAACTACACGATGAGACCCTGTCTCAAAAAAAAAAAAAAAAAAAAGACAGAAAGAAAGAAAGAGAAAGAACTGAAAATGGTTGAGGAAATCATGAATTCTGAACCTAAAAAGGAAAATAACAACCCTACCCTATATGTTTTTCAGGCTGCAGTAAAATTCCAGATGAGGAAAAGAATATATTGGAAAACTATTTGAAGGGCACATGGTTTACTGATTCTTCCTGACAACCAAGCCCAGCCAGACCAGAAAAGAGCCCTATATGCAGATTTGGCTTTGGCTTCCTGAAAAGTCACATCCCTTTAGTTTTGCTCTGGCAAGACACTTTTGGGTGACATGAAGACATATTTTAAGTCATGGCAAAGAAATCCTAGTCCAGTATTTGTTACAAGATTGCTGATGGGGTACTTGGCTGACCTGTTGGAGATCTGTGTGATGAATATCAGAAAATTTTTGCTCTTCTATGAAAGTGATTCACTTTCTCTATATGTGCGATAAATAAAACAAGTGAGTGTGTTTCTTTTCCTTTATGTTGTGACTTCTAGGAAGCTCTGAAAAGTAACTGTAGCTCAACATAAGTATATAAAATTCTATGATCATATATATATATGTATATATATATATATATATCTTTCAATTTTGCCCTGGTCTTGTTCTGCTTTCTTAATCCTAACTTTTTATTTGTTTATACATATGCATCTTATGGTACAAATAACACAATAATTAATATCAAACTCATATACAATGAATGTGCCAGGCATTGTTCTAAGTACATATTAACTGATCCTCACAACTGTACAAGGTAAGTATTAGTATCAGTATGTATAACATTATCATCATCATCATTATCATTCCCATTTTGCAGTTAGGGAAACTAAGGCACAGAGAGGTTAGATGGTATGCCTAAGCTCAGAAAGCTGTTAAGAGCAGTTTAACTTCAGAGTCTGTGGCCTTAACCACTGTGCATTATTGTTTCCTTGCTTCTACTTATCCTAACATGGGTAGGAGGGAGGGGGAGAAGCAAGTAAGAACTTACCCGGAACTTAGTCATGTCTGACTGTTGTGAAGAGAACGCAAAGGCCTAAAAAGGCAGAGCTGTTGATAGGGAGGAGGAGAAAAGAGGAGAGCTGCGGATGGCAAGGAATACCCAGATTGAAAGTTCACCAAATCACCAGGCCAGAAATCCACAAATGCCAGCTGGTAAAATGGCCACTCTATAGCTAAGAAAAAAGGGAAAGGACATTTGTTTTCCCCTCAGCTCCCCATCACTCAACAGCACAGTCCTATCATGGACCTCATAGGCCATCCAACAATCAACACCACAGATTCCGTATCACTGACTCCGGACCTTCCATCACACACTCCACGAGCTCCCATTGCTTACACTACAAATCCCACCACTCACTCACTCCGCAGACCCTCTCATCATATGCCCCAAACACTCCCATCATTCATCCCACAGTCCCTCCCATCGCTGACTCCCTGTACCCCATCACTCATTCCACAGATCTCCCATCACCCCCTTTAGAGCCCCCCTCCCGACTCTCATTACTCATCTGAGAGCCCCTTCCCATGTACTCACTGAGTGAATTCGCCTCTATACAGAGTCCGCATTCGCCCGTGTCACTCCGTCCGTCCTCAGAGTACAGATCTCTTACTTCTGCTCGCAGTAACTCTGCTCTCCACCCATTGCTCTAATCTTAAAATTCGAATTCTTATTCTGGCAAAGTCGCCTTGGTGCTTCCGAAATCAGTCATAACTTCGCTAATAGCCACTTTTTCGTCCTTAACCCCGCCTTGGTTACTGTCACGCACTATACTTGCTCATGCGCAGTAGCCCTTCCTGAATCCATCGGTGCTAGTAGCCAAAATTATTTTGATTACCACAATGATTGTACTTGGCTGGCAAGAAAGACGGCCACACCAATAAGCCAGTTGTCAAGGAAGCAGACATCTTTATAGCCTTTACTATTCGGTACAGCGGAGAAAATGCGCCTCATAAAGTTTGAACGAGATGAGATTTTGGGAAGAATTTGAAAAGTTGGTGATAAGAGTGGAACCCTTTGTGCAAAAAGCAGGTTACTCACAGGACGAGTTACGTGCGGCTTTAAAAAAAATTAGAGCACAGCCCTCTCTCCGTGTGAATACACCACTGCGAAGATGGGGGGGGGGAGCAGGAATGTTACTGTCCTCTCTGGGAAATATTACCTAAAAGAAGGGGATCAGAGCGGCGACTAATACATTCTCTTGCAGATCAAGAGAATGTGGAGATCGGGAGATGTGGAGATGGTAGTGCTCTTTAGGAAATAGCACTAAGGAGAATTGTGCTGGCTTGAAGGAAAATCAGGTTGGTACAGTCCGATGTGGAAGATACCACTAGTGCAGATGTCGCGATAGCCGGGGTGGTACAAGTCTGTGCTCAAAGAAAGAGAACTGAAGAAAGTGAGGCCGGTAAAAACAGGTAAAGAGAAAATCAGAGACAGAATGTCCGGGAAAAGGGACCCTGGCGAGATAAGAGCTTAGTCAAAGACTAGGGCAGAATGGACACAGATCTGACAATGAATCCGCCATACCCATCTTCCAAAGACCCCGAGATTGAGAGACTTGGGAAGGCCCAAATGCCAGGGTGCTATTCTCACCTGGCCAAACCCAGGACCTGCTGGACGCCTGGAGACATGAAGAGGAGAGAGGCACGTTTCTGGTTCTGGATTTCAAACTCCCTACTCCAATTCATCACACGCTATCCCTTGACCATGTGAAAGACAAAATGCACGGGACAATTCAGGAGATGCGAGGAACACCCTAAAGACCAAAAAAAAAAAAAAAAAAAAAGACCTGGGATTCCATAGCGTGAACAAAGGAGTCATCCTTGAGTAATAAAGAATGGGCAGAGGGCTTATTTCAGAATGTGCAAAAGCATTGGAATTGTTATGGTCTGGTATCCCCTTCCCAAAAGTGTGTTGAACCCTTAACTTGCAATGTAGCTATCAATGGGAGATATGTATGATTAGATGAGGCCATGAGGAAAAGCCCTGGTCCAATGGAATAGGTGCCCTAATAAGAAGAGACACTCGAGAGTTTGCTCATTCTCCATTTGCCCAAAACTATAAGTCAAATGAAGACATACCAAGAAGGCATCTGTCTGCGGGCCAGAAAGACAGTCTTCACCAGAAACCAAATCAGCTGACACATTGATCTCAGGCTTTTTAACCTCCAAACTGTGGGAAGTAAATTTCCTAATATTTAAGCCACCCAATCTCTGCTATTTTGTTATAACAGCCAAAACTGAGACAGGAACTCGTGATATTAGCACTTTGCTGAAACACAAAGGAGAGAAGGGTTGTCCAAAATTATCACTGCTTTCCAAGAGCACGGGACTATCACCTCCATTTAAGCTTACTCGGCTCCTCATGACTCTTATTCCTTCTCACCATACCAATCATTCAAATCCATTCTCTTCTACTGTGCCCCAAGTATTCCTTCTTTCAATAACACTATTATTCACTTCCATCCACTCTACTTCATGGCCACTATTCATATATAATCTATCATATATGAAAACTTTTGGGGAGCGGAGGATGTAACTGAGTGATAGAGCATTTGTCTAACATGTGGGTTTGAGTCCCTGCACAGGCAAAAAAAAAAAATCACTGTGGTAAAATTTACTACTTTATTTTAAATCATACTATTCTTTATCATATAATACATTCACAGTATTGTACAGTTATATCTACTGTTTTGTTCCACATCATCTTTATCACCCCAAAAAGAAACTCCTGGAGCTCCAGTGGCACAATGGATTAGTGCGCCATACTTATAGAAAAAGAGACTCCAAAGCCATTAAGTAACCATTTCCCAGTCCCTCCTGCTTCCAGCTCCTAGCTACTATTTACTCTTCTTTCTGTCACTGGATTTGCCTATTACGGAAATTTCATATACATAGAATCATACACTCAAGTCTTTTGTATCTTCACTTAACATAATGTCTTTGTCTTGATCCATTTTGTGCTGCTATAAAAGAACACTGCAAACTGGGTAATTCATAAACAATAGAAGTTTCTTTAGCTCTGGAGGCTGGAAAGTTCAAAAGTTTGGCCCCAGAATCTTTCCAGACTTTTCATGCTATATGATAATGTGGCAGATGCACAAGCAAGCACACTCAAGATATAAGAGAAATCAGGAAACTTTATCCTTTTTTTATATCAGGAACCACTCCTGGAATAACTATTTCCTCAATGAAAGCATTAGTTCATTCATGAAGACTCTGCTATCATGACAAACCCTTAAAAGTCCCACCTATTAATACTGTCATGATGGTAATTATATTTCAACACAAGTTTGGGAATGAACATTAAAACCAGAGCAATCTTCAAAGATTACCCAGGTGACAGCAATTATCAATATTTAATTCCTTTTATGACTGGATAATTTTCCATTATGTGAAGAAACTACCTTTAGTTTGTCCATTTTCAGTTAATAGACATGTGGATTGTTTGTGCCTTTTGGCTATTATGAACAGTGTTGCTAAGACTATTCATACACAAGTTTTTCTTTAAACACTTGTTTTGAGGTCAAGTTTATACCTAGAAGTATAATAGCTGGATCATATAGTACATCAGCATTTAACATTTTTTCTGTTTTTAAATTTTATTTAAAGAAAGACTAAACAAAACAGAAAATAGGTAGAAATAATACCTACAGTCAGAGAAAAAATAAACAGTAAGAAATCAATAGTCGATGATTACAGATTGTCCTCTTATACATAGTTATTCAAGATACTAAAGTGGAACATATAAAGTAGGGATTCAAACAGTGAGATTGCAACCAATTCTGTTCCACTATTAAACAAAAACTTAGGAATATGGTTATCAATCCTTTATACTTAAACATACATGCAGTTATCCATATCTTCAATTATGCTGAGATTGAACAAACCCAAGCAGGCTAATATCACTCTGAACAAAGAATAATACTATTGCTGGGTTTCACATTATGACACTCCAGGATGAGCACTGAGTACTTTAGTGTCTCTTTTTCTTCAAAGTATTTGTTCATTTCATCGTGTGTCATAAGATCAGTTCTCATAAACTGTTTATAGATTCTACACATGCATGAGTCTTAACACGTATTTCTATCTTTTCTATATTAGAGGGAGAAATAAATCAAAGCAAGAAAATCCTCGAGCTCCAGTGGCACACATATTCCTATAAAACAAATGAAAAAACATATTCCTATAAACACATGAAATGAAAAAAACATATAAGACCATTGTACAAAGAGTTCTACCATGGTTCCTGTGTTGTCTCTTGTTATCTTCAATAGAATTGGCTATTTCATCAGACATAGTTAATTGAATATATCAGTGCATAACATTATTAATAAAAACACAACTTTGTATATAGTATAGAACTTCAAAAGCACGCAGTTATCAAACCAGAATGTGTATCGTAGAGTCTTGTCATCTTCACTGTAGTTGCCTATAATCTCAGACTTGATACTGTCAATCGTATCAGTTTTGAATGAAATCTGTTGATACCAAAAAAGCAATCAAACCATATTTAACTAAGATCAGTCATGATAAAACAGTATAAGTCATACAGGGCTTCAGATTAAGATAACAGGAACTTAAAGATGATTACTGTGCTATATCCTGATGTTTTAAGGATATCTGTCTGTGTCCTCAAATGTAATGCGAGTAGACAAACCAGGACAGAATAAAATCTATCAGTAAATAAGAAAAAATAGAATAAAGTCTATCTAAGTAGAGTGGTGGGACTAATGTGGGTTTTAAATCCTGAAACACTATTAACAATATCTTCTGCCATCTTTTTTTAAGACTCTCTCTCCCTCCCCTTTCACTTCCCCAGGGTACACCATGCATTTTTGGGTCTGACCAAGACCCTTGTTTTAAATTGGGGGAAGGGGCACCTGCTATTTGCCTAACTGTTTCCGAAACTTCTCTCTCCTGGACTTGATCTCTAATTGTATTCCTTTACCTATTAAAGCCTGCCTTTCCAACCTATCCACAAATACTGGTTTGGTTGCCCCTATTACTCTCTGGTTCCCTGCCACATAGAGCATTGATCTCTCACATTTGATTTTCAGACCATGTGCTCTTTTTCATGTTAATTACATTTCCTATAAATAGCATCTCAGTGGACCCTGCCTCCTGATCTACTCATGTGGTTCTTTTTTTTTAATTTAGTGTATCAAGGCCATCCATATTAGAGATTATAACCAACCTTCTCTGCCTCATTTCTGTTATGCTCTTTTTTTGCCATCAGTTGTCTGCTTATCTTCTTCATTCTATTTTCTGCTCCATTCACTGAGGCCTCTCTGCCACTGTTCCTGGAATCCTAGTACTTTTCTCTCTCTCTAGAATGTCCTGCAGTATTCTCTGTAGACTTGCATTGGTGGTTGCGAATTTCCCAAGTTCCTCTTTGTCTTTGAAGCGTCTTGTTTCTCTGTTAATTTCTAGAGACAGTTTAGCAGGGTTTATCAATCTGGGATGGAGGTTATTTTCTTTCAAGGCTTAGAATATTTCATTCCAGGCTCTTCTTGACTTGATGGTTTGTGTCAAGAAGTCTGCTGTGATTCTGATGGGCCTTCCTCTATAGGTTATCTGTTTCTGGTCTCTAACAGCTTTTAATATTCTGTTCTTATACTGAATTTCTGGGATCTTGACTATTATATGCCTGGGTGTAGCTCTGTTTTGGTTGTAGGTGGCTGGAGTTCTGTATGCCTCATACATAAGAGTATCATTTCCTTTTCCTATGTTTGGGAGGTTTTCCTTAATTTTTTCTATGAGTAGCCTTTGCAGTTCCTTTGTTTTTACTCCTGCTTCTTCATTCTCAAGTTATACATCCTCTTGTCATCTTCTAGCCTTTGTATTGTTACTTCTTGTTCTCTGTTATTTTTGAAATGTTTTCCTTTTCATAATCCCACATTGCAAACTTGTCCTCCAGTTTGGATAATCTATCCTTAGTTTCCTTCAGGCAGATTCACTATCTTTACAGAAGACTCCTGCTGTAAAGCAATTTCCTGGTAATCTGTTTGAATGTGCTTCATGTATTCCATATTTTGTTTATATTCTTCATCAAATCATTCTCTCCTTTGAGTTGCTCTCTTCTTCTGTCTGTGTCTTCTTGAGGAGTGCTTAGCATCTCTTTTATTAATCTTCTTATATCTTGCTTTACTTGGCTAAATATTTCACTTTTGAACTCCTCTATGAGGTCCCAAATATATCTCTTTATGTCCACTGGTGCCGTGTCTGATATTGCATGTTTGCTGTTCTCATTCTCCTTTTTATTCACCTGTCCTAGTCAATGTTCTCAGGGTTGGGGCCTGGGGACTTTTGTTGTTGCTTCCTCTTCCTACCTTTTTTGCTGCTTCCAGGAGGCCCCAGTTTCTTTCTTTGTTGGTTACAATTCTTCTGAAGCGTGCTGGCTAGATGACCCTTCACACTGCCACATGCTAGTGAGTTGCAGACCGGGACAGCATATGCTGGCCCCTCCCCTCCGGATCAGTCAAGCTGCTGTGACCTGCACTATATTACTTTGTGCCACTTCCCTTCCAGGTCCGTCAAACTTCTGATGCTTCACTGGGTTAGTGTGCTCCACCGCCGTAGGGACATGATTTCAGATATCCTATTGTGTCTCAGCCAGGTCGTGTGTCCCAGTCCTAGCTCACTCCATCAATCCCATTTGGGAAGGGTACAACTGACTGAAGTCACTGCTGCCCCTTGTATTTACCAGTCCTGCCTGGTCCCAGAATGTTGTCTGCTGGAGGCCCCCTCTCTGTGGAACGGTTCCACTCCCTTCACGTTACTCACCACAGGTTGATGCAGGCACCCCGCCAACTGAGCTCTCCATTCAGATCACCAACTCCCAATTTTGGTATAACTGTACCTCCAGTGAGCCGAAGTGGTGGCATCTCTGACAGCTCGGCATGTCGCAGCAGGGCCAGCATTTAACTTTGTGAGGACACCAAACCATTTTCCATGGTGGCAGCACCTTTTTACTTTCTCATCACAGTGTGAGGGCTAAGACTGCTCCATATCCTTTTCAACACTTAGTATTTTCTGTTTGTTTCCTAGTAGGTATGAGGTGATATCTTATTGGGTTTTTTGTTTTTCTTCAAACAAATCCTTGCTAAACTGACTGAGATGGCCTCAAATTTTGCAATTTTCCTTCCTTAATCTCCTGGGCAGATTATATTACGGGCATGAACTATGATGCACTACTTCACTGTGATTTTGATTGTATAACTAATGATAGACTCTTTTCAAAGGCTTATTGGACATGTGCACAGATCTTGGAGAAATCTCTATTCAAATCCTTTGCCCATTGTTAAGAGGGATTTTTGTCCTGGTTGTTAAATTGTAAGAGTTATTTACATATTCTGAATACCAAACTCTTATTAGATATATAATTACTTAGCCTTAACTAGATTATACTTTTCACTTTGCTGATAATATTTTTGTTTGTTGTTATGTTGAGATAGGGTCTTGCTTTGTAGGTCGAGCTGAACTTGAACTTGTTATGTAGCCCTCACTGGTCTTTAACTTGCAGTGATCCTCCTGCCTCAGCCTCCCAAGTGCTACAAGGCCCATTTCACTCAGGTAATAATACTCTTTGATAAACAGAAGGTTTCAGTTCTAATGAAGTTCAATCCATCTATTTTTTTTCTTTTTTTTCTTATGATTTTGGTGTCATAGCTAGGAAATTCTTGTCATATTAAGTCTTAAGAGTGCCTGCGGTTAGATGGGAACATGGTAGGACACAATGTTTGATGCTATGCTCCTGGGATCAGGACTAAAACTGTGTGTGCTGGAGGCAGAGATGATCCATAGTGAGTGACTATAACAACTCCAGTAAATGTTTATGCCAGGTCAGGCATGATGGCACACACCTGTAATTCCAGCACTCAGGAGGTTGAAGCAGGAGGATCACTGTGAGTTAAAGGCCAACTTGAAAACCCTGTTTTGAAAAGACAAAAAAAAAAGCTTATGACAGCATTTTAAGTAGGAGAGGTTCTGCCTTCATGTGTTAATTAAATGAACCAAAGAGGGCCTCTGTGTTAGCCTCTATCTAGTTGATTTTCTTCACTGTGAGCAGAGACCCCTTACTTCAAAAGCAAAATAAACTTATACATCCAATTATTTTATAAGCTGCACAATTGAGCAGATTCACAGTCAGTTAGAGCCTAGCAGAACTGTATGTGCCACAAAGCCAGAGCTTCATGTCTTGGCAACAGATATGGTAAGCCCAGGCCACAAACTCTCCAATCTGCTGCTGCCCTTCAGAGCTCTCTAACCTAGCTCTGCACTTTGCCTGAGTGAGACCACTGAGACAAATAAACTCTTTTTCCAGCCCCCAGAAGTTACCTTGAGGTTCTCTTTTGAATAGCTGGCTTTTGGTCCAGACTTCTGTCTAGTCTCCTGCTGTAAGGCAAGGTCCCCTTCATGCAAACATGTCCAAGCATCATTCAGTAAAGCCTATTCTTTTTTTTTTCTTTTTGAAGCAGGATCTCGCTATGTAGTTCAGGCTGGCCTTGGGCTCACTTTGTAGCCTAGGCTGGTCTCGAACTCATAACAGTCCTCCTACCTCAGCCTTCCAAGTGCTAAGACTACAGGAGTGCACCACCATGCCCAGCTAGTAAAGCCTATTCTATTGCCACCTTGTGGTCATATTTTTTCCAAACTTATTCAGACTCCTCACTAGGAATGAGGAAAAAGGAAGGATTGCTAGGAAAAGATCTTCAAGTGGACAACAGGACAATCAATTGGCAAAACAATCCTGGAAGTCCTCAGATGGTCCCTGGAATCTGGAATCTGGAATGCCACTTCTACAAGTTGGCATGGCACTGCTCTGTCCTGGATCGCACTCTATTTTTTGTGGTCAATCCCCTGTGTCTCTCTGACCTGATAAAGCAGGAACACCACCAGTACCTGAGTGAACCCATCTCCAGAGAGCTGACTTGCAAGAGGTCAGAAGTGCCAAGAGACCCAACGAAGGAAATCAACTGTCCATATGTGTTCACAATAGGCAGATGCTGAACAATATAAGGCCTGTGGGCACCTCTGGACCAAGGGTGGGCTACCCTGACCCTAGGATGGGCTATTGTGGGAGGAACTCCATGCTTGGGCCTCTAACTGGAGGGTACTGAGGTAAGTATGGCAGATAATCAAGACTGATGACAAGGCAAGGGCAAAGGCCTGAGACTGGACCTCAAAAGTCAGCTACTGTTGTGTTGGGTAATCTTGTGGTGAAACATTATGTCGCTTAAATTGTTCTGTTTTGACCTGTGCTGTTGTGTTGTTATGTCCTCTTTTACCTTAATCTCCTTCTTTCTTTTAATTTTTTTAATAATAAAAATGTAGATTTCAAAAAAAAAAGTCAATGAAGGCAAGTGTCTTGTGAACAGCTAGCATGATTCTGTGGTTGTCCCACTTGGACCTACTATGATAGAAGACATCTTTCTGGTTCTTTTCCAGAGATAAATAAAGGCCTTAATTTGGGCTGAGATGGCTAAAGTATTTTTTAAAGTGACTAAATACCAAGGAACTTAGGCAGAGCACTAATATGTGTGAGGCATTGGGTTTCACTCTCAGCACAGCAAAACAAAAACAATATAAAAAAGAAATAAAAACCAAACAAAGATTATATTCCATACCCTCCTGGGACCCTTAAGGAGATGGCTGTCTTATTGACTCCATAACATAATAGCCATGTGGGGGCCTAGCCCACCAAAGCTGCTTACCAGGAGGCCAGCCAGAGAGGAGGCAGAAGCCCAGCATCCCTCAGAGCATGGTGGAGGGAAGGCCCTTGGAGGAGAGGACTGGTGCAAGGGGAACAAGCCACAAAGTACCATCATGACAGTAGTGAGTCGAATGCCCTGCTCCTTGCCAGTAACCACCTGCAAAATCAAAAACTCAGAAAAGACAAAAGTGGAGGGTGAAAAAGAGACCATTTCTCACTTAGAGGAAAAAAGACCCATCCTCTCTCTTGCCTTGAGGCTCAGGATCGTCTTAAGGAATCTAATGAAAAAAAGGGCTGCCTGGCTAGAAAGCAGGTATCTGACAACATATGGCAGCTTTGCCTAACAGTGTCAGAAGTTACACACTTGGCTGTCACAGCACGGGAAGGGACAGTGGCATCCCTACTCAAGTGCTGTGACAATCAGCCTGGAAGCTGAGAATCACACACACACACACACACACACACACACACACACACACAGAGAGAGAGAGAGAGAGAGAGAGAGAGAGAGAGAGAGAGAGAGAGAACTTTTCACCACAGTTTCCAGCTACCTGGTTGGCATGGACACCCTGGTATGGATCGCTGCCTGCATTACAGGAGGCCATACACCTCCAGGGCACACTGTCAACAGAAAAGGCCAGATGACATCATTGATGGCCTGCCTCAGTGGGGATGGCAGAGTGGGCTTCGAAGGGCACAGATGGCTCAGGGCACGATGACTTGGCCAGTCTGAGTGCAGAGTCCACACAGTGACTTCTTGGGGGCGCCTGCCAGCATGGGACCTGGTGATTGTCCATAGCAGCTAATGTTCAAACAGCTAAGAGGCCAGAGGTGCCCTGGTTTCCCAGAAACTCAGAAAGACAAACGCACAGCCCAAGGTCCCGATAACGCTCTAAACCATGGCCCCCCACTGAGACCCACATCAAAATCGCTATCAACATAGGGACCACCATCTCCTGTCCCAATAAAGCACCATGGCCTGGCCCTGCTTCAGCGGGAGCCCTGGGAGGAACAGGGGAGATTATGGCGTGGGCAGTGCTCTCCAGAGAAAAGGCCAACAGGAAACATGCATGGACACATGGGTGTGTGTGAGTTCCCACAGAAAACTGGCTCACCTGTCACAGAGGCTACCAATTTCCAAGTCGTGTAAGGGGCAAGCTGGAGACCAGGACAGCAGGTGGCACCACTCCAATCTGAAAGACAGCAGGCCTGGGCCCCAGGAAGAGCTCCTGGCCAAGTTCCCAGGCCAGAAAACAGCAAAGTTGCAGCCCAGGTGGTCACACAAGAGGGAAACCCTCTGCTCAAGGCAGGTTCAGACCTTCAACTGACTCATGGGGCACCCACACTGGGAGGTCCCCCTGCTTTATTCAGTCTACCCATTCACATGCCCTTGTCATGCGGAAACACTCTTTCAGGCACACCTCCAAAAAGGTCTGGCAAGTGTCTGGGTGTCCTGGGCCCAGTCCATCTGGCTCATAAAATTAACCCTTGAGGGTTACACAGTACCTGAGAGAGCCATTAATTTATTTAAAAGGATAACTGCAAGAGAAGGAAAGGAATGAGTGATATAGGAGAACATTATGACCATAAGGTCTGCAAGCATCTCATAGCAAACAGAAAAAAAGACTTTCTTAAAATAGATCAAGGAGGAGGGGAGAAGAGTTCAACAAGCTCTTTGGAATGGAAGCTGGAGAAGCCAGGGAAAATGGCCAGTGGGTTCAACAGAAGGGTGTCACATTGAGGCCAGCTGATTCTCAGGAGATTAACAGAGCAGTGCTGTCTCCAGCACAGCTTTCAAAATTCTTGGGATGAAAGATGGTGGAGGTGGAAGAAATAAAGACAAGAATCAGAAAGCTGAGGTCAAGTGTAGTCTCCTCTCCTAATGGGAGAGAGAGAGAACTGCTCAAGGACCACAGCACATTTATTTATACATTTGGCAGATTGATGTCATGTGACACTCCTCTGCCTAACAACCTGTTTGCTTGGTTTGTCTCGGGTTCCTGGTGTTCTTTGCAGGGTGGGGGGAAGCTTGTTCATATGACTCATCTTGGGTGCTCTTTGTTCACATCATGACACTCGAGATCAGCACTGGGGACTATAGT
This sequence comes from Cavia porcellus, assembly GCF_034190915.1. Classification (NCBI taxonomy): domain Eukaryota; kingdom Metazoa; phylum Chordata; class Mammalia; order Rodentia; family Caviidae; genus Cavia; species Cavia porcellus. Next base: position 19,650,187 of record NW_026947486.1, read on the forward strand.
GTCTTTTTAAAAAATTTTTATTTAAAGAAAGACTAAACGAAACAGAAAATGGGTAGAAATAATACATACTTTCAAAACAATAAACAGTAAAAAATCACTAGTTGATGATTACAAATTGTCTTCTTACAAATAGTTATTCAGGACACTAAAGTGAAGCATATAAAGTGGGGATTCAAACAGTGAGACTGTAACCAGTGCGGTTCAACTACCCAACAAAAACTTAGAAATACAGTTATCAATCCTATACACTTAAACATACCTGGCATTATCCATATCTTCAATTATGTTGAGATTGAAGCAACCCAAGCAGGATAATGTCACTCTGAACAAAGAATAATGCTATTGCTGGGTGTCACATTATAACACTCCAGGATCAGCACTGGGTAATTTAGTGTCTCTTTTTCCTCAAAGTATCGGTTCATTTCATCATGTGTCATAAGATCAGTTCTCATAAACTGTTTATAGACTCTATACATGCATGAGTCTTAGCATGTATTTCTATCCTTTCTATATTAGAGGGAGAAACAAAACAAAGCAAAGCAAAACCGAACATATTTCTATAAACACATGAAATGAAATAAACATGTAAGACTATTGTACAAGGAGTTCTACCATAGTTCCTGTGTTGTCTCTTGTTATCTTCAATAGAATTGGATATATCATCAGACATAGTATAATTGAATATATCAGTACATTACAGTATTAATAAAAACAACTTTGTATATAGTATAAAACTTCAAAACCAGGCAGTTATCAAATCAGAATGTGCATCGTAGAGTCTTGTCATCTTCAGTGTAGTTGCCTATACTCTCAGACTTCATACCATCAATCATACAGTTTTGAATAAAATCTGTCAATACCAAACAGCAATCAAACAAATCAGATTAACTAAGATCAATCAAGATAAAACAGTGTAAGTCATACAGAGTGTAAGTCAAACAGATTAAGTTAGTAGGAAATTAAAGATGATTATTTTGCTATATCCTGATGTTTTGGGGATAGCTGTCTGTGCCCTCAAATCTAACGCAAGTAGACAAACTGGGACAGAATAAAATCTATATAAGCCGAGTGGTACAAGTAATGTGGGTTTTAAATCCTGATATTCTATTAACAATATCTTTTGCCATCTTTTTAAAGACTCTCCCTCCCCTTTCACTTCCCCGGGGTACAGTGTGCATTTTTGGGTCTGACCAAGACCCTTGGTTTTAAATTGGGGTGGGAGGCAACCTGCTATTTACCTAGGTGATTCCAAACCTTTTCTCTCCTGGACTCGATCTCTAATTGCATTGCTTTACTTGTTAAAGCCTGTCTTTCCAACCTATCCACAAATACTGGTCTAGTTGCCCCTATTACTCTCTGGTTCTCTGTCACATAGAGCATTGTTTTCTCATATTTGATTTTCAGTCCATGTACTCTTTTTCATGTTAATTATATTTCCTATAAACAACATCTTGGTGGACCTTGCCTCCTGATCTACTCCACGTATTGTTCTTTCTTTTAAATTTAGTGTATCAAGGTCATCTGTGTTAGAGATTATATCCAACCTGCACTGCCTCATTTCTGTTATGTCCTTTTTTGCCATCAGTTGTCTGCTTATTTTCTTCATTCTGTTTGCTGCTCCATTCATTGAGGCTTCTCTGCCACTGTTCCTAGAATTGTAGTACTTTTCTCTCTCTCTAGAATGCCCTGCAGTATTCTCTGTAGAGCTGGATTGGTGGTTGCGAATTTCCCAAGTTCCTCTTTGTCTTGGAAGCATCTTGTTTTTCCATTAATTTCTAGAGACAGTTTAGTCGGGTATATCAATCTGGGTTGGAGGTTATTTTCTTTTAGGGCTTGGAATATTTCATTCCAGGCTCTTCTTGACTTGATACTTTGTGTCGAGAAGTCTGCCATGCTTCTGATGGGCCTCCCTTTATAGCTTATCTATTTTTGTCTCTAACAGTTTTTAATATTCAGTTCTTATATTGAATTTCTAGGATCTTGATTATTATATGCCTGGGTGTAGCTCTGCTTTGGTTGTAGGTGGCTGGAGTTCTGTATGCCTCATACTTAAGAATATCATTTCCTTTTCCTATGTTTGGGAAGTTTTTCTTAATTACTTCTGTGAATAGCCTTTGTAATTCCTTTGTTTTGTACTCCTGCTTCTTCATTTACATTCTTTATTCTCAATTTGTAGATCCTCTTGTCATCTTCTAGCCTTTATATTGTTACTACTTGTTTCCTTGTTATTTTAAAAAAGTTTTTGCTTTCATCTCACCTTGCAAAACTGTCCTCCAGTTTGGAAAATGTATCCTTAGTCTCTTTCAAGCAGATTTGTCATCTTTCCATAGTTTTTAATTTCCTGGTAATCTCTTTCAATCTGCTTCATGTATTGTATATTTTGTTTATATTCTTCATCAAATGGTTTTCTCCTTTGTTTGAACTGCTCTCTTCTTCTGTCTGTGTCTTTTAAGGGGTGCTTAGCATCTCTTTTATTAATCTTCTTATATCTTGCTTTCCTTGGCTAAATATTTCACTTTTGAACTCATCTATGAGGTCCCGAAGATATTCTTTATGTCCACTGGTGCCGTGTCTGATATTGCATGTTTGCTATTCTCATTGTCCTTTTTATTCACCTGTCCTAGTCAATGTTCTCAGGGTTGGGACCTGGGGACTTTTTCTTGTTGCTTCCTCTTCTCATCTTTTTGCTTCTTCCAGGAGGCCCCAGTTTCTTTCTTTGTTGGTTACAATTCTTCTGAAGCACACTGACTAGGTTGACCCTTCCCACTGCACTGTGCTAGTGAGTTGCAAACAGGGGCAGTGTATACTGGCCCCTCCCCTCCTGATCAGTCAAGTGCTATGGCCTGCACTGTATTACTTTGTGCCACCTCCTCTCCGGGTCAGTAAAGCTGCTGTGGTCTGCACTGTATTACTATGTGCTGCCACCATAGAGAACTGATTGCAGATAACCTGTTGGGTCTCAGCCATGTCGCGTGACCCAGGCCAAGCTCACTCCACCAATCCCATTCAGGAAGGGAACAACTGACTGAAGTCACTGCTGCCCCTTGTAATTGCCAGTCCTGCCTGGTCCCAGAATGTCGTTGGCCAGAGCCTCTCTTTCTGTGGAATGGCTCCACTCGTGTCACTCACCACAGGTTGATGCAGGCTCCCCGCCAGCTCAGCTCTCTGTTCAGCTGGCTGCCCCCTGACCTCAGTGTGACTGTACCTCCAGTGAGTCGATGCAGCAGGACCTCGGATGGTTGACAAGTCACCCATTGTGGCGGGAACACTGACCCTTTAACTGTTCCAGTAATAGCACTGGGACTGTATATTTGGTTGGTTCTTCTCGCCTTAGTTTCTTCTTGGTATGAGAGAATTCATCTCCCTCTGTTCAGGGCTCCACATGCTGTATTATGTTGAATTCTAAGTTGAATATCTCAGGGAGCCTCTGTAGCTAGCTGTTATCTTTGCTCTGCTCTCCTCACAATTCTTATAGGTACAATTATCCCTCAGTATCCACAAGGACTGGGTCCATGACCCCTTTGGATACCAGAATCTGCAGATAAGTCTGTTATGTAAAATTATGTTGAACTTGCATAGAATTTACATGCATCCTCCCATATACTTTAAATCCTGTCTAAATTACTTATAATACTTCATGTAGTATAAATACTATGTAATAGTTCTACTGTATTATTTAGAGAATAATGATAAGGATGAAAGTCCATACATGTTCAGTATACATGCAATTTTTTCCTAATGTTTTCAATGCTCAGTTGAGTCCACAGATGCAGAGCCCACAAATATGGAGGACTCACTGCATGTTTCCTTACAGTACAATTTATCAGTGTGACAAAATAAAAACAAACATGTTTATTAACAAATCCAAATATACTTAGCTTCTTTGTGCCATATAAAATTAAGAGACTTGACATACTATTGTACACCTGTAATCCCAGCATTCAGGAGGCTGAGGCAGGAGGATTGCCATCAGTTCAAGGTTAGCCTAGACTACATAGTGAGTTCAAAGCAAACCTGAATTACATACAGACAGAGACCCTGTCTCCATAAGTAAATAAATAAACAAACAAGCAAATAAATATAAGAACAAGAAGCAAAAGATATATAAACTTAAACTTATGCTAAGTAATTAATGCTCTAGTATTTTATCTTAGAAATGATTTATTTGTTTGATGAACATCTATTATTTATCATGAATCCGGGAAAGTAAGTTATCAAGATTTTGAAAACTATTTTAAGCAGATATAAAATTATTGTTGAAATAAAGTTTGTCAGAATAGTGACTCAATTTGATCAAACTCAAATTTATGTTTGTCATAATCTTAAACATTTTCTAGTAGATATAATAGTAACTAATTTGACTAGCAAATCTGCATATGTTTAGGAAGAGTATATCCCAGTGGAATAAAAATATGTGGTATATTATACTTAGTGTTCATTACCCAGAAGACATAGTTGTTTTTATTAAACCAACAATATGAAGCTAGCCTTGTTTGCCAAAGATTTAGCTCAATTACGTAACTTGAATTTTCAGCCATTTGCATTAGGGTATTTTTGTTTGTTTAGTTGGTTGTTTTGGTTTTGGGTTTGGGTTTGTTGCTGTTTTTGTCTTTTTGAGGCAGGATCTCACTATGCAGTTCAGGTTGGCCTTGAGCTCACTTTGTAGCGTAGACTACACCCGAATTTACAAAGAACCTCCTGCCTCAGCCTCCCAAGTGCCAGGATTACAGGCATGTACCACCATATCTGGCACTGCATTAGGTTTTTAGAGAATACTTTTTTCTTTACATTGGAAGTATTAAAATTTCCCATTTTGTTTTAATTTCTTATAGTTTTAAGATAGTTTTAGAACTTTATACAAGTGTTCATTTATCTCTAAAGCAAATAAAATAGTTTCCCTAAAATATTTTTGAAGCCAAGCGTGGTGGTACAGAACTGGGGAGGCATTGGATTTGGAGAGGCAGGAGGATTGCTGCCAATTCAAGGATAGCCTGGGATACATAGTAAGTTCAAGGCCAGCCTAACTACAAAGTGAAACCATGTCTCCAAAAACAAACAAAAATTTCTGCATTCTAATCCTAGGTTTATTCAACACAATTCCTTTATTCTACACAACAAAGTACAAACACAACCTTGTCTAAAATGTTAAAAAGTTACAAAACTCAAACTTCATAGCACTGACTGAACAATAAAAGCCAAACAAGCAATGTACATGTTGCCAAGGTAACCTGGATAGCAGTTGAACTAGGGGGTGGTGCTATGGTGATTTGCGAAGCTGATTCTCAAAAACTGATCACTAACATTTAAGAATAAAGGAGACAAATGGGGCGGGGGTGTATTTGAGAACATAGAAAGAACCATTTATGGCAACTAACAGAGGGCAGGAGGGCTTTTTCAAGGTGTTTGACCCTAAAGGTTGGAAGAGGACTCAAGTAGGAATCAAAGGGCCAGGCCTAATGGGAATGGCAGATTGTTCCCCAATGTATGACCAGATTGCCACACTGTCCCTAAGTCATCTGGAAGGGTTGAAGCACCCTGCCACCTGGAGGCTTGCTTGTTCCTATAGGCTCTGCCACCAAAGAGACTCTCAGGAGGTGGGAATGGGTGAACTTGCTAGACAGAAAACTGCAGCGTGCCTTTATAGACACAGGCCTGAATAAACAGCACTTTTGCAGCCAGAACTAGCCTGAAGACCAAGTGTGTCCACTGCTGCCTTTAAAGAATGCCTGAGTGAAGGATCTTCTCCTACTGCTCCACCTTAGGCTAGAGAAGTGACAAATCTGAGCTGAGTGGGACATAAGTTACAGTGGTCACCTTTGCCTTGCTTATCGGAAAGAACTGAGTGGTAGCAGCAGCCAGGAGAAGAGGACCACCTGAGTGTAGGAGATATGTGTCTTGGGGGATATGTGTCCACCTGAGTTTAGGAGATATGTGTCCCCTCATATATGGAGAAGACCTGCACTGCATGGGAGGTGGTGGTGGCATTCTCCTGGGAGAGCTAAATAGCCAGGGCTGTGGTCTAGACTAGGGGGCCAGCACAGCAGTAGCAGTGATCTCCTGACCATCAATTTGTCCTCCATCTGTGTGCTTTAGTGCTTTCTCACCTTCATCTAGATTCTAAAACTCTACACATGCATAGTGTTTGGATAGATGAGGATGCATCTTTTCTACAAGCATGTGAATCATTTTAATTTTCCCATAGGTGGAAAATACAGCCAAAGTATAATTCCTGGTAAGCCTCCCAATGTGCACTTTGGTGGGTTTAGGCGAAAGCTTCACCTTTTCCTCTCCTTTTCACCTCTTTTAGGTGGTTTGGATTTGGAGTGGGAGCGCCGCCTGTTGTCACGTCTGCACGGAGAAGGGCTTGAGGAGCCAGAGGAGCTGCTGGAACTAGAGCTGTGAGAGATACGGGAGCTTCCAGGGCAGCTGGATGCTAAAGAGACACTGGAGCTGCTGCTTGAGCCTGCATTGGTGCTACAGTTAGAACTGGAAGTTGAGACAGTGCTGCTGCTTCCACTGGAAGCACTGCCTCTCTTCCAGGTCTTAGGCCTGCTGCAGTCCTTCTCACTAGACTCCTTGGTGACCTCTTTGTCTTTAGAGTGATCCATGGACTTGTCATCAGAGCGGTCCTTGCATTTGGTAGAAGAAGGAGCCCTAATGCTGGATTTTTCATTATTGTCTTTGAATCCTAGCAAGCTCTTCTTTTTCACTCCTGATAAATCCATTCTTCCCTTCTGAGGTTTTCAAAGTAGCAATAGTGGCCTCACCTGAAATCTCATTTCTAACTTGAATCTGAGAACCGATTCCTAGTAGATTGCAGTTTTTGCCAAAGAACAACATCATCCCACTGCCACCACCTCTTTCCACTCTCCTTAGCTGGTAACAAAAAAAATTAAAGAATTTAAAAAATAATTTAATAATAGCATATTAACTATAATTAATTAATTATAATAATATCTCTACATTAATTATAATGTATTATATACATTATAATATACCTCTCTGTATAATAATACCTCTCTCTGGGCTGGGCAGCATAAGCGCCTGCCTTGCAAGCAGGCAGTCGTGAGTTCGATCCCCGGTACTGATAAAAAAGAAAAAGACAAAAAATAATGATAATAATACCTCTCTCCAGAGGTAGAGAAGTGTTACACATATATAAACATATCTATATAAATATACAGGCAGATTGAAATTAAGATTTAGTTTTCATACAAAAAAATTTATCCATGACTGGGGATGTAGCTCAGTAGTAGAGAGCTTGTCTACCCTGGGTTCCATTCTTAGCACCACAAACAAACAAAAGGAAAAAGGAAAGGAAAAGAAAAGAAAAAAGTTAGACAGCTGGACATAGTGGTGCACACACCTGTATACCTGGCTTCTCAGAAAGCTCAAGAAGGAAGGTTGTAATTTCAACTGCAGCCTAGGCAATTAATTGGACCTTGCCTAAAAAATAAATAAATAAACCCCCATAAAAACTTTAGGCACAAGTCAGGTATAAACATAAATATAAAAATACAAAACTCACTAGCTCAGGGCCCAGGAGGCAACCACATTGTGCCTTGCTCGGTCTGCACTGACAACTGACCAATAAACCCAGTATATCTGAGCATTTAAACTCTTTTCTGGGTAGAGGATGTAGCTCAGTGGAAAAGCAATTGCCTGGCATGCCTGAGGCCCCAGGTTCAACCTCTAGTACCACAAAATAAGTCATTGTATCTAAAACAAAGTTGGCTCTTTTTATTCTACTTTGTATTTTTTTTTCAGGAATGTATTTGTGGCAGATAAGACAAACCAAAATTACCTGTTCAATATGAAGATTAAAGTTTTCCATCAATACCTGTGGAAGAAACATTTCAGGTTTTTCTCACCTTGATGTGTAGTTTCATAGAAGCTGTGGGCCAAATTTTTAGGGACAGATTGAGTAGACACCAAACAGTCATCTGAGTATCACCAAAGATCTCCTGGGTGGATAAAATATCCACTATGCTTCCAGCTAGCTTTTTTTAAGGCTTAAGTTATTGTTTTGAGGGTCTCTGAGCCCCTTGAGAGTCCCTGATGGTGGCAGGGGGATGAAAGCTCTAATGACCACAGGGAATGGAGAGGCTGAAAAGAGAAGGGAGAGGTCTGGCAATGGTGGACACAGGGGCAGGAAAGGTAGAGGCTTGAACGGGGCATTATCGAGGGATTCAAGAGAGTTGAAGCCCAGATGGAAAATGATGAGAAGAGAAAGGAGGAGTAGGGAGATGGGAAGAGGAAGATCTGAAGTGCATGGTGAGAGATATGTGTGCTTGAACTTATTTCTGCACCTTCTATTCTGCTACATTGATCCTTGAGTTTTGTTTTATTTTTGTTGTTTTGTTCTGTTTGGTTTTGTTTTTGCCAATACCATGCTGTTTTTTGTCACAGTAGCTTTGTAGTATAATTTCAAATTGGGATGCCCCCTGCCTTCCCTTTGTTGATCAGATTTACTTTTGTTATTCTAGATCTCCTCTGGTTCTGAATGAATTTTAGGATTGTTTTGTCTAGTTCTATGAGATATGCTATTTTGATTCGGATTGCATTAAGTTTGTATAACAGTTTTGGAAGTATGCACATTTTCACTATATTGGTTCCTTCTATCCAAGAAGAAAGAGTATCTTTCCATTTCCTTATAGACCCTTTGATCTGCTTTTTCAGAGTAATGTAGTTTTCAATATAAAGTCCTTTAAATAAAATTATTATTATTGGTGAATGACATGATACTGTACATAGAAGACTCCAAAAACTCAACCAAAAGGCTCCTAGCTTTAATAACCAAATTCAGTAGCATAGCAAGATAAAAAGTCAAAGGGACTAAGGATGTAGCTCTACAACAGTGCCTGCCTACAAAGCACAAGGTCCTGAGTTCAATTTCTGGTAACAAAAAAGAAAACAGATACAAAGTCAACACTCAAAATGCAATAGCATTTCTGTACACAATTTTTTAAAATTTTTTTTTATTTAAGGAGAAAAAAAGAGAAAAAGGGTACAAGTAATACAAAATATAAAAAGTAAACAGTAAGAAATCACTAGTTAATAGATTACATTTTCTCATCTTAAAAATAGTTGTTCAAGTTACGAAATTGAAGCATATAAAGTGGACTTTCAAACAGTGAGAGTGCAGTTTTGTTTAATGATCCAAAAAAACTCAGTAATATGGTTATCTATCGTATACACTTAAATATATATGCAGTTATAACCTTTAGAGCACTTTCTTTTCTTTTCTTTTGTACAATGACAATTACACATTTTGTATTTTATTACTACCACAGTTCTTATTACTTTTTTTGAAGAGAGTAAAACCAAATGCGACATATCAGAACACAGTCAGTCAAATCAAAAGGATGGACATAATAGATAATGTAAAAACAAAATATAAGGTGATCAACAATGGTTACCGTACTGCCTCTTGCTATTTTAAGAAAAATTGGCAGTTATAATAAAATTGAACGAAACAGTAAAGAATAAAACCAAAGCATTGGAGACATTATAGGACTTTAAAAAAAAATAATAGTCAACCGGAATGGGCGTCATAATGATTCTTATTTTCTTCACAGTTTTCAGGCAGCTTCCCTTTCTTTACTATCAGTTTTGGGGAAGATAGAAACAAAATTTAATTCTGCTGTGTTCTACTAGTGCTTGGATCTTCACATAAAGGGCTCCTGAAGATGAATTCTAAAGCAGAAATTAAAGCAACTACCATTTTTCAGGGCTACCTGTCAGTCAATGACAAGCATCTTCTTATAATACAAAAAGCATCACTATGAGGGAACGTTTACTTCCTATTTTAGAGACAAGAAGCTGAATTCATGACACATGATCTGGCTTTCCCAAGAGGTACCCAGTCTCATGAGAATAACTGGTAGAACCAGGATCAAATCCCCAGTCTATCAAACACCAAAAAATTTCTTCATAGCTTTGGTGTCACTAATGCTGTCCCAGTAGCTATGAGCACCCAAAAATGAGACTCTTTCACTTGGCTTTTGCGTGCTTAAGGGACAAACTTTCCAGCTTCGTAAGACTGTATCTCAGTCCTTGTGCAACCAGACATTCTGTGTCACTATATCACCATTTCACCCAGGCTTCCTCGGGCATACACACCCTATACAGTTACCTCAAAGAGAAGCTCAGAGCAGGTCCTGGTGGTGCAGGTCTGTAACCCCAGTGCCCTGGTCTGTACACAATTAATAAACTCACTGAAAGAAAAGCTAGGGAAACAACATCTTTCACAGTAGCATCAAGAGAAATAAAATACTTAAGAATCAATCTAATGAAGGAAAGATTTTTATTTAAAAGATTATTGATTGCACTCAGAGGGCTGAGGCAAGAGCATTACCATGAGTTTGAGACCAGCTTGGGCTACATAGTGAGTTCAAGACCAGTCTGAGCTACATAGTGAGATCTTGCCTCAAAAAAATAAAGTAAACAAACGAAGCCATACTAAAAAAAAGAAAGGCCTTTTATAGGGCAAGAAAGGATCAAGCAGCACTCAACTGCATCCCTGGAAAAGAAGCAGCCATGGAAGGGGAGATGCACAGTGGATGTGCAGCTGATTTTCTGAGGAAAGTGATGACCAGGGGCACGCTCTGCTTTGGTAGGGAATGTTTGGGCTTGGGAAAAACAGAATTCAAGGACTTGTGAGAAAAAAATCCTGACTCAAACACAGGATGTTACAAGGGGTAACTGTGAGCCCTTGGTCTACATAGATAACACTCAGGATGTTGCAACCAGGAACACACACCAAATGGGCCCATAATATCACTGTGTGGTCTGAATAGTTCTCCTCCTTTCCTGATGTGCTCTCCTAGCTTTTCCCTACTAGATGAGCAAACTCTGCAAACAAACTTTTGAAGTCATAGTTCGCTTCCTTACAGGACCTGGAGTTTTAAAGTTGCCTTTTCACTGCCTTCAAACACGGTTATTACAAATTAATAACACAACTAGGATTATAAAGCAAATGAAGGTCAGTGAACAGGTTTGTATGTAAATAAGCCAAAGATAGCCTACAAGTCATTTCCTTAATGTAGGTTGAGATCTATTAGCTCAAAAACCCACCAGGTCCAAATTTAGGTGCAAGTCCCCAATTTACGATATGTGCATTTTCTGAAGCATGATGAGTTGTGTCTTCGGAGGATAAGGTTCCTCCACACTCAGACATTCAGTAACATATTCAATAAACTACATACTTTGCATTAGATTTTGCCCAGCTGTATATTAATATAGGTGTTTTGAGAATGTCGAAGATAAGCTAGGCTAGCCAAACATGATGGTATATGCCTATAATCTCAGCCAATCAAGAGGCTGAGACAGGATTGTAAATTCGAGTCCAACCTGGGCAAATTAGCAAGATTCTGCCTCAAAATTTTAAAAAAGGGCCAGGTATGCATCTTAGAGACAGAACATTTGCTTAACATGCACAGGGCCCTAGGTTTAATCCCCAGTGCTGTAAAACAAAAAGGTTAGGCTAATCCACACTGTTTTGGTAGGTTAGATGCATTAAATACATTTTCCATTTACAATACTACCTCAATATCCCTTGTTAATTGGTTCTGGGGGTGGGAGGTGCAATAAGTACAAAATGAATCTAACTGGTATCCCAGAGGGAAGGCCAGCTGGAAGACAGTGAGTGCATGCTCCAGACCTCTCTACTACCCGCCTAGATGGCAGGGCTAGCTGGAAGAGTATAAGACTGATGGGAACCCCAAAACCCAGAAAAACATCCCAGTGCACAGACACACACACACACACACACACACACACACACACACACACACACACATCTTTGGAGGGCATAGTAAGCAGTGAGACCAGTAAAATGAAAGCATCTGAAGCAGCAATGAGGAGACAGCAGTTGGACTATGGAGAGCGCTGCTGACAGAAGGCCAGTCCTATTGTAAACCCAAATATCGAGTTTAGTCATCCAAGTATTGTAATCCTCTTTCTAGTTTTCCTCACAACCCAAAAGGTTATATTTATAATCCCATCGAGATGTCATTGGAATCCTAGCAAGTTAATTCCAATCTACCATCACCAGTCCAACCCACGGCTAGAATAAAGACACCAAGACATGTCCAAGGTTCAGGGAAGCCAAGGGGTCCTAAGTCTAATTCCCATAAGGACATGTGGACAAAGCCCTCCATCCTAGGCCTCTCTCAGCATTTATTATCTTGTGAAGAATGGGGGGTGGCTCAGGGATGAGTGATAGTGAAGATGTAGGGATTATAGAGTAACTTGAGCTGGCTGGCCAGGTACAAGGATGGCATCTCTATAATTTTCAGACTTAAAGATATGCAGAAGGATCAATTTACATAACCCAATTAAGGTAACAGTGGAATTATTTTGGGGGGCTATTGCTTGGTTAGTGATATGCAAACTCTTGTGTCCTGGGGAGTCATAGCCTCTTATCTTGAGGCTCTTACCCAGTTGACATTCCTGGAGGTGTTTGCTCTAACATCTCCCCAGCTTAATCCTCTTGTGGAGAGCACCATGCACAGAAACAGGACTGTCTGAAGGTTATAGGTTTTGCATATTAGCACCTCAGCTAGCCTTATTTGCAGTGCTCAGAGCCAATTGAAGAGAAGGAAATACCCTAGCCAGCCTTTTACATTATCAGTATAAGGAAATGAGTCTACAAGTATTCAGAGTCACAGCAATTGTTTTGGATTCAAAGGAAGTCACTGGAGTTGTCTCCCACAAGTCCCAGTCCCCATATCCAGAACCCAAGATCAGCTCTATGCCAAGCACATCTCTGGAATGCAACACGGACATCATCAGAGAACTGTAAACACCAGAAGAAGGTAGCTTCTTGGAATAGCTATAAAGAACCAACTACACCTGGAGAACATCCCCAAGAACATCTCCTTTCCACCTTGAGAGAGGTGTCAGTGCTAGAGGTAGAGTTATATATCATGGGATGTTGGAGGGCATAAACACAGAAGACAAAAAGAAAAGAAGAAGGTGGGGAATGATAAGACACAGAGGTGGGATGTAGCCCCAAACCCCCAGCCCACCCAGGACAGGCCTGGAACTCAACAAGATGGATGAAGTTAGAAGTCAAACACTGGAACTTTTTGAAATGATAACAAAAATGAAAAAACAAGTGCAAAAAGACTGTAGAGAAAGTGATCTCTCAGATACAAAAAGAAGCGATGCTAAAACTCAAAGATATTAAAGAAGACACAAATAAATAATAGATGATCATAGAAAAAGATGGAAACAAAAAATGCCCAACATTGGAAGGAAATGGAATCCATGAAACAGATCCAAACAGAGATCGAGGATATTAAACCCTTCATTGAAAGCCTGTGCAACAGATTGAACAAAGGAAAGGATATCATTTCATATTTTGAAGACAGAATTTCAACTAGTGATCATGAAAACAAAGATAACTCAAAAATTGCCAGACACCATAAGAAATTAAGCCAACAGCTACAAGATGAAGTAAAGGAGAATAACATAGCATTGACTAGAGGGCAATGTGGAAGCTGGAGACAGCACAAATGCCATAAGAATCGTAAATATATATGCACTTAATACATGAGCACTCAACTATATAAGACAGTGATTGGTAGACTCGGAAAATCAAATGAGCAATAACACAGTTGTAATGGTAGACCTCAGTACCCCCTTATCTTAGAGAGACAAATAAACTGGACAGAAAATCAGCAAAGAAATATCAAAGCTGAACCAAACCTGTGAACAAATGGACTCAGTAGAGAGACGCCATGCCCCAAGGCTACGTGCCAGCAGTCCAGAGAGATTCAGCGAGTCCAGCACCAGCCTGGAGAAGAAGCAACACCCCTAGGTCCTGCTGCCATTAGGGGAATATTGATAGACTACTCCCCCATGCCTCTCCACCACTCCAAGAACCCCAGATCAGAGGAACCTAGGTACCTAGTCCAACCCACTACACTGAGGGACTAGCAGCCAATTCAGAAAGCACCCATGATGTAACAGTGCATCACAGAACACAGGAAAATTCAGAGGAACACAAGAAAATGTCAAGATTAAGGAGCAAAATACAATCTTAGACCTCCAGCTCACACAGAACAAGTTCAGGAGATACAGACGTAGTAGAAATTAGAGGTCACACACCTAAAATTTCTAAAAAGATAACAATTGAAGTAAAGAGGGAATTTAATTCTTGTACTGTTTGGTTAATTTTACATCCCTATGTCTGATAGTCTGGACAGCTATTTTGAAGATAACAAGAGGCATTATGGTAGTCATTGTTAATGTCTTATTTGGTTTGAAGTCCTATATCATTTTCATTGCTTTGTTTTGTTTGGTCTTATTCTGTTTGACTTTATTGTGTCTGATAGTATGGGCAGTTGTTCTGAAGATAGCAACATATATTATGGTAGCCATTGTTGATTTCCTATTATCTTGTTTTGAAGTTCTGAATTACTGTCATTGTTTTGTTTTGATTGGCTTTAATTTGTTTTATTATGTTTGGTTTTGTTCTCTTTAAAATAAAATTTTTAGAATGATTTGGAGATGACAATGTCCAGTGTATGTAACATTGTTACCCCTGATTGATGTTTTGAAATTTCATTTTAATTATTTTCTCTCTTTTTTTTCTTTTTCTCCTTGAAATAAAATGGATTTGGAAAAAAATAAAATAAAATTTTAAAAAATATAAAAAAAATAAATTTAACCTAACTTCATTTCCAAAGGTGGAAAAGCCTGGGTAGAAACCAATGACAAATGGAAAAAAGAAATAGTAATTAAAAGGGATGGAAAGAATAAATGACTTGTGCAATGGGGGAAACATAGCTTCATATTGGGGTCTTGAGAGAGGTAGAGAGGAAGAGAATATTGTCTGTTGCACAATTCCATTACATGCTTGAAGATAATATCACATCACCTGAGATCACTGTACTTTTGGAACTTCACAGGGCAAACAGACGCCTGTAAAACTGAATGGAATCACACTGAGACACAGTAAGTATCCAATATACTAATGAGTTCCTAAGATGGAGAATGTCCCTAAGTTGGATTCCTTCATAAGTCCAACAAACTGAATCTTACACACCTTTGACACAAATATGCAATGTATATCGCTTTGCACTTCCTAGCCACCCCTGCCACATCTCCACTGCTTTTCCTCTTATTTCAGGACAGCCTGGGCTCTGATCAAGTACTGTACTACTGTACAATAACTCACTGTACAGTAAACACACAGAAACACAAATGTGACAGTGTCTGGAAGACACGTGACGTGAGCTACTTTTGTGATTTGTTCACATCTATCAATGCTTGTAATGTATCCGTTGGTATCTGCAAGAGTTTGCAACTTGAATGTTTGTAAGTCAGAGACTTACTGTACATTGGTTATATGTGTTGACGAAATGGACCAATTTTTTATGACTGAGTGGAACTCTACATACCGGTACCCCGTGACTCTTATTTTTGTGGTTATATCTACAAAGCATACCATTTGGGAAGGAATTTCCAACAGCTACTCCCTACCAAGCCATTGAAATATATAGTGTACAGTGCCCAGTGGACTGATTGTTATGTAATTATAGGATTTGATGATAGAATGCTTCAAAAGTTCTCTGGTTATAGTGGACAAAATTTATCAGTAGCATGCCTGACATGCCACAGTGAGCTTTACGCAAGTATATATCATCATCCTCCTTTTGTGGATGGAAAGCTATTAAAAAGAATAGAAAATAAATGGGCTTCAGATGGGATTGAAGTACTAGATATCAAAAGATGAGCTCAGATTCTTAGAGGAAAAGACCCATCCTGAGATAAGGAAAGATTATCAACAGCTTTATGAGATACTCAGGTTCAATTACATGTAGATATAAGTCCTACGTGGTAGCACATGCCTGCAAGTCCAGCATATAGGAGGCTGAAGCAGAAAGATGACCAGGAGGTGTAGGCCACCCTGGGCAACACAGTGAGATTAAGGCTAGCCTAAACTATATACTGAGACTCTGTCTCAAAACACAAAAAATAAACAAACACATGTAGATATGACTATCATTTATCTGCCCTTAATATAGAAGTCCTAGTATTTTGGGATACAAAACATGTATACTAACTCATGCCATCAGTGCTCAGCAGCAGATGCATAATGGATTGAATAATATTGATCCATGAGATAGAAAAGGGATTTGGAGGAGTCAGGTCATGATCTGAGAAGCATAGGATCAGTTAAATTTGTTTTGAGGAAGGATAAGCATACAGAGGAAAAGATTTAAGTAGAATACACAGACAAGAGTAGCTATGGTAAACCTTTTAGGGACAAACACCCAACCTGCAATCCTAAACCCACTTACTACAAAACTACAATTAAACTACAAAACTGCAATGAAACCTGAACACTAAGATTTTAGTTTAGAAAAATACAATTCATACATTAACATCTTTTGTCTTAAAAGAAAAGCAAATAACATGAGTGCCATAGATTCACCACCTCTGGACAAGAGGGATTTTCTTTAGAAGGAAGTCAGAGGATAAAAGTGACCCTTGAAAGATGGTGAAGCTTCCTTTAAGTGGCTCAGGCAGAGTCAACCCTGGATAAAGTCAGGGTCCAGCATTGGAAAAGGATTTGTCCCTAACCCAGAAGGGCCTCTTGACTATTTTAATATCGATGGCGGCCCAAATGATCATGGGGTAGTAGCTCTCTATCCAGCTGCCTAGGCTCCAGGAGCACACCTATGGGGATTTTGTGAGTCTTCAAATCTTTGGAAGGTCTCTGAGCAATAACCATGAATGCAACATTATTTCTGAGTTCTTCCAGTCCTTCAAATGAGTCATCAAGCCTAAGAATGGACTTAAGGGGAAAAAAAAGCTGGGAATATAGCTCAGCAGCACAGTGCCTCCCTGGCAAGTGTGAGGTCATGGGTTTGATTCTCAGCACACAAAAAAATAATCTTAAGAACCCCTGGCACAATATTCCTCACTTGTTTTTCCACATGAAGAAAATGGAAAAGGATAAATAAGAATTGAAAAAAGAATAAGAGAAACAGATAAAATGAAAAGATAAATAATTACGATTTTACTTCTACATAAACTGAAAGTTTGTATATAAGCTTCCTGTCTATTGGTGAGTAGTTTTGTGTGAAATGAGTGTGCTGCTCATTGTATTCTATATATCCTTGGCAACAAAATTGACTAAAGATTCTGCTCTGCATTTTGCTTTATGGTAGATTTCGGCATTATTGACATAATTTGTCTAAACCTATCATTAACTTCATAGTTATGGCAGTTTTGTTAAAAATGTTGATGCTATGCTCTTTGAGACATATGCAAATATTTATTTATTTATTTATGGTGCCATAGATTGAACTCACCACCTTGCGCTTGCCAGGCAGGTGCTTGCCAGACAGGCGTTTGTGCCACTGAGCTAAATCCCCGGCCAAATATTTATTCTTATTCAGATCTTCATGTTGAATCCCTTACTGTATCATGTAAAATTGCCTATATTTTCTTATTGGTTGTTTATTGCCATAAATTCAGCTTTTTCACGTGTTAAAATTTCCCTTCAATGTTCTTTTATTTGCAATTGTTGGGTATGAATTTATGCCTGTTCTTCTACTTCCAGACCTATGTATTTGACAAATATATTTTGGGCTGTACTTTGTGGTTCCAACTTGGGAGTACTTGGTCTCTCAGAACATAAGTTTACCCTGATTTTGTTTATGCACATGGAAGATCTATGTGGTTTTAGGGCTCTCCTAAGATCATATTTTCTATTTTTTAACTGTATTTTCATCACTGTTGTGTCTTTCATCCTCTGGTGCGGAGTTTCCTTTGTATTGTTTTGGGTGTATTTCTTTGGTCCCAGTGTATTACAGAGGGAGGGACTCTTCTAGAGGGGGTTCAGAGAGCTAACATAATTCCAACCCAAAGCATGGAAAATATGGACAAAAAATCAAACTACCAATAAGTCTTATTTCTTAACATCAATGAAATGTGACTAATTAAAATACTAGCCAAAGGTCACCCACTGCACACTGATCTATCACATAAGGAAACGGAGTTAGGGATTGGCAGAGTACTTCAATGGCAGAGCACTTTCCTAACATCTATGAGGACCTGGGTTTCATCCAAAGTACAGAAAAAAGTTAAATTTGCAATAGCAAAGTGAGGATGATTTTATATAAGGACATTTATTAATATAATTTATGAAAGCAGAAAATGTTGAGAGATAAATTTGATGAAATCCCACACTTTTTGTTGTCGTTTTTTGGAGACAGGTTCTTGCCATGTAGCTCACATTGGTCCTAACCCTAACCCTAACCCTAACCTACCTTGTCCTCCAGTAGATTTAGTGTTTCTGTTTTAATATTTAGGTCCTTGATCCATTTTGACTTTAGTTTAGTGTATTTTGATAGGCACGGCTCTATTTTCAGTCTTTAGCATGTGGAAAGCCAATTTTTCCAACACCATTTTTTAAATTTTTTTTTATTTTAAAGAGATTAAGACAAAACAGGACATAACAGAGCAGATCAGAACAGAACAACATAAGCAATACAGTATTACACCAGAAGACAACCCATAATTAATAGTAACTACCACCATGTCTCTTTCTTTGAAATAGTTGAGTATAACCTCATATACAATAGTATCAAACATAACAAAATAGTATAAAACCATTCAAGAGAATGAAAGTATTACAGGGCATTCAGAACCAAATAACAGAAAACCAACAATGGCTACTATATTATCTCATTTTCCATAGGAAATTTGTTTATACTTTCACATGTAATACAATCCAATAAGGTACAACATGATTCAGTCAATGGAAACAGAAGAGCAAGAGCATTGTAGGACTTCATAATAAGATGATATTATACCAGTACTGGCTATTATAATGACTTGTTTCCCTCCAATTATCTGTTCATACCATCACAGATAATAAAATCAAAAACCAAGACAAACACATTACAACTGCGATCATTATAAGGCTTCAAAACAATGTAATGGGGAATCATGATTGCCCTAAACTCTTATGTAGTCTTACTATTTCTTACACTAGGGAGACTATGTGGTATTTATACACGTGAGTTTGATTTATTTTGCTTATGAGTATGGTCTCAAGTTGTACCCATTTATTAGTAAATATCTCAATGTGGTCATTCTTTACAGCTGAGTAGTACTCCATTATATAAAAACACCACATCTTTTTCATCCATTCCTCAGTTGATGGACACTTAGGTTGTTTCCCAGATCTGACTATTACAAATTGTACTGCTATAAACATGGGTGCACATATATCACTGTAGTATGATGTTTTCAGTTCTTCTGGGAATATGCCCAGAAGGGGAATAGCTGGGTAGAAGGGGACCTCCAATCCCAGATTTTTGAGGAATCTCCAGACTGAAATCCATGTGGTTGCACTAGTCTGCCCTCCCACCAACAGTGCTGGAGAGTTCCTTTTTCCCCACATCCTCTCTAGCATTTGTTGTTGGTAGTTTTCTTGAACCTGACCATTCTTTCTGGAGTGAGATGGAATCTCAGTGTTGTTTTAATTTGCATTTCTCTAATGACTAACAATGATGAACATTTTTTCGTGTATTTATTTGCCATTTGTATTTCTTCATCTGAGAACTGTGTATTCATCTCAAATGCCCATTTTTTTAAAATTTTATTTAAGGAGAAAAGAGAAAAAAACAGTGAAAGGGTACAAGTTATACAGATTTACAGAAAAAAAATGAACAGTAGGAAATGACTAGTTAATGGATTACATATTGCCATCTTAGAAATAATTGTTCAAGTCACAAAATCAAAGCTTGTAGAGTGGACATTCCAACAATGATACTGCAAACAGTTCTGTTCAATGATCCAATAAAACTCTGTGATATCATTTTCTATCTTATACACTTAAATATACATGCAGTTATATAGTTTAGAGCACTTTCTTTTCCTCTCTTTTGTACAATGACTATTACACATTTTGGGCTTCATTGCTCCCACGGTTCTTATTGCTTTTTTGGAAGAGAGTAAAACCCAAATGTGACATAACAGAACAGAATCGGTCAAGTCAAAAGGGTGGACATAATAGATAATGTAAAAACATAATACAAGGTGATCAACAATGGTTACCATAATGCCTCCCGCTATCTCTAATAGAATTGCCTATATCATTAGTTATAATACAATTGAACAAAACAGTAAAGAATAAAACCGACAAAACCAAACCATTGGAGACATTGTAGGTCTTCAAAAGTAGATAAAAGTCAACGAGAATGGGCGTTATAATGAATCTCATTATCTTCACAGCTGATGCTTAAACTTTCGAACCTGATACTATCCAGCAAAACAGAATAGGGGAACATCAGTCAAAAACAAGATGGTGAGAGTAATACAAGGCTTCAAATCGAGATAATAGAAAGTCAAAGTGGGTTACTATAATATATCCTGCTATTTTTTTCCCTTTAATTAAACGGATAAAAATAAAAAAGTAAATAACGGAGTGGAGATTGGGATAAAAGAGAGCATAACAGCGAAATAGCGCAGATCAAAACATAACCATTTAAGCAGAATAGTGTTTCACCACCAGATAATTCTGATCCAAAAGTAGTTACCATATTGACTCTTTCCTTGAAGTCCTTGAGTACAACTTCGTATACTGTAGCATTAAGTATATCAAAACAATGTAAAACCATTTAAGAGAATGACAGCATTATAGAGTATTTAGAATCGACTAACAGAAAATGAACAATGGTTTCTGTATAATCTCCTTGTCTTTAAAAGGTTTTTGCTTATACTATCGTACATAATAAAATCCAATAAGATACAACCTGTTTAGACCATTGGAGACAGAAGAACAAAAGCAAGATGAGACTTCAAAACAAGATGATACTAAATCAGTATTACTTATTAAGATGTCATTTTCTCCAAAATAACTGTTCCTATCATCCAATCTTCTCTGTCTCATTTCTGTTGAGCTCTTTTTTTGTCAGTATCTGTCAGTTTGTCTTCTTTATTTTGTTCTCTGCTCCATTCGTTGTGGCCTCCCCGCCACTATTTCTGGGTTCTTTGTATTTTTCTTTTTTTAGAATATCCTGCAATACTTTCTGTAGAGTTGAATTGCTGGTTGCAAATTCCCCCAGTTCCTCTTTATCCTGGAAGCACCTTGTTTTTTCATCAATTTCCAGGGACAGTTGTGCAGGATATCTCAATCTTGGCTGGAGATTATTATCTTTAAAAGCTTGAATTATTTCCCCCCATGCTCTTCATGATTTGATGGTTTGTGCAGAGAAATCTGCTGTAATTCTGATGGGTGTTCCCTTGTAAGTGGTCTGTTTCTTGTCTCTGACAGCTTTTAATATTCTGTTCTTGTATTGAATTTCTGGAATTTTCATTATTATATGCCTGTGTGTTGCCCTGTTTGGGTTGAAGGTAGCTGGAGTCCTGTATGCCTCATACATCTGAGTATCTTTACCTTTTGCTAAATTAGGAAAATTCTCCTGGATTATTTTTGTGAGTAGCTTTTGTAGTTCACTTGTTTGTGTCCCTACTTCTTCTTTTATGTTCTTAATCCTTAAGTTATGGCTCCTCTTATCATCTTCTTGTCTTTGTATTATTGCTGTTTGTTTCTTTGTTATTTTTAAGAAGTTTTTCATTTGATTCTCCCATATTACAAGTCTGCCGTCCAGTTCAGATAGTCTGCCCTTAGTTTCTTTCAAGCTGTTATGCCAGTCTTCGATAGACTTCTTAGTTTCTTGATAGTCCCTTTGAACCTGCTTTACGTACTCTATGCTTTCTCTGTTTTCTCCATCAAACAATTCTCCCCTCTTTTTCTGTTCTTCCATTCCACCATCTGTTTTTTCCTGGGTGGTGCTTAGAATTTCTCTAACTATTCTGCATACTTCTAGCTTCAGGTCATTGATAACTTCATTCCTGAATTGGTCTATGAGGCTCTCTATATGGTGCCTTATGTGTATTGGTGCAGTGTCCGCTATTGCCTGTTTCTCAGAATTGGGGGCCGAGGAGCCTTTCTTGTTGCTGCCTTTTCCCATATTCTCTGTTCCTTATATATGCAAGCTTACACAGGAGGCCCAGCTTCCTTCCCTGTCAGCCACAGCCTGATCGAATTGCACTGGCTAGGTGTTCCCGCCCACCGCTGCGAACCAGGGAGTTACGGACTAGGCAGCCTACACGGGAGTCACCCCTCCGGGCCACCGTCAGGCTCTGGGATCTGGGTTGGGCCAGCCTACCGAGTCTGCCCGCAGCGTCACGCAGGCCAGGCACTTTTCGCCAATCCCGTCCGAGAGGGGAATGTGTGGCTGGAGTCGCCACCGCGCCCTGCTCCCACAGGACTGCCCGAGCCCAGAAAGTCCTCTGCTGGAGTCAAACTGTGGTAGAGTGTCAGTTTCTCTCACTCACCTCACCACAAGTCAGTGTACGCCTCCCTGGCCGTCCTGTTTTTGACTCCGTTCGCAGACTCCCATTCTCAGAGCTTCTGCGCGTCTCTCTCCTTGCTGAGCCGCTGTAGAGGCAGCCAGCCATGGTGCAGCGGGAAACCCAAATCGCGGCTTCCAATGGTGCAGGGTCTAGCCTCCACACCGAGGCTTTTCTGTTCCTGTTTTAGCACCAGGACTGCATTCCAAGTTGGTTTCTCTCGGCCCAGTTCGTTCCTGAGTCAGCAGAGCATATCTCTACCGGCTTATGTCTCCTTAGTACGCACCATTCCTGACTTCTGAACCAAGCCTTTCAGAGAGCCTCCGTAGTATCTGCTATCTGTCCGCCATGTTCTCCCAGAAGTCCGCAAATGCCCATTTTTGGATTGGGGCCTTGAAATTCGGGGATCTGCTATTTTTAATTCTTCGTATGTTTTAGGTAGAAGTCCTTTGTCTGAGGGATAGTACACTAATATTTTTTGCCCAGTTTGTGGGTTTTCTTTTCACTATGCTGGAGATTTCTTTTGACATGCAGAAAGTTTTTAATAAGATGTGATCCTAGTTATTAATGCTGTGAAGTATTTCCTGTGCAGTTTGATTCCTATTCATGAATTCTCTACCTTTCCCTATGTCTTCAAGATGTTTACCTACTTTGTTTTCCAACAGATTTAGTGTTTCTGTTTTAATATTCAGATCTTTATCCATTTAGATTTTAGTTTAGTCTATGGTGATAGGCAAGGGTATAGTTTTAATTTTCGGCATATGGAGAGCCAGTTTTTCCAGCACCATTTATTAAAGAGACTGTCGTTTTTCCAGTGAACATGTTTGGACACTTTATCAAAGATACAGTGGTTGAGTTTGTTGGTAGTTGTGCTTGTATCTTCTAGTCTATTCCATTGATTTTCAGATCTATTTTTATTCCAGTACCATCAACATGGTACTATTACAGTAGCTTTGTAGTATAATTTCACATCAGGGATTATGATGCCTTCTACCTTGCCTTTGCTGCTTAGAATTGCCTTTGCTATTCTAGGTCTCTTCTGTTTCCAGATGAATTTTAGGAGTGATTTCTCTAGATCTTGAGGTATGTTGATGGTATTTTCATTGGGATTGCTTTGAATCTATATAGCAATTTTGAGAGGATGGCCATTTTCACAATATTTATTCTCCTTATCCATGAACAAGGGATGTCTTTCAATTTTCTGAGATTTTATGTAATTTATTTTTTAGGATATTGCAGTTTTCCCTGTATAGATCTTTTACTTCTTTCATGAGATTAATTCCTAAGTATTTCTTTTTTTTTTTTTTTTTTTGGATGCTAGTGTGAAAGGTGTGGCGTCTTTTATTTCCCTCTCCATAATTTTGTTGTTAATGTATAGAAATGCTATTGATTTTTGAGCACTGATTTTGTATCCAGCTACATTACTGAATTCATTTATTATATCTAGAAGTCTTTCAATGGAGGTTTGGGAGTCTTCTATGTAGACTATAATTGAACTTCTTTTCCTATCTTTACCCCTTTTGTTTCTCTCTTTTGTCTAATTGCTCTGGCTAGTATTTCCAGTACTATATTGAAAAGGAGTGGTGATAAGGGACATGCTTGTCTTTGCCTGATTTTAAGGTAAAGGCTTTCAGTTTTTGGCCATTTAATATGATGCCGGCTCTTGGTTTGTCATAGATGGCCTTTATCATATTGAGTTAAAGACCATCTATTCCAATTTTCTGTAAGGCTCTTATCATGAATGAGTGTTGGACCTTATCAAAAGCTTTTCTGCATCTATAGAAATGATCATGTGAGAGAGGATTCCGGCTGCGCTCGAAGAACTGTGGAGTTTCCAGCAAGCAGGCAGGCACACACTATCCCCGGAGCCCAGCCTATTTGGGACTCTTGCACCCTCTGGGTGCAGAGTAAGGCTTGGGGGGGTCTGGGTGCCTGCATCCACCTCCGCAGATGTCTGGAGGACTGTGGATTTCTCAGCAGGCAGGCAAGTATCACCAGTTCCAGCGGCCTGACGACCTGCGGTAAGTGCCCAGTGCACTCTGCCCCAATCCCAGACTGTTTGGGACCCTCGAGCCTTCCGGGTGCAGTGAAGTGGCTAAGTGGGTCTCAGGCATCTATATCCACCTCCCCATTCCAGCTGTGCTCAGAGAACTGTGGAGTTTCCAGCAAGCAGGAGGGCGCACCGTGTCCCTGGAGCCCAGCTTATCTGGAACTACGGAGTTTTAAACAGGCAGAAGAGGAACACTGGTTCCAGAGGCCCAATGGCCTGGGGGAACTGGGTGCCAGAGTCCCAGGAGCTGCAAACATAGAAGTGGATTTGCAACAGACCCTGAGGAAGCTTTTGAATAACACTTGAAACACAGAAATACAGGAAACTGACAAAACGAAAGACCAAATTACAGCCTCAAACCTCCAGCCCATCTCAAGAAACCATAGGAGCAATGTATATAGAAGAAAATATATGCCATACACCTCAAATATCGGACACAATAGCTACTGAAATAAACAAGCAACTCCAGGAAGATTTAAAGGAATTCAAACTCGAAATAATCTCCCAGGTAAAAGATGAAATGATAAAAGAAATAAAAGAGATTCTGAAAAAAAGAAAGAAAGGAATTCTGAATATATCTAAAGAAAACACAGTTCAAAAATTGGAGGAACTAAACAAAAAGATAGAACCCCTAGATGAGCAATATAAGAAACAAACAGAATACATAAAGCAGATGCACAGAGATATACAGGAAATAAAAAAAAACTCCACTGAAAGCTATAAAAACCACCTCAGTGAAAGTGAAGAGAGAATTTCAGACCTTGAAGACAGGATTGCATCTAGTGAACAGGAAAGGAAAGATCTTTTAAAAATAATAAGGAATCAGGAAATTACAATTCAACAACTGCAAGATGATGCAAAGAAAAACAACATAAGCTTGATAGGGATTAATGAAAAAGAAGGGGACAACATAAAGGATGTCAAGAGGATATTTAGAAAAGTAATAGCTGAAAATTTCCCAAGCATGAGATCAGAAACTGACATCAGGTTCAGTGAAGCCTATACAGCTCCAAATAGTCATAACCAAAATAAAACTACACCCAGACATATGTTAATCACCATCCCAGAAATCCAACACAAGAATAGATTATTGAAAGCTGGCAGAGAGTAAAGACAAATCACTTACAAAGGAAAACCTATCAGAATCACAGCAGACTTCTCAGCACAAACAATAAAGTCAAGAAGAGCATGGAGTGAAGTATTCCAGATCCTAAAGCAAAATGATTTCCAATCTAGACTGATGTACCCTGAAAAACTATCATTCAAAATCGATGGTGAAATATGATACTTCCATGACAAAGAACAGCTGAAGAACTTCATGAACACGAGGCCAACCTTTCAAAAAATATTGAGAAACAGTTCAGATACACAAAGGAAAAAACCACTAAGCAAAGCAGGTAATTAAACAGAACAGAAAAATAAAGATGCAGCAGCAGAGGGATAACATGTCAACAATAAACCAGCATATAACAGCTGTAATCATTAATGTAAATGGTCTCAATGCACCAATCAAAAGAAACAGACTGGCAGAATGGATCAAGAAACAAAGTCTTACCATATGCTGTATACAGGACACCCATATAACCCAGAAGAATACTCACAGACTGAAAGTCAAAGGATGCAAAACAATACTTCACACAACAGGAATCCAAAAAAAAGCAGGAGTAGCCATTCTGTTTGCAGACAACGTGAACTTTAAACCAACAATGATCATAAAGGACAAAGAAGGTCACTATATACTCGTTAGGGGAAAACTCCAAAAGGAAGAGATAACTATCTTAAATATATATGCACCAAACTCTAGAGCACCCAGTTATATAAAACAACTATTAACAGAAATAAAAACAGAAATTATCAGTAACACAATTGTAACAGGAGACATTAACACACCATTGACACCAAGGACAGATCAATCAGACAGAAAATGAGCAAAGAAATAACAGAACTGAATCACACCTGTGAACAAATGCACTTGATAGACATATCCAGAATGTTCCACCCAACAACATCAGAATACACATTCTTCTCAGCAGTACATGGGTCATTCTCTAAAATAGACCATATATTAGCTCACAGAACATATTTAAACAAATGCAAAAGAGTTGAAATCATCCCTTGCTTGTTATCGGATCATAGCAATTTGAAATTAGAGATTAATGATAAAAGATACTGCAAAAATCCCGCAAACACATGGAAACTGAATAGCACACTCTTGAGTACTCAGTGGGTCACAGAAGAAATTAAAGAAGAAATTAAACAATACCTAAAGGAAAATGAAAATGCAGATACAACTTACTGGAATCTGTGGGATGCAATGAAAGCCGTCCTCAGAGGAAAATTTATTGCACTGAGTTCCCACATCAGGAAAATAGAATGAATACAAATAAATAACCTGATGCTACACCTCAAACATCTAGAAAAAGAAGAGCAAGTCAAGCCCAAAGCCAAAAGAAGAGAGGAAATTATAAAAATCAGAGCAGAAATCAATGCAATAGAGACTAAGAAAACAATCCAAACAATTCAACAAATCAAAGAGTTGGTTCTTTGAAAGAATAAATAAGATCGATAAGCCCCTAGCCAACCTTATTTTAAAAAGGGAAGAAAAAGCTCAAATTCATGCAATAAGAAATGAAAAAGGTAAAATCACTACAGACCCAGTAGAAATACAGAAGATCATCAACAGTTATTTCGAAAACCTTTACTCTCAAAGGTTTGATAACACAGAAGAAATAGACAGATTCTTAGAAACATATGAAGTACCCAAGCTAGATCAAGAGGATGTAAATCTGTCGAATAATCCAATCTCTGTTAATGAAATTGAAAATGTAATTAAGTCCTTAATTACAGATGGATTCACTAAAGAATTTTACAAGAAATACAAACAAGACCTAATGCCGACACTCCTCAAACTATTCAATGAAATTGAAAGGGAAGCAATCCTTCGTAAGTCATTCCTGGAAGCAAACATTACTCTAGTACCAAAACCTGAGAAAGACCCAACTAAAAAAGAGAACTATAGACCGATCTCCCTAATGAACACAGATGCAAAAATCCTCAATAAAATATTGGCAAATAGGATGCAGCAAATCATCCAGTAGATTATACACCATGACCAAGTGGGATTCATCCCAGGAATGCAAGGATGGTTCAACATACGTAAATCAATAAATGTAATCCACCATATCAATAAAGCCAAAAGTAAGAATCACATGATCATTTCTATAGATACAGAAAAAGCCTTCAATAAGGTCCAACATTCATTCATGATAAGAACTTTACAGAAAATTGGAATAGATAGTCTTTACCTCAATATAATAAAGGTCATTTATGACAAACCAACAGCCAGCATCATACTAAATGGCCAAAAATTGAAAGCCTTTACTTTAAAATCAGGCACAAGACAAGGATGTCCTTTATCACCACTCCTATTTAATATAGTACTGAAAGTACTAGCCAGAGCAATTAGACAAGAGAGAGAAATAAAAGGGGTAAAGATAGGAAAACAAAAAGTTAAATTATTGTTGTTTGTAGATGACATGATACTCTACATAGAAGACCCCCTAAACGCCATTGAAAGACTCTTAGATATAATAAATAAATTCAGTAATGTGGCTGAATACAAAATCAATACTCAGAAATCAATAGCATTCCTATACACTAACAACAAAATCACAGAGAGGGAAATAAGTGAAACCACAGTCTTCACACTAGCAAGCAAAAATTGAAATATTTAGGAATTACTCTTAGGTAAGAAGTGAAAGACCTATACAGGAAAAATTATAATACACTGATAAAAGAAATTGAATATAATCTCAGAAAATGGAAAAACATCTCTTGCTCATGGATAGGAAGAACAAAGATTGTGAAAATGGACATTCTCCCAAAACCGTTATACAGATTCAATGCAATCCCAATAAAGATACCATTAACATACCTTATAAATCTAGAGAAATCACTCCTAAAATTCATCTGGAACCAGAAGAGACCTAGAATAGCAAAGGCAATTCTAAGCAGCAAAGGCAAGGCAGGAGGCATCACAATCCCTGACTTCAAGTTATACTACAAAGCAACAGTAATAAAATCAGCACGGTACTGGAATCAAAAAAGAGCCAAAGAGAACATGGCAGATAGATAGCAGCAGCCTCTGAGGCTCTCGTAGAAACCGCACTTGAAATATAGGAATGGTGCCGGACAGGAAATTCCAGGCAAGGTGGGATATTCTTTGCTGACCCAGGAACAAACTAAATTAAGAGAAACCATCTGGAAATGCAATCCTGGTGAGACAGCAGGCACAGATAAGGTACCAGCATGGAAGCTGGACCATGCCACTGGAAACTGTGATTTGAATTACCTGCAGCCGCTGTTGCATCCCGGTAGGCATAGCAGGGAGACAGGCGCAAAAGCTCGGAGAGTGGGAAGCATTGAAAGGAGTTGGGAGCAGGACTGACGGGGTGCCGTGCATCGACCTGTGGTGAGTGAGTGAGTGAATTGGACCCTTACATAGAGAAGAGGCTTCAGTGGAGGACATACTCGGACTGGGCAGACTTCCCAGAACGAGAAGCCACAGTGACTTCAGTCACATATCCCCCTCTCAAGCAGGATTGGTGGGGAGTGCCTGGCCTTTGAGATGCCGCTGACTGTGACCCAAAAGGCTAGCCCAACTCAGGTCCCATCGCCTGAAGGTGCACCCTAGAGGTGAAGCCTTGGGGGTAGGTAGACCTAGAGGGGCGGGCCCAGCAGAGGAACAAAGAATATGGGAAGAGGGAGCAACAAGAAAGGCTCCTTAGCCCCCAATCCTGAGAAACACGGAATAGTATACATGGCACCAATAGATATAAAGCGCTATCTCCAGAGCCTCATGGACGAGTTCAGGAATGAAGTTATTAATGACCTTAACCAAGACATATGCAGAATAGTTAGACAAATGCTAAGCACTACCCAAGAAAAAACAGATGGTGGAATGGAAGAACAGAAAAAAGGGGAGAATTGTTTGATGAAGAAAACAGAGAAAACATAGAATACATGAAGCAGGTTCAAAGCGATTAACAGGAAACTGAAAACTCTATTGAAAACTGGCATAACAGCTTGAAAGAAACTAAGGACAGATTATCTGAACTGCAGGGAAGATTTGTAATACAGGAGCATGAAATGAAAAACTCCTTAAAATAACAAAAAAACAAACAGCAACAATACAAAAACTAGAAGATGATAAGAGGATCTATAACTTAAGGATTAAGAACATAAGAGAAGAAGTGGGGACACAAACAAATGGACTACAAAAGCTATTCACAGAAATAATCCAAGAGAATTTCCCTAATTTGGCAAATGGTAAGGATACTCAGATATATGAGGCATACAGGACCCCAGCAACCTACAACCCAAACAGAGCTACACCCAGGCATATAATAATCAAAATTCCAGAAATCCAATATAAGAACAGAATATTAAAAGCCATCAGAGACAAGAAACACATCACTTACAAGGGAACATGCATCAGAATTACAGCATACTTCTCGGCACAAACTATCAAATCACGAAGAGCATGGGGGGAAATAATTCATAAAAACCTCCAGGCAAGATTGATATACCCTGCACAACTGTCCCTAGAAATTGATGGAAAAACAAGGTGCTTCCAGGATAAAGAGGAACTAAGGGAATTTGCAACCACTAATTCAACTCTACAGAGAATACTACAGGATAGTCTAAAAAAAGAAAATACCAAGATTCCAGAAATAGTGGCTGAGAGGCCACAATGAGTGGAACAGAAAACAAAATGAAGAATAACAAGCTGACAACAAACGACAGAAAAAGAGCTCAACAGAAATGAGGCAGAGAAGATCGGAAGGTAGGAACAGCAATTTTGGAGAAAACAAGACATCATAATAGCTAGTGCTGATTTAGTATCATCTTGTTTTGAAGTCCCATCAAACGTGTATTCTTCAGTCTCCATTGGTCTTAAAAGGTTGTATCTTCTTGGATTTTATTATATATGGTAATATAAGCAAAAACTTTTATAGACAAGGAGTTTATATAGAAACCATTGTTCATTTTCTGTCAGTTGGTTCTAAATACCCTGTAATAATGTCATTCTCTTGAATGGTTTTATAGTGTCGAGATATGTTTGGTGCTACAGTATAAGAAGTTATACTCAAAGATTTCAAGGAAAGAGACACTATGGTAACTATTTTTATGTCAGGATATCTTGTAGTGAAACACTATTTTGCTTAAATGGTTATGATTTGACCTGCGCTGTTCTGTTGTTATGCCCTCTTTTATCTCAATCCCTCCCTTTTTTTAATTATTTACTTTTTTCTTTTTATCCTTTTAATTAAGGGAAAAATAAATAAAAAATAGCAGGATACATTATAGTAATCTACTTTGATTTCCTATTAACTTGATTTGAAATCCTGTACTGCCCTCGCCATCTTGTTTTGACTGATTTTCCTCTATTCTGCTTTGCTTGATAGTACCAAGATCGAAAGTATAGGCAACAACTGTGAAGACAATAAGATTCATTATGACGCCCATTCTGATTGACTATTATTTTCTTTTAAAATCCTGTATTGTCTCCAATGCTTTGGTTTTATTCTTTACTGTTTAGTTCAATTTTATTATAACTGCCAATTCTTCTTAAAATAGCAAGAGGCAGTATGGTAACCATTGTTGATCACCTTATATTTTGTTTTTACATTATCTATTATGTCCATCCTTTTGATTTGACTGACTCTGTTCTGATATGTCGCATTTGGTTTTACTCTCTTCAAAAAAAATAATAATAACTGTGGGAGTAATAAAACCCAAAATGTGTAATTGTCATTCTACAAAAAAAAAAAAAAAGTAAAGAAAAGAAAGTGCTCTAAAGGTTATAACTCCATATATGTTTGGGTGTATAGGATAGATAACCATATTACTGAGTGGTTTTTTTTTTTTTTTTTTGGATCATTGAACAAAACTGTTGGCACTCTCACTGTTTGAAAGTCCACTTTATGTGATTCAATTTTGTAACTTGAACAATTATTTCTAAGATGAGAATATGTAATCTATTAACTAGTGATTTCTTACTGTTTATTTTTTAAATTTTATATTACATGTACTCTTTTTCTGTTTTTTTTCCTTTTTCTCCTTAAATAAATAAAACAAATGCACATTAAAAAAAAGAGCTGAAGATCAATGGAATAGATTAGAAGATACAACCACAACTACAAACACACTCAACCACCTTATCTTTGATAAAGGAGCCAAGCAGGTTCACTGGAAGAATGACAGTCTTTTTAATAAATGGTGTTGGAAAAAACTGGCTCTCCATTTGCCAAAAACTAAAGCTTTAGACCCATGCCTATCACCATGCACTAAATTAAAAACTAAATGGATCAAAGATCTGAATATTAAAACAGAAACACTAAATCTATTGGAAGACAAACTGGGTAGAAACCTTGAAGATATAGGGGTAGGTAGAGAATTCATGAACAGGAATCAAACCGCACGGGAAATATTTCCCAGAATCAATAACTGGGACCGCTTCTTATTAAAAAGTTTCTGCATGTCAAAAGAAATCTCCAGCATAGTGAAAAGAAAACCCACAAACTGGGAAAAGATCTTAGTGAACTCCCCCTTAGACAAGGGACTTTTATCTAAAACATATAAAGAATTTAAAAAACCTCAGATCCCTAAAATTCAAAGATCCAATCCAAAAATGGGCATCTGAGATGAATACGCACTTCTCAGATGAAGAAATACAAATTCAAATAAATACATGAAAAAATGTTCATCATCATTGGTCATTAGAGAAATGAAAATTAAAACCACATTGAGATTCTATCTCACTCCTGAAAGAATGGCCAGGATCAAGAAAACCAACAACAATTCTGGAGAGGCTGTGGGGAAAAAGGAACTCTCCTACACTGTTGGTGGGAGTGTAGACTGGTACAACCTTTGTGGAGGTCAGTGTGGAGATTTCTCAAAAAGCTGGGGTTGGAAGTCCCATTTGTTCCAGCTATTCCACTTCGAGGCATATTCCCAGAAGAACTGAAAGCATCATACCACAGTGATATACGTGCACCTATGTTTATAGCAGCACAATTTGTAATCGCCAGATCTTGGAAACAACCCAAGTGTCCATCAACTGAGGAATGGTTAAAAAAACTTGTGGTATTTCTATACAATGGAGTATTACTCAGCTATAAAGGAGGATTACATTGAGATATTTATTAATAAATGGGCGCAGCTTGAGACCATACTCATAAGTGAAATAAATCAATCTTGCATGTGTGAATACCGAATAGTTTCCCTAATGTAATGATTCAAATATATAAAAGTATGTGGTAATCATGATTCCCCATTATGTCGCCTTGAAGGCTTATAAAGTTTTCACTTATTAATTGGAATGGCTTTATTCTGGGATGCTTGATATTATTGCCTGTGATGAAATGAACAGCTATTTTGAAGAAAATAAGTCATCATAATAGCTAGTGCTGATTTACTATCATCTTGTTTTGAAGCCCCACCAAACTATGGCTCTTCTGTCTCCATTGGTTTTATCATGATGTATCTTGCTGGATTTTATTATATGTGATAGTATAAACAAAAATTGTTATAGGCAAAGAGATAATATAGAAACCATCATTCGTTTTCTGTTAGCTGGTTCTAAATACCCCACAATGCTTTCATCCACTTGAATGGTTTTACACTGACTTGATATATTTGAAGCTATAGTATATGAAGTTATATTCAAATATTTCATGGAAAAAGACACTATGGTAACTATTATTAAGTCGGGTTATTTGGTGGTGAAGCACTAGGTTGCTGAAACTGTCATGCTTTGACCTGTATTGTTATGTTGTTATGTCCTCTTTTATCTCAATCTCTCCCTTATTCATTAAAAAATTATTTAGTAGGGGCTGGGGATTTAGCTCAGCGGCATAAGCACCTGCCTTGCAAGCAGGCAGTCTTGAATTTGATCCCTCATACTGATAAAAATGAAAAAGACCAAAAAAAAGTATTTAGTTATTTTTTATGAATTTTTTAATTAAGGGCAAAAATAAAAATATTAGCAGGATATATTATAGTAACTTTTTTTATTTCCTATTAACTTGAAGTCCTGTAATATTCCCAACTATCTTGTTTTGACTGATTAGACTCTGTTCCGTTCTGTATGATAGTATCAAGTTTGAGGGTATAGGCAACTACTTTGAAGGCAATAAGATTCAATATGATACCCATTTTGGTTTGACTATTATCATCTTTGGAAGTCCTGTAATGTTTACAAGATTTAGGTTTTATTGGCCTTGTTCTCTACTGTTTTGTTCAACTTTATAATACCTAGTGAGATAGACAATTCTTCTTAAGGAAGCAAGAGGCATTATGGTAATCATTGTTGATAACCTTGTACTCTGTTTTTGCATCACGTGCTATGTCTATCCTTGGTTTTGACTGACAGCTTTGTTTTATCATGTTTGATTTTATTCTCTTACAAAAATAAGTAATAAGGTCTATGGGAGCAATAAAACCCAGAATGTGTACATTTTGTTGTAATAAAGAGAGGGAAAATAAGTGCACTAAAGGATACAACTGCAAGTGTGTTTAGGGGTGTTAAATAGATGACCATATTAATGTTTTTGTTTGGATCATTGAACACAACTGTTTGCAATCTCACTGTTTGAATGTCCACTTTGTATGCTTTGATACTGTGACTTGAGCAACTATCTCTAAGATAATAATGTGTAATGTCTTAACTGGTGATTTCTTACTGGTTTTTTTGTTTGTTTGTTTTGTTTTTTGTAGCTCTGTATTACTTGTACCCTTCCACTGCTTTGTTTTGTTTTGTTTTTTCTCTTTTTCCTTTTAAATAAAATTTTAAAAAAAGAAATGATCATGTGATTCTTACTTTTGGCTTTATAGATATGACAGATTACATCTATTGACTTACATATGTTGAACCATCCCTGTATGCCTGGGATGAATCCCACTTGGTCATGCTGTATAATCTTCTTGATGATTTGGTGCATCCTATTTGCCAATATTTTATTGAGGATTTTTGCATCTGTGTTCGTTAGGGAGATTGTCCTGTAGTTCTCTTTTTCAGTTGAGTCTTTCTCAGGTTTTGGTACTAGAGTTATATTTGCTTCCAAGAATGACTTAGGAAGGATTGCTTCCCTTTCAATTTCATTAAGAGTTTGAGGAGTGTCAGCATTAAGTCTACTTTGTATTTCTTGTAAAATTCTGCAGTGAATCCATCTGGGCCTGGGCTTTTCTTTGTAGGTTAGGACTTAATTACATTTCCAATTTCATTGATAGAAATTGGGTTATTCAGCAGTTTAACATCTTCTTGACCCAGCTTTTGTACTTCGTATGTTTATAGGAACCTGTCCATTTCTTCTGTGTTATCTAACCTATGAGAGTAGAGGTTTTCGAAATAGGTGTTGATGATCCTCTGCATTTCCACAGGGTCTGTAGTGATTTTGCCTTTTTAATTCCTTACTGCATGAATTTGAGCTTTTTCTTTCCTTTTTTAATTCCTAAAACAAGGCTAGGGGCTTATCAGTTTCATTTATTCTTTCAAAGAACTAACTCTTTGATTCATTGATTCTTTGAATTGTTTTCTTAGTCTCTATTGCATTGATTTCTGCTCTGATTTTTATAATTTCCTCCCTTCTTTTGGCTTTGGACTTGACTTACCCTTCTTTTCTAGATGTTTGAGGCGCAGCATCAGGTTATTTATTTGTTTTTGTTCTGTTTTCCTGATGTGGAAACTGAGTGCAGCAAATTTTCCTCTGATGACTCCTTGCATTGCATCCCACAGATTCTGGTAAGTTGTATTTCTATTTTCATTTGCTTGTAGGCATTGTTTAATTTCTTCTTTAATTTCCCCTGTGACCCACTGATTGCTCAAGAGTGTTATTCAATTTCCATGTGTTTATGGGGGTTTTGCAGTTTCTTTTATCATTAATTTCTAATTTCATGGTGCTATGATCTGATAACATGCATAATTTCAACTCTTTTGCATTTATTTTAATATGTTCTCTGTGTTAGTATGTGGTCTATTTTAGAGAATGTCCCATGTACCGCTGAGAAGAATGTATATTCTGATGTTGTTGGATGGAATAGTCTTTATATGTCTATCAAGTCCATTTGTTGACAAGTGTAATTTTCTGCCTGGTTGATCTGTCCCTTGGTGTCAATGGTATGTTAATTTCTCCTGTTATAATTGTGTTATTGTTAATATGATTTTTCATTTCTATTAATACTTGCTTTGTATAACTGGGTGCTCTGGAATTTGGTGTATATATATTTAACATATATATGTTATCTCTTCCTCTTGAAGTTTTCCCCTAATCAGTATGTAATGACCTTCTTTATCTCTTAGGATCATTCTTGGTTTGAAGTTCACATTGTCTGCAAATAGGATAGCTACCCCTGCTTTTTTTGGATTCCTGTTGAATGGAGTATTGTTTTCCAATCTTTGGCTTTCAGTCTGTGAGTTTCCTTTTGGGTTAGATGGGTTTCTTGTAGACAGTATATGTTTGGATGTTGTTTCTTGATCCATTCTGCCAGTCTGTTTCTTTTAATTGGTGAAATGAGACCATTTACATTAATGGTTGTAACTGTTGTATATTGGTTTATTGTTGACATGTTATTTTTTTGCTGTTGCATCTTTATCTTTCCATACTGTTTAGTTGTCTGTCTTGTTTATTGGTTTTTTTCTACATGCTTCTAAATTGCCTTTCAGTATTCTTTGCAGGGTTGGCTTGGTGATCATGAAGTTCTTCAGCTGTTCTTTGTCATGGAAGTATCTTATTTCTCCATCCAGTTTCAAGGACAGTTTTCTGGGTACATCAGTCTAGGTTGGAAGTCATTTTCCTTTAGGATCTGAAATACATCAATCCATGATCTTCTTGACTTCATTGTTTGTGTTGAGAAGTCTGCTGTGATTCTGATAGGCTTTCCTTTATAGGTGATCTGTCTTTTCTCTCTGACAGCTTTTAATATTCTATTTTTATGTTGAATTTCTGGGATGGTGATTATTATATGTGTGGGTGTAGTTTGTTTTGGTTATGGCTATTTGGAGTTCTGTATGCTTCACTAATCCTAATGTCAGTTTCCATTCTCATGTTTGGGAAATTTTCAGCTATTACTTCTGTAAATAGTCTCTTGATATTATTTGTGTTGTTCCTTTCTTTTTCATTTATCCCTATCAATCTTCTGTTGTTTTTCTTTGAGTCATCTAGCTGCTGTTGGATTGTTATTTCCTCATTCCTTGTTATTTGTAGGGAGCAGCTCAGAATGGCTGCTGCTGCCCTGCCCCTCTCACCTTAGGGCATTTTGTGTGTCAGCCTACATTTCCCATGATCCTCCCCTTGCCTACAATGCACATGACATAAGCAACTTCCTGCTTCGGCCTACATTTCCCATGATCCTCATGTCTGCCTACATTACCCATAATCCTCTCCTGCTTATGTCATGTATCCGGATGTGACAATGACCTATCAGATAACACTCAGTGCCCTCTTTCTGCCCCATTGGCCCACCTCCACCCTATATAAGTTGTAGCCATTTTAAAAATAAATGAGGCTTGAATGGAATCCTGCCAAGCCTCCGTCTCTCTTTTCTCTTGCCCTGCCCTTCATCCCCATTCCCCTCTCCAGGCAAAGGCCCACAGACTGATCCGCAGGATGGATCAAGTGGTGCCCAACTGTGGGGCCGACCTGGCACGAGGGATAACAATGTGGGACCATTCACGGGACTAAAGTGCTGGCCAGCATGACTGTTTCAGGACGACTTCGTTCCTGTGATCTGTGCGGATAGCCACCTTACGTCTCACCTGAACCACGGTAGGTGAACAGAATTAGCATGCGGCAAGCACTCAGTGAGCACGAATTGTTTGTGACTGGCCTCAGGGAGGCACTCAAGACTAGAGGGATTAAGGTTAAGACAAAGGAATTGATAAAGTACTTTCAGTTTATACATTCAGTGTGTCCATGGTTCCCCCTAGAGGGTACCATTAATTTAAACAGGTGGAAAAGAGTAGGAGACGCTCTTAAAGACTATTATGAAGTTTTTGGCCCAAAAATGATTCCCATAACTGCTTTTTCATATTGGATTTTAATCTCTGGCACAACGTCACGCAGATCCCCAGGTCGCGGAGACGCTCGCCCAGGGTGAGGCTGTGTTAGCTGCCTCCCGCAATTGTATTCCACCACCGGGCTTATCTAAGGCACCCAGCCCTCCCGGCTCTGTGGTCCTTGATATCCTGGAGCCTTTTCAAGATGGTGACGTGCCGCCACTCCCTTTGTCTGGAGGCCACGAGGATACTCAAAATGGCATGCACTGCCCTGGTACTCAAAATGGCGTGCACCACCCGATACTCAAAATGGCGCTTCCTCCATACTGACTCTGGTGGTGAAAAAAAAATAGGGGCTGGGGATTTAGCTCAGCGGCATAAGCGCCTGCCTTGCAAACAGGCAGTCGTGAGTTCAATCCCCAGTACTGTTTTAAAAAAATGAAAAAAAATAGGGGCTGGAGGTTTAGCTCAGCAGCATAAGCGCCTGCCTTGCAAGCAGGCAGTCATGAGTTTGATCCCTGGTTCCGATAAAAAAAAAATGGCAATTAGATGATGCAGAAGAAATTCATTCTAAAACCAATTCAAGAAAACAACTGGGTCGGATCATGCTGAAAGGAGATAATATTACTCTGCTGCAAAGTGTCTACAACTAGAAATGATCAGTGAATTAAGACAGCAGTGAGAAGCAATGGCAGGCAATTAAGATAAATGTCAATTACAGTGTGTACCCATATAAAAAAGGCAGCTGATTAAGTGTTTTGCCTTGGGAGTATTTGTAAAATGTTTGTTCATATTGTTTTGTCTACCCTTATGTTTTTACTGGGGGCAATAAACGTAGGGTTGTTTTTATTAAAAAAAAAATGGCACTACCACGCTCCCTTCTCCGTTCCGCCCTATCTACCCTGGAAATGGGAGCTTATCCATTCTTACAAGTCGAGGTTAAAAAAAAAAAAAAGAAAGAAATGGGAGCTTATTCACTGGAAAGACCAAGAGGTGGTTTGGACTTGGTAGGATCAGGAAGCCCATGGTTTGTGCCCACACCCTGTTGGTTCTTTCCAGGGCTTCAATGTCCCAGACTAAGTAATTCTACCTTTGTCCCACAGCAACAGGGGGCAGATCATATTGTAATTCCCCAGGAGAATATTTTTGTGCTTGTTGGGACTGC
Organism: Cavia porcellus; assembly: GCF_034190915.1. Classification (NCBI taxonomy): domain Eukaryota; kingdom Metazoa; phylum Chordata; class Mammalia; order Rodentia; family Caviidae; genus Cavia; species Cavia porcellus. Next base: position 19,688,845 of record NW_026947486.1, read on the forward strand.
AAAACAGTTACAACAGGATGGCAACCCGCCTTCCCCGATAAACACCTTAAACTGACATGGGGGCCGCTGGGGTGCAGCCTAGATGGCTACCCACCGGCCAATCAAAGACCCTGTCAGGTTCTAAACGTCACTGTCACCACTCCTGAAGACCCTGGCTGGCTGACAGGATGCACCTGGGGACTTCGAGTTTATGAGTCAGGCAAAGACAGGGGAAATCTTATTCTCATAAAAAAGATTCCCTTACAGATTTCATCCACACCCATAGCCCAAATCCTGCTCTAAAGCCAAAATATAATCCAAATCCAAAATACAATCAGTCCAATACAGATCCTGTTACTGCTGTTCAAACAACCACAGTAAGTCACCCAACCATAAGGGTTTCTAAAGCCCCACCACACCAGGCAGATCATATACCTGCCCCTCAATATTCACATTATAACCTATTCACTTTGATTAAAGGGGCATACATGGCTTTAAATCATACCCAACCTGATCTCACCCAATCCTGTTGGTTATGCTTGGCTGCTCCTCCCCCATATTATGAAGGAAAGGCCCTCAACTTAACCTTTAACAGTTCTTCTAGCTCATCTGCCTGTGACTGGGGCAATCACCACAAGCTGACTCTCCCTGATGTTTCAGGTAGAGGGACTTGTCTTGGGGACTCCAGCCATCCACCAGCACTGGCAGCACAACTCTGTGCCCAGCTTCATTCAGAGTTCAAGCCAAATAATTACCTCATTCCATCCCCAGGAACATCTTGGGCCTGCAATTTTGGCCTCTCACCCTGTATAGCAACTACTGTTTTTAACAAGTCTACAGATTTTTGTGTTCTTATACAGGTTCTTCCTCGCATAACCTTCCACCCAGGAGACTACTACCTCCAGGCATCGCAGACCGGCTATATGTTTAAGAGAGAACCCGCGACACTCACCCTAGCTGTATTACTAGGGTTAGGAGTAGCAACAGGAATAGGAACAGGGACTACAGCTCTAGTGTTAGGAAATCAGCATCTAGCTCAATTACAGGCAGCAGTAGATCAGGATTTAAAAGAAATAGAAACATCCGTGACGGCTCTACAGGCATCCCTGACGTTTCTATCTGAGGTACTCCTACAGAATAGAAGAGGGCTAGACCTCCTATTTATGAAGGAGGGTGGCTTATGTGCTGCCCTGAAGCAAGAATGTTGTTTTTATGCTGACCACTTGGGAGTCGTCAAAGAGTCCATGAGCAAACTAAGAGAGAGCCTCAAAGAGAGAGAAAAAGAGCACCTCAGAGAAACCACCTTCTCCTCCATGTGGGGGGGTCTCTTCCCTTACATTGCCCCCCTCTTGGGACCCCTAGCCACCTTGCTGTTACTGCTTACTGTAGGACCTTGTATTTTTCAGAGGATCATGATGCTCATTAATAATGTTAATAACAGGATTGACACATTTATGGCAAAGCCCATTCAGGTACATTACCACCGGTTGGAAATGGCAGAACAACAAACTTATAGGGAAAGAAAACCCACCGACGGCCCACATGATACTGTGGCCCTACTGCCCTGAGGCACTGGACAGGCAGCCAGAGATGGGCAACTAGGACACATATGTAGTGCCAATCGGCCACCTAAGACAGGTCCAGGACCAACAGCTGTCCTGCAGGCCCATGACGGGTAAGGCTCCATTGGGTTCATATGAGGAGTCCTAAAAAAAAAAAATATATATATATATATATATATATATATATATATATATATATATATATGGGAGGAGATGTAGGGTGCGGCTCAGAATGGCTGCTGCTGCCCTGCCCTTCCCACCTGAGTGCGTTTTGTGTGTCAGCCTACATTTCCCATGATCCTCATGTCTGCCTACATTACCCATAATCCTCTCCTGCTTATGTCATGTATCTGGATGTGACAATGACCTATCAGATAACACTCAGTGCCCTCTTTCTGCCCCATTGGCCCACCTCCACCCTATATAAGTGGTAGCCATTTTAAAAATAAATGAGGCTTGAATGGAATCCCGCCAAGCCTCCGTCTCTCTTTTCTCTTGCCCTGCCCTTCATCCCTGTTCCCCTCTCCAGGCGAAGGCCCATGGACTGATCCATGGGATGGATCAGTTATTTTAAAGAGATCTTTCCTTTCCTGTTCACTAGCTACAATCTTGTCTTCGAGATCTGAAATTCTGTCTTCAGTTTTGTTGAGGCAGTTTTTACAACTTTCAGTGTAATTTTTGATTTCCTGTATATCTCTTTGAATCTGCTCTATGTATTCTGTTTGTTTCTTTTATTGTTCATCCAGGGACTCTATCTTTTTTTTTGTTCCTCTGATTTTTTAACTGTATCTTCTTTAGATGTGTTCAGCATCTCTGTCATTACTTTTATCATTTCTTCTTTTACTTGTAAGATTATTTCTCATTTGAACTCCTTTAAAGCTTCCTGGAGTTGCTTATTTATTTCACTTACCATTATTTCATGTATTTCAGGCATATGGCATGTATTTTCTTCTATGTACAAGAAAGCTCCCAGGCTTTCTTGTGATGGGCTGGATGTTTGAGATTGCATTTTGGTCTTTCATTTTGTCATTTTCCTATATTTCCATGTTTCAAGTGTTGTTCCAGAGCTTCTCTTGGCGTGTTGTCTCCTGTGTCCTAGGCTCCTGGGACTCCCCTGGTAGTGTAGCTCCCTCGTTGGGCAGCGAGGCCTCCAGATTAAAAGAAGGTTGCCAGACTCGTCTCAGGTTGGCCTAAAGCCTCCTCAAGATAAACAGATCCCCTCTCGAGTAGCAAAGCTCCCCAGATGTAAAGAAGGCCACCAGCTGTGTTCCAGGCAGGCCCAAATACCGCTAAGCCCAATCTAGTGTGGCTACAAGTCAAGTGGGCCCCCAACCACCTAGAGCAAGGATCTAAGACTCTCCCGGGGATCAGATGTTGTGCAACCATCCAACTCCTTGGGTGGCAAAGCTCCCCGGACTGATAGAAGGTCACCCCTATGGCCTCAAACTTCCTCCACAGGGCAGCCCCCTCCTCCAGGCAGTGGCAGTAGTGCTGGTGCTCTTCAGGCCAAGAGAAGGTCACTGGCAAGGCCCAAGCAGGTTCTCGTAGCTCGGCCCAGCTCCCTCCTCCAGGTCGACGCTCCAACACCATTTATTAAAGAGTCTCTTTTTTCTAGTGAACATGTTTAGCCCCCTTGTCAAATATAAGGTGGCTGAGTGTTTTTATATTAGTGTTTGTATCTTCTAATCTGTTCCATTGATTCTCAGGTATATTTCTTTGCCAGTACTATGCTGATTTTGTTACTGTGGCTTTGTAGTATAGATTCAAGTCAGACTGTGATGCCTCTTGTCCTTTGTTGCCCAGAATCATCTTTGCTATTCTAGGTTCCTTCTGTTTCCAAATGAATCTTAGGAATATTTTCTCTAGGCCTGTAAGGCATGTTAATGGTATTTTGATTGGAATTGCATTGAATCTGTATAACAGTTTTGGGAGTATGGCCATTTTCACAATGTTGGTTCTTCCAAACCAAGAACAAGGAATATCCTTCCATTTTCTAATATCCTCTTCAACCTCCTTTTTCAGAGTAAACTACCCAGATTTCATCTTCACCTTCAAAGAGGTTTTTTTGGTTGGGCAAGTAATCCCAGACTGACAGTCCTTTTCTCCCAGCACATTAAAGACAAAATTGCAGTCTTCTGGCTTCCATTTGTGCTTCGAAGTTTCACTTCAGAATCTACTCCACACTTTGGGTTGATGACTTATTAGCTTTGAAAAACTAACCAGATATGGTGTTGCACTCCTCATACTTGAGAGGCTGAGGCAAAAGGATTGCTGTGAGTTCAAGGCCAGCCTGAACTACATAATGAGACCTTGTCTCAAAAAAAAACAGTTTTGGAAAACTTTCAACTATCACCTTTTTGAATATCGCCTCTGTCCCATTTTCTCCCTCATCTCTGATAGGGACTTTGATTAAGACACAAACCAGACCTGCTTATTTTATCACCATAGCCCTTAAGCATTTTTAAATTTCCATCACCTTGACTAGTGAGACTGGATTCTCAGTGATCACTTCAGGTAGGTCTTCTAGTTTACTTATTCTTTCCTCTGCAATTCTCATGTGTTGTTAAACTGATCAAGGAAATTTTTATTTCTAATTATTATATTTTTCATTTTTAATAGTTTTGGTAGAATTTGAAAATCTGGCTATTTTGGATTCTCTTGCTCTTCACTTGTATATTCCACTTGTATGTTATGGGTTGAATTATTTTTCCCAAAAATTTCCTTTGTTGAAGTTCCCCAAAATTTCTTGTTGAATCTCTAGGTACCTTGGAATATCATTTTTAAGTAAAGGGTCTTTACATTCCAATTTAAGTGTATGTGCTGCCAAAGTAAGCACCAGAGGGTCTTTACAAAGGTAATCAAGTTAATTATTTTTAAAAAACAGAAATAACCAAGTAAATGTGATTATAGTTAAGTTATGCAACTAATCCAATATGACTAAAGCCCTTATAAAAATGGGAAATTTGGTATTTTTTTCAGATCAACACCTTACAATTTATAACATATTCACATGGATATACGAATAGTATGCTTGTTTACAAGTAGACAAGGCAAAGAATCTAAGCAACTGCGCTATGGACTCTATTCAACAGAGTTAATACTGTCATCCCTGTTACCTCAATTCCCCTTCTTAAATCCGGGAGAAAATGGCAAATGCCACCTGTACATGGCCTAATCCTTTAGAAGTTGAGCGACTCCACACAAGTCTGCATTAACACAGATCAGAACTGAGATTCCATCGGATTCCAGGTCAAATCAGCCAGCAGAAAGGTATCCATGGGTGTCTGTGATTCCTCACTGGTGAAGAACAAGTGTTCTGGGAACTTAGACCAAATCCAGTGGCCTACATCTTGATGCTGTTCAGCTGTACCTTACTATCCCTTCGGTCTGGGTCTCAGTGTCAGATGAATTGGTACTCATGAAAAACCTAGAATGTTTCAGTATGCTGCAAAGGGACAGGTGAGGGTCACTGTCTAAGTTAAATTGGTCTAGGTCTGCATGTTGAACATCTCAAGCACAAGGAAGTGAGCACCACCCCTGAGCACAGAACGCAGAAAGATGAATCTGCAAGTAGGTAGTCCATCTGGGTCTCCATGTCCAGTGACATCAGGACCTGTTCATGTTCATGGTGCTGATTCTACCCTCTTCAGTTTGAATCTGAGTGTAGGAGGCAGAAAAGAACTCTTCAACATCAAAATCTGCGTTGGGGTTCTGGGTAAAGCCAGAGGCAAGATGGTCAGGGCTGGAATTTGTGTCAACCATGGTTATCCAACATCGGAGCTGTGAGATTGTTTGACAAGGTATTTCCTAGGTTGCTTAACAGATATATGGTTTGGGTCTGATTATCTGTTACATTCCACGAAGGAAACCTACTGCTCTGTGCAATGAAGTTTAAAATGGTTGAGGAATTCTCAGTATCTTAGGGTTGTTCTGAGGTAACAGAACATTTAGGACATCATGGCTGCTAAACTGCTGTATATAATATTGTCCATGGAATGCTGAATAAGGAGTGGAGATTCTCAAAAATGGCCATGGTCACTGGCAGAGCATACCTGGGTTTGATGCCCAGTACCACAACAAACAAACAAACAAACAAGGGCTTGGGGAGTAGTTCAGTCCTCAGCAACATTCACACACACACACACACACACACACACACACACACACACACACACACACATACCCTTGCAGAAGCCAGGCATGGAGGTACAAATCTGTAATCTCACAACACTGGGAGGCTGAGGCACAAGGATTTTAAGTTTGAGTCCAGCCTGGACAGTGCAGTGGTTTAGAGAGACTTTTGTTTAAAAATAAAAAAAATTAAAAACTCATGAGAAGTAACATAGTATGGAGTGCTGGGGGTGAGAGAAGACCTCAGTGTACACACACACACACACACATACACACCTGTACTAGAGTTAGATGTAATTTTTGCCCTCATTAACCTGGGCAGCACTCACCACTCCCTGCATTGCCAGGCAGGGCAAACACAATTCTGGGGACCCTTTGTCCCAGGACTCAGCTGACCTGTCACAACTTCCCCACGCACTCTCTGGTGGCTCTGGGAGTCCACACTTGGTCTTGGGTACACCTGGCTGCTCTGCTCACCTACAAACTCCTGTGCTCTTCTTTATACTTCCTCTAGGACTTCACCCTGCGCCCACCCCTGAGGGCTCCACATCTTGAGGAAATGTCCCGACATGCTCTACCCTGAGATCTGGTGCAGTAGCGGGAATAACCCCAACTCTCCCCACCCTCTGGTCTCTGGCTGCAAATCGTGGCTGCAGGGGTTTGGGAAAGACTGCACATTCTCGGCCTAAGGTGTCTGCCTTCCAGGGTCAGGTGGGAGCTGAGAGTTCCAAGGTCAAATGGCTCCAATCCTGCATCATCTGGGGATAGCATTTCACGTTGTTGGTGGCTTCCTTCTGGAGTACTGGGGCTTGAACCCAGGCCCTCATGATGCTACACATGAATTCTGTCAACCAGCCACACTCCAGCACACAAATAGGGGTTTTAATGTCCCCCAACAAAAAACTGTTTCTTCCAAAGTTGACTGCACCTCCCTTCCCCAGAGCTGTCTCCTCTGCATGCACTGCCACAGCCTAGCTAGGACAGGAGTACTTCTCTCCCAAGTCCTCACCTACAACTGAGCCCTGGGTTGGGAAACCCTCATGGCCAGTCTCATGCTTTGTCCAGTCACCCTCCTACTTTGAGACCAAGGAGGTTTCTCTCTTTATGTCCACTACATGGGCACAGTGAATGCTCTCTCAATTCCCCCATGTTCCCCAGTTGATGGTTTTACTTGCCTCCTCCACACGCTCCAAAAGGGTCCTTCCCAGGCCCTATTACCTTCAGGTCATTCAGAAAGCAAAGGTCCAAGGCACTCAACCACCTCCTGCAAATCCTACCCCGGGACTGGCGCATATAGCATCCATCCATGTCGAAGTTGGAAATATCCTCTGCTAGAGCACCAAGCCCATGTAGCAGGGATATCGCTCTGCCTCACTCCCTGATATATTTCAGCACCTCGGACCTAGTGCTTGGCTCAGCCTCTGCTCATCAGGCATTGAATGAATGACTCCTCTGATCTGCCAAATGTGCATTCAAGAATCTGTCCAAAAATCAACACACCTACCCACACAATGCATAGTGCTGTGTGCACAAGAATAAGACTGTCTAGGCTGGGTGTAGTGGCACATGCCTCTAATCCCAGCACGTGGGAGGTTGACACAGGAGGATCACTGTGACTTTGAGGCCAGCCTGGGCTACAAAGTGAGTTCAAGGCCAGCCTGAACTACATAGCAAGACCCTACCTCAGCCCCTGACCCACCAAAAAACAGAATCCAACTACTGGTAAATACTGCAAGAGTTTATTAATTGTCAGTAATTAATACAAGGTAACTGAAAGCCAGGAGTTTTCCAAGTACCTTAGTTTAGTGAGCAAGGTAGGCGAGAGGTGCTCATGCAGCCCAACTGGGTGTGTAAGTGCAGAGGAAAATCTGGATTGAAGTGCCTACAACTCCTCTCAGTAGTCACGTCTGTGGCGAGGGATGAGTAGGGCTGAGAAGATCATACAGTACTTGCTCTTTAAGGTAGATGCATGGAACGAGGTACACGGAAGTGTGCATGAGGTATATTAGCATGCTCAATAGCGTGCCACTCTACACAATGAATTAAAATACTAAGTCTAACAGAGTGCTTATCACAAGTAAGTGCTAAGAGAACAGTGCTAACAGAACACTTATCAAACAGCAAGAACAGTGCTAACAGAACACGTGGCACATGGTAAGACCAATGCGGAACTTGTATCTGGCATGAACTCTTCTTTTCACTTGCTGTATACCTGGTGGCCAGGAGTTTACAGCCATATCCGTGATTACTGCTTGCAAAAGGCCACCAGGTTTTCTTCTCATCACGGATATCCCTGAGCCTGAGGCAAGGAGAGAGAAGGAAAGCAGAGACAGTGAGTTCCCACCGCCCAGATGCTCAGAGCTCAGGTCCTCCTGACCTTCAGAGCCATAAGCTCCCATTCTACCTGACTCCAGAGCCTCCGCTCCTCCAGGCAAGCCCTAGGTTCGCCTGGCTGGAGTGACTCTGCTTGGCTAGAGCATTGCTAGGCTGCAGTAAGGAGCGGCTTGGGCTTGCAGAGGCCACAGCATTCGGGGCAGGGAGTAGAAAAAGAATGGGGAATCTCATTGAGCCTCCCTGTTGCACTCCATGGCACTGGGAGAAGGAAATGATTTGGAGGAAAGGGCACTGGACACGATGCCAGGAACATACCAGAGCAGCACATCTGCAGTGCTACGGAGCCATGGCAAGGACTCACTTACGGACTCAGGCTTCTTCCTCAGGGTCGCTGATCTCTTCATACACTACGCGATTCGTCCGTTCACGTAGTCGGCTGTCCCAGCTACTCACCATTCTCTGCCTGAAGCCTGAGATGGAGGATGGGGAAGGGCTGGTGAGTGAGAGTTGAGAGTGTAGGGACTCGCAGGTCCTGCTTTGTCAGAAGAGGAGATGCCTTGCCACTCCTAGAGCCTGCAGGCCTTCCGGGTGCTCTGCTTTGCACATCCTCTGGCTTCTAGAAGCTGAGATGTTAGAGGCCCAGCACACCAGTAGAGACCAAATGCCAGTTCAAGGGCAAGGCTCTGCCCCCTCCCATTGTTAGGCCTAGATTCCCAAACTCTTTTCTCACCAGAACACCCCTCGGCCCTTGTGCTGCTCAGCACAGACTTGTGAAGGGCATAGTCTGTGTCCAGTACTAAGCTGACAGAGTATGCTTCCAGGTTATCATGCAGCACCATCAGCTCAGCAAATTTCACACTGTGAAGCCTCTAGATTCAAAAGATAATGTTTCTGAATGATTTAGGAGTTTTTATTGCCATTTGATGAACTAAGAATCTGGAGCACAGAGAATTTGTTTTCTTCATGATGCTGAGCATTGAATCCAGAGCCTTTACACTGAGCTCCCACTCTGGGACTTTTAAATCTTTTTTTAAAGAACTTTGAACAGGGCCTCACAATATCACTAGGTGGCCCAGGTGGGGCTTGAGTTCACAATCCTCCCGCCTCAGCCTCCAAGAGTGCTGGGATTATGGACATTCACCATCATCATAGCCAGCTTGGAGTACAGAAAATTCAGAAGACATGCCCAAAGTTGCATGGCTTTTAGATGCATGACAGCTCAAGCTTCTGATTCTGAAAGCATTTTCTCATGTCTCAGCTGGTGCTGGCTGGGCTCCTCAACCCAGTCTGGGCCTGGGTCCATGCCACACTTCCAAATCACCCCCTGACACAAAGGCAGGGAAGCCCCAAGCGCTGTTCCCCAGCTGTGGTCTCTTACCAAGTATCTCTGAATCGTTCCTCCCAGAGGTGCTTGCTTCTCCTGAGGCGCACTGCGCTCTCAAAGCCTGTTCATCCTCAGGTTCATCCTCTGGCTCTATCTTTACATCATGGCTTTTCTTTGCTGGCTTTTTGGGCATCTTAAAGTCAAGGCCACATATAAACAGTATCAATAATATTACTCTACTACCTGAGAACTTACTGAGTGTCTCTGCATGTTTTACCTTTTTTTTGGTTTGTTTTACTTTTCGTGTTTGTTTGCTTGTTTGTGTGTGTGTTTCTTGAGGTACATCTCACTATACAGCCCAGGCCGGCCTCAAACTCACAGCAATCCTCCTGCCCCAGCCAATTACAGGCATGCCCCACCACCCCTGGATTGCATGCTTTACCTTAATTAATGCTTTTGTCACCTCTGGAAGATCATAGTATTATCAGTACCCAAATTTTGAGAAACCTGGGAGATCTGAAAACATGGGAATGGCCTAACTGCAAGGCATTTCAAGGACTAGCATCTGCTCCATGGTACATGCAGACCGACATCACAAACAGAAAAAGTATACATGTAATTGAGAATGTGGTATCAGAAGATTTGGGAAAGAAAAGCATTCTAGGAACCCACAACCTCCATGAAAGGAAGAACTTCTATGAAGTACAGCAGATCCCTCGTAAGCTCGTGGATGGCTAGTGAGACGGTAAATGTAAACATGAAAGGGAGAGGACCCGTGGAGGAGCTCAGTGACTGAGCACACGCCTAGCATGCATGTGGTCCTCAGTTCCAACCCGGCACTGCAAACAACACATCTTCACGATTATTTAGAGGTAGTAACACAAACAGCGCCTTAGACGTTTCCTAACGATCATATAAATCCATGGGAGTTGCCTGAAATCACAGCTGGTGTTCCTATGAAAATCAGAGAAGTATTAGCAGTCAGGGCTGTCGTAGGTGTGATGAAGCTGCTGTGGCTCCATCAGGCACTGTGAAGACGCGGTGGGCGGGGCTGGGAGTGGGGCTCAGCGGGAGGCTGTGTGTTTGACACGCATCAGGCCTGGCTTCAACCCTGCCACGAAAAAGGAAGGAACGAAAGGAAAGAAAGCAAAAAGAGGAAGGAGGCAGCAAGGACTGGGACATTTTGCTACTCTCCCACTCTTAGCAATATTGACATTTAAGGAGTGCGAAGGTGCTCTGGTACATTAGGTTTGGAACACACTCACCTTCGGACGTTTCTGAGTCCTCTTAGCTGGATTATCTGAAAGAGGACAGAAGGTCAGAGCTTTTCTTCCTCGGTGCATATTCCAAATGCCAGATATCTACAGTACTAGAGGATGTTGCAGTGCAGGGTTTCAAGAGCACTCACAGGGCAGGAGTGGCTTCTCAGTTACCTTTCATAAAGGCCTCGCACTTATCTGTAACATTCAAGTTTCCTTCCGACGATTTATAAAATGTGGACTAAAAGCAGGACATGGTGGCACACACCTGTAATCTCAGCACTCTGGGAGGCTGAGGCAGGAGGACTGAAAGATCCAAACACCCCAGACAATGGAATGATTCATTGAGTCCCTGATTCAAAATAACAAATAACATGGTGCTAGGCACGTAGCTGAATGTGAAGTTCCTGGGCTCAACTCTCTGTATCAAACAAAGAAAGAAAGGGAGACCGAGAGTGAGAGTGAGAGCAAGGGAAAGAGAGAGAGAATAGACAGAGAATAGAAAAGGGCAAGGTCTGCGAGGCACCTCAGTGCTCCGGTAGGCCCTAGGCTCAATCTCCAGTATTGCAAACAACCAAACAAAAAACCAGAAACCCAAAAACCCTTTGCATTGACTAAGGCTCTGGATTTTCAGACCTCTTACTGTGAGTGTGAGAGCTTGTGGGATCTGGCTTGTTCAACAGTGCAGTCACTGATCTGCCAGAGAGTTTGGAGATTCTGACCCCGTTTCTTATAGCTACACAGTCAGCAGTGAGTGAATACCTCCTCTTGCCTTTCTGACGACTATTCATTACTTGTTACTTTGATGCACAGGGACCTCTGCTCCATCATCCATCTGCCCCTTCTCTGAGACAAGGTCTTACTGTGTAGTTCACGCTGGCCTTGAACTCACTGTGTAGCCCAGGCTGGCCCCAAACTGAATCTGATCCTCCTGTCTCAGCCTCCCAAGTGCAAGAAATACCGGTGTGCACCACCACATCTGGCCTCACTCAGGTTTTCATATATATGCCACTCTCTTATTATGCATAAAACATATATTCTTGTTTTGTGTTTTTCCATCTTCTACAAATGACCGCTGCGTTTGACTTTCTGCTCCAACTCTTTGCACAGGCCTGACCCATGTGAGGGAGAAGCCGGACAGAAAAGCAGCCTCCTCCTGTTCACTCACCCTGAGCCCCGCGGCTGGACCCTTCATGAGGATCATCAGTTGGCACATCCCTTTCATGACCACGCATGAAAGTTGGCAGAGAGACTCTCAGACCTAGAAATAAGAACAGTGTCTATTCTTGAGAGGAGGAGGGAAAGGGCAGCTGTTGGGGGGGCCGCAGGGACTGGAAAGCACAAGAGAGCCACCGCCAAGGGACAAAACTGCTCAGAACATGCATCTAAGTTCATGGCAGCTGCTCCCTGTCCTTAGTCTTGCGTGAGACGTCAAGGAACAGGACCCTCCAAAGTGAGAGGGTGCTCATTCTGGGCTAATAAGAGGCTGTAGTGTGGAAGGGGTCTGAGGGGTGCCCTGATATCCCAGGCTCCTCTGCACCCACGACCCCGTTACCTAGTCTAGTCATGGTGGTGTAGTTTCTTTTCAAATACACACAGGTGACTTTGTCAGAATAGCTCATCTTTTTCCACTGGTTCCGAGAGAAGTATTTGGAAATATCTGCAAAGGCCTAGAAAAGAAGAAGTACATTCTGGCAGTCACTCAGTGAGAAGGGGATGCCATTCGGCCCAGGTCACCTCTGCTGCTGCAGGACAAATCTGATGGATCTGGGAAGTAGAGATGACTCCCCCTGGGTGACACCGCGACTGAGACAATAGCGGGAGCAGTGACCAGCTCTCCTTGGACACCCAGTCGTTGCCTTGCTCTCTCCCCTCCCCTCTTCTCCAACACACTGGGCTCACGGCCTTGTGGTCGCTCCAGACTCTAGGGGAGCACAGAGTGAGGGTGAGAAACCTCAGACATACCGAATCGCCTGTGCCTCTGTCCTTATGTCCAGAGAAATCTAGTTACCCTGCACTGTTACCTGGCCACTTCTCTGCCCTTGCAGATCGTCTCACCCTGTATTTCTTCTGTGGTTTCACAGTATTTTCCGTGGGGCTCTTTGCAAAGGAGCTGTCTGTGTTCATGACCCTGGCAACAGTGTGACCTGGAAGAGACACAACCTGATTATCTCCAGTCACAAGATGCAAGGTCGCGTGGAGGAAGAAAGCACAGGAGGATGGCTGCACGTTGCCAGTCATCTGGAATGAAGTTCTACTTTTTTCCATCTTGGGGGCTCATATGAGCTTGAATAATTACACAAGCGGACATCAGGTGAGCACAAGCGCCTGGGGTCTTGGAGAAGTAATGGTTAGGAATGACAAGTTTTCTGTGGGGACACGCAAAAGGGCCGTTAGTCTCTTAGAGAAGGTGGCTACTATTGTTACTACCTCAGTGGAGCTTGTCTTAACCTAACAGAAAAAGCCAGATATGATAGCCCTTGTAATTCCAGACTCTGGGAGGCTGAGGCAGGAGGGTCCCAAATTCAAGTTACCAAGACCTCGTTTCACAATAAAAGAAACAAAACAAAAACCTCAACAAGATGTTGCACACCTGTAATCCGAACATTTGGGAGGCTGAGGCAGGAGGATTGTTGTGAGTTTAAGGTCAACCTGAGCTACATAATGAGTTCAAATTCAGCCTGAACTACCCAGTGAGACCCTGTCTTTAAAGAAAACTGCAGATGCATCTCAGTGGAAAGGCCATAGGTTCAGTCTCCACTTTGGAACAACAACAAAATGAAAACCCAACTAGAAAAAACTAACAAACATGAAAAAAATCTGAGTATGCTGGCCACATCTATAATCTCAGCACTCTGGAGGCTGAGACTGAAGAGCGCATATTATAGTACTATATGTGCTACACAGGGACATCCTGCCTGATAAACAAATACAGCACCCTAAACCAACCAAAAACAAAACCCCACACGTTGTGAAAGAGAAATGTAAGACACTTATCGGGTATCCCAGGCACAGAAGGACAAACATCCCCTGTCATCGCTTACCTATAAAAGGTAAAAAGTGGAGCCCAAACTGCCCAACTGAGCCACTTAGTGAGATTCTGTATGAAAACTTAACAAAAGAAAGGGGCTGGGGTTAAAGCTCAGGGCAAGTCTTTGGGTTCAATCTCCAGTTACACACGTGCCTGCACACGAACATACACAGAATAATGAAAGAAAGAAGGAAGAAAACAGAGGGAAAATGAGTTTCCTGTGAAAGCCGTGGATTCAATTTTAAGTGAAGCAAATGTACACACACACACACACACACAATCACAGAGAAAGAAATGGCTGTGGATGTTATTTCAAAGTCCTCAGTTCAATCTTCAGTATGAAAAAAGATTATAAAATGCGTGTCATGGTGCACATTTGTGATCCCAGCTCACAGGAGGTTGAGCCAGGATTGCCACATGTTCCAGGCCAGCCTGGGTAAAAAGTGAGTTAAAGGCTGGCCTGAACCATGTGGGAAAACCCTGCCTCAAAAAAGACCCAAAAAATCCATCAAAGAGTAAAACAAAAACAAAAAAGGGGTGTGAATAGGGATTTAGCTCACCGGCATAGGCGCCTGCCTTGCAAGCAGGCAGTCGCGAGTTCGATCCCTGGTACCGATAAAAAGGAAAAAGAGAACATAGTAAAGAAAAGAAAAAAAAAAAGGGCAAAAGTCATAGGTCAGTGGGAAGAACCTGGGTACGATTTGAAACGACACATATACACATGCACAAACACACATGGGCTTGAAAGAAAGAAATGGCCAGGTCTGGTAGCTCAGTGTGAAGGCCCTGGGTTTAATTTCAGTAACACGCGTGCATGCACGCACACACACTCACACTCAAACACACACATTATCACAAACAGGAGCAACAAAAAGAAAACAGGAAAAAGATATTGAGAGTGTCGAGGATTAGGCTGAGCCGCATAAGGGCCTGCCTGACAAGTGCAAGGTCATGAGTTGGATCCAGAGTAGCAACAACAACAACAACAACAAACAAAAACAAACAACAAAAAAAGAAAAAGCATCTGGGATTGTACCTCAGTGCAGAGGCTCTAAGCTCAGTCTCTAGTAAAACAAACAAAACTTCAAAAAAAGAAACGAATTAATAAAAAAGCAAAGAAAAAGGGCTGTGGCAGTAGCTCCGTGGTAAAGTCTTGGGTTCCATCTTCAGTAACATGGAAAAAATGAGAAAAAAAGAATAAATGGAACACTAAAGAAAAAAAAAAACAGGAAAAGAAAGAGTTGCAGAAGTAATTCAGTGAGACCTTTGGTGCAGCTGTAACTACCACATGCACAAAAGACAATTCCAGTACTCTGGAATCTGAGGTAGGAGGACTCCCTGGAGTTGGAGGCTAGTCTGGGCTACATAGTGAATTCAAGGCCAGCCTGGACTACACACGACAGCCTGTCTCAAAAAACAAAATAAGGAAATAATAGGAAAGAAAGAAAAACAGAAGAGAATAAAAGTCCCGGGGGAGATGTAACTCAGTGAGAAAGTCCTGGGTTCATTCTGCAGTGCAAGCAAACACACACAAGTACACGGATACATCTCACAGTGAAGTCTCCGCACAAAACATCCAGTACACCCTCAAAGAAAGACAGAAAAAAGAAAACAATGAATGAAAGAACAAGAAAGAAAATTTTTTTAAAAAAGGAAAAAGAAAAAAGGGCTGTGGAAGTGGCTCAAGGAGAAGGCCCTTGATTCAGTCTCCATCACCAGAGAGAAAGAGGGGGAGACAGACAGACAGACAGAGACAGACAGAGACAGAGACAGAGAGAGAAGAATAACCAAGAAAAAAAGACTGGGGATTTAGATCAGTGTGAAGATCTTGGTCTTAATCTACAATGCATGCGTGCGCGCGCGCACACACACAGTCACAAACACACACATAGCAAAGAAAGAAAGAAAAGAAAGAACCTGTAGATGTAGTTCAGTGAGAAGATCTTATGTCCTATAGGATATACACATGCACACAGAGAATTACAAAGAAACAAAAAAGTGGGGAAGAAGGGGCTGGGAATGCCACTCAGTGAGCGGGGCTTGGCTCCCCAGGGCTGGGGCACAACTGACTTCATCCTCTACCAGAGCACAGGAGCAGGCCCCAGGAGCTGGGAATGGGGTGGAGAGGAGAGAGAGACTGTCTGACAGATGCCAAAAACACAGAGGGGAGGGGGCTCCAGGGTCTACAGCACAGGAGGGCAGCTGGTGTTTCCAACAACCTCTTAGATATTCACGAAGAACCAAAAGACAGGAGTTTGAAGTCTACAAAGACAGGATAAATGTTTAAGTACAGGAATAATGCTAATCACTGAACTTGACCTAGTACACATTATATGCGTGCACTGGATCTTTTGTGGGGGTATCGGTGATCTCCCTCCTAACTTTGCACATGCCAGGAAGGCTCTTGTGCCACTGAGTTAAATCCTCAACCCCATACTGAGTCAGGGGTGGTGGTGCTTGCCTGTAATCTCAGCCCTCAGGAGGCTGACACAGGAGGATCACCGTGAGTTTGAGGCTCGCCTGGGCTACATAAGAGACTTCAAGGTCTCCTTGAACTACGTAGCCTGACACTGTCTCAAAAGAATAAGAATATTCACACTGTACCCCATAAAAATGTACAGTATGTCAAGAAAAATGAACAACAAGATGTCAGGATAAATTCTTACTGGAGAAGCAAGCAGTGTACAGTGTCATTTTTGAAGTTAAAGTTTATTTCTCTAAAGCTTAAAAATTTACAGCGAATTTTTACAATAAGAAAGAAAAACCTGTGCATGGTGGTACATGCCTGAAATCCTAGCACTCTATGAGGCTGAGGCAGGAGGACTGAAAATTTAAACTCGGCCTGCGCAATTTAGGGACACGCTGACGCAAACAAAAAGTTTCCATTTCGTTAGGCACGGTGGCACACACCTGCAAATCCAAGCTCCTTTCCAGGCTGTGGGAGTACTACAAGTTCATGGCCATCTTGGGCAATGTATTAAGACCTCACCTCAAAATTAAATAAAGAAGGGCTGGGGACTTAACTGGCACCGAGCCTTTCAACCACGTGAGAGGTCTGGGCTCTCGGGCACATGATGGCACTGCAACATGGCTGAAGCCATGCAGAGGCGACCCTCCCCTCCCCCACACGTGTGCACGTGCGTGTGTGCTTTTTCTCATCAACTGAAGACTGAATTGAGGGAGTGCCGACATGCACTGGTGGCCATTTTTACAGTTTCCGATTTCCATACAGGGTCTTGCTAAGGTTTCCATGTTTCTCTGCAATTTTTGATTTTCCTGCCTCAACCGATTGACTAGCGGTGATTATGGTGGTTAAGTAGTCCCATAGGCAGAGAGATTACTTGGCATGAGGAATTCTAGGAGCATCTGGCTGGTTCATGGTTTTTCAGGCTAAGAGGGGTTTTGCACCCATCAGGAATGCACTTAAGAACTCCCCGAAAATCAAATGCCGCTTTAATTCTGTCTCTGCGCCAAGTGGGTAGTCCCGAAAGGCTTTGGTTAACTGCAGAGGTAAGAATTTTCAGGACTTCAGAGGTTACGACGAAGTCACAAGGACTTGAGTCAGCCATACAGGCTTCCAGCTTTCCTACTTGTTCCCCTCTGTCCCTTGTCCCAGACATCGCTCTCATGATACCTACCTCGGACGATGCGGCTCAACACAGCAATGGCGACCTGGCGCTCTACTACAAGAGGAAGCTAATTTATGAAATGGCCCAATGCCAATTGACCAATCAGGGGAGTTAGTGAATTAGAGCTAGCCAATCAGGGATTAGTAAGTGGGTGGAGCATGTGACGCAAGAAAGTGGCTCATTGGCTTGGCTGCGGGGAGGAAATGCATGGGCCGGATTTAAATTTTAAAAAGGAACTTATCTCTTGGCATTGGCTACTCCACAGTCAGCTGACTTGTAAAAATGCCTGTATAAGTAGTGGACGCTCTTGAAAATGGCTCCAAACACCCTGCCTTGGTCCATTTGCATCAGTGGTCTGGGAGACCCGGCAACATGCAGGTCTGCACTTCTCGGAGAGTCCATCCAGCTATAGACAAATGTCAATGAAAGTGTCAGTCCATCTGAGCAGAAATAAATGACATTGCTTTAGAGCTCAGCAGAAATGTCTGAGTGAGAAAACTAATGAAAAGGGACACTTGTGAATCAAATGATAGGTTGGTCTGAGAGCAAGACGACACAGATAAATCAGGAGAAAACCAGAAAGCAAAGGGAATCAAGTGTTGTGAGGCCCAGGCCAGATCTGCCTTCATGTTGAAGGACAAAATACAATTTCTTTGACATGGGCTCCCTAGGTCTTGGAAAGGATTACATAGACTCTTCCCAATTTCAACTTAGTGCCTGTACTAACCAGCTCAACACCAGGACGTAGAACTTTCGGGAGACAGGATCTCCTTAAAGAGCACACCTAGGATCTAGGCTGGGGATCAAGACCCCCCACACACAACAGGGGCAACAGGTGCACAGCACCAGGACTCAAGCCCTGATCAACTCGCAACACCATGGGCTGGGCTGCCGAGTTGACTGTAGGCACGAAGACTGGCATAGACAAGAGCTGCTTGATCAGAAGTTTCACCAGAGCAGCTTCTGAGGGTACCTTGGAGGTACGGGCACACTCTGCTTTCTGGAACCGCAAGAGTCTTCAAAAGAGGCTATCAGTTTAATTTCTGGTCTCTAGTTCTTGGGCATCTGGTCAAGGGTTTGGTTGGATGCTCAAGGATTTGGTGGTATTAGTGGAAAACTTTTGGTGTTGCAGGTAGTTTTCCACTTGCCTGCTTATAATAAGTGGATCCCTGCGCTCCGCAGGGATCTCACAGCTCATGCAGTAGATGTGCAACTGCAGCACGGTCCTGCTGGCATAGCGACAACCACACATGTACCAGAAGATCTTCTTGTAGTCCTCTGCGTGCCTTTTCGGATTGCAGCTGTGGCCATACAAGTTGCTGCACTTGCCACATTCATGCTTGTTCTTGGCATTCATCTTCCTCAAGTGTTGCTTTAGGAGAAAAAGCTGTGAAAATGGTCTGTCAGGGTCTCTGGGATATCGCTCCACTGGACAATAGTCGAATTTAGATATGATCTTCACACCTCTTCTTCTTGGTGGGTTTACTGTGCCATCCTGCGAGAGGTGGCTCTTGATTAGGTACACGTCAAGCACTCGGCTGTTGGGCAGGAGCTTGCCACAGCCCCACGGCGCACAGGATGTTGACCCACACAACATGAGAAGGCTCACTCACTATGGCTCGATCAGCTGCCAAGATGGCAGTGCTGAGGCCACAGGGTGCTGCCATGCCACCGCAGGTCATGGCCACTCCTCCTCAGCTGTAACCCCAGAGCCTCCCACCAGCCAAAGGAGGCATTGCTGGCAGCAGGGATTCCATCCGTGACCACTGAAACGGCCAGGGTACCTACCACCAGAGCCACGGGTTCTGCTCAAAAAGGGGACATCAGGACACACCATTTTGAAGAGGAGATTCTGTGAAGAGGCATGGAAAAAAGACATCCATCTACAGGAGGAGGGAAACCTGGAACAGGCCTTTCCTGAAAAGCCCCAGAAAGAAACAACCCTGTTTGTTTAGAACATCTACTCTCCAGAATGGTAAGAAAATACATTTCACATCTTTAAACGACCCAGTCTGGGCACCTGAGGTGGTTGCACTTGAGTAAGTGAGGCCATGTCCATTCTGTGCTGACCTGGCTGTGCCTACTTCTCTCATGACCAGCGTGTGTGCTGCCTAGGTCCATGGTCCTTTACACCCACAGACAAGTGCCTCCAAGAAAAGGCCACAGAGCCAAAACTGTTATGATTGATAGTATCAAGTCTGAGAGTATAGGCAACTACACTGAAGATGACAAGACTCTACGATACACATTCTGGTTTGATAACTGCCTGCTTTTGAAGTTTTATACTATATACAAAGTTGTGTTTTTATTAATACTATTATGTACTGATATATTCAATTATACTACGTCTAATCATGTAGCCAATTCTATTGAAGATAACAAGAGACAATACAGGAACCATGGTAGAACTCCTTGTATAGAGGTTTTATATGTCTTTTTCGTTTCATGTGTTTATAGGAATATGCTTTGTTTTGTTTCTCCCTCTAATATAAAAAGGATAGAAATACATGTTAAGATTCATGCATGTGTAGAACCTATAAATAGTTTAGGAGAACTGATCTTATGACACATGATGGAATGAACAAATACTTTGAAGAAAAAAAGACACTACAGTACCCAGTGCTGATTCCAGAGTGTTATGATGTGAAATACAGAAATACTATTATTCTTTGTTCAGAGTGATTTTAGCCTGCTTGGGTTTGTTTAATCTCAACATAAATGAAGATATGGATAACTGCATATATGTTTACATATATAGGATTGATAACCATATTACTAAGTTTTTGTTGGATAGTTGAACAGAACTGTTTGCAGTCTCGCTGTTTGAATTCCCACTTTATATGTTTCACTTTTGTATCTTTAACAACCATGTAAACATCAACTAGTGATTTCTTACTGTTTATTTTTTCTTTGAAAGTATATATTATTTCTACCCGTTTTCTGTTTTGTTTAGTCTTTCTTTAAATAAAATTTTTTTAAAAATCACAGAGCACTGGCTGGGCGTCTCTCAGCAGAAAACACTGCCTGGGGAGTGCCCAGGGGCCAAGCCACATTGGTGCTGGCCCTAATGACCCAACTGCAACAACACTGGCAGGAGCCGCCCAGCAGTGGGAGGACTAATTTCCTGAGGGGTGCTACAGAGCCAGCAGTTGATTTCTTATCTGTATTTTTGTTTTGTGCTCTTTGTCTTCTCCCTGAATGATCTCTCTTGACTTTAGGATACTTTCATGTCCTTTTCCTGCTTTGCTTCAATATTTTTTAGCTTTCTCTTTCATTCTTTACATCCTGTGCTCTTTGCCAGCTTCCCAAACCTTGGGTGATCATCCTTAGGCTTAAAATCTTCATTCTCTGTATTTCTGCTCATTAATCTGTCTGTTGTGTCCCCTCTCTTAAACACCACCCAAGCACAATAAAATTTATATACCCAGAGGAAACTCATTGCATACAAATTCCTGGCATATGTTAGATTTTGCTATATCACTGTACAGCTTGCTCCTATGGCTAAAGATACCAAGTTAATAGTTACCACAGTTTGTCAATTGCTATACTGCTGGGTGCTATAGTTATTACTAACTTTAGTATTTTAGCCAGCACATTATACATGTTGTGATCAGTTTTTCTTCCTTGTGTGACAATACTATGATTGTAAGGAGTACTAATCATCACCATAGTCCAGTATGAAAGGATTGGATTTTATTCTGTTTTGTCTTGTTTCATTTCATTGTATCTGATGGCATGCACAGCCTTTTCAAAGATAACAGGATATATTGTGTTAGCCAGTTTGGATTTACTATTGTCTTGTTTTGAAGTCCTGTATTGAGTTCATTATTTCATTTTTATTGGTTCTATTCTGCTCTGTTTTATTTGAGTTTACTATGTCTGATGATATGGGCAACTATTTTGAAGACAAGAGGCATTATGGTAGCCATTGTTGATTTCTGATCATCTTGTTTTAAAATCTTGTGTCACACTGTTTTGTTTTGATTGGCTTTATTGTGTTTTGTTTTACTTGGCTTTATCCTCTTTAGAATAAAAAAATAAAACAAACAAGCAAAAAAAACTCATACACAGGACCCTGCAAAAAATACAAAGAAAGAAAAGAAATCTGAAGTAACACACAGAAACTTTCTGAAATGATAGAAGCAGAAGTGAAACAACAAATGGATATGACTAAAAAATGTGTAATTGTCATTGTACAAAAGAAAGGAAAAGAAAGTTTCTCTAAAAGATATAACTGCATATATATTGTATAAGTGTATAAGATAACCATATTACTGAGTTTTGTTGGATCATTGAACAAAACTGTTTGCAGTCTCACTGTTTGAAAATACCCTCTATATGCTTTAATTTTGTAATTTCAACAACTATTTCTAAGATGACAATATGTAATTAACTAGTGATTTCCTACTGTTTATTTTTTCTGAAATTCTGTATAACTTGTACCCTTTTCTGGTTTTTTTTCTTTTTTCTCCTTAAATAAAATTTTAAAAAAAAGAAAAACTAATCTCAGGTAAAAAAAAAAAAAAGAAATGATAATCACATCACAGGTATGCCCAAGGAATCTATGTAGATACAGGCAAAAAAAAAAATTAAGGAAATCAAAGAAAAGGATTGAAACAATGAATGTCCTATATAGGAAATAAATGAAAGCCATAAAACAGATCCAAACAGCTATCCAGATGAATAAAATTTCCATTGAAAGTATACACAACAAGGGGCTGGGGGTTTAGCTCAGCGGCATAAGCACCTGCCTGGCAAGCAGGTGGTTGTGAGTTCGATCCCTGGTACCGATAAAAATGAAAAAGACAAAAAACAAAAAAAGAAAGTATACACAACAATACTTACCTGGCAGGGGAGATACCATGATCACGAAGGTGTTTTCTCCAGGGTGAGGATTATCCATTGCACTGCAGATGTGCTGACCCCTGCAACTTCCCCAAATGTGGGAAACTCAACTGCATAATTTATGGTAGTGGAGAGAGCCCAACTCTCCTCTGGTTTTTAAAAAAAGAAAGTATAAACATCAAATTGAATGAAGATGAATATAGAATACGAGATCTAGAAGACAGATTCGCAGCTAGCAGACACAAAAACCAAGATATCTTAAAAACAGCAAGGCACTATAAGACAAAGGAGATAGAAATTTCAAGGGCATAAGGGTAGGCAAATAGTTTATGAACAAAAACTAAATTGCACAGAAAGTACTTCAAAGAATCAATGAATGAGATCTCATCTTATTAAAAAAGTTTTTACACATCAGAAGAAATCACCAACAGAGTGAAGAGAAAACCCCAAAATTGGAAAAAGATTTTTGCCAACTTTCATTCTGACAAAGTACTTCTATCTAGAACATATAAAGAACTGAAAAAAATCAGGCCCCTCCAATTCAAAGACCCAGTCCAAAAATGGGCACCTGAGATGAATACACAAGTCTCAGATGAAGAGATACAAATGGCAAATAAATATATGAAAAATGTTCAACATCATTGGTCATTTGAGAAATGCAAATTAAAACAACACTGAGACTCTATCTCACTCCAGAAAGAATGGCTGTCATCAGGAAATCAACCAATATCTAATGCTGGTGGGGCTGTAGGGACAAAGGAACCCTTCTTCATTGTTGGTGGGAGTGCAAGTTGGTACTACCACTGTGTACATCCATGTGAAGATTCTTCAAAATACGAGGACTAGAGGTTCCATTCGACCCAGCTATTCTTTTTCTGGATATTTTCCTGGAAGAATTGAAAACATCATACCACAGCGATATATATGCACCTGTGTTTATAGCAGAAGAATTTGTAATAGCCAGATCTTGGAAGCAACCCAAATGCCCATCAGCTGAGGAGTAGATAAAAAAGATGTGGTATTTTTATACAATGAAATACTACTCAACTATACAGAAGGATAAACTGGAGGCTTTCATAGGTAAATCAGACTCTTATGTGTAAACACTGTAATGACTCATTGGCATAAGTAAATGAAAGTAAATAACATCCAAATGTTATAATAGATATAGTGAAAGGGAATGAAACTGCTCAAAGAGAAATTATATTGTTTACTCAAGTCTGCATGCCTGTATCTAAAAACCTGAGCAACAACTATTTTGAAGATAACCAGATGCAATATAACAACCATTGTTAAATTTCTATCATCTTGTTTTGAAATCCTGTATCATAGTTGGGGGTTTTGTGTTGTAGTTGTTTTTGTTATTGTCATTTGGCTTTTGTTGTTTTTTGTTTGTTTGTTTGCTTGCTTGCTTTTTTATTTTTCTGTGCTTTTTTCTCTTTAAAATAAATAATATCACAAGGCATTGTGAAAAATGAATCTAACAGCTCCAAGATGAAGCAAAGAAGAACAACATAAGATTAATCAAAGTCAGTAAGAAAGCTGGACATGGCACAAACATCATAAAAAAGTTCGTCATAGAAATAATAGCAGGAAACTTCCCAAACGTGGTTAAAGAATTCAATGAAAAATAAGTCAGGCATTTAAAACTCCAAATAGTCATAACCCAAATTAATCTTCACCAAGGTATATTATTGTAGGGGGCGCCGTGACCGCTCCCGCTGCTGTCTCCCCGCCTCTCCCTTGTATGGGCACATAGTGCATCTAGACCAATCATGATCCTCTCCTGCTCACGTCACATACACATACGTGATGATGACCTATCAAAGATCACCCCATAGCCTCTTCCTGTCCCGCCGGCCCACCCTTGCCCTATAAAAGCTGTGACCACTTCCTGCCCTGCCTTTGTCAATCCCCGTTCCTCCTCCAGGTGGTTGCCCCGCGGATTGACCCATGGGCCGGGTCATATTGTGAGAGACAATACCAGTGACCCCTTGAATGCATAACAATTCCTGCAACTTTGGTTATAGATTATAGATGGTGCCACCATGTTGGCAAGAACTAAACATTAAAGTGGTTAGAGAAAACAAGTCACCAATAAAGGACAGTCCATTAGAATCACAGCAGATTACTCAACACAAACCCTCAGGTCAAGGAGCACTTGGAGTAAAGTATTTCAACCTCCAACACAGATTGATATATTCTGAAAAACCATCTTTCAAAATCAAGAGAAATAACATATTTCCATGACAAAGAAGAACTGAAGAATTTCATGACTGCCAAAACAGGTCTACAAAACATTACACAATATTCTAGAAAGAGATAACAAAGACCAAAGTTCCAAAAACACCAACAGGAAAAAAAACACCAGACAGGGCAAGCAATTAAACAGAAGAGAAACACAGGGAACCAACAACAGGAAAATAATATGAGAATGATGAGCCAATACATATTGTTACAACCAACAATCTAAATGGTCTCAAATTACCAGTCAAAAAAACCAAAACAGTCTAGCTGGGCGTGGTCATGCACACTTGCAATCCCAGCACTCCTGAGGGTGAGGCAGGAGTATCTTTGTGAGTTCCAGACTAACCTGAACTGCAAAATGAGCTCGACCAGCCTAAACTTCACAGTGAGACCTTGTCTCAAAAAGAAAAGAAAAAGAAAAAGCAAAGAACGAAAGAAACACACTGACAGAATGGATCATGAAGCAAGATCCAACAATATCCTGCATAAAAGAAACACAATTCACTCAAAATGAAATTCAGACACTAATGGTAAAAAGGATGGAATACAATACTCCATGTGACAAGAACACAGAAAAAAGCAAGGGTAGCTATTCTATTTGTAGATAACATGAACTTCAAAACAAGACAAATCCAAAGAGTAAAGCAAGATCACTCAATACTTGTTAAGGGAAAAGTACAAGAAAACATAACAATCATAAATATATGAACCAATGCACACTAAATATAAATAAATATAAATGGAAATGAAAAATCAAATAACTACTTACAGAATTATACTGGCGTAACTTTATACCCCACTGTCAAAAATAGATACACAAATCAGACCAAAAAAACAACAAAGAAATATCAGAAATAAATCAAACCCATGAACAAATAGACTCAGTAGATGTTTACAGAGTGTTCCATCCCACAACATCAGAATACACATTCTCCTCAGTTTTGCATTAGGCATTCTCCAAAAGACCCCACAAAACAAGTTCAAGATTTTTCAAAGGAATCAAAATTATCCCATGCATATTATCTGACCACAGTACAATGAAATTGGAAATCCATGGCAAAAGAAACCACAAACGTTCCATAAACACCCAGAAATTAAATAACACCCTCTAGAATAACCAATGGGTCACAGATGAAATTAAAGAAGAAATTAAACAGTGTATATAATGAATAGTAATGCTGATACAACATACCAGAATTTATGGGATGCAATGAAGACAGTCAAAAGGGCAAAATTTATAGCAGCATCATATTAAATGGTCAAAACATGAAAACTTTCCCTGCAAAATCAGGAGCAAAGCAAGAATGTTCATTAGCACCACTCCCATTTAATAGAATTCTGGAAACATTAGCCAGAGAAATTAGAAAAGAGAAACAAAAAGAATAAAGACAGAAAAGGAAGAAATTAAATTATCATTTGCAGATGACATGATACTCTACACATAAAACACCAAAAATATCGCCAAAAGACTTGTATATTTAATAACTGAATACAAATTCAACACTCAAAAATCAATTGCATTCCTGTATAAAAACCAGTAAGTGCACAGTGAGAGAAATTAGGAAAACAACATCCTTCATGATAACGTCAAAAAGAAGTGAAACACTAGGATCAATCTAAGAATATAAAAGGTCTATACACTAAAAGTTACAGTACTCTGAAAAAGGAGATCAAAGAGGATATCAGAAAATGGAAAATTATCCCTTGCTCATGGTTAGGAACAATCAACATAGTAAAAATGGCCATACTCCCAAAATCATTATACAGTTTCATTTCAATCCCAATCAAAATACCTTTATAATACTTCACAAAACTAGAGAAAATGTACTTAAAATTTATTTGGAACCAGAACATATCTAGAATACCATAAAAGTATCCTAGGCAACAAAGGCAAAGCAGGGGGCATCACAATCCCTGACTTGAAATTATACTACAGCAGCATAACCACCTGCCTATCAAGCACGAGGTCATGAATTTGATCATTGATGCAAAAAAAAAGAGAAATTTTACTACAAAGCCTGTGTCATAAAAACAGCATAGCATAGTGCTAGCAAAAATAAATAAATAACCTGCGAATCCATGGAACATATTTGAAGATCCAGAGACAACTTCAAACATACTCAGCCACCTTATCTTTGAAAAATAGATCAAGCACATTCACTGGAAGAAAATTTCCTTTTATTAAATGGTGTTGGAACAAATGGCTTTCCACATGCAAAAGCTTAAAACTAGACCCATACCTATCACCAGACACTAAACTAAAATCAAAATGCATCACAAATCTAAATATTAAAACAGAAATACTAAACCTTCTGAAACCCGGATAAGTAGAACTCTTGAAGACATGTGTAGGTGAAGATTTCATGAATAACAGCCTGATATTAAGAAGTTTATGCAGAGCAAAGAAATTACCAATAAAGTGAAAAGACAATTAATAGAGGAGGAAAAAATTTAGCAAGTTGTCCCTCAGAAAAAGGACTAATACCTAGAAAATCTAAAGAACTGAATAAAGTTAAACCTCCCAAATTTAAAGATCCAATTCAAAATTGGCTATCTGAGATGAACACAAAATTCTCAGATGAAGAAATATGAATGGCAAATAAATATATGAAAAAATGTTCAACATCACAGGTCATTCGAGAGATGCAAATTAAAACAATGCTGAGAATCCACCTCACTCTAGAAACAATCACAATTATCAAGAAATCAACCAATAACAAATGCTGGCGGCGGGGGGAGCTTCTCCACTCTTGGTGGGAGACTAGACTGGTGCAAATCTGTAGAAATCATTGTGAAGCTTCCTCAAAAACTAGAATTAGATGTCCCATTTGACCCAGCTATTCCATTTATGAGTATCTTCCCAGAATTAAAAATATACTACAGCAATATATGCACACCTATGTTTACAGCAGCACAGTTTGTAAGAGCTAAATTTTAAAACAGCCTAAGTGCCCATCATACTAGCAATGGATAAAAAGAGTGTGGATTTTTTATACAGTAGAGTATTACTCCATCAAAAAAAGGATAACTTGAGACATTTGTAGGTAAATGAATGCACCTTGAGACCGTACTCATAAATGAAATTAATCAGACACATATATGTAAATATCACATTCTTTCTTTGGTGTAAGAAACCAAAAGGGCAGCGAAGAACAAAGTGTATAAAAGGTATTGTGAAATAGGAAGAAATTTTTCAAAAGAAAGGGTAAGTAGGGAGAGGGGAGGGAAAAAGGAAAGAAAGGAAAAGAAAAAATGATTAAAAAAAGATAAAATGGAAACGAAGCTTTTTAAATGAGGAGTGGGGAAAGGGTTGAAGTGAGGAGAAGGAACTGGGAAAAGATAAAGGGGACTCAGGATACATCATGTTCAGATACAAACTTCCTCTGATGAATGTGATCACTGTGTATATCTCAATTGTTCCAATAAATTTAATATACAGTAATGAAAATCAAGTGTGCTAGTGCACACTTATAATTCCAGCAGTTGGGAGGCTGAAACAGAAGGATCACCACGAGTTTGAGGTCAGCCTGAACTGCACAGAGTTCTAGGCCAGTCTGAGCTACATAGTGAGACCATGTCTCAAAAAAAACAAAGGGAGCTGGGGATTTAGCTCAGTGCCATAAGAGCCTGCCTGGCAAGCACAAGGTTG
Source organism: Cavia porcellus (assembly GCF_034190915.1). Taxonomy (NCBI): domain Eukaryota; kingdom Metazoa; phylum Chordata; class Mammalia; order Rodentia; family Caviidae; genus Cavia; species Cavia porcellus. The sequence continues at coordinate 19,716,835 of NW_026947486.1, forward strand.
TGAATTCGAACCTTGGTACAAAAAAAGGACTTACAGAAAAACAAGACAAAGTAATAATAATAATAATCATAAAACATTCAAGATAAAGACACTCAGTCTGAGACACATTGTCATAGCAGCTTTTGTAAAATAAATTTTTTTACACAGGATCGTTCTATGTAGCCCAGGCTGGCCTCGAACTCTCAATGATCCTCCTGCTTGAGACATTAAGATGACACAGAGTAGGATCACCATGAGTTTAAGGCTACCATGGGCCACATAGTGAGTTCAAGGCCAGATTGTGTTACATAATGAGACCTGCGTTACATAATGAGAACTTGTCTCCAAAAAAATCAGAAAGGGAGAACAATAGACAAAGAAAGAGAGGGCAGGGGCTTCCCAGCATTTGGTTTGGCTTACTGTCTTGTTAGCTGGCACTTACTCTTTCTATAATGGAAGGACCCAGCAAAAAGACTATCACTGGTCCTTGATCTTAGACTTCCCAGCCACTAGGTCCGTGAGAAATAAGTTTCTATTCTTCATAAAATACCCAGTCTCAAGCATCCTGTTGTTACAGTAAAAATTAGGCTAAAATACAAAAGATTGTTAATCCAAGTATGGTGGCACATGCCCCTAAACCTCTATAATCTGGGAATCTGAGGATCACACATTCAAGCCCAGCTAGGACAACTTAGTGATATGGTAACGTTCTGCCTCAAAAATAAAACACAAAAAAAGGGCTGAGGAAATATCTCAGTGCAAATGTCCCAAGCTGAATCCTCAGTATCTCACTCACACACAAAAACAAAACCGAAGGAAATTCCTCATAGTTGCTATGTTGCATAGTGCTACCCTCTAAATAGATGCTCAGGCTACAGGCTTCAGGACTACAAAGTCAATCAAACAATGCAAGTATTACGTTTTTTCTTACTTCAGATGCTATCATCCCAGCCTGTGTTCCTCCAAATCAGCCAGTGGCTTACAGATGGGGGGAATGCTCTTTCTGTCTCCCACCATGCACACTGGCTGGCTCATGGAAGGCACAGGTTAGCTTCTTGGTTCTTCTACCAATCCATAACAGCCACTGGCTCACAGTAGTCCATAACTGTAATTCAGAAACACTACAAGCATCTTAACAAGCAATGGAAAAACTGCATGAAAAAAATAAAAAAGAAAAACTCTGCATGAATTGTTATGTAGTAACACTATTACCTGAAAATAACCTAGCATGTGCAAGCCCTTCTGTCCATTTCCCAGAAGTGCAAACAAAATGGCATTCATTCTTGCAGAAAGCAGTTATTAAGCACATCCCCAATACCAGGCCATATTCTAGGATCTGTGGATACAGCCAGAAATACACCTGACAAAAATTTTCTAAGACAGATGGAATTAGATAACATCATGTTGAAGAAAATAAGTCAGTTGCAGAAAGTTAAAAATCACACCCTTTCTTTTCTGTAAGAAATCAAAAAATAGGGCCAGGAATATAGCTCAGAGGTATAATACCTGCCTGGCAAGTATAAGGTCATGAGTTCAATTCCTGATACCAAAAAAGAAAAAAAAAACAAAAACAAAGAAAGAAATCAAAAAGTGAATTAAAAAGAAAAGAAGACAGGAAACTAAAAATAGTCTTCTGGAGATGGGGAAGGAGCCAGGGGCAGTAGCACATATCTGTAACCACAGCACTCTGGAGTCTGAGGCAGGAGGATTGCCTAGAATTTTACACCAGCTTTGGCGATGTAGTGAGACTGTCTCAAAAACAGCGGGGTGGGGACAGAGTGATGGGGAAAGGAATCAGGGAACAGAGACAAAAGGGAAGCATGAAGATGAGAATAAGCAAAATATGTTATAAGATTGTGCTATTACACTATACTGAAGCTTATTATTTCATAATAATATATGCCTAATGTGCAAAAAAAGACAAAATATCGTCCAACAAAAGATCTTCCCTAAAGAATATAATTTTCTAATGAGGGTAAACAGATAACAAAGTTGAGATACAAATCACCACCTGGCAAGAAACTTGCAAGGCACACTTCAAAATTCACACCCCTCATGTATATAAAGCTCCTAGAAATCAATAAGCAAAAAGCAATGAAGGAAAGGGAAACTTATTAAAAAAATGCAAAAGAGAAAATTATTATGTAAAAAGAAGCTTAAGTTCACTTAGTTGTCAAACAAAAGTGAATGATAACAAGCTATAGACCAAGTCTGGTGGCATATGCCTGCAATCTCAGCACACAGGAGGCAATTTCCATAGCATCCACATTGCACTGGGTATCACAAGTTATCTAGAGATAATCAAAAGGACATGGGAGGATTGCAGTGGTTAAATGCGAATACTGTATCATTCTATACGAGGGACTCGAGCACTTTGGGGTTTCTGGACCTGTGCATTTCGTCCTGAAAACAACCCCTGGCAGGTACAGAGGGTTGGCTATGTAGGGTTCTAGGCTATCTAAAGTTTCAGTCATGTACTGGGGATCTTGGAATGTCTCCTTTGTGGATTAGGGGTGAAAATTACAGTCTATACTGAATTTTAAAACTTACTCATTGGTCAGGCATGATGGCGCACATTTGTAATGGCAGGATTCAGGAGGCTGAGCAGGGAGGACCACTGAGTTTGAGGCCAACCCGAGCTATGTAATGAATTCAAAGCCATCCAGAACTGCAGTGAGACCTTGTCTCAAGAAAAGAAAGTCACTGTATTGTAAATCTGATTATTGCTTTGCACTGCATCTTATGATGGACCTGTTAGATGTTTATGCAGCTGCAAACTCTCCAAGGAAAAGCTGTGAGTTTGAGGCCACCTGGGCTACAAAGTGAATCCAAGGCCAGCCTGAACTGTCTCAAAAAAAAAAAAAAAGAAAAGAAAAGAAAAAAGAAAAAGTAACTAAAAAGTACCAATGATGTCGAGTGCCAGAGAAAACATTGGGAAATAAGCCTTCTTGTAAATGATTCATAGCCACATATTAAGCTAAGCATACAATTTGGAAAATGTCCTTTATGTCCATAAACCTTTATGCCTTTGATATTCATGCCTCAGAATTTGATCTACATAGATACTTGGCAAATAATAAAAGATGTATTTGAAAAGTCATGTCATTATTTAGTCTAGGTACTAGCTGTAGAAACTCTATGCCTGAGTTCTTTCTTCTGAAAAGCAAGGATAAGAATAAAACTTAGCAAGAAGTGTACCTAGGTAAATTAAATCATTCATTGATTCATTCACAATGGCGAGTGGCACATGGCTTTCAGTAAATGGCAACTGTAATTACTATTATATATAAAAGAAAAAACAGAGAAAATAAAAAAGGACAACCGACAAGGGTCTTTTATTAAACAGACATTAAAAGGATAATAAAAGGACCCATGTTGGTGCATGCCTATAAGCCAAGCTCCTCAGGAGGCTGAGGCAGGAGGGTCATAGATTTGAGGCTAGCCTAAATTACATAATGAGACTCTCTCAAAATAAAAACAAAAGGGCTGGAGATGTACTGAAAAGCATCACTGGGACCAATCTCCAGGAAAACTAAATAAGTGAATGGTAATTTTTTCCATAATAAAATGTACAAACTACATTTATTGGTTTCATTTTATATGCAGACCAAAAAATGTTGCAGAATGAAAGTATGCATTTTTTGTGTGTGGTAAGGAAACATGCATGGCAATAATATGATTACTTGTGTATATATATACATATACATATATATGTTTGTGTGTATATATATACAGAAATGAGAAGGATCTGGAAGGATCATCTCCAAAATAGATGTTGGGTAAGAAGCAGAAACTAGATTACTGAAATATTGCACTTTCTTGTGTTTTGTTGGTACATTGTTTACATTTGCTATAAGTTTCTTTTGCAGGTTAAAAAGTAAATACTAAAAACAAAGGAGCAGAAAAACACCTGGCTCAGTTAATTCTTGGCCCTACTAACTGAGCCATGGAAACCAGGAAATCAACCTATTCTCCAACATCTCTAGAGAATTGTAACTAAAAATAGCCTCTTTAAAACAACTCTTGATATCATCCTGCACTAAAAACCAGTGGCCTTTAGAAAAACCTAATGATAAAATGTATTAGGACAATGTCCCAGAAACCTTGACTTGGGGAGGAGCTAGACTGATTTCTCTTCATACAGAAAATCATGTAATTGATCATAATGCCCTTTTTACTGTGGCTGCCAGGAAGCTTATCACCAAAATGTTTAGCTCAGTTTGGATGAAGTGAAGCCAAATGGCTTATACTGTAGCATCTTGGCAATTTTGCCAATATGTTGATCTTCTAGTCTTTCTAAATTTCTCTAAATCTTATTTACAACTAACTTTGCTTTCCTGTTTTGTTGTGGGGAAATAAAATGAGAAATCAGCAAGTAACTTACATTAGGCTTAATCATTTGCTGCTTCTCTTTGGAGAACAACTGGTGATGGGGTGGGGTACAGAAGTTTTCAGAGCTCAAACACGGTTAACCTTCTTCAGTGGCTTTTGGATGTGCAAATGTGTTAATTCATTTATGACTTACTTTTCTTGTCTGATCCAGGAACTACATTTCAGGAACTTTTGTTCTGAAGTAATAACCATATAGAGATTTAACTGTAAGCACCGTCACCACAGTTTTGACTTTAAAACCATACTATCTAAAATAACCACCTGGTATGGTGGCACATACCTGTAATCCCAGCTAATCAGGAGGCTGAAGTAGCAAATTGTAAGTTGAAGAGACTTGCAATTTAGTGAGCCTGGGCAATTTAGTGAGGCCCTGTCTCACAATAAAAATTTGGAAAAGGCTAGGCTAGGATAGAGCTCACTGATGCAGCCCTGGGTTCATGGGGCCTAGGTTCAATCCCTATTACCACAAAAAAATTTCCAGCACTGAAGGCTGGGAAAAGAAGGAAGAAAGACAGGTGGCCATTAAAGCAACACTGAATGTTTAAAGGCGACTCAGGAGGGACTCGGGTGTAGGTCAGTGGTAGAGCCCTTGCCTAGGATGCTTGGAGCTCTGGTGTTCCATCCCCAGTATTGCAGTGACTGGAGAGGGGATGGAAGGGAGGAAGGGTGGAGGGGGCAGGGAAGAGGAGCAGAGGGGAGGGGAGGAGAAAGGAGGGGAGAAAGCAAAAAACAAATTTACAGGATATGTGGAGAAGGGGTATTTTTTTTTCTTTTTTCCTTTTTATTACAACAGGAACAGTCCCATGAACATATCCTCTCTCCTATCCCTGGATGGATGGCATGGGCAGCAATGGTGACCCCAGTGAGCTGGCAGCTGCTGCCCTAGCTCTGAGGGGTTTGTGGAGACAGAGATGATCTCCCTCGTTTTGTCTCCACTAAGATGCTCTGATGTCCCTGATTTGGGGTGAGTGGTGAGTTCCTGGGCAACTCTGGCCTGGGCCTAGTTTCTAAGCAGCAGGGACCAGCAGAAACTCAGCCCCTTTGGCTTTCCACCCAGACCTTGTTCCCTATCTTTCCCACCCCAGTTGAGCAAGGGGGAACCTTAGACCAACCCCTCAGCCTCAGTCTGGTCAATAAGAAGCCAGATCCAGCAAGTGGTCACTTTAGCCACCTCAGGGATCTGGGTGCCTTCATTGGCCAGCAGATGGTTGCTAAGCAGGAGACTCAGCCACTATCTGCCCGCACATCTGCTGTGCTTCATGGGGTCGCCCTGCCGCACACAGCCTGCATAGTGAAACCCTGTCTCAAAAGACAAAAAAATAGGAGGAATGACGGCATTGGTGAGAGAAGTCGGCCCCTGAAGAGTCAACATAGAGCACCACAAACAATGGCTGACAGTAGTGTAATAACATCCACTACTGGGACAACTAGCTTGGTAGACTCTTCCATTTTTGATCTAAAGTTACTGAAACTTCCAAGGAAAACCTGTTTATTATATATATTTCATATGCTGAAGTAGAAATACCTCAGATTGAGACAAGAGTGGTAATCGTTCAACAAGCTGGAAAACAAGAAGAATTTATAAAAGCCCTAAAGGCTATTAAAATAATGGAAGTCCCTGTTATAATAAAGATAAGAGAAAGTTGTCCTGGAAAGTCAGATGAAAAATTAATAAAAAGTTATTAATATGGACATTACAGTACCCTGTGTAAAGATGGACTCAACAGAAGAATTTGTAAGTTTGGATTCTCCAGAATTTGAAAATGTATTCATAGTCAGAGTTCCAGGTTCTGTCATTAATGACTTACACAAGGGTGATTGCAGAATTATTGGACGACCAGTTGTACACAAAAAGGAGAGCCTTTGCCATTTTGAACCTTCAAAGAAACTTTATGTTGTCAAGCAACAATGGTTCTTGGGAAGCATTCAAATGGATACCCGTGCTGCAGAGACTATGTATTTGTATGAAAAAGCTAACACTCCTGAGCTTAAGAAATCAGTGTCACTGCTTTCTCTACACACCCCAAATAGCAATTGCAAAAGACGTCGCTTAAAAGAGACATTTGCTCACCTTTCAAAAGAGACACCTTTGTCACCTTTTCCTTCCCATAAGCATCCATCAGCTGAGCATTCTGTTTCTATAGGATCACTCCTTGATATCTCCAATACACCAGAGTTTAGTATCAACTATGGAGAAACTCCAGCCTCTTGTAGTGAGTTTCTGCAAATCAGTCTGCCAGGTGGCAAGATGCAAAAGAGCTTTATCACACTGAACATAATTACATAAATATATTGGCAATAATTATTCAACTATTTCAGGTACCATTGGAAGAGAAAGGACAACATGGTGGCCCTATCCTTGCACCAGAAGGGATTAAGACTATTTTTAGTAGCATTCCAGGTATCTTTGATGTGCACACTGAGATAAAGGATGATCTTGAAGACCTTATTGTTAATTGGGATGACACAAAAAAGCACTGGTGATACCTTTCTTAAATATTCAAAGGATTTGGTAAAAATGGACCCTCCCTTTGTAAATTTCTTTGAAATGAGCAAGGAAACAATTATTAAATATAACAAGCAGAAACCAAGATTTCATGCTTTTCTTAAGTTAAACCAAGCTAAGCCCGAATGTGGACGACAAAGCCTTATTGAACTTCTCATCCGATCAGTACAGAGGCTACCCAGTGTTGCGTTACTTTTAAATGATCTTAAGAAACATACAGCTGATGTAAATCCTGACAAAAACACTTTAGAAAAAGCTATTGGATCACTAAAAGAAGTAATGATGCATATTAATGAGGATAAAAGAAAAACAGAAGCACAAAAGCAAATTTTTGACGTTGTTTATGAAGTAGATGGATGCCCAGCTAATCTTTTATCTTCCCACCGAAGTTTGGTACAATGAGTTGAAACTGTTTCTCTAAGTGAGCACCCCTGTGACAGAGGAGAACAAGTAACTCTCTTTCTCTTCAGTGACTGCCTGGAGATAGCAAGAAAATGGCACAAAGTTATTGGCAGTTTTAGAAGTTCTCCTGACCATACTCCACAGCCAACTTCTCTTAAGCATATTAACCTAATGCCCCTTTCTCAGATTAGGAAGGTGCTGGAGAGACAGAAGACTGCCATAATGATTTTGCCTTGCTTGTAAGGCCACCAACAGAGCAGACAAATGTGCTGCTTAGTTTCCAGATAACATCAGATGAACTTCCCAAGGACAACTGGCTAAAGATGCTGAGCCAACACGTAGCCAACACCATTTGTAAAGCAGATGCTGACAATCTCATGTACACTGCTGATCCAGAGTCCTTTGAAGTAACTACAAAAGATATGGATAGTACACTGAGTAGAGCATCTAGAACAATAAAAAAGACTTCAAAAAGGGTTACAAGAGCATTCTCTTTTTCCAAAACTCCAAAATGAGCTCTACAGATGACTCTCATGCCATCCCATAACTCAATGGAGGGAAGAAGTCCTCCCAACAATGATAAGCATGTAGTGAGTCGCCTTTGTAGCATCTCATCATTAGCAGGTATCCCATCTCCTTCCCTTGTCAGCCTTCCTTCCCTCTTTGAAAGATGAAGTCACACTTTAAGTAGATCAATAACTCACTTGATATAACACTATAGAAATTTGTACTCAAATAAGAAACTGACTTACATGGTACTTGTAATAGTTAATACTTGGTGAAAGCTGAAAAGAACATAGGGAACACTAAACTATGCCACTTGATTTTTCTTCTTGAAAGATTGCTTATCTCTTACATTGTTCAAATTAATGCCTTTAAAAATTATATTGATTTTGATGTAATTTATCTCTTTGCATATATGTCTTCTCTGAAGACCAGAATTTAAGTTATTCATGTTTTAGTATCTTTGTAACCTATTGTATAGTAAATACATTTTATTGGTAGGTGCCAGTTACTACTGTCAATCCGTATAGTATTCATGAATGAATTTATAGAAGTACATATTTGTATATCTCAATTTACACAGATTAACTGATATTATAATAATTACCAGAAAAACATCTGCATATATTTCCTATTAAATAGTAGGGCACTGGGCACTGTTTCATATGTATGTTTTGATGTACTTAAATGCTTTTTCAATGTTTATTTTCTTTTCAAATATCTTCAAGATCTTGAATTTGGATTCATAAAGATCTGTCTTTATTAATAAATATGAAGAAGATTGCTTTAAAGTATTTTTGCAAATTGAGAAAAGAAAGAAAAGCTTAAAAATATTGTATGTATTGCAAAAGCAAGATATAAGTATAAACAGATAATATAGCTCGGGTGATTTTAGCCACTAGCAAATTTTGATTTAGTTTTCATTGACAAGAATACCTTATCATCTATCCAGCATGCTTCAGAAGAACCATAACCAACAAAGAATGGGACTGAGACCTCCTTTATACACCTTTATAGAAGAAACAAAAATATGAGAAGAGGAAGCAACAAGAAAAAGTTCCCAGTCCCCAGATCCCAACCCTGAGAACATTGGTCCAGGAAAGGTAAATATAAAGGAGATTAAGGACAACAAATATGCAATATCAGACATGGCACCAGTAGACATAAAGAGATATCTTCAGGACCTCATAGATGAGTTCAAAAGTGAAATATTTAACCAAGTAAAGCAAGATATAAGTAGATTAATAAAAGAAATGCTAAGCACTTCTCAAGAAGACACAGATAGGAGAATGGGGGACAAAAAAAGGAGAGAATCATTTGATGAAGAATATAAAGAAAATATAGAATGTATGAAGCATGTTCAATGAGATTACCAGGAAAATAAAAACTTCATTGAAAGCTGGCAAAACTGCTTGAAAGAAACTAAGGACAGATTATCAAACTGGAGGACAGGTTTGCAACGTGGGATCATGAAAGGAAAAATTTCCTTAAAATAACAAGAAAACAGGCAGTAACAATACAAAGGCTAGAAGACAATAAGGGGATCTACAACTTGAGAATGAAGAATGTGAATGAAGAATTAGGGGTACAAAGAAAGGAACTACAAAGGCTATTCATAGAAATAATTAAGGAAAATTTCCCAAACATTGGAAAAGGAAATGATACTCTGATGTATGAGGCATGCAGAACTCCAGCCACCTACAACCAAAACAGAGCTACACCCAGGCATATAATAAAGATCCCAGAAATTCAATATGAGAACAGAATATTAAAAGCTGTCAGAGACAAGAAACAGATTACCTATAAAGGAAAACCCATCAAAATTGTGGCAGATTCTCAATACAGACCATCAAATCAAGAAGAGTTTGGAGTGAAGTATTCCAAACCCTGGAAGAAAAAAACCTATACCCTGAAAAACTGTCTCTGGAAATTAATGGAGAAACAAGATGCCTTCAGGACCAAGAGGAACTGGGGGAATTTGTGACCACCAATCCAACTCTACAGAGAGTTCAGCAGGACATTATATATAGAGAGAAAAGTACTAGGATTCCAGGAACAGTGGCAGAGAGGCCTCAATGAATGGAGCAGAAAACAGAATGAAGAAGATAAACACACAACTGATGGCAGAAAAAGAGCACAACAGAAATGAGGCAGAGAAGGTTGGCTATAATCTGTAATATAGATGGCCTTGATACACTAAAAAAAAATAAACACAGGCAGAGTAGATCAGGATGTAGGGTCCCCGAGATGCTCTTTATAGGAAATATAATGAACCTGAAAAAGGGTATATGCACTGAAAATCAAATATGAGAAAACAATACTCTATGTGACATGGAACCAGAGAGAAACAGGAGCAACTAGACCAGTATTTTTGGATAGGTTGGAAAGACAGGCTTTAATAGGTAAAGGAATACAATTAGAGATCAAGTCCAGGAGGGAGAAGGTTCAGAATCACTTAGGTAAATAGCAGGTTACCCCTTCAATCTAAAAACTGAGGGTGTTGGTGAGACCCAATAATGCACAGTGCACCCTGGGAAGTGAAAGGGGAGGAATATTCTTTTAAAAAGATGGAAGAAGATATTGTTAATAGTGTATCAGGATTTAAAACCCATATTACTTGGACCTCACTGCTTAGATGGATTATATTCTGTCCCAGTTTGTCTACTTGCACTAGATCTGAGGGCACAGACAGCTATCCCCAAAATAGCAGCATATAGTACAGTAATCATCTTTAATTTCCTATTAACTTAATCTGGAGCCCTGTATAACTTATACTGTTTTACCATGACTGATCTTAGTTAAATCTGGTTTGTTTGATTGCTGCTTGGAATCAATAAATTTTATTCAAAACTGTTATGATTGATACTATCAAGTTTGAGAGTATAGGCAACTACACTGAAGATGACAAGATTCACTATGATACCCATTCTGGTTTGATAACTATCTGTTTTGTAGTTTTACACTATCTACAAAGTTGTGTTTTTATTAATACTGTACTAATATATTCAATTATACTATGTCTGATGATATAGCCAATTCTATTGAAGATAACAAGAGACAACACAGTTACCATGGTAGAACTCCTTGTACAGTGGTTTCATGTCTTTTTTTTTGTTTTATATGTTTATAGGAATATGCGTTGTTTTGTTTCTCCTTCTTTTTTTTTAAATTTTATTTAAGAGGAAAAAGAGAAAAACACAAAACAAAACAAAGCGGTGTAAGGTTACACATAATACAGAACTACAAAAAAAACATAACATTAAGAAATCACCTGTTAATAGAATACATATTATCATCTTGGAAATAGTTGCTCAAATCACAGTATCAAAGAATACAAAGTGGACATTCAAACAGGGAGACTGCAAACAGCTGTGTTCAATGATCCAAAAACATTAATATAGTCAGCTACTCAACACCCCTAAACACTCTTGCTGTTATATCCGTTAGAGCTCTTTTTTTTTTCCTCCCTCTCTTTCTTACAACAAAATTTACACATTTTGGATTTTATTACTCCTTAGTTCTTATTACTTTTGGGGGGGGGAGAATAAAGTCAAATATGGCAAAACAAAGCTGTCAGTCAAAACCAAGGATAGACATAGCACATGATGTAGAACAGAGTACAAGGTTATCAACAGTGGTTATCGACGTCTCTTGTTTCCTTAAAAAGAATTGTCTATCTCATTAGATATTATAAAGTTGGACAAAACAGTAGAGAACAAGACCTATAAAACTGAGGCATTGTGTTTCTCCTTCTAATATAGAAAGGATAGAAATACATGTTAAGACTCATACATGCATAGAACCTATAAACAGTTTATGAGAACTGATCTTATGACACATGATGAACAAATATGGATAACTGCATGTATGTTTAACTGTATAGGATTGATAACCGTATTACTAAGTTTTTGTTGGATAGTTTAACAGAACCATTTGCAGTCTCACTGTTTGAATCCCCCCTTTATACGTTTCACTTTTGTATTTTGAGCAACTATTTATAAGAGGACATTATGTAATCATCAACTAGTTGTCTTACTGCTTACATTTTTCTTTGAATGTATGTATTATTTCTACTCATTTTCAGTTTTGTGTAGCCTTTCTTTAAATAAAATTTTAAAAAAAGAATACCTCATCAGCCTCTGCTTTTATATTTAGCTTGCTCATTTGATTATTCACTCTTCTATTAATAATTTTGAGCATTTATGTGTTTATATGTATTTTTCTGGTAGAAAACATAACCTTTATCATTTCATTGTAGAAGCATGAGTTTCCCCAGAAGGGTGGGGGTTCTCAGAGACAACAAATAACGTAATTTTCAGTATGAAGTTAGAAAAGTTTTGAATGTTCCCTGGCATATATTATAACTGGTGGTTAATTTTAACTTTGAACTTCCTCACTTTAAGTTTGCATGTATGCCTCTTCATGTATTGAGATTCTGAGTCATGTGTGGTGGCTAAATACTTTCTTCTCCGTTGAAAAAATAAAAAGACAAAAAAACAATAAAATTTGTTCTCCAAACTTTACCCTCTTCGAAAAAGTCATATTTACTCTACAAAGAAGACCCCAAAAACTCCACTGAGACTGCTAGATTTAATAAAATTCAATAGTGTAGCTAGATTGTAAGTCAATGTTCAAAACTCAATAGGCTTCTTATACACAAACAAAACATTCATTGAGAGAGAAATTAGGGAAACAACACCTTTGACATTAGCATCCAAAAAATTAAATATCTAGGCATCAATTTAATAAAGGATGTAAAAAACCCCTACACTAAAAAATACAGCATTCTGAACAAGGAGATTGAAGCAGATATCAGAAAATAGAAAGACATCCATTCCCTTGGAAAAGAAGAACGAATATAATGAAAATGCCTATACTTCCAAAACTGTTAGACATATTTATAGCTAAATGGATACAACTTGTAGGGATTGGAACATTTTCATATCCAGCATATCCCACAAAATTAGAGAAAACAATCCTAGAATTAATTTGGAACCAGAAGAGATTGAGATTAGCAAAGGCAATACTGAGTAACAAAGGCAAGGCAGGAGGTATAACAATTCCTCATACGAAATTATACTACAGGACACTGTGATAAAAGCAGTGTGTTACTGGCAAACAAAACAAAACAAACAAGGATCAATGAAACAGATGAGAAGGTGCAGAAACAACTCCAGACACACTAAACCACTTTATCTTTGACAAAGGTGCCAAACACATTCACTAGAGGAAAAATAGTCTCTAATAAATGGTACTGGAAAAATTGGCATCACACATGCTGGAAACTAAAATTGGACTCATATCTTCCATCATGCACTAAACTAAATTTGAAATGGATCAAATATCTAAAAAATAAACAGAAATGCTAAATCTGCTGAAAGATAGAATAGGTAAAAGTCTTGAAGACATTGGTGTGGACAAAGACTTTATGAATAAAACCCTGATCACACAGGAACGATCACACGGAATCAACAACTAGGATCTCATCTTATTAAATAGCTTTTGTGCGGCAAGAGAAACCACCAACAAGATGAAAAAATAACTCACGGTGTGGGAAAAAATGTTTGCCAGCTGTTCCTCACACAAAGGATTACTATTAAGAACATATAAAGAACTCAAAAAAATCAGATCTCCCAAATTTAAAGATCCAATCCAAAAATGGGCATCTGCGATGAATACATGCTTCTCAGATGAAGAAATAGAAATGGCAAATAAATGTATGAAAGATGTTCAAAATCACTGGTTATTCAAAAGATGCAAATTAACACAACACTGAGAGTCCATCTCACTGCAGAAAAAATGGCTATCATCACAAATCAACCAATGACAAATGCTGGTGGGGCTTTGGAAAAAAAGGAATCCTTCTCCACTGTTGGTGGGAGTGTACACTGGTGCAAACAATGTGGAAATCAGTGTGGAAATTCCTTTAAAAACTAGGATTAGAGTTCCCATTTGACCCACCTACTTCTCTTCTAGGTATCTTCCCAGAAGAATGAAAGACATCATACCACAGTGATATAGGTACACCCATGTTTACAGCAGCACAATTTGTAATAGCTAGATCTTGGAAGCAACCCAAATGCCCATCAACTGAGGAACAGATGAAAAAAAGTGGTCTTTTTATGCAATGGAATACTTCTCAGTCATAAAGAAGGATAAACTGGAGACTTTTATAGCTAAATGGATACAACTTGAGACCATACTCATAAATGAAATAAATGAGACTCACATATGTAAATATTGCATTGCCTCCCTAGTATGAGAAGCTGAAATAGTAAATATGATCCAAAATGTATAATTTAATGTGAAATGGTAATTAAATGCCTATGTCTGGTACTCTGAGTAACTAATGTAAATATAACAATACACAATGTATTAATCATTGTTACTCTCCTATTATCATGGTTTTTTTTCTTTAAAATAATTTTGTTTTAAAAAGCTGTATCCCCACCTGTTGGGAGCCGTGGCACTGTCAAGTCATCAGACGTGGTGATTGCGAGGCCTGTGGGAAAGTACAAAAGCCTGAGCTAGATTACCCCTCTCATCGAGCCCGCCTGTGTGGCACCTGTTTCTTATCACCCCACTAAGTTCCCGCCTCACAGGGTAGTCTGCCTAGCTATTAATCCTATATATAGCCAGTGCCTCCACCCCCGAGAGAGAGACTGAAGCACAAAAGGAGCCGCGGGGAGCGGACCGGTAGAGGCTTCGGGAGAGACTGAAGCACGGAAGGAGCCGCGGAGAGCGGACCGGTAGAGGCTTCGGGGCAGACTGTATAAGGAGAGAATAAAGAAAAGCCTGACCACCGCCAGACCTTGTCGTGTGTCTTTCCTGCCAGCCGGGAGCGACATCGACATTTGGTGGCCCGCACGGGGATTGATCAACCCCGAGACGCGGCGGTGGACTGCATTCTCCTACACAGTGCTGCAGCTGCAGGACAGGTGAGTAGAGGATAAGCCTGGGCCCTGGGTGGCGCGCACCTACAGGGTTTGTAGACTCCTCTCAACCTCACGCGTAAGTGGCGGGTTTCTTGGGCCTCACGCGGTGAGTATGAAACATAACACCAGAACTTAAGGTAATAAAAGAGTGTAAAACATAAACATAGAAGTAAAAATAACAGAAGATATATTAAAAATGGGAAACATGCCAAGTAAAGATACACAGCCTTGGTGTTGGTCCTTCGGAGACTCCTAAAGTCCAAGGACCTCAAGGTGGGGCGTAAGACTTTAGAAAATTTCCTTGCAGAGATTGACAGCTTTGCTCCCTGGTTTCTGCCTACAGGGCATGTAAACCTGCCCTCCTGGGAAAAGTTGGGCAGAGACCTTTCCCTAGCAGAGCGGGAGGGTAGAGCTTCAGTCTCTGCTCGTCCATTGTGGGAAATGATACACACGTGCCTAAAGAGTGAGGGTAGTTACGGGGGGAGCTCTCAAGAACTTGTAGAAGTACGCGAGGTGTTTGAACAGGCACAGTCAGGAAGCTCCCGAGAAGGGTCCGTCAAGGAGGGCAGAGATACAAAAGAGGAAGCCGAGGCGCGGTTTGTGTCTTTCCGCAGGAATCGGGACGAGAACCAATGTGGGTCCCAGAGAGGTTGACGCGACAAGTCCCTCGACTGAAGATCAGGCCTGTTCCACCAGAGGCCAACCGCAGACCCAACAACAAGATGAGCCCTAAAAGAACTGCAGGACAATCCCTTTTTGGGGGCCTGGAACGGCTTGCTCCCCTATGTGCTACCCTTGTATACGCATGGCTCGCTCGCATGGCCTACGACCGCGTTTAAAAGTGACAGGCTTCCCACATTCTCCTCCCTAGACAACAACATGTAGCAGGGTGGGTGAGTCAATGACGGGTAAGAGCGTGCCTCCCCAGCACGACTCAACCTAAGCCAGGCCCTACCACGTTCCGCTCGAAAGCCGCTGGATTGTTAGATAAATTTCTCTCCGAGGGGATTCGTGGAGAGAAATGAGTGCATGCCTATGTGCAACCAGGTTCCGTCCGGTTCATTCCTGGCCCTAGAAAAAAGGACGAGGGCCTCAAGGCCTTGGTGGACCCTGGGACGGCCGACCAGGGTCTACGCTAAGGGCCTACGGTGGGCCTCAGTTCGGGGCGTAGGCCTCTGCACTCTATCCAGGACGGGCTGCGATGCGCGTAGCCATCATTTAAAATAAAATAGGGGGAGATGTTGGGAGCCGTGGCACTGTCAAGTCATCAGACGCGGTGATTGCGAGGCCTGTGGGAAAGTACAAAAGCCTGAGCTAGATTACCCCTCTCAT
The DNA here is from genome assembly GCF_034190915.1 of Cavia porcellus. Taxonomy (NCBI): domain Eukaryota; kingdom Metazoa; phylum Chordata; class Mammalia; order Rodentia; family Caviidae; genus Cavia; species Cavia porcellus. Next base: position 19,732,885 of record NW_026947486.1, read on the forward strand.
CGAGCCCGCCTGTGTGGCACCTGTTTCTTATCACCCCACTAAGTTCCCGCCTCACAGGGTAGTCTGCCTAGCTATTAATCCTATATATAGCCAGTGCCTCCACCCCCGAGAGAGAGACTGAAGCACAAAAGGAGCCGCGGGGAGCGGACCGGTAGAGGCTTCGGGAGAGACTGAAGCACGGAAGGAGCCGCGGAGAGCGGACCGGTAGAGGCTTCGGGGCAGACTGTATAAGGAGAGAATAAAGAAAAGCCTGACCACCGCCAGACCTTGTCGTGTGTCTTTCCTGCCGGCCGGGAGCGACATCGACACCCACCATCAATAACCCACCCCCCAAAAAAAAGGCTTTTGCAGCCCATATAGGGACAATACAAATTAATACCACCCTTTAAGAGCTTTTCTTTTCTTTTGCTTTTTGAGACAGGGTCACACTATGTAGTTCAGGCTGGTCATAAACTCACTTTGTAGGCCAAGCTAGCTTCAAACTCAGAAATCCTCCTGGACCAGCCTCTTGAGTTCTGAGATTACAGGCATGAGCCACCACACCCAGATCAAGGGTTTTTAAAACAGTGAATACAAAGAGTTTCAAAAATCTAACTGCAGTGTCTAGGAATTCTAAGTACAAAAGATAAAACTTCAAAAGCTTAATGCTAAAATAAAATTACAGGGTGAAGAGGGAGAGCTTTGCAGTATCACTGCAAAGAATCAGTCACTGATTGGGACTAGGAGTGTTTCAGATTTCAGAGATGTTGTTGTTTTGGGGGATTGGAACATTTTCATAGGCTCTACCAGTTGGACATCCTTCAGTCAAATATCCAAAATCACTGTGCCAGTTAGTGCACACCTGCAATTCCAGCACTCTGGGAGGCCGAGGTAGGAGGATCACAAACTCAACTTGGTAGATTTTCTCAAAAAAATAAATAAATAAAAAGGGCAGGGTATGTAATGTGGTGCGAAGGCTCTGGGTTCAAATTCCAGTACCACCAAAAAAAATCCAAACTCCAAAACCAGAAAACTGTTATAGCAGCATTCAAAATGTTTCAGCCTTTGCAGCATTTCATATTTTGGATTTCAGATTAGGGCTCCTCAACCTCTGTTGACACCGCCTGTATAGAGTAAAAGTACCCATTAGCTAACAGCACTCAGCAGCAGTGCTACAAAAAGACAAGCTCTTTACAGACACTGAAGTTTTAATTTCACATGTCACTTTCACATGTAACAAAATATTCTTCTTTTGATCTTCCAATAAAGAATGTGATAACAACTCTTAGCTCATGGCTATATTAAAAAGTAGCAGTCTGGATTTGGCCCATTGCCCACAGTTTTTCAATCTCTGATCTAGATGAACCATGACTGGTCATGAGTTGATGACCCATGAGACTCAGCAATGAGCATCATAGGGGTCTACAAGTCCCTCTAGTTTATGGGTGCTTGAAAAGTTCCATAGGAAAGGTTTTTATTTAAGCATTATCATAGAAATGCAGTACTGTAAGTTAATGGCATGGATACACAGCTGTGGAGGGAAGAAGCAAATCACAAAATGCTCCCAATTATTTAATAGCCAATGATCACATAGATCATGTATTCTTTTCATTCTCATTTTGTTTTTTATAGGTATGTTCTACCAATGAGCTACATCCCCAACCCCTTTTTATCTTGACACAGGATCTCACTAAACTATCCAGGCTGTCCTCAAAGTTATGATCCTCCAGCTGGGCGTAGTGGTGCACACCCATGAGGCAGGAACATTGCTGTGAGTTTGAGGCCAGGCTGTACTAAAAAGTGAGTTCAAGGCCAGCCTGAACTGCATAGAGAGACCCTGTCTCAAAAGAAAAACCAAAAAATGTATGACTCTCCTGCTTCAGTCTCCTGAATAGCTACTATTACAGGCATATATCACCATGTCTGCCTTGGATCATTTCATTTGTTTTTGTGTTTTTTGGTTTTTGGTTCTTTTTTCAATACTGGGGATTGAACTCAAGGCCTTTGTACTTAGCTACATCCCCAGTTCCTTTTTATTTTTATTGAGGCAGGCTCTCGCTAAGTCATTGAGTTGTTGGGCTTGAATTTGTGATCTTCCTGTGTTAGCCTTCAAGACTGCTGGGCTCAAAGATGTGTGCCACCATGCCTTACAGATCAAGTATTCTTTTTATTTGTGTACTTTTTAGAGGCAGGGACTTACTGTGTAGTTTAGGCTGCCTTGAACTCACTATGTAGCCCAGGCTGGCCTTGAATTTGTGAAGATCCTCTTGCTTCCTGTAGTCCCAAATACTGGGATTAGAAGGTTAGGGGTGCTACCACCTCCAGTTTGACTGTGCATTCTCAGTAGGGATATTGCCTTCAATGGGACCAAAATGGGTTCTTGGAGGCAAAAGAAAATCTTGGATATTACAATGGTCTGTGGCCCTCTAAACCTAAGCTCTACCTGACAACATCTTATTCTTTGGTATTTCTTTTTTTTATTTTGTTTTGTACCAGGGATCAAACTCATGACCTCATGCTTGCCAGGCAGGCACTTGTGCTACTGAGCTAAATCCCCAGCCCCTGCTTGGTGTTTCTTTTGCTGGATTTTCTTAGGTATCACAGGGGCAGTAGTAACCTGAGGTCATGGAAGAGCTATGAAATATACAAAATCAGTGCTACAAAACTATAAAAAACAAGTAATAATGAGGCACTAACATACTTAATTGTCATTCCAAACCTCACAGGGTAAGCCCTGCTATTATCTTAATTTCAGTGTGGAAACTAAAACAGAGAAATGTTACATGACTTGCCCAAGGCCATACACCCAATGATTAGAAGGTAAAGTGATTGAAGGACAAAAAGCAAAAAACTCCTTCCGAGCTGTGGCAACACCAAGAATTTTAGATATGCCACTTGGTCTTCTGCATGTTCTTAAAAATTAATTTCCCTCCCAAATTGCAGAGGATATTTCTAACTAGGGAACAACATCAATGCATTGTTTACATTGTGTTTTACTGTTTAATTAAATATTTCTTTTTCTAATGCTGGGATCAAATCTAGGCACTCGAAAGAACTATGCAAGTGTTCTACCACTGAGCCCTAATTTAAAATCTTCGTATTCAAAAACTCAATAAAGGCCTGGCATAGTGGCACACACCTGTAATCCCCACATCCACTACAAAGTCGTTGGTTTTTTTGTTTTGTTTTGTTTTGCTTTGTTTTGTTTTGTTTTGGTCTTTTTGAGACAGGATTTCATTATGTAGTTCAGGCCAGCCTCGAACTTGCAGTGACCCTCCTACCTCAGCCTCCCAAGTGCTGGGATTACATGCCTGAGCCACCACCATAGGCCTCAAAGTGCGTTTAAAACCAGTCTGCACTACACAGAGAGACCCTGTCTCAAAAAAAAAAAAAAAAAAAACAATGAACAAATAAAACTTGATAAAGAGAAGGGGCTGAGGATGTAGCTCAGTGGTAGAGCACTTACTTAGCATGCACCAGGCCCTGGATTCAATCATTAGCACCGATAAAAGAAAGATGAAATAAAAGAAAATCCAAAAATTAAGAAATTTGCAGTTGTATCACTGGTAAAGGAAAGGCATCCGATTTGGTATATAAAAACAACTCCTACATACCAACAAGTAAAATGTGGTGTGTCCTTTCATAAAAATGAGCAAGAGGTCTGAAGTAGTACCTCATGAAAGAGGCTCTCCTGGCGATCCACACCTAGGTTAAAAAGGTGTTGAAGCTCCACAGTCCTCAGGAAACCAGTGTAAATCCAAATCGCAAGTCACACTGGGGATGGAGCTCAGCGTCCCCGTGTCCCAATCCAGCACTGATCACGGATCCTCATCCCCTAGCCCAGCTCTCAGCCCCAAGGCAGGCCTACCCTCCAGGCCGACAGCACTCCACAACCCACCCGAAAAGCCCTTTCCTCTATGGTCCCTGGTAGCTGTGGCCGAAGCAGTTGCTTACTTTGCGCAAGCTCAGAAAGGGTTCGGAAGCCGAACTCTACCAAGAACACAGATGGCGTCGCGTAGCCAGCCAGGCCTCGCGCTGCTACTTGAGGATCCTTTACAGGCGTGAGTCTCTACACCCAGCTCGCGTGCTGTATCTATTTGGAGTTAGTCTTGAGGGTGCAGCTTGAGGCTTGAAAGCGCCACTATGCGCTCCTGGGCGGGACAGTGGGTTCCCGGGCTCCTGGAGAGGTAAGAGAGTAGCAGAGGCGCTGAAGCCCTGTAGGATGGGACCCTGATGACGGCCTTTGGGCCAGATGGCAAAGACACTGCCTTTGACATCTGGTCCAAAGGACATTCCTTTGCAGAAGCCTTCTTTCTAGAATGTCGAAAAAACGATGAGAGCCAGGTTTGGTGGCATACTCCTGTAATCCCAGCACTCGGGAGGCTGAGACAGGAGGATTGTTACAAATTCGAGACCAGCCTGGGCTACCGCATAGCGACACCTTACCCTCCCCCACTCCTACAAAAAAGGAGAGAGTGAGAAAGTGATGAGATCTTCCACATTATGCATCCGTTTAAGGGAGGCTCACACACATGTGACCAGCCACTCACAAGCTGGCATCCTTGCTCTTCTGCAATTCCAGGGCTCCTTTGAGGAGGCACACTGTGTCATTTACTGCCCTCTGGGCCTTCCATTGACGTCTTGTGATCTTTTGCAGCCTACGGCAAAGCTGAAGCATTAAGAAAGAGAGAAGAGCCTGTGTGGTGGCACATTCCTGTAATCCCAGCACTTGGGAGGCAGAAGCAGGAGGATTGCTGTGAATCTGAAGCCAGCCTGGGCTACATGAGATCCTGTATGGAAAGGAAAAAAATAAAAATAAAAAAAACATTTTAAAATAAAAACCCAAGGCAAGCTAAGTAGCATTGATCTTTAGAAGACTTAACCAAGAGTTTGATTGGAGGTCAACTTGGAAGGAGGTAACAGACTTGACAGTCTTAGGTTCTACGGTTCATAAAACGGAGGAGCTCTGATGCTGTTATTGTTGCAGGAGGCTGAGTTAGTTAGAAATATTATAGGCAGCCAGACAGGGCTGGATCCTCCATGGAGCTAGTACAGATACCTTGCAACTGTGGGGGAGACAGACACCTCCTGCTGTGGGCCAGGCCTCAAGACAAAAGATCAAATAAATGCATCCACATCCTAAGGACTGATTTTCTAGATAGTTCCCTATCATCCTGAGGAAGCCAGGAGTCACCATTCCAACCCCCTAGGGAAGAGTCACTTGTCGAAATCTGATTGACTTTCTGGGCTGTCTTTGGATGGATCCCAGCTCCCAAGACCCTAAAGTAGGCACCCCTGCATATATACATCTTCCTTTTGTTGGGCTTTGTTTGACTTTTTCTTGCATTTTTGTCTTTGTCAAGGCCTTGTCTCTGGGGTTTACAGATTAGTCTGAAGATGCCTTATAGAAAGTTAGCTTATAGAGTTCATGATTTTAAAAGGGGATGCATACATATCTACTGCAGTAGTATAGTGTGACCCTAGAGTGAAAAAACATACAGACTCTGCCAAAAACATATATACACACTCCAGGGAAAAAAAACTTACATAAATATTTTAATACTAAATTTATTGAGACATCATGAGATTAATGCAAGTAACTTTGGCCTCTAGCTCTAGGTCTAGAAGCTAATGGCTCAAAGTGTCATTAGCTTCTAGACATTCATTAGTTCAGTAAACTGCTGCTTGGGTCACCTTGGTCATGGAGATTACTGCACATGCATTTTCAGTTTCTTCTCTAATGGCCAGCTCTGTAGTGGGTTATCTGTGATCTGGGGCATCCTCTAGGATTCCCCATACTAAGGTAACACCACCTGTTATGAAAACATCATGCTATTTTTCTTTATATACATGCATGGGTGTGAGTATATATATATATATATATATATATATATATATATATAATATACATTTATATATTAAATAAGAGTTTTCCTTTATATTAGGTAGTGACCTCTTATCTCCTTTGCATTTTATTGGAGGTGAGAGAGTGGCTATCTTGGTTTCTGGGCTCCTGGCTTCCACGTGCTTTGCCTGTCACCTCTTTCCCTGATTGATACCTTCGTTAGAGAGAATTCCTTCCTTTCTTGTAAATTCTTACACCATTTGTGTTGTCTGGTACCTTTCTATACCTGGTTTTCTTCTCTTTCTACCTTTGTCCTTTTAATTGCTCCTAAAGGAATTCCTCTGGTAAGTTTAACCTTTGATCAGAATCAGTCAGAAAGCCTAATGAGGCCCTTATTCTATTTTTCCCTACCTACAGACTTCTATCCCTACAGAGTCTCATAATTCCTAACCATACTTCTGTGTAAAAATATAGTTACTAACTACAGTATTTGCTTACAGTTCATTTGTTTGTAATAGTCAGTCAAGATATGTGATTGTTTTCTAAAGTTACTTAAGCTAGTTGTTTTCTTCCCCATGCCCTTAAGTGGGGTTATGTTTTGATTTACCTCGACTTGCACAGTAGGTTCTTTCATTTCCTTTGTTTCTATTTCTGTTCCATTTTAGGTTCCTCCCAACCCTTGAATCCTGGTTCATTTTAATGTATGAATTTTTCATCCATTTCCTTTTTTTATTTTATTTCCTCTTTCTTTTTTTTAAAGATGTAAAATATTACTACTGGATCTGAGAGTTAAAACTCAACAAAGAAATATACTTAGAAGTGTTGTTCCCTGCTCATTGCTAGTATCTATCACTTCCCTTTGCCACCGTGTTGTTGCACAGCTATATTTGTTAGATAATGGATCTCATTTATTATTATTTTATCTTCATGCTCGAAGTGGAAGTGTACCCCGAAAGGTGAGCTCTCTGTGATTCCAGTTTCCAACGCTCTTCTGCAGTAACTATCTTCAGAATCTTGACCTTTGGGATCCTTGGATTCCCTGAGTGTGATTTGTTGAAAGCAGGTGGGAAAATTCAGCTGTTCTCCTAGTTGTGGAGTCACCTAGAAGTTGAGGAGTTTCACTATTTTATTTAAATTTAAATTTAAGAAAGATAGTTTGCCAGGCATGGTAGTACATGCCTGTAATCCCAGCTCCTTGGGAAGCAGGTACAGGAAATTCTTTTTTTTTTTTTTGTCTTTTTCCTTTTTATCGGTACCAGGGATCGAACTCAAGACTGCTTGCTTGCAAGACAGGCGCTTATGCCGCTGAGCTAAACCTCCAGCTCCGTAAAGGAAATTCTTAAATTCAAAGCCAGCCATTTAGTGAGATACTGTTGAGATCAAGTAATAAAAGGTAAGACAGGCAGATTACAATATAAAGGGCCTGAGTAAACTAACTGAGTAACTTAAGTAAGTAAACTAATGGTGAAGACCTTAGTAAACTAAAGATAATCCTTGGGAAATTAGAATGCAAAGGACAAAGGACAAGTACCTGAGTGAACTAATAGAAGCCTTGGAGGGCCAGAATGCAAGAAACAAAGAAATAATACAGCCTGCTTTCCAGACACCAAAAGCCTGGCAGCAGCAAACAACAATTACCTCCCTGCATTCTCTCTCTGCATTGCTTTCTACACCAAAGACTGTAGAAACCAAACTTCTGTGTAAACTGTCTGTTTGGAGCTGAGTGACTCTTTGCTGAGGACTGTACTGTGTTTAGCAGCATCCCTGACCTCTACCCACTAAATGCTAAAGTCTACCGCCATTCCAATGGTGACAAAAATTTTCTTGGGATATTAGTGTTGTACACTAGCAAAAAGAGCTTTTGTTATATTTGTATTATACCAAAATACCTGTACTGTGGCCTACTGTTCTATATGAGTGTTTCTTTTCCTCTGGGTGACCTAACTGATATGTTAATCAATGCTTTCCTCTGTAAAGAATTGTAAAACCTAACCTAATTGATATGTTAACCATTGTTGCCCTCTACAAATAACAGATGTGGTGCTAAAATAAGGTAACAAAAGATTGTTAATTGCTGCTAGACTCCTCTGTTCTCTGCTGAGGAAAACAAAGGTCTTCCTCATGAACAGATTTACTGACCCACGCCCATAACCCTTACTTTGTGAGCTGTGATGTGTACATAAGGGCGGCAAGTGTAGAGCAACGACACACAGCTTTTGCAGTTTCCAATTGCACTCTGTCGCTGGACCCAGGATAAAATAAATCAGCACTGCTTTTTAAAATATGTTTTTGCCTCATTTTTTGAACTCGAGTTTGGGGGCTTGTTTGTGGATTACAAGATTTGCGGGCTTACTAGTTCTGTAGGCCCAAAGGCTTGGGGTAGCGTGGTGCCAGAGTCTCAGTAGCTCCAAACATAGAAGGGGATTTTCAACAGATCCTGAGGAAGCTTTCAAATAACACTTGAAACACAGAAATATAGGAAAATGACAAAACGAAAGACTAAATTACAACCTCAAACCTCCAGCCCATCTCAAGAAACCCTAGGAGCGATGTATATAGAAGAAAATATATCCCATCCACCTCATATATCGGACACAATAGCCACTGAAATTGACAAGCAACTCCAGGAAGCTTTAAAGAAATTCAAACTCGAAATAATCTCCCAGATAAAAGAAGAAATGATAAAAGAAATGAAAGAGATTCTAAATATATCTAAAGAAAACACAGATAAAAAATTGGAGGAACTAAACAAAAAGATAGAATCCCTAGACGAGCAATATAAGAAACAAACAGAATACATAATGCAGATGCACAGAGATATACAGGAAATAAAAAACTCCACTGAAAGTTGTAAAAACCGCCTTAATGAAAGTGAAGATAGAATTTCAGACCTTGAAGACAGGATTGCAGCTAGTGAACAGGAAAGGAAAGATCTTTTGAAAATAACAAGGAATCAGGAAACAACAATTCAACAACTGCAGGACGATGCAAAGAAGAATAACATAAGAATGATAGGGATTAATGAAAGAGAGGGAGACAACATGAAGGATGTCAGGAGGATATTTAGAGAAGTAATAGCTGAAAATTTCCCAAGCATGAGATCAGAAACTGACATCAGAATCAGTGAAGCATATAGAACTCCAAACAGTCATAACCAAAATAAAACTACACCCAGACATATAATAATCACCATCCCAGAAATCCAACACAAGAATAGATTATTAAAAGCTGTCAGAGAGAAAAGACAGATCACTTATAAAGGAAAACCTATCAGAATCACAGCAGACTTCTCAGCACAAACAATAAAGTCAAGAAGAGCATGGAGTGAAGTATTCCAGATCCTAAAGCAAAACGATTTCCAACCGAGACTGATATATCCTGCAAAACTATCATTCAAAATAGATGGTGCAATACGATACTTCCATGACAAAGAACAGCTGAAGAACTTCATGAACACCAAACCAATCCTGCAAAAAATATTGAAAGACAGTTTAGATACACAAAGGAAAAAACCACTAAGCAAAGCAAATAATTAAACAGAACAGAAAGATAAAGATGCAACAGCAGAGAGATAACATTCCTACAATTAACCAGCATTTAACAGTAATAACCATTAATGTAAATGGTCTCAATGCACCAATTAAAAGAAACAGACTAGCAGAATGGATCAAGAAACAAAATCCAACCATATGCTGTTTACAGGAAACCCATCTAACCCAGAAGGATACTCACAGACTGAAAGTCAAAGGATGGAAAACAATTCTCCATGCAGCAGGAATCCAAAAAAAGGCAGGAGTAGCCATTCTGTTTGCAGACAACGTGAACTTTAAACCAACAATGACCATAAAGGACAAAGAAGGTCACTACATACTCGTAAGGGGAAAACTCCAAGAGGAAGAGATAACTATCTTAAATATATATGCACCAAACTCCAGAGCACCCAGTTATATAAAACAATTATTAACAGAAATGAAAACTCAAATTATCAGTAACACAATTGTAACAGGAGACCTTAATACACCACTGACACCAAGGGACAGATCAACCAGACAGAAAATGAGCAAAGAAATAACAGAACTGAATCACACCTGTGAACAAATGGGTTTGATAGACATATACAGAATGTTCCACCCAACAACATCAGAATACACATTCTTCTCAGCAGTACATGGATCATTTTCTAAAATAGACCATATATTAGCTCACAGAACATATTTAAGCAAATGCAAAAAAGTTGAAATCATCCCTTGCATATTATCAGATCATAGCGCTCTGAAATTAGAAATTAATGACAAAAGATACTGCAAAAATTCCACAAACACATGGAAACTAAATAACACACTCTTGAGTAATCAGTGGGTCACAGAAGAAATTAAAGAAGAAATTAAACAATACCTAAAAGAAAATGAAAATGCAGATACAACTTACCGGAATCTGTGGGATGCAATGAAAGCCGTTCTGAGAGGAAAATTTATTGCACTGAGTTCCCACATCAGGAAAACAGAACGAATACAAATAAATAACTTGATGCTACACCTCAAACAGCTAGAAAAAGAAGAGCAAGTCAAGCCCAAAGCCAAAAGAAGAGAGGAAATTATAAAAATCAGAGCAGAAATCAATGCAATAGAGACTAAGAAAACAATCCAAAGAATCAACGAATCAAAGAGTTGGTTCTTTGAAAGAATAAATAAAATTGATAAGCCCCTAGCCAACCTTATTAAAAAAAGGGAAGAAAAAGCTCAAATTCATGCAATAAGAAATGAAAAAGGAGAAATCACTACAGACCCAATAGAAATACAGAGGATCATCAACACCTATTTCGAAAACCTCTACTCTCAAAAGTTTGATAACACAGAAGAAATAGACAGATTCTTAGAAGCATATGAAGTACCAAAGCTAGATCAAGAGGATATAAAACTGTTGAATAACCCAATCTCTGCTAATGAACTTGAAAATGTAATTAAGGCCTTACCCACCAAGAAAAGCCCAGGCCCAGATGGATTCACTGCAGAATTCTACAAGAAATATAAAGAAGACCTAATGCCGACACTCCTCAAACTATTCAATGAAATTGAAAGGGAAGCAATCCTTCCTAAGTCATTCCTGGAAGCAAACATTACTCTAGTACCAAAACCTGAGAAAGACCCAACTATAAAAGAGAACTATAGACCGATCTCCCTAATGAACACAGATGCAAAAATCCTCAATAAAATATTGGCAAATAGGATCCAGCAAATCATCAAGAAGATTATACACCATGACCAAGTGGGATTCATCCCAGGAATGCAAGGATGGTTCAACATACGCAAATCAATAAATGTAATCCACCATATCAATAAAGCCAAAAATAAGAATCACATGATCATTTCTATAGATGCAGAAAAAGCCTTCGATAAGGTCCAACACTTATTCATGATAAGAACTTTACAGAAAATTGGAATAAATGGTCTTTACCTCAATATAATAAAGGCCATATATGACAAACCAACAGCCAGCATCATACTAAATGGCCAAAAATTGAAAGCCTTTACTTTAAAATCGGGCACAAGACAAGGATGTCCTTTATCACCACTCCTATTTAATATAGTACTGGAAGTACTAGCCAGAGCAATTAGGCAAGAAAGAGAAATAAAAGGGGTAAAGATAGGAAAAGAAGAAGTTAAATTATCATTGTTTGCAGATGACATGATACTCTACATAGAAGACCCCCTAAACTCCATTGAAATACTCTTAGATACAATAAATAAATTCAGTAATGTGGCTGGATACAAAATCAATACTCAGAAATCAATAGCATTCCTATACACAAACAACAAAATTACAGAGAGGGAAATAAGAGAAACTGGACTATTCACATTAGCAAGCAAAAAAATGAAATATTTAGGAATTACTCTTACGAAAGAAGTGAAAGACTTATACAGTGAAAATTATAATACACTGAAAAAGGAAATTGAAGATGATCTCAGAAAATGGAAAGACATCCCTTGCTCATGGATAGGAAGAACAAACATTGTGAAAATGGCCATTCTCCCAAAACTGTTATACAGATTCAATGCAATCCCAATAGAAATTCCATCAACATACCTTATAGATCTAGAGAAATCACTCCTAAATTTCATCTGGAACCAGAAGAGACCCAGAATCGCAAAGGCAATTCTAAGCAGCAAAGACAAAGCAGGAGGCATCACAATCCCTGACTTGAAGTTATACTACAAAGCAACAGTAGTAAAATCAACATGGTATTGGAATCAAAACAGAGCCGAAGATCAGTGGAATAGATTAGAAGATACAACCACAACTACGAACACACTCAACCACCTTATCTTTGATAAAGGAGCCAAGCAGGTTCACTGGAAGAACGACAGTCTCTTTAATAAATGGTGCTGGAAAAACTGGCTCTCCATTTGCCGAAAACTAAAGCTAGACCCATGTCTATCACCATGTACTAAATTAAAATCTAAATGGGTCAAAGATCTGAATATTAAAACAGAAACACTAAATCTATTGGAAGACAAATTAGGTAGAAACCTTGGAGACATAGGAGTAGGTAAAGAATTCATGAACAGGACTCAAACTGCACGGGAAATACTTCCCAGAATCAATAACTGGGACCACTTCTTATTAAAAAGTTTCTGCATGTCAAAAGAAATCTGCAGCATAGTGAAAAGAAAACCCACAAACTGGGAAAAGATTTTAGTGAACTCTCTCTCAGACAAGGGCCTCTTGTCTAAAACATATAAAGAATTAAAGAAACTCAGACCTCCAAAATTCAAAGATCCAATCCAAAAATGGGCATCTGAGATGAATACCCAATTCTCAGATGAAGAAATGCAAATGGCAAATAAATACATGAAAAAATGCTCATCATCATTGGTCATTAGAGAAATGCAAATTAAAACCACACTGAGATACCATCTCACTCCTGAAAGAATGGCCAGGATCAAGAAAACCGACAACAAATGCTGGAGAGGCTGTGGGGAAAAGGGAACTCTCCTGCACTGCTGGTGGGAGTGTAGACTGGTACAGCCTTTGTGGAGATCTGTCTGGAGATTTCTCAAAAAGTTGGGACTGGAAGTCCCATTTATTCCAGCTATTCCACTTCTAGGCATATTCCCAGAAGAACTGAAAGCATCACACCACAGTGATATATGTGCACCTATGTTTATAGCAGCACAATTTGTAATCGCCAGATCATGGAAACAACCCAAGTGTCCATCAACTGAGGAATGGATAAAAAAGTTGTGGTATTTCTATACAATGGAGTATTATTCAGCTATAAAGAAGGATCACATTGAGATATTTATCAATAAATGGGCGCAGCTTGAGACCAAACTCATAAGTGAAATAAATCAATCTCGCATGTGTGAATACCGAATAGTTTCCCTAATGTAAGTAATGATTCAAATATATAAAAATATGTGGTAATCATGATTCCCCATTAGGTGGCCTTGGAGCCTTATAAAGTTTTCACTCATTAATTAGAAAGGCTTTATTCTGGGCTTCTTGATTTGAAAATATTTGAAGCTAGAGTATATGAAGTTTTATCCAAATATTTCAAGGAAAAAGACACTATGGTAACTACTATTAAGTCAGGTTATATGGTGGTGAAGTACTAGGTTGTTGAAACAGTCATGCTGTGACCTCTATTGTTATATTGTTATGTCCTGTTTTATCTCAATCTCCCCCTTATTGTTTTAAAAAAATTAGTCATTTCTTATGTTTGTCTTAATTAAAGAAAAAATTCAAATAATTAGGATATATAAATAATAACTCTTTTTGATTTCCTATTAACTTGTTTTGAAGTCCTGTAGTACTCCCACGATCTTGTTTTGACTGATTAGACTCTGTTCCATTCTATATGGTAGTATCAAGTTTGAAGACATAGGCAACTACTTTGAAGACAATAAGATTCACTAAGATACCCATTCTGGTTTGACTATTGTCTTCTTTGGAAGTCCTGTAATGTTTACAATGCCTAAGTTGTATTGGTCTTGTTCTCTACTGTTTTGTCCAACTTTATAATATCTAATGAGATAGACAATTCTTTTTAAGGAAACAAGGGACAACGTTGATAACCATAGTTGATAAACTTGTACTGTGTTCTACACCATGTGCTATGTCTATCCTTGGTATTGACTGACAGCTTTGTTTTGCCATATTTGACTGTATTCTCCCCCCCCCCTCCCCAAAAGTAATAAGCACTAAGGAGTAATGAAATCCAAAGTGTGTGAATTTTGTTGTAAAAAAGAGAGGGGAAGAAAAAAAAAAAGAGCTCTAACGGATATAACAGCAAGTGTGTTTAGGGGTGTTAAATAGCTGACTGTATCAATGTTTGTGGATCATTGAACACAGCTGTTTGCAGTCTACCTGTTTGAATGTCCACCTTGTATTCTTTGATGCTGTGATTTGAGGAACTATTTTCAAGATGATAATATGTAATATACTAACAGGTGATTTCTTACTGTTATGTTTTTTTTTGTTTGTTTGTTTGTTTGCTTTGTTTTTGTTTTGTTTTGTTTTGTTTTGTTTTGTAGTTCTGTATTACGTGTACCCTTACACCGCTTTGGTTTGTTTTGTGTTTTTCTCTTTTTCCTCTTAAATAAAAAAAAAAAAAAAAAAAAAAAAAAAAGATTTGCGGGCTTGCTCGGGATTAATGGGTGACCCCCCCCCAAATTATTTTTTCACTGATTGATTGGCTAAACATCTGTAAGTATTTGGGGTTTTTTCTTTTTTGCCTGTTTGTAATCTGAGTGCACATATTTATAACTGCAGATAAAATGAGACAACATCTGGGGACCTTTTACCCCTTTTTGTATTTTAGGACTTTTGGGGCCCATTCATAACTTTGGGTTTCGGCCCATATGGGGTTTTTTGGCCCATTTGTAATTGGATGCGTGCAGTGACTGCAGATGAGCTAGGGCTCTTTCTGCACTGGACTCCGGGGGCTATTGCCCGTTTGTAATGTGGTTTAAACATTTGTAATGGGGTTTAAACCCATATGTAGAGCTTAGGCCCATGTGTAGGGCTTAGGCTCCTGTGTGTGACCTAGGCCTGGGTGGGGCATTGGGGCCCGTTTGTGTTCCTTTAGCTGCCAAACTGGGGACAGGAAAACCCTCATTTGTGTCTTTAATGTTGGTCTTGTCTTTTGTGGCGCCTTGTTTAACGTTTTAGTCCTCAATTAATTACTTGTAACCTCGGCATGCCTTTTAAAAAGTATTTTTCTTTCTGGTTAAAATGTGAATATATGTGCATATATATATGTATATTTATGGTTTTTAAAAATCATATCAACTTTACCAAGTAAAAACCAGGTCATACTGTAATTGAGTCAGTTAAAAAGGTTACAGTTTTTTTTTAAAAATATAGCATTTTAATATGGTAAAAAGACATAAAATGATTAAATATGTTTTAGACTACTAAAATGGTCATTTCAAGGATTTTATTAAAGGTTTTAATGTTGTCTAAAAAGCAAGAGAAAAAGTAATTGACTAGTAATAAGTGTTAAAAAAGTGGTTTTGTTTTAAAGTAAAAATATAAAAGAGAAAAAAATTCATCTTATACTGGAAAAAGCCGATCTAAATTTAAAAGAAATAACTATTGTGCCTAATGTGATTGGTGATTATAGAAATAAAATACAAGTTCTTGCATGTGCTGTGGACATCTGGGAAATTATGCAGCAGAATTAATTTTGTTACTTATGAAAAAGCCCTTTTTTGTTAAGTATGTAATTTCAGTAAAACAGTGGCCTGCCACATGGCACCCTGGGACAAAAAAGCAGTATGCCATCCAGTTGAAGCCTGCCCTCTGATCCGGAATGCCAGAACCATGTTTTCCTTTTTTCCACCCTGATTGGACAACCAGAGGTAAGGAGGTTCCCCAGTATCGCCAGTTGTTCTCAGTAGCCATTAGGGCACCCTTAAAAACCCACCAATTTGCCCAAGATAGTAGAGATGAAAAAAAATGGCTAATAAGTCTCCCTCAGGGTTTTCTGAAAAGACTGTAAAAGGCCTATCACATTTATACATCGGTAGCGCCTAAAAATGCAAGGGCCATTAATATTCCCTTTGTAACTCAGTCAGCCCCAGATATTAGACAAAAATTGCAAAAGTTTGAGAGATTTGAGGGAATGCCCTTCGGTCAGTTATTAGAGGTTGCTTAAAAGATATTTAACAACTGGGAGGACCCTAAAGATCAGCTATGAGGTGTCATGGTTTATGTCTGTGGCCCCCAATCCTCATGTGTTTGAATTGTGCATAACAATTCACTCATTGTCTAGTGCTTAGATTGATGGTGTCAGTGCTCCACCCACATAGGGGTGGAGCCAGGATGTGATGTAATGGCAAGAAGAAGGTGTGTCTTGCTCTTTGCTGGTTCCTGTTTGCTGTTTGCAGCCGCCATGAACTGTGGCCCAGCCATGCCCGCCTGCCTTGGAGCCAACTGAGTGTGGACTGAAACCTCCAAAACCTATAAGAAATAAACCTTTCCTTTCCCAACTTTGGGCTTTCAGTATTTTGTCTCAGCCACGAGTAAAAAGTAACTAAGACAGAATTTGGTACCAGGAGTGGGGTCGTTTGCTGTGACTATACCTGACCATGATTTTCGAGAGGCTTTGGAAATGGCTTGTGGGCAGAATCTGGAAAGGTTCAGACATGTCAACTGGATGCATAGAGCTGGAGAAGCTTAGGCTGTTCTGTAGAGGAGATTCTAGTCAGAGCTCAGGAGACCAGAAAGCTGATAAAAAGCCTGATGGTAAAGACCAGGCTTGGGAGGTTTCTGCTGGGAAGAAGGACTGCATTAGTTATTGGACTCCATATGATGTGTGTTATGGCTTGGCAGAAAGTTTGTCTGCATTTTGCTCCTGCCCAGAGACTTTGCCTGAGACTGAGACAAAGCACAATGGACTGATTAATCTTGAAAAACAAATTAAAAAGCAATCGAACATTGAGGGTGTGGCATGGCTATTGTTGGGGGCTTTCAGCCAGCTATATGTTTCAAATCAAGAGCAAAGAGCCCAGAAGGATAATTTACAATGCTGTGAGTTTGGCCAGAAGGAAAATTCCAGGAAGGCTGTGGATTGTAAAGAGAGAGTTAAGATTTTGATTGTTGATGGGGAACAGAGAGATAAGAAAGATGGCCCCGGGGCATCCCAAGAAGCGGGTCCCCACCCTTTGCAGCCTCACTGCAAAGGTAAAGGAATTTGTTCAGAGGAGAAGGCTGCAGAGCACCATGCTCCAAAATGGTGACAGAGGCCATATGAGGTTCCAGAATGGTGACAGAGGCCACATGAGGTTCCAGAATGGAGGCAATGTAGAGAAGCTTTTTCTCACAATCAGGCAAACAGAACCCTGTGATCCAGGCAACTGAACCCTACAGCCAAGAGAGAGAAAAGCCAGGCTACTGCTTCAGCTGGCAGCAGACCTTGGTGGCATCCACAAGGTGCTGTTTTTAGGTGCA
The DNA here is from genome assembly GCF_034190915.1 of Cavia porcellus. Taxonomy (NCBI): domain Eukaryota; kingdom Metazoa; phylum Chordata; class Mammalia; order Rodentia; family Caviidae; genus Cavia; species Cavia porcellus. The sequence goes on from NW_026947486.1 coordinate 19,750,163, forward strand.
AGGAAAATGCACAAATTCTGAGGTAAGACGGCTTCCACTTCGATTACAAAGGGCCTGGGAGGCCAAGCAGTGTGCCCCTGGGAAGGCAATTTGTGAAGATGTAAAGGTGAAGCCAAAGATGCAGTGGAGACCCCAAAAGTTTGGAAAAGCCAGGAACGTGGGTGATCCAAGGAAAACTGCAAAAAGTGAGCAGAGAGGATTTAAGAGAGAAGCTGCCAGAGCTGATATCCCTGGAAGTGCCCTGGGGGTGGAATCACCCAAGCCTTTTGGAGCTTGCAACCAGATTGCTTCAGATGCTGAGCATGGAACTCTAGGACTTAATGTTTGTCCTGCTGGATGTTGGACTTGCTTTGTTTCCAATACTTTATATTCCCCTGTTTGTAACTTTTGGAATGGTAATGTTTATCTTGTGCCTTTGCATTTCAGAATTGTTTAACCTTGTTTCCTCTGTACAGGGGGTTACAGTTAAGAGTTTGCCATAGATCTTGGAGGAGACTTGCAACTTGGACTTTTCAGCAATGCTGAAGTTGTTAGGACTTTGGCAACTCTAGGAGGTGGACTAAATGTCTTTTGTATGAAGGATATACATGAGTCCTGGGGCCAGGGGTGTCATGGTTTATATCTGTGGCCCCCAGGCCTCATGCGTTTGAATTGTGCATTTGTTATTCGTTCATTGTCTAGTGCTTAGATTGATGGTGTCAGTGCTCCACCCACATAGGGGTGGAGTCAGGATGTGATGTAATGGCAGGAAGAAGGTGTGTCTTGCTCTTTGCTGGTTCCTGTTTGCTGTTTGCAGCCGCCATGACCTGTGGCCCAGCCATGCCCGCTTGCCTTGGAGCCAACTGAGTGTGGACTGAAACCTCCAAAAACTGTAAGAAATGAACCTTTCCTTTCCCAATTTTGGGCTTTCAGTATTTTGTCTCAGCAAGGAGTAAAAAGTAACTAAGACAAGAGGTTTCTGCTGGGCAGAAAGACTGCATTGCTTGTTGGACTTTCCATTTTAAAAAAAAGACTCTTTCCTCCCGGTGGATACACGCCATCCAACAGATTCCAGTCTCTGTGACTAAAAGGCAAGTGCAAAAATTTCTAAGAGCCATAGGACTGATCCAGAGTTTGAGACCCTGGCAGAGGCCTGTTGCCTATCTTTCCAAGAGACTTGATTATGTGGCAGCCGGATGGCTACCTTGCCTGCGGGTGATTTCCTCGGTGGCCCTCCTGGTAAAAGAGGCTTAAAAATTGACTTTTGGAAACTCTTAATTGTCCTGTCCTATTTGCTGAAGGCTCTCATCAAGGCTCCACCAGACTGATGGCTGCCCAACTCCCAAGTCATGCATTATCAGGCGTTACTTCTAGATCTGACTACCATCAGTTTCAAGGGAAGAGCAGCTTCAAACCCTGCTACCCTGCTGCTTGATGATGCCCCTCCTTGCCCCTCCAAGACTGAATTGGGGACCAGACTTGACAGATGTGCCACTATTCAGTTACTTTATATTTATCTGATGGAAGCAGTTACATCTATCAAGATAAGTGGGTCGCGGGAGCTGCCATTACCACAGACTCTCAGATTCAATGGGAACCAACCTTGGAGCCAAAAACATTGGCCCAATGGGCTAAACTCATTGCCTTCACTGAGGCCTCAAGTTGTCAAAGTATGCATTTGTTACTGCCCGTGTTCATGGGGCCATTTATCAAGAATGGTGCTTATTGACTTTGGGGGTCAAAAGATTAAAAATGCTCCCCAAATTCTGGACTTATTGGCTGCCATATGAATGCCAAGGAGAGTGACTATTATCCACTAAACAGCCCACTAGGCAGGAGATGGCCTTGTTATACAAAAAATAATTTGGCAGACACCACCGCCCAAAAGGCAGCCACAAAATCAGTGGGGATTGTGATGGCCCTGACATTACTGCTGATCCCACCTACTTTGTCAGAGCCTATTTACACTTAAAAAGACTTGCATCTAGCAGCTCAACTTCCGAGTGATCCCTGGGGACTAATATCAAAGTTATCCCAGTCTGTGAGCCTCAGATGCCCTCAGTTCCAATTGGTGAACCCAAAACAACTGCAACAAATAGAAACTGATCACTACATGAGACTATGCCTAGAAAACATTAAGCTTGGACTTCAAGAAAATAAGTACTTATTAGAAATGATAGATGGGTTACAACTTTGCCTACTAAAGTCTGAGTCAGCCCTGATAACTGTTTCCCTGTTTTGGCCTCCATTTTTATCCATGGGGTCTGACAATGGCCCGGATAACTTAAAAACTAACCTAAGCTTTGCAGATCAATTGGAAACTCCATTGTGCTTACCAGCCTCAAAGTTTAGGACAAGCAAAAAAGATAAGTCAGATTTTAAAGACAATAATTACTAATGGCCTTAAAAACTAGCGAGAACTGGGTATGTCTCCTTCTTTTTGCTCTTTTGCATGCATGATGTACCCCCTACGTTGCAGGTATTTCCCCTTTTGAGGCTTTGTATGAGAGGCCTCTTCCTCTTATCCTTAAGATTTCTAAAGAAAAATTAGCTAATTTGGCTAATCAAGATCTTATTAAGTCCCCCCCCCTGACTTTTCAGCCATTTCTGACTTCCATCCACTGGTTATTTCGCTGCTGCCCACTTCGAGGACAAACACCCTGCTGTGGAGCCTGGACACCAGTCCTTAGCAAGAGGCATCAACCATAAATCTCTTGAGCCACAATAGACTATCAAAGTAGCCAAAAAGCCTGCCTGGATTTATCATTCCCATTTCAAGCAGTTCCCAGCTTCCAAAGGCAATCAGTCTACAAATAAGTGGGCTGTCATTCCCTCCAAGAACTTTTTAAAGCTTGAGATTGACAAATGTAAATGATAATCTTGTGTTCTCCCTTATAGAGACCCCAAGGAAGCGTCTGTCTGGCTTTAAAAAAAATTGTTACTTGTATGACAGAATAGAGTAAATTTAAATGTTAGTTTTCTTTCTCCTTTTGGTGAACAGCTCTAATAATGACAGCTGCAAGACCTTTGTTAATCCTCCTATGGGGCCTTGTATTGTAAACAAGTTGATAAACTATGTCAAAGGTCTTAAAGCTTATGATTTTAAAGACGCAAGGTTATAAACAGAAACCTAACAAGCCAATGATTTGGATCACAGACCAAAATCAGTTGGGGAATGTTGCACACTAGCAAAGGAGCTTCATTATATTTGTATTATACCAATAGACCTGTAATGTGACCTACTGCTCTATATGCATGTTTCTTTTCCTCTGGGTGACCTAACTGATATGTTAATCAATGCTCTCCTCTGTAAAGAATTGTAAAACCTAACCTAATTGATATGTTAACCAATGTTGCCCTCCACAAATAACAGATGTGGTGCTAAAATAAGGTAGCAAAAGATTGTTAATTGCTGCTAGACTCCTCTGTTCTCTGCTGAGGAAAACAAAGTTCTTCCTCATGAACAGATTTCCTGATCCACGCCCATAACCCTTACTTTGTGAGCTGTGATGTGTACATAAAGGCGGCAAGTGTAGTGAAATGACACACAGCTTTTGCAGTTTCCAACTGTACTGTGTTGCTAGGACTAGGATAAAATAAATAGCACTGCTTTTAAAAATATGTTTTTGCCTCATTTTTTAGACTCGAGTTTGGGGGCTCATTTGTGGATTACAAGAATTATCAAATGTCCAATGGGGAGCAAAGTCATCCCTGATTGAGAATCACTGTTCTAATGGTTTATTAACAGTGGCAATAAATACTAAGTAAAATATTTTGTGGATGACTTCTGTTTTCATTTTTCTATGCCATATTTTAGGAAAAAAACATTAAGTGATGGGTATATTAGAATGACAAATCTGTGGGTAAAACTCATAGCTTAAAGAAAAAAATAATGTCAGGCCTGGTATGGTGATGATCTCAGCAGTTTGGCAGGCTGAAGCAGGAGGATCACAAGTTTAAATCCAGCCTGTACAGTTTAGAAACTTGGCAAAATTGCTTCAAAATAAAAAAGTTTTAAAAGGTTTGGGTGGGGCTGGGGATTTAGCTCAGTGGCATAAGTGCCTGCCTTGCAAGTGTGAGGTTGTGAGTTCGATCCTGGTACTGATAAAAGCTAAAAAGACAAAAAAAATTAAAAACAAAAGGTTTGGGTGTGTAGTTCAATGTAAAGACCCTGAGTTCAACCTCTAGTGTTGTAATAATAATCAGAATAATGTCAGAAGGGTTGGTAATTTAGCTCTGCAGTAGAGCATGTCTCTAGCATTTGCAAGGGCTTAGACATTATCCCTCCAAGTACAAATTAATAGTAATTTCAGAGATGACATGATCATCTATATAGGAAATCTGATAGAAGTCATTAAAATGCTAGTGATACAGTTAATTTCGCATTAAGTAATGCTTTGATATAAATTTGACTTCAAAATTTTGTTTTTGTTGTTTTTTTTTTTTTTTTGGAGATCTGTCTCCATAGAAAACAACCACAAGCCAAGGATTGCTTACTTGTATCCCGGACTGGCCTTAAACTCTCAGTCTACTAGCTTCAATCTCCTGAGTGTTAGGACTGCAGAAATTTGTCACCACATCTGGCTTAAAGTTTACTTTTTTAAAAAAGAAATAGAAATACATTGTACCTAATGAATGGGCTCAATGAATAATACTTTTGGGAAGTCCCAAATAGCTCCCAGAGCTATCTACTGCTGGCCTTTCCATCTGCCTTTTAGGAATCAGAAGATCCACAGGATGCTAAGTCTTAGCACAGTGGCTGCCATTATGCAGAGGTCTGTCACCAACATCTGGGCAGAGGGGGTCTCCTATCTTCTTTGTGGAAAGTTACTGCACACTGAGAACACCACTATTCTGATTTTCCACACCATAACCTGCAGCCCTGACAGTCAGTAAGTCCCCAGACTCAATTGGCCATAGACTTTCCTGCTTGAAAATGTATTCTCTATCATCTAGACACACTCTGTACAGTCAATGGGTTTACAGCCTTCTCCCATGGTAGAGACTAGCATCATGGTGAAGGATCAGCCATGCAGAGTCCTCCTATAGATCTGTGGCATGGGCCAGTATGACCATCTATATCACATTCATGGGGAGTATGTGTTAAGATCTCTTGTAAGGGTCTAACACTGTGCTCTGGGATAGAGCTCTGGCTTAACATCTGCAGGCCTTGGGTTCTATCCCTAGCACTGCAGGGGAAGAAATGATTCCTTGTAGCTAGGCATGTGATGCATGCCTGTAATCCGAACACTTTAAGAGATAAGGTAGGAAGATCACAGGTTTAAGCCCAGCCTGAATAACTTATCAACTTAGCAAGACTCTGTATCAAAATAAACTCACTGACCTCTAGACTTTAGAAAAAGACTTCTGCCTTACTCCTTGTAGCAGATTTCCCACTGGTCCCCAAAGATATTATGTCATAGTAGTTGAAATCTGTAAATGTTACTTTATTTGAAAATGGTTCTTTTGAGTGTATGATTGAGATTATTCTAGACTTTCTGGTCCTAAATATATTTCTAAGTGTCCTTATCATGCAGAAGCAAAGGAAAATTTGACACAGACAGAAGAGACAGTCACGTGACTATAAAGACAGACACTGGAGTGTTGCATCCACAAGCCAAGGATTGCTGGCAGTCACTGGAAACTAGAAGCAAGGAACAGACTCTCTTAGAACCTCCAGAAAAATGCAGTTCTGCTGACAGCTCAATTTCAGCCTAGTAAAGCTGAATTCATAGTTTTGATCTCCAGAACTGTGAGAGAATAAATTTTAATTATTCTATGTTATGCAAATTGTGACAATTTGTTTCAGCAGTTAGAAGAAATTAAAAGTATCTTATTGGGTGTTATAAATTATGTTGTACTGGCATAGGAGAAATATAACTCTGAACCTGTTAGATGTTGGATGTGCTGAATTCATGTCCCCCAAAACCAGAGAATCAGTTATAAGGAACAGTGGAGGTTAAGAATAGAAAAGGTTTATTGAGAGATAGCTCCTGATATACAGGAGAGGTCCCAAAATTGGGTTGCCAATGAAGCCCTTTGTCAAGGGTAATTTATACAGTACAGTCACAATGTGGGTACAATGTGGGTCAAAATGCAATCTACCTATAGGGTTACAAGTATAGCCTTTTAGCCAATATTGACTCAATATGGAAGTGAGTCACATAACAAAGATATATGGAAAGAACAAAGACATTTTTGGGAAAGGATGGGTCCAGATGCTCTGCTCAATCTCCTGGGTGACTGAGGCTTAGCTGGGCATCCTGGGCCACGTGATGCTAATTATGGTATAATCTTAAGTCACTGCTTATCCCTTAGGGAGGCAGGTAGGCCTGGCTCTCGTATCTTTGTCTTGAGACTGGTCTTCTTCAGATGCATCTCCAGTCACAATTCTGATGTCTTTACTTTTTGCTGACTTCCTTGAGAGATCAGTCCCTCTCTAACTATATATTAATTTCTATCTAACTTAGATCCCTGTAATAGTACTTTTTTGTATTAAGATGAATTCATTGATTCAATCCACCAATAAATGTCACAAGCTACTGTGGATTCTTCGCCACATTAAGGTGGAAATCAGCCCTGGGCTGGTTCTTAAACTTGATGATGTCACCATCATCATTGTTCACCCTGTTCTTTGGAGTCCTCATACTAGCTTCCAAAATATCACCAATCAGCTGAGGGTTCTTCCTTAATTCAAAGGGAAGGCACAAATTCACAAGCTACCTTGATGTTAGCAGCTCCCAGCTTGAGTGTCAGTACCTCTTAACTCCTACTGCTACAACTGTTAATATTAAAGTTCCTGGTGTCTCTCAGCTGCCCCACTTAGCAGCCGGAATTCATAGGCCCCTTGGGAGCATTTTGGAACTCTTCATCAGCTCCTGACATCTCTCCAGGGCTCTTTTGCAGGACTCTGAATGTTTCCACGGGTCATTATAGGTCTCTGAATCTCTTCAGCTTTCCTCTGGCTGCTAATCACGCTCAGGGATTATAGCCTGTAGTGTTACTAGCTCTTAGCGCAACCTTCTTAGCCCACTCTACAAGAGATAAAAGTTACCAGTAGCCAGTAAGATCAGTAGAGCTCAAAAGAGGCTTTGCTATGACTTTCATTGTGAAGCTTTATTGTAGCACAGGCAGTGTGCATTTTGCTGACATGTTTTGAGACATTCAGAATAATAGCATGGACTGTGCTCTCTCTCACTGTGGTCCAGTCCAACCCAGCAGACCTTATTCTTCTCCTGCTTATAATTGGTCCACACTCACTCTGCAGAGCCTGTTTCATTTTCTACTTCTAATAACTGTAAAACCTCTCTTTAAAAAGTAGTGGCATGTAGAGCAATCATCTGGGATAAGTCTTTATAGGAACCCTGCTATAGTAAAGGCAAATATTTCCCATGGGAGTAGCCATGGGTGTCTAAAAGAGCCTCAGGTGTCATGGTGTTGCCAGACAACACAGTTTCCAGTGATTCTGGGCTCTTTCTGTTCCACCCAAAGAATTATCTGGGATTGTCAATGAGCTGTTATCTTTTATCCAAAATTTAACACAACTTTTATTTAAAGTAAAAAAAAAGAAGGCAAGGAAGAAAAGGAAAGAGTGAGGAAGAGAAAAGCATGAAGAGATACATCTTACAAGCAGGTCAGGCCACTGCAGAAACAGGAAGCCAGCAGACCAGCAAGAGAACAATGGCTATGAAGTCAGTGGCCTCCATCTTTCATATCCAGATCCAGTCCATCAAAAGTTGCTCTGCCCACACATCCTGGCTATGATTGATAGATCATATCCTATTGTTCAGCCTGCATTTCAGCTTGTTACATCCCTTTTCCAGCCAGCCTGCCATTCCCTAATCTTCTGCCTCAACAATGCTAGATCACCTGAACTGCAGAAGAGGCTGCTTGACTGGCTGCTTCCATGGAAACAGGGAGGCTTAGGTTTCAACTGCGGCAAATTTCCATGAGTTTCCAGGAGCAGTGATATTGATTATGGCCCAGGAGTGTCAGGAATCTGGGTCTGAGAGATTCCAGAAGCTGAAATATGCAGTAGATTCACTGGCTCCCATTGAAGAAAAAGAATTTTCAGGATGTATCAGACAGAGGCACTAAAAGGTTCATTAGATGAAAATGCACTGAAGAGCACAGTTGGGGTGCCCAGAGAAATGAGACAAATTACAGGTTGAAACTAGGAACATTATTTATTTGAGGGGGTGAGAAGTCTGGGAACAGGTAACTCCCCTACAAAGGTACTATCATATTCCATAGGGTAGTCTTCTTCCCCTTCTTCCTTCTTTCTTCTTCCTTCCTTTTCTCCTCATTCTCTCCCTTCCCCTTACCATCCCCCTCCTCCTTTTTTGGATAGGGAATTTAAACATTCTTTAGATTCTTTCAACCATCTCCTTTAATTTAGGGTCAACCTCTTTCTTGGTTTCTTTGGGGTTTTTTGTTTGTTTTTCTTTGTTTTTTGGCAGTGTTAGTGTGTTTTCCCTGTCACTGTTGTTGTTTTTAGGAGGCTGGTTTTTTTGAGACAGGGTTTCACTTATATAGCCAAGGCAGACCTTAAATGCATGACAATCTTCTTGCCTCGGCCTCCTGAGTACTGGGGTTACAGGCATGTACCACCATGCCCAGCTGTTTCTCTCTTTTTTTCTCTCTCTCTTTCTTAATTGAGACAGTTTATGGCCTTTTAGTGATGGACCTGGTAGGGAAAGAGTTTTAAATCAACCCAAATGATGTTGACATGAGGCAACTTTAACTGAGTCCTGAAAGTTGAAGTCTTCTTAAAAGTACTGTGTATTTATTTATATTTTTGTTTTTGTTTTTGTTTTGAGATAAGGTCTCACTATGTAGTTCAGGCTGGCCTTGAACTCAGCAGTCCTCAAGTGCTGAGATTATAGGGGTGCATCATCACTCCTAGTTAAACATACAGTTTTTGGTTATGATTTCATGTCTGTTTCTAACATTTTTATTTCTTTTATACTACTTCAGTGGGATTTGGAAAGATTTAGAGTTAAAGCCTTGGGCCCCTGTCCATCTCTGATATTGCCCTCTGGAGGATGATCCTCTGGCCACACCCCAGAGAATTGGTAGCAGCAATTGAGCAGCCCAGAGAAGGGAGAAGAATTGTAGCTGTCATCCAAGTCGTGGCCTCTGTCAGGGCTGCAAGAGCAAGTGGCTACCAAGAGAGCCCAAGAAGATGCTGTAGTTTTTCACCTGGGTCATCCTTGAGAACAGGGAAGGGAAGGGGCTTGAAAGCTGTCCTGAAATCACACACTGTCTAGCTGCCAAAAGGAAAAGAAAAAGGTGAGACCATGCTTTCCTACCTAACAAATAGTTGAAACAATGTGGAATAAAAGTTAAAACCACATTTTGGACTCAATTCAAATTGGGAGTGAATCACAGTTCTGTCACCAGCTGACTGTGTGATCTTAAACTGATTGCTTAATTCCCTGAGCTGCAGACTAAAAATTTTTACAAAGGGAAATGATAACTGCACTTAACTCAAGAAAAGGTAATGAAAATTAAATAAAAGGTTGCACAAAAGGAGCTTTGTTTGGGGCCCAAGATTCACTGCCCTCTCCTTGTCATGATGGAGCTCTTTGTTATTCTAAGGGGCAATTTAGTTAGATAAGAGCTGTAATGGAAAGCCCAGAGGACACTGGGGCCTACTAGAGGCACTATTGGCAGGGGTAGACTTCCCAAAGGAAATTATTTACAAATCCCTTGAGGAACACAATAAAGCTTTAGTGTGGTAGATACTGTGGAGTACCAACTTGATTGGGTTTGGAATACTCCCTGAGGATTGGTGAAGCACACTTCTGGGTGTGTCTGGATGTATCATGGAGGCATGGCCTTGAGTTCTTTGTCCCTGACCTCTTCCTCTTTGGCACTGTTTCTTCTCTCTGCTTCCCAGTCACCATGAACCATGTAATTTTGCTTTGCCACACCTGTTTGCCATGGTGTTTATGCCTTGGAGCCAGGTGACTATGGACTGAATTCCCCCAAACCATTAGCTAAATTCTTTCCTATTTCAAGTTATGGGTGTTAGGTACTGTGTCTCAGCAATAAGAAAATGACTAATATACCTAATTATATGGCTACTGTTTTTAATATCATTGCTACAAATATAATGAGTATCAAAGAATAAAATATGTAGAAGCCATGCTGGGTCTGGGAGGAATATGACAAGAAGCCAGTTCACTCTTCCTGTGAGCTTCACAAAGCATGTGAGGCCCAGGAAGAGAGACAAGCCAATTTGCTCTTCTCATGAGCCAACCAGTGCATGGGCTTTAGCACTTTCTTTAAATCAAGAATACAACCCCCTTACACCCATAAGCAACTGGCTGATTTGGAGAATAGCAACTGAGGTACAAAAATAACTAAATGTTTGTATTGTTTGATTGGCTTTATAGATGGAAGACCAGTAGTCTGAGCATCTATTAGGAAGACAGCAGCATATAATATAAAAATATGGAGAACTGTTTGTGAAATCCAATATGGTTCTCACTGTTTTGTTTTGTTCCAATTTATTATTTTGTTTCATTCAATGTTCTGTTTTGATTGGCTTTATTATGTTTTACTTGATTTTACTATGTCTGATGGTATGGACAACTATTTTGAAGACAAGATTTATTATGGTAGCCATTGTTGATTTCGTACCATCTTGCTTTGAAGTTCTGTACCATTTTCACTGTTTTGATTTGATTGGCTTTATTCTGTTTTATTTTGTTATGTTTTATTCTCTCTCTCTCTTTTTTTTTTTTTTTTTTTTTTTTTTTTTTTTTTTTGTCTTTTTCCTTTTATATTGGTCCAGGGATCGAACTCACCACTGCCTGCTTGCAAGGCAGGTGCTTATGCCGCTGAGCTAAATCCCCAGACCGGTTTTATTCTCTTTTTTAAAAAAAGAATAAAATATGTTTCTTGCTGTTAGGTTATGAAGAAAAACATTCATAGATTTTTAAACTTTAAACTTGCGTAATTTTGGCAAGGGAAGAGAACAAAAAGTCAACAAGAAGTAAGCCCTCCCTGCGAGTCAGCACCATGTGTGGGCTTCTAGGGGGAGATCCAGACACCAACCCCTTCCAGCCTATGGGCTGGGAGACAAGAAGAGCCAACTCCCTCCCCTGACTATCCAGCGATAAGCGATCAGCTGATCCAGAGAAACACAGGCTACAATGATAGCTACTGAGGTAAAATACAATTTAATGCTTGTAGTGTTTAGTGTTTCATTGACTTTGCAGGTCTAAAGCTGGTGGTCTGATCATCTATTCAGAAGATAACAATATGCAATGTAGCATCTATGGGAAATCTCTTTCTGAAGGTGGTAGCCATTGTTAATTCCGTATTATCTTGTTTTGAAGTCCTGTATCATTTTTCATTGTTTTATTGGGTTGGATTTTATTCTATTGTGTCTCATTTGATTTTATTATGTCCAATGGCATGAGAAGCAATTTCATGGATAACAAGATATATTATTGTAGCTATTTTGGATTTACTATTATCTTGTTTTAAAGGCCTGTATTGAGTTATTTCCTTTTTATCGGTTCTATTCTGTTCTAATTGATTTGATTTTTACTATGTCTGAAGTTATGGGCAGCTACATTGAAGACAACAGGAAGCATTATGGTAGCCACTGTTGATTTCCTATTGTTTTGAAGTCCTGTATCTTGTTTTGAAGTCCTGTATCACTTATGCTGTTTTGGTTTGATTGGTTTTATTCTGCTTTATTTTGCTTGGCTTTGTTGTCTTTAAAATAAAAATTACTGGGAGGAGAAGGAAAGATAGTAGACAGATAACAACTTGATACAGAGGCTCCTTGAGACAGTCAACATAGAATTCAACATAATACAGTGGGGAGCCCCAAACAGAGGAAGATGAATTCTCTTGTCCAAAGAAGACATTAAGGTGAGAAGAACCAACTAAACATACACTCCCAGTGCTATTATTGGGACAGCTAAAGGTTCAGTGTTTCTGCTGCAGGTGACTTGCTGATTGTCCAAGGTCCTGCTGCAAATTGCTGAGGTCCCGCCATGACTTGCCGAGCCGTCCGAGGTCCCGCTGCTTCAACTCACTGGAAGCACAGTTACGCTGAGTTCAGGGGTCGGTGAGCTGAATGGAGAGCTGAGTTGGCAGGGTGCCTACACTGACCTGTGGTGAGTGATGGGAGTGGAGCCATTCCTCAGCAAGAGGGGCTCTGGACGACAACATTCTGGGACTGGGCAGGACTAGCAAGTACAAGGGGCAGCAGTGACTTCAGTCTGTTGTTCCCTTCTTGAATGGGATTGGTGGAGTAAGCCAGGCCTGGGTCACATGACCGGGCTGAGACCCAATACATTATCCTAAATCAAGTCCCTACAGCGGTAGTGCACACTAACCACACTAACCCAGTGAAGACTCAGAAGTTTGACTCATCCTGAGGGGAGGTGGCACAAAGTAATACAGTGCAGACCACAGCAGTTTGACTGACCCAGATGGGAGGCAGCACAAAGGAATACAGTGCAGGTCACAGCAGCTTGACTGACCTGGAGGGGAGGGGCCAGTATACACTGTCCTGGTCTGCAACTCACTAGCACACAGCACTGGGAAGGGTCATCTAGCCAGCACACCTCAGAAGAATTGTAACCAACAAAGAAAGAAACTGGGGCCTCCTGGAAGAAACAAAAAAGATAGGAAGAGGAAGCAACAACAAAAAGTCCCCAGGTCCCAACCCTGAGAACATTGACCCAGGACAGGTAAATACAAAGGAGAATGAGAACAGCAAACATGCAGTATCAGACACAACACCAGTGGACATAAGGAGATATTTTTGGGACCTCATAGAGGAGTTCAAAAGTGAAATATTTAGCCAAGTAAAGCAAGATATAAGAAGATTAATAAAAGAGATGCTAAGCACCCCTCAAGCAGACACAGATGGAAGAAGGGAGGAACTCAAACAAAGGAGAGAAATATTTTTAAAAATACAGAATATATGAAGCAGATTCAAAGAAATTATCAGGAAATTAAAAACTCTACGGAAAGATGGCAAATCAGCTGGAAAGAAACTAAGGATACATTATCCAAACTGGAGGACAGATTTGCAATGTGGGAACATGAAAGGAAAAACTTTTAAAAATAACAAGGAAACAGGCAGTAACAATACAAAGGCTATAAGACAACAAGAAGATCTATGACATAAGAATAAAGAATGCGAATGGATAAGCAGGGGTACAAACAAAGGAACTACAAAGGCTATTCACAGAAATAATTAAGGAAAACTTCCCAAACATAGGAAAAGGAAATGATATTCTGATGGATGAGGCATACAGAACTCCATCCACCTACAACCAAAACAGAGCTACATGCAAGCATATAATAATCAAGATCCCAGAAATTCAATATAAGAACAGAATATTAAAAGCTGTTAGAGAGAAGAAACAGATAAGCTATAAAGAAAGGTACATCAGAATAATGTCAGACTTCTCGACACAAACCATCAAGTCAAGAAAAGCCTGGAGCAAAATATTCCAAGTCCTGAAAGAAAATAACCTCTATCCCAGATTGATATACCCTGATAAACTGTCTCTAGAAATTAATGGAGAAACAAGATGCTTCCAAGACAAAGAGGAACTTGGGGAATTTGCAACTACCAATCCAACACTGTAGAGAATACTGCAATGCATTCTAGAAAGAGAGAAAAGCACTAGGATTTCAGGAACAATGGCAGAGCGGCCACAATGAATAGAGCAGAAAACAGAATGAAGAAGATAAGCAAACAACTGATGGCAAAAAAAGAGCATAGCAGAAATGAGGCAGAGAAGGTTGGTTATAATCTCTAATATAGATGGCCTTGATACACTAAATTAAAAAACAGAACCACATGTGGAGTAGATCGGGAGGCAGGGTCCACCAAGATGCTATTTATAGGAAATATAATTAACGTGAAAAAGAGTACATGGACTGAAAATCAAATATGAGGAAACAATGCTCTATGTGACAGAGAACCAGAGAGTAATAGGGGCAACTAGACCAGTATTTGTGAATAGGTTAGAAACACAGGCTTTAATAGATAAAGGAATACAATTAGAGATCAAGTCCAGGAGAGAGAAGATGCAGAAACACTTAGGTACATAGCAGGTTGCCACCCAATTTAAAACCCAGGGTCTTGGTCAGACCCAAAATGTACAGTGTACCCTGGGAAAGTGAAAGGGGAGGGAGAGTCTTAAAAAAGATGGAAGACGTTTCCGGGAGAACATGGCGGACAGATAACAGCAACTACCGGAGGCTCTCTGAAAAACTAGGCTCAGAAGCCAGGTATGGTGCGGACTAAAGAGACATAAGCAGGTGGAGTTATGCTCTGCTGACTCAGGAACGAACTCGGCTGAGAGAAACCAACTTGGAATGCAGTCCTGGTGCTAAAACAGGAACAGAAAAGTCTCGCTGCTGAGGCTGGACCCTGCGCCATTGGAAGCCGCGATTTGGGTTTCCCACCGCGCGGTGGCTGGCTGCCTCTACATCGGCTCGGCAAGGAGAGAGACACGCGGAAACTCTGAGAACGGGAGTCTGAGAACGGAGTCGAAAACAGGACAGGCAGGGAGGCGTGCACTGACTTGTGGCGAGGTGAGTGAGAGAAACTGACACTCCACCACAGTTTGACTCCAGCGGACTTTCTGGGCCCGAGCAGTCCTGCGGGAGCAGGGCGCAGTGGTGACTCCAGCGACACATTCCCCTCTCGGGCGGGATTGGTGAAAAGTGCCTGGCCTGCGTGACGCTGCCGGCGGACCCCGTAGGCTGGCCCAACCCAGATCCCAGAGCCTGACGGAGGCCGGGAGGGGCAGGCCCCGCGTAGGCTGCCTGGTGCGCAGTGGTGAGTGGGAACACCTAACCGGCGCAATTCGATCAGACTGTGGCTGACAGGGAGAGAAGCTGGGCCTCTCATATAAGCTTGCATATATAAGGAACAGAGAATATGGGAAGAGGCAGCAACAAGAAAGGCTCCTCGGCCCCCAATTCTGAGAAACAGGCAATAGCGGACACCGCACCAATACACATAAAGCACCATATAGAGAGCCTCATAGACCAATTCAGGAATGAAGTTATCAACGACCTGAAGCTAGAAGTATGCAAAATAGTTAGAGAAATGCTAAGCCCCACCCAAGAAAAAACAGATGGTGGAATGGAAGAACAGAAAAAGAGGGGAGAATTGTTTGATGGAGAAAACAGGGAAAGCATAGAATACGTGAAGCAGGTTCAAAGGGACTACCAAGATACTAAGAAGTCTATCGAAGACTGGCATAACAGCTTGAAAGAAACTAAGGACAGACTATCTGAACTGGAGGGCAGAATTGTAATATGGGAGAATGAAATGAAAAACTTCTTAAAAATAACAAAGAAACAAACAGCAATAATACAAAGACAAGAAGATGATAAGAGGATCCATAACTTAAGGATTAAGAACATAAAAGAAGAAGTAGGGACACAAACAAATGAACTACAAAAGCTACTCACAGAAATAATCCAGGAGAATTTTCCTAATTTAGCAAAAGGTAAAGATACTCAGATGTATGAGGCATACAGGAGCCCAGCTACCTACAACCCAAACAGAGCAACACCCAGGCATATAATAATAAAAATTCCAGAAATTCAATACAAGAACAGAATATTAAAAGCTGTCAGAGACAAGAAACAGACCACTTACAAGGGAGCACCCATCAGAATTACAGCAGATTTCTCTGCACAAACCATCAAATCACGAAGAGCGTGGGGGGAAATAATTCAAGCTTTGAAAGATAATAATCTCCAGCCAAGTTTGAGATATCCTGCACAACTGTCCCTGGAAATTGATGGAAAAACAAGGTGCTTCCAGGATAAAGAGGAACTGGGGGAATTTGCAACCACCAATTCAACTCTACAGAGAGTATTGCAGGATATTCTAAAAAAAGAAAAATACAAAGAATCCAGAAATAGTGGAGGCCACAACTAATGGAGCAGAGAACAAAGTGAAGAAGACAAACTGACAGCAACTGACAGAATAAGAGCTCAACAGAAATGAGACAGAGAAGATTGGATGATAGGAAAAGCTATTTTGGAGAAAATGACATCTTAATAGGTAATACTGATTTAGTATCATCTTGTTTTGAAGTCTCATCTAGCTTTTGTCCTTCTGTCTCCAATGGTCTAAATAGGTTGTATCTTACTGCATTTTATTATGTACGATAGTATAAGCAAAAACCTTTTAAAGACAAGGAGATTATACAGAAACCATTATTCATTTTCTGTTAGTCGATTCTAAATACTCTGTAATGCTGTCATTCTCTTAAATGGTTTTACATTGTTTTGATATACTTAATGCTACAGTATACGAAGTTGTACTCAAGGATTTCAAGGAAAGAGACAATATGGTAACTACTTTTAGGTCAGGATTATCTGATGGTGAAACACTATTCTGCTTAAATGGTTATGTTTTGATCTGTGCTGTTTCGTTGTTATGCCCTCTTTTATCTCAATCTCCACTCCATTATTTACTTTTTTAATACTTTTTAAAAAATTTTTATCCTTTTAATTAAAGGAAAAAAATAGCAGGATATATTATAGTAACCCACTTTGACTTTCCATTACCTCGATTTAAAGCCCTGTATTACTCTCACCATCTGGTTTTTAACTGATGTTCCCCTATTCTGTTTTGCTGGATAGTATCAGGTTCGAAAATTTAGGCATCAGCTGTGAAGATAATGAGATTCATTATAACGCCCATTCTCGTTGACTTTTCTCTACTTTTGAAGACCTACAATGTCTCCAATGGTTTGGTTTTGTCGGTTTTGTTCTTTACTGTTTTGTTCAATTGTATTAAAACTAATGGTATAGGCAATTCTATTAGAGATAGCGGGAGGCATTATGGTAACCATTATTGATCACCTTGTATTATGTTTTCACATTATCTATTATGTCCACCCTTTTGCCTTGACCGATTCTGTTCTGTTATGTCACATTTGGTTTTACTCTCTTCCAAAAAAGTAATAAGAACCGTGAGAGCAATGAAACCCAAAATGTGTAATAGTCATTGTACAAAAGAGAGGAAAAGAAAGTGCTCTAAACTATATAACTGCATGTATATTTAAGTGTATAAGATAGAATATGATATCACAGAGTTTTATTGGATCATTGAACAGAACTGTTTGCAGTATCATTGATGGAATGTCCACTTTACAAGCTTTAATTTTGTGACTTGAACAATTATTTCTAAGATGACAATATGTAATCCATTAACTAGTGATTTCCTACTGTTCATTTTTTTCTGCAAATCTGTATAACTTGTACCCTTTCTCTGCTTTTTTTTTCTTTTCTCCTTAAATAAAATTTAAAAAAAAAAAGATGGAAGACGATATTGTTAATAGTGTATCAGGATTTAAAACACACATTACTCCCACCACTCTGCTTATATTGAATTTATTCTTTTTTTGATAGATTTTGTTCTGTTCCAGTTTGTCTACTTGCATTAGATTTGAGGGCACAGACAGCTATCCCCAAAACATCAGGATATAGTACAGTAATTATCTTTAATTTCCTATTATCTTAATCTGGAGCCCTGTATGACTTATACTGTTTTATCATGACTGATCTTAGTTAAATCTGGTTTGTTTGATGGCTGTTTGGTATCGACAAATTTTATTCAAAACTGATATGATTGGTAGTATCAAGTCTGAGCGTATAGGCAACTACACTGAAGATTACAAGACTCTATGATACACATTCTGGATTGATAACTGCTGGTTTTTGAAGTTCTATACTATATACAAAGTTGTGTTTTTATTAATACTATTATGGACTGATACATTCAATTATACTATGTCTGATGATATAGCCAATTCTATTGCAGATAATAAAGGACAACTCAGGAACCATGGTAGAACTCTTTGTACAATGGTCTTAATGTTTTTTCATTTCATATGTTTATAGGAATATGTTTTGTTTTGTCTTGCTTTGTTTTATTTCTTCCTCTAATATAGAAAGGATAGAAATACATGTTAAAACTCATGCATGTGTAGAATCTATAAACAGTTTGTGAGAACTGATCTTATGACACATGATGAAATGAACAGATACTTTGAGGAAAAACAGACACTAAAGTACCCAGTGCTGATAGTGGAGTGTCATAATGTGACACCCAGCAATAGTATTGTTCTTTTTACAGTGATTTAGCCTGCTTGTGTTTATTCAATCTCAACATAATTGAAGATATGGATAATGGCATGTATGTTTAAGTGTATAGGACTGATAACCATATTTCTAAGTTTTTGTTGGATAGTTGAACAGAACTGGTTGCAATCTCAATGTTTGTATCCTCTCTTTATATGCTCCACTTTAGTAACTTGAATAACTATTTGTAATACGACAATCTGTAATCATCAGTTAGTGATTTCTTTTTATTTTTTTCTTTGAAATTATGTATTATTTCTACACATTTTCTGTTTTGTTTAGTCTCTCTTTAAATAAAATTTTTTTAAAAAGACACTACAGTACCCAGTCTGATCCCGGAGTGTCATGATGTGAAATCCAGCAATACTATTATTCTTTGTTCAGAATGATTTTAACCTGCTTTAGTTTATTTAATTTAAACATAAATGAAGATATGGATAACTGCATGTATGTTTAAGTGTATAGGATTGACAACCCTGTTAATAACTTTTTGTTGGACAGTTGAACAGAACTGTTTGCAGTCTTCATGTTTGAATTCCAACTTTATATGTTCCACTTTTGTATCTTTAAAATTTGTAAAATGTCATTTGTAAAATGACAATATGTAAACATCAAATAGTGATTTCTTACTCTTTATTTTTTCTCTGAATGTATGTATTATTTCTACTTATTTTCTGTTTTGTTTAGTCTCTCTTTAAGTAAAATTTTTAAAAATAAGGTAAAATGAAAATTACTTGTCTGGGGATTTAGCTCAGCAGCTCAAGAGCTTGCCTGGAAAATGCAAGGTTGTGAGTTCGATCTCTGGTACCAAAAATAAAAATAAAGTAAAATAAAATAAAAATTACACAAAAGTTGATATTTTTCTTAAAAACTTTAAAAAATATCTTAAGTTATTATGAATATCCTAGGAAATATTCTAAGAAAATTAGAGACTGATGGAATGATTAGAAATGATCCGCATACATACAGGTATGATTAAAAATATGGAGAATGTTTAATTTAAAAAAAAAATATTACAGTGAAAGGCACAATGCCATTAATCACCCTCAAAATACATTGCATTGCTGCAAACATTATTATGCCATCATTCTTGCCACTTTCTGAAGCAGTTCTGAAGTCTCCTTTCATTAGTATCTTTAGTTGCACAGTTGTGACTGCCTTGATGTCCTGAATTGACTCAAAATGTTTACATGTCAGGGTCATTTTGACTTTGGGAAGAGTCAGCAGTCATGCAGTATCAGGTCTAGTGAATAAAGTAAATAAGGACACATCAGTAATGTTTTACAGCCTTCTTTTTCTATCGAACGTCACTCATTACAGCAGTCACAGTATTTTCCATTACATCCTCTAAAGACACTCACAAAAGAGAACTCATAGAACTATTTCAGAAAGTACCAAGAGCAATGAGATACGCGTGTTTGAAATCTGAGAGAGTATTTTGAGACAGATTAATTGCAATGTGGACTTTTTTTGAGGTAGGGTTTCTCTACATGGTTCAGGCTGGCCTTGATCTCATTTTGTAGCCCAGGCTGGCCTTGAACTCACAGTGATTCTCCTGACTTAGCGACCTGAGGGCTGGGATTACAAGCGTGCACCACCACAAGCCGCAATGTATTTAGTAATAATAAATTCATTACCATTTAAGCATACATTCTATATTTTGATCACTCATTTTATAACTTATTAAAATAAATAAATGAACAAAAGATGGTAGGAAGATGGAGTATGAACTTTGAAAGGGCAAATCTGAGATATGGACCGGCATTTTTACAAGGCAGCTGACACGGGAGTAGCCCATGCCAAAGAGAAGTTGATTTTTTAATGTAAACAATAGGGCCTACACTTTTCCTTCCTGCAACCTAGCCAATGCGCCACTTTCTTGCGTCCATGCTCCACCCACTTTCCAATGCCTGATTGGTTAGGTCTAATTCACTGACTCCCCTGATTGGTCAATTGGCATTGGGCCATTTCATAAATCAGCTTCCTCCTGTAATAGAGCGCCAGGCCGCCATTGCTGTGTTGAGCCGCCTCGTCCGAGGTAGGTATCATGAGAGCGATGTCCGGGACAAGGGACAGAGGGGAACAAGTAGGAAAGCTGGAAGTCTGTATGGCTGACTCAAGTCCTTTTGACTTCGTCATAACCTCCAAGGTCCTGAAAATTCTTACCCCTGCAGTTAACCAAAGCCTTTCGGGACTACCCACTTGGCGCAGGGACAGAATTAAAACGGCATTTGATTTTCGGGGAGTTCTTAAGTGCATTCCTGATGGGTGGAAAACCCCTCTTAGCCTGAAAAACCACGAATCAGCCAGATGCTCCTAGAATTCCTCATGCCAAGTAATCTCTCTGCATGCGGGACTACTTAACCACCGTAATTACCGTTAGTCAATCGGTTGAGACAGGAAAATCAAAAATTTCAGAGAAACATGGAAACCTTAGCAAAACCCTGTATGAAAACTGGAAACTGTAAAAATGGCCACCAGTGCATGTCGGCACTCCCTCAATTCAGTCTTCAGTTGATGAGAAAAAGCACACACGCACGTGCACACGTGTGGGGGAGGGGAGGGTCGCCTCTGCATGGCTTCAGCCATGTTGCAGTGCCATCATGTGCCCGAGAGCCCAGACCTCTCACGTGGTTGAAAGGCTCGGTGCCAGTTAAGTCCCCAGCCCTTCTTTATTTAATTTTGAGGTGAGGTCTTAATACATTGCCCAAGATGGCCATGAACTTGTAGTACTCCCACAGCCTGGAAAGGAGCTTGGATTTGCAGGTGTGTGCCACCGTGCCTAACGAAATGGAAACTTTTTGTTTGCGTCAGCGTGTCCCTAAATTGCGCAGGCCGAGTTTAAATTTTCAGTCCTCCTGCCTCAGCCTCATAGAGTGCTAGGATTTCAGGCATGTACCACCATGCACAGGTTTTTCTTTCTTATTGTAAAAATTCGCTGTAAATTTTTAAGCTTTAGAGAAATAAACTTTAACTTCAAAAATGACACTGTACACTGCTTGCTTCTCCAGTAAGAATTTATCCTGACATCTTGTTGTTCATTTTTCTTGACATACTGTACATTTTTATGGGGTACAGTGTGAATATTCTTATTCTTTTGAGACAGTGTCAGGCTACGTAGTTCAAGGAGACCTTGAAGTCTCTTATGTAGCCCAGGCGAGCCTCAAACTCACGGTGATCCTCCTGTGTCAGCCTCCTGAGGGCTGAGATTACAGGCAAGCACCACCACCCCTGACTCAGTATGGGGTTGAGGATTTAACTCAGTGGCACAAGAGCCTTCCTGGCATGTGCAAAGTTAGGAGGGAGATCACCGATACCCCCACAAAAGATCCAGTGCACGCATATAATGTGTACTAGGTCAAGTTCAGTGATTAGCATTATTCCTGTACTTAAACATTTATCCTGTCTTTGTAGACTTCAAACTCCTGTCTTTTGGTTCTTCGTGAATATCTAAGAGGTTGTTGGAAACACCAGCTGCCCTCCTGTGCTGTAGACCCTGGAGCCCCCTCCCCTCTGTGTTTTTGGCATCTGTCAGACAGTCTCTCTCTCCTCTCCACCCCATTCCCAGCTCCTGGGGCCTGCTCCTGTGCTCTGGTAGAGGATGAAGTCAGTTGTGCCCCAGCCCTGGGGAGCCAAGCCCCGCTCACTGAGTGGCATTCCCAGCCCCTTCTTCCCCACTTTTTTGTTTCTTTGTAATTCTCTGTGTGCATGTGTATATCCTATAGGACATAAGATCTTCTCACTGAACTACATCTACAGGTTCTTTCTTTTCTTTCTTTCTTTGCTATGTGTGTGTTTGTGACTGTGTGTGTGCGCGCGCGCACGCATGCATTGTAGATTAAGACCAAGATCTTCACACTGATCTAAATCCCCAGTCTTTTTTTCTTGGTTATTCTTCTCTCTCTGTCTCTGTCTCTGTCTGTCTCTGTCTGTCTGTCTGTCTCCCCCTCTTTCTCTCTGGTGATGGAGACTGAATCAAGGGCCTTCTCCTTGAGCCACTTCCACAGCCCTTTTTTCTTTTTCCTTTTTTAAAAAAATTTTCTTTCTTGTTCTTTCATTCATTGTTTTCTTTTTTCTGTCTTTCTTTGAGGGTGTACTGGATGTTTTGTGCGGAGACTTCACTGTGAGATGTATCCGTGTACTTGTGTGTGTTTGCTTGCACTGCAGAATGAACCCAGGACTTTCTCACTGAGTTACATCTCCCCCGGGACTTTTATTCTCTTCTGTTTTTCTTTCTTTCCTATTATTTCCTTATTTTGTTTTTTGAGACAGGCTGTCGTGTGTAGTCCAGGCTGGCCTTGAATTCACTATGTAGCCCAGACTAGCCTCCAACTCCAGGGAGTCCTCCTACCTCAGATTCCAGAGTACTGGAATTGTCTTTTGTGCATGTGGTAGTTACAGCTGCACCAAAGGTCTCACTGAATTACTTCTGCAACTCTTTCTTTTCCTGTTTTTTTTTTTCTTTAGTGTTCCATTTATTCTTTTTTTCTCATTTTTTCCATGTTACTGAAGATGGAACCCAAGACTTTACCACGGAGCTACTGCCACAGCCCTTTTTCTTTGCTTTTTTATTAATTCGTTTCTTTTTTTGAAGTTTTGTTTGTTTTACTAGAGACTGAGCTTAGAGCCTCTGCACTGAGGTACAATCCCAGATGCTTTTTCTTTTTTTGTTGTTTGTTTTTGTTTGTTGTTGTTGTTGTTGTTGCTACTCTGGATCCAACTCATGACCTTGCACTTGTCAGGCAGGCCCTTATGCGGCTCAGCCTAATCCTCGACACTCTCAATATCTTTTTCCTGTTTTCTTTTTGTTGCTCCTGTTTGTGATAATGTGTGTGTTTGAGTGTGAGTGTGTGTGCGTGCATGCACGCGTGTTACTGAAATTAAACCCAGGGCCTTCACACTGAGCTACCAGACCTGGCCATTTCTTTCTTTCAAGCCCATGTGTGTTTGTGCATGTGTATATGTGTCGTTTCAAATCGTACCCAGGTTCTTCCCACTGACCTATGACTTTTGCCCTTTTTTTTTTTCTTTTCTTTACTATGTTCTCTTTTTCCTTTTTATCGGTACCAGGGATCGAACTCGCGACTGCCTGCTTGCAAGGCAGGCGCCTATGCCGGTGAGCTAAATCCCTATTCACACCCCTTTTTTGTTTTTGTTTTACTCTTTGATGGATTTTTTGGGTCTTTTTTGAGGCAGGGTTTTCCCACATGGTTCAGGCCAGCCTTTAACTCACTTTTTACCCAGGCTGGCCTGGAACATGTGGCAATCCTGGCTCAACCTCCTGTGAGCTGGGATCACAAATGTGCACCATGACACGCATTTTATAATCTTTTTTCATACTGAAGATTGAACTGAGGACTTTGAAATAACATCCACAGCCATTTCTTTCTCTGTGATTGTGTGTGTGTGTGTGTGTGTACATTTGCTTCACTTAAAATTGAATCCACGGCTTTCACAGGAAACTCATTTTCCCTCTGTTTTCTTCCTTCTTTCTTTCATTATTCTGTGTATGTTCGTGTGCAGGCACGTGTGTAACTGGAGATTGAACCCAAAGACTTGCCCTGAGCTTTAACCCCAGCCCCTTTCTTTTGTTAAGTTTTCATACAGAATCTCACTAAGTGGCTCAGTTGGGCAGTTTGGGCTCCACTTTTTACCTTTTATAGGTAAGCGATGACAGGGGATGTTTGTCCTTCTGTGCCTGGGATACCCGATAAGTGTCTTACATTTCTCTTTCACAACGTGTGGGGTTTTGTTTTTGGTTGGTTTAGGGTGCTGTATTTGTTTATCAGGCAGGATGTCCCTGTGTAGCACATATAGTACTATAATATGCGCTCTTCAGTCTCAGCCTCCAGAGTGCTGAGATTATAGATGTGGCCAGCATACTCAGATTTTTTTCATGTTTGTTAGTTTTTTCTAGTTGGGTTTTCATTTTGTTGTTGTTCCAAAGTGGAGACTGAACCTATGGCCTTTCCACTGAGATGCATCTGCAGTTTTCTTTAAAGACAGGGTCTCACTGGGTAGTTCAGGCTGAATTTGAACTCATTATGTAGCTCAGGTTGACCTTAAACTCACAACAATCCTCCTGCCTCAGCCTCCCAAATGTTCGGATTACAGGTGTGCAACATCTTGTTGAGGTTTTTGTTTTGTTTCTTTTATTGTGAAACGAGGTCTTGGTAACTTGAATTTGGGACCCTCCTGCCTCAGCCTCCCAGAGTCTGGAATTACAAGGGCTATCATATCTGGCTTTTTCTGTTAGGTTAAGACAAGCTCCACTGAGGTAGTAACAATAGTAGCCACCTTCTCTAAGAGACTAACGGCCCTTTTGCGTGTCCCCACAGAAAACTTGTCATTCCTAACCATTACTTCTCCAAGACCCCAGGCGCTTGTGCTCACCTGATGTCCGCTTGTGTAATTATTCAAGCTCATATGAGCCCCCAAGATGGAAAAAAGTAGAACTTCATTCCAGATGACTGGCAACGTGCAGCCATCCTCCTGTGCTTTCTTCCTCCACGCGACCTTGCATCTTGTGACTGGAGATAATCAGGTTGTGTCTCTTCCAGGTCACACTGTTGCCAGGGTCATGAACACAGACAGCTCCTTTGCAAAGAGCCCCACGGAAAATACTGTGAAACCACAGAAGAAATACAGGGTGAGACGATCTGCAAGGGCAGAGAAGTGGCCAGGTAACAGTGCAGGGTAACTAGATTTCTCTGGACATAAGGACAGAGGCACAGGCGATTCGGTATGTCTGAGGTTTCTCACCCTCACTCTGTGCTCCCCTAGAGTCTGGAGCGACCACAAGGCCGTGAGCCCAGTGTGTTGGAGAAGAGGGGAGGGGAGAGAGCAAGGCAACGACTGGGTGTCCAAGGAGAGCTGGTCACTGCTCCCGCTATTGTCTCAGTCGCGGTGTCACCCAGGGGGAGTCATCTCTACTTCCCAGATCCATCAGATTTGTCCTGCAGCAGCAGAGGTGACCTGGGCCGAATGGCATCCCCTTCTCACTGAGTGACTGCCAGAATGTACTTCTTCTTTTCTAGGCCTTTGCAGATATTTCCAAATACTTCTCTCGGAACCAGTGGAAAAAGATGAGCTATTCTGACAAAGTCACCTGTGTGTATTTGAAAAGAAACTACACCACCATGACTAGACTAGGTAACGGGGTCGTGGGTGCAGAGGAGCCTGGGATATCAGGGCACCCCTCAGACCCCTTCCACACTACAGCCTCTTATTAGCCCAGAATGAGCACCCTCTCACTTTGGAGGGTCCTGTTCCTTGACGTCTCACGCAAGACTAAGGACAGGGAGCAGCTGCCATGAACTTAGATGCATGTTCTGAGCAGTTTTGTCCCTTGGCGGTGGCTCTCTTGTGCTTTCCAGTCCCTGCGGCCCCCCCAACAGCTGCCCTTTCCCTCCTCCTCTCAAGAATAGACACTGTTCTTATTTCTAGGTCTGAGAGTCTCTCTGCCAACTTTCATGCGTGGTCATGAAAGGGATGTGCCAACTGATGATCCTCATGAAGGGTCCAGCCGCGGGGCTCAGGGTGAGTGAACAGGAGGAGGCTGCTTTTCTGTCCGGCTTCTCCCTCACATGGGTCAGGCCTGTGCAAAGAGTTGGAGCAGAAAGTCAAACGCAGCGGTCATTTGTAGAAGATGGAAAAACACAAAACAAGAATATATGTTTTATGCATAATAAGAGAGTGGCATATATATGAAAACCTGAGTGAGGCCAGATGTGGTGGTGCACACCGGTATTTCTTGCACTTGGGAGGCTGAGACAGGAGGATCAGATTCAGTTTGGGGCCAGCCTGGGCTACACAGTGAGTTCAAGGCCAGCGTGAACTACACAGTAAGACCTTGTCTCAGAGAAGGGGCAGATGGATGATGGAGCAGAGGTCCCTGTGCATCAAAGTAACAAGTAATGAATAGTCGTCAGAAAGGCAAGAGGAGGTATTCACTCACTGCTGACTGTGTAGCTATAAGAAACGGGGTCAGAATCTCCAAACTCTCTGGCAGATCAGTGACTGCACTGTTGAACAAGCCAGATCCCACAAGCTCTCACACTCACAGTAAGAGGTCTGAAAATCCAGAGCCTTAGTCAATGCAAAGGGTTTTTGGGTTTCTGGTTTTTTGTTTGGTTGTTTGCAATACTGGAGATTGAGCCTAGGGCCTACCGGAGCACTGAGGTGCCTCGCAGACCTTGCCCTTTTCTATTCTCTGTCTATTCTCTCTCTCTTTCCCTTGCTCTCACTCTCACTCTCGGTCTCCCTTTCTTTCTTTGTTTGATACAGAGAGTTGAGCCCAGGAACTTCACATTCAGCTACGTGCCTAGCACCATGTTATTTGTTATTTTGAATCAGGGACTCAATGAATCATTCCATTGTCTGGGGTGTTTGGATCTTTCAGTCCTCCTGCCTCAGCCTCCCAGAGTGCTGAGATTACAGGTGTGTGCCACCATGTCCTGCTTTTAGTCCACATTTTATAAATCGTCGGAAGGAAACTTGAATGTTACAGATAAGTGCGAGGCCTTTATGAAAGGTAACTGAGAAGCCACTCCTGCCCTGTGAGTGCTCTTGAAACCCTGCACTGCAACATCCTCTAGTACTGTAGATATCTGGCATTTGGAATATGCACCGAGGAAGAAAAGCTCTGACCTTCTGTCCTCTTTCAGATAATCCAGCTAAGAGGACTCAGAAACGTCCGAAGGTGAGTGTGTTCCAAACCTAATGTACCAGAGCACCTTCGCACTCCTTAAATGTCAATATTGCTAAGAGTGGGAGAGTAGCAAAATGTCCCAGTCCTTGCTGCCTCCTTCCTCTTTTTGCTTTCTTTCCTTTCGTTCCTTCCTTTTTCGTGGCAGGGTTGAAGCCAGGCCTGATGCGTGTCAAACACACAGCCTCCCGCTGAGCCCCACTCCCAGCCCCGCCCACCGCGTCTTCACAGTGCCTGATGGAGCCACAGCAGCTTCATCACACCTACGACAGCCCTGACTGCTAATACTTCTCTGATTTTCATAGGAACACCAGCTGTGATTTCAGGCAACTCCCATGGATTTATATGATCGTTAGGAAACGTCTAAGGCGCTGTTTGTGTTACTACCTCTAAATAATCGTGAAGATGTGTTGTTTGCAGTGCCGGGTTGGAACTGAGGACCACATGCATGCTAGGCGTGTGCTCAGTCACTGAGCTCCTCCACGGGTCCTCTCCCTTTCATGTTTACATTTACCGTCTCACTAGCCATCCACGAGCTTACGAGGGATCTGCTGTACTTCATAGAAGTTCTTCCTTTCATGGAGGTTGTGGGTTCCTAGAATGCTTTTCTTTCCCAAATCTTCTGATACCACATTCTCAATTACATGTATACTTTTTCTGTTTGTGATGTCGGTCTGCATGCACCATGGAGCAGATGCTAGTCCTTGAAATGCCTTGCAGTTAGGCCATTCCCATGTTTTCAGATCTCCCAGGTTTCTCAAAATTTGGGTACTGATAATACTATGATCTTCCAGAGGTGACAAAAGCATTAATTAAGGTAAAGCATGCAATCCAGGGGTGGTGGGGCATGCCTGTAATCCCAGCATTTGGGAGGCTGGGGCAGGAGGATTGCTGTGAGTTTGAGGCCGGCCTGGGCTGTATAGTGAGATGTACCTCAAGAAACACACACACAAACAAGCAAACAAACACGAAAAGTAAAACAAACCAAAAAAAAGGTAAAACATGCAAAGACACTCAGTAAGTTCTCAGGTAGTAGAGTAACGTTATTGATACTGTTTATATGTGGCCTTGACTTTAAGATGCCCAAAAAGCCAGCAAAGAAAAGCCATGATGTAAAGATAGAGCTAGAGGATGAACCTGAGGATGAACAGGCTTTGAGAGCGCAGTGCGCCTCAGGAGAAGCAAGCACCTCTGGGAGGAACGATTCAGAGATACCTGGTAAGAGACCACAGCTGGGGAACAGCGCTTGGGGCTTCCCTGCCTTTGTGTCAGGGTGTGATTTGGAAGTGTGGCATGGACCCAGGCCCAGACTGGGTTGAGGAGCCCAGCCAGCACCAGCTGAGACATGAGAAAATGCTTTCAGAATCAGAAGCTTGAGCTGTTATGCATCTAAAAGCCATGCAACTTTGGGCATGTCTTCTGAATTTTCTGTACTCCAAGCTGGCTATGATGATGGTGAATGTCCATAATCCCAGCACTCTTGGAGGCTGAGGCGGGAGGATTGTGAACTCAAGCCCCACCTGGGCCACCTAGTGATATTGTGAGGCCCTGTTCAAAGTTCTTTAAAAAAAGATTTAAAAGTCCCAGAGTGGGAGCTCAGTGTAAAGGCTCTGGATTCAATGCTCAGCATCATGAAGAAAACAAATTCTCTGTGCTCCAGATTCTTAGTTCATCAAATGGCAATAAAAACTCCTAAATCATTCAGAAACATTATCTTTTGAATCTAGAGGCTTCACAGTGTGAAATTTGCTGAGCTGATGGTGCTGCATGATAACCTGGAAGCATACTCTGTCAGCTTAGTACTGGACACAGACTATGCCCTTCACAAGTCTGTGCTGAGCAGCACAAGGGCCGAGGGGTGTTCTGGTGAGAAAAGAGTTTGGGAATCTAGGCCTAACAATGGGAGGGGGCAGAGCCTTGCCCTTGAACTGGCATTTGGTCTCTACTGGTGTGCTGGGCCTCTAACATCTCAGCTTCTAGAAGCCAGAGGATGTGCAAAGCAGAGCACCCGGAAGGCCTGCAGGCTCTAGGAGTGGCAAGGCATCTCCTCTTCTGACAAAGCAGGACCTGCGAGTCCCTACACTCTCAACTCTCACTCACCAGCCCTTCCCCATCCTCCATCTCAGGCTTCAGGCAGAGAATGGTGAGTAGCTGGGACAGCCGACTACGTGAACGGACGAATCGCGTAGTGTATGAAGAGATCAGCGACCCTGAGGAAGAAGCCTGAGTCCGTAAGTGAGTCCTTGCCATGGCTCCGTAGCACTGCAGATGTGCTGCTCTGGTATGTTCCTGGCATCGTGTCCAGTGCCCTTTCCTCCAAATCATTTCCTTCTCCCAGTGCCATGGAGTGCAACAGGGAGGCTCAATGAGATTCCCCATTCTTTTTCTACTCCCTGCCCCGAATGCTGTGGCCTCTGCAAGCCCAAGCCGCTCCTTACTGCAGCCTAGCAATGCTCTAGCCAAGCAGAGTCACTCCAGCCAGGCGAACCTAGGGCTTGCCTGGAGGAGCGGAGGCTCTGGAGTCAGGTAGAATGGGAGCTTATGGCTCTGAAGGTCAGGAGGACCTGAGCTCTGAGCATCTGGGCGGTGGGAACTCACTGTCTCTGCTTTCCTTCTCTCTCCTTGCCTCAGGCTCAGGGATATCCGTGATGAGAAGAAAACCTGGTGGCCTTTTGCAAGCAGTAATCACGGATATGGCTGTAAACTCCTGGCCACCAGGTATACAGCAAGTGAAAAGAAGAGTTCATGCCAGATACAAGTTCCGCATTGGTCTTACCATGTGCCACGTGTTCTGTTAGCACTGTTCTTGCTGTTTGATAAGTGTTCTGTTAGCACTGTTCTCTTAGCACTTACTTGTGATAAGCACTCTGTTAGACTTAGTATTTTAATTCATTGTGTAGAGTGGCACGCTATTGAGCATGCTAATATACCTCATGCACACTTCCGTGTACCTCGTTCCATGCATCTACCTTAAAGAGCAAGTACTGTATGATCTTCTCAGCCCTACTCATCCCTCGCCACAGACGTGACTACTGAGAGGAGTTGTAGGCACTTCAATCCAGATTTTCCTCTGCACTTACACACCCAGTTGGGCTGCATGAGCACCTCTCGCCTACCTTGCTCACTAAACTAAGGTACTTGGAAAACTCCTGGCTTTCAGTTACCTTGTATTAATTACTGACAATTAATAAACTCTTGCAGTATTTACCAGTAGTTGGATTCTGTTTTTTGGTGGGTCAGGGGCTGAGGTAGGGTCTTGCTATGTAGTTCAGGCTTGCCTTGAACTCACTTTGTACCCAGGCTGGCCTCAAAGTCACAGTGATCCTCCTGTGTCAACCTCCCACGTGCTGGGATTAGAGGCATGTGCCACTACACCCAGCCTAGACAGTCTTATTCTTGTGCACACAGCACTATGCATTGTGTGGGTAGGTGTGTTGATTTTTGGACAGATTCTTGAATGCACATTTGGCAGATCAGAGGAGTCATTCATTCAATGCCTGATGAGCAGAGGCTGAGCCAAGCACTAGGTCCGAGGTGCTGAAATATATCAGGGAGTGAGGCAGAGCGATATCCCTGCTACATGGGCTTGGTGCTCTAGCAGAGGATATTTCCAACTTCGACATGGATGGATGCTATATGCGCCAGTCCCGGGGTAGGATTTGCAGGAGGTGGTTGAGTGCCTTGGACCTTTGCTTTCTGAATGACCTGAAGGTAATAGGGCCTGGGAAGGACCCTTTTGGAGCGTGTGGAGGAGGCAAGTAAAACCATCAACTGGGGAACATGGGGGAATTGAGAGAGCATTCACTGTGCCCATGTAGTGGACATAAAGAGAGAAACCTCCTTGGTCTCAAAGTAGGAGGGTGACTGGACAAAGCATGAGACTGGCCATGAGGGTTTCCCAACCCAGGGCTCAGTTGTAGGTGAGGACTTGGGAGAGAAGTACTCCTGTCCTAGCTAGGCTGTGGCAGTGCATGCAGAGGAGACAGCTCTGGGGAAGGGAGGTGCAGTCAACTTTGGAAGAAACAGTTTTTTGTTGGGGGACATTAAAACCCCTACTTGTTTGCTGGAGTATGGCTCATTGACAGAACTCATGCGTAGCATCATGAGGGCCTGGGTTCAAGCCCCAGTACCCCAGAAAAAGCCACCAACACATGTGAAATGCTAGCCCCAGATGATGCAGGATTAGAGCCATTTGATCTCGGGCATCTCAGCTCCCACCTGACCCTGGAAGGCAGGCACCTTAGGCCGAGAATGTGCAGTCTTTCCCAAACCCTTGTAGCCAGGATGTGCAGCCAGAGACCGGAGGGTGGGGAGAGTTGGGGTTGTTCCCGCTACTGCACCAGATCTCAGGGTAGAGCACATGGGGCATTTCCTCAAGGTGGGGAGCCCTCAGGGTTGAAGTCTAGAGGAAACAGAAAGAAGAGCACAGGAGTTTGTAGGTGAGCAGAGCAGCCAGGGGTACCCAAGACCAAGTATGGACTCCCAGAGCCACCAGAGAGTGCGTGGGGAAGTTGTGACAGGTCAGCTGAGTCCTGGGACAAAGGGTGTGAGTGTGCCCTGCCTGGCAATGCAGGGAGTGGTGAGTGCTGCCCAGGTTAATGAGGGCAAAAATTACATCTAACTCTAGTATAGGTGTCTGTGTGTGTGTGTGTGTGTGTGTGTGTGTGTGTGTGTGTGTGTGTGTATGTGTGTGTGTGTACACTGAGGTCTTCTCTCACTCCCAGAACTCCATACTATGTTATTTCTCGTGGGTTTTTAATCTTTTTCTTATTTTTAAGCATAGCTCTAAACTGCTAAGCTGTCCAGGCTGGACTCAAACTTAAAATCCATGTGCGTCAGCCTCCCAGAGTTGTGACATTACATATTTGTACCTCTATGCCTGGCTTCTACAAGGATCTGTGTGTGTGTGTGTGTGTGTGTGTGTACTGCTGAGGACTGAACTACACCCCAAGCCCTTGTGTTTTTTATTGTGGTACTGGGTATCAAACCCAGGTATGCTCTATATACACAGTCCTTCCTATTTTTGTTTTAAGATTGAATTTTTCTAAGTAACCCAGACAGGACTCCAACTTGTGATCCTCCTACCTTGGCCTATCCAGTAGCTGAGATTTATAGTCATAGGCCACTGGACCTGGCCCAGTAGCATTTTATATTACACATATATATGTTCTGCAGCTGGAGAAACATTTTATTTCTCTTTCTTCCTTGGAAGACAGATGTGTGGTTGGATTTCCCAGTGCCTGAGACTGGTTGAGGGAAGGGTGGCTCCAAGATGTTGCATCACCACAGAAAATATTTTCCATTAGGTTACATGGGCTAATGACACTCCCCATAGCCATTCTTCCTTGTCCTCCTCCTTTCTATCCTACTACTGTACAGATGCAATTTTTGTGAAGAAGGAGGCCCTGGCTTTGTGTGATCCCACAACCAGCCTTCCACTCCCCCCAAACCTGGGGTCCATCACCAAGGATATGGTGATGCATACCTCTAATTTTACCACTCAGAAGGCTGAGGCAGAAAGATCGCTGTGAGTTTGAGGCCACCAGAAACATGACAAGAGATAGAAATTTTAAAAAATCACCAGCTGCCAAACCTGGGAAAATAAACCCAGAGGAAGTAAATACAGAAGAGAACCAGCACAGTAACCATCCAATACCAGACACAGCATCAGCAGATATAAAGAATTACATTTATGACCTCATAGACAAATTTAAAACTGTACTTCTAACCCAAGTGAGGCAAGATATAAGAAGATTAATTTAAGAAATGATAAGCCCCTCCCAAGAGAACACAGATGGAAGAACAGAGAAAATCAAAAAAGGGAAATCTCTGGTGAAGAATTTAAACATAACCTAGAATACATGAAACAAAGGGATTACCGATCCAAAGGGATTACTAGGAATCTAAAAACTCCATTGAAAACTGGTGAGGGGTCCCAAGAGGGGGCAGTGCCTTGACAGAAACTAAAGTTAGCCTTTTGAAACCTGAAGAGAGATTTATGATATATGATTGCAAAAGAAAAGACCTCTTAAAAATCACGAGGAACCAGAAAGAAACAATTCAAAGGCTAGAAGATGACAAAAGCATACATAACTTAAGAATAAAGCACAGGAGCGAGGAAACAGGAGTAACCAAAAATGAACTACAAAGAATATTCACAGGTATGTTAAAGGAAAATTTCCCAAGCATAGGAAAAAGAAATGATATCCAGATAAATGAGGCATACAAACCCCAGCAAGCTACAACCAAAACAGATCTACACCCAGACCTATAATAATCAAGATTCCAGAGATCCACCAAAAGAACAGAATACTAAAAGCAGCCAGGGAAAAGAAGCAGATTACCTACAATGGGAAAATTATCAAAATAACAACAGACTTATCAACATAAACTCTCAAATTGAGAAGAGCCTAGAGGGAAGCTATCCAAGCTCTGAAAGAAAATAATTTGCAACCAAGACTGACGTAGCCAGAAAAACTCTCAAAATTGATGGATAAATAAGATGTTTCCAAGACAAGAAGGAACTGTAGGAGTTCATGGCCACCAACCCAACCCTACAGAGAGTGCTGAAGGACATTCCAGAGAGAGAGAGGAAGGGATACCAGGATTCCGGCAACAGTGGCAGAGAGGCCTCAATGAATGGGGCAGACAGTGGAATGAGGGAGTAAGGTGATCCATCCCGTGAATCAGTCTGTGGGCCTTGCCTGGAGAGGGGATGGAGATGGAGGGCTGGGCAAGAGAAAAGAGAGACGGAGACAAGGTGGGATTCCATTCAAGTCTCGTTTATTCTTAAAATGGCTACAACTTATATAGAGTGGAGGCAGGCCAATATGGCAGGAAGAGGGCACAGAGTGTTATCTGATAGGTCATTGTCACATCCGGATATATGATGTAAGCAGGAGAGGATTATGGGAGATGTAGGCTGAAGCAGGAAGTTGCTCGCATCATGCACACTGTAGGCAAAGGGAGGATCATGGGAAATGTAGGCTGACACACAAAATGCCCTCAAGTGGGAGGGGCAGGGCAGCAGCAGCCATTCTGAGTTGCTCCCTACATCTCCTCCCTTATTATTATAGATTTTTTAGGAATATGACAGGCCCTGGGAGGACAGCGCCTGTCTTGGGTCAAGGACTCCTCATATGAACCCAATCGAGCCTTACCTGTCGTGGACCTGCAGGACAGCTGTTGGTCCTGGGCCTGTCTTAGGTGGCCAATGGCACAACATATGTGTCCTAGTTGCCCACTTCTGGCTGCCTGTCCAGTGCCTCAGGGCATTTGGGCCACAGTATCATGTGGGCCAGCGGTGGGTGTTCTTTCCTGATAAGTTTGTTGTTCTGCCATTTCTAAACAGTGATAATGTACCTGAATGGGTTTTGCCATAAATGTGTCAATCCTGTTATTAACATTATTAATGAGCGTCATGATCCTCTGAAAAATACAAGGTCCTACAGTAAGCAGTAATAGCAAGGCAGCAAGGGGTCCCAAGAGGGGAGCAATGTATGGGAAAAGACCCCCACACACACATGGAGGAGAAGGTGGTTTCTCTGAGGCACTCCTTTTCTCTCTCTTTGAGACACTCCCTTAGTTTATTCATGGACTCTTTAACAACTCCTGAGTGGTCAGCATAAAAACAACATTCTTCCTTGAGGGCAGCACATAAGCCACCCTCCTTTAAAAATAGGAGGTCTAGCCCTCTCCTATTTTGTAAGACTACTTCAGACAAGGATGTTAAGGACTTGTGTAGGGCCGTTATAGATGTTTCTATTTCTTTTAGATCTTGCTCTACTGCCACCTGTAACTGGGACAAGCAGGCATCTTGTGTCACCAGTGCTGCAGTTCCTGTCCCCACCCCTGCCGCGATCCCCAGCCCTAGCAGCACAGCCAAGGTTAGGGACACAAGTTCTCTTTTGACTCTTTAAGCAACCTGTAAATCCTGGAAAAAGAGATTGTCAGAATGGTAAACTATACGAGGAAGGACCTGGACAAGAATGCAAAAGTCAGCTGATTGATTAAAGACATTGGTTGATATGCAGGAGGAAAGGCCAGTATTACAGGCCCAAAGTGTTCCTTGGGGTGGGATATGGTATTGGTTACTAGGGAAATCTGTGTGAAATCGTGCACACAGTTGTCTTTGATGTGGGGGCCAGTGATCTTTCTTACCAAGACAGGT
The DNA here is from genome assembly GCF_034190915.1 of Cavia porcellus. Taxonomy (NCBI): domain Eukaryota; kingdom Metazoa; phylum Chordata; class Mammalia; order Rodentia; family Caviidae; genus Cavia; species Cavia porcellus. The sequence continues at coordinate 19,785,178 of NW_026947486.1, forward strand.
ACCCTGTCCAGAGATGTCAGGGAAGGTTATTTTATTGTGGATGGTCCAACTGCAGGCACTCGTGTCAGAGGAAGTAACGAAGGTCGCATTGAGTACCTTTCCTTCGTAATATGGAGGAGGGGCAGCCAAACACAACCAGCAAGACTGGGTCAAATTAGGCTGCATTAGATTTAAGGCATGATAAGCTCCTGAAATTAAGTCAAAGAGATTAGAACCTGAAGGATGAGTGGGGTCCTTGGATGGGGATGCATGGGGGGGGTGTTTAAAGTGGGAGTCTGAATTGGTGGGGGATTGGTTTGGGGATCATGAGGCCTTGGAGGGTTGGAGACTTTAGTGGGAGGGCCTGACTTTGGTTTAAGGACTTTATTTGGGCCCACTTTCATAGTAGGTAAGGGTAATGGCTCTTTTTATGTAAATAAGGCCTCCCCTGTCTGTGCTCTGTTCATAATATCAAAAACCCCAGGTTCGTCCCTGTAGCCAGGCGGGGTCATTGGGTGTGGTGACATTGATTTCTAGGTATTGACAGGTCACTACTCCCACATACCACCAATAAAATGGTTTGCACCCCTGTGGCCACCATCCTAATTGGAGGTCTTTGTCATGAATAGAGGGGGTCCAGCCTGTCGCTGTGGTTTTGCAGCCCCAATAGGCACAATAATAGTGTCCTGGGTAATTGCAGTATGTTCTACCCCCAGTGGAAGCATGGCAAAGGTATATGGGTATTAAGTTGAGGCATGGATCTATAGGAACAAGGTCACAGGAATAGGCTTTAAAGTTTGGGTTTCCTGATCCCGTCCAGGTGGTGACAACCTTATGGTTTTTCCAACGTCCAAGAATCCACTTCCAGGGCTGATGTGGGTCACTGTGCTCTTTTGTCAGGTGCAGTTGCATTAGGAGTCCAACAGTGATCCACATGGAAGCCAGCATTGTCTGTAAGAGAGCACAAAGTGGTTGGGCCTCAGGAGATGGCATCACTCCTGGGCATCATCTGGATTTTTAGATAAAGGACTGTCTATTTGCTTTACAAGTCATTCAGGTAGCCATTGGGCTCCCTTTTCCTGTTTGGAGTAAACACAGACTGAGCCTCAACCCCAGATGAGAACAAGGTCAGGGCCATTTCAGGTATTGGTCATTGGATCTCGCCACAACACAGAGGCGAATTGTGTCTGTGTCTGTGTATGCCAAAAGTGAGATGCTGCTGAGCAGCCTAAGGCATCCAGGGATAGAAAATTCAAATAAAGAGAGCATGTGAAAGAATTTTTTAGGAGACCCTTGGGTGGGTACCAGGTTCCCCCTTTTATTTTATCTATGGTAGATTTGAGGGAGCGATGTGCACGTTCAACAATACCTTGCCCTTGAGGATTGTAAGGTATACCCGTGGTGTGGAGAATATTAAGGCACTTACAAAATTTGGTGAAGGAGGTACTAGTATAGCCTGGGCCATTGTCTGTTTTGAGCTGTTGGGGACATCCCAGAACTGAGAGAGCTGATAGCATATGGGCTATAATATGCTTAGTAGCCTCTCCAGTCTGGAGTGTGGCAAAGATGAAACCGCTGTATGTGCCAACAATTACATGTATATATTTTAAGCTTCCAAATTCATTAAAATGAGTGACATCCATTTGCCATAAGGCATTGGGGATTAAACCTCTTGGTTTGACTCCCAGATGTTGAACAGGCAAATGAACAGCACAGGAGGGGCAATGTTTTACAATTTGTCTGGCTTGTTCCCGAGTAATTTTATGGAGGAGGTGGAGAGTCTGGGCATTGAGATGGTGTAACTGATGAGCCTGTTGGGCCTCAGATATCTTGGAGTCATCTATAGGCTCAGAATGGGCCATGAATACCTGTGTCCATGTGGCAATATCAGCTAAATGATTTCCCTGAGCAAGGGGACCTGGGAGGCCAGAATGAGCTCACAAGCGGCCAATGAAAAACTTATGACTGCAAAGCCGAATCATGTCTTGCAATTGTTTGAATAGGTTTGCAGCTGGGGAGGCATGGCTTATGGTTGCAACAGTTTCTAGTAATGGAACAGACTGGGCAAGGTAGGCACTATCGGTGAACAAATTGAAGGGTTGATTGGGGTAAGCGGTGAAAACCGCCAGGATGGCCTGCAATTCAGCCAGCTGTGCAGAAGAGGTGTCTGTCTGGAGGGTAAAAACATTGTCTTGAGCTACATAGGCAGCCTTACTGGAGGAGGAGCCATCAGTAAAAAACACTGGGGCACCAGAAAGGGGCTATGAAGCTGTAATTTTGGGGAATACAAATGGGTGACAGTTAGCAAAATCAACTAACTTATTTGGAGGGTAATGGTTATCAATGGTCCCTGAGAAGGAGGCTATAGCAATAGGCCATGCCTCAGTGGTCTGGAGTTGCCAGTCCACTTGAACTTTGGTGAAGGGTTGAATGATGACATCTGGTTCCTTTCCAAAATAACATTTTCCTAGCCTTCTGCCTTGAATTATCAGGTCAGAGACTGCTTGGTAGTAAAGCAATAATATTCTCTTTGGGGAGACTGGCAGATGAAGCCACATAAGAGGAGCTTGTTGCCAAAATACTGCCATGGGAGAGAGTTTTGTATTAAAAATGAGATATTGTAGTGGCCTATTATAATCTATGAAGGAGACAGTTTGTTGAGCGATAGCCTCTTCTACTGTATGGAGTGTTTTTCTAGCATTGGGTGTAAGCTCTCGGGGGGAAGTTGGGTCAATGTCTCCTTGGATGATCTCATGGGGTTGTAAATCATGTTTGGTCAATTTTAAATAGGGTAAAAGCCAATTAATATCACCTAGAAGCTTTTGAAAATCATTAAGTGTCTTAAGGCCACCATGCCTTAGTTGAGGCTTTGGAGAAAACACCTGAGTGCCTTGTAACTGAAAGCCCAAATATGTATATGGGTCAGTAACCTGGATCTTGACAGGGGCTATTTGAAGGCCAAGCCTTTTGTAAGGCAGCTTGTAGTTCCTGGTAACACTGTAAAGTCTGGTCTTGACTCTCTCCTGCCAAGAGGATATCATCCATATAATGGGAGATATATATATTTGGCCAATGATCTCTAACTATCTGTATTGCGGCAGCGACAAAAGACTGGCATAGTGTGGGGGAGTTAGCCATACCTTGTGGTAAGACTCGCCATTGAAATCTCTGCATAGGGGCTCTAAAATTAATTGATGGGAGACTGAAGGCAAAACGCTTTTGGTCATTTGGATGTAAGGGATGTAAAAGCAATCTTTAAGGTCTATGACAATTTTTAAAAATCCCAGGGAAATGGCACTGTGTGAAGGGAGGCCTGGCTGTAGGGGTCCCATTAAGACCATAGTCTTATTTATCGCCCTAAGGTCTTGTAGCAGCCTCCATTTTCCCGACTTTTTTTGAATAACAAAGATAGGTGTGTTCCAAGGGGAATCATTAGGGACAATGTTGTCTGCATCTAACTGGTCCTGCACCAGCTGTTGTGCGGCTGTAAGCTTTTCAGAGGTAAGGGGCCATTGATTGACCCAAACAGGTTTGTCTGACAACCAGGTAATCTCTTTTGCATGGGCTGCAGGAATGTCAATGACCCCTATTGAAAATGGCCTAGACAAAAAAAAAAAAAGGGGGGGGGGGGCTGGGGGTTTAGCTCAGCGGCATAAGCGCCTGCCTTGGAAGCAGGCAGTCATGAGTTCAATCCCCGGTACGGATAAAAAGGAAAAAGACAAAAAAAAAAAAAAAGAAAATGGCCTAGGCCTGTTTTAGAGGGGTTTGGAGTTGGGGAAATAAGAACTTTAATACCTGAACTCTGTTTACCTAAACCTTGATTAGGAAGGAATCGCTGAGTGAGCATTTGTTTGGTGACTATAGTATTAGGGCTGCCCATCATCATTCCCATTTGGGTTAGTAAATCTCTGCCCCACAAATTAAGGGGTAGCCCTTCTACAATATAGGGCTGTATGTGCTCTTGATTGTTTTCTTTATCTTTCCAGGTAAGTAGACTGGCACTACGTTGTGGATTTTTAGATTGTCCAATCCCTTGCAAATGTGTCATAGCGGTTTCTAAGGGCCATGTGGGAGGCCAGTCCTCCTTTCTAATGACTGTTACATCAGCACCTGCATCTATGAGCCCTGAGAAACTTTTCCTGTTAAGCAATAAATCCATAAGAGGTTTATCTTTGGAAATGCATTGAGCCCAATATATATCTGAGGATCCAAGGAAAGAATTTCCCCTGTAGGAGGCCACAGCTGCATTAGGAGTTTGGACTAAAGGCAATAGCACCAACTGAGCAATACGTTGTCCTTGGCCAATGGAAACCAAGCCAGAAATAGAGGATGCTATGACAGTAATTTCACCAGTATAGTCATTATCTATGACTCCTGGAACAACTTGTAATCCTTTTAAAATTGTACTACCAAAAGACAAAAAATAAATAAATAAATAAATAAATAAAATTGTACTACCGTGTCCAAGAATTAATCCACATGTGTCATTGGGAAGAGGGCCATAAATCCCGGTAGGGATAGCTTATATTCCCATGTCAGGAGCTAACACTGTATTGGAGGCGGAACAGAGGTCCAATCCTGCACTTCCTGGTGTGGCGCGGAGGAGGTTTGAAATGGATTGTTTTGTGCCAGGTTGTGTTGTGTCGGGTTATTTGGTTGTGGGACAAACCTGATAGCCCCAGAGGTCTGTCTGGGGTTGGGGGTCTGGGGCTGACCCCAAATCCCGTTTCCCTGCTGGGGGAGGGATTGACATCTGCATCTGTCTTTGACCTGCATTCACTAGCCCAATGATATCCCCTTCTGCATTTTGGGCATAAACTTGTGGGTCTTGACCTTGGGTTATTGTAGTGACACTTTTGGGCCACAGGGTAGTCTCTGGCAAAATGGCCTGTCTGATCACATTTAAAGCATTTGCCTTTATTTGTTTTCCCTCCTTGCTTGTTTGCAAGGAAGATCTCTTTTACAGCTGTAGCCATAGCTAAGCCTTGATGGTAGGTGAGGCCTATGTTAGCACACAAGCGAATATAACCCGAAAGATCCTCTCTTTTTCTATATGGTTTGATAGCAGCCTGGCAGGCAGGAGTAGCATTTTCATAAGCCAGTTGCCTAACAAGGCCAGTGTTATCCTCGGGCAGTGCCAAAGAGACACTCAGTTGCTTGGAAGAGGTGATCAACAAAATCAGAGAAGTGTTCCTCGGGTTTTTGTTTTATTTTTGTCAGGGAAGAAGCGGCTCCACCAGAGGGGAGCCTTTGCTACACTCTGCTTGCTGCTAGGGTGATCTGAGCAAAAAGGCCTGCCTCATATTGCATTTGGGCTTGTTGTGTAGCGTATCGGCCTGTTCCCATTAGCATGGGAAGGGTGTAATGATTCTTCATGTTAGTATTGTCTTTAGCTAAAAGTTCACATTGGTCTTGAAATTCCACCTTCCAGAGCAGATAGTTGCCCCCTGAAAGTGTAGCTCTGGCTAAATCCCTCTAATCATTAGGCGTAATCCAGCCTTGGGTTAAAGAATCCAAAACTGCAAGGGTGAAGGCTGCTGTGGGACCATATTGGGATACTGCTGTTTTTAGTTCTTTTAGGGCAGTTACTGGGAATGATGTATGGGCCCTATTAGCTCTCGGCGCTAGGGGCAGTGGGTCTGTGTCTGTATTACTACCATGTGAATCAGAGTCATCTTTTTCCTCGCTATTATCAGTTTCTATATCGTGTCTCTGTAGACGTGGTGGCTGTCTTTTCTTATTTCCCCTTGTTGTTGTAGTGGCCTGTATTTTATCCCTTCCATGTTCCTGACTTGGGGATCGATTCCTGCGTCTAATTCTCCTCTTTTGTCTCCCCCTTTCCCTAATTGTTTCACTGCTGCCCTCTTGTGGACTGGCGCCACCTTGGGCGGGTCGAGTCATATCCCCGCCATCGTGTGAGCCATCGCCACACGCACCAGTTTGGGCAATTTCTGTTATAGGAAACAATAAGGGATGCGCTACTTTTAAGGCCTCTGTTTTGGGAGGGCAGGTAGTCTCTGTTACCGGGAACATCATTGTGGGCAGACCACGTGGCGGACCTGAGATAGGCGCCATCTTAGGGAGTGGCAGACAGAAGATGGCCACCATTTTACGGGGGTTTGCATGTAATGTTTGGAGCTCTAAAGCAAGCCTTTGTATATCCTTAGTTACCTGAACTTGCTGTTGCAGATCATGAAATTGTTCCTCCAATGAAAGAAGGGCAGGAGACGGGCCGGGCGGTCGCTGAAGACTGGGGGGTAGTTTTGCAGCAATGGGAGCCACAACCAGGGGGAATGGTATTGGGCAGCCTCTTCTACTAATTGTGACCAATCAACTTCCTGGCAATTGGAAAGGTCAGGGTAAATAGGGCAGTATAGAGGAGGGAGTGTGGCGGTGCCATTTTGAATATCGGGATGGTGCGCACCATTTTGAGTACCTTCGTGGTCTCCAGACAAAGGGAGTGGCAGCACGTTGCCGTATTGAAAAGGCTCCAGGATATCAAGGACCACAGAGCCAGGAGGGCTGGGTGCCTTAGATAAGTCTGGTGGTGGCGGAGTACAATTGCGGGAGGCAGCTAACGCAGCCTCACCCTGGGCGAGGGTCTCCGTGACCTGGGGATCTGCGTGACGTTGTGCCAGCAGCTCAGAAATTAAAGTCCAATATGAAAAAGCGGTTACTGGGATCTTTTTTGGGCCAAAAACCCCATAATAGTCCTTGAGAGAATCTCCTACTCTTTTCCACTTATTTAAATCGATGGTGCCCTCTAGAGGGAGCCATGGACACACCGAATGTATAAACTGAAAGTACTGTATCAAATCTTTTGTCTTAACCTTAATCCCTCTAAACTTGAGTGCCTCCCTGAGGCCATTCATGAACAATTCATGCTCACTAAGTGCTTACCCTATGCTAATCCCGTTCACCTATCGTGATTCAGGTGAGACGTAAGGTGGCCGTCCGCACAGATCACAGGAATGAAGTCCCGAAACAGTCACGCCGGCCAGCGCTTTACCCCCATGAATGGTCCCGCGTCGTTATCCCTCATGCCAGGTCTGCCCCATGTTGGGCACCACTTGATCTGTCCCACGGATTGGTCTGTGGGCCTCACCTGGAGAGGGGATAGAGATGGAGGGCTGGGCAAGAGAAAAGAGAGATGGAGACAAGGCGGGATTCCATTCAAATCTCGTTTATTCTTAAAATGGCTACAACTTATATAGGATGGAGGCGGGCCAATGAGGCAGGAAGAGGGCACAGAGTGTTATCTGATAGGTCATCGTCACATCCGGATATATGACATAAGCAGGAGAGGATTATGGGAGATGTAGACTGAAGCGGGAAGTTGCTCACGTCATGCACACTGTAGGCAAGGGGAGGATCATGGGAAATGTAGGCTGACACACAAAATGCCCTCAGATGGGAGGGGCAGGGCAGCAGCAGCCATTCTGAGCCACTCCCTATAGTAAGGTAGACAAATTACAGCAGTAAAGTGGAGTAGCAGACATGAGGCAGAGATGTAAGCTATAATCTTTAATATAGATAGCCTTGATACACTAAAATAAAAAAACAGGCTGAGCAGATTAGGAGACAGGCTCCATCAAGATGCTCTGAATGGGAAATACACTCAACCTGAAGGAAGGTTAATAAACTGAAAGTCAAAGATGAGAAAGCAAAGCTATATGGGACAGGAAACCAGAGAGAAATAAGGACAACACATCCAGCAGCCACAGAAAGATTGGAAAGCTATGACACTTTTGGGCAGCGTAGAACTACACAGCTGGAAGGAAGGAAAACCCTATGACTTTAGTGAGTAAAGGAGTTCAGCTCAAGATCAAGCTCAGGGGTAGAAAGGTTCAGCAACACTCAGATAGCCAATGGGCTGGACCCCTAATCTAAAACCTAAAGGGGCTAGTGAGACCCAAAACATACAAAGCATCCTGAGAAGGGGAAAGGTGAAAAACAGCCTAAAAAAGGAATGCAGAGGTCATTATTAATAGTGTATCAGGATTTAAAAGTCACAGTAGTCTTATCGCTCAGTTTAGTTTGATTTTATTTTGTTCTGGTCTGTCCACTCATCAGATTTGAGGGCACAGACATCTAACCCAAAAATAGCAGGCTATACCATAGTAACTATCCTTAATTTCCTATTAACTTAAACTGAAACTCTGTATTACTTACATTGTCTTACAGTGAGTGATCTTATTTGAATCTGGTTTGTTAGACTGTGGTTTTGCTATGGTTGATTTTATTCGAATTTGGTATGCTTGATAGTATCAAGTCTAAAAGTAGAGGCAACTACTCTGAAGATGACAAGATATAAAAGATATCCATACCAGTTTTGAATATTAACCGCTCTCAAGTCCTACAATGTTTTCAAAGTTGTGTTTTTATAAAAATAGCTATGTAATACTACGCTTAACTATATTAAGCCTGATGATGTGGACAAGTCTATTGAAAATAACAAGAGAAAGCATAGTAACTATGGTAGATCACCTAATATTTGTGGTCTTATGTGTCTTTTTCATTGCATGTTTTTCTAGGAATTTGTTTTGCTGTCTTGTTATGATTTGTTTTTCCCTATAATACAGAGAGGATAGATATACATGTAGAAATTCACACATGGGAAGAATTTTTTAAACTATTTACAGGAACAGATTATATATTGCAAGATGTAATGAACAGATACTCTGAAGAAGAATAGACACTAAGATACCCAGTGCTAATTCTGTAGCATTATGATATAAAATCTAGCAATACTATTATTCACTGTTCAGAGTGATATTAGTCTGGTCTCTTAAGTTCAATTTCAGCATACATAAAGATGAAGACAACTACTATGAAGAGAATGAGGGACATTATAGCAGTCATTATTGTCTTCCCCAATGTCAGATCTTTTTTTTGGCTTTTTTTTTTTTTTCATTTTTATCGGTACCAGGGATCGAACTCACGACTGCCTGCTTTCAAGGCAGGTGCTTATGCCGCTGAGCTAAATCCCCAGCCCCCCAATGTCAGATCTTGAAGACCTAAAAGGCCTTCATCATCCTGTAATGATTTGATTAGTTCTATAATATGCAGTATGTATTCAATGTGTGCGAAGATGGGAACAACTATTTGGAAGAAAGCTAGAGATAATAAGATAGACAGTGAAAATCTCCAGTGGACTTGCTTTGAAATCTGTATTTCTTTAAATTGTTTCTTTCTGAACTGTTTTGCTCTGTTTTGATATATTTAATCTTACCCTCTTTAAGATAAAAAACAAGTGTGTAGGACTCATAACTATATTACTAAGTTTTTGTTGGACCATTCAAGCAGAACTGTTGGCAGTGTCACTATTTGAATGTCACTTTACATACTTTAATTTTGTAACCTGAACAACTATTTCTAAGATGACAATGTGTAACTTATCAACTGGTGATTTCTTACTGTTTCTTTTTCTGTAATTCTGTATTACTTGTACCCTCTTTTTTTCTCCATTTTTTTGTTTCTTTCTCTTTAAATAAAAAAAAGAAAAAAGAAGAAGATTTAATGCCAACACTCCTCAAACTCCTCAATGAAATTGAAAGAGCAACAATCCTCACTGACTCAATACTGGAAGCAAATATTACTCTAATACCAAAACCTGAGAAAGACCCAACTAAAAAAGAGAACTATAAGCCTATCTCCCTAATGAACACAGATGCAAAAATCCTCAATAAAATATTGGCAAATAGGATCCAGCAAATCATCAAGAAGATTATACATGGTGACCAAGTGGGATTCATCCCAGGCATGCAGGGATGGTTCAACATATGCAAATCAATAAATGTAATCCACCATATTAATAGAGCCAAAAATAAGAACCACATGATCATTTCTATAGATGCAGAAGTAGGTTTTTATAAGGTCCAACACTTATTCACAATAAAAACCTTACAGAAAACTGGAATAGATGGTCTTTACCTCAATATGATGAAGGCCATCTATAACAAACTAACAGCCAGCATCATATTAAATAGCCAAAACCTGAAAGCCTTTACCCTAAAATCAGAAACAAGACAAGGATGTCCATCACCACTACTCCTATTCAATATAGTGCAGGAAGTACTAGCCAGAGCAATTAGACAAGAGAGAAAAATAAAAGGAGTAAGGATAGGGAAAAAAGAATTTAAATTATCATTATTTGCAGATGACATGGTACTCTACATAGAAGACCCTATTAAAAGATGCCTAGGCATAAAAAATAAATTCAGTAATGTAGCTGGATACAAATTCAATGCTCAAAAATCAATTGCATGCCTATACACTAGCAACAAAACCACTGAGAGAGAAATAAGAGAAGCCACACCCCTCACACTAGCATCCATGAAAATGAAATATTTAAGAATTAATCTAACAAAAGAAGCAAAAGATATATTCACGGAAATTATAATATCCTGTAAAAAGAAATCAAAGAGCATCTCAGAAAATGGAAAGACATCCCTTGCTCATGGATAAGAAGAACAAACATTGGGAAAATGGCCATTCTCCCAAAATTATTATACAAATTTAATGCAATCCCAATCAAAATGCCACTAGCATACCTTGCAGAGCTAGATAAATCACTCCTAAAATTCATCTGGAACCAGAAGAGACCTAAAAAAGCAAAGGCAATTCTAAGCAACAAAGGCAAGGCAGGAGACATTACAACTGCTGAGTTGAAGTTATACTACAAAGCTATTGTAATAAAATCAGCATGGTACTGGAATAAAAACAGACCTGAAGAGCAATGGAATACATTAGAAGATATACCCACAACTACAACACACTCAACATATGCAAATCAATAAATCTTTGATAAAGGGGCCAAACATGCCCACTGGAAGAAAGATAGCCTCTTCGACAAATGGTGCTGGAAAAATTGGCTCTCCATATGCCAAAAACTAAAACTAGACCCATGCCTATCACCATGTACTAAACCAAAGTCTAAATGGATCAAAGATCTAAATATTGAAACAGAAACACTAAATTTGTTGGAAGACAAAGTAGGCAGAAATCTTGTTTTTTTTTTAATTTTATTTAAAAGGAAAAAGAGAAAAACACAAAACAAAACAAAGTGGTGTAAGGGTACAAGTAATACAGAACTACAAAAAAAAAACCAGTAAGAAATCACCAGTTAATAGATTACATATTATCATCTTAGAGATAGTTGCTCAAATCACAGTACCAAAGCATACAAAGTGGACATTCAAACAGTGAGATTGCAAACAGTTGTGTTCAATGACCCAACCAAAAACATTAATATGGTCAGCTATTTAACACCCCTAAACACACTTGCTGTTGTATCCTTTAGAGCTCTTTTTTTCCCTCTCTTTTTTACAACAAAATTTACACATTTTGGGTTTTATTACTCCTTAGTTCTTATTACTTTTTGGGGGGGAGAGAATAAAGTCAAATATGGCAAAACAAAGCTGTCAGTCAAAACCAAGGATAGACATAGCACATGATGTAAAACTGAGTACAAGGTTATCAACAATGGTTATCAACATCTTGAAGACACAGGGGTAGGTAGAGAATTCATGAACAGGAATCAAACTGCATGCGAAATACTTCACAGAATCAACAATTGGGATCATGTCCCGTTAAACAGTTTTTGCATGTCAAAAGAAATCTCCTGCAGAGTGAAAAGAGAACCCACAAATTGGGAACAAATCTTAGTGAACAGTCCCTCAGACAAAGGACTTCTGTCCAGAATTTTTAAAAAAATCAGATCCCCAAAATTCAAAAACGCATTCCAAAAATGGGCACCTGACATAAACACACAGTTCTCAGATGAAGAAATACAAATGGCAAATAAATACACGAAAAAATGTTCAACATCATTACTCATTAGAGAAATGCAAATTAAAACAGCACTGAGGTTTCATCTCACTCCAGAAATAATGGTCAGGATAAAGAAAACTACCAACAACAAATGCTGGAGAGGCTGTAGGTAAAAAGGAACTCTCCTGCACTGTTGATGGGAGTGTAGACTGGTGCAACCATTGTGGAGGTCAGTCTGGAGATTTCTCAAAAAACTGGGGTTGGAAGTCCCATTTGTTCCATCTATTCCACTTCTAGGCATATTCCCAGAAGAACTGAAAGCATCATACCACAGTGATATATGTGCACCCATGTTTATAGAAGCACAATTTGTAACAGCCAGATCTTGGAAGCAACCTAAGTGTCCATCAACTGAGGAATGAATAAAAAAGTTGTGATATTTTTATACAATGGACTACTACTCTGCTATAAAAATAATCATATTGAGATATTCATAAGTAAGTGGATAAAACTTGAGACCATATTCATAAATGAAATAAATCAAACTCACATGTTTAAATACTGTATAGTCTTCCTAGTGTAAGAAATGGTAAGAGTACATAAGATACAAAAACTCAATAAGCACAGTGAAAGGACAATAATCTGCTTAAATGAGAAAAAATAATATCTCAGGGAAAATGAGGAAAAAGAAAAAGGAAGGGAAAAGAAAAATATAAAATAATATAAATATACTTAGTATAGCTAAGATGATTGTGCTACAAATTCTATAAGTTCTTGAAACACATAGTTAACATTCATAGGATTAGATCAATTATGCATATTATTATGTAGTGATCTAAGGAACTCTTGAAGATCATTATATAAAATAAAAACCCTAGTTATGCTCATACCACCTTGTTTTGAAGGCCTATACTGTCAGTGTTCTGGGCTCTTTGCTATTGTTTGTATGTCTTTTTCGTTTCCTGTTTTTTTAGGAATTTGTTTTGTTTTGTTTTTCCCTCAAATACAGAAAGAATAGGTATACATGTAGAGACTCATGCATGCATAGGAACTTCCTAACAGTTTATGCGAATCGATTATATAATGCACGATGAAATGAATAGTTACTTTGCGGAAAAAGAGACACTAAGGTACCCAGTGCTGATTCCGTAGCATCATGATGAGAATTCCAGCAATATTATTATTCTTTGTTCAGAGTGATTTTAGTCTGTTTTGTGTTGTTTAATTTCAACCTACGTGAAGGTATGGACAGCTAATTTGAAGAAAACACGAGACATTATGGCAGCCATTGTTGACTTCCCTATTGTCTGGTCTTGAAGACCTAAAATGCCTTCATTACCCTGTTCTGATCTGTTTAGTACTATTTTGTTTGGTATGAATTCACTGTGTGTGAAGATATGGTCAATTATTTGGAAGAAAACAAGGGACAATGTGATAGACAGTGAAGATCTCCAGTTGTCTTGCTTTGAAATCTGTGTCTCTTACATTGTTTTCTTATGTTATGTTTTGTTCTGTTTAATTTTACCCTCTTTAAAATAAAGTAAAAAATAAAAAAAATTAACAAGGGCTGGAGTGTCCTGAGTTCAATTCCCAGTACCACAACAAGACACAATTCTGAGCCAAGAAAGGCAAACACCTATAATCTCAGTTACTGAGAAATGTGGGGCAAGAGGATCACAATTTTGAGTCTAGTTTGAGCAACTTAACAAGACCCTGTCCTGAAAGAAAAAATAAAAGTGACAAGGGATAAGGATTGTAGCTCACCCCTTGTTCTGTCCTCAGTAAAGCACAAAGGGAATTTAGCTCAGTGGCGTAAGCGCCTGCCTTGCAAGCAGGCAGTCGTGAGTTCGATCCCTGGTACCGATAAAAAAGGAAAAAGACAAAATAAGTAAATAAATAAATAAAAATTTAAAAATCGCATGTGACCCTAAAACAAATGCATCACAAAATTACTGTCTTTCCTACATATGACGCACTCAGGTATTTTCTGTTCCATTGTGTGATGTGCTGTTATTTCATTCTAATTCATAAAAAACAGAAAGTGTTGTTCCGGACCCATCTAGTTCTGTAGCCAAGGTCCCAGTGTGCCTCCACAGGCACCTCACTGCTCCAGGCCCACAGGAAAGGTTCAGGGAAACCTCACTCTGCCCTCTGAGTTAGCTCCCTTGAGACAATGGCCACTAGGATTCCAACTTCCCTGACCCTGACTAGGGAAATCTGGGAGGAGAGAAGAGTATTGTGCTAGCCTGAGGTGTGTTTGGGCGGGCTAGGCTGGACTGGGCCCAGAGTGGGAAACCAGTTTATCTGTCCCTCGTGCTACCTGTCCATCCTCCTTGGACCAGGGATTCCCACACCCCTAGCTCCCGCATTTCCAGGACCCAGGGACATAGCAGCCTTGCCAGCGGCCTGGCAGAGAGAGGAGAGGATGGCTAAGCCAGAATGGGCTTATGCAGTGGTGAAGTCTAACCTTCGCAGGAGTGTGGTTCTCTGCGAGGAGAGAGCAGAGCCAGCCATGGTGGTGCACACTTGTAATAGAAGCACTCCAGGAGGCTGAGGCAAAAAGAATGCAAATTCAAGGCTAGCCCCTGCAGTGTGGCTATTTAGCAATACCTGACCTCAAAATTTAAAAGCAAGTAAATAAATAAAGGACTGGGGATATAGCTTAGTGCCAACGCCCTGGGTTCATTCGTCAGTACTTTGAAATGAAAAGGGGAGAGGGGCTGCCTAATCCAGTTGTCCACAAGGAGCAGGGTTTGTATTTTGCCTCCCAGGGGGACATTCAGCAATGTCTACAGCCATCTTTGGGTGTCGTAACTGGGAATGGGAGTTACTGGCTTGTAGTGGATAAACCTAGGGGTGCTGCTAAACATACTGCACAGGATATTACACATACACGCACACATATAGGGGTGAGGATATAGCTCGAGGTTAGGGTGCTTGCCTGGCTTTCATGAAGCCTTTGGGTTTGGCTCTCAGCACCATGAAAGAAGAAAGGAATTAGTCAATCAAAAACATGAGTGGTAGCAAGGTTGGGAAAGCCCGTGTGACAGATGGTGCTTAGAGGGTTCCTACCGGGAAGGCCTGGCGAGAGGGCAAAAGGACAGAGCAGTTCCCCAGTCAGGCAGCTTTCCCATGCATATATCAAGTACCCACATCAGCTTTCAGTCACTGGCCATGGGGCACAGGCTGGATGTGATGCCCTCACCACAAGCATGTTTCCTTCATTATACTACAAAGGGTTGAAGTTGCTTCCAGTTCTGATGCTGATTCTTTCGCAACAACCCTCTCACCTGTTCCAGGTGTCCTTTCCAGGCAGGAGCTGGGGCTTCACTGTCACTTGAATGTCCACTACCCATTGCAAGGACCAGGGCTTTGAGAGCCTACCAGCTCCCTAGAACGCCACTCTTGACCTTCGTGTGTGTGTGTCCTTGCATGCATGTGCTTGTGCATGTGTGTGCTGGGGCGGGGTGTGCAGTGCTGTGAAGGGAGCCCAGGGCCCTGTGTGTGATAAGTAAGTGCTCTAGCACGGGGCCACATCCCCAACCTCTCTCCTGCTTCTTTGGATTAGTGATTCTCTTTACACTGCTAATCTCATCTGAGCTGCTTTGTATTGTTAAAATTGCTTTTTCAGTACCAGTACCCTAGGACCTTCACACTGAGCTACATTCCAAGCAATTTACTTATTTGTTCAGTTAATGATTTAGGGACAGGGCAAAAGATTTCTTTCTAAATCATTGAAATTGCCTAACCTGGATTCAGATTTGCAGTTCTGCCTTAGCCAGAATGCTGGGATTATAATCTTGTGACTCTACACCTGGTGTATTTTAGGAATTCCTCATAGTTTCTGCCCCCCAGATGGCTTCCTCTCTTGTCCCCAGAATTTCATGAAATCTTTTCCTCTTGTTTCAGAAGACTGGTGGGAGGTAGACAAGTTAGTCCAAGCAGCTAACTTCAAGTAGTCTTTGACAATGGTTTTTAATTTATTTAAAATTAGCTTTATTTGATCTTGTGGTGCTGGGGATTGAATCCAGAACACTCACACTCAGCTACATTCACAGCATTTAAATTTTTTTCATTTTATAGAGGATGAATCAATAAAATTAATCAAAACAAAGTAGTATAAGAGATACAGGAGTTCAAGACATTAAAAAATCAACAGTATGGGCCATGGCCGCCGCCGATGCTGAGCAGGCAGTTCCAGCCAAGGGGGAAACTAAACAGGATTGCTGCATGAAAACTGAGCTGGTGAGAGAAGATATTCTTATGGCTGCTGATGAAGGTCTTGCTCAGAAACCAGTGGGAGAAACTCCCATGGCTGCAGATGGGGAGACCAATGGGGCCTGTGAAAAGAGCGGTGACACCAGCCACATGGATGGAGCCAAACTCACTCAGCAGAGCACCAGATCCAGCCCCCAGGAAGGTGGCCACAGAGCAGCCCGGATAGCGGAGAATGGGGTTTCGGAAAGAGACGTAGAAGTAGGGAAGCAGAATCATGTCGCTGCTAATGACTTCGTTCAGACATCAGTCATTGGTAGCAGTGGATACTTCTTAAGCAAATCTGCTCTCCAGGGGCAGCCTTCAAGGACTCCAAGTACCCTAGCCTCCTCGCTTCCTGGCCATGCTGCAAAGACCCTGCCTGGGGTGGCTGGTAGAGGCAGGACTCCAAGTGCACTTCCTCAGGCACCAGCCGCAGCACCATTGCCTGGGCCTGGGGGAGCAGATGGAGAGGACCAGAAACCTGCAGCTTCTGGCACTGATGTCAAGGTTCACAGGGCACGCAAGACCATGCCGAAGTCCATTTTAGGCCTGCATGCAGCCAGCAAGGACTCCAGAGAAGTTCGGGAAGCGAGAGACCATAAGGAACCAAAAGAAGAGATCGATAGGAACGTTTCTGATTATGGACGACAACAGCTTTTACCCCCTTTCCCGTCCCTTCACCAGTCGCTACCTCAGAATCAATGCTACATGGCCACCAGGAAGTCACAGACAGCTTGCTTGCCTTTTGTTTTAGCAGCTGAAGTATCTCGGAAGAAAAAACGAAGAATGGGAACCTATAGCCTGGTTCCTAAGAAAAAGACCAAAGTGTTAAAGCAGAGGATGGTGATTGAGATGTTTAAGAGTTTAACTCATTCCACCGTGGGCTCCAAGAGTGAGAAGGCCTTGGGTGACAGCACTCTTCACGTGAACGGGGAGAGCTTGGAGATGGACTCAGACGAAGATGAGTCAGATGAGCTTGAGGAGGATGAGGACCATGACCACGGAGCTGAACAGGCTGCTGTGTTTCCCACGGAGGACAGCAGGACCTCTAAAGAGAGCATGTCCGAGACTGACCGTGCCCCAAAGATGGATGGTGAGTCAGAGGAAGAACAGGAATCTGCTGACACTGGAGAGGACAAGGATGGTGGAGACGAGTCTGACCTGAGTTCTGAATCCAGCACCAAGAAGAAATTTCTCAAGAGAAGAGGGAAGGCTGACAGCCCTTGGATCAAGCCAGCTCGAAAAAGGAGGCAGAGGAGTAGAAAAAAGCCAAATGGTACACTAGGTACCGAGGCCTGTAAGTTGTCACCAGGAAACACCGAGCAGATGGCTCCAGATGACAGCTCTGGATATATGGAAGTCTCTCTGGACTCACTGGATCTCCATGTCAAAGGGATTTTGTCCTCCCAGGCAGAAGGGCTGGCCAATGGTCCAGACATGCTGGAGACAGATGGCCTCCAGGAAGTACCTCTCTGCAGCTGCCAGATGGAAACCCTGAAGAGCTGTGAGATTACCACCCTGGCCAACAACCAATGCATGGCCACCGAGAGCATGGACCATGAAGCTGGAGCCAATATTGATACCTGCTCGAAAGACCAGTGGACTCCACTGATGGAGGCTGCAGAGAACAACCATTTGGATGCAGTGAAGTACCTCATCAAGGCTGGGGCACAGGTGGACCCCAAGGATGCAGAGGGCTCCACCTGTTTGCACTTGGCTGCCAAGAAAGGCCACTACGATGTGGTTCAGTATCTGCTGTCCAATGGACAGACGGATGTCAACTGCCAGGATGATGGCAGTTGGACACCGATGATCTGGGCCACTGAGTACAAGCATGTGGAGCTTATGAAGCTGCTGCTATCCAAGGGCTCCGACATCAACATCCGGGATAATGAGGAGAACATTTGTCTGCACTGGGCAGCCATTTCAGGCTGTGTGGACATAGCAGAGATTCTGCTAGCCGCCAAGTATGACCTGCATGCTGTGAACATCCATGGGGACTCACCCCTACACATTGCCACCCGGGAGAACCACAACTGTGTTGTCCTCTTTCTTTCTCAGGATTCAGATGTCACCTTAAAAATCAAGGAAGGAGAGACACCTCTGCAGTGTGCTAGCCTCAACTCCCAGGTGTGGAGTGCCCTGCAGGTGAGCAAGGCGCTGCAAGACTCAGCCCCTGACAAGCCTGCTGCGGTGGAGAAGATTGTGAGCAGAGACATTGCACGAGGCTATGAGCGCGTCCCCATCCCCTGTGTCAACGCAGTGGACAGTGAGCCATGCCCCAGCAACTACAAGTACGTGTCTCAGAACTGTGTGACGTCTCCCATGAACATCGACAGGAACATCACCCATCTACAGTACTGCGTGTGCACAGATGACTGCTCCTCCAGCACCTGCATGTATGGCCAGCTCAGCACGCGCTGCTGGTACGATAAGGATGGCCGGCTCCTGCCCAAATTCAACATGGCAGAGCCTCCCCTGATCTTCGAGTGCAACCATGCCTGCTCCTGCTGGAGGAACTGTCGGAATCCTGTCGTGCAGAATGGGCTCAGGGCAAGGCTGCAGCTCTATCGGACACAGGATGTGGGCTGGGGTGTGCAAACCCTACAGGACATCCCCATGGGCACCTTCGTCTGCGAGTATGTTGGAGAGCTGATCTCTGACTCAGAAGCTGACGTTAGGGAAGAAGACTCTTATCTCTTTGACCTTGATAATAAGGATGGAGAGGTGTACTGCATCGATGCACACTTCTATGGTGATGTCAGCCGCTTCATCAACCACCACTGCGAGCCCAACCTCGTGCCGGTGCGTGTGTTCATGTCCCACCAGGACCTATGGTTCCCCCGGAGTGCCTTCTTCAGCACCCGCCTGATCCATGCCGGAGAACAGCTGGGGTTCGACTACGGGGAGCACTTCTGGGACATTAAAGGCAAGCTCTTCAGCTGCCGCTGTGGCTCCTCCAAGTGCCGGCACTCAAGTGCAGCCCTGGCACAGCGGCAGGCCAGCGCAGCTCAGGAGGCCCAGGAGCATGGCCTGCCAGACACCAGCTCTGCAGCTGCTGCTGACCCACTATGAGGTGCAGAGGGGCTGGGAGGGCCTGCCAACCATGACTTAGAGGAGGTTCTGTCCGGAATATCTTCAGGGTCCCGCAGAGACCAGGGAGCGGACCCTTCCCAGGAGTGTCCGTTCTGAGGCCTCACACAAGCCCAGCACGGGGCTGGAGTGCACTCTGGCCCACATGCACCTCAGTGACCCTGGGACTCCATGGGGTGACCTTGTGGGCTTTGACAGTAGTCTTGTCCTTGCGATGGTTCTCATTTCCTCCTCTGGTCTCAGAAGTTCTCGCCCCACTACTTTGTTTGTTTGTTCTCCTGCCCGGCCCAACACCCGTGTGGCTCCCGCTGCAGCTGCTCCATGAGACCAGTGCCTCCTGTGGGGCTGGGCAGCTCCAGGGCTGCACACAGGACATGTCCACAGCCCCGAGTGGTCAGGGTGGCCCTGCCCTGGCTCTGGAGGAAACGTGGGCTTGCTCTTTAATGATGCCCTCTCTCTGTGTACCAAGCCCTGCTGGCATTTCTGTGTGAGGGCTGGTGGGCAGGCAGACCCCACGCAGCCCCACCAGCTGCACCCAGGCTGGCAACTTTTGTTGATTTTTAAGCCGCATGCTATGATGATGAATAAACTGATTTATTTTCTACCATTACTGAACATTAGGACAAACAAAGAATAAAAACAGAAAACACAGACAACGGTGCTGAATCTGGTGTGGTTTCTACTCACCATGTGAAAATAAACTATCAACTGTAAAAAGACCAAAGTGATTTTAGAATTAAATGCAGGAAACACTTTTTTAAAATGTTAGCCTTGTAGTGTGAATAAATTTGCTGTCACCTTTTGTGTGACAGTCTGGCAGATCATGTACTTTTTCGGCATATACCTTTCTAAATACTGTAATTAGTGCAGGGCAGTGGAGTTCTTTTCATGTGACTCTTCTAAACATTCATAATGCAGTTATGTTTATTTTTTCTGTTAAAATGTTTTTGACGGTTTTAAGAGCAGTCTTTTGGCTCAGACCATTTCCTGTTCTGTTTTCAATGAAATCAATAAAAAAAGAAAAAAATCAACAGTAGTTACCATAATGCATTTTGATGTCTTCAAAAGAGCTGCAGATATCTTTGGGCATAGTAAAAATCAAATGGAACAGAACAGAATCAAACAATAAAAGGAAAACAATGAATGCAATAAAGGATTTCAAAACAAACTAATAGTAAATCCAAAATTGCAGCCATAATATATATTGCTATCTTTGAAATAGGTGCTCCTACCATTCGATTTAACATGATCAAAAAAAAAGAGAGAGAAAGACCTAACCCAAAAAAAAAAAAAAACAATGGAAATGATATAGGACCTCAAAAGAGGACCATAGGGAATCAACCATGATTGTAACCCTCAGAAGGAGACACCCCCCCATGCCACACTGTGGTGCTTTGGTGTTTCACTAACATTGCAGGTCCTGCAATGTTAGTGAAACACCAAAGCACCACAGGCATACAATTGCATTTATCTTGATAGCTATCATCACAGCCTATGTTTCTCTGGATAAGCCAGCTGCTTACCAGGCAGGGTCGGGGGAATAGTACATCTTGTATTGCCAGTCTGCACTCTGGAAGAGGCTGGGGTCTGGCTTTTCCCAGTGCAGCGGCGGCTTGCACATGGTGCTGCTTCCCAGATTGGGCTTGTTTGGTGGTGTGCCTTTGTTCTCTCTCCTCCCAGTCTCCAAATGACGGTGACTCACAAGAAGAGGCTTGGGTCTAGCTGTTCCCAGTCCATTATACAGTTCTTTAAAGAAGGGGAGCCATAGATCAGGTGACTTTTTCACATCTTGCTAATCAGAACCTTCTGTCAGCTTTTACTTTTTATTTTGAGCTAGGATCACACTAAGCTATTCAAGCTGGGCTTAAACTTGCAACCATCCTGCCTCAACCTCCCAAAGTACTATAATAGTGGTCATGGACCACTATGTTTCATTTAAGGGTGGTTTTCAAAGTTCCTGGTAGAGTTGCTTTGGTTTTGTTGTATTGTGTTCAGAGAATGACTCTTGCCATTTTTCAGTATTTAGCAGAGGGATGTCAAGACTGTATTCATGGTCTAATACATGGCCCATTCTTCTTATTAGTCACAGTTTAACCTATAAGTATGAACTTGCCCATGCTTCTAAATTGCATCATCTGACCCTTTGGCAGCTAATGAGAAAGCCAGATTCTACATTTTGATGTGCAGTGTTTCCTATAACCCCAAAGTGGTGGGAGATCTGGAAGATCCTGGCTATAAAGCAGCACTGGACAGTAAAACCTGAATATGTGCACCCCCCACCAATGTCAGAAGTTAGCTGGAAATTGGTGTAGGCATGTGTTACTTAATTGTCTTTATCTAAAGAAAAAATAAAATTCCTATCTCTATGTCAAACAGATGCTAACAGTTTGGAGCAAGATGCCTGGGCTAAACACCTCTGGTGACAAGAAGGTGAGAATGCTGTCCTCCTTGAAGGTCACATTTCAAAGAAAAGCCACAGGCCCTTAGGAAAGACCTTGGGGGCTGAACCCTTGCGAATGGTAGCTCATTTGCCTAGCATGTGTGAGGCCCCATGTTCCATCCCAGCACTACAACAGACAACAACTACAACAGCAGCAGGAACAACAAAAGACATTCCTGGGTTAGAGACTAAGGGAGAGGCCTCAATTTCAAAACAAGAATTTACAAAATATGTTTTCTTGTAGAAATTCTCTAAGCAAAAGCAAATAGTTCTCTTTTCCTTTTGACAACAGGGCAATTTCAGTTTTAAGGTTATTTACCCTCACAGATTATTCCCTCCCTTGGGTTACTCTCTTCTAGCAAGACCACAATTTTCTAGTTATGTCCATTGTTGTTTCTGCCTTTCCTTGGGGAGTTTGCAGCTGCATAAACATCCAATAGGTCCATCATAGGATGCAGTGCAAGGTAATAATTGGATTTACAGTAGAATGACTTTCTTCTTTTGTGACAGGGTCTCACTGCAGTTCAGGATGGCTTTGAATACACTATGTAGCTCATGTTGGCCTCAAATTCAGCGATTCTCCCTCCTCAGCCTCCTGAGTCCTGGCATTACAGATGTGCACCATCACGCCAGACTGATAGAATGTCTTAAAATGCAGTATAGACTGTAGTGATCCTTCCTCATCCACAAAGGATACATTCTGAGAATCCTGGAGTAGTATAGAACCCTACACAGCCGTCCCTCCATATCTGCCAGGGATTGTTTTCAGGACCAAATGCACAGGTCCAGAAATCCAAAAGTGCTCGGGCCCCTCATGTAAAATGATACAGTATTTGCATTTAACCTCTGCAATCCTCCCATGTCCTTTAGATTAACTCTAGATGGCTTCTGATACACAGTGCAATGTGAATGCTACAGAAATAGTTGTCACACTGTACCACTTAGGGATGGACAAGGCAGAAAATCTGTAATTATTCAACAGATAGAACTTTTTAAAGAATTGTTCTGATCCACAGTTTTGTGGAATCCTCAGGCATAGAATGTTACCAACTGATTCACTGTCGTTGTTGTTCTGGGATTACAGAAGTATATCACCACACCCAACTTGCTTGTGCTTTTTAACAAAAGCTCTCTCCTTTCTAAGTCTCTCCTTAATCTAGTGCCTCTGCTTGTTTAGCCCAGTTTTATTTTTAAAAAAACTCACCAAACCAAGTGCTGTAACAGACACAATACAACATCGGCACTCTGTGGAACTAAGGCAGGAGAATTATGAGTTGAGCCCAGTATGAACAATTTAGCAAGATTCTGTCTCAAAATAAAACATAAAAAAGGATTGGGGGAGATTGGAGAAGATGGCAGATCAATAAGTAGCAAGATAGAGAACCTCTCTGAGAGAAACAGCTCAGATGCTGTAATTTACCACCATGGAGAAGACCAGATGAAAGGAGAGGAATTTTCATGACCCAGGAATAAACTAAGAAAAGAAAAAGAAAAAAAAGGAAAGAAAAGAAAAACATGGACACAATGCTGGAGCACTCTGATCAGAGCCAATCCAGCTCAAGATCATGGCACTCTCACTGGAGCTGGTCAGACTCTCTGACACGGTGCTCTCAGCCGAGCTGAAGTTGTGCTGAGGTCGGGTGTTGGTGAGCCCAACAGAGAACAGAGCCAGCATGGAGACCTGTACTAACTCACAGTGAGTGCTCGGAAATTGATCCTCCTGGGGGAGGGGAGTGAATGACTGACTGGACAACATATTAGAATTGGGCAGGACAGGCCTGAACAAGGAACGGCAGTGATTTCAGTGGGCAGGTCCATGCCCAGAGCAGATTGGTGGAATCTGCTTGGGCTGGGTCATAACCCTAGTCAGGATCCAATAGCCAGGGATGAAATTGTCCCTGAAGTTTTCCTGAACCAATTCCATCCACTCAACGCACAATAGCATGGTGAAGGCCCCCACTGGTTGACTGACTCGGAGGAAAGGGACCAGCCTACACCACCCCAGATTTCACCTCAGTGACCAACAGCAACCTGGAAAGGGCAGAAATCCCTAGACAGCATGCTTCAGAAGAATCATAACCAATATGGAAAGGGGCTGGGACTTCCACCATACACCTATTCTGGAAGAAACCAGACCATGACAAGAGAAAAAAATAAGAAGAAGCCTCCAGCCTCCAATCCAAGGAAAATGGGTCCAGGAGAGGTAAATACAGAAAATATTGAGGCAGCAAACATGCAATATCAGATACGGCATCAGCTGACATAAAGAAATATCTTCATGACATTATAGATTAACTTAAAACTGAAATGCTAATACAAGTAAAACAAGATATAAGAAGACTAATAAAAGAAATGCTAAGCACCTCTCAGAAGACACAAATGGAAGAAAGGAGGAATACAGAAAAAAGGAGAGAAAACTTCAATGAAGAATATTAAAACAAAACCTAGAAAACATGAAATAGATTCAAAGAGTCTAAAGGTAGACTAACCAAACTTGAAGATAGGTTTGCATTGTGTGATCACAAAATAAAGGATCTCTTAAAAATAACAAGTAAACAGGTAGTAACAATACAAAGGCTAGAAGATGACAACAGGGTCTATAACTTAAGGATAAAAAATGTGAGTGAAAGGGCCTGAAATTTAGCTCAGTGGCTTAACTGACTGCCTGGCAAGCATGAGGTCATGAGTTCAATCCCCTATACCCCCCAAAAAAAAAAAGAGTGAAGAAGCAGGGACAAACAAAAATGAAATACAAAGACTATTCACATAAATAATTAAAGAAAACTTCCCAAGCATAGGAAAAGGAAGTGATATTCAGATTATGGGGCATACAGAAGTCCAGCCAGCTACAACCAAAATAGTTCTATAACCAGGCATATAATAATCAAGATCTCAGAAATTCATCACAGGAACAAAATATTAAAAGCCATCAAAAAAAGAAACAGATCATGTATAAATGAAAACCCATCAAAATCACAACAGATCTCTCCACACAAATCATCAAATCAAGAAGAGCTTGGAGCAAAGTATTCCAAGCCCTGAAAGAAAATAACCTCCAACCCAGATTGATGTACCCTTAAAAACTGTCTCTCAAAATTAATGGAGAAACAAGATGTTTCCATGACAAAGAGGAACTGGGGGAATTCATGACCACCAATCCAACCCCTCAAAAAATACAGAAGGACATTCTAGAGAGAGAGAGAAATAAAACATCAGGATTTCAGGAACAATGGCAGAGAGGCCTCAATGAATGGGACAGACAGTGGAATGAGGGAGAAAAGTAGAAAACCAATGTTAGAAAAATAGTATAGCAAAAATGAGGCAGAGAAGGTTGGCTATAATCTCTTAACATAGATAGCCATGATATACTAACAAAAAGAAAAACAGGCAGAGTAGATCAGGAGATAGGATCCATCAAGATGCTCTGTATAGGAAATATAATCACCCTGAAAGAAGGTTTATGGACCAAAAGTCAAATATGAGAGACTAATGGTCTATGTGACAGGGAACCAGAGACAAACAGGGGCAGCTCGTCCAACAGCTGCAGATAGGTTGGAAAGTTATGACACCCTGCAGTGGAGAACTACTCAGCTATAACAAAGGAAAGCCTGGAGGCTTTTGTAGGTAAAGGAATACAACTTAAGATCAAGCCCAGGGGTAAAACAGTTCAGAACCACTTAGATAAAGTGTGGGTTGCCCCCCTAATCTAAAATCTAAAGGAGTTAATGGGACCCAAAATGTACAATGCACCCTGTGAAAGTGAAAGGGGAGGAATTTTCTAAAAAAGGAAGGCAGAGGACATTGTTAATAGTGTATCAGGATTTAAAATCCACATTATTCTCATCACTCTGTTGAATCTGAGTATATTCTGTTCCAGTCTGTCTACTTGTACTAGATTTGAGGGCATAGACAGCTATTCCAAAAAATAGCAGTGTATACTATGCTAATCACTCTTAATTTCCTATTAACTTAATCTGAATCCCTGTATAACTTACAGTCTTTTTATGACTGATCTTATTTGAATCTGATTTATTAGATCACTGTTTTCTCTTGACTGATTTTATTGGAATCTGTTATGATTGATCTTATCAAGTCTGAGAGTACAGGGTATAGGCAAATACTCTAAAGATGACAAGATTCACTAGGATACCCATTCTGATTTGACTATTACCTTCTTTTGAAGTCTTCTAATGTCTCCAATGTTTTGTTTTTATTGATATTGTTCTGTACTGCTATGTTCAATTATATTATACCCAATGATATAGACAATTCTAATGAAGATAATAAGAGATATCATAGTAACCATTGTAGATCATGATGTATTGCCATTTTATATGTTTTTCTGTTCATATTTTTCTAAGAATTTGTTTTGTTTTGTCTTGTTTTATTTTGTTTTTTTCCCTCTAATACAGAAAGGATAGGTATACATGTAGAGACTCATGCATGCTTAGAACTTCTAAACAGTTTGAGAAGCAATTATATAATGCATGATGAAATGAACAACTACTTTGAAGAAAAAGAGACACTAAGGTACCCAGTGGTGATTTCATAGCACTATGCTGTGAAATTCAGCAATACTATTATTCTTTGTTCAAAGTGATTTTAGTCTGTTTTGTTTTGTTTAATTTCAACATACATGGAGGTATGGACAGCTATTTTGAAGAGAAAGAGAGATATTATGGAAGCAATTGTTGACTTCCTTATTGTCTGGTGTTGAAGAGCTAAAAATGCCTTCATCAGCAGCCACCATGAACTGTAGCCACGAGGAACTGCGGCCCAGCCATGCCAGCCTGACTTGGAGCCAACTGAGTATGGACTGAAACCTCCAAAACTTGCTCAGATAATTTAAGTGATTTATGCAACATCAAGCAACTATAGATGAAAATGTTGAGATTTAGACCCAGGCAGTTTGGCTCCACAGGATTATGCTTCTACCCACTACACTATACTACAGGAGGCTTTACTTTTACCTTTTGGAGCTGGGGATTATCTGAGATTAACACTTTTGACATGATGGGACAGGAATTCATATTAATCTCCCTTATAACTACATACTTAGAACTTCTTGACAGAGGAAGGTACTTAAAACTCTCTGGAGAGAATGCAGCAAAGCTAGTGGATAGATAATAGCTGGTTACAGAGGCTCCCTGAGATAGTCAATTTAGAATTTAACATAATACAGCATGGGGAGCCCTGAACAGAGGGAGATGAATTCTCTCATCCCAAGAAGAAACTAAAGTGAGAAGAACCAACCAAACATACAGTCCCATGCTATTACTGGAACAGCTAAAGGTTCAGTGCTCCTGCTGCAGCAGATGACTTGCCAAGCTGCCTGAGGTCCCGCCACTTCAACTCACTGGAGGTGTAGTCACACTAAGGTCAGGGGTCGGCCAGCTGAACGGTGAGCTGAGTTGGCGGGGAGCCTGCATTGACCTGTGGTGAGTGACGGGAGTGGAGCCATTCCACAGAAAGGTGGGCTCTGGCGGATGACATTCGGCCAATGGGCAGGACTGGCAAATACAAAGAGCAGCAGTGACTTCAGTCAGTTGTTCCCTTCCTGAACAGGATTGGTGGAGTGAACTAGGCCTGAGTCATAAGACCTGGCTGACACCCAATAAGTTATCCAAAATCAATTATCTATGCAGTGGCAAACACTAACCACACTAACACAGTGAAGCCTTAGAAGATAAACTGATCCGGAGGGGAGGTGACACATAGTAAAACACTGCATGCCTCAGCAGCTTGACTAATCTGAAGGGGAGGGGCCAGCATATGCTGCCCCCGTCTGCAACTCACTAGCACACTGCAGTGGGAAGGGTCACCTACCCAGGGTGCTTCAGAAGAATTATAACCAACAAAGAAAGAAACTGGGGCCTCCTGGAAGAAACTAAAATGATAGGAAGAGGAAGCAACAACAAAAAGTCCTCAGGTCCTGACCCTGAGAACATTGACCCAGGAAAGGAAAATACAAAGAAGAATGAGAACAGCAAACATGCAGTATCACACATGGCACCAGTGAATATAAAGAGGTATCTTCGGGACCTCATAGACGAGTTCAAAAGTGATATATTTAGCCAAGTAAAGCAAGATATAAGAAGATTAATAAAAGAGATGCTAAGCACCCCTCAAGCAGACACAGACAGAAGAAGGGAGGAACTCAAACAAAGGAAAGAACCATTTGATGAAGAATATAAACAAAATATGGAATACATGAGGCAGATTTAAAAAGATTAACAGGAAATTTAAAACTCTATGGAAAGATGGCAAATCAGCTTGAAAGAAGCAAAGGATAGATTATCCAAACTGGAGGACAGTTTTGCAATGTGGGGTTATGAAAGTAAAAACTTTTTTAAAATAACAAGGAAACAGGCAGTAACAATACAAAGGCTAGAAGACGACAAGAGGACCTACAACTTGAGAAGAAAGAATGTGAATGAAGAATCAGGGGTACAAAGAAAGGAACTACAAAGGCTATTCACAGAAATAATTAAGGAAAATTTCCCAAACATAGGAAAAGGAAATGATATTCTGATGTATGAGGCATACAGAATTCCAGCCACCTACAACCAAAAGAGCTACACCCAGGCATATAATAATCAAGATCCCAGAAATTCAGTATAAGAACAAAATATTTAAAACTGTTAGAGACAAGAAACAGATAACCTACAGAGGAAGGCCCATCAGAATAATGGCAGACTTCTCAACACAAACCATCAAGTCAAGAAGAGCTTGAAGCAAAATATTCCAAGCCCTGAAAGAAAATAACCTCCAACCCAGATTGATATACCCTGATAAACTGTCTCTAGAAACTAATAGAGAAACAAGATGCTTCCAAGACAAAGAGGAACTTGGGAAATTCGCAACCACCAATCCAACTCTACAGAGAATACTGCAGGGCATTCTAGAGAGAGAGAAAAGTACTTGGAATCCAGAAACAGTGGCAGAGAGGCCTCAATGAATAGAGCAGAAAACAGAATGAAGAATATAAGCAGACAAATGATGGCAAAAAAGAGCATAGCAGAATTGAGGCAGAGAAGGCTGGTTATAATCTCTAATATGGATGGCCTTGATACACTAAATTAAAAAAAAGAACCACATGAGGAGTAGATCAGGAGGCAGGGTCCAATGAGATGCTATTTATAGGAAATATAATTAACATGAAAAAGAGCACATGGACTAAAAATAAAATATGAGGAAACAATGCTCTATGTGACAGAGAACCAGACAGTAATAGGGGCAACTAGACCAGTGTTTTTGGATAGGTTAGAAAGACAGGCTTTGATAGGTAAAGGAATGCAATTAGAAATCAAGTCCAGGAGAGAGAAGGTTCGGAAACACTTAGGTAAACAGCAGATTGCCCGCCCCCAATATAAAACCAAGGGTCTTGGTCAGACCCAAAATGCACAGTGTACCCTGGGGAAGTGAAAGGGAAAAGAGAGTCTTAAAACAGATGGCAGATGATTTTGTTAATAGTGTATCAGGATTTAAAACACACATTACTCCCACCACTCTGCTTAGATTGATTTTATTCTTTTTTGATAGATTTTGTTCTGTTTCAGTTTGTCTACTTGCATTAGATTTGAGGGCACAGACAGCTATCCCCAAAACATCAGGATATAGTACAGTAATTATCTTTAATTTCCTATTATCTTAATCTGGAGCCCTGTATGACTTATACTGTTTTATCATGACTGATCTTAGTTAAATCTGGTTTGTTTGATGGCTGTTTAGTAGCAACAGATTTTATTCAAAACTGATATGATTGATAATATCAAGTCTGAATGTATAGGCAACTACACTGAAGATGACAAGACTCTATGATACACATTATAGTTTGATAACTGCCTGCTTTTGAAGTTTTATACTATATACAAAGTTGTGTTTTTATTAATACTGTTATGTACTGGTATATTCAATTATACTATGTCTGATGATATAGCCAGTTCTATTGAAGATAACAAGAGACAACACAGGAACCATGGTAGAACTCCTTGTACAATGGTCTTAAATGTCTTTTCATTTCATGTGTTTATATGAATATGTTTTGTTTTGTCTTGCTTTGTTTTGTTTCTCCCTCTAATATAGAAAGGAAAGAAATACATGTTAAGACTCATGCATGTGTAGAATCTATAAACAGTTTATGAGAATGGATCTTATGTCACATGATGAAATGAACAGAAAGTCTGAAGGAAAAGAGACACTAAAGTACCCAGTGCTGATCCTGGAGAGCCATAATGTGAAACCCAGCAATAGTACTATTCTTTGTGTAGAGTGATATTAGCCTGCTTGGGTTTGTTCAATCTCAACATCATTGAAGATATGGATAACTGCATGTGTGTTTAAGTGTATAGGATTGATAGCCATATTTCTAAGTTTTTGTTGGATAGTTGAACAGAACTGTTTGCAGTCTCACTGTTTGAATCCACACTTTTTATGCTCCACTTTAATATCTTGCATAACTATTTGTAAAAGGAAATCTATATCATAAACTAATGATTTTCTATTATTTATATTTTCTTTAAAAGTGTGTATTATTTCTACCCATTTCTCTTTTGTTTAGTCTTTCTTTAAATAAAAATTTAAAAAAACAACACTACAGTACCCAGTGCTGATCCCAGAGTGTCATGATGTGAAATCTAGCAGTACTATTATTCTTTGTTTAGAATGATTTTAGCCTGCTTTAGTTTGTTTAATCCCAACATAAATGAAGATATGGATAACTGCATTGTGTTTAAGTGTATAGGATTGACAACCATATTACTAAGTTTTTGTTGGAAAGTTGAACAGAACTGGTTGCAGTCTCACCGTATGAATTCCCACTTTATATGTTGCACTTTTGTATCTTAAACAACTATTTGTAAAAGGACAGTATGTAAGCATTAACTAGTGATTTCTTACTATTTATGTTTTCTCTGAACCTATGTATTATTTCTACCTATTTTCTGTTTTGTTTAGTCTTTCTTTAAATAAAATTTAAAAAAAAGAAAATGGCTTCATCATCCTGTTCTGATCAGTTTTATACTGTTGTTTTGTATGAATTCATTGTATGTGAAGATATGTACAAGTATTTGGAAGAAAACAAGAGCCAATATGACAGATGGTGGATAACTCTAGTTGCCTTGCTTTGAAATCTGTGTCTCTTACATTGTTTTCTGTTTTGTTCTGTTTAATTTTACTCTCTTTAAAATAAAAAAAAGAATTTAAAAGGATTGGGGATATAGCTCAGTGTGAAGACCTAGATTCAATCACCAATATTTAAAGGAAGGAAGGAAGGAAGGAAGGAAGGAAGGAAGGAAGGAAGGAAGAAAGAAAGAAAGAAAGAAAGAAAGAAAGAAAGAAAGAAAGAAAGAAAGAAAGAAAGAAAAGAAGGGACTATCATCACATCAGCTTAGCCAAAATCTCCCTTTATCTGGATGTTTTCACTTACTGATTTTCCACCCACCAACCTGCCCCCACCTTGCTCCTGGGCTAGAAATCCTCACTCTTCCTTGTTGAAGTCACAGTCAAGCCCAATGTCACTCTCCCACTGCAAGATAGTAGCATACTCCCCTACAACTATCTTTGTTGGTTTTTGTTTTGTTTTGTTTTGTTTTAAATGCTGGAGATTGACTCCAGGGCCTTCAAATTGAACTGCATCCCTGGCCCTTTCTCTGTATTTTATTTCAAGATAGGGTCTTACTTAAGTTGCTCAGACTGGGATTGAACTTTCAATCCTGCTGCTTCAGATACCTCCATAACTAGGCTTACTGGCTTGTGTCACCTCATCTGGTCCCTATTCCTTTTATTTATTTATTTATTTTTGTCTTTTTCTTTTTTATCGATACCGGGGATCAAACTCACGACTGCCTGCTTGCAAGGCAGGCGCTTATGCCGCTGAGCTAAATCCCCAACCCCTGTTGTCCCTTATTCCTATTTAACAGTCCCTTCTTTAAGTAGTCTTCTTTACTATCTTTAACAAATATAATCAATAATTGTTTTCTTGAACATCTTGCTGTGTCTTAAACCTTCCAAGGCCTTTTCTGCTTGATATTGTCTTTATTCCATCCTGTATAAAAGTTTCTTTCTTCATCACTTTGGACTTAGAACATTATTGTTTCCTTCCCTCCAAAGTAGTATTCGAGAAACCTAAGATTAGTTTAATTATTCTTCCTTTGTAACTTGCTGTTTCACTCTGAAAATCTTTTGTTTTGGGTGCTGAAGACAGAATTCAAGGTCTTTTGTATTCTAAGCACATACTCTCTTTTAGCCCTTTCTAGAAGTTTTTCAATTTCTTTTTATTCCTCTTCTCCTCCCACTTCTCTTGCTTCTTTTTCTTCTTTCTCTTCCCCCTCCTACTTTTCACCTGCTCCTGCATTTTGTCTTTCTTTGCCTGCCTCCCCCCCCCACCTTCAGTACTGAGAATTGAGCCCAGGGTCTTCACATTATGCTACACCCCCTGTCCTTTTATATTTTGAGACAAGATCTTTTTAAACCACTAATTTCCCAGGCTGGTCTTGTATTTGCAATTCTGTTTCAGCCTCTCAGAGTGTTAGGATTACAGACGTGGGCCACCAGGCTGGGTCTACCATATTCTTTATTTTCAAAAATGTCTTGCTTTTTATGTATTTATTCTGCTGCCACTTAGTTTCCACTGGCAAACTTTAGACTTAATGTGCCACAATCTATTGCTTCTGGGCCTTTGAATAAGCTTAAGTGTAATATGTGATAGTCAAAAGAAAATCCAACCTAGGTGTTTACAAACTGAATAGACAAGTGCATAAAATCATGTAAGGTAGCTGACAGAGGGGCTGGGTTACAGCACATACAACACAGTAGTGGAGCTCTTGCCTAGTGGGCTTAAGGCCCTGGCATCCATCTCCAGCACTACAAAACCAAAACTAGTAGGCTTGCGGGCCTCTTTGACTTTGTGAGATTAAAAGATGAAGAAAAATGCAAAGAGATGCATACAGCTTTCATCAATTAGCCGATTGCCAGTTTGGAAGTAGAAGGGGAAAGAGTACGTATCTTATTGGCTCAGATATACGTAGAGCCCTTAGCTTGCATGCATCAGGCTCTGGGTCCAGATTCCATTGCCACAAAAAATAAAAATAATCTGGAAAGATTAGTGTCAAACAACTGAAAAGCCTTTTTCATAAATACATAAATTTAAATTGCAATACCATTTTTACTTATTAGGTTGGCAAAATTCCATGTTTTGTAACTCACACTTGTTGGTAAGGCTGTGGTAAAATTGGCACTTGCATATACACACTAGCTCCTCCTTGCATTTGCTGGGACTGGCCATGCTTTCCTACTTCAGGACTTTTGCACTTGCTGCCCACCCACCCCACCTGCAACACTGTTTGGCAAGATATCTATGCGACTTGCTTCTTCTACCCAGCCTAAGAACCTGCTTCCTGTCCCCTTCTCATCCAGCATAGATATGGGGTATGGGTTCCTTTCTTATATACTAGTGTGAGTGAGGATACATCCTCCTCATCCGCCACCTCCCTATGTCACCTGTCACTCATTTGTTTTATAATGCTCATTTTAGCTGATGATCTCTCTTATTCCTTTGACCTAGTAGATCAGGGGTCAGCTAAGATTTTCTGGAAAGAGCCAGAAAGTAAACATCTTAAGCTTTAGGGACCCTGTGGTCTCTGTGGTAAGTGCTCAGCTTTATGCTAGGAGCCATAAACATTATGCAAACAAACAATCCTGACTGGGTGCCAAGTTTCAGACACTGAAATCTGAGGATCATATCATTTCCAATGGTCATGAAATCTGAGGTTCATATCATTTCCAATGGTCATAAAAACTATTCTTTTGATTTTTTTCAATCATTTAGAAATATGAAAAGTATTCTTAGCTCAAGGACCATAAAAATCAGGCAACAGTCTGAATTTGGTCTGCAGGCCATTTTCCTATTCCCTTTTTTTCTTTTTCTTCTTCTCCACACCTCTCTCTCTCTTCCTCTCCACCCCCTACTCCTCCTCTTTTTTTTTTGTGATTCTGAAGATTGAGATCAGGGCTTTCGTACTGAGCTACATCCCCAGTCAGTCTTACTATATGTGAGATGAAGCCACTAAATTGCCCAGGGTTGGCTCAAACTTGCCACCCTACTACCTTGCCCTCCCGGAGTGCTGGGTGTACATGCATTAATCACCACACCCAGCTTAATTTTCCGACTTTTATACTGGAGCTTCACTGTGTGTTCAATTCAATGCTATATTCTCATCACCTAGAATACTCATTGCTGCATTCTCAGCCTGGCACACAGTGGCTCTCAAAAGATGTTGATTGAGTGAATGAATGAGTGAAATGATTAAGTTGTGTACCAACTCACTGAAGGAGCGGAGAAATAAGTGCACACATGAAAGTGGGAAGAGTTCTACTCAAGTTAGCTCTCCTTGCACTTAGGCAGGCTCCCCTGAGAAGTCTTAGAAATAAAAGATCAACATTTTTCAAAAATGGTGGAGTGGTGAGCAGCAGCAATTCAGCTTCTCCATGATTTGCAATCCCGACAATGGAAAACAAAGGCTTGGAGAAGGAAAAAAAAAAGACATACATACCCAGAAATTGGAATCAGGAAAGAACTGATAGGAAAATTAAAAGCTACAGAAAAGAAGAGGTGGACCACAACACAGAAAAGGGAATGAAAGAGTTAGACTTTCTCCCCAACCTGATTTTGCCAAAGCAAGGTAAGCACTGAGGGCACTAGGGAACTCAAGGGAGAAACAGCAGAAACTGGGCCAGCATACAAAGTCTGTCAGGACAATGTGGGGTTTTACTCTGATGGGACCCCTCCCATATGGCAGGCGACAGCTGGAGAGGTATCCCAGCACAGGCATTGCTATATCACTGCAGAGTACAGAGTTTGGCACCATTCCTAGAAGGGGTTGAGTGAGTCTGGAATTCAGAACAGCTTTGGGACAGCTTCTCTTCAGGGTTTCCCATGTTACCCTCCCACACTGACTAGATGAAAGAAAGTTGGGGACAAAGAGCAGGCTGAAAAGAAATCCTCTGATGAGTTTGAGCTCCAGTGGGAAGGAAACAGGCTCCAACCAGTGTAACCAGGCCTGGCTTGAGTTACTCTGGGCTTAAGAGTCTGATCATTGAGTATTTGAGCCCTATCTACCTTGCCCTGCTGCCTGCATCCAGCATAGATATGGGGTATGGGTGCCTTTCTTATATACTAGTGTGAGTGAGGATACATCTCAGTTTGGATATTACTACAGCCTGGGTAAACCAAGGGGCCTCTAGAATAACAGAGTATAGAAGATATCTCCAAAAACCACATGCCTTAAGGTGAAGCAGAAAGAATGAGAATTGCTAGACTCTAACATTGCAAATCCCAGAAGGAGCCACTCATTCAAAAACACAGAAAAGCTTTTTATTCTTTTTCTTTTCCTTTCTTTTTCTTCTTTTCCAGTTTATTGGGGTTTAGAGAATTTTCTTTGGTCTCTTTTCCTTTGTTTTCTTTTTTCTTATTATTTTTCCCCTTTTCTTTTTTTCCTTTTAAATTTTTTTTCTTATTTCTAATCTACATATTATTTTTTATTAGTACATCTTCATAGTACATAATGATTACACTTATTGTGAAGATTTTATATTTAGAGGTGTTTGTATGTACATTACACCTCTAAAATATTTTGGTCCTCTTCCCCTCTCCTCCCTCCCTGCTTCCTCCAATTCTTCTTCCCTTCTCCATTTGCAAAAAGCTCTATTTCTTGAACTCTTGTTTTTTCTTGAACTCTTTCTCTAAATCCCTTTTTCATTCCTTCCATCCCTATGGAGGACCACTCTGACTCTCCTTGAACAAAGAGCAATTACCTCCACTTTGGCTAAACCTGGCCCTGTCTCCATGTACTGATATGTACAGAGCTGGGTAGGTTATTTTCTCTTCCCTTCAATTGGTTCTAAGCAATGTAAATAGGGCTAACTGAGGTGCTGATGCATAATGCTAGGCAAGAATTGCTGTTTCCCTACCCTATGACACCAAAACACGGTTGAGCCAGGTGGATGAGACAATCACTCCAGGGCTGTCAACTGGATTCAGTCTTGAAATAAGAGGCTATGACTTCCCAGAGCAGAAAAATTTGCACATCAGAGCTAAAGACTGACCTCCTAAACATTAAATGCTACCTCAATTGTGTTATGCAGATTGGTCTTTCTGCATATCCTTCTCTCCTCATATTGCAGAGATGTTTTTCAGGCCTTCTACATAGTCCAGTTCACAGTATTTACCTATTTCTCACCATTCTCACAGTCACTTATCCTCAAATCACTCCCTTCTTCACAAATTAATAAAATCTAGGTTGGGCCCTGGGTCAAAGCCTTTGTTCTGATGAAACTTCATCCTGGCTAGACTTAGAAGCCCTTGCCTCCCATAAATATAAATATGTCTTATTGTCTTTATTCTTGCCATGGGATGCAGTAGAAGTTGTAGATTGGAATTGAGTCACTAGAATTCCAATAACTTCTCTATGGGACTACAAATATAAATTTCCAAGGACAGCAGCAAGATGACAGATAAGTAGCAAGGTAAAGAACCTTTCTGAGAAAAACAGCTCAGACGCTTCAATTTAACACCATAGAGAAGACCAGATGAAAGGAGAGGGATTCTTATGACCCAGGAAGAAACTAAGGAAAAAAAAAAGAAAAGAAAAATGTGGATGGAAAGTTGGAGCCAGACATGCTCTTACCAGAGCTGGGCCGATTTGCGTTCACACTGAAATCGGGGGTTGGTGAGCCCAAGGACTTCGGCAGGAAGACACGTCATAACAGAGAACAGAGGTGGCATGGAGATCTGCACTGGCCCACAGTGAGTGCTCAGAATTTGGTCCTCCCATAGGAGGGGAAGACCGGCTGGGCAACATCTTAGAATCAGGCAGGACAGGCCCGAACCCAGAACCGTAGCTGCTTCAGTTGGCTGCTCCTGGCACAGAGCAGATTGGTGGGAACAGCTTGGACGAAGT
Source organism: Cavia porcellus (assembly GCF_034190915.1). Classification (NCBI taxonomy): domain Eukaryota; kingdom Metazoa; phylum Chordata; class Mammalia; order Rodentia; family Caviidae; genus Cavia; species Cavia porcellus. Next base: position 19,821,676 of record NW_026947486.1, read on the forward strand.
TTCCCCTGAAGTTGTCCCGAACTGGTTCCGTCCATGTGACACACACTAACATGGTGAAGAACCCCCAGTAGTTGACTGGCTCAGAGGGGAGGGTCCAGCCTGCATCACCTCTGCTTGCAGCTCAGTGATCAACAGCAAACCGGAGAAGGCAGCAATTCCTAGTCAGCACACTTCAGAGCAATCATAACCAATACAGAAAGGGTCTGGGACCTTCACTATACACCTGTCTGGAAAAAAAACAGAAACATGACAAGAGAAAGAAATTTTTAAAAAATCTCCAGCCAGGGAATATGGGTCCAAGAGAGATAAACACAGAAGAGATCGAGGGCAGCAAACTAGCAGTTTCGGAAGCAGCATCAGCTGACATAAAGAAATATCTTCATGACATTATAGAAGAACACAAAACAAAAATACTAATACAAGTAAAGCAAGATATAAGAAGATTAATGCCACAATTCAATGTGGCTCCTGAGGTTCTTGGGGTTAAGGACCAGCAAGAGGGTGAGGAAAGCAAAGAAAAGACAAAGCTGGGGTCAGGTGGAGCCCTTATCCTCCTGATGCGAGGGAAGGAACTTCTCAACCACTGTAACACCTTTATTTATATACTGGGAAAGATGACGTCAATTTCAGCCCCTCTGCCTAGCAACCCACTGCTTGGCAGTCCTGGCCCCTTACCTTCTTGGTGCTGAAACAACTTGTTTACATAGCTTGTTTTGGTCTCTCTGTTTTTTCTGGGCTGGCCTTGCTTTAGCCCCACACATGCGATCAATCTCCAGCTTCAATGGCTCCCTACATATCCCTCTTTTTTGTTTTGTTGTTGCACAGGACGGATGGTCAGTTGAAGCTGGAGGAGCTGTGTTGGAGAGCTCTGTAGATCTTTTATTTTAAATGCAGTCCAAAGATTTTTAAGTCCCTGCATTCTGCAATTGAAACCTTGTGCAGTCCATTAATCTGTGACAATAGTCAGCCACCAGTGTAATGCCAATTGCCAAAAGGTATTAGTGATTTGAGTTTCTTTTATAACATATTACTTTAGCATTATTTTATATACCTCTAGTAATTCTATTATTTTCTGCAGGATGCTCAAGACCAAGTTAAGGTGAGACCTGTTTTAAAAACAATCAATTTTTGTTATCTATCAAGGTCAGTTAGGTCTCCTCAGGAACCTTGGAACTAGCTACAGCACCTCTTAGTTCTTAAGTCAATGTCAGCTGTTCAGATGAGTCATGGCCATTGCTTGACCAAGTTGCTTTCTGTGAAAGATTGGGAGGTTTTTGTTCCTGGTGACTCTCCTTAGGCACACCACACACCAATGTTGTCTCACAGTCTTCTTGATCAGAAGGCCAGGGACTCACCGAATATAGGATGACAGAGCAGAGGTTCCCTTATGTCCTGGGTCCTCATTGAACTTGGAGGGCGAGGGCCAAAATACTAGCTGTCCTCTTAGCCCAGCTGTCTCTCTAATTGTTGGTCTCCAAACCTCAGTTGTTGAACATCCAGAAGAAAAGATTGGTAACAGTACAATGTAGTAGCTGGGTGTGGTGGCTCATGCCTGTAATCCCAGCACTTGGGAGGCTGAGGCAGGAGTATCATTGTGAGTTCAAGATGAGCCTAGCCTACAAAACGAGCTCAAGGCCAGCCTGAACTGCATAGAGAGACCCTGTCTCAAAAAGATAAAAGAAAAACAAAAAAACAGTATAATGTAGTTAGAGGCATCAACATGTTATCTAAATATCAAACACCTTACAACATAAAATAGGACCATTATTTTTAACAACCATGAGTGCTTTTCACATTTGAATACCTGTAGAATATTAACAGTTACATATTTTACATAGAAAATTCAAAATCAAACCATATACAATGTTATAGCATAAAAACCATGATGACATTTTGTAACACACTTGAATTTTCATTTTGACACTGAGTTTCTCCCTTTTGGTCAGTCATCCCTATCTAATACATGAAACCCTTTACCTAACTTGTTGACCTTTAGGGGGATGTAGATTTCATAAGCATTTCTTAGAGGCAGAAGTCTGAATCTGAAACAAAAGTTTGTCACCATAACCAATCTATTTTTACATTTTCGAAGACTTACACATCTGGAGGCATGAATATATGAATACACCATGAGGTTAACAACAATCATTTGTCATAACCATATGAAAACCTTTGTATGGGCATTTTTTAAATGAAAAAGCTTTTGTATTATTTCTTTTAATATGACCAATGTGAACATATTACAATAATATTTATATAACTTTAGTTGGGATGTCTCCCCTAAGGCTATGGAGATCATCCGGGCCTCCAATCAACGAACAAGAGCTTACCAGCTCTTGTTCCAGGTGGCCACTTGTCACTACTTGTCACCAGGTGGCCACTTTCTTATTCATCAATTAAAGTTCTGTCCAACAATCCCAAACCCAGGGATTTTTGTTTAATCATTTTTATAATAGTTTTTTCTTAAGAAAACTCTAATCATAACATTTAACATTATTTTTGAACGATAGACTCTCAAGTTATGATAAGCAACAATGTACATTACATTTACACAACTGACTTTAGCATCATTTTGACTAACTGGGAATCCAAGTGGAAGCATGTTTTGTAATTCTGTAACTCAAATAAACCTTCATTAAATGATGTATAAATGCAAAAGAAAAAAGAAAATTGCTGAGCTCAAAACAAAAAGAACATCTGTTCACAAACGGACAAATGGACAAACATGGACAGACGATATGCACAGATTCAAGCACACAGAAACAAATACAGAGTTGTCAGTGTCCACAAGAACTCTCAAGTTCCTGGGGGCTATTTGATGTCCCTTTGCTGAACTAGCTGGCTTCTTACACTGCGTGTCCCCGGGGTTGGAACACCTGTCACCTCCAGCACCACATGCCCTCAGGGCGTTTCTCAGGCACCCTGTGCCACTTGGATACTCCTGTAGGGGCACTTGTGCTATTGGCTCCACACATGTGAGTGATCACTAGCTCAGTGACTTCCAACAACAGCTTAACAGACTGGACAAACAGACCAACAGATACATAGACCGATTTACAAACATCTTTCACAATCAGAGTGTACTCAAATACATTTTAGCCAAATTGAATTATACAAAATTTTTACAATTGTAGAACTGTAATTTTAAATAGACTAGTCACATTTATTGTAGGTCAGTTAGCAGAGATCTCTTATCAAAGAATTTGAAAAAAACAAAATCTTATCTATAATTAACATATTTTTGTCATAGGACTTAGCATGCACTTCTATCATCTATTTGGACTTTTTTTATTTTTGGTTACCATCTTCTGGGCATCTTGGGTCAATTAAGGTTGGTTCTAGCTTCATCCTTTTCTATCAGTTGTGGCATGGTCTCCAAGGCATCACTGTCATAGGACCAAACATCAGCTTCTTGAGAGGTGGAATCAACTCCTTTTCTGGGTTTGGGCCCATCATACAGCTGGACCATTTAGTGTTTCCTGGAAAAACACAAGCATACCCTCGTCTACACATTATCACTTGACTGGGTGCTTTTAGTGTCCAGTATGAAGATCATTCCAGCAGACTCCTTTTAGATTTGATTTATTTGATTACATTATCTATCTGCTGAGGTAGTTACATCTTTATTAGAATTTAAATATTTTTAAAATAGTATATACTGTCAAGTGAAATCTATTATGAGATGAACTCCCTCTTTTGTTTTTGAAATTTAAATTGTGAGCATATTTAATCATTTTTAAGCCAGAGGATTATAAGGAACTTTCATGATAAGGTATAGAGAAAATGGAAACTGCATTTTATATTTAGGTACCTTGGGCTCATGCAGGTAGTGCTCCTGCTCTGGACTGGAGGCCCCACTGTTGTGGATCTAAGCTCCAGTTCAGTGTAAATTTTTAATTCATAAAGCATGTACGCAGGTGATAGGAAAAAACAGGGTGTCTCTGGCAGGCCAGGGCTGTGTCACACCTCTCTAATAAGTATCAGAAAATCCAAAATCCTTAGGTACTCTTTCTTTATTTATAGATTTTCCAATTTTGTCAAGGGAAGAATAACCAATTGAGCAATACAATAATCTGGGGAGATTTAAACTGTGTTTCAAGTAGATTAAACCATGACCCTGATTTCTCCTTGCAGCTGAAATAAGCAACATTGTTTCTTTACCTTCTTTGTCTGGGCCAAACTCCAGGCTCAGTGGAGGTTTTGGTGCCCTGCCCTGCCTGAGGGCCTGTGAAAAGTGGTGAGAGGAGCAGAAAGCAGCAGTTCTCCCTGTTAAGTAACCCTTTAAAATCTGTAAGGGCCAGCTGATTTGTGCTGGCTTGTTTTTTCCCTAGTCTTGCTCTAAGCTGTTTTTCAGTTTCCTCTCAAGTATGTAAATTTACAATTTCTTCTTCTTCGGGAGACAAACTCAAGAAATTTAGCAAGCTGTGTAGTGTCAGTGTATAGAAAATTAAAATTGACTTAAGAAAGCAAAAAGAACCTAAATAAACATAGAGTTACATTAATTGCTAATTTGAAACAAGTACCTCTGTAGTAAACAATTTTGAAACACAATGGAGTTTGAGAATTTACCTTACCAGATATCAAGACCCACTACAAAGCCATAATGAGATAGTGAGTGATATGCTGAACCAGCCTACTCTCAGCTGTGAAAGCCAAATGTTGAAATTTTAGAAGTTTTAAAGGTTAGTCATTGTTGAATTGGCTATTTGAAATTGTCTTTTGTAAGAGCATTTTATAAACAGAAATCAGCAAATCACAAATCAAGATCATATTCTTGTAATCCAAAAATGGGTCAAAACATATTTTTTTTAAAAAGCAGTGCTGATTTATTTTATCCTGGGCCCAGTGACACAGTGCAGTTGGAGTTTGCAAAAGCTGTGTGTCTCCCTCAAAACTTTTCAGACTTTTTGTAGAAATCACAGTTAACAAAGTAAGGGGTTATGGGCCTGGATCAGTAAATCTGCTAAGGAATGAATAAGACCTTTGTTTCTCTTTGCAGAGGACAGAGAAGTCCAGCTGGAATTAACAATCCTTTGTCAACTTATTTTAGCACTCAGGGTGGTGGTCATGCTGCCATCGTTTTCCTGCTCAGGACCTGATTCTGAAGCAGTGCCTGCAGCCAGTTCCATTGTGGTTGTATCAAGAAGCTTAAGGTTATTAAGACCCTGTCTCATTCAGATCCACAGAAGGAATGAAATTACTGGAATCAAGCATACAACAAACAGTTTCTTATACATTTGTAAATTCTTTTTGATATATTTGTCCCATGGTTAGACAGCTCATATAATCAATACACCTCTTTTTTTTTACTTTTCAGGGAAGGGGTTTCTCTCAGACCTGTTTATAACTGGCCCTAGAGCATAAGGGAGTTTCACTGCCCTACTCTTATGCCTGATGAAGCCAATATCAATACACTCCAGTGATGACTATTGACCTATACCAATGCAGTTCTCCCCCTAGTTGCGCACACCTGAGAAGTGTCCCTTTGCCCTCAAACTCTTACTCCATCCCTATTCAGATGTCATATGCCACAACCCAATGCAGCTCCTGAGGTTCTTGGGGTTAAGGACCAGCAAGAGGATGAGAAAAGCAAAGCAAAGACAAAGCTGAAGTCAGGTGGAGCTCTTATCCTCCTGATGGGAGGGAAGGAACTGCTCAACCACTCTAGCACCTGTATTTATCTACTGGGAAAGATGATGTTAATTTCAGCCCCTCTGCCTAGCAACAAATTGCTTGGCAGGCCTGGGCCCATTGCCTTCTAGGTGCTGGAACAACTTGTTTACATAGCTTGCTTTGGTCTTTCTGTTTTTTCTGAACTGGCCTTGCTTTAGCCCCACACATGTAATCAATCTCCAGGTTCAACAGCTCTCTACAGATTAATAAAAGAAATGCTAAGCACCTCTCAGAAGACACAGACAGAAGAATAGAGGACAGGTTTCACTGGGACAGATTGGCTCCTATCCTCCTCTATACTCTATAGAGGAAATGTCAAGTATATGCTTATGTTATGCTTCAGTTTCCCCTTTGGTCTGATCTTTTACTGGTGAGGAGGCAATCCTAGCTCTTGAGATACTCCATTTTCACATTTCCAGGATGAGAATGACAACTCAGGGGCAAATTGTCTCTATAACTCACTGTGAACATGAGAGAAGATTTTGCCTCTGACCTTCTGCCAATTTATATTTTCCTTTTTTTTTTTTTGAGGCATGTAAAGACTAGAGAGAAAAAAGTCTAAACTGTTCCAATCTTTTCCTCTTATCCAACAACTAAATGAAGCCTATAGAAAATGAGCATTTGCTAACGACGAAATGTCATCTTACTTAGATGAGACAGGTACCCCATGTCTGGGTCAGATGAGACATCAGAATTTTGCCTATCCAAGAGAACACACATAAAAACCATGTCCTGGGCTTAGTGTTCTGGGCTTAGTGTTCTGGGTAGGTCTCCTTCAGGACGCTGAACCTGAGACACAGTAGAAAGAACCAACTTCTGGGTGAAACCAAGAGCTATTTCCAAAGAGCCAGTAATGTACCACTCTTAACAACAGAAAAGAAATCCACACTATACTATAAACACTAACACAACCCAGATATTGATATACAGTATAAACACTAACACAACCCAGATATTGACATACATTATAAACACTAACACAACCCAGATACTGACATGGAAGCAACATATACTAATCGCAACAACTATATCTCCACATTTTTCTACCATTAGGTAAAAAAAAAATTAACTAAAGACTAATAAAACTTAATTGTAATACTATTAAAAATACAAGGGCTGGGAATGGGAGAATGCAAAAAGAAAAATTTGAAAATCTAGAACTACAGAAGATAAGGAGACATGAGACAGGATTTTATGAAGGTGTAAAAGGATATTTACAGAATTAGGTAAAGGTAATGGGGAAAAAAACAAGAAATAGAAGATGAAAGAAAGTGCTTCCTGTGTCATGGTGCCAAAGGACAAGTTCTGGGCAGCTAGCTGAGAGTCTCCCAGGTGGTGACTTGTACTGGGTGCAGGTTGCATGGGAAGGACTCTGGAAGACGCTTGAGCAACAATGACCCAACATGGTTGACTAAAGGAATCACATCAGAAATACTCAGGGAAGATCCAACTAACATCTCAGGTAACTGGAAGGAGAGGAGGTCCTTACACGATAGAGAAATTCAATTTGAAAGAAGAAACACATAGCTCAAGCTAAAAATTGGATAGTAATTAAAGAGAAGGGAAAAACAGTCTACCAGGGCTGGTCTGCACAATCCCATAATCATGCATCCCAGCCATGTTGAGAATCCCAAATGGCTAGAAGGAACCAATGAGCACTGTGAAGATTCATTCATCTCCCATGGTACACTTGGTGTTTGGTCCCCTTTGCCCATAGCTGTTCTCCAAACACTGAGGAAGCTGCATCCTCCCTGGCACTCACCAAGGATGGGAAAGCTCCTTTCCCACCTCCCCAATTCTGGGTGGCAAGAGGATAAACAACTGAGTCCACTCAAAGGGGTTCTGGACCCAGTCCCTGTGGATACTGAGGGATAATTGTACCATAAGAATTGTGAAGAGAGTAGAGCAAAGACAACAGCTGGCTATAGAGGCTCCCTGAGATAGTCAACTTAGAATTCAACATAATACAGCGTGTGGAGCCATAAACAGAGGGAGATGAATTCTCTCATCCCAAGAAGAAACTAAGGTGAGAAGAACCAACCAAATATACAGTCCCGGTGCTATTATTGGAACAGTTAAAGGATCAGTGTTCCCGCCACAATGGGTGACTTGCCAACCATCCGAGGTCCCACTGCATCGACTCACTGGAGGTGCAGTCACACTGAGGTTGGGGGTCAGCCAGCTGAGGTCGGCCAGAGAGCTGAGCTGGCGGGGAGCCTGCATCAACCTGTGGTGAGTGACAGGAGTGGAGCCATTCCACAAAAGGGGGCCTCCAGCAGATGACATTCTGGCACTGGGCAGGACTGGCAAGTACAAAGGGCAGCAGTGACTTCAGTCAGTTGTTCCCTTTCTGAATGGGATTAGTGGAGTGAGCTAGGCCTGGGTCATAACACATGGCTGAGACCCAATAGGCTATCCGAAATCTATTCCATACAGCAGTGGCGAACACTAACACAGTGAAGCATCAGAAGTTTGACTGCCCCAGAGGGGAGGCGGCACACAGTAATACAGTGCAGGACTCAGCAGCTTGACTGATCTGGAGAGGAGGGGCCAGCATAAGCTGTCCATGTTTGCAACTCACTAGCACACTGCAGTGGGAAGGGTCAACTAGCCAGCGTGCTTCAGAAGAATTGAAACCAGTAAAAAAAAGAAACTGGGACCTCCTGGAAGAAACAAAAAAAAAAATAGAACGAGGAAGCAACAACAAATGTCCGCAGGCCCCAACCCTAAGAACATTGACCCAGGACAGGTAAATACAAAGGAGAATGAAAACAGCAAACATGCAATATCACGGCACCAGTGGGCATAAAGAGATATCTTCGGTACCTCATAGATGAGTTCAAAAGTGAAACATTTAGCCAAGTAAAGCAAGATATAAGAAGATTAATAAAAGAGATGCTAAGCACCCCTCAAACAGACACAGACTGAAGAAGGGAGGAGCTCAAAGGAGAGAAACATTTGATGAAGAATATAAAGAAAATATAGAATATATGAAGCAGATTCAAAAAGATAGCAGAAAATTAAAAACATTATGGAAAGATGGCAAATCTGCTTGAAAGAAACTAAGGATACATTACACAAACTGGAGGGGAGTTTTTCAATGTGGGATTATGAAAGCAAAAACTTTTTAAAAATAACAAGGAAACGAGCAGTAACGATATAAGGGCTAGAAGATGACAAGAGGATCTATAACTTGAGAATAAAGAATGTAAATGAAGAAGCAGGGGTACAAACAAACTCCAAAGGCTATTCAAAGAAATAATTAAGGAAAACTTCCCAAACGTAGGAAAAGGAAATGATATGCAGATGTATGTGGCATACAGAACTCCAGCCACCTACAACCAAAACAGAGATATACCCAGACATACAATAATCAAGATCCCAGAAATTCAATATAAGAAGAGAATATTAAAAGCTTTTAGAGACAAGAAACAGATAACCTATAAAGGAAGGCCTATCAGAATAATGGCAGACTTCTCAACACAAACCATGAAGTCAAGAAGAGCTTGAAGCAAAATATTCCAAGCCCTAAAAGAAAATAACCTCCAACCCAGATTGATATACCCGCTAAACTGTGTCTAGAAATTAATGGAGAAACAAGATGCTTCCAAGACAAAAAGAAACTTAGGAAATTCACAACCTCCAATCCAACTCTGAGAATATTGTAAGACATTCTAGAGAGACAGAAAAGTACTAGGATTCCAGAAACAGTGGCAGAGAGGCCTCAATGAATGGAGCAGAAAACAGAATGAAGAAGATAAGCAAACAACTGATGGCAAAAAAAGAGCATAGCAGAAATGAGGCAGAGAAGATTGGTTATAATCTCTAATATAGATGGCCTTGATACACTACATTTAAAAAAAAAGAACCACATGTGGAGTAGCTCAGGAAGCAGGGTCCACTGAGATGCTATTTATAGGAAATATAATTAACGTGAAAAAGAGTACATAGACTGAAAATCAAATATGAGAATACAATGCTCTATGTGACAAAGAACCAGAGAGTAATAGGGGCAACTAGACAAGTATTTGTGGATAGGTTGGAAAGACAGGCTTTAATAGGTAAAGGAATACAATTAGAGATCAAGGCCAGGAGACAGAAAGTTTGGAAACACTTAAATAGCAGGTTACCCCCCCCAATTTAAAACCCAGGGTCTTAGTCAGACCCAAAAATGCACAATGTACCCTGGGGAAGTGAAAAGGGAGGGAGAGTCGTAAAAAAGATGGCAGAGGATATTGTTAATAGTGTATCAGGATTTAAAATCCACATTACTCACACCACTCTGCTTAGATTGATTTTATTCTTTTTTTTTTTTTGATAGATTTTGTTCTGTACCAGTTTGTCTACTTGCATTAGAGTTCAGGGCAGAGACAGCTATCCCAAAAACATCAAGCTATAACACAGTAATCATCTTTAATTTCCTATTATCTTAATCTGAGCCCTGTATGACTTATACTGTTTTATCATGATTGATCTTAGTTAAATCTGGTTTGTTTGATGGCTGTTTGGTATTGACTAATTTTATTCAAAACTGATATGATTGATAGTATCAAGTCTAAGAGTATAGGCAACTACATTGAAGATGACAAGACTCTACAATACACATTCTGGTTTGATTGCTGCCTGTTTTGAAAATTTTATACTATATACAAAGTTGTGTTTTTATTAATACTGTTATGTACTGATTTATTCAATTGTACTGTGTCTGATGATATAGCCAATTCCATTGAGGATAACAAGAGACAACACAGGAACTATGGTAGAACTCCTTGTACAACGGTCTTATATGTTTATTTCGTTTCATGTGTTTATAGGAAATGTTTTGTTTTGCCTTGCTTTGTTTTGTTTCTCCCTCTAATATAGAAAGGATAGAAATACATGTTAAGACTCATGCATGTGTAGAATCTATAAACAGTTTATGAGAACTGATCTTATGACACATGATGAAATCAACAGATATTTTGAAGAAAAAGAGACACTAAAGTACCCAGTGCTGATCCTGGAGTGTCATAATGTGACACCCAGCAATAGTATTATTCTTTGTTCAGAGTGATATTAGCCTGCTTGTGTTTGTTCAATCTGAACCTAATTGAAGGTATGGATAACTGCATGTATGTTTAAGTATATAAGATTGATAACCATATTTCTAAGTTTTTTTTTTTTTTGGGTAGTTGAACAGAACTGGTTGCAGTCTCACTGTTTGAATCCCCACTTTATATGCTCCATAGTATCTTGAATAACTATTTGTAAGAGGACAATGTGTAATCATCAACTGGTGATTTCCTACTGTTTATTTTTTTTCTTTAAAAGTATGTATTATTTCTACCCATTTTCTGTCTTGTTTAGTCTTTCTTTAAATTAAATTTTTAAAAAAGACACTACAATACCCAGTGCTGATCCCAGACTGTCATGATGTGAAATCCAGAAGTACTACTATTCTTTGTTCAGAATGACTTTATCCTGCTTTGGTTTGTTTAATCTCAACATAAATGAAGATATGGATAACTGTATGTATGTTTAAGTGTATAGAATTGACAACCATGTTACTAACTTTTTGTTGGACAGTTGAACAGAACTGTTTGCAGTCTCGCTGTTTGAATTCCCACTTTATATGTTCCACTTTTGTATCTTGAACAACTATTTGTAAAAGGATAGTATGTAAACATTAAATAGTGATTTCTTACTGTTTATTTTTTCTCTGAACATATGTATTATTTCTACCCATTTTCTGTTTTGTTTAGTCTTTCTTTAAATAAAATTTTAAAAAATTAAAAAAAGAATCAACAAATGGGATTATATCAATTTAAAACACTTCTGCCTAGGAAGTGAAACAACTAAGAGAATGAAGAAACAGCGTGGGGAAACATTGCCAACTATTCCTCAAAGAACTAATATTTAGTATATATAAAGAACTCAAAACATATATACATGCACACACAAACTAAAAAACTTTAGACTCCCAAAATGAAAGAGTGGATCAAAAAATGTGCAACTAAAATAGATACTTCTCAGAATGGCCAAAAATATCCAACATCAAACATGAAAAATGTTCAGTATCATTGGCCATTAGAGAAATGAAAATTAAAACAACACTGAGATTCCAGAAAGAATGACTATAACTTAGAAGGCAAAGAATAAGAAATGCTAGAGAGGCTGTTGGGGGGAAAGGAACCCTCTTTATTTTTCATGAGTATAAAGTAGTACACTCTAGCACAAGCACCTGCTTGGTAAGCACAATTTTCAATCCCCAGTACCAAAAAAATTTAAATTTAAATTTAAAAAATAAAGTAGTGCACTAACTGTGGAAATCAATATGAGATTTATCAAAAAAACTAAAAGTAGCAATTTCATTCAACCCAGCTATTCTCTTTCTAGATATTTTCCCCAGAGTTAAAGACATAATATTATAGTGATACATGTATACTCATGTTTATAGCAACACAATTCATAATAGCTAAATCTTGGAAGCAGCTTTTATGTCCATCAATAGATGACACGATTTTTTTGCGGATGTTTGACACCGGGTCTCACTATGCAGTCCAGCCTGGCCTTGAATTCACTATGTATCCCAGGATGATCTTGAGCTCCCAGAGATCCTCCTGCTTTAGCCTCCCGAGTACTGGGATTACAGGCATCTTCCAGCAACTAACAGATGAATGGATAAAGAAAATTTATTTATGCACAATGGAATACTATTTTGTTATAAAGGATAAACTTGAGTCTTTTATAGGAAAACAAATGCATCTTTGAGACCAATGTTAAGTGAAATAAATCAGATGATAAACTTATATATCACATGGTTTCTCTTACATGAGAAACCTACAAACTATAAAAAAGAGCACAATAAAAGACAGATAACAGATGGATATTTAGCATATGGAAGGGGAACCAAGAGACAGAGAGAGGAAAGAGGAAGGGGAAGAAAATGAGATTAAAAATAAGGGAAATATGATGTGTCACATACATGTAACAAGTCCCTGTGAGGAACATGATCATTACATATTACCCACATGTACAAAAATATAGGAGATGATAAAAAAAGAATTGTTAAGATATGTCATGTACATATAGTGACTCCCAAAGCTGAATATAATCATTATATACTATAAATGTATACTAATAAAAAAGAAACAAAAAATAATAAAATATCAGAAGCCAGAGTTATGATTCTACATCTTTATTCTTTCCCTTCAGCACAAGAGTCATCCCAACAAATGGCCTCAGCCAACAGGTGGCAGACAGGACTGGGCTGGGCAGGGACCCCCAAGGACCTGACCTCACCTCCCCCTCCTCCCATGGACTAGGGAATAGGACTCTGATCCAAGCTCAGCATCCCTGGGGAGGAGGAAATCATGCCATTCTTCAGCTTCTGCTGCACCCCACTTTGACAGCCATACCTTGGGGGCCAACCACGTCCACACTCCGTGCTGGAGGGACCCTGGAGAGTGGCCCCAAGTCCCTCCACATATGTACACACATGCGCATGGGGCCCAAAGACCAGGTCAGTGTTCAGCCATGTGGCTCTATCCTGTGGCCCAGGTGGCAAACATAAAGCCCAGACTAATGGCCATGAAGAGGACCCCCAGGATGCTAAAACACAGGGCCTGTGAAGGGAAGTAAGGGACGAGGGAAGAGGGATGGAAGACACAGCTGGCTGGGACACCTCATCCAGGCTCCTGTGAGGACACTCCATTCCTGACCCTCCTCTTTGATGATTCCTCTTCTTCCTTTCTTCTTTCCTTCCTTTGTCTCTCTCTTTCTATTTTTATTTTATTTTTTTGGAAACAGGATTGTAATCAATAGGTAACCCAGGCTGGTCTCCAACTGTGATCGTCCTGTCTCAACCTCCGGAGTGCTGGCATTACAAGTGTAAACCACCATACCCAGTGCTTTCTCCTTTTTTAAATCCAGCCCCTTCCTGTGAGCACCTCTTCTACCTTTCTTAGAGCCAGGCCCTTCCTATGAGTCTTCTCCATCCTTCTTCAAAGTATTCTTGCCTGTCTTCCCAACACTGCTCCCTCCATGTGGAGAACTCTCCCTCTATTCTAGCACCTTTTTTGAGGTACTAGTCATGGAACTCAGCCTCTTGCATCCACTGAACCATATCCCATCTGGCCAAGCCTTTTTAGAGCACATCCTCTGCTCCCCCAAGCCCTGCTGATGCTATGTGCTTAGTAATTTTCAAAGACAGTCACCTCCATTCTCTCACACCATTTGCCCCTCTTTCTGGATGCTCCCTCTCCCCAGGCCCCTCCTGAACTCAGCCTTGGCTCTCAGGCCACCTGACAACCAGAACTCTCTTGGAGTGTTGCCTGTTTCCCCACCCTCCCTGGGGAGCTCACCTGGATCTTAGGCCATGAGCAGAGGGCCTCTGCCTCAGAGGGTACAATGCAGAGGTAGAAGATGCCTGGAATGATATAGATGAGGCAGGAGTCAGAGGTGGACCCTGGAATACAAGGAAGGAAGAACAGGAATCCATCTAAGTTTGGATGTAAGTCCTTTATTAGGTAGAGTAGAGGTAGGAGTTAAATATACTGACCAATAACCCCAAAGATATCCTGGATGTTCTGCACATAGATGACAAGGACATTGACCAACACCAGCAGGCACAGGGCTATGACCACATGCTGTGGCCAGCTGAAGGCCTTGCTGGGGAAGAGCAGTTGGTGCGTGGCCCAGCAAATCTGTGGCCAGAGAAGGGCAGGACAATGTCAGAGCCATCCTCATCCATGTGACTGTGTCTTTAACCCCAGCCTCTGTCTGAAATTCATGATTCTTCCTCCCACTATCTATGGCTCCATCCTCTGACAACTCACATCTCTTTCTTTTGTGTGATCATCTATTTGTGCTCACACCACCACTGTCAAAAATCCTTGTAGCCTCTCTCTGCCCATCTCTATGTCTGGCTCCCTCTATGTCTCACCATCACCTGCCTGAAACCCCTGCCTCTCCCTCCATTTGACTACCTTTCCCTCCCTCCCACGGCAAATCATTCCTATCTCCCCTTCTGGGAGCCTCATCCTTTTTTCATCTGACCACTTCTGCTTCCAGATGCCCTCACTTCAGTTACCTTTGTGTAACTTCTTTTTGGACCAGGGATCAAACTCATGACCTCACACTCGCCAGGCAGGTACTTATGCCATTGAGCTAAATCCCCAGCCCTATCCTTTGAGTAACTTTTTCTGTCCCTCTTTCTTCTTCATTATGACCATCTGTCTATGTTTCCCCCTTACTCAGCATTCCAACCTCTCTTCTGCCCACTCAAACGTGCCTCTCCCTCCAACCAACACCCCAACCTGTCCCCTGACTCTCCTCTCTGTCTTGCCACCCACAGCCCCCTTCTGTCTGACCACCTAGTTTTACCTTCCCTGCCTGGTTCTCTGCCTGTCCTCTCTGTCCATCTGTGCCTCCCCCATCTGTCCCTCTGTTCCTCTGCCCTCGCTCCATCTAAACACCCACACCCATGCTCCCTGACCCTCTGATCCCATCACTCTGCTCCCTGGGCCCCACTCTGCCCCCACGCACAGGGAATAGCACAACAGGCACAGTGAGTGTCACCACAAGTAGCACCACAAGGTGCACATGGAGGATAAGCAGGTCTTTCTGGCTATACATGTACAGCATCTCCTCATGCTGCCTGGGCCATGCGACAGAGGACACAGAATGCAGAAGGTGACAAGAAAACCAGAGCCAGTGGCTCAGAAATCCACACCCACATCTGAAGTGACAAAAATCTATGCATGTGAAGTACCCTCCTTTTACAAACAGGCAGATTCCAGATGACCAGGGGAAAATCCCAGAGGCTCCCATCACAGCCTCCCTGCCCCCACAGCCCCAGCCACACTCACTGTAGGTGATGTATCTAAAAGTTGCTGTGAGCCCATACATGCAGAATATGGCCCCAGTATAAACACTGGCCAAGGCCTGCATCCTGCACTGGGAAGGCCTGAGGAGTATAGGCCACAGAACTGCCATGCTTGGTCCCCTGGATTTGGCCTAGTACCCTCAAAATCAGCCCCCGCTACAAGTCCCATCCTCTCACATTAACATTCAGCGGGGGAATACTGCTGTCCTGTCTCTTGATCTCCTGTGTAACTAGCCAAGTTTCCCAGGTCTGTATGACCATGACTCACCCCATATGAGCATCTCTAGCTCTCCAATCTGACCATTCATGCCATCTCTCTGTGTGATCTCCTGCACTTCCCTCCATCTCATCAGCCCTTACCCTCCCCCTTGTCCATGGACCACCCATATCCTTAGCTCCATCCATGCATACCCACACTCTTCCACCAATCAAGTGATCCCTGCCTGACCATTCACATTTGTTCTGAAATTTCAAACAGTAGATATCTCTGACCCCAGTCCATAAATAGTAACTACCTTGAGTACCATGCTTCTCAAATCTGTCCCTTGACACTGCCTACCTCCATCAAGTTACAGCCTCAAGGCTGCTGCAGTGATTGGCGGACCTTACACCTATTGCCCCTCTCCCCAACAGGCTGTCACACCTGCCCACCCACTCCCTGGCTCAACTCTATGTAGTAGGGCAACACCTCAGGGTGACAGATAAAGGTATAAGCCATAATGGGTACTGTGTAGGTCATCTGGGGGAATGCTCCAAGCATGTGGGATTAGAGCCCACAAAGGACTTGGGGATCTTCCTCTGCCTCTCCTGGCCCCATTATTGGCCTTTACATTGTGGACTCTAAGGTCTGCTGAGTCCCTCCCCACTAACAGGCTAGAACGTGGACAGAAACAGGGGTCTCTGTGTAGCATGTTCTTGTGCACCTACACACCCACACACTTACCTGTGAGTCAACTGTGAACATTTGGGCCTCAAAGGTGTTGTTGAGCCCGAGGCTGGGGAGGTCTGAGGATACAGTCTCATTGCAGTTTAGACCACAGAAAATCTGGAACTTCCTAATACATGACCTGGGAGTGAGGCAGCAGAAAGGCAAGGTCACCAAGGAGACTACGTCACAGTGTCCCAACCACCCCCCAACTTCTCTTTCTTACTGAAATGAGGAAAAACAGCATTCAGATCAGAGAGAGGCTGTTGGTATACCAAATAGCCTACAGGGGGCAATACACAAAGCTTCAGAAGTCAAGGAGCCCCGACAACAAACTCTGAGGCCCTAATCTGGCCTTCAACATCTCCTCACTTCAGTTACCTTTGCATAAGCTTTTACTTCCACTTGGACTTGCTGTACACTAGCAAAAAGAGCTTCGTTATGTTTGTATTATGCCAAAGTACCTGTAACCTGTAATGCTGCCTACTGTTCTGTATGTGTTTTTTCCCTCTGTGTGACCTAATTGATATGTTAATCAGTGCTCCCCTCTGTAAAGAATTGTAAATCCCTGGAGAACCTAACCTAATTGATATGTTAACCATTATTGCCCTCTACAAATAACGGATGTGGTGCTAAAATAAGTTGACAAAGGATTGTTAATGACTGCTAGACTACTCTGTCCTCTGCTAAGGAAAACATTTCCTTAGCAGATCTCCTGATCTACACCCATAACCCCTTACTTTGTAAACTGTGATATCTACAAAAGGCTGCAAGTTTAGAGGAGCAACACACAGCTTTTGCAAACTCCAACTGCACTGTCACTGGGCCCAGGATAAAATAAATCAGCACTGCTTTTTTAAAAATATGTTTTGACCCATTTTTGGACTCGAGGTTGGGGACTCGGGGGGGGGCTCATTTGTGGATTACAAGAGGACCCACTTTCCTTCCTTAAAGAACTCCTGCTTCTGGAAGAACATGGCGGACAGATAGCAGCAGCTACAGAGGCTCTCTGAAAAACCCAGCTTAGAATCCAGGAATGGTGCAGAATAAGGAATCATAAGCAAGAGGAGATATGCCCTGCTGACCCAAGAACGAACTGAGCTGAGAGAAACCAACTGGGAATGCAATCCTGGTGCTATCACAGGAACAGAAAAGCCTCAGTGTAGAAGCTGGAGCCCACGCCATTGGAAGCCGCAATTGGGGTTTCCCGCCGCCGTCTACATCGGCTCGGCAGGGAGAGAGACGCATGAAAGCTGAGAATGGGAATCGGTAAACAGAGTTGAAAGCAGGATGGGTGGGGACCTGCAGTGAATGAGAGAAACTGGGACTCTTCCACGGTCTAGGAGACTCCAACAGAGGACATTCTGGGACCGGGCAGACTTGCGGGAACAGGGCACTGCAGTGACTTCAGTCATGTATCCCCTCTCAAGCGGGACTGGTGAGCAGTGCCTAGCCTACGTGACGCTGCTGGCTGAGACCCAGTAGCTAGCACAACCCAGGTCCCAGCGCCTGAAGGTAAATTGACCTGGAGGGGCGGGCCCCGCATAGGCTGCCTGGTCTGCAACTTCCTGGTGTGCTTCGGTGGGTGGGAACACCTAGCTGGCGCAATTCAATTAGACTGTGGCTGACAGGGAAGGAAGCTGGGCCTCCTATATACGCTTGCATATATAAGGAACAAAGAATATGGGAAGAGGGAGCAACAAGAAAGGGTCCTCGGCCCCCAATCCTGAGAAAGAGGCAATAGCAGACACAGCACCAATAGATATAAAGGCTATCTCCAGAGCCTCATAGACGAGTTCAGGAATGAAGTTATTAATGACCTGAAGTTAGACATAAGCAGAATAGTTAGAGAAATGCTAAGCACCACCCAAGAAAAAACAGATGGTGGAATGGAAGAACAGAAAAAGAGGGGAGAATTGTTTGATGGAGAAAATAGAGAAGGCCTAGAATACATGAAGCAGGTTCAAAGAGATTACCAGGAAACTAAAAACTCTATCAAAAACTGGCATAACAGCTTGAAAGAAACTAAGGACAGATTATCTGAACTGGAGGGCAGATTTGTAATATGGGAGAATGAAATGAAAAACTTCTTAAAAATAACAAAGAAACAAACAACAATAATACCAAGACTAGAAGATGATAAGAGGATCTATAACTTGAGAATTAGGAACATAAAATACAAGTTGCATTTTAGAACATAAAAGAAGAAGTAGGGACACAAACAAATGAACTACAAAAGCTACTCACAGAAATAATCCAGGAGAATTTTCTTAATTTAGCAAAAGGTAAAGATACTCACTTGTATGAAACATACAGGACCCCAGCCACCTACAACCCAAACAGAGCCACACCCAGGCATATAATAATTAAAATTCCAGAAATCCAATACAAGAACAGAACATTAAAAGCCATCAGAGACAAGAAACAGATCACTTACAAGGGAACACCCATCAGAATTACAGCAGACTTCTCGGCACAAACCATCAAATCACAAAGAGCGTGAGGGGAAATAATTCAAGCTTTGAAAGATAATAATCTCCAGCCAAGATTGATATATCCTGCACAACTATCTCTGGAAATTGATGGAAAAACAAGGTGCTTCCAGGATAAAGAGGAACTAGGGGGATATGCAACCACCAATTCAACTCTACAGAGAATACTGCAGGATATTCTAAAAAAGAAAAATACGAAGAATCCTGAAATCGTGGCAGAGAGGCCACAATGAATGGAGCAGAAAACAAAATGAAGAAGACAAACTGACAACTAATGACAGAAAAAGAGCTCAACAGAAATGAAGCAGAGAAGATTGGATGATAGGAACAGCTATTTTGGAGAAAATGACATCTTAATAGGTAATACTGATTTAGTATCATCTTGTTTTGAAGTCTCATCAAGCTTTTGTTCTTCTGTCTCCATAGGTCTAAACAGGTTGTATCTTATTGGATTTTATTATATATGATAGTATAAGCAAAAACTTTTATAGACAAGGAGATTATACAGAAACCATTGTTCATTTTCTGTTAGCTGATTCTAAATACCCTGTAATACTGTCATTCTCTTAAATGGTTTTACATTGTTTTGATATATTTGATGCTACAGTATACGAAGTTATACTCAAAGATTTCAAGGAAAGAGACAATATGGTAACTACTTTTATGTTGGGATTATCTTGTGGCGAAACACTATTTTGCTTAAATGGTTATGTTTTGATCTGCACTGTTTTGCTGTTATGCCCTCTTTTATCTCAATCTCCATTTTATTATTTACTTTTTTATTTTTATCCTTTTAATTAAGGGAAAAATAAATTTAAAAATAGCAGGATATATTATAGTAACCCACTTTGACTTTCCATTATCTTGATTTAAAGCCCTGTATTGCTCTCACCATCTTGCTTTGACTGATGTTCCTCTATTCTGTTTTGCTTGATAGCACCAGGTTCGAAAGTTTAGGCAACAGCTGTGAAGATAGTGGAATTCATTATGACGCCCATTCTGGTTGACTATTATCTACTCTTGAAGACCTGTAATGTCTCCAATGTTTTGGTTTTGCCAGTTTTGTTCTTTACTGTTTTGTTCAATTTTATTATAACTGATGATATAGGCAATTCTATTAGGGATAGCGGGAGGCATTATGGTAACCATTATTGATCACCTTGTATTATGCTTTTACATTATCTATTATGTCCACCCTTTTGATTTGACTGACTCTGTTCTGTTATGTCACATTTGGTTCTACTGTCTTCCAAAAAAGTAATAAGAACTGTGGGAGCAACAAAACCCAAAATGTGTAATTGTCATTGTACAAAAGAGAGGAAAATAAAGTGCTCTAAACGATATAACTGCATGTATATTTAAGTGTGTAAGATAGACAATGATATTACTGAGTTTTGTTGGATCATTGAACAGAACTGTTTGGTCTCACTGTTTGAATGTCCACTATATAAGCTTTAATTTTGTGACTTGAACAATTATTTCTAAGATGACAATATGTAATCCATTAACTAGTGATTTCCTACTGTTTATTTTTTTCTGTAAATCTGTATAACTTGTACCCTTTCTCTGCTTTTTTTCTTTTTCTCCTTAAATAAAATTTTAAAAAACGAACTCCTACAAATCTGTGAAAACCCACATCATATAAGCTCCTATATGGTGTTTCACAGTCTTTGAAAACTGGAATTTTTTTCCTCTGGTTCCTACTCTGTAACCCCACTTCTCAATGACCAACAAGGACACAGTTACCTAAGTGTTTCATGAGAGCCAGGGGCCGGATGATTAACACACTGACAATTATGATCAGGTGGTCTCCTTTCAAAACCCAGTCCCTAGGGAGACTGGAAGACACATAACTAGCCACTGGCCAAAGAACAGCATGAGACTGATATGCAAGGAAGACAGTCAGCCAGATTTCTGCTCCCCATGGAGGGAGGTGGGAAGACACCCCAAGCTTTCAAGTTATTCGAGTCATTACAATCACAAATGATACAACAGGGTCGATAAAAACAGACTGATTTATGAGAACATTGGACTCCATTTAGAAACACAAGCACAGCAAGAAAAAAATACTCACCATCAGATTTGCAAACAGACACACAATCAGGCCAAAGATCCCAAATCAGTCAGATCAGATGCAAAAATCATCCCAATACAAGGTGCCAAACACAGACAGTGGGTGATGATCCTGGTGTGTGCACCACGTGGAATATCAGTCTAACAGCAATCACACCATGATGTAGTCAAAACAGCAGAAACACACATGCACTCTTTTGAACAGCTCAAGGTCTGTTGATGCCTGCAAGTGGCTGAGCTGATTTGGCCACACAGTCAAAGAAGAACTGACATAGAAACAGAGCCAGCCAGCTAGCCTCACTGTTGGAACCAAGCTCCAGGAAAGGGCATCTCCAGCTGGATACAGTGGCACATTCCTGTAATCTTAGCACTCTGAAAACTGAGGCAAGAGGTCATGAGTGCAAAGCTATGTCTCCTAGGGATACATAGCAAGTTTCAGGACAGTCTGGACTACATAGTGACCTTCTGCCTCAAAAAAAAAGAAGTAAACAAACAACAGAGCCTTCACAGATCCTGGAGGGAGATGCCCAAGCAAGATACATTGGTTGGATAGATGTTTCTTCATTCAAAATAACTTTTGTTTTTCAGCATTGAGGATCGAACCCAAGGCCTTTGCATTGAGCTACCTTCTAAGCCTTTTTTATTTCCTATTTTGAGACAAAGTCTTATTAAGACTTGCAATCCTCTTGGCTCAGCCTCTCAGAGTGCTGGGGTTATAGGAGTGTTTCACTACATTCAGCTCATTTAAAAGAACTTTATTCAGTGCCCTCTATGTTACAAGCATTCACATGTTCTCTATCTCATACACCACTAGACAGAAATATACCAACAAAGTGCCATTGACCATAATTATAGTTAATTATCATAATTATACAGAACTGGGGCACAGATATCACCCAGTGGTACAGCACTAGCCTAGTATGCACAGCACTGAACACACAAAAGGAATTATATGTATCTAGTCATGTCTAGATGTTGTCAGAATCAAACCAACTAGCTAACAGGATACACATAGATAATAAAAAGCAAAGCCAGGCATAGTGGCACAAACCTGTAATCCTAGCACTATGGGAAGCTGAGACGGGAGGATCAACAGTTTGAGCTCAGCCTGGGCAACTTAGTGAGAGATTGTTTAAATTTTTTTAAATTTTAAAAGGGAATATAACTCAGCACAAAGGCTCTGGATTCCATTCCCAGTGCCACTAAATGTAAATAAATAAATACAAGCTCTCAGTTTAACCTAATAGACACATGGGCAGCTATCCCAGAGTCAGACCGACAAAACCAGTTATGCACATACAGACCAAGCAAAGTGTGGGACCAGTGTCAGAGTCAGAGGTGGGAATCAAAAACATGCAAAGGGGAGGACCTGGAGATATAGTTCAGTGGTAAAGCACCTGCCTGGCCTAGAAGGGATCCCTGGGTTCTTTGATTCCTAGCCCCACAGGAAAAAAAATCCCACACAGCTACATGTGGTGGGACACACAATCCCAACTGCTTGGGAGGCTAAAGTTAGCAGATCACAAGTTTAAAGACAGCCTGGGTGCAACTTAGGGAGACTGTCTCAAAAAATAATGCTAAGGATGGTAGTGCACGTCTGTAATCCTAGCACTTGGGAAGCTGAGGCACGAGAATCACTGCAAGTTCAAGACCAGCGTGGGCTACAAAGTAAGCTCAAGGTCAACCTAAACCATATAGTGAGACCCTGTCTCAAAAAGACAAAAAGAAAAAAGCCCGCTATATACAAAT
The DNA here is from genome assembly GCF_034190915.1 of Cavia porcellus. NCBI lineage: Eukaryota > Metazoa > Chordata > Mammalia > Rodentia > Caviidae > Cavia > Cavia porcellus. The sequence continues at coordinate 19,844,453 of NW_026947486.1, forward strand.
GGAATCCCATTGTACACAAATTGCAGCCACATTACAAAGGACATATACAGGCATAGTCAGGGATCACATGTACACAGAACAAATAGCCACCAAATCAAACACAAACGGAGCTAACTGGATGTAGAGCAAGTCACAGGCCCAGCTGGCACTGTAGTATGACAAGTGCACCCCAGCAGCACTGGAGTCAGAGATGGTATATTTGGAGCTAGACAGAATCCAGCAGCCTGCTGGACCCAGAATCTGACTTCCCAAATCAGCTGGACAGGGATAGTCAGAGTAGCCAAGTGTCAGACACATACGGTAGCAATCACAGGACGCATCTGTTGCCAATCATACATCTGGCCAAAGAGAAGCAGCCAGTACAACAGTCACTGAATCCAACCCAAAGTGTACATCTACTAGCTATGTATAGGTTACACTCATATGGCCAGGCCAGTACCAGTGCACAGTGAACATAAAGTCAGCTGCCAGCCAGAACAATCACAAAATCAGCATGTGGTCTGTTGGATGCCTCGTGTCAGCAACAGATACACTCTTGGTATCACAATATACACACGTCTGTCTGACACAACTGGCCCACTCAAAAGTCTCAAACTAGAACACTTGGGAGGCAGGCAGATACACAGTTGGAGGTGACAGTGGCCCCTGAGGAGAGAGTCAAGGGCCTAAAGAACAGCCATTCACTCACCTCTTGGGTTCTTTGCAGGTGCCGATAACCGGAGGAAGTTCAGATCTGATGATGAACGGGTAACTGAACATGGCTGGTACAGGTTGGGGAAAGTGTAAGCAGAAGGGATCCTCTCAGGCTCCTTCCCTGTCTGCTCCAGCCCAGCCTCGGGAAGCCTACCTCATCCTGCCCTTACCCCTAGTTGACTCCAACTCCTAAAAGCCTCGCCCCCAACACTGTACAGACAGATGACAGTGGCCACTACCACCGGCTTCCCCATAGGCCTGAATGCCCTCTGTCCCAGCTGCTCATAGGGTCAGATGCCTGAGGGTAAGCAGAAGGAATGGGTGCAGGCTGGCAGGGATGGAGGACCTGGAGGGGATTGGCTCTGATCCGTGGAAGCTAGAGGTGAGAGTTAAGTAGTTAGGGTTGAACTGGGGGGGGCGGGTCAAGTCTGGGAGGTTACAGCTGAGACCAGGAAGGGTTTAGGGGTTGGGAATGGGGCTTGACTTGAGACTTGGGGTCTAAGTTCAGGAATTGGTTCTGGGAGTCTACAGGAGATGGGTTGAACACTGGGATTTGAGCTCTAGGTCTCACCTACACCAGTGCAGGTCAGCAGGAGGTGGATGTATGCAAGAAGACAGCAGTGCAGTGCACAGCAGCAAGGACCTGTGAGAAAGGTGCCGTTCAGTCTTGGCCGCAGCCCTCTCCCTTGCCTCACCATATCCCGAGCCCACAGGGCCACCTATAGACTCACAAGAAGAAGAGGACTCCTGTGTGGGTCATGGCATTTGCCAGCCCCAGGATGCCACTGCCCATGATGGCATTGCCGAGGTTGAACACCGGCATTCCAAAGGATGTCTTCCCCTAGAACCACAGTCAAGGAGCCAAATTCAAGCACACATGGAGAAGGAGGAAACAGGTAAGGAGACTAGTGCTGGGTCCAGGGAAAGACTGGGTGGGGTTTAGGGCAAATAGGGCAGGGAGTAGCCCAAGGTCTATGGGAGGAAGGAGGAAGCTGGATGGGAAAAAAAGTTAAAGATGAGAAGAAAGTAGAAAAGGGAGAACTGGAAAAAGGAAAACCAGGAAAAATTGCAGAGAGCAGCTGAAAGTGTAGAGGAACAGAATGGAGGGAGTATCTGGCCCACTGCTGACCAACTGAGGGCCACTAAAGGAGGGCTGGGGCCATGAAGCAGGAGTGGAGGGGGAGCTAGAGAGGCAGTAGGGCATCATCCAGGAGAGAAGAGCAGGGGAATAGTTAGGGAAGGAGATGGACCAGCTGGAGTACTTAAGAGGGAGCAATAAGAGAGGAGGTTAGCTAGAGATCCTGTGAACTCACATCTATGACCCGGACAGGCTTCCTCCAGGAGCTGGACCATGGCTGGGCAGGAAGCCCTTGCATTCCTGCCTGTAGCTAGACAGGCCAAGGATAGGCTGATGAAGTGACCCTCCCCTTCCCCCCCTATTCAGTCTCTTTGAAACCCCCAACTTACTCCTCAGCACCTGCAGGGAGGGCTCTGTTCATTTTTGGATCTTGTATTTCCATTCTGTGGGCAAAGAAATGGGGTAGGAGGATCAGAGATGGGGAACTACAATGTCAAGAGAACTGGACAAAAAGGGATCACAAGCAGACAGATAAAAAAGCAGAAAACAAGTGAGTCAAACAGGAACAGGGACAGATAGGAGGGTCAAGGGGATAAACAGAAGGAGACAAGTGTGAGAGAGATAGGCAACACTAGACTCAGTGGAGAAATGCTAACAATAGCTCAGAGAAACACAGAGAAAAGAAGGCAGCAAGAGATAGAGGGGAAAAAAGAGATAAATAGAGGGAGAGAGGGAGAGTGCAAAATACAGGGGAGACCAGCCTCACAGCAGATGAGATGGCCATTCAGAGCAAGATCTGCTCTTCTTCCAGATTCCAGCCTTTCTCCCTAGCCGTGGTCTTTTTCCTTCCCAGTCCTGGCTCTCGCATGCCCCTCCCCTCCTCGCTTACCCAGCGGCTTACTCCTAACAGGGACAAGTGTCACCCCCTGCCTCACCCCTCCGACTGCCCCTCCCACCTCTACTCTTCCTCACCTGGACTCAGGAACCAGTGCTAGTGCAACTTGTAGGAAGGTGGGGAGAGGGGAGAAGCTCCGCGACCCCAATCCCTGATGCTGCAGACTGCTTTTGGGTTGCTTTCTGAATATCCTCACTAGAGGCCAAAGATAACCAATGCCCCTCTTCCAGAGACAGAAATGACCTTGGGAAGCTGGGGCTGTCACTAGGTGATGCAGCACTTGTCTAGTATGCATGAGGTCCTGAGTTTGTTTCCTAGTACAGCCAAAAAAGAAACTGACCTTGGGACCTCCCATTTAATGCCTCTTCCAGGCCCTAGAGGTATTTTCTGGGGACCCCCCCAAGTTTTAAACACTTTTGTAGCTAGATGAAATGGGGCACATGCCAGTAAATCCAGCACTTGGACTGAAGCCAGCTGACCTACATAGCAAGACCCTTTTCAAAAAAAGAAAATTCTAGCACAACACTTCTGGAAACTGGTATGGTGTTTCAGGTACCTGATGGAATGTGACCTAGGCTTTTCACTCTGGAAAAAGGGTTGTCTCTGTGTGCAGGTGCTCCTTCCCAGGGCTCATGGTGCTTCCTGCATGGAGATGTCTCTGTGACCCCCATCCCAACCAGGATTGTCTGTCTACAGGATGGAGAGTCTAGAAGAAATCTTCAGCCCAAGGCTCACTCTCAGAGAACAAGGTAAATGAGAACCATCATTCAAGGCCCCATGGAGCTAAAACTAGTCCGGGAAATTCCTCAAATCATGAATCTCTCCCTTCTGGCATGGGGAGAGATCGCAAGTAGCTCCCTCCTGAGCCATGAGCACCCTCTGTGAACTTCCACCATTGCTGATTTACTTCCCCTGATCAAGCTACCAAAAGGACATCTTTCCTCCATTTGATTTCTTGCTCAGGACACAAATGTCTCCAGAGAAACTCCTGAACCCCCTTCTGAGAACCTCATATCTCAGTGTCTGCAAGGCCACCATCCCACGACTTGTGGCCTGTCCACTGCCCCCTCCTCACCTCCTTGCTGCTCTCAGCTCCAAAAGAGGTAGCAATCCAACTTGGACTCAGGGACGCCAAAGCCTGTTCAGCTCCACCTCTAGCTAGGTTTTGCCCCACCCTCTCCTGCCTTCAGCCAATCCACTCCATCTGCACCTGTTTCACAGCTAATCAGGGTTGCTCGCACGCACAGCCCCCAGCCAGTTTTCTAAGAAGAGCTAATTTTAATTGACTTTTCTGTCTTTTGGCCCTAGGTAGGGAACTGGGTGGAGGGGCATCCATATCTGGACTCACTTGTAAGAAGTTAGTGTTTGTATTGATAGTGGGGAGACAGGCTGAAAGATTGAAGGAGTAGGCTGAGTGTGGTGGCATGTGTCTGTAATCTCAGCACTCTGGAGGCTAGGACAGGAGGATCATTGTGAGTTTGAGACCAGCCTGGGCTACACAATGAGTCCAAGGCCAGCCAGAAATGTATAGTGAGACCCTGTCTCAAAAAGACCAAAAAGAAGAAAAAGGAGGAGGAGGGGGAGTTCACATTTGGAGAGAGAGGACTGGGAGAAAAAGGAAACAGAATTCAGAGATCACACCATGGACAAGAAACAGAGAGGAGGAGACAGAAAAAAAGAAACAATCACAAATAGGAGACATAGCACAGAATTTGGAAGGCTCACTGAAGGTACAGAAGCTCACTGAGAGGACATGGTGAGATGGCAGTAACAGGGAGAAGATGCCATAGAGACAGAGGGACAGATGCCTGCAGGCACTGGAGGAAGGCACCAGGCAATGGGTCCAGTAACAGAAACAAACATAGGTTGGCAGATAGGCAGGTCCATACAGCCAGGCCTGCCACCGTACAGAGTACCTAGGGCAGCCGCCATGGGGAATGGGAAGAAAATCAAGAATCCAAACCATGGGGACTTCCAGGAAGATGGTGGAGTGATAAATAGCAGAGAAAACGGTCTCTCAGAGTCACTGTCCAGATCCTGGAATATAGCATCATCAGAAAGAAAACAGGGAAAGAACTGCGTCCTCTGGACCCAAGAAGAATCTGGACTCTGAATTGAATCCCACAGAGAGAGTAAAAAAAAAAAACTTCAATGAAGAAGAAGGCAATAGCTGGCAGTGCCTAGTCCCTGAGATAGACTGACTGTGCAAGAGGAGCTGTTCGAACCTGGGGGTGCGCGGTCAAGATGATGGTGACAACTGACAACCCCAGAGGCCTCTGCAGAGATACATGGCAGTGGAGGGGAACAATGTAGATGAAGGACTGACTACACTGGCTTGTGGTGAATGCAGAGGACTCAGTCGTCCCACAGGGAAAGAATGATTAGCTCAGAGCCGTTTTGAAGAAAGGCCGGGTAAGCTCAGAACCCAGAACTTTTGCCAGCTGCCTCCAGCAGCACTCAGCTAGGTGTACACCTGTGGAATTTACTTGGATTGCAGCAAGTCTGGTCTCAGGGCAGGCCTGCTGAGATTACCCACTTCTCCACCATAAAACAACTGCCGACTTGCTGGGTCAGATTGGCATGATTCAGGACTCAGTCTCCACAGGTTGTCTCCTAATGAAATCGGACAGAGTCCTGGAACTGAACTGTTTTTCCTTCTTCTTTTTCTTTTGCTTTCTTTTCTCTTTATTCTTCATTGTTTATATATGAGTGTGAAAGTGGTTCCTAACCTCTTTGTGGGTGTGGTTCTGTTTTGTTCTTTCTTTTATCACTTCCATCTCTCTTTTCCTTCAACCTTTCTGCACCTTCTGCACAAAGGCGGGGTCCACCCTTGTCCTCCAACCTTACTTCTAATCACTTTCTCTTTTTTCCACTTCACTGTTTTCTCCTTAAACCATTTTAAATTTTAATCCCAAGAGCAAAATTGACACATTATGAACTTATTGCATATAATTTCTGGGGTTTTTTTACAACCTGTTATATAATCACAAATCTAGTTCATATGGTTAAAAGTTGCAAATTAAGGATTAGCTCAGTTTGTTGTTTTCTAGGCTATGTTTGATGCTATTGGTACCAATAGCCAACACTGACATAATTGTTGAAACAGCTGTTGGTTCTGATAATCCACGACTGAGATTAATTTAAGGTCACAGAAAATATGGTGGCACAGTGCCAAAGAACCAAGAACTAGGCCAAACAAGCAACAACTTCTCATCTCCAACATACTGAAGAGTTAAGATCTTCCAACAGACTCAAAACCCAAAAACCAGCTATACCTGGAAGTTTCATCAGAGAAGTAATCATCACCTAAGGGTCCTAAAATACTACCAACAAAACAACACATTACAGGCAACTTACAAGCATACCCCCAGGAATTAAAGTAAAAAAGATTAAGAATAATTGGATTCAATGAACAATCAGGAGATACCACAAAGAGAGAAGACATTTAAACAAGATGCAACCCCAGGCATCCAGTTCACTGAAGGCAAACCCAGGGGGCAATGAAGTGGGACAATTTGAAAGCTCCCCACCAGGTCCTTCTGAAGTAGAAACAACAAAGCAATTGAATGAGGCTCTGGAAACAATGAAATCAGAAATAACCTCTCAGATAATTACAGAGGCTGCCAAAATATATACCATGCTTAGTGACATTAGAACAGACACAGACAAAAAAATCAAGGAGCTTAAGAAAATTATGGAAACACAGCATAGGAAAAAAATGGAATCCATAAAGCAGGTTTGAGCAGATATCCAGGAGAATAAAAACTCCACTGAAAGTATTCAAAGCAAATTCAGCCAGTGTGAGGCCAGGATCACAAAGACAGACTGGCATTTAACAACCAGGAAAAGAATGATTTCTCAAAAATAGCAAAGGATTGGGGCTGGGGATTTAGCTCAGCGGCATAAGCGCCTGCCTTGCAAGCAGGCAGTCGTGAGTTCAATCCCTGGTACCAATAAAAACGAAAAAGACTAAAAAAAAAAAAATAGCAAAGGATCATGAGAAATCAATACAGAAGCTGCTAGGTGAGACAAAAAAGAATAATTTAAGATAATTGGAGTCAATGAACAATCAGAAGATACCACAAATGACATTAAAAACATGTTCACAGATATCAAGGCAGAAAACTTTCCTGGTAGAGAAAAAGAATTTGACTTCAGATAAATGAGTCATATAGATCTCAGTTAGCAATCATTTTAAAAATCTACAACCAGGCATATCATAGTCAATATTCCAGAAAATCAATACAAGAATAGAATCCTAAAAGCTGTTAAGAGAAAAGAAACACATCAAGAAACAAATAAAATAAAGTCCATCAGAATAACATCTGACTTTTCAGCACAAACTCAAATCAACGAGAGTTTGAAGAGAAGTGCTCCAGTTTCTTTTTTTTTTTTTTTTTTAATTTTTTAAAAAATTTTATTTAAGGAGAAAAGAAAAAAAAGCAGGGAAAGGGTACAAGTTATACAGATTTACAGAAAAAAATGAACAGTAGAAAATCACTAGTTAATGGATTACATATTGTCAACTTAGAAATAATTGTTCAAGTCACAAAATTAAAGCTTGTAAAGTGGACATTCCATCAATGATACTGCAAACAGTTCTGTTCATTGATCCAATAAAACTCTGTGATATCATTTTCTATCTTATACACTTAAATATACATGCAGTTATATAGTTTGGAGCACTTTCTTTTCCTCTCTTTTGTACCATGACTATTACACATTTTGGGTTTCATTGCTCCCACGGCTCTTATTACTTTTTTGGAAGAGAGTAAAACCAAATGTGACATAACAGAACAGAATCGTCAAGTCAAAAGGGTGGACATAATAGATAATGTAAAAACATAATACAAGGTGATCAACAGTGGTTACCATAATGCCTCCCGCTATCTCTAATAGAATTGCCTATATCGTTATTATAATACAATTGAACAAAACAGTAAAGAATAAAACCGACAAAACCAAAACATTGGAGACATTGTAGGTCTTCAAAAGTAGATAAAAGTCAACAAGAATGGGCGTCATAATGAATCTCATTATCTTCACAGCTGATGCCTAAACTTTCGAACCTGATACTATCCAGCAAAACAGAATAGGGGAACATCAGTTAAAAACCAGATGGTGAGAGTAATACAGGGATTTAAATCAAGGTAATGAAAAGTCAAAGTGGGTTACTATAACATATCCTGCTATTTTTTTTCCTTTAATTAAAAGGATAAAGATAAAAAAGTAAATAATGGAGTGGAGATTGAGATAAAAGAGGGCATAACAACGAAACAGCGCAGATCAAAACATAACCATTTAAGCAGAATAGTGTTTCACCACCAGATAATCCTAACCTAAAAGTAGTTACCATATTGTCTCTTTCTTTGAAATCCTTGAGTACAACTTCGTATACTGTAGCATTAAGTATATCAAAACAATGTAAAACCATTCAAGAGAATGACAGCATTACAGAGTATTTAGAATCGACTAACAGAAAATGAACAATGGTTTCTGTATAATCTCCTTGTCTTTAAAAGGTTTTTGCTTATACTATCGTACGTAATAAAATCCAATAAGATACAGCCTATTTAGACCATTGGAGACAGAAGGACAAAAGCTAGATGAGACTTCAAAACAAGATGATACTAAATCAGTATTACCTATTAAGATGTCATTTTCTCCAAAATAGCTGTTCCTATCATCCAATCTTCTCTGCCTCATTTCTGTTGAGCTCTTTTTCTGTCAGTAGCTGTCAGTTTGTCTTCTTCATTTTGTTCTCTGCTCCATTCGTTGTGGCCTCTCTGCCATTATTTCTGGATTCTTTGTATTTTTCTTTTTTTAGAATATCCTGCAATACTCTCTGTAGAGTTGAATTGGTGGTTGCAAATTCCCCCAGTTCCTCTTTATCCTGGAAGCACCTTGTTTTTCCATCAATTTCCAGGGACAGTTGTGCAGGATATCTCAATCTTGGCTGGAGATTATTATCTTTCAAAGCTTGAATTATTTCCCCCCACGCTCTTCGTGATTTGATGGTTTGTGCAGAGAAATCTGCTGTAATTCTGATGGGTGTTCCCTTGTAAGTGGTCTGTTTCTTGTCTCTTACAGCTTTTAATATTCTGTTCTTGTATTGAATTTCTGGAATTTTTATTATTATATGCCTGGGTGTTGCTCTGTTTGGGTTGTAGGTAGCTGGGATCCTGTATGCCTCATACATCTGAGTATCTTTACCTTTTGCTAAATTAGGAAAATTCTCCTCGATTATTTCTGTGAGTAGCTTTTGTAGTTCACTTGTTTGTGTCCCTACTTCTTCTTTTATGTTCTTAATCCTTAAGTTATGGATCCTCTTATCATCTTCTTGTCTTTGTATTATTGCTGTTTGTTTCTTTGTTATTTTTAAGAAGTTTTTCATTTCATTCTCCCATATTACAAGTCTGCCATCCAGTTCAGATAGTCTGTCCTTAGTTTCTTTCAAGCTGTTATGCCAGTCTTCGATAGACTTCTTAGTATCTTGGTAGTCCCTTTGAACCTGCTTCACGTATTCTATGCTTTCTCTGTTTTCTCCATCAAACAATTCTCCCCTTTTTTTCTGTTCTTCCATTCCACCACCTGTTTTTTCTTGGGTGGTACTTAGCATTTCTCTAACTATTCTTCATACTTCTAGCTTCAGGTCGTTGATAACTTCATTCCTGAATTGGTCTATGAGGCTCTCTATTTGGCGCCTTATGTGTATTGGTGCGGTGTCTGCTATTGCCTGTTTCTCAGAATTGGGGGCCGAGGAGCCTTTCTTGTTGCTGCCTCTTCCCATGCTGCCTCTTCTTCTCTGTTCCTTATATATGCAAGTTTGTATAAGAGGCCCAGCTTCCCTGCCTGTCAGCCACAGCCTGATCGAATTGCGCCAGTTAGGTGTTCCCGCTCACCGCTGCGCACCAGGGAGTTACAGACCAGGCAGCCTACGCGTCTCCCCTCCCTGCCACCGTCATGCTCTGGGATCTGGGTTGGGCTAGCCTACCGAGTCCGCCAGCAGCGTCACGCAGGCCAGGCACTTTTCACCAATCCCGCCCGAGAGGGGGATGTGTGGCTGGAGTCGCCACCGCGCCCTGCTCCCGCAGGACTGCTCGGGCCCAGAAAGTCCTCTGCTGGAGTCAAACTGTGGTAGAGTGTCAGTTTCTCTCACTCACCTCACCACAAGTCAGTGCACGCCTCCCTGCCGTTCTTAGATTGCCGTTCTCAGAGCTTCTGCGTGTCTCTCTCCTTGCCGAGCCACTGTAGAGGCAGCCAGCCGCCGCGCGGCGGGAAACCCAAATCGCGGCTTACAATGGCGCAGGGTCCAGACTCCACACCGAGGCTTTTCTGTTCCTGTTTTAGCACCAGGACTTCATTCCAAGTTGGTTTCTCTCAGCCCAGTTCGTTCCTGAGTCAGCAGTGCATATCTCCACCTGCTTATGTCTCCTTAGTCCGCACCATTCCTGGCTTCTGAGCCGAGTGCTCCAGTTTCTAAAGGAAAACAACTTTCAACCCTGATTGATGTACCCCACAAAACTATCTTTCAAAATTGAGGGGAAAATAAGATACTTCCATGACACAGATCATCTGAGGAAATTTATGACCACCAAAGCAGCATTCCCAAATGTTCTGAAGGACATTCTAGAACGAGATAATAAGGACTACAGCTCCATGAGAGCTTCCCAACAGAAGAAATCCATTAGGGAAGGCAAATAATTAGAGGAAAGGGGGAAAAAAGAGAGGAGCCAACAACAGGAAAATAACATGACAAGGATAAGTCAATACATTTCAGTTATAAGCATCAGTGTCTCAATTTACCAATCAAAAGACACAGACTGGCGGAATGAATCAAGAAGCAAGATCTGACAATATGCTGCATACAAGAAACATATTTAATTGAAAAAAATTCATATACTGAAAGTCAATGGATGGAAAACAACACTAGATCATAGTAACCCAGGAAAACTAAAAGTAGCTATTCTATCTGCAGACAAAGTAAATTTCAAGCCAAGACTGATTAAGACAGATAAAGAAGGTCACTACATTCTTGTAAAGGGAACAACAATCCAAGAGGAAGTGATAACAATCATAAATATATATGCAACACATACTAGTGCACCCAACTATATAAAAAAATTACTAATGGACATGAAAAATCAAATAAGCCCTAATGTAATTGTATTGGGAGACTTCAATACCCCACTGTCACAAAAAGACAGATAAACTAGACAAAAAAATCAATGATGAAATATTAGAACTAAATCCAAGTTTTGAACAAATGATTCTAGTACATGTCTATAGAGTATTCATCATACAACAACATAATACACATTCTTCTCAGCTTCACATGGGACAGTCTCCAAAATAGATCATATACTGGCTCACAGAGCATGATTAAGCAAATGCAAAGGAATTGAAATTATCCCATGCATTCTATCAGACCACAGTGCAATGGAATTGGAAATCCATGCCAAAGGAAACCACAAGAACTTCATAAACACATGGAAATTAAACAGCACCCTACTGAACAACCACTGGGTCATGGATGAAATTAAAGGAGAAATTAATTTTTGCTCTTGAATTATAATGACAGTGCAACATAGCACAACTTGTGGGACATAATGAAAGCAGTCTTAAGAGGGAAATTTATAGCAGTAAATGCCCATATCAGGAAAAAAGAGCAAGCTCATATAAACAACTTAGTGTGAATCGCAAACTTCTAGGGAAAAAAAAAGAACATTACAAATTCAGAGTGATAATAAAAGAAAAAAAGAACAGTCTAAAACAAAAGCTCGTACAAGGGAAAAAATTATAAAAAATCAGAGCAGAAATTAACATACTGGAGATTTAAAAAACAATACAAATAATCAATCAAAGAGTTGGTTCGTTGAAAGATTAAATAAAATTGACAAACCCTTAGCCAATCTTCTCAAAACAACGAAAGAAAAGATTCAAATCCATGCAATCAGGAATAAAAAAGGGTGAAATCACAACAGAATCTGCAGAAATCCAGAAAATTAACTTTACCTACTTTGAAACTTGTATTCTAAACAGATGAAAAACACAGAAGAAATGGACAGATTCCTAGACACATATGATTTATCAAAGCTGAATCAAGAAGATATAGAAATCTTAAATAACATAATATCAACCAATGAAATTAAAGATGTAATTAAAAACCTATCAACAAAGAAAAGCCCAGGCCCTGATGGTTTCACTGCTGAATTCCACAAGAAATTAAGAGAAGATCTAACACTGCTACTTCCCAAACTCTTTAATGAAACTGAATGGGAAGAAATATTCCCAAATTTATTCCTGGAAGCAAGTATTACCCTGATACCAAGCCCAGAGAAGGACTGAACTAAGAAAGAAAATTACAGGCCAATCTTCCTAATGAACATTGATGCAAAAATCCTCAGTAAGATACTAGCAAACAGACTGCAGCAAATTTTAACAAGATTGAATACCATGATCAAGTAGGATTCATCTCAGGGATGCAGGGATGGTTCAGCTTACATAAATTCATAAATATAATATACCACATCAACAGAGCCAATGACAAAAATCATATGATCACTCAATACATGCAGAAAAAGCTTTTGACAAAGTCCAACATTCATTCACAATTTTAAAAACTACAGAAAATTGGAATAGATGGTTTTATCTCAATCAGATAAAAGCCATCTATGACAAACCAACATCCAACATCATAGTAAATGGACAAAAACTGAAAGCTTTCACTCTAAAATCAGGAACAAGACAGAATGCTCACTGCTTCCACTCTTATTCAACATAGTCCTAGAAACTTTAGCTGGATCAAGGAATAAAGATAGAAAAGAAAAGGGGATGGGGATTTAGCTCAGCAGCGTAAGCGCCTGCCTTGCAAGCAGGCAGTCCTGAGTTCAATCCCCGGTACCGGAAGAAATGAAAAAGACAAAAAAAAAAAAAAAAAAGATAGAAAAGAAAGAAGTGAAACTATCATTATTTGTAGAAGACATGATACTCTACTTAGAAAACCCAAAAACTCCACAAAAGACTTCTAGATTCAATAAGCAAATTCAGTAACATAGCTGGTTACAAAGTCAACACTCAAAAATCAATAGCCTTCCTGTACACAAATAACAAACTCACTGAGAGAAGAAACTGGGAAATAATACCTTTTACAGTAGTATCCAAAAAATGAAATATCTAGGAATCAATCTAACAAGGGATGTACAAGACCACTACATTGAAAACTACAGTACTCTAAAAAATGAGATTGAAGAGGATATTAGAAAATGGAGAGGTGCTAGGGTTTTAGCTCAGTGGCATTAACCACCTGCCTTGCAAGCAGGCGATTGTGAGTTCGATCCCCGGTACCAATAAAAATGAAAAAGACCAAAAAAAAAAAAAAAGAAAGAAAAAGAAAATGGAGAGAAATCCCATGCTCTTGGTTAGGAAAAACCAATATAGTGAAAATAGCTATACTTCCAAAACTGTTATTCAGTGCAATCCCAATCAAAATTCCGGAAGCATATCTCACAGAATTGGAGCAAACACCCCTAAAGTTTTTTAGGAACCAGAAGAAATCTAGAATAGCAAAGGCAATTCTGGGCAACAAAGACAAGACAGGGGGCATCTGATCCGGCCTGCGGACCAATCTATGGGTCTCAACCTGGAGAGGGGATCGGGGATGGGGACAGGACAAGAGAAAAGAGAGATGGAGACAGGATGAGATTCCAATCGAGTCTCTTTTATTTTTAAAATGGCTACAACTTATATAGGGTGGGGGCGGGCCATAGGCAGGAAGAAGGCTTAATCTGATAGGTCATCGTCACATTCGGTTATATGATGTAAGCAGGAGAGGATTATGGGTAATGTAGGCAGGCTGAAACAGGAAGTTTGCTTGTCATGTGCATTGCAGGCAAGGGAAGGATCATGGGAAATGTAGGCTGACACACAAAATGCCCTCAGGCAGGAGGGGCAGGGCAGCAGCAGCTATTTAAAACCGCTCCCTACATCTCCTCCCTTATTATTATATATATTTTTTGGAACATGGCAGGCCCTGGGAGGACAGCGCCTGTCTTGGGTCAAGGACTCCTCATATGAACCCAATCGAGCCTTACCCATCATGGGCCTGCAGGACAGCTCTTGGTCCTGGACCTGTCTTAGGTGGCCGATTGGCATTACATATGTGTCCTAGTTGCCCGTCTCTGACTGCCTGTCCAGTGCCTCAGGGCGTCTGGGCCACAGCGTCATGTGGGCCGTCAGTGGGTGAATTTTCCCGATAAGTTTGTTGTTCTGCCATTTCCAACCGATGGTAATATACCTGAATGGGCTTTGCCATAAATGTGTCAACCTTGTTATTAATGTTATTAATGAGTGTCATGATCCTCTGAAAAATACAAGGTCCTACAGTAAGCAGCAACAGCAAGGCAGCTAGGGGTCCCAAGAGGGGGGCAATGTAAGGGGAGAGATCCTCCCACATGGAGGAGAAGGTGGTTGCTCTGATGCGCTCCTTTTCTCTCTCTTTGAGGCGCTCTCTCAGTTTACTCATGGACTCTTTGACTACTCCCGAGTGGTCAGCATAAAAACAACACTCTTCCTTGAGGGCTGCACATAAGCCACCCTCCTTCATAAATAGGAGGTCTAGTCCTCTTTTATTTTGCAGGACTACCTCAGATAGAGACGTCAGGGACGCCTGTAGAGCTGTCACAGATGCTTCTATTTCTTTTAAATCTTGATCTACTGCTGCCTGTAATTGAGCTAGATGCTTATCTCCCAACACTAGAGCTGTGGTCCCTGTCCCTATTCCCGTTGCTACTCCTAATCCTAGTAACACAGCTAAGGTGAATGTCACAGGTTTTCTCTTAGATATATAGCTGATCTGCGATGCCTGAAGGTAGTAGTCTCCTAGGTGGAAGGTTATGTGAGGAAGAACCTGTACAAGAACACAAAAATCTGCAGACTTGTTAAAAACAGCAGTTGCTATACAGGGTGATAGGCCAAAATTGCAGGCCCAAGATGTTCCTGGGGGTGGAATGAGGTAATTATTTGGCTTGAACTTGGAATGAAGCTGGGCACAGAGTTGTGCTGCCAGTGCTGGTGGATGGGTGGAATCCCCAAGACAAGTTTCTCTACCTGAGACATCAGGTGTTGGGAGCCGCGTCTGTGATAGCTCGCCTTGCGCGGCGGACGTGCGGCCTGTGGTAAAGAGCAAAGCCTGAGGTAGATTACCCCTCCCATCGAATATGTTAGTTTCCTGCTTACCGCGTAAACAACCCGCTCAACAATATAGTCTGCCTGGCAACTGATGATGTTAGCCAATCAGCTTGCCTTGCTTACTTTAACATGATTGGACACTGTACCCGTATATATACCGGTGCCACCCCTGGGCGGAAGTAGAAGCCAGGTAGAAGCCCGGAAGTAGAAGCCCAAAAAGGAGCCGCGGAGAGCGGACCGGTAGAGGCTTTGGGGCAGACTGAAGCACAAAAGGAGCCGCGGGGAGCGGACCAGAGGAGGCTTCAGCTGGGAGAACCCAGGGCAGGCTGTACGGAGAAGGAAAATAAAAAGAAAAGGTTGTCCACTACCAGACTTTGTCGTGTGTCCTTCCTGCCGGCCGGGAGCGGACATCGACATTTGGAGGCCCGCCCGGGGACTGATCACCCCCGAGACGTGGAAGTGGACAACGCTCCAGTACAGAGCTGCGAGACAGGTGAGTTGGGGATAAGCCTGGGCTCTGGGTGGCGCGCACCTACAGGGCTTTTAGACTCCCCTCAGGCTCACGCGTAAGTGGCGGATTCCTTGGGCCTCACGCGGTGAGTAACATATTAAAAGATGGGAAACATGTTAGGTAGCAACACTAAGAGCGAGGGTGGTTGTGGAGAAAGCTCTCAAGAGCTTACAAAAGTACGCAGGGTATCTGAGCAGGCCCAGTCAGGGAGCTCCCGAGAGGGGTCCATCAAGGGGAACAAGGATGCTAAGGAGGAGGACGGGGCTCTAGCCTCGGAGTCGTCTGACTCCGAGGACGAGGGAAAGTTGAATGGCAAGGGGGCCAAAGAGACCAGCTGTCAGGAGCCTAAGTCGCTCAATAAGGAGTCGCAGGGTTCTTTTCCAGCGTTGCCCCGCGAATTGCGCTCTGCTCAACCTGGTCTGCGGAGGAGTAGAGAGCTCCTGAGCGCTCCCCGGCTCGAGAGGGAGGCGAAGCCTTCCGCCCCACCTTGGGGGCCGTTTCCGGAGGCGATTCCTCGCCACGAGGCGGCCGCCTGGGAGCTCTCTCCCCTTTCGCCAGAACAGGAAGTGATGCACGGGCCCCCATTTTCCGCCCAATCACGGCCGCTGTCTTATGCTCCGCCGCCGGCGGGTCGGTATTTTTACAGGCGGCTTTGGCAGGGGGGACGCTTGTCTCATGAGGTACATCCACCTGGGATAGATAGTGGCCCCTACGAGATATTTCCTGTACAAGTAGCTATGGGCCAGGGACGCAATGTATGGGAGCCTTTTGAGATAAAGCAGATTAGAGAACTTAAAAATGCAGTTACAACCTTTGGGCCGACTGCGCCTTACACCATTGCCATGCTGGAGAATCTGTCTTCTGGGCCCCTCACCCCCGCAGACTGGATTCAGCTGGCAAAGGCGTGTCTGCCCTCGGGCAGTTACCTGGATTGGCGAGCCTGGTACGCAGAGTTCTCTGCAGAGCAGGCTGAGAGAAACGCCAATCGGGGAAACCGGGGGTGGAACAAGGAAATGCTTATGGGAGAAGGTCGGCACGCTGATGATCAGACTCAATTCCCCGGCGCTGTCTATGAACAAATCAATGCCATAGGGCTCCGCGCCTGGAAGCAGGTAAGCGGTGCCGGAACAGCCTCCTTGTGTCTTTCAAAAATAATTCAGGGTACCACAGAGCCATTTGTTGACTTTGTGGCCCGAATGCAAGATGCTGCCGATAAGATATTTTCTGATCCGGGAGTGGCTCAACCGCTGGTAAGACAGCTGATTTTTGAGCAATGTACAAAGGAGTGCAAGGCAGCGATAGCTCCTCATAAGAACAAGGACCTCAACGCCTGGATTAGGATATGCAGAGAGATAGGGGGGCCGCTCTCCAACTCGGGAGTGGCTGCTCTCCTGGCCGCGGCTGTACAGCAGAGGGGACCTCGCGGGTTAGAAGGGGAATGTAAGGCTAAAGGGTGTTTTGCCTGCGGGGAGCCAGGACACATTAAACGTCACTGCCCAAACAATGCAGATGCTAGGCCTCGTCCTAGGAATGAAGAACCATATGTTTGTGGGCGATGCAAAAAGGGATCACACAAAGCTGAGGAGTGTAGGTCGGTCTTTGATGCTCAGGGCAACCGTATTTGTGGACAAGATGCTAGAGAGCCAAAAAACGGCCAGAGGGGGCCCCCTTCACAGGCGGGCCCCCGCCCCAGAGACAGGACAGCTCAGGGTGGCAGCCTTCAACAAGGGCCACCCCTGGGTCAGCAGGTGTGGACCTCAGTGTCGCCTCAGGACTTATATTAGTGCCTGATATGGGTGTTCAAGTGGTTGAAACCACCTTTAAGGGACCGTTACCCGAAAATTCCGTGGGTCTGGTGATCGGGAGATCCTCCACGGCCCTTCGGGGTCTCACAGTAGTCCCAGGGGTCATAGACTCAGACTACACAGGACATATTAAAATTATGGTTCAATCTCTTGTGGGTACTATGGTAATCAATAAAGGAGACAAGATAGCGCAGCTCTTGCTGCTCCCCAGTCTCCACAAGAGATTTCCCTCAAAGCAGAAAATTAGAGAAAGTCAAGGTTTCGGTTCCTCAGGGGAAGTCTTTGAGGGACTCCATATGACACTTGGTAAAAGGCCCATGCTCTCACTTAAGGTCAATGGCAAGAATATAACAGGGCTCCTAGACACAGGAGCTGACCGTTCCATTATTTCCAGAAAGGATTGGCCTTCCAACTGGCCCACCAACACTGCAGATAACACGCTGCAGGGCCTGGGGATGGTGTCAGCTCCTCAGGTTAGTGCTTCAACCCTGCTCTGGTGCGATGAGGAGGGTCATCAGGGCCATTTCCAACCGTTTGTGTTGCAGTTGCCAGTGTCTCTATGGGGAAGGGACATCCTCACTCAGATGGATGTCACGCTTACGTCAAACTGCTCCCCCCAGGCTAAGGATATACTCAGGAACCAGGGATATACCCCCGGCAAAGGCTTGGGCAATGCCCTGCAGGGTCGGACATCCCCAATACCAGTAGAAAACAAAAAAGGTAGGCAAGGATTGGGTTTTTCTTAGGGACCGCTGAAGAAGCTCTCCTACCCACTTCGATCAAAATCACCTGGAAATCAAATGATCCGGTTTGGGTACCTCAGTGGCCCCTGCCTAAGGAGAAGCTATTAGCCTTGTCAGAAATAGTCAGTACACAACTTAGATTAGGACATATTAAGCCGTCAACCTCCCCATGGAACACCCCCATTTTTATAATTAAGAAAAAGTCTGGCAAGTGGAGGCTGCTCCATGATCTAAGGGCGGTCAACGCGCAGATGCAGCCCCTGGGGGCGGTCCAGAGGGGGCTGCCAGCTCTCTCAGCCATCCCTCAGTCCTGGCCAGTTTATGTTATAGACCTTAGAGACTGTTTCTTCTCAATTCCCCTGCACCCAGAGGACACTCATAGGTTCGCCTTTACTTTGCCCACCATTAACCAAGAAAGCCCTGATCTCAGATACGAGTGGGTAACGTTGCCCCAAGGTATGGCCAACAGTCCCACTATGTGTCAGATTTACCTTGATTCCCTACTGGCCCCCCTACGAAAATCCTTTCCCAAGATAAGATGTATGCATTACATGGACGACCTTTTGCTCAGCGGCAGGGACCCAGACATGCTAAATAATATGCTCAGCCAGTTGGTCGAGGCCCTGAGACAAGCTAATCTGCATGTTGCCCCCGACAAGATTCAGGGAGGAGAAATGGTGACCTACTTAGGCGCGAGAATCTCCCCTATGCTAGTCTCTCCGCAGAAGGTCACCATTAGGACGGATGGCGTTAGGACCCTAAATGACATGCAAAAGCTATTGGGAGACATTAATTGGATTAGGCCATATTTACATGTACCAAATTCAGATCTCAAACCCCTGTTCGACCTTCTGAAGGGAGACCCAGATATAGCCTCCCACAGGAGGCTCACTCCTGAGGCAAGAGCTGCCTTACAGAGAGTGGAGGAAGCCTTAGGTGGGGCTACCTTACACAGAATTGAACCAGGGCGACCCTTTGATGTCTGTTTGCTACAGACTAGTCTACAGCCTACAGCGGTGATTTGGCAGAAAGGACCACTACTGTGGATACACCCTAAGGTCTCACCTGCAAAAGTCATAGAGCATTACCCGGAGGCAGTCGCTTCATTGGCCCTTGAAGCGCATGATAGAGCTGTCCAACATTTTGGCTCAGGACCACAAGCCATCCGAGTACCCTATACCGCCAGCCAGATCAAGACCCTGGCTGCCTGCATAGATACCTGGGCCATTCTGAGATGTGTTTTCCATGGGGATATAAACAATCAATACCCTAAAGACCCTATCTTGTCATTTGTCACTCAGCACCCTATAATTTTTCCAAAGGTTACTGCCTCTGAGCCATTAGTCCCAGCAACTACAATATATACAGATGGCTCCAAGACGGGGATAGGCGCCTATGTGATCCTAGGCAAGCCCCCGGTTACCATACAATTTAAACCAGATCAGCCTCAGGTGGTGGAACTGCAGATCGTTAAAATGATTCTTGAACGGTTCTCAGAAGCCATTAACATTGTCTCCGATTCTAGGTATGTGGTCAATGCTATGCAAGTGCTTGAGACTGCCAGTTTAATTAGATCCACTTCCACAGTGGCTGGACTGTTCCTGTCTATCCAGACATTGCTTCAGAACAGACACCATAAGGTCTTCACCACCCACATAAGAGCACATACATCCCTGCCAGGGCCTATGGCACAGGGGAATGCGGCTGCTGACACTGCCACTCGCCCGTTATGGATTTTTACCTTACTAACACCAATCGAGCGAGCCCGTGCCTTCCATGATAAGTTTCATGTTAATGCCAGGACACTAGCAAACCATTTCCATGTTTCTAGAGCAGATGCACGAGATATCGTGCGACTATGTGACTCCTGTGCCACATACAAACCTGCCATACCGATGGGAGTAAACCCTCGAGGTTTGATCCCTGGTGATGTTTGGCAGATGGACATCACACATATACAGGAGTTTGGGACTCTTAAATATGTTCATGTTTCCACAGACACCTGTTCTCACGTCATATTCGCAACAGCAGAAACAGGTGAAAAAGTGTCTAATGTGATCAATCATTGCCTGGCAGCTTGGGCCGCATGGGGCAAACCAAAAATATTAAAAACTGATAATGGACCAGCCTATATAGGCAAAGCCTTCAATGAGTTCTGCAAAATGATGGAGGTTCAATTAAAACATGGTATCCCATACAATCCCCAAGGTCAAGGAATCATTGAGAGGGCTCATAGAAGCCTCAAAGAAATTTTACAAAAACAAAAAGGGGGAGTAGGCCAAGGCCTGGCCCCAAAGGCACGATTATCCATGGCACTATTCACACACAATTTTTTAAATTTAAATAATGATAATCGCTCCCCAGCTGTGGAGCACTGCAACCCTTCCCCCAACCATAAAGGGTGGGTGAAGTGGAAAGATGTCCTGACAGGACAGTGGATGGGCCCGGATCCAGTGGTCAGCTGGAACCGAGGCGCGGTTTGTGTTTTCCCACAGGAACCGGGACGAGAACCACTGTGGATACCGGAGAGACTGACACGGGCAACAAAGCCCTCGACTGAAGATCAGACCTGCCCTACTGGAGATCCATCACAGACCAACCAACAAGATGAATAGAAATAGCGGTAGCCCGAAATGGACAAGAAGATCCTCAGGCATATACATGGCTTGCTCAATTGGCCCACGACCGAGTCTAGATATGGCGGGCATCCCTCATTCTCCTCCATAAGGTGACAATACACAGCAGGGTAGGTGAGTCAATGACGGGTAAGAGCGTGCCTCCCCAGCACGACTCGACCTAAGCCAGGCCCTACCCCATCCTGCACGTAAGCCGCTGGACTGTTAGATGCTGCCCAGGTCTAAATTTCTCTCCGAGGGGATTTCTTTACGGAGAGGAAATGAGTGCAAGCTTGTGTGCATCCAGGTTCCGTCCAGTTTGTGCCTGGCCCTAGAAAAAGGACGAGGGCCTCAGGGCCTTGGCAGACCATGGCATGGCCAACCAGGGTCTAAGCCAAGGACCTACGGTGGGCCTACACATAGGGCATAAGCCTCTGCACCCAGTCCAGGAAGGGCTACGATGCGCACATTCATAAAAAATAAAATAGGGGGAGATGTTGGGAGCCGCGTCTGTGATAGCTCGCCTTGCGCGGCGGACGTGCGGCCTGTGGTAAAGAACAAAGCCTGAGGTAGATTACCCCTCCCATCGAATATGTTAGTTTCCTGCTTACCGCGTAAACAACCCGCTCAACAATATAGTCTGCCTGGCAACTGATGATGTTAGCCAATCAGCTTGCCTTGCTTACTTTAACATGATTGGACACTGTACCCGTATATATACCGGTGCCACCCCTGGGCGGAAGTAGAAGCCAGGTAGAAGCCCGGAAGTAGAAGCCCAAAAAGGAGCCGCGGAGAGCGGACCGGTAGAGGCTTTGGGGCAGACTGAAGCACAAAAGGAGCTGCGGGGAGCGGACCAGAGGAGGCTTCAGCTGGGAGAACCCAGGGCAGGCTGTACGGAGAAGGAAAATAAAAAGAAAAGGTTGTCCACTACCAGACTTTGTCGTGTGTCCTTCCTGCCGGCCGGGAGCGGACATCGACAATCAGGGAGAGTCAGCTTGTGGTGATTGTCCCAGTTACAGGCAGATGAGCTAGAAGAACTGATAAAGGTTAAATTGAGGGCCTTTCCTTTATAATATGGGAGAGGAGCAGCCAAGCATAACCAACATGATTGGGTGAGATCAGGTTGGGTATGATTTAAAGCCATGTATGCTCCTATAATCAAACTGAACAGGTTAGAATGTGAATATTGAGGGGCAGGTATATGATCTGCCTGGTGTAGCGGAGCTTGAGAAACCATTATGGCTGAGGGACTTACTGTAGTTATTTGAACAGTAGTAACAGGATCTGTATTGGGCTGATTGTATTTTGGATTTGGATGTAAGGGAATAGAAAAAAAGCAATCTTTAAGATCAATGACAATTTTAAAAAATCCCAGAGGAATGGCACTGGGTGAAGGGAGTCCTGGCTGCAGATGTCCCATTAAGACCATGGTCTTATTTATTGCCCTAAGGTCTTGTAGCAGCTTCCATTTCCCTGACTTTTTTCGAATAACAAAGATGGGTGTGTTCCAAGGGGAATCATTATGGACAATGTGGCCTGTATCTAACTGGTCTTTCACCAGCTGTTGTGTGGCTGCAAGCTTTTTAGAGGTAAGGGGCCACTGATCGACCCAAACAGGTTTGTCTGATAACCAAGTAATCTCTTTTGCATGGGCCGCAGGAAGGTCAATGACCCCTATTGAAAATGGCCTAGGCCTGCTTTAGAGGGGTTTGGAGTTGGGGAAATAGGCACTTTAATGCCTGAGCCTCGTTTGCCTAAACCTTGATTAGGAAGGAAGCCCTGAGTGAGCATTTGTTTGGTGACTACAGCATTGGGACTGCTCATCATCATTCCCATTTGAGTTAGCAAATCTCTGCCCCAAAGGTAAAGGGTAGCCCTTTTACAATATAGGGCTGTATGTGCCCCTGATTGTTCTCACTATCTTTCCAGGTAAGTAGACTGGCACTACGTTGTGGATTTTTAGATTATCCAATCCCTTGTAAATGCGTCATAGTGGTTTCTAAGGGCCATGTGGGAGGCCAGTCCTCCTTTATAATGACTGTTACATCAGCACCTGTATCTATGAGCCCTGAGAAACTTTTCCCATTAAGCAATAAAGACATAAGGGGTTTATCTTTGGAAATGAATTGAGCCCAGTATATATCTGAGGATCCAAGGGAAGAATTTCCCCTGTAGGAAGCCACAGCTGCATTAGAAGTTTGAACTAAAGGCAGCAGCACCAACTGAGCAATACGTTGTCCTTGGCTAATGGAAACTAGGCCAGAGATAGAGGATACCATGGCAACAATTTCGCCAGTATAGTCGTTATCTATGACTCTTGGAACAACTTGTAACCCTTTCAATACTGTGCTGCCGCGTCCAAGAATTAACCCACAAGTGCCCTTGGGAAGAGGGCCATAAATCCCGGTGGGAATGGTATTGAGCAGCCTCTTCTGCTAATTGTGACCAATCAACTTTCTGGCCACTGGAAAGGTCAGGGTAAATAGGGCGGTATGGAGGAGGGGCCGTGGCGGCGCCATTTTGAGGACCCTCGTGGTCTCCAGACAAAGGGAGTGTCGGCACATCGCCATCTTGAACAGGCTCCAGGATCTCAAGGACAACAGAGCTGGGAGGGCTGGGTGCCTTAGATAAGACCGGTGGTGGCGGAGTACAATTGTGGGAGGCAGCTAACGCAGCCTCACCCTGGGCAAGCGTCTCCGCGAGCTGGGGATCTGCGTGAAGTTGTGCCAGCAGCTCAGAGATTAAAGTCCAATATGAAAAAGCAGTTACAGGAACCTTTTTTGGACCAAAAACTTCATAATAGTCCTTAAGAGCATCTCCTACTCTATTCCACCTGTTTAAATTAATCGTACTCTCTAGGGGGAACCATGGACACACTGAATGTATGAACTGAAAATATTTTATTAGTTCCTTTGTCTTAACCTTAATCCCTCTAATCTTGAGAGCCTCCCTGAGGCCAGTCACGAACAATTCGTGCTCACTGAGTGCTTGTCCCATGTTGATGCCGTTCACCTACCGTGATTCAGGCGAGACGTAAGGTGGCCGTCTGCACAGATCACAGGAACAATGTCCTTGAATCAGTCACGCTGGCCAGCGCTTTACTCCTGTGAACGGTCCCGCGTCGTTATCCCTCGTGCCAGGTGAGGTCCCTTCGTGGTCACCACTTGATCCGGCCTGCGGACCAATCTATGGGTCTCAACCTGGAGAGGGGATCGGGGATGGGGACAGGACAAGAGAAAAGAGAGATGGAGACAGGATGAGATTCCAATCGAGTCTCTTTTATTTTTAAAATGGCTACAACTTATATAGGGTGGGGGGCGGGCCATAGGCAGGAAGAAGGCTTAATCTGATAGGTCATCGTCACATTCGGTTATATGATGTAAGCAGGAGAGGATTATGGGTAATGTAGGCAGGCTGAAACAGGAAGTTTGCTTGTCATGTGCATTGCAGGCAAGGGAAGGATCATGGGAAATGTAGGCTGACACACAAAATGCCCTCAGGCAGGAGGGGCAGGGCAGCAGCAGCTATTTAAAACCGCTCCCTACAGGCATCACAATCCCTGACTTGAAATTATAGTATTAATCCTATTGTGATTTTTTTAAAGTGTGGTACTGGCAAAAAAAAAAAAAAAACAGACTTGAAGATCAATGGAACAGATTGGAAGATGCAGTAACAACTCCAGACACACTAAGCCACCTTACATTTGACAAGGGTGCCAAGCACATTCACTGGAAGAAAGACAACCTCTCTACTGAATAGTGCTGGAAAAACTGGCTCTACATATGCCAAAGATTAAAATTGGACCCATATCTTTCACTATGTACTAAGGTAAAATAGGAATGGATCAAAGACCTTTTTTTATACTGGAGATTGAACTCACAACCTCACACTTGTCAGGCAGGTGCTTATGACATTGAGCTACATCTCTGGCCTTGGATCAAGAATCTTAATATTAAAACAGAAACATTAAAAATCTGCTGGAAGATAGAATATGTAAAACTCTTGAAGACATTGATGTAGACAAAGATTTTATGAACAGTTCCAGATCGCACAAAAACTATCACAAACAATCAACAAATAGGATCTCACCCTACTGAAATGCTTTTGCATAGAAAGAGAACCACCAACAGAGAGAAGAGACAGCCATAAAATGGGAGAAAATGTTTGCCAGCTGTTCCTCAGACAAAAGATTACTGTCGAGAACACATAAAGAACTTAAAAAAAAAAAGCTGCAAAAAGTGAGCAGAGAAGATTTAAGAGAAAAGCTACAGAAGATGAAATCGCTAGAAGTGCCCTGGGGGTGGAATCACCCAAGCCTTTTGGAGCTTACAACCAGATTGTTTCAGATGCTGAGTGTGGAACTCTAGGACTTAATGTTTGCCCTGCTGGATGTTGGACTTGCTTTGTTTCCAATACTTTATATTCCCCTGTTTGTAACTTTTGGAATGGTAATGTTTATCTTGTGCCTTTGCATTTCAGAAATGTTTAACCTTGTTTCATTTGTACAGGGGTTACAGTTAAGAGTTTGCCATAGATCTTGAGGAGACTTTGGACTTGGTCTTTTCAGCAATGTTGAAGCTGTTAGGACTTTGGCAACTCTTGGAGGCAGACTAAATGCCTTTTGTATGAAGGATGTACATGAGTCCTGGGGGCCAGGGGTGGACTGTCATGGTTTATGTCTGTGTCCCCAAGGCCTCATGAGTTTGAATTGTGCATTTGTTATTCGTTCATTGTCTAGTGCTTGCATTGATGGTGTCAGTGCTCCACCCACAAAGGGGTGAAGCCAGGATATGATGTAATGGCAGGAAGAAGGTGTGTCTTGCTCTTTGCCGGTTCCTTTTTGCTGTTTTCAGCTGCCATGAAAGGCAGCCCAGCCATGCCCGCCTGCCTGGGAGCCAACTGAGTGTGGACTGAAACCTCCAAAAACTGTAAGAAATAAACCTTTCCTTTCCCAACTTTGGGCTTCAGGTATTTTGTCTGAGCGACGAGCATAAAGTAACTAAGACACATACTATACAGATAGTTGTTTTTATTAATACTGTTATGTACTGATATATACAATTATACTATGCCTGATGATATAGCCAATTCTATTGGAGATAACAAGAGACAACACAGGAACTATGGTAGAACTCTATGTACAATGGTCTTATATGTTTATTTCATTTCATGTGTGTATAGGAATATGTTTTGTTTTTCCTTGCTTTATTTTGTTTCTCCCTCTAATATAGAAAGGATAGAAATACATGCTAAGACTCACACATGTGTAGAATCTATAAACAGTTTATGAGAACTGATCTTATGACACATGATGAAATGAACAGATACTTTGAAGAAAAAGAGACACTAAAGTACGCAGTGCTGATCCTGAAGTGTCATAATGTGACACCCAGCAATAGTGTTATTCTTTGACCAGAGTGATATTAGCCTGCTTGGGTTTGTTGAATCTCAACATAATTGACGATATGGATAACTGCATGTATGTTTAAGTGTATAGGATTGATAACCATATTTCCAAGTTTTTGTTGGATAGTTGAACAGAACTGGTTGCAATCTCACTGTTTGCATCCCCACTTTATATTTTGCACTTTAGTATCTTAAATAACTCTTTGTAAGAAGACAATCTGTAATCATCAACTAGTGATTCCTTACTGTTTATTTTTTTCTTGAAAATTATGTATTATTTCTACCCGTTTTCTGTCTTGTTTAGTCTTTCTTTAAATTAAATTTTTAAAAAAGACACTACAGTACCTAGTGCTGATCATGGAGTGTCATGATGTGAAATCCAGCAATACTATTATTCTTTGTTCAAAATGATTTTAACCTGCTTTAGTTTGTTTAATCTAAACATAAATGAAGATATGGATAACTGCATGTATGTTTAAGTGTATGAGATTGACAACCATGTTACTAACTTTTTGTTGGACAGTTGAACAGAATTGTTTGCAGTCTTGCTGTTTGAATTCCCACTTTACATGTTCCATTCTTGTACCTTGAACAACTATTTGTAAAGTGATAATATGGAAACATTAACTAGTGATTTCTTACTGTTTATTTTTTCTCTGAACGTATGTATTATTTCTATCTATTTTCTGTTTTGTTTAGTCTTTCTTTAAATAAAATTTTTAAAAAATTTACTACTGTGACTTTAAAAAAAACCAGCATGGTACTGGCAAAAAAAAAAGACCCCAAGATCAATGGAACAGATTAGAAGATGCAGAAACAATTCCAGATATACTTGGACAACTTATCTTTTTTTTTCTTTTTTGTACTAGGAATCGAGCTTATGACCTCACACTTGCAAGGCAGGTGATATACCACTTAGCTATATTTCCAGTCCCAGACATTGTATCTTTGACAAAGGTGCCAAACACCTTCACTGGAAGAAAGATAGCCTCTTTAACAAATGATGTTGTAAAGACTGGCTCTACATATGCTAAAGATTAAAATTAGACCTATTTCTTTCATCATGCACTAAACTAAATTCAGAAAGGATCAAAGATCTAAATATTAAAACAGAAACATTGAATCTGCTGGAAAATAGAATAAGTAAAACTCTTGATGACATTGGTATAGGCAAAGACTTTATGAATAAAAGCCTGATCACACAGGAACTATTATAAAGAATCAACAACTGGGATCTCATCTTATTAAAAAGCCTTTGCACAGCAAGAGAAATCACCAACAGAATGAACAGACAACTCACAATGTGGGAATAAATGTTTGCTAGCTGTACTTGAGACAAAGGATTACTATCAAGAACATACAAAGAACCCAAAAAATATGTCCTTCCAAATTTAAATACCAATCCAAAAATGAGCACGTAAGATGAATCCACACTTCTCAGATGAAGAAATACAAACAACAAATAAATATATTAAAAATGTTCAATATAACTGGTCATTCAAGAGATGCAGATTAAAACGTCACTGATTCCACCTCACCACAGAAAGAATGGCTATTATCAAAATATCAACTAATAGGAACTAGGATGCTGGGAAACCAAGCAAGCAGCTCGCCTTCCTGGTAAGCAGCAGCGGTGTGGCAGACTGCGGCCCTTCCAGGGGGAGAACCACCAGTGTTTCCTGAGATTCACTCCATGCTGGAACTT
This sequence comes from Cavia porcellus, assembly GCF_034190915.1. NCBI lineage: Eukaryota > Metazoa > Chordata > Mammalia > Rodentia > Caviidae > Cavia > Cavia porcellus. The sequence continues at coordinate 19,872,093 of NW_026947486.1, forward strand.
AGGACACTGAGAAGTCAAGCAAGCAGCTCGCCTTCCTGGTAAGCGTCAGCATTGTGGCAGACTGTGGCCCTTCCAGGGGGAGAAACACCAGCAGCTCCTGAGTTCCATGCCATGTTGGAACTTAGGACGCTGGGAAACCAAGCAAGCAGCTCCCCTCCCTGGTAAGTGGCTGCAGTGTGGCAAACTATGGCCCCTACAGGGGGAGAACCACCAGTGTCTTCTGAGATCCACATCATGTTGGAACTTACAAAGCTGGGAAACCAAGCAACCAGCTTGCCTCCCTGCTAAGCAATAGTTAACCTACTGGTGCACAGCCTAGAGTCAAACATCCCACTTCCCCTACCCCCCTTCTCCTGTCCCCCATTAGCAAATGGGAACCAGAAATCTGAGCATCTCCTGGGAGGTTGAGCATAGCAAATAAGGGGGACTTCCTTCTACCATCTCTTTAAAGGCAAATATTTTTATGACTGTTTTGCTGTATTCTGATTAACGGTACTGCTCTATTCAATATTCTGTTTTGATAAGTTCTATAATGTTCTGTATTTCATTTTATTTTGATATACGTGATTAAAAGAACAACTATTGTAAAGATAATGAAATATACTGTGATACCTATTACTGTTATCCTGGTAACATGCTGTGAAGTTCTGTACCAATTTCACTGTATGATCTTAGTTGGCTTTATTCTATCTTGATCTGTTTTATTTTACTACTTTCAAAATAAAATTTTTAAAAAGTAGGCAAAAAAAGGAAAAAGAAAGAAAGAAAAAAATCGACTAATAACAAATGTTAAAGGGACTTCTGGGGAAAAGGACCCTTCTCCACGACTCGTGGTAGTATAGACTGGTGCAAGCACTGTGGAAATCAGAGAGGAGATTCTTTTAAAAATTGAGACTGGCGGTCCCATTCTGGGACTTCCCAAAAGCATTAAAAACATCATACCAAAGGGATATATGTGCACTCATATTTATAGCAGCACAATTTGTAATAGAGGGATCTTGGAAACAACTCAAATGCCCATCAACCAAAGAATGAATTTAAAAACATGTGTTATTTTTATACAATGAAACACTACTCACCCATAAAGAAGGATAAACTTGAGACTTTTATAGGTAAATGGATGCAACTTGAGATCTAAGTTTAGATGGTTATACTACTAATTTCTCTTAGTTGATTGAAAAGAAATGTTTGTGTTAATATTGTTTGGACATTAAATATAGATATCTTGTACTTTGAGTAACTAATTTAAAGATAATATGCAATGTATTAACCATTATTACCCTCTGATTATCTTGTTTTGAAGTTTTGTTTTATTATTTTCTCTTAAAAAAATTAGGGGGACTCAGAATTTAGCTCAGTGGCATAAGCGCCTGTCTGGCAAGCACAAGATCATGAATTTGATCCCTGGAACACCCCACCACCAAAAAAAACTGGTGTACCTTGGACAACAGATAGACACTCCTCCCATTATCTACCATCACCCACCCACAGTCTCATGGTCTGACCGGTTCCCTTTCCTCCCCAGGATCCCCCAGCTTCCAGAATTACCCAGAACAGGGCTACACAGCACTTTCCAAGAGTCATTATTGTTTTTATTTATGCCAAGGAGCTCTTGGGGAGGCAGGGGATGAATTTCACATTGCTCTGCATACCCAGTGAAAAGTTCCTGCCCTAGTATAAATTATTGTACATTATGGCAGTGGTCTAACATGGTGGAAGGCCAAAGCAAAAACACTTACCCTGACAACCACTTCCTCCTTCTTCCCCTTAAGCCCTAATTACAACTTCCTTTCCCTTGTGCAAAGAGAATTCCAATCAGTTCCTTGCATGTCATCAATGCCTTCCCCATGCACCACTTGCAATCAGAGGTCATATAACCCTCTGCCTACTCTGTATCCAGTCAGAAGAGAAAGCCAAACCCCCTTGGGTTGTGGAATTCTCTCCATGTCCTCAATAAAAGCCACTTTCTCTTTCCTTATGCTTCTCTATTGCACCAGAAATCCCTAACACCCAGGAGCTCCATGAAATTTCATACACTGGCTCCGGTTCTTGCTTGTTTGGTTTGTGTAGCTCCCTCAAGCCTGGTTCCGACGTCGACTGCAGCCAGGCCGCCGACTGAACATGGACTCCCTCGGCCAAGATATCAACCTTCTCCTAACAAAGGTCAGCTGCCTGACTTCATGACTGATGTCCCTGTTGACCCAGGTGTGGCTGCCCAGACTCCTGCTCTTGAGGGTCTGACAGAGGTGGAAGAGGAGGAGCTCAGGACTGAGCTTGCCAAGGTAGAAGAAGAAATAATCACCCTGCGCCAGTTCCTGGCAGCCAAGGAGAGGCACTGTGGAGAGCTGAAAAGGAGGCTGGGCCTGTCTGCCTTGGGGGAACTGAAGCAGAACCTGTCTAAGAGCTGGCATGACATGCAGGTCTCTAACGCCTATGTGAAGACTTCTGAGAAACTTGGAGAGTGGAATGAGAAAGTGACCCTATCTGACCTCTACAGGAAGACACAAGAAACTCTCTCTCAGGCAGGACAGAAGACATCTACTGCCTTGTCTAACATGGGCTCTGCCATTGGCAGGAAGCTCGGAGACATGAGGAACTCTGCCACCTTCAAGTCGTTTGAAGACCGAGTGGGGACCATAAAGTCTAAGGTTGTGGGCGGCAGAGAGAATGGCAGTGACAGCATCTCTTCCCCAGCGGGGAGTGCTGACCCACCCCTGCCAGATCACTCACCTTTCTAAACCTGCGATAGTGTCGCCAAGCCATGGAACAGGTGCAAGCACACCTTCATCATCACAACTACAACTCTGCGCAACAGAGCCACCAAGCTGGGGCGACTGAACAGATGGTTTTGAGAACAATCATGATCCTTCACGTGCAGATGTGACCGCTGCCTTCTCAAGAGTTAGAGAACAATCCTGTATATAAATGTTTTACACCAAAAGTTCATAGGTGAAGCAGATCACTGTGCTGTCCTCAGGGCCACAGGAAATGGACAGGGTGGAGGGTCTAGGGAGTAATAGGCCCAAAATTATGCCCCTCTCGGGAATTTTGATAGCTCCCCAGAACTTAGCAGGAAGGAGACACATTAATAATATGAAACAAGCAACATTTTCTGGCCTCCCCTCCTGTTTCCTAAACTCACAGGTAGCGTATGTTCACTAAGAATGCACTGCCAGAGCGCAGTTTTTGCCCGGAGATGCTGAATAAGAGAATTGTCCATTTTCTGAGACCTCAGAAACATTGTCAGCAGCTGCCTAGTTGTTATACTAATTTGACAAGCAGATTTACTATTTTTTAAATGCAGTAGACTCCTCAAAAATTAAAATTTGGCAAAGCAGCTTTAGCCTTATCATTAGAGAATATTCTTTGGACTCAAGCTGAAATTCAAGCCTTACATCGCCTTATGCTATACATATATGTTCTGTAATAGGTTCTGAGCATTGTGTACAGTTTTACATCTGGTCCATGTTGTATCTTGCCTGACCAATTAGTGTGCTTATCTCAGTGGCACCTTCTAGTATGAAGAACTTGATTCTCACAAAAAAAAAAGAAAGAAAGAAATTTCACGCACTGTGGATAGCAGGTACTTAGCATATGCCAGAGGAGGAAAACAGAAGGAAGTGGGATCCGGGTGCTCTGGATGATCTGCTTAAGAAACAACAGATGCCCCAAAAAAGTAATAAGAACTAAGGAGTAATAAAATCCAAAATGTGTAAATTTTGTTGTAAAAAAAGAGAGGGAGGGAAAAAAAAAAGAGCTCTAACGGATATAACAGCAAGTGTGTTTAGGGATGTTAAATAGCTGACTATATTAATGTTTTTGGATCATTTAACACAGCTGTTTGCAGTCTCTCTGTTTGAATGTCTACTTTGTATTCTTTGATACTGTGATTCGAGCAACTATTTCCAAGACGATAATATGTAATCTATTAACAGGTGATTTCTTACTGTTATGTTTCTTTTTTGTAGTTCTGTATTATGTGTAACCTTACACTGCTTTGTTTTGTTTTGTGTTTTTCTCTTTTTCCTCTTAAATTAAAAAAAAAAAAAGAAACAACAGATGTTTTCTGTTTGTTTTTGGTAGTTTTGTTTTGTTTTGTTTTCAGTGCTGGGGATCAAACCCTGGGCCTCTTACATGCTAGGCAAGCACTGTACCACACAGCACAAAGCTACACCAACAGCCCTTTAAAACATGTTTTAAATTTTGAAACAAGTTTTCCATAAATTGCACAGGTTGGCCCCAAACTTATTTTTTTAAAGAGAATAAAACAAAAGAAAACAAAACAAATCAAATCAGAACAAAACAATGCAAGCAACACAGCACTTCACAACAAGACAACAGGACATCAACAGTGACTACCATAATATCTCAATTTCTTTGAAATAGTTGAGCATACCTTCACACACAATAATATCAAACATAACAAAATAATATAAAACAATCAAAAGAATGAAAGTGTTACAGGACTTCAAAACCAAATAACAAGAAATGAATAATGGCTACTATATCTTATTTTCCTCAAAAGAATTGTCTATACCATCATACATAATAAAATCAAATAAAGCACAATAAGATACAACCAATCAAAACAGAAGAACAAAAGCACAATAGGACTTCAAAACAAGATGATAGGAAATCACCATTATGGCTACCATAATGTCTCATTTTCTTCAAAATAGCTGTGCATACCATCATACATAATCAAATAAAACAGAATAAAACCAATCAAACCAATTAATGAAAGCATTATAAGACTTCAAAGCAATATAATAGGAAACCATAATTACCATAATATATCCCATTATATTCAAAATATCTACCCTTACCATCTGACAGGGTAAAATCTAACAAAAGAAGACATAACAAAGCCAAACCTAACAAAACTGTGAAAACAATGCAAGAGTTCAAGACAAGACAATGAGAAATTAACAGTAGTTACCACTTTTCCCTCACAGGTGTTTCTTCCCCTATCACTCTTACATTGACTATTTGCTTTTGGATCCCATTAACTCCTTCTGTTTCTTATGCTAAGGTTCATGCATATGAGTTCTAACTGTTTCACACATGAACATGATCTCCAGTTGTGTCAATTTACCAGCAGGAACATTGAGATTGTTCTACTTTATAGCCAGGTAACATTCCACTGCATGAAAATGCCATATCTTTCTGATCCATTCTGTGGTTGATGGACAAGTTACTCTTGCTTTTTTTTTTTATCTCCTGTCACATGAAACAATTGTTTTTTTTTTCTCTTTGAGTTTCAGTATAAGAATGTCCTTTCCAGTTAAATGTATTTCTTGTATACAGTATATCCATGGATCTTGCTTCTTGATTCATTCTCCCTGTGCTTCTCTTTATTGCTGACGTGAGGCCATCTACATAAATGGTTACAACCAGCATACATTGGTTTGTCTCTGCCATGCTATCCTCCTGTTGTAGGCCCTCCACTTTTCCCCTTCATTCAATTGCCTGTCTCAGTTGGCGATTCTTTTCTGCTGCTGTTCCTGGAACCATGGTCATCTTTCTCTCTCTCTGTCTAGAATATCCTTTAGCACTCTTTGTAGGGTTGGTTTGGTAGTCATGAATTCCTTCATTTGTTTTTAGCATGGAAGTATCTTATTTTTCCATCAATTCTGAAAGATAGTTTTGCAAGGTAGATCAATCTGGGTTGGAAGTTGTTTTCTTTCAGGATTTGAAATACTTCACTCCAAACTCTTCTTTGACTTGATTTGTGTTAAGTCTGCTGTGATTCTGATTGGTTTTCCTTTATAAGTGATCTGTCTTTTTTCTCTAACAGCTTTTAATATTTGTTCTTGTGCTGAATTTCTGGGCTCTTGATTATTGTATGTCTGGGTGTAGATTTACTTTTATTATGGCTAGTTGGAGTCCTATATGTCTCACTTATCTGCATGCCAGATCCATTTCCCATGTTTGGGAAGTTTTCTTCTATTACTTCTGTGAATATCTTTTTAATTTCATTTGTGTTGATCTCTGCTCCTTCACTGACACCTATCACTCTTTAAATTATGTTTCTTTACATTATCTTGCAGCCATTGAGTTATTATTTCCTGATTCTGTGTTATTTGTAAGAGATCTTTCCTTTTACAATCACTAGCTGTAATCCTATCTTCAAGGTTTGAAAGCCTATCTTCAGTCTCCTTCAAGTGGTTTTGCCAGCTTTCAATTGAATTTTTAATTTCCTGGGTCTCTCTATGAATCTGTTTCATGCATTGTAATTCCTTTCTATATTCATTCAAGGTTTCCATCATTTTCCTATTCTCTTTTTTGTCTATGTCTTCTCTAGACACACAGCAATTCTTTCAATATGTTTGTGATTTCTTCTTTTACCTGAGACATTATTTCTGATTTGACTGCTTTTACAATCTCATGAAGTTGTTTTCTTACTTCAGTTGCTATCCTCTCAGAGATTTCAGCTGTGTGAATTCTGTTTTCTTCCATGACTGTATCTCCCAGACTTGTTCTGTTTGGGCTAGAGGTCTGAGTTTGCCTTTTGCTCTTTCATCTTGACATTCTCCTATGTTCCTCCCAACAAGCTGGTTGTGGGATCCCAGGCACTTCCCACATTGGTGCCCCTACGCGATGTAGGAGGATGGGACAGGCACCTGGGTTCCTCTAACTCCAGATTTACAGGGAGTTAGTAAGGCATGGAGCGGGCTTCTCCAGACCTGTGCATCTACACTGTGGCTTCCCTGATGATCAGGGGTGCATGGAGTTGGGGCCACTTCTCTCAGCCTGTGTGTCTATAGTGGGACTCCCATGATGGTGGCAGATACACAGGGGTGTGTTTGTCTGATTCTGCTAGTGGGTGATGGCTGCCCAAGGGACCCAAGGGCCTCCAATGGTGGTCTACAAGTGCATAGGGCTTACCTGGCTGTGTGTCCCTGCTCCTGCTGGCTGCCTACGTGAAGGAGTCTTCCGGTGGCAGCTCCCTGAAGGTGAAGGCAGATCTGCTGGTCCTCTCTGTCCACAGTGGCCACCTGCAGGACGTAGCCTTCTGGTGGCACTGCATGACAGGCAGAGGTGGATCTGTCTGTCTCTTTCTGCCCATGCTGGGCACACGGAGGAAAGGGCCTTCTGGTAGCAATGCCCAGCAAACAGAGGCAGATCTGCTGGCTCTCTCTGCCTGCAGTGGGCATGCCGAGGAAAGGGGTTTCCGGTGGTGGTGCCCAGCACGCAGAGCTGGATCTGCTGGCTCTCTCTACCCACGCTGTGGCCCCAAAATTAGCCTCCTAAGTAGCTGGGATTACAGATGTGTGTCACCATGTGCAGCAGGACAGATTTGTGTGTGAGTGAGAGTGTGTGTGTGTGTGTGTGTGTGTGTGTGTGGTACTGGACATTGAACTCAGGGCCTTCACACTGAGCTACAACCCTATCCCTTTTTTACTTTTTATTTTGAGACAGTGTCTCATCAAATCACTAACTAACTGGGCTGGGCTCAAATTTGTGATTCTCCTACCTCAGCCTCCCAAAATGCTGAGATTATAGGAGTACACCACCATGCCTGGTGGTGTCCTTTAAATTTTTTTTAAGTTAAAATTTTGAATCAAACAAAGAAATAATTCCAACAAATCATCAAAAATACAATAACAAAAAAGAAAACACATCATCAAGACTAATGTTCAAGTAAAAAAATAAGCAAAACATGAACAGTTTTCAGAAAATACAAATAAATGTCTTTTAACATAAAAAAATCACCCCTCAGTAGGATGTGAATCAAGCTACTATGAAATACCACTTTCAATCCACATGCCAAACTTTAAAAAATGTTTGATAATACATTATACTGACTAGAATTTAGGAGCACATTTTTTGGTGGGAACATAAATTGGTAATACTTCATTGAAGTCACTTTGGAATAGCTATGGTTCTTTAAATTTAATCATGGCTTGAAGCTTGTTAGTTCATCAGAGTAGGATCTCTATCCCCACTTAAAAGTTTTGTTGGTTCAGTAAATCATACCCTTGTGCAACATTTGAGTTCAGCTTGTTCAAAGTCATTTTTGGCCCACTGCATTGTCACACAGTTGTGTAATCCTAGCATTCAGAGGTTGAGGTAGGAGGATCTTTATGAGTTCAAGGTCAGCCTATGCTACACAGCAAGTTCAAAGCCAACTTTAACCGCCCAGTGAAAACCTGTCTCAAAAAACAAAGTCATTTGCTGGTTGTGCTACATAGAAAATTGAAGCAGGAGGATGAGAATTTAAGGCCAGCCTGAGTAATTTAGTAAGACCTTGTCTCAAAATAAAGAAAAAGGGCTAGGGGTGCAGCTCACTGGTGGAGCACTTGCCTAGCATGTATGAGGCCCTGGATTCCATCTCCAGCATGGAAAAAAATCAGTAATTTTGGGTCTTATCAATTGTCCTGAGGAGATTCCTAATTTTCATTAATGTAGGTCATTGCTCAGGAGCACTGAGAAGTGGGAGCAATATAACAAAGGAGTTCACAGCAAAGGCTTTCCTAGCTCTGCAGCTATGTGGCCCGGGAGCAAGTTCCCACCCCACCCTGTGTGTTGTGGTTTGGGTCTAGATACCTCACCAAAGCCTCATGCAGTTTTAGGTGGGGGAATGGAGGTGGCTGGATCTAGATTGTGTTATGCTGGGATTAAGGGTATGTGATTACCAAATCAGTCCAGTGATTGGTTTGACACTGCCCTAATCCCAGCAGCCTGGATACAATACAAATGGGGCAGAAAGATGCTGTTAAGGTCCCTTGTAGCTTTCTTACAGTTTGTCCGCCATAAATGGTTGCCCCTCTGCCACGCCAACCTGCCTTGGAGCCAGCCAATTATGGACTCAAACCTCGACAAGCTGTTAATCAAATAAACTTTTCCTCCTGTAACTTTGGACATTGGGTATTTTATCTTGACAAGAAAAATAACTGAGATGCCATGCCTCAGCTTCCTTGGGGGCACCATAAGGGCTAGTGCAGAGGGTTGCTGAGAATATTCGATGAAATAATGAAGGAAGAATGTTTAGAACAATGCTTGACCATCATAATTGCTAATTACATATTTGTAAAAGGATTTAATGAATGATTTTTAGTCTTCTTTTTTTTTTTTTTTTTTTTTTTTTTGGTCTTTTTCATTTTTTCTGGTACCAGGGATTGAACTCATGACTGCCTGCTTGCAAGGCAGTGCTTATGCCGCAGAGCTAAATCCCCAGCCCCCTAATTTTTAGTCTTTAATGTGGCCTTTTATGTAGGTTCCCCACTGAGTAACACTCCGGTGTCTTATGGTCCTTTAAAGACAGCAAAGCAACTTTTTCCCGGACTAAGTCTGCCCCTTCAAGCCAAACCCCTTTACCTGGAGCTGTGCAGATGTCCCTCTCTGGGAAAGAGCTGATCTGGCAGCTCCACGCTCCTTGACCTCTTCAGAAGGCTGACAGGAAGACACCTTTGCTCTCAGTGGGGTGCCAGGTGGGAACTAGAGGTCAATATCCTCCTTCAAGAAGATCCTGGGGAGTTCAGAGCCTGGCTCTTGTCCCCCAAACTCCTGGCCCTGCTGGAGGAAGCAAGTTGCTTTGCCAAAACTTAAACATCTTCTTTGTAAGGTGTAATAAAAAAGGGATGGGGAAGCATCTCATCATATTTTATCATTCTTCAGAGCTTTTATCACCACCTGGCAAAACCTTATATATTTATTTATTTAATAGTATTTATTTATTTAGCAATACTGGGCACCCTTTTTTTTTTGAGACAGGGTCTTGCTAAATTGCCCAGGTTGGCCTTGTATCTACAATCCTCCTGTCTCAGCCTCCCAGAGTACTGAGATTACAGGTATGCACCACTACTTCTACTGTATCTATATTATTACAGATAATTTAGTAAGTGTATAGATGCTAACATATTTATTTATATTGATATATTCATTTATATATGTGAATATACTGTAGGTTTTATACAATATACAAAATGGACAAAATATATATCATTTATATTTTTTGCATTTGCATATAATGGTATTTTTATTGTCTACTGCAATGCAATTGCTTATTTGTTTGTTTGTTTGTTTGTTTAGTACTAAGAATCAAACTCAGGACCTTGTGCATGCCAGGCAGGTGATATGCCACTGAGCTATATCCCTGAACCTTTGGTTTCTTTTTTGAAACAGGTTCTCACTATGCAGTCCAGGCTGGTCTCCAACTTGCATGGCTTGCAATGTAATTTTTGTACTAACTTTTTTTTGGTGTTAGGGTTTGATCCCAGACCTTTATACATGCTAGGCAAACACTCTACTGCTCAACTATATCGACAGTACTTTCTGTATTTTACTTTGAGACAATATATCACTAAATTAATTGCCCAGGCTGGCCTCAAATTTATGATTCTCCTAACTCAGCCTCTAGAATGGCTGGGAATATAGCCATGTGCTGCTAAGCCTAGCCTATACAGCAACTATTATACATCACTATATTTTATATGATCTTATCTATATCATATTAAATGGCTTTTCTATTATGCTACATGGCCTTATGCATACTAGGAAGGCACTGTACTACTCAGCTACACCCGTAGCCCAAACATGTCTACATGCTCACTATAATATAACCCTCCCTTAGCTCAGTTCCTTCCACTGTAAACTGGGGATAATTATGGTAAGTAACTCATATGGCTGTTGTGAAGACTAAAACGAGTGAAAAAAAATGAAAGAATTCTGTGATGTACCAGAGACAACTTGTACAGGTTTGCAGGAATCACTTGTTCAATTTTCAGGAATTTTGTGAATTGGATGATAAACAACTATTGTTGAAAATGAAATGCCAGGACTAGGGATATAGCTCTGAGGCAAAGCACCTGCTTGGCAAGCACAATGTCCTGAGTTCAACTTCTGGTACCATTTAATAAAATGAAATGCTAGCCAGGTGTGATAGCTCCTATCTGTGATGCCAGCACTGGGAAGGTTGAGGCAGGAGGATTGAACTGAGTTCAAGGTCAGCCTTACATATTAAGTTCAAGTCCAGCCTGAAGTACATAGCAAAACTGTCTCAAAATCAAAAGCAGAAACAACAAACTATACCCTTCCAAGGTAATTTAAAGGTAATACTCAAAACTCACCATATCCTAACTACTTTACTGCATTTCAAACATTCCCTATGCTCTTGAGGTCATTTACCCTTACAGTATTTTATCTGTATGGGATGAGTAGTACGTACTGTACTACTCATATTTAGAGACTATATTTACATCTCATATTTAGAGACTATACACAAGCAAACTGAAATCTGACCAGATAATACTGTGCAAGCCATAGAAGCTGGCAAATGTTAGGAACTAGTCCCTGCCCCTGCCAAAAGTTGGTTAGTCATTTACTAGAACACCACTGAAAATTTAGGACAGTGCCCAACACATGGTAAACGCTATAAGAAATTTCCATCATCATATTTTGTGCACTGGGTCACAATGTGTACGGTATTTTTGGTAGATGGGAATTAAGAAAGGATAGGTCAAAACTGGGCGTGGTGGTGCACGTGTGTAATTCCAGAATTCAGGAGGCTGAGTCATGAAAACTGTCCCTAGTTCAAAGCTAGCCTGGCCTATATAGTGATTTCAAGGCCAGTAAGCTACATAGATGCGATCCTGTCTTAAAAAAAAAAAAGAAAAGAAAAGAAAAAAGAAATGGAAAGGATAGAACAGTTTCCTAAACGACACCTTTTTAACCTTCAAAAATGCTGTAAATTTCTGTATCGTCTCTGTTTCCCAGGTGGAGAGGATTCTGAGAGGTCAAAATAATAGAGTGCTACCAGCTAGTGGAAGCGGGATGTGAAATTGCATCAGAGTAGCTTTTGTGGGCTTTATCAACGCACTCTGCTATTCAAGCCCTCGGTGTTAATTTCACTTGGAGCCAAGAGTAAAAAGAGTGGGCCGGATCGTGCTGTTGCATCTTGGGAAATGTAGTCCATAGATACACACACACACACACACACACACACACACACACACACACACGAGAGAGAGAGAGAGAGAGAGAGAGAGAGAGAGAGAGAGAGAGATCCAAAAAGGGCCGATTTTGGCCCCGAACAATAGCACAAAGAATCTCTCTTACGTTGCTATGTTCGATCACATAGTACGTAAGTTCTGCCCCCTGTTCGTGAGCGTTGCATGCTGGGAGCGGCTGTTGTGTGACCCAGAAACGCTGACACTACCTGTCTGGATCCACGTGCTACGTTCTGGTCCGGTAGGGCTCTCCGTGGAGCTTTGGGGTTCTGCTATGCCGAGTTGACCCCCCCCCCTGCGGTGAGCATTAGGCATGGTGTGGCAGGCATCCGAGTCAGCTAGGAACACTAACCGAAGCCCTGCCATTTCTCGCTGATTGGCGCGCTTGCCAAGGCTCAGGCTGCTGGCAGACCGGTTTCCTCCCTCCTCGTCCTGCCAGCTAAGGTAGGACCTGGAGCACATAAGACGCAGATTCTGGCCGAGTCTGGAGACACTGCTGTACTGTCCCGCCGGCAGAGTTAGAGGGAGGTCGGTCCTAGGTGCTACAATTGCGTAGTCCAGACATCTGGTACCGGCTAGGCTGCAAACCCAAAGGTTATCTACATAAAGGGACTAGAATGCGGGGCGAGGTCAAGGGGCTGCGGTATGTGGCAACCCCTGGAGCCGCCTGAGTGGGGTGTAGTGGTCCCCGTGGAGCTGTGGTTTCCCAGGCAATGAGGATGCACTGGGGACATGGCCAGGGTCTGTTAATGGAAGGTCGGTGGACTGCAAGAGTTGTATAAACCTGGCGAGAGCCATTGAGGATAGATAGGGTGTGTTGGTTAGTTGATTAAGAAAGGGGTTAAAATAGTGGGGAGTGGACGGGGGTGCGCGTGACCCCTGAGGGATTGATGGAGACATGCTATTCAGCGAGTTAATGCAGAGCGGCAGGGTATAGTAATGAAGATGATAACGGTGAGTGACTGGAGCAAATAATAGAGAGGTAGGGGACACGATCAAGGGACTAATGAAGGCAGTGATGAAAGAAGAGATAGTGAGAGGCTGATGGGATATTGTAGTAGAACAGAGTAAGAAGAGTAATAGTTGTTGGGATATATGACTGAGTGATGAGTGAAGGGCAGATGGGCAGCAAGAGGAGAACAGGAAGCTGATGTGTGAGTGTCAGGGAGTAACTGGATGCACGTTAATGGCAACCTACCAGGGACCAATAGTGTGATCTGAGGCCTAAAGTGGAGGGCTACAAAGTAACAGAGCAGAACAGGCAGCTAATATGCAATGATATTCTAGACCAGAAGTGGTGAACCTATAGCACATATGCGGCAGTGAGGTGTTTGTGTCATTGAAAGCTCTATCACTATCAATGCTCTAACCATTAATTACGATTAAACACATAGTAATAACTGCAGAGGGCCTAATCACTCAAGGAATTGATGAAGTACAGTATAGGTAAACAGATTAAGAGAGTGGGAGGTAGTGTTAGGGTAATGGAAGTAAAAAGCAAGGATTATTGGGGGCTGATAAGGCTCTATGAATCTAGGGACAATGGAGGCAACTGCCAAGATGGTCAGTGAGATGGTAAAAGGTGTGAGGTAGGTAAAGTCACAGGTTACTAAGTGGAATGTCAGTGACAGTGACAGGTAGACAAGGTCAGTTATGGTTCATCTGTCAGGAAAGCATTGAGTTTGTGGATCTGAGAGTCAAGTGATGGAGCCTAAGAACTCAGTGACAGGAACCCTGAGCTGTGGACTCTGGTCTTGTGCTGAGTGAGCTGTCATGTTGGTCACATGAGCTTGGTCTTGGGTGTACATGGTTCTCTCTGCCATGAACAGGTAAACTGGTGGCCTGTTCACCTTGTTACTGATACAGGTGGCATCAGCTAATCAGCAGGTGGGCAGTGTGAGATGGGACGAACGTCAAAGGATAAGCGGGATGTCTACTATCGCCTGGCCAAGGAGAATGGCTGGCGGGCCCGCAGCGCCTTCAAACTGCTACAGCTCGACGAGGAATTCCACCTCTTCCAAGGTCCTAAGGCGGGTCAAACACCCAGAGGTTGGGGTGGACATGGGTGGGCTAGGTCGCCAGAGCTCCCTGTGGCAGGCAGGCTGACTTGGACAGTCTCTAGGGTGGGGAGACAAGCAAGAAAATGACTGAATCTCAAAGAAGAGTGAGCACTCAACAATGGATAGGCATGGACGCTCCCCAGCAGAGAGGGATGAGGAATTGTAGAGGTGGTTACAACTGACCAGTACATTTTCCTTGTGTGCTTAGGTGTGACCCGGGCGGTTGACCTGTGTGCAGCTCCAGGCAGCTGGAGCCAGGTGCTGAGTCAGAAGATTGGGTAAGTGGGGTGGAGGGAGTGGGTGAGAGGGGCAGCCTGGATGAGGGAGGGGCTGTGAGTAAAATAGGGCTGACATGGGCCACATTGTCTACAGGGGCCAGGGGCCTGGCCATGTGGTAGCTGTGGATTTGCAGGCTATGGCTCCCCTACCAGGTGTGATACAGATTCAAGGAGACATCACCCAGGTGAGAGTGTGACTGCAGGTGTTGTGGTGTGTGGGTGGGTAAAACAGAAGAGAGAGCTTAGAAGGAATAGAGAGAAATTGGGTATGGCATAGTAGAGCACCTGCTTGGCCTGCAAGAGGCCCTGGGTTCTATCCCTGGATCACAGGCAGGATCAGAGATCATATAACTCACCATAGTGGCACATACCTATAATCCCAGAACTCAGGAGGCTGAGGTAGGAGAATTGTGAGTTCTAGCCCAGCCTGAGCCACATAGTAAGACCCTGTCTCCACATCTATCCTCCCCTTAAAAAAGATTAGTAGCACAGAAACAGAGCCAACAGGTCATCATTGCAGAGAGACCACAAAAAGTGATGAAGCCACGTCCCAGAGATGAACCCAGTCTTACTTAGACTAGCATAGCCTGAAGACTTGGCTCACTTGGGAGTACCAGGGCCAGTTGGACTTGGGCACTAGTGGGCCACACTGGGTCACTTACCCTACCCCCTCTCTCTGTAGCTTTCCACTGCCAAGGAAATCATCCAGCACTTTGAGGGCTGCCATGCAGACCTAGTGGTGTGTGACGGGGCTCCCGATGGTAAATGAAATGGGCAGGGGGAGGTGATATGCATGTCCTCTGTGTGTCCCACCTTGGTTGACTTTCTGTCTCTTTCCTCTGGTCACAGCTTCCCCCCGTCATACACATACCTAGCTTCCTCGACTTCCTGCTTCTGCCTCTGTCTTCTCCCCTGTCCTCACCCCTGTTGGGTTTTTTATTTTTTCGATGCTAAGGATCAACCTAGGACCTCACACTTGTGAGGCAAGGGTTCTGCCCTTGAACGCTGCTCCTAGTCTTCCCTTTGAGTTTTGTTCTTTTTGTCCACCCTTCCTTCTCATCTCTCTGCACCTATCCAATTCCCTCTTACTATTCATACTTTTTAGTTCTTTGTTTGTAACACATTTGATCTAGCATTCTAGGAGGTTGAGGTAAGAGGATTGTAAGTTCAAGCACAGCCTGGGCAACTTAGCAAGACCCTGGCCCAAAATAAAAAATGAAAACCTGGGATATAAGCTCTGTGTAGAGACCTTAAGTTCAGTCCCCAGTACCAGGAAAAAAATTTGCTGAACACTTGTTTTGTTGGGAAAGCATTGGTACATAGAATTACCCTGGTCTCTAACTTCACGCAGCTGATGTTCCAGTGGGAGCCAATGGAAAAGGAAATAAACAGTTGATCCAGACATAGTGGCACATGCTTATAATCCCAACACTTGGGAGGCCGAGGTAAGAGGATCACTGAGAGTTGAGTTTGAGGCCAACCTGGGCTACATAGCAAGACCATCTCAAACCAGAGAAAAAAAGAAAGAAAATAAACAGCTGAGCTAAGTGACAAGTTTAAAAGTGATAAAGCCAGGTATGTGACAGATGCCTGTAATCCCAGCTGCTCTGGAGGCAGAAGATCACAATTTAAGGTCAGCCTGTGCAACAGAAGCATAAACACTGGGAATGTAGTTTAGCTCAGCACAAAGGCCCAGTCTCCAATAGGCAGAAAAGTAGGGGGAGGTGACAGTGCCATGGTAAAGATGTTGCTTTTTTTTTTTTTTTTTTGGCTTCTGAGGACCAAACTCATGACCTTGTGCTTGTCAGGCAGGCGTTGTGCTGTGTGACTTGTCCCAGCCCCTATTTTGCCCCTTTTTTGGTAAGATAATTGTTTGGGCAACACCAGGAGAGGGTTATAGGCAGAAGACTGCATGGCTTGGGTTGTGGCAGGATCCCTCCTTCAGGTTGCTCAAGTGGTGGAAAGGCAGGGCCAAAAGCAGGGGTCCTGGGAGGAGGAGGTCCCTGCAGTAGTCAGGTGAGTAAGAAGTGGCAGAAATGGGGAGGACTGATTGAGGACACCTTTTGAAATAGAGCTGCCAAGATTTGCTAATGTCTGCAACTTGAAATTTGCTGATATCTGGAATGTAGGTATTAGGAGAACGGTGTCAAAGGGAACTAAAGTTTGGGCCAGAATATCTAGAAGGCCCAGGTGAGACAGTCAAGGAGCAGTTTGGACAAGAGGTCCAAGAGTTTGGATTTGAACTTGTTAAAGCTGTAGGGTATGGTCTGCCAACTGAGCTCAGAGTGACCATCTGTTGTTGCTTATATGTGAAGTTATTTTAGAATTAAAATGACTTACTTCCTAAGGGTCAGGAGCTCTGAGCATGTATCCAATTGGCAGGTAGTAATTTGTACCCAGAACCTTAGTAAAAGCCTGAGAATGCTGTTTTAGTCATCTCATCTCTGGTGCAAGAAGATATATAGAGCCCAGTGGGGCCTCTAATGCTGTTCCTCTCGCTGCAGTCACTGGCCTCCATGATGTTGATGAGTACATGCAGGCCCAGCTCCTCCTAGCCGTGAGTAACCTTGGCCATCCCTGCCTTCCTTCAAACCCCTCCTGCCTATCTCCACTTCAGCCTCAGCCGTCTGTCCTGCCCACAGGCTCTGAACATTGCTACTCACGTCTTGAAGCCAGGGGGTTGCTTTGTGGCCAAGGTAAGTACTAGGGAACCTAATAGAATGGAGAGAGTGGTTCCTGGGGGCCACCCTCGTCCCTCCATCTCAGCCTCTTCACCCTGCAGATATTCCGAGGCCGGGATGTGACTCTGCTCTACAGCCAACTACGTGTCTTCTTCTCCAGTGTGCTTTGCGCTAAGCCTAGGAGCAGCCGGAACTCCAGCATCGGTCAGTAGGGTAGAGGCTGGGGAGGCAAAGGGATGCTTGGAAGTGTGACCTGCACAAGATGGATGCGGTAGTCTTCAACATGCATCCCCCCCACAGAGGCCTTTGCTGTCTGTCGGGGTTATGACCCTCCTGAGGGCTTCGTTGCAGACCTGACCAAGCCTCTGCTGGACCACTCATACGGTGAGAGCCACAGTTAAGGGCCGTCCCTGGGGTTCTATCTCCCACCGCATACACTGGATATCTTGAGGCAACCTCAGCCCCACACCACAAAAACTGCATTTGACTAAGGGACTTCTGTCTTAGGAAGCCACTCAGTCATACCTGAGGAAGACAATGAGTTGTACTGTATGTCCCAAAGTGAAAGAGTCATCCACGTCAGACTTTTGCCCTATGAGGGAGAAGGTCCAGTCTGTGTATAATAGAATGTAAAATGGATATGAGTACTGGGAGAAATCAGAACAGGGGTGTCAGAAGGGGTTGGTGGAGGGTTTCCCAATGAGGAGATGACCTGAAGGAAAGTTGCTGAGGGGAGGTTGGCTCGTAGATATGTTGGGAGGACTAGGTACCCATACTGTGGCCTGAGTCATGACTGGTCCTGTCCTCAGTCTTTTCCCTGCCTTTTCCTAAGACTCAGATTTCAACCAACTGGATGGCCCCACCCGCATTATTGTGCCTTTTGTGACCTGTGGGGACCTGAGCGCCTATGATTCAGACCGCAGTTACCCACTGGACGTGAGTGCCCTGCCAATGGGTGGGGAGGCTTTCCTAGTTTCCAGGGCCTCATAGTCTCCTGCCTCTTGTGTTTCTTCAGTTACAAGATGGCTCCGAGTACAAGTATACTCCACCCACACAGCCCCCCATCTCACCTCCATACCAGGAGGCCTGTACATTGAAGAAGAAGGGGCAGCTGGCCAAGGAGACCCGTCCTCAGGACTGCCCCATCAGCAGAGTGGATGTACCATCTCAACCACTGACCTCCCCTTAACACCACACCCTGCTGGCCCCTGAGGTCTGGAAAAGTGGCTCTGAGCCCACATTGACCCCTTCCCAGTGTGCCTCTTTCTACCCTGAATCCCATGGTCCCTTTTTTCATGCCTCCCAAAATCTGTAAAAATCAATAGGTTGACTTAAGTGTGATGAATGGAAAGAAAAATTTAGCCAAATATCTGAAACCCTTTTCTTTTCCTTGGATAGGTAAAACACAACAAACCGAACTGTACACCTTAACACATTAAGGTAAGTTTGTCTTTTACCTAAGGGTTGGAATGAAGGGCATCTGTCTTGGTTACTTTTCTCTCATTGCTGAAACATAATACCTGATGCCCAAAATGAAGGAAGAAAAGGTTTATTTAGCTTACAGTTTTTGGAGGTTTCAATCAATGCTCAGCTGGTTCCAAGACAGGGTAGCATAGCTAGGAGGCAACTGTTCATGGCAGCTACAAGCAACAAGTACCAAAAGGGCAAAAGCATGCCTCCTTTTTTCTCTTATATTGTATGTCAGCTACCTGCCCCTGGTGGGTACAGCACTCAAACTACCCATCCAGCGCTAGACAGCAAACCAATCACAAATGCTAGGCTCTGCTGCCTTCAAAAGGACCACCACCACCACCCCCCACCATGACCACATGAGGCTTTTGGAGGGACATCTAGACACAAACCATAAAATTCCAACCCTGGCCCCTCAAAGATTCATGTACACCCTTTATGTAAAAGGCATGTCATCCATCTCCAAGAATTGCCAAAATCCTAACAGTTTCAGCATTGCTGAAAAAATCCAAATCCCAAGTCTCCTCTAAGATATAAGACAAACTGTTAGCTATAAGCTCCTGTACAAATGAAAACAAAGTTAAACCCTTGACATTCAATGGCACAAGATAAACATTACTATTCCAAAGGGTAAAACAGGAAGATACAAAGGAAAGGGACTAAAGGAAATCCAAAATCCAGCAGGGAAAACATTTAAGTCCTAGAGTTCTATGTCCAGCATCTGAAGCAGTCTGATTGTGAGCTCCAGAAGGCTTGAGTGCCTCCACCCCTACGGTACTTGTGGTGGTTGTAGCTCCCACAGCTTCCCTCTTAGGCTGGCTTTGCTCCCTCCTTGCAGGTTTCCTTAGATGATCCATGCTCCTGGCTTTTCTAAACTTGTGGGATCTCCACTGCATCTTTAGCTTCACCCTCACAGCTTCACATGCTGCCCTGTCTGGCACACTGCTTTGCCTCCCAGTCCTTCTGAAATCTAGGTGGAAGCCTCCTTAACCTCATAACGCTTGCATTTTGCATGTGCCTAAAACCAGTGCATTATGGATGATGCCAAGTTCTGCTCCCAGAAGAAACAGGCTTTCTTCTATCTTGGCTGTAGGGGTCAAATTTCTTGATTGCTGAGCACTCTGAACCTGAATCTGAAAAACAATTTCTGTAAGCTGCTACCATTCTAGAGCCTGGTGCAGCTGTTACCATTTTGGAATGTGGTTCAGCCACCACCCCATTCTAGAATATAATGTGACTGCCACCATTGTGGAACATGATACTCTACACCTTTCTCCTCAAAGCCTAGTCTTTTACTTTTGCAATTTTGAGGCTGCAAAGGGTGGAGACATGCTGCTTCTTGTGATGCCCTCAGACCATCTTTTATACTCTCCTGTTCCTTCTCATCAGTTGAGATCCCTTCAGCTCTATTTTTGCAGTCCACAGACTTGGGCTTCCATTCTGGCCAAACTCAGAACAACATTTTAAATTATTCTGTTTGGCTCTTTGCTTTTGATTCTCAAAAGAAATTAGCCCCAACAGTAGCCATGCCACCACCTCAACATTAGACTGCCTAGAAATTTCTTCTGCTATATTAATTAGTCTACTTCTCTTAATCGTAGGGTATGGCAAAATCTCTGGGCATGATCAAAATGTAGACAAACTTTTTGCCAAGCCATAAAACACAGCATCTGTACTCCAACAACAAATGCAGTCCTTTTACCCAGGAAAAACCTCCTGAACCTGTTCTTTTCAAGCAGGATTTCTACAACTTTCTGGTCTTCTGATCTCTGACCAGAATCTCCCATACAGAACAGCCTAACACGTTCCAGCTTTACTCTTACAGATGACATCTCCAAACCTTTCCAAACTCTTCTCACAAGCCAATCCCAAAGGCTTTTGAATCACATGGTCAGGTATAATCACAGCAATGACCCCACTTCACTGGTACCAAATTCTGTCTTGGTTACCTTTCTCTCCTTGCTGGGACAAAACATCTGATGCCCAAAATTAAGAAAGGAAAGTTTTGGGGCTAGGGATTTAGCTCAGCAGCATAAGCACCTTCCTTGCAAGCAGGCGATCATGAGTTCAATCCCTGGTACCAATAAAAGAAAAAAAGAAAGGAAAGGTTTATTTAGCTCACAGTTTGTAGAGGTTTCAATCCATAATTTACTGGCTCCAAGGCAGAGTGGCATGTGGCAGAAGGCAACAGTTCATGGAGGCAGAAGACAGCAAAACAACAAAAGCCAAAAAAAGGAAGAACCCAAGAAAAGACTCTTTCTTGTCCCTTATACTGTATGTCAACCATACCCACTTGGGTGTAGCACTAACACCCATAATCCCATCATTAGACTGTGAATCAATCACAAACTCTGGAAACCTACCCCAATGACTACACATGGTTTTAGGGCAACATCTAGTCAAAAACCATAACAACATCTCTAAGAAAAAACTCTATAAAAGTGAACTTTTTTTTTTCTTTTTGAGATAGGCCTTGCTATGTTGCTCAGGTTGATCTCAAACTCCTGGGTTTAAGTACTTACATGCCTCAGCCTCCAAAATAGCTGGGACTACAGGCTTATATCACCATATCTGACACAGTTTCACCTTTTAAATGTTGCATCAGCTAATAAGATTACACTCAATGGAGATTTACTAGACATTCTTGCTGTCTGCTAGGAACTGCTCGAAGCTTTTACATATTCCATTTTGAGGCATTCAGGAAATAGCTGTTGAGAACATACTGTAAGCTATGCATTGTTCTATGATTGGAGGTATAGCAAGGAACAAAACAGACAAATGTTGCAATCCTTATAGAGTTACTAATTTGGGAAAGGAGTAACAAATAAAACTCTGAGCGGGCACAGTGTTGCAATGTCTATAATCCAGCTACTCAGAAGCTGAGGCAGGGGGATTGCTGGCCAATTTAGCAAGATTCTTTCTGAACATAAAAAAAAAGGACTGGTGTTGTAGTTCAGTATGTAGCATGCTTGCTTAGCATGTATGAGCCCCTGGGTTCAATCCCCACTATCGTAGAAAGAAAAGCAGTCTATGTATGCACAAACATACTATATAGCTTGTATTTCACATTTATGCGTACTATGTAATGATGTTTTTGTCAATAGTGGACTGCATACACACCAGTGGTCCCATAATATTATATCACCTAGTGATCTCATAGCCACCTCAATGTAAGTATACTGTATGATATTTGCACTATGCCAAAAATCATCAAGGATGATTTTTCCCGCAATGTGTCCCTTTTTTAAATGATGCATGATTGTATGTATAATATGTAAAAGTAATGTGGGATATGAAAAATAGAGAAAGTAAAACAGAATGAAGAGAATTAGGAATTATAGGTAGATATAGCTGTTAGCAGTTTTGAAAAGGCTGTTGTGGAAGGCTCTCCCTAGGTAATGTTTAAGCAGAAACTTGAAACAGTGCAGAGGATACAGAAGAGTTCCAGAGGTGAAACATGAGTCATGATTGATCCATAGCAGAGTTTGGTAACTCCCAAATGTTAAAGGATGTCCATTTTTTTTGACAGTGCCCTATCAGGTTATTCTGACTAAGCTTTCTCTTTAAAAAGAAACATTAACAAAATCACAGCTGGGCACAGTGGCAATTTCCTATAATACCAGCACTCCAGGAGGCTGAGGCAAGAAGATCACAAGTTCCAGTCCAAGCCCAGCATGGTGGCACATGACTGTAATCCCAGCACTCAGGAGGGTGAGGCAAGAGGATTGTTGCAAGTTGTAGACCAGCCTGGGCTACAGACTGAGCTCAAGGCAAGCCCAAACTGCATGGTGAGACCCTGTTTCAAAAGAAGACAAAAAGTTCCAGCCCATTTAAAAAGATTGACAATACTAAACATTTGGAAGGATAATTAATTACAAACTTGATCCATGCTGCTGGGAGCATATAATAGTACCATCACTATGGAAACCTGTGTGTGTGTGTGTGTGTGTGTGTGTGTGTGTGTGTGTTTGAGACAGGATCTCACTGTGTAGTTCAAGCTGGCTTTGAACTCACAATGTAGCCCAGGCTGGTCTCGAACTTGCATTGATCCTCCTGCCTCAGCCTCCCAGAGGCCGAGATTGCAGATGTATTCCATCATGCCTGGCTGCCAATTTTCTATTAAAGCTGCCAATTCCATTCCTAAGAAATTCCATCCCTAAGAAATAGGTACTAGAGAAATGACAGATACTGCTCAGTAGTGGGTTACACGCCTAACATGTATGAGACCCAGGGTTGTATCCCCAGCAGCGGAAAAGAGAAAATGATAGACTACTAGAATGGCTAGAGCAGTACTCTTTGTAGTACCCCCATTAAATCATGGTCTGTTTATAGTGGAGAACAACAACAGTGAGAGTAAACATCCTACACTTAAACAAAATAACAGCTTACAGTTAATCAATTGAGCCCCTATGTTTTATGCATTTTTCTGTATGTTTTTGTTTGCAGTAAAAGAGAGAAATCAAAAATTGTTCAAGCTTAGTGAACAATGATTATAATAAAAAGAAAGTAGATTTTTTTGTGGGGGAGGGTGCTAGTATCAAACTTAAATCCTTGCATTTGATAGGCAAACACTCTACTATTGAGCTGCATACCCCCAACCCCTGAGGGCTTGCAAGTTTGTTTAAAACCTTCTTTTTCTTTGTCTTTCAGTTAACTGGCAAGCTGACAACTCAGAAACTGCTGCCTTTCAAGAAAAACAGCTTGAGTTGATGAACTTGTCCTCAGATATCAGCAGGCCTACACAGACAAGCCATGAATGGGATTCTGCAACATGCCCATGTCTCAGTCACTTTCTCATCATTAGGAAATGGTGCCCAACACCTACGACTTAAAGAAGGAGGTTTACTTTGGCTCACATTTTTTTATTCCATAGTTGACTGGCTCCAGGGAAGAAAGGGATGAGAATGGCGTGGGTGATTATGTTTGTAACATTTCCAGCATTGCTGAAATGTTCAAGTGCAAAATTTCCTCTGAGACTCAAAGCAACTTGTAGCTATGAGCAAAAGAAAGTTAACATACAATACCACAAGATGAATATTTCAAAAGGGAGGAATAGGAAGAGAAAAAGGAACTGAACCAAAACAAGACTGAAACCCAGCACTAAGTGCTATAGCTCCATGTTCAATACTTGGGCCAAGTTATGGCAAGATGTAAACTCCAAATTGCTTGAGTGGCCCTACCCCTGTGGCTTTGCCATTTGAACCCCAATGGCTTCTCTCTGGAGGTAGTTTTGCTTACTGCCTGTAGCATTCCTCAGTTGATGTTCCATTGTTCCTGGCATCTGTAACTTCCTGGAGTCTATTGCACCTCCAGTTTCACTCTCAGTTTCATGCACTGACCTCCCAGGTCTTCTGAACTCCGGGTGGAAGCTTTCTAGACCTCATAAGTCTTATAGTATATTTGCCTGTAAAACAAGCACTATGTAGATGATGCCAAGGTCTCCCACCAGCTCGCACAGTAGCTGGGCCCTTTATATCATTGTTGCAAAAGCCTCAATGGCTGAGCACTGTGAACTAAACCCTAGGGAACCAATTCCCTAGGTAGCCCTTCTCCCGCATGGTGCCCTGAGGTTCTCTTCTCCAACACATTTTAGCCTCAGAGGGGTGGGGTTTTGCAGATTTCTGTGGTGCCTTCAAGGCATCTTTCCTATTGTCCTAATGTAAAGTATTTGGCTTCTTTATAATGTTAATCTTTTTAGCAACCAAGCTTTCCTTGTCCAAAACTTTACAGGCCTCAACTTTACAAGAGCTTCCTTTTTGGTGAAACTTAAAACATTTAAAGTCACTGGGATGTTCCATTTGCTCTTGATTCTCAGTATATATCTGGGTAAAGGCTGCCAACAATACCTATGCCTCAGGCTCAACATTGGTCTGCTTTGAAATTCTCTCCCCGTAATTTAGTAATCCAATATCTTTTATTTCACTGCCCCACTAAGTCTCAGGATATGAACAGAATGTAGACAAAAATTCTACCAGAGTGTAAAGCACATGGCCTGGAGCCCAATTGCCAATAGAATTCTTGTTCCCAACTAAAATCTCCTGAGCTTGGTCTTGATGGCTTCTGCCTTTCACCATTCTGGCTTATGAACTCTGACCACAATCTCCCTTGAAGCTTGGCTTACAATACTTGGGCTTTTCTAGCTACGTCTCCAAACCTTTTCAAATACCCCTTCCCTCAAGAACCAGTTACAAAGGCTTCTAAGTCACATGGCCAGGTAGCATCACAGCAGTATCCCACTTGTACCAAAATCTGCCTTAGTCACTTCTTGTTCCTGGAATTCAATGCTTGACATTAGAGGTTTGCCTATAGTTATATGGCTCCAGGGCAGAAATGGCTTTGCTGAAGGGCCTGTTACTGAAAAAGGCTGCCTACCTGTTGGCAGCCATGGAAGGAGATGCACTCTTTGGGTCACATTCCCAATGACCTTCCTCTTCTGACCAGACCTCATATCCTAATAGCAAGTCAGCTATAGTGCCATCCATCGTAGTTCATAACTTACCAAACACATGAGGCTTTGAGGGCCATTTTAGATCTAAACTGTAGTACTACATGAGGAGAACAAGGAAGGAAATAACACAGAAGTCTGTTGTGCTGTGGTGAAATTTTCTTGAGCTGTGCAAGGTCTTACCTCATAAAGCTATATATTCTGACTCTATGATTTCCCCATAAAGTAGGTCCTTCACCTGATAGATGTCAGGGGTAACCATGAACTTGAAGAAAACATTTCACCTTTATTTTCACTGATATAACTAAAATTTAGCTTTATTCCCAGACATTGGATTTAAAAAATCAGAAGCAGTATACAATTTTCTACTATGGCAAGACACTTTATATTATAAGACTGTTACAGGCATGTTGAAATATTCATTCCCCAACAATTTGGGTGATCTTCTAATTTGATGTTCTAATTTTAAAACCCCTTTAGCCAGGCATGGTGGTGCATGGTTGTAATCCCAGCATTCTGGAAGCTAAGGCAAGATTACAGCAAATTCAAGGAAGCCTAGGCTTTACATGGTGAGTTCAAGGCCAGCCTGTACTACATAGCAAGGTCATGTCACAAATATTTAAAAATAAATAAAAAGCCCCTTTATTACTGCATTCCAATTTTCTGTAATATATAATAATAATTATATATTACAACTAGTTTTTATTGTAGTCCTCTGTGTGTGCGCATGCGTGCCCACCCATACGTACTTTAAAAATATTGAGTGATGGGCTAGCAATGTGCAAACATCTGGATACCCAGACTCGGGCACATGTGTGCACTTTTTCACTCACACTTGCACATTCATGGGCAGCCCCTTATAAACCAGATAGGCTTTAGGGTTCTGCTAGACCACATCCGGTTTGGGTCACAAGAGCTGGAAATCATTCTATCCACTGAAAAATTTTCTCAAGTCTTCCAGTGTATGAGACTGCGCTAGTCAATGGCTGTTTCTCCAGCTTAGGACTTGTGCATCTTTCTGGCTATGTCGGCTTTCTACTTCATCTCTAGACTTCCTTTACCTTTGAAGAGCTGGATGTTGAGGGGAGATTCAAGCTCAAGTAGCACCTTTGGGAACTGGGCCACTTTGAAACTGTAGAGACAGAAATTACCCAGTGCAAGGCTGATAATTGCCATCCACAAAAATGCAAATGAAATTAGGCCTGTCCTGGTAATATTGTTACTGTGGATGCTGAGGCAGAAGGATCCTTTGAGCTAAGGGGTTCAGGGCCACCGTGGGCAACATATCAAGGCCCAGTCTTTAAAAAGTTCAAACTGCAAATGAATTTTGTCCTATAGAACACTTAACTGATTCCTACCTTGTACTAAAAGATGATTCCACCAAATATTAATATAGCAAGTTTATTTCAATATCCCTGGTTGCCTGTGTATGTCTGATTTTTTCCCCACCAAATGCAGTCACATTGATTTTCTTTTTTAAAAAAGCAAACAACAGGGGCCTGGGGATTTAGCTCAGCGGCATAAGCACCTGCCTTGCAAGCAGGCAGTTGTGAGTTCGATCCCCGGTATTGATAAAAAGGAAAAAGACAAAAAAAAAAGAAGCTGGTTATGGTGGCTAATGCCTACAATCCCCTGAGCATAAGCACCTGCCTTGCAAGCAGGCAGTTGTGAGTTCGATCCCCAGTATCGATAAAAAGGAAAAAGACAAAAAAAAAAAAGCTGGTTATGGTGGCTAATGCCTACAATCCCAGCATTTGGGAAACCAAGATAGGAAGATCACATTAGTTAAAGGCCAGCCTAGATGACGTAGTGAGTATAAGGCCATGATCTGAATAGCAAGGCCCTATCTCATAAATATATAAATAAATAGAAAAGGCAAATGACAAAACCTAGTTTGCCAGCTTTTTAAAAACCTAAGCTCAACATTACATATTTGAACAGTTGTCTAAATCTTACTAAATTGTCAGCATCCATGCACATCCTGAAAACATCTTTAAACTTAAACCAGAACTATATTACCATTAATGCATTAATATCTTTCATTTCTGAATGCTGAAGAAATGGAGATTATATCTGTGTAGGACTCTTCCTGGCAATGTTAGTTTCACAGTCGGCAGACATTACTTGGTTCACGTCTCAGACACAATGAGAACAGATGCATACTGCTGTTTAGTGCTACTCCAGAGCCAAGACTTACCCTGAATTACATTTAATAAAAACCTAAGTGCATACAGAAATTACAACAATGTTAAAGACTGGCAGCTGTTCACTCTTTCCCTACTTTTACTTGACCCAAATCTGCTCTTTGGAACCTGTTTTTTGTTTTCCTACCTGTAATAAAACTTTGCTATTGTTAAAAAAAATTGGTTTTTTGAGACAGGGTGTGACTATATAGTTCAGCCTTGAACTCACTATGTACCCCAGGCTGGTCTCGAACTCATGGCAATTCTTGTGCCTCAACACCTGACAAAAAACAGACAAAAGCAAACAACCACCACATGCACAATTTTAAAGGCTAAAATGGTCCCAAGAGATATTGGGAAATGGGAATAAAATGTTCAAATGAGAAGGGGAACAGGGAAAGTGGAGGCATAAAGGAAAAAAGAGAAGAAAAAAGAATAGAAAGAGAGCTGAGTGTAGTGGTGCATGCCTGTAATCTTAGCATTAGGGAGGCTAACGCAAGAAGATTGTTTCAAGTTTGAGACCAGCCTAGGCTACAAGGTGAGCTCAGAGCCAGCCTGAATTGCATAGCAAGACCCTGTCTCAAAAAGAACCCCCCCCCCAAAAGAGAATAGACAGGAAAATAGAAAGAAAACTTTTGTAAATAAGGAGATGAAGAGAGGGTAGAAAATAGGAACAAAAGAAAAGACATATTATGTACATGTATAAATTCTCTATAATGAATGTGATCATGCATATCTAAAATGTATCAATAAAATTTTAAAAACTCAAAGACTAAAATAGTCCTAGAGTGTGGTCTTAACAATAAACTCAAACATCTGTGACAGGTTGTGTGTGATGTGCATCTGTGATCCCTTCACCAAGGAGGCTGAGGCAGAAGGATTTCTGTGAGTTCAAGGCCAACCTGGATTATATAGTGAGACCGTGCCTCAAACCCCCAAAACAAATCATCTATGACAAATGGGGGGGTAATGAGCTGTTTATAATACTTTAGGCATAATTATAATGAAAGTCAAGTACATTTGAAATCAAAAATAATGTTACTGTTAATCTTCAGTGGTGCTTGTTGTAGTTTAACATGTTTGTTAAATGTGTGCACTGAATTACGTGTTATCCAAGCATAGCAGCTGCTTCTTACTTTTTTATCATTAACAGCTTCACTGGCCATTTTCTTCAAAGTCTACCCTTTCAGACTATTCTCAACAATTCACTTCATGGCAATTTTTCTGCCATTAACTATTTCAGTAGAACTTGATATAGATGTGAAGTGATATTTGATACTAGTAATTAAAATCAGGATCGGGGTGAATGCTAAGCATGCAGTCTACCAACTGAGCCATACCACTAGCAAATAAAATTATTCTCTTGTTTTTTGGATTTTTTTGAGACAGGATTTTGCTATGAAGTCCAGCCTGACCTCAAACACTGAATCCTACCTCAGCCTCCCAAGGCCTAGCATTATAGTTTTGTGCCTCTGCACTCACCTCCAAGTAAATTCCTTAATGTGTTTGATATATATTTGTATGATAATGATGCCCTGCATCAACCAGCTCACAGTACACCTGAGGTCTCCAACAGAGAGGACAGGGTCTTCCTGAAGTGATTCTCAGGGACTAGAACTAGGAGATAGTGCTAAACCCAGGCTGTCCTGGACTCTGCCTTGCCTCTAGGGCCGTGGCACACCTCCAAACAGAGTCAGCCTCCATTACCACCATCCTGACCAGTGGCAGTGCTGAAATGCCCTCTTGCCATCCTGGGGCATGATGTGGGAACACCTGTGCGAAGAGTTCTATTTTCAAGTTATTTCAACTGCCATCCCTCAGCTTCTTTATCAGTACGTGGATATAATTATGGCTCCTGCCATCGGTGATGGAGATAAGACAACAGACCTGAAGCTCTTCAAATTGCCGACCCAATACTTATCAATATACAGCAGCTATTAGCTAGTAGGTCTGTGCTTTGTGGAACTTCAATGATAGATCAGTTGTCATTGCTGCTGTCAAGGTAGGTTTTTGCTATGTTGTAAGGCTGCTTCAGACTCCTGGGGAAGTGATCCTCCTGTGCTTGCACAAGCACATTCAGCTAGCGATAGGTTTTTTGTCTTTTGTTTCATTTTTCTATTTGTTTGATGTTTGTTTTCTATTTGATATTTGTTTTGCAATACTGGGGATTAAACACGGCCTTTGCACTGAGTGACATCCCCAGCCTTTTTTCTATTTTTTATTTTGAAATAGTGGGGGGTCTTGCTAAGTCACTGAGTTGTCCTGGCTGGCCTCAATCTTGTGATCCTCCTGCCTCAGCCTTCCCAAGCACTAGGGTTAGACATGTGTCACCATGGCCAGCTAATGGCAGGTATCTGTGAAAGGCTGCTTAGGACTCTCTGCAGATGCTGGCATAGGAGGGCCCAGCTATGCCACCTCTAGAGATGACACACAACAGATTTACTGTGAGTGATGGATGAGGGACAACACGCTGACCAGGAGTGTATGCCTGGCTTACTCTCTCTGGAAACCCATGTTGCCATACAGAGGATCGTGGGGCCCAGAAGACAATGGGAAAGAATGTAAGGCAAAGGGAATTGCCAACAGGTATCTATGGGGTGCTCAGGGTGGAGTCAGTTCTCAGGGCCTTGGATCTCTTCTCTACACGAGAGGCACTTTGAGCTGCTGCTCTGCTGAGGACCTATGTGGCCACTTTTGGGGACCAGAAGATAATGCCTGACTAGCAGCGGGAGCTCCCTCAGCCCAGACTCTGCTCTTGCAGAGAAGTCCACCAGATAAGAATGGAAGCAAAAGAAGAAGAAGAAGATGAGGAAGAGGAAGAGGAGGAGGAGGAGTAGGAAGGGAGAAGGAGAAGAGGAGGAGGAGGAAGGGGAGGAAGGGGAAGGAAGAAGGAGAAGAAGAGGAGGAGGAGGAGAAACCATGATGCAGTATTGGTAGTGCAAGCCTGTAATCTCAGCTTGTGGGAGGCTGAGGCAGGAGGACGACAGTTTTGAGCACAGCCTGGACAATTTAGCAACTTAATGAGACCCCTCTCAAAATAAAGGGTGAGGGATGTGGCTCAGAGAAAAGGGTCTACGTTTAAACCTCAGGGGTTGCATTCTGTGACCCGAGGGAGGTCCCTTCCAGTCAAGAATCCTGCCTATGCCACTGGCATGCACTGACCAATGTGAAGAGTGGGAAGATCGTCCATCTGGGCTGAGAGGGCAGGAAGGCAGAGGCATCCTCTGGGAAATGTATGTTGCAAAGGGAAGAAACACGATTCCAGCCAGTATGAGTAGAAGGGAATTGCCTGCCAGTGAGAGATGTCTGTGCACCAATAAGTATAGCACCTCCTCTTTCTGCCTGGGCCTCAGCATCCCCTCCCAGTGAAGAGCAAGAAGCCCTAAACTATAGAGAAACTACTGTGTCCTTTCAGTGCCAGTAGCAGCTTGCACTGTCTGGCTTGGGTCATACACTGCTTCTGGAGTCTACACTCAGGATGACACTTTGCTCTGGTTGGCCAGGCTAATCTAACCCCACAGGAACTATGCACAAGCCAAGCCTGGAGATATATACCTGTGATCTCAGCTACTCAGGAGGCTGAGGTGGGAAACTTGAAAGTACAAAGCTAACCTGAGCAATGTAGGAAGACCTCATCTCAAAAAATAAAAAATAAAAAGGGCTAGGGATGTATGTGGCTTAGTACCTCCTGGGTTCAATCATCAGTACTGAAAAAACGAAAACCAAACCCAACAGAACCACATGCAGTGAACAAGATGAAGTATGTCATCAAAAAGACATGGAAGCAGGGCACAATGGCTGTAATCCCAGCATTTGGAGAGGCCAAAGCAAGAAAATCACAAGCTCAAAATCCTGCCTAAAATTAGAGGGCATGAGAGTGGAACTCTATGGGAAAGCACTTACCTAGCAAGTATCAGGCCCATCCCTAGCATCATGAAAAATAAATAAAAAGAAGAGGAAAGGAAGAAAAGAAGAGAGTGGGTGAAAGTACTGTAAGAGGCCACCATTAAATCTTTCAGGAAAACCACTTGCAGACTTAGTCCTTTTCTGTCCTCTATTTGGAGGTTTTCAGTTTGTTTGGTGTTTTTTTGTTTTTGTTTTTTGTTTTTTGGGGGGTTTTTTTTGCCCTTTTTCAGTACCAGGTATAGAACCCAAGGCCTTCACACTGAGCTACATCCCTAACCTTTTTTATTTTTTATTCTGAGATGGATCTTGCAGAGTCACTAAGTTGCCCAGGCTGAGCTTAAACTTGAGATTCTTCTGCCTCAGCCTCCCAAATAGCTGGGGTTACAGGCTTGTGCTGGAGGTTTAGAGTTGTAGGCTACAAAGTTGCTCCATATCTCTTAGCCACTACAGATGGAAAGGTAATTCATGTTAAAATGCCAATAAGCGGGATGTGGTTCTACATGCCTATAATCCTAGCCCTCAGGAGGTTGAGGCAGGAAAATCACTGTGACTTTGACACCAACCTGTGTTACATAGTAGCTTCAAGGTGAGCCTGAACTACATTCAAGACCCTGAATTTTTTAAAAAAGCCAATGACTCCCAGAATGGGGAAACATGTTTGTGGCAGAGGCAGTCAAAAAGGCATTGTTTCGCTGGAGGCTGGCATAATCCAGTGCTTTCTGGGATGCCCACAGAATCAGGCCATGAGATGCTTCTGGGGAAATCTCTCCTGCTAGACTGAGAGGCTTGAGGGCAGGGACAGATAGAGTTCATCTCTGTGCTCCCAAGGCTGGATCCCCAGCAGCATCAATAATATGGGTCCACAAATGGAGGCACAGGGATGAATGGAGTGTGCAGGTGTGATGGGTGGCTGAGGGGGTGCCTTGTGAGTGGTGCAATTTAGGCAGTGTGGCCAAAGGATCTCTGTTGGGGAGGGGGGAATTCCAAATCCTCAGTACCTAGCTGCTCAAAGGCAGCCAGAGGTGGGAGTGACACCTTCCTCCTCAGCTCCAGTCTCCTTGGCAAGTAGATGCCCTTCTGGCACATTGGAGCTTGTGCTCTGCTGAGCCCTTTTTCTGAGGAATTTGTCTGTGCCCTGGTTAGTCTGTCTCTCTGTCTCTGTCTGTCTGTTTCTCTCCCTGTCTCTCTCTCTCCCCCCACCCTCTTTCTTTCATGCTGGGCAGAACCCAGGACCAGCCCTATTGGAGACCACTACAAAGCGGCTCTAAGCAGGATTTAAAATAACTAATTGGCTTTCTGTGTTTATCTGTGAGTCTGTCCTAGGCCTAGGCCCCTTGCCTGGCGACAGGAGGTGATTCATAGTAAGTGAACCTCTATGAATCACTGGTCCTGGCTGAGGTCTGCAGTGACCTGTGAGGCCAGAGATATCTCAAAGGGCAAGCTAAGGCCACAGTTACAGAAACTTGGCTCAAACATCAATTAAGTAGATAAGGACTACAGCTGCAGGAATTACTACTACAGTCTCACTGCTCCCATGACTTCATGATAAGACGGTTCTACTAAATTGACATGATTCATTACTTGGAGACATCCTTGAAGTGACCCCCAAGGTCCTGCTCATTGTCTGCACTTTCCTCAGTTTCCCTGCCCTTTGTTGGAACTAATAAAAATGAGCAGTCCAGAGAAGTCTTTGTCTTAGTCCTCAGAGTCTTGAGCTCAGCTAAAGGGTTTTGACATCCTAGAGCCCTAAAATCATACCATTTGTCTCATTTTTTTAAGCCTTCGTCATACACTCATTTAGGAGATTAGAGATCTAGGTCAAGACCCGATACAGCCCAAGGTACAATCTATAAAACTGATTTTTTAAAAGATGGAATTCCCTTTTGGACCCTTAGAGATGCTTTGTATGTGAGAGGATTGGAGGGAGAGACCAGAAAGCAGATGGGACAGGTGAGAACATTTGAACAATCATCAACCTGTTTTTCCACCCATTCATAATGCACCCCCTCAGTCACCCATCATGCCCTTGCCTACACACTCCATTCATCTCTGGGCCCCCATATTCCTGATGCTGCTGAGATCCAGCCTTGGGAACACAGAGACAAGCTCTATCTGCCTCTGCTCTCAAACCTCTCAGTCTAGCAGGAGAGATGTCCCCAGATGCATCTCATGGCCTGATTCTGTGACCAATGCTGTGGGCATCCCAGGGAGCACTGGATTATGCCAGCAACATTTTAGCTACATGCTGATGGACTCATCTGCGTTTGCCAGGAGAGAGGAGGAGAAGGAGGAAGGGTGGCATGAACACGGTGCAGCTCAGCCTCAGAAGAGACAATGAGTGGGGCTAAAGCCTAGGACATATGGAGGGCTAAGGCAGAGGTTGCCAGTGGGAAGTCGAGCAAGGCCTTTAATTCTGACCATAGGGAGCCAGAGATAGCTTTTGCAAATTAAAAAAAAATAAGAATAAAAAAAAACCAGCCCCCAGAGTGTGTAGCTAGAAGTTTGGAGTGGCCAGCAGGATCTTGCTCAAGACCTAGAGAGACACATATACCAACCTGTGGCCTGCAACTTATTTATTCTTTTCAAATCCATTTTATTCAATTATAAAAAGAAAGAAAATAGAAGAAAAACTATAATAAAATTTCAAAGCACATCATTCAGGGCATAACAATCATACATACATTGGGTATTGTCATCCCCAAATCATTCACCCAGAGCACAAGACATCTGCATTCAGTTGTCTGAACAATACTAGCATAAATCTTTCTCTTCAGTGAACTCAGAGAAATCAGTAGTATAACTATCTTAGCTATTTTTATGTAAATATACATATCATATTTTTCTTTCAGCTTGTCACACTAATGAAACAATATGATGTTTACACGTGTGTTTTATTTATTTCACTGAGTATGTTGTCAAAGTACATCGATTTACCTATAAAAGATACAGGTTTATCATTCTTTATGGCTGAGTAGTACTCCATTTTATAAAAATACCACATCTTTTTTATCCATCCCTCAGTCCATGGCCATTTAAGTTGCTTCCAAGATTTATTTTAAACTTTTGATGCTATAAATATGGTGCACATACATCACTGTGGTATGGCATTTTTAATTCTTTTGAAAAGACATCCAGAAGGGGAATAGCTAGGTTGAATGGTATCTCCAATCCTAGTTTTCTGAGGAATCTCCACACTGATTTCCATAGTGGTTACACCAGTCTACACTCCCATTAACAGTGTAGAAGGGTTCCTTTTTCTCCACAGCTCCCCCAGCATTTGTTATTGGTTGATTTCTCGATATTAGCCATTCTTTCTGGGGTGCGGTGAAATCTCAGTATTGTTTTAATTTGCATTTCTTGAATAACCAGTTATGTTAAACATTTTTTCACATATTTATTTGCTGCTTGTATTTCTCCATCTGAGAAGTGTGTATTCATCTGAGATGCACATTTTTGGGTTGGATCTTTAAATATGGAAGGACTGATTTTTTTTTAGTTCTTTGTATGTTCTTGATAATATTACTTTCTCTGAGAAACAGATGGCAAACATTTTTTTCTCACGCTGTGGGTTGTCTCTTCACTCTGTTGGTGGTTTCTCTTACCATGCAAAAACTTTTCAGTAGGGTAAGATCCTATTTGTTGATACTTTGTGATAATTCCTGTGCCATGTTTTGTTCATAAAGTCTTTACCTACATCAGTGTCTTAAAGAGTTTTACCTACTTAATCTTCCAGAAGATTTAATGTTTCTGTTTTAATATTAACATCTTTGATCTACTCTGATTTTAGCTTAGTACATGGTGAAAGATATGGGTCCAATTTTAATCTTCGACTTGTTTTTCCAGCACCATTCATTAAAGAGGCTATCTGTCCTCCAGTGAATGTGTTTGGCACTTTTGTCAAAAATAAGGAGGCTTGGGGCTGGGGATTTATCTCAGCGGCATAAGTGCCTGTCTTGCAAGCAGGCAGTCATGAGTTCGATCCCTGGTACCGATAAAATCGAAAAAGACAAAAAAAAAAAAAATAAGGTGGCTTGAGGCCAGGGCTTAGCTCAGTGGAGTAAATGCCTGCTTGGCAAACGTGAGATTGTAAGTTCAAACCCTGGCACAAAAAAAAAAAAGAAAAAAGAAAAAAAGAGGGTGGCTTAGTGTGTCTGCAGTTGTTTCTGCATTTTCTAATTTATTCCATTGATCTTCAGGTCCGGTTTTGTGCTAGTACCACATTTTTATTCACAGTAGTTTTATAGTTTAATTTCAAGTCAGGAGTTGTGATGCTCCATGATTTGTCTTTGTTGCCCAGTATTGTCTTTGCTTTCTAGGGCTCTTCTGGAATTTTAGGATTGTTTTTCTCTAATTCTGTGAGACATGCTATTGGAATTTTGATTCGGGTGCATTGAATCTGTACAACAGTTTTGGAAGTATGGTTATTTTCACTATATTGCTTCTGTCTACCCAAGAGCATGGGATATATCTCCATTTTCTAATATTCTCTTTAATCTCCTTTTTCAGAGTATTATAATTATCAATGTAGAGGTCTTTTACTTCCTTTGTTAGATTGATTCCTAGATATTTCATTTTTTATGCTATTGTAAAAGGTGTTGTTTCCCTGGTTTCTCTCTGTGAATTTGTTATTCATGTACAGGAAGGTTATTGATTTTTGAGCATTGACTTTGTAACCAGCTATGTTACTGAATTTGCTTATAAAATGTAGAAGTCTTTTGGTGGAGCTTTTGGAGTTTTCTATGTAGAATATCATGTCATTTGCAAATAATAATATTTTAACTTCTTCCTTTCCAATATTTATTTCTTTATCTTATCTAATTGCTCCTGCTAAAGTTTCCAGGACTATGTTGAGTAACAGTGGAGACAGTGGACATCCTTGTCCTGTTCCTGATTTTAGAGTGCAAGATTTCAGTTTTTGTCCAGATAGTATGATGTGGGCTATTGGTTTGTCATAGATGGCTTTTATGAGGTTAAGATAAAGACTATCTATTCTAATTTTCTGAGGGTTTTTATCATGAATGGGTGCTGGACTTTGTCAAAAGCTTTTTCTACATCTATTGAGATGATCATATGATTTTTGTCCCTGGCTCTGTTAATATGGTGTATTACATTTATGGATTTATATATGTTGAACCTTCCTGCATCCCTAGGATGAATCCTACAATCTTTTTTTTTTCTTTCTTTCTTTCTTTTTTTTTTTTTTTTTTTTTTTGGTACTAGGGATTGTTTATATGCGCTTCCTCTGTTTTCCTGATATGGGCATTTACTGCTATAAATTTCGCTCTTACTACTGCTTTCATTGTCTCCCACAAGCTTCAGTATGTACATTGTCATCTCTGAACCATAAAAAACTGTCTGATTTTCTCTTTAATTTCATCTGTGACCCATTGGTTGTTCAGTAGGGTGCTGTTTAATTTCCATGCGTTTATGAAGTTCTTGTGGTTTCCTTTGGCATGGATTTCCAATTTCATTGCACTGTGGTCTGATAGTATACATAGGATAATTGGAGAATGTCCCATGTGCAGCTGAAAAGAATGTGTATTCTGATGCTGGGGGGGGCACTCTATAGACATCTACTAAGTCCATTTGCTCAAAAGTGTAATTTATTTCTAATATTTCATCCTTGATTTTTTTGTCTAATTGACCTATCTTGTTATGACAGTGGGGTATTGAGGTCTCCCAATACAATTTTATTAGGGCTTATTTGATTTTTCATGTCCATTAGTAATTATTTTATATAGCTGTGTGCACTGAAATTTGTTGCATATATATTTATGAGTGTTATTTCTCCCTTTTAAATTGTTCCTTTTACAAGGATATAGTGACCTTCTTTATCTGTCTTAATCAGTCCTAGCTTGAAATTCACTTTGTCTACAAATAGAATAGCTATCCCTGCTTTTTTCTGGATTCCTCTTGCATGGAGTATTGTTTTCCATCCTTTGACTTTCAGTCTACAAATTTCTTTTTGAATTAAATGTGTTTCTTGTATGCCGCACATTGTTGGATCTTGCTTTTGATCCATTCTGCCAGTCCGTGTCTTTTGATTGGTGAATTGGGACACTGATGGTTATAACTGATATGTATTGACTTATCCTTGTCATGTTATTTTCCTGTTTTTGCCTCCCCCTTTTTTTCCTTCCCTATAATTGTTTGCCTTCCCTGGTGGATTTCTTCTGTTCGAGTTCATAAATCTATAGTCCTTAATATCTTTCTGGCCTGTCCTTCAGAACATTTTGGAGTGTTGGTTTGGTAGTCATAAATTTCCTCAGATGATCTGTGTTATGGAAGTATCTTTTTTCTCCAGTAATTTTTCAAGATACATCTATCTAGGTTGAAAGTTGTTTTCCTTTAGAACTTGAAGCACTTCACTCCAGGCTCTCCTTGACTTGAGAGTTTGTGCTGAGAAGTCAGCTGTGATTCTGATGGGCTTTACTTTATAAATGATTTTTTTCTTTTCCCTAACAGCTTTTAAGAGTCTATTCTTGTGTTGAATTTCTGGAATCTTGACTATGATATGCCTGGATATAGATTTTTTGATCATTGCTAATTGGAGTTCTATATGCCTCACTTATTTGTATTCAAATTCTATCAGGAAAGTTTTCTGTCATGATATCTGTGAACATGTTTTTAATGTTATTTGTGATATCTCCTGCTTGTTCATTGACTCCAACTCATCTTAAATTATTACTCTGTCTCATCTAGCAGCTGTCCAACCCACAATTTGAAGGGAAAAAAAAACCTGATGTGATGGTACACACCTGTAAACCTACTCTGAGAGGCAATGGCCAGAATATTACAAATTCAAGGCCAGCCTGAGCAACTGAGTCACTCAGTGAGACCCTGCCTCAAAATAAAAAATAAGGTCAACAAGGCATGCTAGTCTGTAATCCCAGCACTCAGGAGGCTGAGGCAGGAGGATGACTGTGAAGTCTGAAGACAGCCTGGGCTACTTAATGAGGAGTTCAAGGACATCCTGAACTACATAGTTGAAACCTTGATTTAAGGAAAAAAATGTAAATAAATAATAAAAAGAGGGATGGAGATGTAGTTTAGTGTAAAGGCCTTGGGTTCAATCCTCAATATTACAAAAAGGAAAGGAAACGATAGGCTACCCTAAACCTCAGGAAGGATGCCACTCAAAAGCACTTTCCCTGAGGTGGATGAGCAGATAGACAAATGGATGTTTGCACAGCAGGTGAGCATGCAGACACAATCCTGAGCTCCAATCCACACATACACTCTGGGGACACATGCCAGAGACCTGACATAAGAATGGGCATCAGGCATGTGCACCCCACCATACCTGGTTCCTCAAGGCGTGGAGGCCTCTGGATGCAAGGCTGTATTGCCAAGGAAAGGGGAGCAAAAAGTGAATGCTACTGCCAGCAGGGCTTCCTCAAGGGCAGTAGCTCCTGAAATTTCCTGCAGGGGGCTGAATTTCGATTCTAAGAAAGCACTCTGAGGGCCAGGGATTTAGCTCAGCAGCGTAAGTGCCTGCCTTGCAAGTGTGTGGTCATGAGTTTGATCCCCGGTACCAAAACAAAACTAAAAAAAACATTCTAGGCCTCATTTAGGAGTGCTGGATGCTTCTGGCGCTATCAGAAGAAGTTGTCTTTCATGGGGAGCAAGAGCAGGGAAACAGCTGAAAATATGTCTTAAAAATGACATTTTGGTGGGTCTGGGGCTTAGTGGCTGAATTGCCATCCTTGCCAGATGCTGCCAGTCTTCCAGGGGTGAGGGCCAGCCAGAAAATCCCCTCAGCCTTGACAGCTGGTACAACCAGATCTTGGGTTGCTACAGGGACCTAGGACAAAAAAAGAAGCCACTTAATCTGTTTAGACCTCGTTTTCTCCATCTGTTTAATAGTATTACTTATATTCTAGGCTAGAGGCAACTTAATGAGGAGCTTCCATAGATGGCATTCCAAAGAGCCAACTCTGCCAAAGCTGTCATTCAAACAGCCTCAGGAATGCATCTGTGATTAGTTTGTATGTTGTATGTGTGTGCAAGTGTGTGGTGCTCGGGACAAAGGCTCTACTACTGAGCTACACCACTGAGTGCCCTACACCTCCAGCCCAAAGAAGCTCAGCTTATTGCTCATAGCAACAAGGGAAAGCTCATGCTGGGAAACTGGGGGTGTCAGTCAAAGAATGTTAGAATTTATAGGATTTGGGTTTATTAGGTGATTTAGGGCAGGGTGTTTGGTTTATTTTTTGCAGCACTGAGGACTGAAGCCAGCTCTGTGTGTGTGTGTGTGTGTGTGTGTGTGTGTGCGCGTGCGCACATGTGCACGCACATGCATAAAAAAACATACTTGCACGCACATGTGCCTATGTGTTTTGAGACACAGTCCCACTACATAGGCCAAGCTGGCCTTAAAAATCACGATGTAGGGCCAAGGATATAGCTCAGTGGCATAGTGCCTGCCTGGCAAGCACAAAGTCATGAGTTTGATTCCCAGTACCAAAAAAGAGAAAAGAAATGAAATGAAAGAAAAAAGACAAAAAGAAAAACAAAAATCATGACGTATTCCAAGCTGGCCTCAAATTCACAGTAATCCTCCTGCCCCAGCCTCCCAAGTGCTGTAATCACAGAAATGCATCACCATGACCAGCTTGAATTCAGCATCTTGTACATACTAGAAAAACACTGGTATAGTTGGGTATGGTGGTGCATGCCTATAACCCACCCATTCTAGAACGCTAAGAGCATAATCACAAGATAGAACCTAGTCTAGGCAATTTAGTGACTTAGCAAGACCCTGTCTCAAAAGCAAAAAAGAAGAGCCAGGAATATAGCATAGCACCTAAGCATGAGGTCCTGAGTTTGATTCCTGGTACCAAAAATAAAAAAGATTTTTGGATGTAGCTCAGTGGGAAAGCCCTTGGTTCAACCAGTTATCTATGACCCCACCCACCCAAAGCACTCGAATTTCACTCCGGGTCCTGTGCGGGTTGCGGGGTGGGCAGACATGACACACTATAGGTACACTCCACTGAACATGGTCCGGGTAAGGCCGAAGGAAGCAGGGATAAACCAGGCACAGTGGCACATGGCTGTAATCCCAGAACTTGGGAGGCTAGGGCAAGAAGCTCACCACAATTTTTAGATCTAGCTGGGCTACATAGCAAGACCCTGTCTCAAAAACCCCAACATACCCCTTCAAAAGGGAAGCAGAGAAAGCAGGGATTTGCTCGGGATAGGAAGCGAGGGAACGTCTATGATTAGGTATCTCAATGAATTTTATCTGGGAAGTGAATTAGAGAGGATTGAAACTGTAACAGATAGTGAAGTTATATATCAGCCAGATTGGGGCTAGAGGCATAGCTCAGTGACAGAGCAGTTGCCCAACATGCCCAAGTCCAAGTCCCTGGGTTCCATACAGAGTACCTCAGGAAAATACAGAACAATTTCTCAGTCAGGTCTGGCAGACCTGGAGGATAGTCTCTCTGTCTCTGTCTCTCTCTCTCTCTCTCTCTCTCTCTCTCTCTCTCTCTCTCTCTCTCCTTTCTCTTTCTCTTTTGGTCTAAACACTGTTCATAAGATTGCAATCAAACAAAATTAGATTAATTTCATTTTTGGCTTAATTCATCATGGGCACAGAGCACCTTTGTCTGATGTAGATTTTTTTGTTGTTGTTATGTGTTTGTTGTGGTGCTAGGGATTGAGCCCAGGGAGTACTGAGCTACATTCCCAGCCTTTTTAATTTTTTTGAGAGTAGATCTTGCTAAAAGGCCTGGGCTGGCCTTGAATTTGTGATTCTATTACCTGGATCCTTCAAATAGCTGAGATTGTAGGTGTGTACCATGACGCCCAGGTTAGACTGGTTTCTTTTGTGAAGAACAGCTTTTCTTCTTTGTGCTTTTTATGTATTTTTGTGGTGCTGGTGATTGTACCCAAATCCTCAAGTGTGTTTCTCGCTTGTTTGTTTTGTTTTTGTTTGAGGCAGGATCTCACTATGTAGCCCAGGCAGGGCTTAAACTCATAGCAATCCTCCTGGCTCAGCCTCTCAATTACTGGGATTAAATGTGTATATCAACATACCTGGCTTAATTTTTAATTTAAAGGGGCTCTCACAGCTGGGTGTGATGGCTCACGCCTGTAATCCCAGCACTCAGGAGGCTGAGCCAGGAAGATCATTGCGAGTTCGAAACCAGCCTAGGCTACAAAGTGAGTTCAAAGCCAGCCTGAACTGCATAGAGAGACCCTGTCTCGAAAAGACAAAAGGGGAAGTCTCACTAAATTTCTTGGTTACTCTGATTGGGTTTGAATTGTGAACCTTCTGCCTCTGCTTTACAAGTGCTGGGATTACAGGCATGTACCACCACACCCTGCTCATGTGTTTAATAAGTAGTTTTTACACCAGGCATTATGGCATGCACCTGTAATCCCAGCACTCTAGCAGGCAGATTCAGGAGGTTCACAATTCAAACCCAATCTGAGCAGTCTAGCAATTTAGTGAAATTCCTTTTAAACTAAAAAGTCAACCAGATCCATTGGTATACGCCTCTAATCCCAGCATTTGGGAGATTGAGACCAGAGATTGCTGTGAGTTCAAGGCCAGCCTGGGCTACACAGCAAGTTCAAGGCCAGCCTGACTACAGAGTGAGACCCTGTCTCTAAAGGAAAAAAAGAAAAATAAATAAGTAAATAAAAAAGGGCTGGAGATGTAGCTCAGTACAAAGGCCCTGGGTTCAATCCCCAGTACCACCTGAAAAGGGCAGAGAGAAGTAGTGTCAGTCTGTGAACTTTTCGTGAACCTTATGCTGCAGCTTAAATCCTAATATAAAGCGTCTTTCAAATGAGAGGGGGGGAAAGGCAGAGGGAAATTAGGCTGGAGTGTAGATCCATGGCAGAGCATTGGCCTACCACCCTGGGAGAGCAAGTGTGACTTTCTTAACTCCACACAGGTAAGCATTAACCTATTAGAACTCCTTTTCCTTAGCTCCTGGAGTGAGGGTAGGGTCCAGTTTGACCTGGGCTTCCTTCTCCTCCCACATCAGAGCTAAGTACCCTAGCAGCCAATAAATGCTCCTTTGGGAAAAGAAGCCCTCCTTTGGGGAAAAAAAAGCAGGAAGGGAGGGCCTTCATCAACCTAGGAATAAAGTAGAATGCCCAGAAGCTGCTGTGTTGGGTAGGTAGAGAACAGATGCTGCATAAATTCTTAGTGGTGCTGCAGACAGCCCTATGTTTTTTTCTTGGGGCCACTGTAAGTGCTTTGTAAATGACCTCCCTTCTTTGGGGCACTGTGGGATTGAACCACAGAGCACTCTACCACTCAGCTATAACATCGGCCCATTTTATTTTTAATTTAATTTAATTTGAGACAAGGTCGCACCTTGCAGTCCAGGCTGGCCTTGAACTCACTATGTAGCCCAAGATGGCCTCGAACTCACAGAGATCCTCTTGCTTCAGCCTCCCGAGTGCAGGGACCACAGGCATGTGCCACCATGCCCGGTTTGTCTCATTTTTAAAATTTTGAAACAAGATCTTGCTAAATTGCTCAGACAGCACTCGAAGTTATGGATCCTCCTGCTTGCCTCGCTTGGTGCTGAACTTGCAGGCATGTGTCACCGCTCCTGGTTTAAATGCTTCCAGTAGAAGTGCTCTCTGCTAGCTTCTAGCTTCACAGGATTGTTCAGTAGTCAGCAGGTCACCTTTGTCCAGGGTAGGAGTGAGGTGGGGAAGAAAATCAGTTACTGATAAGCCAAGCGACTACAGCTAGCCGCTAGCCCTCGGGGAAGCACAGGCGCCTGGTGCGTTCTCTTAGGTGACAGTCATTACCTATAAACGCTCCCTGCCTGACCCTGGGAGCAGGGAGGCTTGGAAATTCGTCCTCTGTCCCGAAGGAAGGGGAAAGCTAGGCCTCGCTTTAGTTTTCTATCTGTGAAACGGGGACACACCAAGTGGGGAGGGCGTGCGTGGGTATGCGTGTGGAGGACCCCTAGGCTACTGAGCTTTCCCCAGATCTTTCCCATCTCTGCTCCCTAGGATTAGAAATTCGGCCTTTCGGAAGTTTGTTTTTGGAGATCGAAAATCTACCTCGCGAGCGTACCGGGGCTAGAACACTGTAGACTGAGAAAAATGCGCGCGCTAACCCTCCACTTGCCAACGACCTCTTGCGCCCAGAACCCCACAAACCTACAGCTCCTCCCTGGAGCTATCCTCCCGCTCCCTCCTCTCGGTCCCCGCCCCGCTCCGGCTCTCCGATTGGCCGAGCTCCGCTGCCGGCCCACCCTGGGATTTAAAGGGCCAGTTTCACCTCACCGGCCTGGGAGCCGCTGTTAGTCCCGGCCTTGTGGCCTGCGGGGGAGGCTGCCGGGAGGAGGTGGCTACAGTGGCAGCGGCGGCGACGGCGCGTCCCAGCCCCCAGGACCACGGCTTCCTTCCTGCCAGGTAGGTCACCAGTGGTGTGCACGTCGCTCCCCCGTGGCTATCCTTGAGTAAGTATCCCCGCACCAATCTAAGTGCATGTCCTGGGACCCCCTCCGCATCACCTTCCTAGTAGCTCTCCTGGTGTGTTCCCTGCCAACATTACCCCTCCCTGGACCTGGGCAGGGCTTTGTTGGAGGCCTTTTGCCGGGTGGGGGTGAGATGGGTAGCGCGGAAGATGCAGGATTCCCCCCCCCAATTCATACAAGAAGAGATGCACAAGGCCCTTGAGAGTCACAGAATCCGCCCCACACACACAGAGCAACTGTACCTTGGAAACCAGAGCCCCCTTTCCTTGCGCCTTTTGATTTGTGGGCCTAGAATGAACATCAGTTGATCATCATTCGACCAAACCGTTTACATCATTCAAGATACACAGGCTTTCATTCACCACAGGTCACAGCTGTACTTATGCACCCAGAACACCCACTCCCACGCACAGTTGGTGGCTCAGTCTGATGTACCTGATGTTCACATCCTTCCCCAGGCCCCCAGTACTAACTGTGAGTTCAGTAGCCCCAAACTGAAATCGGATGCTCAAGACCACCCTGGGCATGGGCAGCCCCATGGACATCCTGCTCCCTCTGTGTCCCCCCCTTGGCAGATCTGTCCATCTGTCCACCCATCTGTGGGGGTCCACAATGGCCACCTTCAGCCGCCAGGAATTTTTCCAGCAGCTACTGCAGGGCTGTCTTCTGCCTACTGTTCAGCAGGGTCTTGACCAGATCTGGCTGCTCCTTGCCATCTGCCTCGCCTGCCGCCTCCTCTGGAGGCTGGGTAAGTGCCTTGCACACTGTGTGCCACCATGCCGGACAGTGCTGTATCTGCCATGTTCATCTACATTAAGCCACACCTCTCCCTGCTACATCTTGCCAATCCAATCTAGGCCTGGATGTGTTTAGTTAGCCCAGTTACATCTTACCAGCCCAAACTTCATCCTACTGTGCCCAGCTACCATGTGCCATGCTGTGCCGGGCCACAACCTATTGTACTGAGTCATGCCCATCAATATTCGTGGGCTCTAGGATTCCGGAAAGCTGAGGTTCTTGGATCTTAGGATCCTGAAATATCTATTTCCCAAGGTTCTTCATGAATACTGAAGGAACAGAAATACTGTTATGGGGTTATGAAATATCCAAGTACCATGATCACAGCATATGGATATTCTGAGAAGTTGAGACTCTCACATTCTAGGCTTTCAAAATGTTGGCATTCTGGATTTCTAGAATTCGGACATGGCAAAATTTCTGTATTGTAAGACTGTGGAATGTTTCCAGAATCATAGCAGACCTATATCCAAAGGTTACGGTTCAAAGTCCTCAAGGTTCCTATAGGATGCAGAGACTTCTAGAAATCTGTTTATTTTAAATGGATATTTTTCCCCAAGTTTATTAGTATTATTTTGTGGTGCTTGGCATCTAACCCAGAGCCTCACACATGATA
The DNA here is from genome assembly GCF_034190915.1 of Cavia porcellus. Taxonomy (NCBI): domain Eukaryota; kingdom Metazoa; phylum Chordata; class Mammalia; order Rodentia; family Caviidae; genus Cavia; species Cavia porcellus. The sequence goes on from NW_026947486.1 coordinate 19,916,942, forward strand.
GGCAAGCACCATGCCATGGAGTTACATCCCCAAACTCCCATTGATTGGTTGATTGATTGATTTCATTGTTTTTGAGAGAAGGTCTTGATATATAGTCTAGGTTGGCCTCGAATTCACTATGTAGCCCAGGCTGGCCTCAAACTCACAGTGATCCTCCTGCCTCAGCCTCCCAAGTGCTGAGATTACAGACATGCACCACCACGCTCAGCTCCTCCCAGTTTATTTTGACTTATGTCAAAGCTACCAAAAAGTCAAATAAAATAGTACAATGAACACCCATATATGCTTCAACAGATTCTCCAACTGTTAGTATTTTGCCATAATAGCTTGCTTTATCTATTATCTGTTTGTCTATCTACCTATTGTTTTCCTGAATTGCTTGAATAACCTGTGGATATCATGATACTTCAGCCCAAATCCTTTAGTGTGGCTGCCAATGAAAAGGACACATTTTCTCACAACTATAGCTTTAATCATCACTCTCTAAGCCAGGTATGGTGGCTTATGCCTGTAATCCTGGCACTCGGGAAGCTGAAGCAGGGGGATTGTTATAAGTTTGAGATCATCCTAGGATACAAAGTGAACTCAAGGCCAGCCTGAACTGCATAGTGAGACCCTGTCTCAAAAAGACCAAAAAAATCATCGCTCTCTAATTTTTTTTGTACCAGGAATTAAACTTGACCACACGCTTGCCAGGCAGGCACTTATGCTGCTGTGCTAAATCCCTGGCCCTACTCTCTAAAATTTAAATGAGGATGGAATAATATATTTTTTGAGGCAGGGCTTGTTTTGTAGTTCAGACTGGCTTTGAACTCACTATGGAGCCAAGGCTGGCTTTGAACTCACAGCAATCCTCCTGCCCCAGCCTCCCTAGTGCTGAAATTGCAGGTGTGTACCGCCACACCCCCAGATACAATATTATCCAACATAAATTGATACTTGAAGTTTTTCCAGTGTTTCCAGAATGTCTTTTATAGATGTTTCTTCTTTTTAAAATCCAGGCCTTGCCAACCAGTCTAGGTCCACAATATCATTTACAGGTCTCCTCCATTCCCACCACCCTGGCTTCTAGGCTGTATCTGTGCCCATGTCTTCGTCCCCCTCCTTCCAGCCCACCAACCTTCCCTTTCTTGTTCTCTCCCTCCCACCCTCTGCCTCTCTCTTTCTCTCTATCTGTTCCCTCTCTCCCTCTCCCCCAAAGGGTTGCCATCCTACCTGAAGCATGCAAGCACCGTCGCAGGTGGCTTCTTCAGCCTCTACCACTTCTTCCAGCTGCACATGGTCTGGGTCGTGCTGCTGAGCCTCCTGTGCTACCTCGTGCTCTTCCTCTGCCGGCACTCTTCCCATCGTGGCGTCTTCCTCTCCGTCACCATCCTCATCTACCTGCTCATGGGGTATGGCTGTGCTTCCTCATCTTCACACTGTGGACAGAAATATGGGTGGATCCCCAAGGCCCTAAAGTGGGCATTCCAGATGGGGAGGTTTGGGGAGTCCTGGGAGAGAGAAGTGTGTCTGGGAGAATTGTTCTATGCAGGAGCACTGAAAGGGGAGGGTGTGAAGTGTTCATGGAGGGGGGAGCTGTGGGACTTGTCCTTCCACCATGCCACACAGGACAGGTGGGTGTGGGCTTCCTCTGGAGGAGGGAGCCTGGGACAATTTTGTTCCATGAGGTTGTGTAGGACAAGGGAAGGGACAGCCCTCTGGGCACCTTGGTGTTCCCCCTCCATGGTCAGAGGCCATGGGAGTTGTGGAGAAAAGACCAGCACCCTTTTCCCCAGTGAGATGCACATGGTGGACACCGTGACATGGCACAAGATGCGAGGTAGGTAATCCTGGCCCAGCCCTCCTGTCCCCGTCATGATTCATTGTTATCCCCTACCCTAAGTCTTCCCTCCACTTCTCTCCCTCATCCACCACCCAACGGTGGAGACCTCACATTCCCCTTGGTCCTGCTGGGTTTCGGTACCATGTTTTGTCCTATGTCATATATGTGCCTGGTATTCTTGAGTCAAGATGTATGCCTGTCCTGGCTCACTCGTCCACCTGCCTGTGTATCCCTGCCAGCATACCCTCTTTTCCTTGAACCTCTCACTTGGTGCCCTTATTTCCTCCATGCTGACACGCTCTCTTGCCCATCCACTTGACCATGGGCCCCATACATAGGGGCCCAGATGATTGTGGCCATGAAGGCAGTGTCTCTGGGCTTTGACCTGGACCGGGGTGAGGTGGGTGCTGTGCCCTCACCTGTGGAGTTCATGGGCTACCTCTACTTCGTGGGCACCATCGTCTTTGGGCCCTGGATACCCTTCCACAACTACCTACAGGCTGTCCAAGGCCGCCCGCTGGTGAGGTCCTGGGTGGACAGGTGGGCAGGGGCTGTGGGAGCCACCAGAGAGCAGTGCTCATGGAGCCTTCATCCTTACAGAGCCGCCAATGGCTGCAGAAGGTGGCCCGGAGCCTCGCGCTGGCCCTGCTGTGCCTTGTACTGTCCACTTGTGTGGGCCCCTACCTCTTCCCCTACTTCATCCCCCTTGACAGTGACCGCCTCCTTCGCAAGTGAGCACAACCTTTGAAGCCCCAGCCCAGCAGTAAGGGGGTTGGGTTGGGCCCTGGAGTCTCCCCATTTCTGAGCCTGTCTCTTAATATTTGTGTCCTCTTCTGTTGCTACAGCAAGAAACGCAAAGCCAGGTAAATGAGGGCAACTGCTGAGGGCGAGTGGTGTGCCTAGGAGTGGGGCAGAGTCTAGGACCACTTGTTTCTGGAAGTCTGCATCTGCCTGGCCATCCATCTCATGGCTAGACAGAAACTGGGTGTCTGTTGGTGACTGTCCGTTTGACCAAGATCGGCTCTGTGACTGTATGTGACTGAAACTGTGACACATACTGTATGTCTGGTGTCCACTGGTTCATCTCTTTCATCATTAGGAACAAGTTATGCAGCCATAATTGAGAGTAACAAGTGTACATTAGTTGATGACTCTGGCCTGTCTGTATCTCTGGGTAGGAAGATATGTGGGTTGTTTGCCTATAGCTCCTAACTTCCCCATATGTGGAACTGAGAGTTCTGGTTGGCTGTCCGTGTCATTGGCACTGATGTGGTGTGTGGCTGTCACTTGATACGGTAGGTCTAGGTGGGTGATTCTGGCTTGACTATAACTCTGGTATGGCTATAGCATGCTGGGTGTCTGTGATTGATCCTGTCTATGTGTTACCTCCTCTCACTGCTTGATATTAGCTAGCTGAAGGGTTTTGTGACCAATGAGGAGCCTGCACCTGTCTTTAGGACTAACAGCCTTGCTTTGACCTAGAATTGAATCTGGCCTCTCCCCACTGCACTAGCTGCTAATTATGTAGGATGATGTACGAGTTTCCAAACAGTGCAGTGACTTGACCACTTTCACCCAGCTAAGCAGCCAGGCATGAGCCCCAGGCCTACTTTCAGACCCTATGTATTGGCCAGTGCAGGATGCTACCTGGTTTGGGGCATGTCTGATTGTAAAATTGACAGAAAGTGTGTGTGTGTGTGTGTGTGTGTGTGTGTGTGTGTGTGTGCGCGTGTGTGCTTGTTTTCACACATGCTAAGTAGTCTCAGAGTGTCACTAAAGGGCTTTAACTGACTTATGGTTACTGAGTCTGGTAAGAGAGCTTCGAGGCTGGGCGTCTGATAGCCTTCATGGCTAGCGCTCCATGGGATCTTAGCATGCAGGGTTGTGTCATATAACGGGACATCTCATGCATTTGTGTGGGACACATGAAACCACCCACCTGCCAGTGTCTGTGTACGGGTGACTGTCATAGTCTGCCTCTTTTGCCACTCCGTCTCTGTCTGTCTTGTCTGTGAGCAACTCTGCCCAACACCTCTCTGATGCTCTCTTCTTTCCTCTCTGCTGCCTTCCTGACCCCTGGGGGCCCTAGAGGCACCATAGTAAGGTGAGTCCACCAAGTCAGACTGGGGATGGTGATACATGGTGGGGTGTCATGGGAAGCCTGGGTTCATGCTTCTCTCCCCTGCTCCTCCCTCCCCAGATGGCTGCGAGCGTATGAGAGTGCAGTCTCCTTCCACTTCAGCAACTATTTTGTGGGCTTTCTGTCTGAGGCCACAGCCACATTGGCAGGGGCTGGCTTCACTGAGGAAAAGGATCACCTGAAATGGTACGGGGGACTGAGAGCCTGCACTCCCCAGGATGCTGCTTAAGGAGGATGGGGGATGATGCTCTTAGGGCAGGGAACAGCTGAGACAAGAATATGGCAGCTAGGTAGGCTGAGATCCCAATTGGGTTTGCTTGGTTCTTCTGTCTATAGGGACCTAACAGTGTCTAGACCACTGGACGTGGAGCTCCCCCGGTCAATGGTGGAAGTTGTCACAAGCTGGAACTTGCCTATGTCTTATTGGCTAAATAACTGTGAGTCACCAAGTCACCGCTGCAGGGCATTTGTAATCCAGGAGGGCTTTGTACATATTTATATAATAGATATTTACTGAGCAACTACTGTGTGCTGGACACCAAAGATACAGCAGGGATAAAAAGATACAAAAAATCACTGCCCCTGTGGAACTGCCACTTGGTGGCCAAGCAGTTAATAAATAAGACAGAAACACACACTGGTACTAGTGTAGCCCAGGTGTGGTGGAGCATGACTGTAATCCCAGCATGCGGGAAGTTGAAGCAGGAAGATCACCAGGAGTTCAAGGCCATCCTGGACTGCATAGGGGGACCTTGTCTCAAAAAAACAAAGTTCAGATGTGCTAAATGTATCACACTTCAGGGTGAGAAGTATCGCAATAAAATAATAAAAAACCCAATATATATATATTTTTAAAAGAGCAAGACAAAACAGAAGTAGAGAGATAGCTCTTTCTCAAATGAGAAGGGGATTGAGAGATGGAGGGTGGGAAGTAAGAGAAAGGGGATAGAAAAAGAAATTAAGATGTGTTATGTACATGTACAACTCCACACAAGGAATTTATATGTACCACAAATGTGTACTAACAAAAACTAAAGACAGAAATAATAAAGCAGATAAAAGATAATCCAGGAGTGTTGGCAGGTGTATGAGGCAATGTTGCCACTTTGGACAAAATTAGCAAGGGCAGTGTAACTGAGAATGTGATATCTGAGCAAAGAGCAGAGGAAGGTGAGGGAGAAAAGAATGCAGATATGTGGAGGAGAAATGCAAGGATTGGGCAGTAGCAGGTACAAATGCTCTGAGGCAGGAGCTTGCTTGGTCTCTGAGGGATAGCAGGAAGGTCCTTGTAGGCTGGGGTGGAGCTCCTAAGTAGCCCTCTGAGTTCCATCCCTAGCAGTGGCGGGGGTGGGGGGGTCGCTGGAGAGGGCAAAGTAAGTCAGGGTGCCCTTGCTAGGACACAAGCTCTGGAAGGTCCTGTAGGGCCCCGTGGGCCATTGAAAAGATCTTGACTTTTTTTCCAAGGCTGACAGGCGTTACTCAGGGCAGGGCTCCGTGTTCTAACAGGATCCTTCTGGCTGCTAGGGGACAGACTGAGGACAAAGCAGCAGTCCAGGCCAGCGACAGTGGTGGCAGCAGGGCACAAGGACAGGAGAGATAAATTCTAAAGGGAGCACCCAGGAAATTTGCTAAGGATTCAAGTTAGGGGAGGTTGTAGACCAAGGGTGATTCTGAGGCATGTGCTCCGAGGTCCTGGAAGGATGGTGTTGCTATTGACTGAGCTTGGGAAGACTGAGGGAGGACCTGGGTTGGGGCCTATGAAGCTGGAGATCATTATCAGAATGTTAATCCTGGCGCCCCAATCCAGTGCGGGTGTTCTCATCCTGCACACGGCTCTTGGGAATAGTAGGGGAGTCTCTGAAGAATCCTGACCTGCACCCTTCCCCTCCAGATGTTTTCAAGAATGCTCTCCGCCTGGGCACCTTCTCAGCTGTGCTGGTCACCTATGCGGCCAGTGCCCTCCTGCACGTGAGCAAGGCAGAGCGGGATGGGGCGCTGGGTGGGTGGCAGGCCCTCCTCCTCACTCACCTCCTTGCCCCCCTTTGGCCCCCAGGGCTTCAGCTTCCACCTGGCTGCAGTACTGCTGTCCCTGGCGTTTATCACTTATGTAGAGCATGGTGAGTGCTTGGCCTGATCCCCTAGACAGAGAAGGCTCACTAGCAGGAGGCCTGCGGCCACTGTCCCCTAAGGCTAACTTGATCCCCTTATCTCCCCACACTAACCCAGTCCTCCGGAAGCGCCTGGCTCAGATCCTCAGTGCCTGTGTCTTGTCAAAGCCATGTCGACCTGACTGTCCACACCGCCATCGCTTGGTGAGGGTTCCACCTGGGCAACCTCATGCCCAGCCCTTCCCTTCAGAAATGTCACTTCTGTCTCCATCTTGTGTGTGTCACAGGGCCCCCAGCTTCTTCTTCTGGTGCCAGAGCTACCCCTATGTCCTTGCCTCTGTTCACTACCATGTATTTCTTGAATAGGAATTTATTGATCACCTGCTGTATGCACATGTGGCACCCCAGTGAATACTTATTGAGCACCTGCTAGTTATAGGTTGCTGGAGATACAGTAGTGAACAAAATGGACCAAAATCTGGCCCTATGTGACATGTATTTTAACAGGAGAGACAGTAAAGTGAAAAATAAGTTAACGAAGTCTAATAATAGATTGCCAGGTTGTGAGCAGTGCTAAACATGGGGAAAAGGGACGGGAAACATGGGGGCAGGTGGTTTTGCTTTTAAATAGAAGGTCAGGGAAGCTTCCCAGGTGAGGGGACTTCTGAGTTCTTGAAGTGAAGGAGGAAAAGGAGGCATGCATCTGCCCTGTGTGAAGGACCCAACATGGGAGTGGACCTGCAATCTGAGGAACCATGAGAGGCCAGTGTAGCTGGAGCAGAGAAAACCAGGAGCGATGTGGGCCCTCCAGGTCATAGCAGGGACTTGCTTTTATTTTGTTATTTTTAACTGTTTGCCCTATGAAATATGGACAACCACACTTAATTTGTCTTCTACATGGGACCAGTGTTTGTCACCAAAAACCCCAACTCAGAGCCCACCATTCTCGCTCCTCCAGCTGAACATTCATATCTCCAACCTGGACATCCTCATGATTCAAAGCACCCTCACCCTCTGAGCTCCTTGAAACATCTCTTTCCTGTCTTACCTGGGCATCTCTATTCCTGGGTCCCATAGTGCCTTTCGTGTCTCTCTGGGCTTCCCAGTGCAGGCAGCAATGGGGACAGTGAGCAGGTGCAGCTAACAAGCATGCTTATCTGTCCCCCACAGGGCCTGGGGGTGCGAACCTTAAACTTGCTCTTTGGAGCCCTGGCCATCTTCCACCTGACCTACCTGGGCTCCCTGTTTGATGTTGATGTGGATGACACCACAGAGGAGCAGGTGAGTTAGCCCTGGGCTGGGTAGTAAACCAGGGATGGCACTTCCTGTTCACAGGAACCCTGGGGACAGAGATGGAGGGAAGAACTCCCGGGTTATATTTCTTAGCATGTGCAGTTAGTGTGCTTGCCCTCCCTTCCCAGTGTCCTCTGGTTCGTCACACTGTTGGCTCTTTGAGTAAAATGTGGAAAATATACTTATTTATTTTCCTTTTAAAATTTAAGAAGTGCGTGGTGATGCATACCTATAATCCCAGCAAAATGAGAGGCTCAGGCAGGAGTATCACAAATTTGATCCCAGTCTGGACAACTAAATGACTTAGTGAGAAATTTTCAAAAAAATAAATAAGTAAAAAGCAGTGGAGACTGAGTTCAATGTGAAGGTCCTGAGTTCAATCCTCCTAAACAAGCAAAAAAGTCACTTTATAAAGACAATGTAAAAAACCAGGTTTACCTTTTAATTGTATTTATTTAATTTGTTGGGGGTTTTTTTGAGACTCACTATGTAGTCCCAGCTGGCCTCAAACTTAGAGCAACTCTCCTCTGTCAGCTTCCTGAGTGTTGGGATTATGTGTGTGCTATTCCACACAGCTCATTTGTTTTGTTTATTTACTTTTTGTTAGTAGTGGAAATGCTATGCCACTACTTGCTCTGCCACTGACTGCATCCCCAGCCCCAAGTTTTACTTTTTATGTTGTTTTTTTGTTTGCTTGTTTTGTTTTGTTTTTTGAGACCAGAGTCTCTAGTTCAGGCTGGCCTTGAACTCATTATGTAGCCCAAACTGGTCTCAAACTCAGTGATCCTCCTATGTCATCCTCCCTTTTATTTATTTGTTTTTTTAAAATTTATTTTACTACCAGACATGATGGTGCACACTTATAAAGCCAGCATTTTTGAGAAGCTTAGGCAAATGATTCCAAGTTCGAGTTCAGCCTCAGTAACTGAGGGACCTAGTAAGAATTTTGTCTCAAAATACAAAATAAAAACAAAAAAAAGGCTGGGGATGTAGCTCAATGTGAGGGCTCTAGGTTCACTCTCCAGTACCACAATAAATAAATGAATAAAATAAAAATTACAGTAAGTAAAGCTCAGAATATGTAGCCCAGTATAAAGTTCTTAGTACTGAAAAAAATACATAAATACACATATATATGATTGACTGTGAAAGCTATATTTTTCTCTTTCCTCTATTCCTTCCTCCCTCTCTCACTTCCCATCTGTACTGAGGACTCAATCCAGAGCCTTACACATGCTAAGCAAATGCTCTACCACTGAGCTATCCCCTAAATCCTTTTTAGTTTTTGAGACAGGATATCACTAAGTTGCCCAAAATGAGCTAGATATTTTCTTGTTTTAACCTTCCATTTGTCTGCGATTATAACTATGTACCATTGTGTCCAGTTAAAACTTGACTTTGCTTTTTAAAAATTTTACATTTAACCAGGCATGACACCCACACATAAACCTCAGCACTCAGGAGGCTGAGGCAGGAGAATCACTGTGAGTTCAAAGCCAGCCTGGGCTACAGAGTGAGTTTAACACCAGCCTGGCCTACATACTGAGACCCTGTATCAAAAACAACAGCAAAAGAAGAATTTATTTTTAAATTTTCTAAATGGTAGCATGCACCTATAGCTGCAGCTACAAGGGTGGCTGAAGCTAGAGAATGTCTTGGGAGGTAAAGGCCAGCCTAAGCAATACAGTAATACCTTATCTCAAAAGTAAAAATAAAATGGGACTGGGGATATAGCTCATCTGCACAAGCACTTGCTTGATTGGCAAGCACAAGGTCCTAAGTTGGATTCTTGGTACCAAGAAAAAAAAGTAAAAAGTTTTTTAAAATGTTACATTTCTTTTCTTTTTTTTTTTTAAATGTTACATTTCTACACTATTTTTGTTTATGTCAAGTACACAATTTCCAGATTTTATCTCCCCTCCTTTTTTTGAGACAGGATCACACTATATATCCCAGGCTGGTCTTGAACTCACTATATAACCCATGCTGGCCTTGAACTAGCAAAAAGATCACGTGGCTTTGAGGCCAGCCTGGGCTACACAGTGAATTCAAGACCATCCTGAACTATGTAGGAAAACCCAGTCTGGAAAAACAAAATGTAGCCATACATGGTAGCCCATGCCTATGATCTTAGCACTTGGGAGGTTACTACAGGAGGGTCTGGAATTCAAGGCTAGCGTGGGCTACATAAATGAGCCCATATTGTATCATAATAAACATTAAGAAAAAATATTTGAAAAAAACAAACACAATACTCAACAATTTAAATTTTTATTTAGGTTGAGTACAAAATCTGGGCTTGGGTTCTTCTTAAAGTTCTTTTTTTGTATTTTTATTAAAATATTTTATTGCTGAGGTTAGTGTAGCCCAGTGGTAGAGTGCTTGCCTAGCTTGTACTAGGCCCTGGGTTCCATCCCTAGTGGTACAAAACAACAATAGCAACAAAGAAAGAAAAGAAAGCCAGGTGTGGTGATACACACATGTAATCCTAGCATTCTGGAGGCTGAGGCAGGAGGATCCCTACAAGCTCAAGGCCAACTCGGGATACATGGCAAGTTTAGGTCAGCCTCAACTATATAGTGAGCCCTTCCACCCCCAAAAGAAAACAAAACAAAAAAACAATATTTAAGATATCAAGATATTCATAGAGAAAAATCTTACTTTCATCCTCTATCCCTTGCCTTCTTATAAGTAATAGCTTACTCATTTTATAAATATACCCTTCAAAAACCAAGACTAGCCTTCAGAATTTTGACCATATAAAGCAAATACAATGATATATTTTAATTCTCTCCCCAAGTTTTTAACCTAAAGGTAACACACAAGGCTGTTCTACAATTGCTAAAAATTTTCCACATCAGTATATAGTGTCCCCATTCATTTTTCCATTGTGAAAACGTGAGACTTTAATTGACTGGTGGATGTTTGGTAATCTCTAGTCCTTCCTATAGCAAATGAAGCTGCAGCAGGAACTCTTGCACAGAACATATGTAACTTCACACAAGCATGGGCAGTTGCAGGGTCTGCTCCTGATGATCGCAGTGGAGAGATTACTCTCTGCCCTCCCACCAGCAGTGTGTGAGCACAGACTTCTTGGATATGGTTGCCAGTCATCAGAGTATGAGTAAGGTTGAGCATGTGTTCTTACTTAAGAGCCATTACAAACACTCAGGAAGCTGAGGCAGGAGCATTACTGTGAGTTCAAGGCAAGCCTGCAATGCACAGTGAAACTCTGTCTCAAAAAACAAAAAAAGCCATTTGATTTTCCTTTACTAAGGTGGCTTACTCGCCTCATTTGATGATGTGTTTGGCTTTTACAAAAGATTGATTTCTAGTAGCTCTTTGTATACAAGAGAGGTTACAGGTCAGAAAGTAGGCTTGCATTTTCTTGTTTAAAATGACTTTTTTTTGGCAGTGCTGGAAATCAAACTCAAGGCCCCACAAATTCTAAACACACACTACCACTAAACTATACCCTCAGCCCCTTAAAAGTGATTGCTTTTGGCAGTGCTAGAGATGGAACCCAGGGCCTCATGCATGGTAGGCGGTACTGCCAAGCTACATCCATATCCCCTTTAAAATGATTTTTTTGAGACAGGGTCTCATTATGCAGTTTAAGCTGGCCTCGGACTGGCAGCGATCCTCCTGCTTCCCACTACTAAGTGCTGGGATTATAGGCATATGCCACCACACTGGACTAAAATGATTTTTAAAGAAGAAAATGAAAACTATTTGGTCACCTTTCACATGTCCTGGGGCCTTTTATCCCCTAGGTTACCATGAAGTTACAGAAATGCCCTTGGGCATAAGCTGGGTTTTGCTGAGACCCTGTTTGACCTTGCTGAGTGGAACCATCCCCTCTTCTTCTCCCACAGGGCTATGGCATGGCATACACTGTCCACAAGTGGTCCGAGCTCAGCTGGGCCAGTCACTGGGTCACTTTTGGATGCTGGATCTGCTATCGTCTCATCGGATAACCCTTAGGCGCCCTTGTAACCCTCAAGAACTTTCATCAGGGTGCCAGCTCTGATGGGGAATGTGGGAAAGCCCTTTACTCCCTCACACCCTCCATTCTTGACCCCTAACAGCCCTACACACACAGAGCAAGCACTCCCATGCCTGTCATTTCCCACCTACAAGGCTGGAAAAGATGATCCCCGCATGGCCCTAGGGGTGGGGATACTTGGAAAACAGAGAAAGAGAGATCCAGGGCCTCCCTTCGTGTCTTCCTCCTTTTTGTATAGTTTATTATTGTCAAATAAAAGTAGAAATATAGTACTGGCTCTTTCTTCACTGCTCAGAGGGGAATAGGAGTGAGGAAAGGGGTACTGCAAGGTTAAAAACTTTGGAAAAGAAACCATCATGAGGAAGCAGATTGTGACTGCTGTGCGGTTGATTTATGGTTTGTGATTGAATGATGAATCTGCAGAAGCCCGGGTTCTGGTCCTGATTAGATTGGAGCAGGAAGAGACCAAGTGGCTGATGGGAGGGGGAAGGGAGGTGCAGGTGCTAATTGACCAGAAAACCTAAGGATCCCTATCCTGCTTGGTTGCTCTGACTGAGCTAAGAGGAAAAGCAAGAAAGAGGGCAAATTGGTGCTTCTTGGGCCTCAGGACTAAGGGCTGTGGGTTCTAATGGGATGGGTCTGGGTTTTGATTGAGTGCCCGGCCTAGGTGTTCACTGGTTTAGCGTTCTGCCTTTCTGCCTGGCTCTTTAAAACTGGCATAGTTGAGGGTCTCCATGCCAACTGGCCTGGAGGACTGAGAGGGCTGGGTTCTGATTGATTCTTCTGACTTGAAGCCCGGAGAGGTGAGAGTGACCGCAGCTCTAAGGACTGGGTAGTTCTGAGCACTGAAGGGTTTAGATGCATGGGGCGGGGCCTGGTTTTTGCAGTATGCCGCTGGTGATCTGCCTGTCGTGTTATAGTTTCCTCGCGTTAGGGTGGTCTCCCAACTGATCAATCGGTTCCCTAGAAAAATCACAGCACAGGTGAGAGAGCAACGCAACGCCGCTTCAACAGAAAACACTAAGAAAGTGCAGCTTAATTATGCCCCGCTGGGGTGGATTAGGTTTCAGGAAATCAAGGAAGGCCATGCGCTCTAAAAACCGCCCACCAGCCTGCGCCTGACTGGGTCTTAACCAACCACGGAAAAGGCGCCAGGGGAGAGTAGGTACACAAAGAGCTCCTATTGGCTGGGGGGCAGTGCCCTCCCACCTGCCCACTGGTCTGTTCTATTAAGCGTGGGAGGAGTGCTGCAGAGAGCCACCCGCGGCATCCGGAACTCTCGCGGAAAGCCTACTGCAGTAGTACGGCTCGGGTGAGTTCCTCATGCAGTTCGCGTTCCATGTCCAGCAGCCTGCCCTCAGCCTGCCGCCGGGAGCTCCTAGCTCCGCGCGGTTGTCCAGGAAACCGGAGACCCGCTGTCTTCGCCTGACAGGGCTCTGGCGGGTCCTGGCTCTGATTGGTGGGCTCCTGGCTGCCCGCGAGACTCTAGCCTTTCCCGCTCTTCGCACAGCTCCGTGGCGTTATGCGCTGTCGCGGGGTCTGTCTGCTTTCTGAACGCTGGGGTGGAGCTTAGGCTAGTATCTTATCAGATCCACAGCGGTTACCAAGACCCCAGGAGAAGGAATAATAGCTTTCTGTTGAACTAGTTTTTTTGTTGTTGTTTATTTATTTATTTATTTATTTTGAGACAAGGTCTCGCTATGTAATCCAGATTGGCCTGGAACTCATTACGTAGTCTGGGCTGGACTCGAACTCGCAGTAATCTTCCTACGAACCTCCAGCCTCAGCCTTCTGAGTGCTTTGCGTTGAGTTGTGCAAGACACTGGCCTCTACAGCATACCTAGACCTGGTTCCTGTATCTTGCCACCAAACTGAGCCAGCATGAGAGCCGGAACCTGGCTTAGTGACAGTTGACTTTCCTACCACACTGTTAAAACAGTGAGGACTGGGACCAGGCTGGGTGCCTGTGTGTATCTCGGTAGATTGTGATTAGGAAAGGCTGAACTCAAGTCTGTTTCCTGTTATTACCGCTACCAGAGGCTTGGGACAAACTCAGTCTTTCTGGGGCCTTGTATTTTAGTCATGTTTCTAACAGCATGCAACTAGATTAATTTTTTTCTGTATTTTTAAGATTAAATTGTTGTCATCATCGTTTGAGTTTTATGAGAGTCTCACTGTGTAGTTTAGGTTTGCCATGAATTCATTTGGTATCCCAGGCCAGCCTGGTACTGGGGGGGAACTTTCTGCCTCAGCCTCAGTGCTCAGATCACAGGCCTGCACCACCATGCCTGGCAGGGATTATTTTTAATCCAAGATGGATTTGGTAGCACACTTCTTTTTTTTTTCTTTTTTTTTTTTTTTTTTTTTTTTGGTAGCACACTTCTGTAATCCCAGCAATCTGGGAATCTGAGGCAGGAAGATCACCAGTTCAAGCCCAGCCTAAGTAATGTAGAGAGTCCGTGTTTTATAGTCAGTCTGTTAACTGGTAAACTGTTTTATTATTCATAGTAATTATCTCTCTCTGCTTTCTATTTGTCTAGGTTTTTCAGTTCCTTTTTTTCTCCTCTCTGTTCACGTGCAGTCATCAGCCCATAGAGACATGGCCACTACCAGCACAGGCCCCTTGCACCCGTATTGGCCTAGGCACCTGCGGCTGGATCACTTTGTGCCAAACGACCTTTCTGCCTGGTATATTGTGACTGTCCTGTTCACTGTCTTTGGGGCACTAGTCGTGACCATGTGGCTGTTGTCCAGTCGTGCTTCAGTTGTCCCACTGGGGACATGGCGGCGACTGTCTGTATGCTGGTTTGCAGTGTGTGCATTCGTCCACCTGGTGATTGAGGGCTGGTTCGTTCTCTACCAGAAGGCCATTCTTGGAGACCAAGCCTTCTTATCCCAACTCTGTGAGTCCTGGGTTTTTGTGCTGGGGGGGAAGAGTATTTCTGGGCATAGGTTGGCTTAGATTTTACCTACCCATCAATTCTTTCATTCATCTGTTTTAAAAATTGATATAACTGGGGCTGGGGGTTTAGCTCAGCAGCACAAGCACCTGCCTGGCAAGCTCAAGGTAGTGAGTTTGATCCCTGGTATAAAAAAATTATGTAACCTTTTGCATCTGTATTCACATGGGTGAAAAAAATGTTTAAGCTGGGTATGATGGTGCATGCCTGTAATCCCAGTGCTCAGGAGGTAGAGGCAAGAGGATAGCTGTGAGTTCAAGGCCAACCTGAACTATGTAGTGAGACCCTGTCTCAAAAAAAGAAACATTTAAAGATATATGTAATTAAAGTCTGCCTTTTATCTATAAAATTGCCCCCAAAACTTTTTTTTTTTACATAGAGACTCACTATATAGTACAGGATAGCCTTGAACACACAGTGATCCTCCTGCCTCATCCTCCTAAGAGTTGGTATTGCAGGTGTGTGCTACCATGCCCAGCCTTCAAAACTATTGACAAATGTTAATTTTGTTCAGGATGGCCTTCAACTCACTAGGTAGTCTTGGCTGGCCTCATACTATCAGCCTCCCTAGTGCTTGGATACAGGTACATGCCACCACATTCAGAAGGTTTTTTTTTTCATAGTTTTAAAAGGCAGATAATAAAACCACACAGGGTAGCATTCACTGTAATCCCAGCTATTTGGCTGATCTGGGAGGATCTCAAATTCAACGCCAGCTTGATCAATTTAGTGAGCCTCTGTCTCAAAATTTTAAAAAAGTGTTGGGGATGTAGCTAGCTCAGTGCAAAGGCCCTGGGTTCAATCCTCAGTACCACTAAATAAGTAAATAGTAAAAATAATAAAAATAAAAATGACTGGGGATTTAGCTTTGTGATATGGCACTTTCCTGGCATATGAGGACCTAGGTTCCATTCTTAGTACCACAGATGAAAGGGGCAGATCATAGTAAATGTTCAAATATATATAAGGTACTTAAAAACAGTGACAAGCAGCAGATGCCATGTAGTTGTGTTTTGTTTTGTTTTTGAGATAGTGTCTTGCTATGCAGTTCAGGCTGGCTTTAAACTTACAGCAGTCTTCCCACCTCAGCCTCCCAAGTGCCATGTAATTGTTTACTTTTTTCCTGTTTTACATAAATGTTAACATGCTATATGTTTCTGAATTTTGCTTTTTTACATGAGGTCATTCCTTGTTTCATAAAGAGCTTAGAAAGCATAGGTGCCATAAAATTCTTGACTCCTATAGTACTGAAAGGCAGTTTTCTGCTGTCTTGACAATACTCCCTTTTGGCCTCATGAATAAAGCTGCTGTGAACAGTCTAATACATGTCTCTCTGTTAATCTCTCCTTTCATGTCTCTTGGATCAATATGTAAAGAATAGCCAACTTAGGTGCATATATAACTTTATGAAAAACTACCAGGGGTTGGGGTATAGCTCAGCAGAATGGGTGCCCAGCATTGAGTAAGGCCCTGCTTTATGTTTCAAGCACCAAAGAAAAAAACAAAAACATAACTCTTTTTCAAAATAATAGTTTTTGGTGGTACATGTGTGTAATTCCAGCACTCAGGAGGCTGAGGTGGGAGGATCATAGCAAGTTCAAGACCAGCCTGGGCTACAAAGTGAGCTCAAGATCAGCCTGAACTCCATAGTGAGACCTTGTCTCAAAAAGCTAAAAAAAAAAATGGTTTCCCATATTCCATTCTTGCCAGCAGAATAGGAGAGTTCTAGTTCCTCTGCACCCTTCCCAATGCTCAGTGTGCTCAGGTGTTTCCTAAACTTCAGTCATTCTAGTGAATGTGAGTGACAACTCTTCTTTGGCTTTAGTTTACTTTTTCCTTACTGAATATTGAAAGTTTGAGCACCATTCCTACCTTAATTGACCATTTAGAAATCCTTTGGGTTTGTGTGTGAAGAACTTACTTAAGTCTGCTGCCTCTTTTTTTTTTGTTTGTTTTTTGCATTACTGGGGCTTAAACCCAAGCCCTTCACACTGAGCTACATCCCTGGAGACAGTGTAGTGAAATTGGTACACAACTTCACAGCAGGTTGCCGGGATAACAGCAATAGGTATCACACTATATCCTATTATCATCACAATAGTTGTTCTTTCAATCACATATAGCAAAATAAAATGAAGTACAGAACATTATAGAACTTACCAAAACAGAGTATTGAATAGAACAGTACCATTAATCAGAATGAAGCAGGGGCTGGAGATTTAGCTCAGTGGCATAAGCACCTGCCTTGCAAGCAGGTGATCATGAGTTCCATCCTTGGAACCGATAAAAAAAAATGAACAAATAAGAATAAAGCAAAACATTAGTAAAAATATTTGCCTTCAAAAAGATGGTAAAAGGAAATCCCCCTTATTTGCTATATTGCATATGGTCAACCTCCCAAAAGATGCCTCAGATCTCTGGTTCCCATTTGCTAAAGGGGAGCAGGGGAAGTGGGATGTTTGACTCTAAGCCTATGCACCGATAGGCCCACTATCAAGCTGATTGCTTGGTTTCCCGCGTTGTGCGGATCTCAGGAGACACTGGTGGTTCTCCCCCTGGGGCAGCTGCAGCCTGCACACCACAGCCGCTTACCAGGGAGGTGAGTTGCTTGCTTGGTTTCCCAGGGTCCTAAAGTTCCAACATGGCGCAGATCTCAGGAGACCCTGGTGGTTCTCCCTCGGGCTGCCGCAGCCCCCTGGTCCTTTTTATCTTCCCACCTTTATTGTTTATTCTCTTCAGGGAAAGAGTACGCTAAGGGAGACAGCCGGTATATCATGTAAGTGTCACCTACGTTGGTCTGGGGTAGTGGGGAGTTGGGAAATGCAGTGGGGCACAGTGTGGGCGAAGCACACTGACACCAGTGTCCTTCCCTCCCTTCTGTAGTGAAGACAACTTCATCATCTGTATGGAGAGCATCACGGTTGTCCTGTGGGGACCACTGAGCCTGTGGGCAGTGATAGCCTTTCTCCGCCAACATCCCTCCCGCTATGTCCTTCAGTTTGTGATCTCTTTGGGTAAGGAGAGGACCTTCATTGGCACTAGAGCTGATGTTTCCCTGGCTGGGGGTGGGGCATGTCTCAGTGGTGTCCATCCAAGGGTGAACTAGAATGACAGCACCCCAGAAGTTCGGAGACAGCCATGCCCCCTCTAAGCCTGTCACTCAAGTGGGGAGGGTTCATTTCTCCATTTGCTTTTATCACAGAGTCCCTTGTGAAGGTTGCACTAGGTGGCCACACTAGCAGGGAGCTCCCAGATCCTCTGGGACCTGCGTTCTCAACCCCTTTATCTGAGATTCAGTCTTTATGTTTTTAAATTGTTAGATTTCTCTAGTTCTGGATCTGTGTCTTCTCTTTAGTTCTAGAATGCCAAGCTGTCTCAACTTCTAAGATTTTATTAAGTTGCTTCAGTTCTTGCTGTGCATGGCGGTGCATGCTCATAGTCCTAGCATGCAGGAGACTGAGACAGAACTGAACACAGAACTCTGGAGCTATGAGCTCTCTTGAGTTCAGAAATTGTTAGTGTTGTGTTTTCTGGAATCTTTACTTGTTTGATTTCTCAGATTTTCAGCCCTGTGAGTTCAGAGTTCTTGGTTCTTCAAGTATGGGACCTTGCAAGATGACTGGGAATGCCTCAGAGTAGTAGGAGGTCTGGGTTAGCATCTCCTCCTCACAGGAGCTTCTCCCTTTTCTGCCCATCACAGGCCAGATCTATGGGGATTTACTCTACTTCCTGACAGAGTACCGAGATGGATTCCAGCATGGGGAGATGGGTCACCCCATCTATTTCTGGTTTTATTTTTTCTTCATGAATGTACTATGGCTGGTGATACCCGGAGTCCTCTTTTTTGATTCCGTGAAGCAGTTCTATGGGGCCCAGAATGCATTGGACACCAAGGTGATGAAAAGCAAGGGCAAATAGAACTAATGAAGGGTGGACTGGACCAGAATTGCAGCTGAGAGGTGCTCCCATCGCCAGGAAAATCTTGTCCTGCTCCACCAAGTGGAGAGGCACTCGGGCTGATGGTGGGCATGAAAATGGCCTGAGACAGGAAAAAAAGTGCTACTGCTAAGAGCCACTGAGAAAAAAATACAAGAGAAGCCAGGTCTGTGCTGGTGGCAATTGTTAAAATCAGAAAATAAAATAAAAGACCTTAACTCTAACACTGAAAGATCTTTAATTACTAACCCTCCATGCCTCTCCATCACTCGTGCATTCACAGACCCCCATCATTACACACACCTGCTAGCTCTGACCTCATGAGCCCCCAACCTGATTCCACATGCTCCTAATCAGTCACCCTACATACACATCCTGTCACTCACCGTAAGGACTTCCCCTTCAATGCCACCTAGTCCCTCACACCATAGACCTGTATTAGCTCAGGCTGTCACAGTAAGATGCTACTCAGTGAGTGGCTTAAATGACAGAAATTGATTTTCTTGGTTCTGGAGCTAGTCACAGCATGAGCAACTTTGCTTTTTTCTGAAGCTTCTCTCCTTGGCCTCTGTTTTTGCTTGTTTTTTTTTTTTTCTCTGTGCCTTTAGGCCCCTGGCTTCATGAGGGGTGTACAGATTACCTATGAGAATATCAATCAGATTGGATTAGAGCCCAGACTCCAAATGTAGTCACATTCTAAATTCCTGGGGGACAAGGTTTCAACATGGAAATTCTGCTGTCTGACCTCTGCAAATTTATGTCTTTCCTGAATCAAATTACATTCACCTCCATATCAATAGCTCAAAACATTTCTCCCATTTGGGAATGTTTTTATGGTGCTGGGTGTGGGGTGAATCCAGGACCCTGCATATACTAGGCAAGTATTCTACCACTGACCCCTACCCCAACCCCCTCATTAACTTTAAATCTCAAGTCTCATCTAAATATCATCTAAATGAAATGTGACTTGGTGCATGCTTGTGATCCCAACACTCGGGAGGATGCAGCAGGAGGATTTTGAGGCCAGCATGAACTACCCAGCAAGGCTGTCTCATAAATAAACAAACCATGGCTGAAACCAGGTGTACAATTCATCTTGAGGCAAAACTCCTCTATAGCTATGAACCTGTGAAACCAGATCAGTTTTTTGCTTGCAAAATACAGTGGTTCAAGAGGCATAAGATGCATAGTCCTTATAGGCAAGAGAATTGAAATTCATTAAGATATGTTAAAAGCTTGAGCCAGCATCCCCAAATAAACCTCATCATCATATAACCTAAACATGCACTAATAAAGTAGAATTTCAAAAATTATATTCCTGGGCTGGGGGTTTAGCTCAGTGGCACAAGCACCTGCTTGGCAAGTGCATGGTCATGAGTTTGATCCCCAATATAAAAAAAAAATTCCTATTCCACAAAGGATAAATCACAATGAAAAAGGGATCTCAGGTCTCACATAAGTCCCAGATCTAATGAGGAAATTCTATTTGAATGGAAGTCATGTGGCTCATCCTCTCCAGCTGATGCTCTGTCCTCTGGGCCCGTCAGTGAGCAGGCACCAACTTCTGAGCCCACTGGGACTTTCCAGAGCTGGAGAGGAGACAACCCTGCTTTGGAATCATTGCCTTTATCTGGAAGAATAATACTGTACTTATGCACAGTACAAACTTCAGCAGATCCACTTCCAGCATCCTGGCAATCTGTGGCAAATGTGAACTCCAAAGGGTTTGGGTGGCATTGCTCCTACAGCACTGCCAGTAGTTGTAGCTCCCATAGCTTCTTACTTTGGCTGGCTTTGCTCATTCTTTGCAGCTTTTCTTGAACAACCCACTTTTCAGGCTTCTCAAACCTTCTGTGGTCTCTACTATACCTTCAGCTTTGCACTAACATTGCCTGGACTCCAGGGCCTTTTTTTGAGACAGGGTCTCAGTATACAGTTCAGGCTGGCTTTGAGCTCAGCCTCCCAAGTGCTGGGATTATAGGTGTGTACCATCATGCCTAGTTCCAGGCTTCTTCTGAAATCTGGGTTGAAGCCTTCCTGGCCCCACAACTCTTGCATTGTGCATGCTTCTAAAACTAGCACCACATGGATGATGCCAAGGTCTGCTGCCAACTGAAACAGTGGCCACGCTTCCTTCTCTCTTGGCTGTAGGGGTTGAGTGCCTATGAACCAAATCCTTAGGAAAAACTTTCTTAGGCCACCTCCATTCTGGAACATGTTGCTCTCTTCTCAACCCAAAGTCTTTTACTTTTGTAATTTTGAGGTGGCAAAGAGGGGAGTCATGCTGCTTCTTGTGATGCCCTCAGGCCATCTTTTCTCGTCTCTTTGTCATTCTCAGGAATCAAGATATCCTCTGCTCTATCTAATCATTCTGCTAGGCTTTTTGCTCTTGATTCTCAACATAAATCTTACTAAAATCTGCCAACAGTAGCCATGCCACTGCCTCAATATTAGATTGCTTTGAAATTTTTTTTCTGCCAGATTAGTTTGCTGTCCATAACCTCAGTCTCGGGCAAAGTCTCTGGACTTGAGTAAAAAGCAGACAAAATTTCTGCCAAGCCACAATACATATTATCTAAAGTCCAACTACAATGCAGTCCTTCTTATCAGCAGAACCCCGCCCCCGCCCCCACCCTAAGCCTAGTTTTTACTGGCAGGATTTCTGTCAGCCTTCTGGTCTTCTGAACTCTGGCCAGAATATTCCATCAAGTACAGCCTAAGGCATTTCAGCTCTACTTTTTCAGCTTATATTTCCAAAACTTTCAAATCTCTTCTCACAAGCCATTTCCAAAGGGTTTTGAACCACATCATCAGGTATAGTCACTTTTCTCTTGTTGAGACAAAATACCTGGGTGCCCAAAGTTAAAAGGAGAAAGGTTATTTAGCTCACAATTTGTAGAAGTTTAAGTCTATAATCAGCTGGGTCCAAGGCAGGGTTTGCAGAAAGGGATCTCAGAGGAAAAACAGTTCATGGCAGCAGAAGACAACAAAAGCAAGCAAGTGACCGTTTATTTAGGTGGGGCTTTTAATTTGTTTTTGTTTGTTTTGGGGTTTGTAGGGTTTTTTTTATGTTTTCTGAGACAGTGTTTTGCTATGTATTTCAGGCTGGCCTCAAAATCCTTCTGTCTCAGTCTCCTGAGTACTGGGATCACAGGCATGTGCTACCATGTCCAGCACTTAGTTTATAGTCCTCTGATCACATCTAACAGATGTCCCATCAGTGACTCCCAGACCCTCAGCATGCCTGGTCTTCCAGTCCAGGTTTCCACAACAAAATGCCAGAGACCAGGTGGCTTAACATAAATGTATTTTCTCTCAGTGCTAGAGACTAGACGGTACACGATGAAGGTGCCAGCAGGTTTGTTTCTCCCAGGGTCTTTCCCCTTGCCTTGTTGATGGTCACCTTCTCCCTGTGCGCTCACACAGCCTTTCCTTTTCTTTGTGCTGTATACCCCTGGAATTGCTTTCCCTTATAAAAGCACTAGTCTTATTGGATTAGTGTCCAACCATTAGGACACCATTTAATTTTTTTTATTGTTACCGGAGATCAAACTCACGACCGTGCACTTGCAAGGCAGGCACTTATGCCACTGAGCTAAATCCCCAGCCCCAACCGTTTAATCTTAATTACCCTTAAAGACCTCGTTTTATGGAGGTTAATGCTTCAATATACACATTTTTGTTAGTTCTATAACATTCTCCATGGCTCAAACCATTGACTATATCATTCACATATGAGACATATTTCAGAGTTCCCAACACTCACATCACATACACCCACCTACCTCCCATACACACACATCATAAAGCCTCTTGACTCCTAAATTGTCCCACAGATAACCTATAACTGACTAGTTTTTATTTTTGTTTTTGTCTTTTTCATTTTTATCGGTACCGGGGATCAAACTCATGACTGCCTGCTTGCAAGGCAGGTGCTTATGCTGCTGAGCTAAACCCCCAGCCCCCTATAACTGACTCTTAAGGACCATCTGCATCAGTCACGCTACATACCCATAGCTAACCACACAGGCATCCATCACTCACCCTAGACTTTATCATTCACCCCTCAGGACCCTACCACTCACCATCAAATTCTTCTTCACTTGCCCTGAAAACTCCATAATTCACTCACTCCCTAAACCACCTCATCACTCATACTCCATCCCTGAGCTCACAGGCCCATGGATCATACATCCTACAGATTCCCCCATAGTCAATCCTATAGACACCCCACAACTCACCTTGCAGAACCCATCACTCACATCGTTTACCCCTGAGTCCATCTCTCACTCCACAGATGATCCCTTATCACCCTACTTACCATCTCTCAATCCATACTGCTCCCCCAGTCACGGTGTACACGTCACTCACTACAGATGCCATCAGTCACCCCATACCGCCCCTCACATATCCTTCAGACCACCTGTCATTCACCCACTAACTCCATTTCCCCTGCAGAACCTCCATCACTTTCCCAACAGACTTCCTATTATTACCACGCAGATATTCCAGAATCACCCTAAGACTCCTTCATCGCTCACCCTGAAGAGTACATTCTTCATTTCATAGTGAAGGAATTAGACCGCCACCATCCTTGTCAGAGACCCCTCTAAAACGCCCTCTCCAGCACAGCTGAGCCTGGGGACTCAGAACACTCAGTCCTGCTACTGACAGTAGCCTCTGCTCCCCCGAGCTTCCCCAAGCCTCATCCCTGGGCAACTTTGTCCTGCTGGCTCATGCTCTCTCCAGCCTTGACCCTGGCAGGAGCCACAACCCCTTCTTACTGAACTCTTCCTCCCCGGGACCCTACAGAAGACCCCATGACCGGGACCAGAGCAGCTGGCCTGGTGTCTATGGCCAGACCGGTCCCTTTCAGGCTTGTTCTGCAATGAACCTGTCCTGTTGAGCCCCACCTCTGCTTCTGCTCCTTTTCCTGACACGTAGTCTATAGAACAACTGGAGTACTTGAGGAATTCTGAAGAGATGGCAAAGAATAAATAATAAGAGGCAGGTATCTGAAGCCTGACTTCAGGTGACCTGTGTAAAGCAGGGCTTCCGTTTAGATGATGGCTCTGCTCAAGTCTGCAGTAGAGCTTTGTAGAAGTGTCTCATTGTGAAGGTTAAAGCCCTATATAGTCTCACCTCAGTTTCTTTCTCATCTCATGTGCTTCTACTTGTGCCATCATCTAATTAAAGCCACACTGACTTTGATCTGCTTCAGTTACAGTAGTCATAGCTTGGCCCTTCTGCCCACTGTACTACCAAGTCTCTGTGCCACTTACTACTTTTGCCCTTAAAGTTTCCCCCGGACTTCTGTAAAATACTACTACTACTAATACCTACCTTGTAGTTTTCTTTTTTTCCTGTGATACTGGGTCTTTTTTGTAAATTTAGGGCTTCTACATCTCTAGCCTTTCCTTTACTTTCGAGACAGATTTTTGCTAAGTTGCTAAATTGCTCGGGCTGGGCTTAAGTTTGTGATTCTCCTGCTGGAGCTTCCCAGAGAGCTGGGATACAGGTATGAACCATCACACTTGGCTCTTACAGGTTTTTATTTTTCTTTTTTGTCATTGTTGTTGTTATATATTTTTGAGACAAGGTCTCTTGTGTAGTTCAGGCTGGCCTTGAACTCACTATGGAGCCCAGGCTGACATCAAACTCACAACAATCCTCCTATCTCAGCCTCCTATCTCAGTGGTGGGATAACAGGTGTGTACCACCACATCCAGCTCTTACAGGGTTTTCATACAGATTAAATGGACTGATACATGTACTGTCTAGCATATAATTTGTATTTGTCAAATGGAAGAATGAACAAACAAATGAAAGTTCTTGGGAGTATGGTAATGGCCTCTTTTTTCATCTCCTTGAATTTCTAGCTTCCCATCCAAAACTGCACAACCAAGACAGAGGAATCTGACCACATCATACCACTAACTGTGCCCCAATGCTCTTAGGATAGACTCCAAGCCTCAGGCAAATGATTTGCTTCCCCATCTCCTGATAACTGAGATGAGAAGCAGGTTCAGTCTTGTTTCTGCTAGAAAATCCAGCAGTGCTATAAGTATTTTTGACTCCATGTGTATGGAACAAAGAAAGAGGCATAACAGATAAACTTCTAGCTTTCAAAGACAAATACCCATTAATTACAGCTAATAAATATGGAAGTATTTGATTAATGTAAATACCAAAGCAACAAATTATTTTTAAAATATGCTGAAATGGAATAGCAAATTTGTCTAAAATATAATTTTAACAGTAGCATCTGTAGGAGACTGCAGTAGCTGAAATCCAGTCATTTTACAACACTCCTTTAGGGGCTGGGGATTTAGCTCAGTGGCATAAGGGCCTGCCTTGCAAGCAGGCAGTTGTGAGTTCGATCCCAGGTACCGATAAAAAGGAAAAAGACAAAATAAAAATAAAAATAAAAAAATATAACACTCCTTTGTTAGAAATAACATTTATGGGGTTGGGGATTTAGCTCAGCAGCATAAGCACCTGCTTTGCAAGTAGGCAGTCGTGAGTTCGATCCCTGGTACCGATAAAAAAAAGAAAAAAAGAAAAAGACAAAAAAAATAGAAATAACATTTGTGCCTGGTACCAATAAAAAAAGAAATAACATTTGTGAATTGAGTTTGGTGGCACAATGCCTATGATCCCAGCGTTTAGGCTAAGGCAGGATTGCCATGAGTTCAAGACCAGCCTGGGATACACAATGAAACCCTGTCTCAAAAGAAAAAAAAGAAAGAAAGAAGCCGGGCATGGTGGCTCACGCCTGTAATCCCAGCACTCGGGAGACTGAGGCAAGAGAATCCTTGCAAGTTCGAGAGCAGCCTGGGCTACAAAGTGAGCTCAAGGCCATCCTGAACTAAATAGCGAGACCCTGTCTCAGAAAGAAAAAAAAAAAGGAAGAAAGAACATTTGTGTGCAGGTATGGTGGCACACACCTATAATCCTACATTTGGGAGGCTAAGGCAGGAGGATCACCAGGAGTTTTAGGCCAGATTGGGCTACATATTGAGTTCAAGTCCAGCCTGAAGTACATAGCAAGACCGTGTCTCAAAAACAACAATAAATAAATAAAAATTTTAAAAATAACATTTGTGTCTGGAATACACCTGTAATCCTAGCACCAGGAGGCTGAAGTAAGAGAATCACTGCTAGTTCAAGGCCATATTGAACTATACACATAAGGAGATACTGTCTCAAAAAGCCAAAACAAGAAATATATATCATTTGTAAGGGTGCCTCGTATTTTCTCCAAATCACATGGATATTATACAAAGAAGAGGGAGAGAATGCTTTTTTGCATGTGGCCATAACTTTTCTCAAAAGAGCATAAGATATGTTCAATCTGCTATCCAACATTAGGGGACACACAGGGTTTTGGTTTTTCTGTTTTGATTTGACTGTGCAGTGGTGCAGATCACCAACACCTTACACATGATAGGCAAGCACTCTGACACTACACTACAGCCCCACTGCAACACACACTGTTTAGTAACTGGACTGACCTAAACATGTCGTGAGAATTAAAACAAAGGCAAACTTTATTCTTATTTATTTTTGATACAGGGTTTCACTATCAGTTCAGGCTGACCTTGAACTCACAGCGATCCTCCTGCTCAGCCTCGCAAGTGCTGGAATTACCAGGCATGCGCCATCATGCCTAGCAAATTTTATTTTATTTTATTTTTTGTCTTTTTCGTTTTTATCGGTTCCAGGGATCGAACTCACAACTGCCTGCTTGCAAGGCAGGCACTTATGCTGCTGAGCTAAATCCCCAGCCCACAAATTTTATTTTTTAGTTTGTTTGCTTTTATGATTTTTTTTTTGTCTTTTTCCTTTTTATCTGTACCAGGGATTGAACTCACGACTGCCTGCTTGCAAGGCAGGTTCTTATGCCGCTGAGCTAAATCCCCAGCCCCTGTTTGCTTTTAATGAAACAAGGTCTTGCTAGCCATTTCAGTTGAATTCACTATGCAGCTCAGGGTGGCCTCAAACTTGCAGCAATCCTCTTGCCTCAACCTCCTAAGTGATGGGATGACAGGGGTATGCCACCATGCCCAGCAACAAATGCAAACTTTATAAAGCTAAAACCACAGTCCCAAAGCTTTAAGAAATAAAAATCTGTTGGACTGAGGAAAAATAAAGGTCTAGGACATAGGGAGTAAATAAAATGACCTTCAGTAATTTAATGAATTCTAATGAGCATTACAGAAAGTGCAAATATAAATTTATTTGCAGTTAACTTTCACAAGACGTAAATTAGTCTTAAAAAGACCCTGGAGAAAGGTTTTCATTTACATCCTGCGGATTAACTTAAAGCAATGGTCACAAGTATTTGAAACAGATGACATCATCTATCAGCAAAGGACCAGGTCAATTTGGGGAGGAGTGCGGAGTATTGACGTCATCGCGCTGCAGCTTCTTTTCCCACTTACTGATCCCCAACACCGGAAGTAAACTGCCAAAATAAGCCATCTGACTGGGGGAGGCGGGGACTAAGGGAGCGCCAGTATTTCGTCAGAAAAGAAAAAAAATACCCGGCTGTGGAGGGCAGGGCTTCGGGCAAGAAGAAGATTAACGCATGCGCAGTGACGGCCTTCGGCCAGGGCTAGGTGGGAGGGGAGGAGGCAGGGACGTATGGCACTCTCTGCGCCTGCGCTGAGGCGTGAGGTGGGGCTCGCGAGCTCCCGTATTGTAAGGTTCGCGCAGTGGTGGGGGGCAACGGTTGTCACCCTGCCGCGGGTGGCGGGATGGCGACGGCCTCCGGGTCCTCCGACTTGGCAGGCTCTGGAGCGCCGGCGCCAGGCGGAGGAACCCAGGCGGCGGCAGTGGCCGAGGAGGAGGAACGAGAGGTGGTACGGGTCCGAGTCAAGGTGAGGCCGGTGGTTGGTCGGCCAACCTACCCAGACTTCTCAGGGGAGAAAGGCGATGACTGACTTATGATGGCGGATGGGACCTGTGATTTGGGGCGTTACCTGAGGGTTGAGGCTTGAGCGCGGGGTAATGGGGGAACTGAGGGTGTGGGATTTAGGGACAGGTCCTAGTGGGATAGAAAATGGAGAGATGGGGTCCTGTGGAGTGGATGGGTGGGGCTTCTGTGGAGGGGCGGGGCTGTTGAAGGAGGGGCCGCAGTCATAGAGAGGTGGTTCCCTAATGATTGGGGAGCTATTACTGTCTCAAAGGGTCTCTCTGAAGTCAGCCAACTAATAGATGTTGAGAATGCATTCTGGGAGGGTGCCAATCTTTCAGTCTGTGTGCTTTTGGGGATGAGACAAACTGCTAAATAAGATACTTTGTGAATACTTGTGAATACTATGAGAGAATAAGGAAAAAGGTTATGAACTAGGGAGTCGCGTTAGCCAAGATTGACAGGAATCGCCAGAGGAAATACTGAAGGGGCAAGGACCTGAATAATCAGCAGTCAGTCGTATGCATGGGTGGGGAAGACAGAACCACAAGGGCAAAGGCTTTCAGGTGGGGTGAGCTCGGCATGCTCCTGTAGGTTACCATATTGGTGGAACAGTGAGAGAAGAGTGGTAGGCAGTAAATCGGGGGTCAGAGGGGGCCAGCTGTCGAGGGGCCTTTGGTGTGTGCTCTGAAAAAGAAAGCTGTTGCAGAAGTTCCCACAAGTAGTGACTGAGGTGGTGACATTGGCAGTGATGAGAAGAGGGTAACCGATGACTTAAGTGTAGACTTCTAAGGTAGAGGTTTGGAAATTCAGAAAAAAAGATGGTGTCTGTGCTGTGAGCGAGGCAACTTATGGAAGTGTGAAGGACGTTCCAGGCAGAGGAATCAGCACACACAAAGGCCTGGGGGAGGGTGTGTTCATGGTAACTTGTAAAAGTTTGGTACTACTACAGTATAGCAGGAGCTGGCTGGAGCCCTTTGGTTCCATTTGCTGGGGACTCTGGTTGCTTTAAAGAGAGTTAAGTCAAAGACTGTTGTAAATAGATGTGCCATATTTGTTGGTGTGGTGGACTGCTTTACTTATGGCCAGACTACACATGCTGCTGCCAGCCATATCCGAAGTGATGTAGAAGGGGTAGATGCCTGCACTACTGGAGTAGCTTCCTCCTCACTGAACCCCTTCTACCTTTGCCTCCCAGTATGTTTGCACAGCAGCCATAAAGATCCTGTTAAATCCAAACTCAGGCTACAACCCTCCTCTGCGTAGAAAGTGCTCATGGCTTCCCCAACTCAGAGCAAAAGCCAGAGTCTTTGCCATGGACCAGAATTCCTAACTCAATCTGCCCCCAACCCTCTCTCTGGCTATGCCTTCCATCACTCTGCACTTCCTTCAGTCTTCACCATAGTGGTGTGACACTCATAGCCTACCCATGTCTTCTCTCTGCAGAAATGTGAGAGTTTCCTGCCACCAGAGTTCCGCTCTTTTGCTGTAGATCCCCAGATCACCTCGCTGGATGTGTTACAGCACATCCTCATCAGAGCTTTTGACTTGAACGGGTGAGTGGGAATCCTGGAGACCAGCCAGTGGACCACTTACCTGAACAGAGATTGTCTGGTTTTTGTTTTTGCTTATTTGATAGAGTTTATGTTTGTTTGTATTTCTTTTTTGTTTTTGAAACAAGTTCTTGCTGCATAGTTCAGATTAGCCTTGAATTCATAGCAGCCCTCCTGCCTCAGCTTCTTGAGTGCTGAGATTAAAGACATGTGCCAGCATGCCCAGTTTGTTTTTATTTATACTACAAAAGTCCCACAGTAAAAAGTGAACTGTCTACCTACCTGTCTATCTTGGGGTATATGGGGAAGTTTGCTTATAGGATAAATTCCTCCCAGTGGTATTGCTGGACTAGTATGTGCTTTTTAAACTTTCAATGGTTATGTATAAAATGCTGTCCAGAAGTTTTACCAGTTTACAACTTGCTAAGCTGCAAACAAAATGTATGTTTCCCTTATGCCCTCACAAATAGTGGCTACTATGAAACATTATAAAATTTGCCAAACTGATGGCTGAAAATTTAGTTTCTCTTGGGGATAGATGTGATGGTTATTTTGTGATAATGGTTGTTTTGAAGGACTACATGCACAAAATAAATAAGATGTTGATTTTTTAATGGTAGCAAATTTAAACAGTACAGAATTGATGGGTATTTAGGATGTTTCTGCAGTAATTATCAGACAACATACTTCTTTGCATAGTTGCACAACTATAACTCAAGAATATTTAGTTATTTGACTTTTGGGCATAAACATTTTTGTTGTGAAAATTAACAAACATGCACATTGCTTTATTTTTTATGTAATAGAAAGGCTGCTTTCTTCCCACTTCTATCCCTCAACTACATTGTTCCCATCCCTAGAGGGGACCAACATTTTACCAGTTTTCAATGTGCCCTCCAGATATAAGCAGGTGTGTATCTGTTTCTATGTTTGTGTAACAAACTGGATATAATGACCTGACCTTGGACTGCCCACAATCCTTAGCAGTAGTACCCAGCAGATAGTAGTAAGTTGTTTTCAGTACCTTCCATATTACCTTCCTTGTTGTAGAAACTGTCTCTGAGGCTTCCAAGGTACTAGAGGCTCTAAGAGCTCCCTGAATCCTATGTCTAGGAAGAAGAACTTTGGCATCAGCTACCTGGCCCGGGAACGGCTAGGACAGGAAGCTTACCTGTCCCTCCTGTCTGACTGGGACCTCAGCATAGCTTTCACCACCGCCTCCAAACCTTACCTGCAGTTGCGCGTGGACATTCGGCCCTCAGAGGACAGTGAGTATGCAGTGCCCTGGAGTGTTGCTCTGTGAGCCACCTTTCTAGCCTTGAGTGACTCCGTACCTCCCAGTACCCTTCCTCAATAGACTGAGCAGCAAGGTTTTCCAGATTCTAGTTCAGCTACTGGGCTGCAGTTTCTTTACCTGTAAATTAGAGATTATGGTCGCTTTCTTATCCCTCAGACACAATACCTGACACCTGAAGTTTAAAGAAGAATTTTATTTTGTTTCATGTTTCAGAAATTTTAGTCTTTGTATGGTCAGCAGCATGGTGGAAGGTCCTGGGCAGTAGAAATCTGCTTCATCTTGTTGGCCAGGAAGCAGAAAGTGAAGGGAGGAAGATCTGCCCTCCCATGTCACACCCACAATGATCTGCCTCTTCTCACCAAACCCCACTTCTCAACACCAAGCCAGCTGTGACACCCCATAATCCAAGCACCTGCAAGCCTTAGCTTCTGAGCATGTGATGCTCTGGGGGGACATCCAGCTATAAACTGTAACAGTGAGTCCCAGCACTTGGGAGGCTAAGGCAGGAAGATTGCAGGAGTTCAAGGCCAGCCTGGGTTACATAGTGAATACAGCCTGTACTACATAGCCAGACTCTGTCTCAAAAAAATTTTAAAAACCTCATTGGTATTTTAGGGTTATTTTGAGGATTAAATAGGGAAATTCATATAAACTGCATAACTACATCATAGTGAATAATCAGAAGGTATTCACTCTAATGATAATTATACCATACTATTTTGGTTTTTTGGTACTGGGGATCAAACTCAGAACCCGTGCTTGCAAAGCAGGCGCTTATGCTGCTGAGCTAAATCCCCAGCCCTAATTATACTATACTATTACAGCATATAACCTAGTAAGATATAATTATCTGATGCACTGTAAAGTTATAGCTACAGTCCTGTACAGTTAGATTATAATGATGTCTAAACATCCCAATGCTAATCAGGATAATGGTAGTAGTGTTCATTTATTTGCTTCTTTGTTTGTATTCTTGCTCACTCATTTGTTTCCTTGATTTCTCATCACTTTCTCTTTTTTCATTTTTGTTTACTCAGTTGCACCTTTGCTGTTCACTGTGAGCACAAAAAAATTAAGACATGGCACCAAAACTTTGATTATGGATTATACATTAAATAGAAATAATATTCTAGTGGTGCTACATGCCTATAATACTAGCACACAGAAGGCTCAGTCAGGAGGATCATGAGTTCAAGACCAGCCTGGACTATATGGCAAAAACCTGTCTCCAAAAAAGAAAACAAACAGACACAACAAAAACAGATATGGTGGTGCATGTCAGAAATGACAGGCTGAGGCAGGAAGATCCCAAGTTTGACCTCAGCTGGGGAAACTTCATGACTTGCAAGATCCTGTCTCAAAATAGTAAAAAGGACTAGGGACATTTCTCAGTGTAGAGAGCTTTGGGTTTAATCTCTAGTACCACAAATAATAATAATAAAATTTTAGAGGCCAGATTTGGTGGTGCATACCTATAATCCCAGCACTTGAGAGGCTGAGATAGGAGGGTTGCTGCAGGTTTAAGGCCAGCCTAGACTACATGGCATGACCCTGCCTCAAAAACAACAACAATGAATAGTAATAAAATTTTAAACACTAGTACTCTATCAGTGTTAGGTTACTTAAGTATGTATCTTTGTGTTACTATAGCAGAGTAACACTGCCTAGGTAATTGATAAAGAATAAAAATGTATTTCTCGCAGTTCTGGCGGCTGTGAAGTCCAAGGTCAAGGCATTGAGAGGTTGATTGGTGAGAAGGTTCTTGCTGTGTCCACACATTGTAGAAGGAATAAAAGAGCTCAGAAATGGTGTGGTACTGCCCACCTATAATCCCATCACTCTGAGAGGCTGAGGCAGGAGGATCGCTGCAAGTTCCAGGCTACCCAGGCTATATAGTGAGTTCAAAGACTGCCTGAGCCACATAGCAGGACTCTGTCTCAAAAAAAAAAAGAAAGAAAGAAAGAAAAGGAGCTCAGCTACTACTTTGATTTTCTTTTCTTTTTTTTTTTTTTTTTTTTTTTTTTTTTTTTTTTTTTTTTTTTTTTGGTATTGGGGATCAAACTTACAACCTTGTGCTTTGCCAGGCAGGGCTTTACAACAATGGGCTAAGTCTCCAGTTGAGCTACTACTTTGAAGATAACAAAACACAATATATTAACCATTGTTAATGTATTATTTTGTTTTGAAATTCTGTATCGTTTTTATTCTTTTTTTAAAAAAATAAGAATGGAATGAATACTGTGTCTTCATGTTGCAGAAAAACAGAAGAGTAAACTCCCAAGCTATTTTTTATTTATTATTATTATTATTAGACAGGGTCCTATTTGTTTACTTCACATTGGCCTTAAATTCACTGTAATCCAGGACTTGAACTCTTGACGTT
Organism: Cavia porcellus; assembly: GCF_034190915.1. NCBI lineage: Eukaryota > Metazoa > Chordata > Mammalia > Rodentia > Caviidae > Cavia > Cavia porcellus. The sequence continues at coordinate 19,949,360 of NW_026947486.1, forward strand.
CCTGCCTCAGCCTCCCAAAGTACTGGGATCACAGGCATGTACCACTATGCCTACCTCTCAAACTTTTTTAAACAAGGATTCTGATCCCACCTCTGAGGGTTCCACATATTAATCATCTCTTAATGATAGTACCTCTTAATTGAGGTTGGGTATTTCTTATCTGAAATGCTTAGGGCTGGAAATGTTTCAGATTCACAATGTATTTAGAGACTTTCAGATGAGCATCCTTATTTAAAAACCCCAGCTAATTACAGTGGTGCACACTTGTAATCCCAGCACCCAGGAGGCTGAGGCCAGAGGGTTGCTGTGAGTTCAAGGCCAAACTGAACTATACAGTGAGACCTGGTCTCAAAAAAAGAAGGAGAATGCCCACTATCACACTGACAATGAAGTTTTCATATATAAATTTTGGGGCACACAATCTATAGCAGAGTGGTAATGGTATGATAGCTCTTAGAGGAAAATGTCTTTGTTCTTAGGGAAAACACAGTCTGAAAGGATAAAGTGTCATGGTATCTGAGGATAATTTGACAGAATGTTCATATGTAGAGAAAGTGAGAGCAAATGGGGTGACAAAATGTTAATGGGATCCAGATGAGAAATGTATGGATGTTAAATGTTTTTTTTTTTTTAATCGGTACCGGGCATCGAACTCACGACCACCTGCTTGCAAGGCAGGTGCTTATGCCACTGAGCTAAATCCCCAGCCCTAAATGTATTCTTTTTGTTTAACTATTGAAGTTTATTTTTAAAATTTGTAGATCTCACTTTTTCCTTTTTAGACCTCATTTATTATTAAGAGTAACAAAACTTAAATGATGTTAAAGAGCCCATGACAATGAGGGATTTTCCAACTGGTTTCATCTAATGGAAGATGAAACTTAGTATCAATGAACAGAAAAATATCTTTTTCCTGTTTAAATCTGAAGATCTGGGCCCTGAACTGTTCTGTATTGTGTTTGGGGGGAGGAGGATTTGTCTTGTATTTTTTTTCTTAATTCACTAATTTCTCTTTAGTGTTCCAAATTGGGAATAAATATAACAAAACTACTTCAAGGAATTGTTCACAAATCGAAGCATCTGTGTAGCTTTTAAACAGCTTCTCAGGCTTCAGCCCAGACCTACTGAATCAGAATTCTTCAAGGGTTAAGAGTCTCTTTTTCAGTCTCTTTCCTTTCTCTCCCTACTTCTCTTTCTCTGTTTCTCTTCTCTAAATCTTTCCACGTAATTCTGATGGCTATTTGCTGCCTGCTTTTTAGATAAGCAATGGTTGTTATCTATTTTATTTATTTATTTATTTTTAAATTTTTATTTTTAATTAGTATGTATTAGTAGTATTTATTGTAGTACATGATTGCATTCATTTTGGGGAAATGGTACATGTACATAACATATCAGGTTTTTTTTCTCCTTCCCCTCCACACCTGTTTTTTCTTTCTTGTTTTTTGCCAGTGTCAGATTTATTTATTTTATAAAAATCTTTATCAAGTTATTATCATAAACACAGGTTAACAACCAGACAGACCCTACTAACAGGCCCAAAAATATATAAAACTAGGTTTGAAATTTTTTGAAATAAAAGTTATAGTGAAAGATAGACTCAGTGAAAGTTATAAAATAAAAAGTTATAGTGAAAGTTATAGTGAAAGACCAGCCTCAGGATGCTCATGTGTCTACTAGGATAACTAAAGCATTTTATTGACATCAGAGTAACATATGAATAGCTAATAGAAATTTAACACTGCAGCCACTGTCTGCACATATTCTTCTGTGAATTATCAGAATAATCTTACATGGTAAGTGCCTTAATTACTTGCTTGTTGCTGGAACAAAACATCTGACACCTGCAAGTTAAAGGAGAAAAGCTTTCTTCTTTTTTATTTTATTTTATTTTATTTATGTATGTATGTGTGTGTGCGTGGTGGGGATCAAACTCATGACCTGGCGCATACCAGACAGGCACTTATGCCACTGAGCTAAATCCCCAGCCTGAAAGGTTTATTTTAGCTCAAAGTTTGTAGAGGTCTTAATCCATGATTGCCTGCATCAAGAGAAGGTGGTGTGGCAGAAGATCAACAGTCCATGGCATTCTGACAGGAAGCTTTTATTCCATATAGACTGTCATATGTTTGGTACCACTCACACCCAGGGTGGATATTCTATTTTCAGCAAATCTATTTAGCCACACCTAGAACCCTGCTAATCCAATTAAGTGGTTAATCTAGTATTGCACTCATGATCCAGTATCACACACACACACACACACATGATACAGTCACTCCCGTAAAGCTCCACCTGTGAGTACATGACACTTTTGGGGGACATCTACATGCAAGCCATAATATTAGGGGTTGTCGCTTTCCCTAATTTATATATGAGAGAATGGTGGCTAAGAGAGGAGACAGGACACATCTAGGTTACACAGACAGTAAGGTAAGGGGCAAGATTTGGATTTGGGCAGTAAATAAATAGGTTTGAGCTCTTGTTCTTAACCACTTGACTTTATAATTTGTGTTTGTTAAGATTGGCAGGATAAGGAAAGAATATGAGTCAGAAAGAAACAGAGACAAGCAGGGAGACATTAATGTTTGGATCTAAAGTGGCTCTCAGGGCCAGCTGATGAGTTTTTGGAAGATACTTCATTAGTGGATTAGTCTTTTAATAGATTTATAATTTGATGACATTATTGGAAAATGAAGGAAGCTTACAAGGTGGGGCCTAGTTGAAGGAGTGGGTTTTGGGGATGTGACTTGGGGACTTCATGTTTTTATAGTCCCCCAGCCCCTTGCTTTTGATCTCTCCCTCTATCTCTCTTTCCTTCTCCTGCCACCCCCCACCTCATCCCACTTCCTGGCTGTCAGACAGCAAGAACCTTTCTTTCACCAAACCCTTCTTTTTTAAAAATTTTTTAAATTGATACATTTTGATATACATAATGATCCATTCATCAGAGAATTTGGACCTGTACATGATATATATCTTGCTGCTGCTTTTATTCCTGTTCTCCCCTCCCTCCAACCCCTCTTTCCCTCCTTATTTACAAAAGCTTTCTTTCCATTTTTTTTCCTTTTACTCGTTTTTTCCTGTCCCAAACTTCCTTTTCCCCTCCCCCCTCCCTTGTTCCCCTTCTGGCTTGAACATTTTCTTCTTATTTCCCAATGTCTAAGCCAGGCATGGTGGTGCACACTTGAAATCTCAGCACTTGGGAGGCTGAGGCAGGAGGATTGCCACAATTTTCAGGCCAGCCTGGGCCACTTACGTCACTTAAGGAGTATGGACTCAAGGTGCATCGAGAGTATCATTTTTTACACTTGAGATGTTTCTAGGAAAATGGATATACCTTGAGACTGTACTTCTAAGTAACATAAATTGGACATGTGTGTAAATGCCGCATTGTTTCTTTGTTGTGAGAAACTAAAAGTGTACGTAAGAGCCATAATGTATAATAAATATTGTCAAATAAGGAGAAAACGTTCAAAGGGAACGGGAGAGGGGAAGGAGAAAGGAAAGAAGGGAAAAGAAAAAAATGAGCAAATATGGAAACAAAGTTTTTGTAAATGGGGAGAGGAAGAGGGGTTAAAGAGAGGTTAGGAGAATGGAGAAAAATAAGTTGTGTCATGTACAGGTGCAAATTCTCTATGATGAATGTAATTCATTATACATATCTGAAATGTAGTAATAAAATCTGATTAAACAAAAGATTATTGTTCTTTGTGGCAGAGTAAAATTCCATTGTATTAACACACACACACACACACACACACACACACACACACATCTGAGCTGAGGATATAGCTCAGTGACGCAAATGCCTGCCTAGCAAGCACAAGGTCCTGAGTTTGTTTCACAGTACCAAAACAAAAACAAAGAAACCCTTATATCTTTATCCATTTACTGGTTGGTGGGCACTTGCGTTGTTTCTAAAATTTAGCTGTTACAAATTGTGCCACTGTCAACATGGATGCATAAGGGGCTGGGGATTTAGCTCAGCAGCATAAGCACCGGCCTTGTGATCAGGCAGTCGTGAGTTCAATCCCTGGTACCGATAAAAAGGAAAAAGACAAAAAAAAAATGGGTGCATATATCACTGTGCTGTGATGCTTTTCATTCTTTCAGGAAGATATCAAGAAGAGGAATAGCTGGATTGAATGGGACCTGTAATCCTAGTTTGTTTTGTTGTTGTTGTTGTTGTTTGTCTTTCTCCTTTTTATCGGTACCGGGGATCGAACTCAAGACTGCCTTCTTGCAAGTCAGGCACTTATGCCACTGAGCTAAACCTCCAGCCCGGTAATCCTAGTTTTTTGAGGAATCTCCACACTGATTTCCACAATGGTTGCACCAGTCTGCACTCCCACCAGCAGTGGAGAAGAGTTCCTTTTTCCCCACATCTGTTGTTGGTTGATTTCTGGATGATAGCCATTCTTTCTGCAGTGAAATGGAAACTCAGCATTGTTTTAATTTGCATCTCTTGAAAGACCAGTGACAGTGAACTTTTTTTCATATATTTATTTGCCATTTCTACTTCATCTGAGAAGTGTTTATTCATTTCACATGCCCACATTTGGATTGGATCTTTAAATTTGGGGGGTCTGACTTTTGAGTTCCCTATATATTCTATTTTTTTTATTTAAGGAGGAAAAGAAAAAAAATAGAAAAAGGGTACAAGTTATGCCGAATTTCAGAAAACAAACAATAGGAAATCACTAGTTAATAAATTACATATTGTTATCTTAGAAATAGTTGTTCAAGTTACAAAATTAAGGCATATAAAGTGGATTTTCAGACAGTGAGACTGGAAACAGTTTTGTTCAATGATCCAACTCAGTAATATGGTTATCTATTTTATATACTTAAATATATATGCAGTTATAATCTTTAGAGCACTTTCTTTTCCTTTCTCCATATATATTTTAAATATTAGTCCTGTGTCTGAGGAACAGCTGGCAAAAATTTCCCACTATGGTTGTCTCTTCACTCTTGGTGATTTGCTGTGCAAAAGCTTTTTACTAAGATGAGATCCCAGTTGTTGACTCTGATATTTCCTGCGCACTCAGGGTTTTGTTCATAAAGTCTTTGCCTACACCAATGTCTTCAGGAGTTCTACCTATTCTTTCTTCCAGCAGATTTAATGTTCCTTTTTAATATTTACATCTTTGATCCATTTTGATTTTAGTTTATTGCATGGTGAAAGATATGAGTCTTGCTTTAATCTTCATTATATGGAAAGCCAGTTTTTCTAGCACCACTTATTAGAGGCTATCTTCCAGTGAAGATGTTTGTCTCCTTGTCAAAGATAAGGTGGCCGAGTGTGTTTGGAATCAATACCAGGGATCGAACTCACGACTGCCTGCTTGCAAGGCAGGCGCTTATGCCGCTGAGCTAAATCCCCAGCCCCCATGACCACACATGCAGGCACTTATGCTGCTGAGCTAAAACCCCAGCCCCAGTTTAGAGTTATTTTTGCAATTGCTAATCTATTCTTTTGATCCTCACGTGTACATCTGTTGTTTTATTTTGCTTTGATTGTTTTTTTGAGACAGTTTTTGCTATGCAGTTCAAACTGTCCTTGAACTCATTTTGTAGCCCAGGCTGGCCTTAAACTCACAGCATTCCTCCTGCTATTGAAATTTTTATCAGAATTGCATGAAATTTGTATAGAAATTTTGCAAGTATGGCCATTTTCACTATATTTTTCTCCCTACCTAAGAAAAAGGGATATCTTTTTTTTTTTGTCTTTTTGAAACAGGGTCTCACTATGCAATTCAGACTGGCCTTGAGCTCACTTTGTAGCACAGACTGGTCTCAAATTTGCAATAATCCTCCTGCCTCAGTCTCCCATGTACTGGGAGTACAGGCATGTACCATCATGCCTGTCTTCATTTTCTGATACTCTCTTTAATCTTTTTCAGAGTACTGTAGTTTTCCATGTAAAGATCTTTTACTTCCTTTGTTAGATTCATTCCTAGATACTTCTTTTTCTTTTTTTTTTTTTTTTGTCAGTCCCAGGGATCAAACTCATGACCATGCACTTGCAAGGCAGTCGCCTATGCTGCTGAGCTAATCCCCAGCCCAGTATTTCATTTTTTTGGATGCTATTGTGAGAAGTTTGTTTCCCTGATTTCGTTCAGTGAGTTTGTGTACAGGAAGGCTATTGATTATTTTTTGTTTTTTTTTTAAGCTACTGAATTTTGAGTATTTACACTATTGAATTTGTGAAGTATTTTGCCTTTTTAAGACATAGTTTCACTATGCAGTTCAGGCTAGCGTCAGCCTCCCAAGTGCTGGGGTTATAGGCTGGCATCACCATACCTGGTTTACATTACTGAATTTAGTTATTAAATCTAGAAGCCTTTTGTAGAGTATCATGTTATCCACAAATAATGATAATTTAATTTCTTCCTTTTCTATCCTTGTCTAATTGCTCTGCTAATGTTTCCAAAATTTATTAAATAAGAGTAGTGATAGTATATACATCCTTGACTTGTTCCTGATTTTAGAATGAAAACTTTTAAGTTTTTGTCCATTTAGTGTGATGGTTGTCATAGATGTTAGTTTGTCATAGATGTCTTTTATCATACTGAGAAGATTATCTGTTTTACTTTTCTGTAGGATTTTTACTGTGAATGAGTATTGGACTTTGTCAAATGCCTTTTCTGCATCTATTGAGATGATCATGTGGATTTTGTCCTTGGCTCTGTTAATATGATGTATTATATTTATTGATTTGCATATGTTGAACCATCCCTGCATCCCTGGGATGGATCCCACTTGGTCATAGTGTATAATCTTCTTGATGATTTGCTGCATTTTGTTTGCCATTATCTAATTGAAGATTTTTGTGTCTGTGTTCATTAGGGAGATTGGCCTGTAGTTCTCTATTTTGGTTGGATCCTAGTCTGGTTTTGGTGTCAGGGTAATGCTTGCTACTTGGAATTTGGCAGTATTGTTTCCCTTTCAATTTCATTAAAAAGTTTGAGGCATAATGGCATTAGATTCTCTCTAAATTTCCTGTAGAATTCAGCAGTGAATCCATCAAGAGCTGGCTTTTATTGGTAAGTTTTTAATCACATTTTCATTTCCATTGACTGATAATGGTTTTTATGGTTTTTATATCTTCTTGATTCAGCTTTGGTAATTCATGTGTGTCTAGGAATCTGTCCACTTCCTCAGTGTTTTCCATCTTACTAGAATACAGGTTCTTGCCAGTTGTGGTGGCATGCTCCTGTAATACCAGCCTTTGGAAGGTTGAGACAAGAGGATTACTGTGAGTTCAAGGCCAGACTGGGCTACATAATGAGTTCAAGGCTACAGAGCAAGGTCCTCAAAAAAAGAAAGAAAAAAGAACACAGGTTCTCAAAGTAGGTATTGATCATTTTCTAGATTTCTGCAGGATCTGTTGTGATTTCAACCTTTTAGTCCTTTTTTTAAAAATTTTAAACAAAATAAGAAAAAAACAGTAAAACAGTTTCAAAACAGGCTAGTAGAAGAGTAATAATAATCAACACATTGTATATTGTTATATTCACAGTAATTGTTCAGAGTATAAGACATAGATATGAAACATTCAGAAAATTACTAGCACAAAACTTTCATTTAACACCCTTTTCATTCCTAATTGCATGGATTTGAGTCTTACCTATTCTTTTTTGATTAGTTTGGCTAAGAGTTTGTCAATTTTATCTTTCAAAGAACCAACTCTTTGATTTGTTGATTCTTTGTGTTATTTTCCTAGTCTCTATTGCTTTAATTTCTGCTATATTCTATAGTTTCCTCCTTCATATGAGCTTTGATCTTGTCTTGTTCTTCTAGAAGCTTGAGGTTCAACATTAGGTTGTTTATTTGAGCTCACTCTGTTTTTCTTTCCTTTTTTTTTTTTTGGCACTGGGAATCAAACTCAGGATCTCGGGCTTGTCAGGCAGGTGCTTGTGCTACTGAGCTAAACCTCCAGCCCCTGATGTTGTGGGATGGAACACTGTAAGTGCCTAGTAAGTTCACTTGTTCAGAAGTTTGTTTCAGTTCTGGTATGTCTTTGTTGATTTTTTGTCTAGTTGATCTATTTGTAGCAGTGGGGTATTGAGCTCCCCCATTATAACTGTATTAGTGCTTATTCGATTTTTCTGTCCGTTAGTATTTGTTTTATATAGTTGGGTGCAGTGGTAATTGTTATATGTATACTTATGATGATTGTTTTCCCTTCCTTTTGGATTGTCACCCTGAATTTTTTTTTGGCAAGGATTGTTCCCTTTATAAGGATATAGTGACCTTCTTTGTGTCTCTTCATCAGTCTTGGCTTGAAATCCACTTTGTTTGCAAATAGAATAGGTACCTCTGGGGTTTTTTGTTTGGTTTTTGAGATGGTCTCCCGGTAGCCCAGGCTGTCCTGAAACTCATGACTGTCCTCCTGTCTTAGCTCCCCAGTGCTAGGATTACAGGTGTGCATTGCCCCCTGTAAACTGCTTTTTTCAGGTTTCAGTTGCATGGAGTATCCTTTGATGCCATCTTTTGACTAAGAATTTCTTTTTGAATTAAACATGTTTCCTATATTGTTGGATTTTACTTCTTGTTCTATTCTGCCATTCTGTTTCTTTTGATGGGTGTATTGAGACCGTTTACATTGGTGGTTATAACTGATATAGGTTGACTTGTCATTGTCATATTATTTTCCTGTTGTTAGTTCCCATTTTTCTTTCTCTATGTAATTGTTTGCTTTGCCTGGTGGGTTCATTCTGTTGAGATTAATGGAGTTATAGTCTTTGTTACCTCTTTTTAGAATTTCCTTCAGAACATTTTGGAGTACTACTTTGGCAGTCATGAATTTCTTCGGTGTTCTTTGTCGTGGAAGCATCTTATTTCTCCATAAATTTTGAAAGTTAGTTTTATTGGAGTGTATCAATCTGGGTTGGAGGTTGTTTTCTCTTAGAGCTTGAAATACCTCATCCCAAGCTCTGCTTGACTCAAGGGTTTGTATTAAGAAGTCTACTGTGATTCTGATGGGCTTTCCTTTATAGGTGATTGATTTCTTTTCTCTTAACAGCCCTTAATATTCTGTTCTTGTGATGAATTTCTGGAATCTTGACTATTGTATGCCTTGGTGTAGATTTAATTTTTTGGTCATGGCTAATTGGAGTTATGTATGCCACACTTATCTGCATGTCAAATACTTTTTCCATGCTTGGGAAGTTTTCTGTGACTACTGTGAACCAGTTTTTTATGTCATTTGTGCTGTCTCCTGCTTTTTTCATTGACTCCAGTTAATCTTACATTATTCTGTACATCATCTAAGTGGGTTGTGGATTCATGGCCCCTTGTTAGATTTTATGATCACTAATCAAAATCTTGTCATCTTTATCTGATATTCTGTCCTCACAGTGGCTCATTCTGCTATGTATATTTCCGATAGGATTTTTAATCTCCCGCATCTCTGTTCAAATCTGTTTTATGGATTCCATTCCTTTTCTGTGTTAGGCATTCATAGTTTCCATCATTTTCCTAAGCTCTTCTATTTTTTTATCTGTATCTGATTTAGAGTTACTAAAAAATCTTCCATTATGGTCACCATCTGTGTAGTTATCTGAGAAATTATTTCCGATTTGATTTTTTTCTAGAGCCTCATTCCTGTGCTTTATTACTTCTGCTGTTACCACAACAGAAGAGTTCATTCAGGTGGGTGGCTTTCTAATTGTTCCACCTCATTGCCCATGGGATTCTCTTTGGTGAGCTGGAAGTCTGGGCTTGCATCTTGCTTAAGTATCTTCTTTATTTTCTTTTATTTTTAGTTTAATTCCTGAGCTGGTGCTTGTAAATTGCTTATGGCAAGTACTTTTCAGAGATGTCTTCCAGGTATATCTGGCTTTTGTGTTTTGAATCTGTTGAAAGTTTCTACTCTTCCAATTTATGGGTGATGAGAAGTTACTGCCTATATGCCCTAGCTCCTAATTCTTTGGCACTGGCCTACAGTAGTGTTTATGCCTCTTAGACAGTCTCAGTCTTGGCATACCAGGAAGAACAACTGATTAGGATAATTATGTCACCTTGACTAAAGTAATATTGACAGCAATAATAATAGCATGAAATACAGCCTAGAAAATTTTTCTCCTTAAATTAAAAAAAATATAAACTCTGATATATTTATTTGCTATTTTTAACTGTATGCACTCAGTTGTGTTTATATAAATCTAAAACAAGTCAGAAAATTATAAACAGTAAATGTTCCCTTGCAGTTTTACCTTCAGGGGAGAAAATTTAAGAGTGGCTAGGGGAAAAAATAGAGAAATAGAAGAAGAAGAAATTAGAAGCAAGGCTAGAGGACAAAGGACAAGTACATGAACTTTGGGGAATTGATAAAGAAGACAGGAGAGAATACAGAAGGAAGAAATATAAACAACAACAGTACAGAAAAGAACACAACCTATAATGAATGTTTGCACTTATTTAAAAACGAGAAAAAATGGCCATTTTAGGGTATGTCTTTGCTGTCCGACAGAGTTGGCAGACAGAGCCCAGATCTGTGTTGATTAACCGCAGCAAGCCAAGGATAGATTTACGGCAGGGCATCAGGTAATCTCAGTAAGCTTGCACCTTAAATTCCACCAAAGTTCAGGCTGATCTGTCGGTAATAGGCTGGAACCTTATTAGTTCACTGTGCAAAATTCCATGTGCCTCCTGCTGGTTTGAATTTAATTCTGCCTCACCCTGGCACTAGGAGCAGCTAGATTAAGCCAGCCTGCTGCTGCTCTGAGTTCTAAGCTCAGTTTGTTTTCTCTCCAAGATGGCTGATAGCCAATTGCCCTCTCCTTTGGACATCTGAACCCAAATACTTCACCAGCCACTGTAGTCCACTAATCCATTCCACTGGTGCATTTTTCCATGGAGGCCTCGGGTCACCAATAGTCACCATGCATCTTTAGGTTCAACCTGCTCTTTCCATGCAGTATATCCGGACCCAGGAAAAAAGTGCTGCATGTCACCTCCTCCTCCTCCTATGTTGAGGTCTCTCTTTGGTCTCCCCATAGGCTTCAATTTTTGCTTCAGACCCTTGCAGGGTCCCTGGGACGAACTTCCTTTCATTTTCTCTTCCTCACATTGCTATATTCCCACATCTAGACACCAAGTCTCAAAGAGGCCATTTCTCTGCTGTTCACCACTCTGCTCTCTTCCCCGAAGTGCACCACTATACTCTCCAGCAATAATGTTATGCCCACCATAAGCTAAAGTAATGGAGCCAGCAGACCAAGGATTGAAAGCCCTGAAACTATGAACCAGAATAAACCTTTCTTCCTTTCAGTTGGCTTCTCTCAGTTACTTTTGTCACAGTGATGTTAAGGTACAAAGATACAGAAAAGGAGAGATAGCTGGGGACATGTTACCTCTTCCGCTGCATCAGTGACTTAGATCAGTCACTTAACTAATCCTCAATGCCTCTATTCCTCATCTGTAAAATAGGGTAGCACGCTTTCAGTAGAGGAATAGATCTGTCTGACTAATAAACATATGAGGAAAACCACAGCTACCTTAGAACTGAGAGAAATGTCAGTAGAGCAGAGAGAAACAAAGATGCTTGTCTCTTTGGCAGAAGCACATTTTATTTTTTTTTTATTTTTTGTCTTTTTGAGACAGGGTCTCGCTGTGCAGTTCAGGCTGGCCTTGAGCTCACTTTGTAGCTTAGACTGGTCTCGAACTCGCAGTGATCTCACAGGTGTGAGCCACCATGCCTGGCTGGTAGAAGCACATTTTTTTAAAGGAGGATTGCCATGAGTTTAAGACCAGCCTAATCTTTATAGGAAGACCCTTTCACAAAAAAAAATATTTCTAGCTGGGCATTTAGCTCAGCGGCATAAGCATCTGCCTTGCAAGTGTGCAGTCGTGAGTTTGATCCCTAGCACCAAAAAAATATATATGTGTGTATATATATATATATATATATATATACATATACACACTTATAAAAAGCATCTACTTTGTGGTTACTGGTGAGGCAGTTCTCTCCCTATTGTTTCCAGGGGTTTTTTTTAAGAGTCTCACTATGTATTGCAGGCTAGCCTTTAATTTGTAGTCATCCTCTGTGCTGGGATTAGAGCCATGTCCCACCATACCCTGCAGAAGTTTTAATTGTGGAAGATTTTTCTTTCTTTTTGTCCCTCTTTTTTTTTTTGAGACAGGGTCTCCACTGTACAGTTCAGTTCAGGCTGGTCTTGAGCTTACTTTGTAGCTCAGGCTGGTCTCAAATTTGCAATGATCTTCTGGCCTCAGCCTCCCCAGTGCTAGGATTACAGGCATGTATTATGACACCCGGCTGTCTCCTCCCTTTTCTGTGGTACCCGGAATTCAACCCTATTTAAATTTTGAAATGTGGTCTTACTAAATTGCCTGGGCAGGATTTTAATTTGTAATCTTTCTGCCTCAAGTTTCTAGAATGCTGCAATTACTGACATGTGCCACCACGCCCAACTGGAAATTTTTTCTTGAGTATTGTCATGCACTTACTATTCATATTTAATTGAATTAGCTTATCATTGCATTAAAATCTTTTTTATTTTAAAGAGAAAAAAAAACAAGAAAAATACTGTTCGAGACATTTGATGTCAAACCAAATGGAAGTCTCTTTGCAACAAGACATTGGAAGACAGCTGTTTATTACATTGACTGATGGAACCAAGGCCAAATCATCAGCCCTGACTGAATGGAACAGAGATTTATATACATTTTGTAAACAGGAAGTACAAAAGCTGATGGCAGGTTATCATATAACTGGTTACATGAATTAAGTCATAGGTTTTCAGGCCAGTTTGTTCAGGGCAGGTTAGTTGGTGGGAGAAAATAGAGAGGGAGCTGGGGCTGAGCGGATGGTTGAAGCTAAGCATGTCCTTGACTAGTTTATCTCAGTTGGACAGTCCTTGAAAATAGAATATGTTTATATGTCAGACAGTACAGGTAGTCTAGACTGAGTCAGGTCGGACTGTCTCAAAGGTAGAGCTGACGTGGTCAGTCAAGGCAGACTGAATCTAATGGTCTAACTATGTGGTGGGCTGGGTGAGCACATCTTGTTTCAACAGAGAATGAGAATTTTTAACTCTTCTATCAATACAGAATTTCATAACAATAAGAAATTAACTGGCTAATATGTTGTATATTATTATCTTCAAAGCAGTTGCTCAGTACATTAAAATCTTGATTGAACCAGGTGTGCTATACACCTGTAATTTCAGCACTCTGCACTGCTAAGGCAGGAGGACTACAAATTGGAGCCCAGCCTAGGCAATTTAATGACTTTGCAAGACCCAGTCTCAAAATAAAAAATAAAAAAGGGATGGAAATACAGCTCAATGTGATGGCCCACAGTTCAATCCCCAGTGAATGAAAAAAATTAATATAGTAAAATCCTGATGCGACTTTAATTGGTGCTGCATTTTGTGTGTAGTATTAGGAATTGAACCCAGTGCCTCTCTTCCACTTATCTCCCAGACCTTTTTATTTTATTTTACTATATTTTATTTTATTTTTATTTCTTTTTTTGAGCCAGGATCTGGCTGTGTAGTCCAGGTTGGCCTTGACTCATGGCAATGCTCCTGTCTCAGCCTTGCAACTACTGGGACTACAGGCATATGCCACTATACCTGGCCTTTTTTATTTATTTTGAGAAAGAGTCTCTCTGAATTGCCCAAGCTGGGCTCAAACTTAGGAACTGATACAACCACTTGAATAGCTGGGGTTATAGGCATGCGCTACCAAGTCTGGATTAGAGTTTCAGTTTTTAATGTTTAGGGTTTTTTTTTTTTTTTTTTTTTTTTTTTTTGTCTTTTTGAGACAGGGTCTCGCTATGCAGTTCAGGCTGGCCTTGAACTCACTTTGTAGCCCAGGCTGGTCTTGAACTCCCAACAGTCCTCCTGCCTCAGCCTCCCAAGTGCTGGGATTACAGGCATGAGCCACCACGCCCAGCTCCGTTTAGGGTTAATTTTTTGAGACAAGGTCTCACTATGTAGTCCAGGCTGGTATTGAACACCCTCTATCCCAGGCTGCCCTTGAACTCATGTCCTCCTGCCTGAACCCCACTGTCTTGTCTGTCCATCTGGCTTTCTATCTGCCTGTCTTTTCAATTCCTGTATAACTGTGTGTCCATCTTTTTGTCTTTCTGTCCTTTCTGTGTTTCAGTCCACCTGTCTTTCCATTTTTTCTTTGTTTTTATATATCTGTCTATATATCTTGCTGTCAGTCCATCCATTGATCTGCATCCATATTTCTGTGTCTTTACCTTCTTCCTGAGACACAATATCCGACACCTACAAGTTTAAAGAAAAAAGGTTTAATTTAGCTCAGTTTGTAGAGGCTTCAGTCCATATTCTGGTGGTTCCAGGCAGGGTGGCATAGCAGTGGGGCATTGCAGTGTAGAAACAGCCCAGCAAAGCACACCAGCAAGCACCAAAGCAATGAGCCTCTCTTTCCCTCTTTATTCTATCCAAGCTACAACCCCATTGGTGGGTCCCACTCACAGCCAAGATGGGTCTCCTGTAAATCTGTTCAGCCACAACCAGAACTATGCTAATTCAATCAGAGGGTTGATTAGGTGCCTGTGATCCAGATTCACACCTAGATCCAGCCACCTCTGGGCTCATGAGGCTTCAAAGGAACATCTAGATACAAGCCCTAACTCCAACTGTCTGTATATCCTCCTGACTACATCTGTCTGTCTGTTTGTGTTTTTGTCTCTCTTTGTTTTTCCATTTTTCTGTCTCTTTGTCTTTCTGTCTCTTTTTGTTTTTCAGTCTGTCTTTCTGTTTTTTGTCTTTGTGTCTGTCTGAGGTTTTGGTTTGGTTTGGTTTGGTTTTGAGACAAGGTCTCACTATGCAGTTCAGACCGGCCTTCAACTCACTTTGTAGCCCAAAATGGCCTTGAATGCACAACAATCCTCAACCTCCCAAATGCTGGGATTATAAATGTGCACTACCACACTTGGCTCTGGGGTTTCTTTTTCTTTTCTTTTTTTTTTTTTTTTTTGAGAGGGGGTCTTGCTATATGGAGATCGGGCTTCTGTGACCTATAGTAGCTAAGGCTGGCCTCAAACTTGTGGCAGTCCTCCTGCTTCAGCCTCCAAGTGTTGAAACTACAGGTGTTTCCCACTATGCTCAGCTTTTTTAATTTGGTTAATTGGTTGGTTGGTTGGTTGGTTGGTTGGGTTTCTTTTTGTTTTGCTGCAGAGTTGCTCTCTATATAGTTCAGAATGACCTTAATATCACTATGTACCCTTGGCTGGCACTGAACTCAAGGAAATCTTCCTCTGTTGGCCTCCTGAGTGCTATATTACAGGGTGTGCCACCACGCGCAGTTTGTCCAACTGTCTTTGTTTCTTTTGTCTGCTTTGTCAGTCTGATTTTCTGTCTTGCTTTGTCACATTTTGTTTATCTTTATGTCTTTCTGTCTGTATATCTGTATGTCTTTTTCTGGTTTTTTATCATTCTGGCTGTCTTTCTGTTTGTCTATCTTCCAGTCAGTTTTGCTTTTTGTCTAGCTTTCTGTCTGTCTCATGTCTTTATTTTTCTGTCCATCTGGGTTTTTTTGTTCGTTTGTTTGTTTGTTTTGGTTTGGTTTTTTTTTTTGAGACAGGGACTCACTGTGTATTCCAGGCTGGCCTTTGACTCACCATATAGCCCAGGCTGGCCTCTAACTCAAAGCCACACTCTTGTCTCAGACTTTCAAGTGCTGGGATTAGAGGTATGTGCCACCTCACCTGACTTCTGTCTTTCTGATTTTTTTCCTTCCTTCCTTTTTTATCTTTTTCACTTCTTTTTTGGAAGTTAACAAAGGACTGGGCTGGGGACTTAGCTCAACTGCATAAGCACCTGTCTTGCAAGCAGGCAGTCGAGAGTTCGATCCCTGGTACCAATTAAAAAAAAAAGAAAAAGAAAAAAGGACCTTTGCACTGAGCTACTGCCCCAGCCTTTTAATTTTTTTTATATTTTTATTATTCTTATTAGTACATATTTATAGTATATAATGATTACATTCATCATAGAGAGTTGGTACTGTATGTAACACATCTTAATTTTTCTTATTTCTCTGGACCTCACTTCATCTCTTGAGCGCCACTCCCCACCTTTTTTTGAGACAAGGTCTCCCCAAATTGTCCAGGCTGAACTTGAACTTCTTCTGATCTTCCTACCTCTCAGACTACTCAGATTATAGGCTTATGTGAACACACCTGGGTTATCTCTTTTCTTTAAGATTTCTGAATTCCCCCCCCCACTTTTTTTTGTCTTTTTGAGACAGGGTCTTGATATGCAGTTTAGGCTGGGCTTTATCTCACTTTGAAGGCTGGGCTTGAACTTGATTACAGGCATGCACTACCATGCCCAGCTTCTCCTCTTACTTTGAAATATCTTCTCCATTCACAAACTTATATATTTTCATACAATTTATTATAATGTTTATCATTTCCTTTTTTACATATAAATCTTGTCAACCTTTGATACATGGTCTTGCTCCTAAAAATTCTTTTAAGATGCACATGATGGTGCATGCCTATAATCCCAGCACTTGGGAGGCTGAGGCAGGAGGATCCCTTCAAGTTCTAGACCAGCCTAAGCTACATAGTTCAAGTCTAGAGTGAACTGCATAGTGAGATACTGTCTCAAAAAACCTAAAAAATAAAATTAAAAATTCTTCAAAAAATCAGAATATGCCAGCATCATTTATTTAAATAACCACCTTTTCTGCACTAAGTTGAAATACCACTTTTGTCACATACTGAGTTCTCATATACCTAGATTCATTTCTGGTTTCTATTGCAGTCCGCCAAATGGCTCTAGTTGATTACTGCTATGTTAAGACCGTATTATATTTGCCCAGTATAGTGGCACATGCTTGTAATCCCAGCACTTGGGAGGCTGAGGCAGGAGGATCTTTGTGAGTTTGAGAGCAGCCTAGGCTACATAGTGAGTTCAAGGCCAGCCTGTGCTACATGTGAGACTTGTCTTTAAAAAAAAGAAATAAAAGACCACATAGGTTTTATAGTCAGTTGTGGGGTTTTTTGTTTGTTTTGTTCATCTTTTTGAGACAGGGTTTCCTGTGCAGTTCAGACTGGCCTTAAACTTACTTTGTAGCCTAGGGTGGCCTTGAACTCACAGAGATAGTCCTGCCTCAGCCTCCCAAGTGCTGAGATTACACATATGCACCACCACTCACAGCTTTATGGTCAGTTTTAAAAAGACAAGCCTTACCCCTCCTCCTCTTGTTCTTTTTCTTAGCTATTATTAAACATGAATTCTTCCATATGAGCCTTAAAATGATTTTACCTAGTCCCAATTAGAAAAACTGGTTAGATTTCTGGTTGGCATTGTACTGGATTTTGGTTTGACAAATTTAAATACTTTATGATAAAAAAAGAACATATATCACATGTACTGTATTACACAGTAGCATAAGCAGGGTCTGGGCCAGTGGCCCATTATGACACACCTGGATGTTTCTGCAGGAAATATGTGCATACATACATATGTAACGTCTAAACTGTATACTGTAGTCTTCTGTCAGCTCAGGTCAGGTTTTGCCACTAAGTGAGTTTGTGCTTATAGAAATCTTTTGCCTATTTGATCAATTAATGTTTGGGTTTTTGTTTTGTTTATCAGTATATAATGCCTCTCTTTGCCTGCTAAATGCTTTTTACCCTGAGCCAAAGTTTTTCTGACATTCATATTTCTGCTTCTCTTTGTGTTTGTCAGATGTACCTTTAGGTTTCTTTACTCGTCAACATTTTTGGTTTTGGTTTTGATTCTTTAAGACAGGATCTTGCTATGTAGTTCAGGCTGGCCTTGAACTCACATTGCCTAGATCTGAACTCATGGCAGACTTCCTGCCTCAGGCTCCTAAGTGCAGGGACTATAGGCATCCAGCTTCATTGGCCTTTTAAAAATTTTTCTGGAAACAGGGTCTTGCTCACTTGCTAAACTGCCCAGGCTGTGCTTCTCCTGCCTATGCCTAAATCTCCTAGAGTTTAGAATGCTGGAGTTCACTGCCATGTCTGCCCCCCTTTATTTTGGTGGTACTGGGGATTGAACCAAGAGAATGTTCAGCTGCATTCCTAGCCTTTAATTTATTAAATTTAATTTAATTTTGAGACAGAGTGGCCTCAAACTTGGATCCTTCTCCCACACCCTCTGGAGTAGCTGGGATTACAGGCAAGCACCACCACACCTAGTTCCTTTATTTTTTAGTGCTGGGGACAGATCCCAGGGCATTGCGCATACTAAGCATGCTTAGCATGTGTAACACTGAGCTCCACCTTGGCTTTTTATCTTTCTCTTGGGCCCTTGTGGTCATTTGCTTAGAGAACTTCTTTGTTCCCCTCCAGTGGGATGTATGAGTTAGATGTACACTAATGATCAAAAATTTTCTTCTCACAGCTCAGTGTGGTGGTACATGCCTGTAATTCCAGTACTCAAGAGGCTAAGGCAGGAGGATTGCCATGAGTTCAAGGCCATCCTGGACTACATAGTAAGACCCTGTCTCAAAAAAACCAACAAAACAAGTTCTTCCTCAGCTATCAATATATCAGTGATAGAGCACTTGCCTAGCATGCATGAGGCCCTTGGTATAGTCCCCAGCACCACACAAAGGGTCTTTCTTTGTCTTGGATTGATCTGTATGGTCTTGGCTGGATCCCCAGCTTTCTCAGTACTCCACAGGAACCTGAGCCACTCTCGTCTTGCCTCTAGAGTTGTGCAACAGAAATCTATCTCCATTTAGACTCTTCCATTGTAGGCAGCCTGTTCTTTGTCTCTAGCAGTTTTGAAAATTTTCTTCATTCTTAGAATTTGTGCATTTCACCAGCATGTGAATAGGGTCCAAGGAGGCCTATTACATGTGTTGTGAATTAATCCTAGCCAAGACTTGGTGGGATGTTTTTTTTTTGTCTTTCTCTTTTTCTTTGCAGTACTGGGGATTTAACCAAGGGCCTTCACACTGAGTTACATCCCAATCCCTGTTTTATTTTTTATTTGAAGACAGGGTGTTAAGTCACTAGATTATCTAGGGTAGACTCAGATTTGCAGCCTTTCAGCCTCAGCCTCCCAGAGTGGTGGAATTATAGGTGTGTGCCATGATACCTGGCCTGGGGGAGTGCTTTCTTCATTGCAGGGAAACATTATTCATGCCTGTTACCTATTTCCTAAGGGCTATACCTGATCCCTTTTTCTCCCCTGCATGTCTTGGTGTTTGCATATTAGATCTCCTAGACAACACCTACAAGTCTCTACTTCACTGAAATCATCTAGCTTTAGCTCTGTGCCTTGAAGTGGTTCCTCTATTTGTTTTTCCAGACCATTAATTTGATTTGCAAGTAGCATGATCTTCATCTCACCTGTAAAGTGCTTTAATGCACTGATTAATGTTTAGAAAGACCATTATAGCTGCTTTTGGGAGAGATTAGAGAGGAACAAAGAGCAATCAGGGGCTGTCAGTAGGCAGTTTTAGGTGACAGAAATGGTGTTGAAGTCTGTTTTACATGTCAAAGCTACAGGGCACCTGGTTATGCTAGCACACATTTATTATCCCAGCACTCTAGGAGGCTGAGGCAGGAGGATTTTAAATTTAAACTAGGCTGGGCAATGTGATTTAGGAAGACCCTGTTGATAAATAAATAAGAAAGAAAGGCCAGGCATGTAGCTCATGAGGCATGAAGGTCCTAGGTTCAATTTCCAGTACTCCAAAAAAAAAAAGCAGCAGTGGCTCCTGCCACTGGCATAAATTTAGTGGTGTTCTGGACCTGAGGATAGAGAGCAAGGGAGCAAGGATGTGTCAGGTTTGCAGCTTACACAACTGAATGAAGGAAGATGTTGTTCACATCATGGGTGAGAAGCAAAGGAGGTGCTCATGTTTGGAGTGGATCTTGTGGTCCTGTACCTCCCAGCTCTGGAGTCTTCATTACCACTAAATCCCCAGCACTTTTTTGTGTTTGAGAGAGAGTCTTGCTATGTAATGCAGGCTGGCCTCAAACTCACAGGGATCTTCCTGCCTTCTGAGTACCAGGATTATAGGCATGTGCCACCATGTCTGTTCTCAGCCCTTTTTTAAAACATTTTATTTTAAGACAGTTTTTACTAAGTCACTAAATTGTCAGGCTGAGCTCAAATTTGCAGCCTTCCTGCTTCAGCCTCCCAGAATGCTTGGAATACAGGTATGTACTACTGTGCGTAGTTCTAGGGTTACCTTTTGGGTCCCTTACATTTAGAGAGCCCTGGGAGGCACCAAGAGAAATAGTGACAAGCAGGCATGGTTTTGCTTCCCTCAGCTCTTTGGGAGAAAGTGCAGTGGGCTCCATGGACATGCTGTTTGAGGGCCCGTTTGCCTACAAGTGGTAGCAGCTTACACAAACAGAAATGTGTCTTAGGTAATGGAGTTTGAAAGCTGGTCACGCACATTGTTGTTGCCTTAGCCGTGCTGTGTTGTCAGGGCTGGCATCTTTTAAGGTTCTCACACTGGAGAGGTAGCTGAGTGGTAGAGTGGCTGTTTCGCATGTACAAGGCCCTGGTTCCATTCCCAGACTTCCTCTTAGTCAGGCACTGCTGCTTTAGCCACCCCACCACAGTAAAGGCAGGAAGAAGGGATGTGAGGGGAATTAAAGAGAGAAAAGGAGCCAGGTGGAGGGAGGCTGAGGCAGACGGCAGGAGCACTTGGGAGGCTGAGGCAGGAGGAAGGAAGCTGAGTCCTCAAACTGATGGTTTGAGGCCAACTTGACTACATAGTGAAATCCTGTCTAAAGGAGGAGAGAAAGAGTGAAAGAGACAGAGAGAAGGGACAAATTTCTACTATTTCAAGCACCAGAACTACTAGATAAGTCAAACATTACCATGGTTTCCTTTGTCTAGCATACACAATATACCTGCTCCACAAACTCTTCTGAAATATGTCTGGGCTCTAGAGTAGGCAAAATGAGGTTTTGATGTAGTCCTTACTAGTTGTTCCAAGTCTTTGGTCATTGTCCATAAAATGAGAATGGTAATGAATGGTATCTTCTGTCTTTTTTGAAGCAGGGTCTTATATAGACCAGGCTGGCCTTGAACTCACTATGGAGATCAAATTGGCCTTAAATTTACCCGGATCCTCCTGCCCCAGCCTTCTGAGTGCTGGGATTAGAGGCATGCACCACCATGCCCAGCAGCCTCTGCCATTTGGGGGAAGACTATCATGAATGTGAGATCAGAAATTTGGCTCTCAGGTTTTGGGCCTAATCTTCAAATGTCAGTTCATTTACTAACTACCTCTAGGGTCCTAGGCTAGTACCTTACCCTAACTGTACCTGTTTCCTCACACTAACATGCTGATAATAGTAGCACCTAGCTGCTAGGATTGATGGGTATTTTATGTGATTAATATTTGCAAAGGGTTCAGAACAGTTCCTGGCACTCAGCACTGTGGAAGTGGTAGCTGGTATTATTTTTTCTCATTCCTTCTATTATTTCTTTTTCTAAATGTTACCAACCCAGTTAGCCCTTTTTATTTATTCACTTTTGTATTCAGTCACTTTTAGTTTTTTGAGTCAACATCTTGCTTTATTGCCCAGGCTGACCCCAAACTCCTAGGCTCAAGCAATCCCCCCATCCTACTCCCCCAAGTAGCTGGAACAGTAGGTGCCCTTGACCCACACAGTAAGTGCTGAAGTGCTCAATAAACATTACTTTATATCATTAACATATTAGAGGCTACCCAGCCCTTTCATGAGACATTTTCCAGTATTGTTCATGCTTGATACTTTCTGTGACTGCAATGGTACGGGAAAGGAGGAGCACGATCACTCATTGCCCTGCAGGCTGTGGAGCAAGAAAGCAGCTTCCCCAAGGTTGGCATTCTTAATCTTGTTCTCATGGCGCTTCACTCTGTGTGCCCAGGCCCACTGCTGGAAGACTGGGACATAATCAGCCCCAAGGATGTCATTGGCTCTGACGTGCTGCTGGCTGAGAAACGCTCATCACTGACGACAGCTGCCCTGCCCTTTACTCAGTCCATCCTCTCTCAGGTGGGTTCAGGGATCCAGGGGGCCTGACTGTGGTTGAAGGGCATGGACAATGTGGAACCCCAGTCCCGAGCATGCTGATTGGCTTTTGTCACAAGCTACTGGGCTGCCCAGTGAACTCCTGCCTCACTCCCTCCTTCCCAGGTGGGCCGCACCTTGTCTAAGGTCCAGCAGGTGCTGAGCTGGTCGTATGGGGAGGACGTCAAGCCCTTCAAGCCACCCCTGAGTGATGCTGAGTTTCACACATACCTGAACCATGAGGGCCAGCTATCCCGTCCCGAGGAGCTGCGCCTGCGGATCTACCACGGTGGTGTGGAGCCCTCGCTAAGAAAGGTGAGCTCACATCCCTTGGTCCTGTCCATCATCACTGGTGCCTTGGGAGCCAGGCAGTGGAGATCTTTCAGGGGAGAGGTGCCCTTCCATGAGGGCCTGGGAAGCAGCAGAGGGAGGCAGCCTTGGCACAATGACAGGGCCCCAGGGGCTGCAGTGGTGGCTCACCTGCAGAACCTCAGCCCCATCCCAGTCTTGGCTCCCTGGTAGGTGGTGTGGCGCTACCTGCTGAACGTGTACCCAGATGGGCTCACAGGCCGTGAGAGGATGGACTACATGAAACGCAAGAGTCGTGAATATGAGCAGCTTAAGAGTGAGTGGGCACAGCGGACAAGCCCTGAGGATCTGGAATTCATCCGCAGCACAGTGCTCAAGGATGTGCTACGCACCGACCGGGCCCACCCCTACTATGCGGGGCCTGAGGATGGCCCACACTTGCGGGCACTGCATGACCTACTCACCACCTATGCGGTCACCCACCCACAGGTATCCTACTGCCAGGGCATGAGTGACCTAGCCTCACCCATCCTTGCTGTGATGGACCACGAAGGCCATGCCTTTGTCTGCTTTTGTGGCATCATGAAGCGCCTAGCTGCCAACTTCCATCCCGATGGCCGTGCCATGGCCACCAAGTTTGCCCACCTCAAGCTGCTGCTGCGACATGCTGACCCCGACTTTTACCAATACCTGCAAGAAGCAGGTGCCGATGACCTTTTCTTCTGTTACCGCTGGTTGCTGTTGGAGCTCAAGCGAGAGTTTGCCTTCGATGATGCCCTTCGCATGCTGGAAGTCACCTGGAGCTCACTGCCACCCGATCCTCCTGAGCATGAAGTAGAGCTTGTCGGACCCCCCAGCCAAGTGGCAGACACTGGCTTCAGTGGCCACAGGGGGCGGCCTGTGCGACAGAGGCACATGCTGAGGCCTGCTGGCAACAGAAGCAGCAGTGCCTTTGAAGATGCGGTTGACCACTTAGCCAGGTCTGGCCAGGGGCCTGGTGGGGGAGGGCGTCTCCTGAGACAAGCCAGTCTGGATGGCCTCCAGCAATTCAGGGATACCATGGGCCCCCTGAGGAACCCTCGGGCCCAGCTGCCGTACCCTGCTGCCCTCATGAGCTCTAAGTCCCTCTCTGAGCCCTTGCTGAACTCCCGAGACCCACTGTTCTCCTCCTCTTCCCACCCTGATTCCGCATCTTCCTCATCCCCACCATCCACCCCTGAGGGCTCCCCATCTGGTGACATGGCCGTAGGATCCCCCCTGATGCAAGAGCTGGGCTCCCCACGAGACCCTGGGAAGCCCCTGCCACATTCAGCCCCAGTGGGCCTGCCCCCACCTCAGGAGTTTGGCCGGGGGAACCCATTCATGCTGTTCCTCTGCCTGGCCATCTTGCTGGAGCATCGTGACCACATCATGCGCAACGGGCTGGATTACAATGAGCTGGCCATGCACTTTGACCGCCTTGTGCGGAAACATCACCTGGGACGGGTGCTGCGCCGGGCCAAGGCTCTGTTCGCAGATTACCTGCAGTCTGAGGTGTGGGACTCAGAGGAGGGTGCCGAAGCCACTGCTCCATCCTGATCAGGCTCCCTCCAGCTTTCCGTCAGTTGCACAGGACTGTCAGTCCTCTGCCCCCACATCCTTGCCTACCAGCCCTAGACCTTTCAGAGCCTGGGGCTATCTCTTCCCAGGTTTCTGTGTGCGAGGCTCTGCTTCAGCACTGTCCCATGGAGGCCACAGCCTCTTTCTCCTCCTTTTTTCTCTAATACTCCACAGCTGGATCCTAATTTGTTTTTAAACAACTATACTTTGCACACATGAAGGTCATTGTGGTTTGTGTATGTTTCCGTCCTCCCTGGACTTTGCTATAGATGGAGTCCCCAGGGGATCTTTACCTGACTGGGCTGAAATACTTCAGCTGGGGGAGGGTGACTCCAGATTCTCCAGTCATAGGGAAAATGGCTGCTGAGAATCATTTGTAGAAAGTGAGTCAGTCAAAGCCTGCTCCAGGAGAGCCTACATCTGTTTCTCAGCATGTGTGTCCTTGAATAAGTGTCTACATTATGGCTGTGAGTCTTAGTTTTTAGGACAGACCACATGGGGAAGGGCAGAAGGAGGGAGAAAGAGAGTTAAGATTTCATTCCTAGGGGCTGGAGATTTAGCTCAGCAGTGTTAAGCACTTGCCTAGCAAGTGCATGGTCATGAGTTCGATCCCCGGTACAAAAAAAAAAAAAAAAAAAGTTCATTCCTACCTTTAAAAAGGGCAAGATTCACCGAAATGTGATGACACTCGGGAGGCTGGGGGCAGAAGTATTTGAGTGAGTTCAAAGCCAACGTGGGCTACACAGTGAGTTGAAAGCCAAGCTTCAGTCTTTACAGAGGAAGACTATCTCAGAAAGGTAAAGGGGCAATATTCATTATAAAGCCTGGGAAGTCAGGGCCTACTCAGACACTGGCCAGCCACCCTTGGCATTCCACATGTGACAGTTTCTAGGATCCAGACCTTGCTCTGGGAAGCTTATGTATCAGTGCTTGCAGCCCTGAGCTGTCTGCTGTCTTGTCACTTGCCTTGGAGCCAGCTTGAGGGACTGTGGGCTTGCCATGCCTCAGGCCTAAACTAGGTTTCTGAGTACCTGAAGGGTACCTGTCTTAGCCATGTGGCAATAGAAACCACTTATTTACCTTCTATACTCTACTGCTGTGAACAAACATCCAATAATAAAATTCAGGCTCTATGTATTTGGAGGATACTAGTCAACAGCAGGTCCTGTTCCACACTTCCCTTTTCCAAAGGTGGAATTTTCTCCCAGTCCAGGTGCTGGAAAGCATAGAATAGGTGATGGTGAGTGACCCGGAGTCAGGTTTTGGTCTAGCCAAGCCCTGCTTGTGGCCAGAAGCTGCTGCACTTAGCACTGCTACCAGAGATACAGGAGTATCAGGGCAACTGTCCTCTTGTATCTCCCCAGATTGCCATAAAAGCTAAAGAGTGAACATGTGAGGAGGTAAAAGATAGGCTCCTTTAAAGAAGTTAACCACCTGTGACCATGGTGGTTTAAGCCTGTCATCCAGCATTCTGGGAGCCTGAGGCCAGAGGGTCACAAGCTTGAGAACTACCTGGGGAATGGAGGGACTTAGTGATGCCCGGTCTCAAAAAGCCTCCCTGGATTAGAAGGGAAGTTACCCTCAGATGAGAGCTCAGTCACATGAAGAACAGGACAAGACCACTCTGTCCAGGGTATAGTGGATAATGTCCACCCTTCCCTGAGAACCAGTCTACCCCATGGGGGTATCTGGCCTTGTGGGGACCAGAAATGTGCCTTTTGGAGTCCTGCTGGCACTCTGTAGGATATGTCCTGTGATCAGTAAGCTCAGCTATTTCAAGGGCCAGCAAAATAATTCTGTATATAGCAGCTTAGGCCCTTTGAGGGCCAGAGTCCTTTCTGTGAAGAGCTCAAATGGGCAGAAACCTCTAATATTCCCCAGGATACATTAGCCTTCTGGTTCCTGCCACAATGGCAGAGAGTGCAAACTGCCAGTTCCTTCACCTGAACCCGACCTGGGAAACTATCAAGGGAAGCATGGGATCCAGAAGCCACCACACAGATCTGAGACCCTGCAGGAAGCAGAAGGCTGACTACTGGGGGCAGGGACGCAAGTTTTGGCCCTCATTCATCCCCATGTTGCCTTGGGAAAGTCACTGCAGAAGTCTTCCAAACCCCAGGTGCAGGTGTCAAGAGTGGGAAGTCTGGTACCAGGGCAGCAAGTGCCCTGCTCAGGGAAGAATGGACAGGGAGCCAGAGGCAGTCAGTCCTGCACCTCTCCCTCCAGGTCCCTGGGCTCCCTCATAGCGGGCCCACTGCCTCTTTCTTACAGTGTTCCTGGTGCTGTAGAGGTAATGCCTCACCAGGCATTGTCAGGGCAGTGAGGATGGCCTTTGTGGCACCTGGGACTGCACAGCCTTGGCTCATCTCCCAGGTGGGTCTCACTGCCCCTGCACTGCATCAAAGTGAGAAGACGCATCTGGCCTTCAGCCTTTCCTCTCAACACTGTGCCAATCAACAAACTGATAACTTCTGGGCAGTCTGAACTCACCACCAAAATCACCAGACATTTGGGCCAAATGGCTCCTGCCAGATATGTGTTATCTATTGCAGTGTAACAACCTCTGAACTTAACAGTTTAAAATCACAGGATTTTACCACCTCAGTTTCTAAAGGCCAGGAATCTTTTAACTGAAAATGAAATTGAACCCAGGGATGTTCTGCCACTGAGCTATATTCCCAGGCCTTTTGTTATTTTCTATTTTGAGCAGGTTCTCACTAAGTTGCCTAGTCTGGATTTGAATTTGTCATTCCCCTTCCTCAGCCTCCTATGTAACTGGGATTATAGGTGTGCACCACCATACCCAACTAACTAGGTGGTTTTTGGTTCAGTTGCTCCTGACGTTTTAGATGAGTTGTCAGCATGAGCCCTGATATGCTGATGGTCCCACATTTTTATTTTTTTTTGAGACAGGGTCTCGATATGCAGTTCAAGCTGGCCTTAAGCTCTCTTTGTAGCTTAGGCTGGTCTTGAACTTGTAAGGATCCTCCTGTCTCAGCCCCTTAAATCCTGGGATTATAGGTGTGCGCCAACACGCTTGGCTTTTTTTCATTTTTTGTCTTTTTGAGCTGGTTTTGCTATGCAGTTCTGGATGGCTTGAACTCACTGTGAGGTGGTAAAATTTTTTGGTTTTAAACTGTTAAAAGTTTACTTTGAGGTTGGCCTCAAACTCGCAGCAATCCTGCTTCAGCCTCCTGAGTGCTGGAATTATGGGCACGTGCCACCAAACCCAGCCCTGATGGACTCACTTCCAACATGACCACTCAAGGACACAGGAGGAGGTTTCAGTTTCTCATCACCTGAGCCTTTTCACGGGGCTCCTCAAAAATTGTGTTCCAAGCATGCAGACAAGACTAAGAAGTCACAGTGTCTATTACAATCTCACAAATGACAAATGAAGCCGAATCTGGTGGCCCATGCCTGTAATCCCAGCACTTGGGAGGCTAAAGTAGGAAGATTGCTTCAAGGCCAGCCTGGGCTACAAAGTGAATTCAAGGTCCATCTGAATTACACAGCAAGATCCTGTCTCAAAAAATAAAAGGACAGATAATCGTTTCTGCTGCACCTTATTGGTCACATAGACAATCCTAGAACATGTGAGAGGCCCACACAGGGAGCTGTACTAGACACTGGCTGCTGTATTATGGAACTTCTGAAGTGAAAGTGTAAGGATGAGCTAGTGAAGAACTTTAAGATAATTGAATATAAAGAGCTTCAAAATGTTAGGTATGAGTATGGTGGAAAAAATATACACATAGTAAGTGGAAAATACGAACACCTATGTTTATAGTGTCACAGGGTGTAATAGTAAATCTTGGAAACAGCCCAAATGCCCATCAACCTAGGAATGGATAAAGATGTGTTTTTTATATATAATTGAGTACTAATCTGCCATAAAGGAGGATAAACTAGCAATTTTTCTAGGTAATTAGATGCAACTTGAGACCTTACTCTTAAGTGAAATAAATCAGACTCATGTTTAAATACCACATTGTTTCTCTGGTGTGAGACACCAAAAGTATAAATGAGGACCAAAATATATAATAGATACTGGGAAATGCGAAGAAAATATTCAAATGAGAAAGGGAACAGGAAGGGAGGAGAGGAAAAAAAGGAAGGAACAAGAAAAATAACTTTTGTAAATGAGGGGAAGGGGGATTAAAGGAAGGGGAGGGGAATGGGGAAAACAGAGGAATTAAAATATGTACAAGTATAAATTCCCTATGAGTGTGAGCATTATGTATGCCTAAAATGTACCAATAAAAAATGAGATACCACAACTAAGTCCTGAAGGACTGGGGATGTGGCTCAGTGGTAGAGCACTTCCCTAGCATGTGTGAGGCTCTGAGATCTAAGCCCCAGCACTGAAAAAACATATAAAATATGTGTTTAAAACCCCAAGCCCAAGTCCTGACACAACAGTAGTTACACAAAGATTTAAAATACAGAGACCTTCATTGGACTAAAAAAAAGTCCAACAGCATATATGCACATAAGGATTTAGAAATGTTGAAAATTAAAGGATCAGGGTTGGGGATTTAGCTCAGCGGCATAAGCGCCTGCCTTGCAAGCAGGTAGTCGTGAGTTCGATCCCTGGTACCGATAAAAAGGAAAAAGACAAAAAAAAAAAAAAAAAAAAAAAAAAGAAAATTAAAGGATCAAAAAAACATTTCACAAACTAGAAAAACCCTGCAGAAAGCTGAGGTAGCCATCCCAAAATAAAAAGTGACGTTACTCATCAACAAGTTAGATATGTCTTCCACAAAAGTGTATTCCTAATAGGGCCTGGATAACACATTTTAAAATTTTTAATTTGCGGGGGGTTTTGTTTGTTTTGTTTTGGGTTTTCTGAGACCGGGTCTTACTGTAATTGGTTGACCTCGAAATTACAGTGATCTTCCCGCCTCAGCCTCCTGAGCGCTAGAATTATAGGTGTGCACCACCAGGCCCAGCACATAAAATTTTAATTTTTATTAGTATGTGTTTGTCGTACATAATGACTGCATTCATCATAGGGACTTGGTACACGTACATAACACATATTAATTCCTTTTATGTCCCCTTCCCCTCTTCTCCCTCCTAGAACATTTTTAGACTTGAGATATGTACCTCAGTTACCATGTTTTACATTCTATAGCTATGTGGTTTTCATACATATGTAGACATAAACATATATAAAACATATATATAGCCCTCTATTTAAATGAAGAAGACTCCTGTTATACTTACACTTGGAAATGACAAAAGTAGACCTTGTTAGGGTACAAAGACAGCCTGGTAAATTTAACATCAATACTAGGGGCGAGGGGACCTAGCATGGTGGCACACACCTGTAATTCCAGCACTCAAGAGGCTAAGGCAAGAGAATCACTGTGAGTTTGAGGCCACCCTGAGCTACGTAGTGAATTCAAGACTAGCCTGAACTACATAACAAGACCCTGTGTCAAAAAACCAAATATATATAGACATAGAGACAGAGAGCATGTGTACACATGCACCAGAGGTATAGCTCATTGGTAGGGTTTTTTCTTAGCATGCAATAGGCCACAGGGTTTTTCTGGCACCAAAAATCGAACTCAGGACTTTGCACTTCCTGGCAGGCACTGTGCCACTGAGCTATATCCTAGGCCTAAGGCTATGGTTTTGATCCCGAACATTACCAAAACAAATAACTACATTAAACATGTTCTTCAAACATATGTAATAACTTTCTATTATAAGAAATTTCCTGCTTTTTGAAAATTAACATTACTAAATAACTCTTGTATGAAGAAATCACACAAGAATTTTAGAAATATTTAAAACAATAGAAACACTATAGGGGGCTGGGGATTTAGCTCAACGGTGTAAGTGCTTGCCAGGCAAGCACAAGGTTGTGAGTGTGATCCCTGGTACCAAAAAAAAAAAAAAGTTGTGAAAGAGAAATAACAACTGACTGTATGATTTAAGAAAACATTATATACAAACTTTGTGGAACACAGCAAAATCAATTAATGGAAGAAAACATATACTTTAAATACATTTACCAGGAAAGCAGAAATGTTAGACAATAAATGATCCAAACCTTAAACTCAAGAAGTTGGAAAAAGAACAGAGGAAAAAAACTAAAAGCTTAAGGCACAAAAGAAATAATATAAAGAAATATGTGCAATAGAGAATAAAAATGAAAAAATGAACAAATTAAACTGGGCATTGTGGTACACCATGCTACTTCAAGCTACTCAGCAGTCCAAGGCAGGAAGATTGCAAGTTTGAGGGCACATTGCTCAATTCAGTGACACCCTGTCTCAAAATTTTTTTTGTCTTTTTTTGAGGCGAGGTCTTGCTATGCAGTTCAGGCTGGCTTTGAGCTCACTTTGTAGCCCAGGCTGGTCTCCAACTTGCAATGATCCTCCCACCTCAGCCTCCCGAGTGCTGGGATTACAGGCTCATGTCCGGCTTCAAGAAAATTTTATAATGCTCTGGGGATATATGTGGCTAGATTCAAAGTCCCTGGATTCAATTCCCAGTATCCAGGAGGAAAGAAAGGAAAACTACAAACAGAGAAGAGGTTAACAGTTTTAAGTTAATACAGTTGAAAACAGGTGAATGTCAAAGTTTCTGGGAAATTTAAATATGCTCAAATTGATGGCAAAAAATGAATAGAAAAGCCTCAATATAACTTTCTTTTTACAAAAATGTAAATGATAAATACACTGCATATTTTTGTACAAAGTCTTGCTTGTACTCTAGGCTGACTTTGACCTCTCTATGTAGCCTAGGCTGGCCTTGAATTCACAGCAATTCTCCTGCCTCAGCCTCCTGAGTGCTAAGATTATAGGCATATACCACTCTCTTGGCTAACACTGCATTTATTGTAACAAAATACATTGAGCCCAGATTTGGATAGTTTGCAGATTGTAGTTCTTATCAAACTGCCAAGATCTCTTCATTTTTGGCTGGGAGTAGTTGGCACATGCCTGTAATCCTAGCACTCAGGAGGCTGAGGCAGGAGGATTGTCATGAGTTCAAGGCCAGGCTGAGCTACATAGAGTCCAAGGGCAGTCTGGACTACATAATGAGAGCCTGCCTCAAAAGTCCTTCTTTATTTGGTGTGGGTTTTTTTTTTTTACTTTAATTCTCTTGTTTGTTTGCTTTGTGGAGACAGGGTTCAGGTTCAGGCTGACCTCAAACTCAGCGATCTTCCGCTTCAGATTCCTAGGACTACAGGTATGCACCATCATGTCCAGCTACAAAAATGTATTATTTAGGAACAAATAATAGGCTCTATGTCAGGAATGCAAATATGATACTAATTAGGAAATTATTGGATGTGGTGGTGTACACCTATAATCTGAGCACTCCAGAGGCTGACGCAGGAGAATCACTGAGCTTGAGGCCACACTAAACTACATAGCAAGTTCTTGTCTCAAAAAAAGATTACTGAGTATAATTTACGCAGAACACTTGCCTAGTACTATCCCTATATTTGACCCCCAGTAACTGCCAAAAAAATTTTACCACATAATGGATAAAATCATATGATTACCTTTGTTTCTACTTTTTAAAATTTTATTTTATTTTCTGATACCAGGGATCAAACTCAAGACCTCACATTTGCCAAGCAGGCACTTAGGCCGCTGATCTGAACCCCCAGCCCTTTTTTCATATTTTCAAGAGGAAAAAAGCCCAGAAAAATCAAAAAGCAATAAAAAAACAAACAACTGCAACAACAATAAAAAGTTATAGTGATAGAGGATTTCGACAGGAATTTAACAATAATTGTCATATGATTATCTTAAAGCAGAATATTTCATAATAGCACCTGTGTATGATTATATTTTAAAAAACAAAAGCTATGTTATTGAAAAAAAAAGGTGCACTCTTTCCTGTGCCCTTTTAAGGTTGATACAGTGCCTTAAGAGGCTAACACAGAAGAGTACAGGAACCCTCCATAAAATCCAGAGAAGAGACTGACACTCCTCTTTGGATCCTGTCTGGAGTCACAGCTGAAAAAAAATAAAAAAATAAAAAATAAAGGTGTGGTATTCCATACCTATAATCCAGCACTCAGGAAGTGAGGCAGGAGAATCAGTGTGAGTTCGAGGCCAGCCTGGGCTCCACAGTGAGTTCCAGGCCAGTCTGAACTACATGGTTCTCACCATGTCTCAAAAGGAAAAAAGAGAGCTGTATACCTACAGCATGGTGGTACATGCCTTCTCATGGCATGCAAGAGGCTGAGGCAGGTCAGATTTTTTTTTTTGTAATGGGAATCGAACTCAGGGCCTCAGCACTTACCAGACAGCACTGCACTGCTGAGCTATACATTCCCAGCCCTGCCCATTTCTATTTATAACAGTGACATGGGTACTGTTAGATGCTCAGCATGAGTCTGGATGGAGTAGCTCCAAGAGTTCTCACTGCTACAGCCGATCTGGCTTACAGATACCACAACATATTAATAGAGCTTCTGAAACAGACACACAGAACATTAGAGAAAAAACAGTTCTCAGGAAAGAAGTTAAAAGTATTTTGAGGGAAAACGCATTGGGATTTGGCCAAGTCAGCCAGAAAATAACCCCCCTAAGGAGTTCCTCTTTAAACACCTCAAGCTCACAGCTATTCACAGCTGGAGAAACGTGAGTGTTAACGAAGAAAAGGGGACATTTTCTCAGCAGAGTTTCTAAAGGTTTTTCTTTGTCTGCCACTGTCTCATCTGCTAGCCATTGGGTTGGGAATCTACATTGGAAGGCATCTGACAACCTGCACCAGCACTTTTTAATGAAGAATTGGGTCTGACTTAGCTCACATGGTGGAGATTTGTGTCTGAGCTTGTGACAGCTAACTTGAAGAGCAATCATGGTCCTTGGGTGGCTACACCACTTGTTTATTCTGTACATGCTGCATTCCTGATTAGCGAAGTGAAAGAACAGACACTAAAATCATGCTCATCTATAATTATACCTATGGAATCAATTAACAAGCATGTCAGACAAATATCTATTGTAAGAATTTGGTAGTAAGTTTTCTTTGGATACTAGATACAAATAGTATAAATATTTTTTAATAAACTAATCATAATATAATGTGGTATTTAAAAATGTATAAGCTTAATTCAGTTAAAATATTTTATATTTCAGAGAATAAAGAACATACTAAAATCACCACATTAAGGGGTTTTCCCAGAAGAAATGTTGTGGCCTTATACTATTGGAGAATATGTTTAATTTAGATGGATACAGATTGT
The DNA here is from genome assembly GCF_034190915.1 of Cavia porcellus. NCBI lineage: Eukaryota > Metazoa > Chordata > Mammalia > Rodentia > Caviidae > Cavia > Cavia porcellus. The sequence continues at coordinate 19,982,512 of NW_026947486.1, forward strand.
CTATAAAGACCACTTACCTAGCTGAGGATTTAGCTCTGGGGATAAGTGCCTACCTTGCAAGTGCGTGGTCATGAGTTCAATCCCCGGGACTGATTTAAAAAAAAAAAAAAACAAAGAAGACCAATTACCTATATAAATTGTTCTTAAGTAATAGACAGAAGTCAGGAGTGGTGGTGAATACCTATAATCCCAGTCCTCAGGAGGCTGAGGCAGAAGGATCACTATGAGTTTGAGACCAGCCTGGCTACAAAGTGAGTTCAAGAACAGGCTGAACTGCATAGTGACACCCTGTCTCAAAAAGACCAAAAAAAAGGTAATAGAAACCAAGATACAATTAGAAATTCCACTGTGAGTTGGTACACTAAGCAGTTGTTGCTTTCCAAGTCATCACCTTGCGCGGTCAGTTTTCTGACAAAGGCATCTGTTTAGCATCTTTCACCCTTCATTACTCTGCACTACTGGACTTTATCTTGTTTGTGCTCAACTTTTGTGTGCTCTTAAAAAAATCACCTTTACAGTAAGCAAATCTGTGTCTACACAGAAGGCTGGAAATAGAAAAAAATAAATTACTGTCAAATCCTTTGAGGAAAAAAAGAGGCTAAGACAGGGATCAAGAGTGGAAGGCAACACTAATCAATACAAAACTGTCCAATAATAATAGGAAGAAAGACAGTGAGGTGTAAACAGTGGAAACAATTGTTAAACCACATTTGGAAATGATTAGAGAAAAACTAACAGGAAGAACAAGAGTTCAGCAAGGCTTCCAGATATATGGTCAACCTATACAAATTAAACAGTTACTCTCTATTAGCAGTACCTAGTAAGGAAAAGGAGTAACTAGAAATCAATTTAACCAATATAAAAGACTTCTATAATGAAAAAAAGTATGCTAGACATGGTGGCACACACCTGTCATCCCATCACCTTGGGAGACTAAGGCAACAGGATTGGAAATTCACCCCCAGCCTGGCAATCTGCTGAGTGAGACTGGGTCTCAAAATAGTAAACTCCTGGAATCCCAGCACTTGGAAGGCTGAGGCAGGAGAATTGTTTGTAGGTTCAAGACCAGCCTGGGTTACAAAGTGAGCCCAAGGCCAGCCTGAATTGTATGGCAAGACCCTGTCTCAAAAAGATAAGTAAATAAGACAGGCAGATAGATGGATGGATAGATAGAAGTGTTCCTCCAGTGGAAAGGTCCTGGATTCAATACCCAGTAATCCTTCCTGAAAAAAAGAAAAAAAATTAAACGGGGCATGGCAGTGAAAGTTTATAATCTCAGCAATTGGAAGCTGGGGCAGTAAGGTCACTTGAATCCAGAAGTTAGAGGCTAGCCTAGACAACAGAATAAAATCTCATTTCAAAAGAAAAATTTAAATAAATAAATAAATAAATAAACTCTAATAGAAATAGATGATTGGCTGGGGATTTAGCTCAGTGGTGTAAGTCCTGCCCCGCAACCACAAGGTTGTGAGTTCAATCCCCGGTACCAGAAAAAAAAAAAAAAAAGAAAGAAAGAAAGAAATAGATGATCACGGGCCAGGGCTTTACTTAGTGGCATAAGTGCCTGCCTGGCAAGTGCGAGGTCATGAGTTCGATCCCTGGTACAAAAAGAGAGAAAATAATAATCCCCAGGCATTATGGGGCATGCCAGTATTCCGAATACTAGGGAAGCTGAGGCAGAAAGACTGCCAATCTAGGCTACATAGTGAGTCCCTATCTCAAAAAAAAAGACATCTTTGCTGGGAAGATTTCCATTACCCCAAAATATATGGGTTAAAACAATAAGTACTATCTCCCACGGTTTTGGAGAATCAGGAATCATAGAGTGACTTAACTCCTGGATGTTTCTGTTGCAAAGTGTCCGATGAGGTTTCTGTCATCTCAGCTAAAACTGTAGTTGTCTGAAGGCTTGGGTATACTTGTAAGAAACCTTGCTCACAGGTGCTCAAGCATGTAGGGCTAAATCCCTGGCCTGCAGAACATCTTTGTGACCTGGGAGAAGAGGATTTCTTTAGAAGCACAGAGCCGGGTGGGGGCACTGATTACATCATTTTTTTGAGACAGGGTCTCACTGTGTAGTCCAAACTGTCCTTGAATGCACACTGATCCTCCTGCCTCAACTTCCTCAAGTGTGAACCTCCTGCCTCAAGTGTGAACACTCCAAGCTGGAGTGGGAAGGTGGGTTTACAATTTACAATACTTACAAGATTAATAATCAGGCTGTGAGGAACCCCTGAAAATCAACAAGAGATCTATGGGAATTGGCCAAATAGGAATACGGATGACTAGCACACTGCACTCCAAAGATTAACAAATATAATTCGTGTTGGTGGCAGGAGGATGGAGGCAGGACCTTAGGAGGCAAGACAAACTCATTCTACACATAAATAATTTAGTTTATCAGCGTAAAAGAATTCATTCTTCATTGATAGGGCACTCAAAAATGATAAATGTGCCAATGCTATTCTCTGGGAAGGCAGCTCAGATACTGAAGGCTGGACAAGACTACGTTGTTGGCAGTGAGTTCACAGTACTTTTACCTTAGATTTCAATGTGTATTATCAAGTCCATTCTGTAAATCAAAGCCTCAATTCCGCTGAGTGACAGAAAAATTCGTCCGGAGGTTGGAATTTATTATACCCTCTGGAAACAGGACAGACCCCGATTTGCAGAAGGCATCAAAGATAATGTACTGATAGGAAAATCAGGAGACTGGCTTAGGGAGACAATCAGATACGGATGAAAGGTGAAGTCAGAGATTAAAAAGGATGACACGAGTGAAAAAGGTTTCATTGACAAGTAAGTGGCTAGTGGACACAGAGGAGCAAGTAAAGGGGTTTGGGTCAGTTACGGAGAAAATGTAGAGTCTGATGGCTAGGACTGTGAAAGGCGATAACTTCCAGGACACTAAGAAATAAAACGTCCAAAAAAAAAAAAAAAAGAAATAAAACGTCCAGCCCTTGAGGCGTATGAGGTTAGAGAACCAGAAGGTAAAGGGAGCCTCACATCAGAAGACGGTGATTATGTTGACAGGGATATACAGCAATAGTGAGAAGGAACTCAGATCCAAAGGGGAAAATGACGTCAAGGACAGTGAGGATAACATCAGAGACGAAAACGGATAGGTGAGCTAAAACGATCGTGCGAAGAAACGAAACGTACACAGCTCGGCTGGTGAGCAAATGCTAAAGACACCAAACGCAAGAAGTTAACCTGTGCACTCGGAAGCACACAGGACACTTTGCTCCCTCCGCTCTGCCGTCGCTTCCTCTCTTGTAGCCCCGCCCCTCCTGACTTCAGCCAATGAGCACACACGCCAACAAGCGCTGGGGGACGTCCCGTGACGTATTTGCTACGTAGGCTTTATCAGGCGCCTTCCCGCGCACGCGCTTCCCTGTTCTCCTTGTTCTTCGGAGGTTGCGGTGTGTGCTGCCTTGTTGCTTTCTAATTCCCGGGTAAGCGACATACATCCTGCGGGACAGCTTCTTGTTTCAAGTTCGCCCTGTAGGCCGGAACGGGAGACATAAGTAGGAGAGTAGCGGCCGCTGACACGTAGGCCTGGGCGTTCCGGGAGCGGGGAGAGCTGGTTTCCAGGGGTGAAACTTCTCCGTTGATGGGAAGCCAGCGCGAATTGCTCGAGGGCGAGTAATGCCGGAGGGACTGGTGGCGTCGCCAGTAGCCCTAACCACGCAACAGCGGAGACCCTCTGCCTCCATTACCCACGTGACCGCCGCCATTTTGTTCTGGGAGCGCAAAGGGCCGGCAAGGCTGGTCTGCGCCTGCGCGGCGGCACAAAATGACGGGCGTGGTCGCAGGGGACATTTTGGGCATGCGCGGCGGCCTTCAAATGGCGAACGCCGTGAGCCCACCCGCCAGATTCCTGCCTTTTCAGACTTACTTCTGTCAAGTGTCTTTTAATTTGTTTTTACTATTCTCCCTCCCTTACCTTAACTTTTTCCCAACCTTTCCTGAAGCAGGACTCAAATTCACTGACATGTCTTCTGAAGAAGGGAAGCTTTTCGTTGGCGGGCTCAACTTCAGTACCGACGAGCAGGCACTGGAAGACCACTTCAGCAGCTTTGGGCCTATTTCTGAGGGTGAGACATAAGTCAGACCTTGGGCTGGGGCAGGGGTGAGAGCAGAGTTGAGACATTTGCATTCGTGGAACATTAGGAAAATAGAACTTAGCTCTAAAGTCCTCCATAATGAAGCTGAACACTGTAGCCTATACCTATGATCCCAGCACGCAGGGAGCCTGTGGCAAGATGATCACAGTGAGCTCCAAGCCAGTTTGAGCAAGACCTTGTCCCAAGAACCCAGTAGAAAAAAGGGTCAGTGAGACTGGAGTCCATTCATTGTTACCTTCTTTTTCAGACCCCTTCTTGGCACTGAATCTCTTTAGATGCTGACTAATCCACATTTCCTGTTTTTCTAGTGGTGGTTGTCAAGGACCGGGAAACTCAGCGATCCCGGGGTTTTGGCTTCATCACCTTTACCAATCCAGAGCACGCCTCAGATGCAATGAGAGCTATGAATGGAGAGGTGAGATTCCCTACCTGTAGAGGGCTACATCTGCCACTTCCTCCATTCTTTCGTTTTTCCCTCTTTGTCTGCTAGGGGCAGCGTGGCCATGAAGCCCCGCAGTGCCCACTCACAGGAGCGTGACTGCCTTCTGTTCTAGGGGGTGGAGGGCAACGGCAAACAGAGCCGGGCTGCCTGGGAGGCGACGACTGGTCCTGCATGAGGCCGAGAAGCCACCTGTGGATGGTTGACCTGCTCTGGGCTTAGGTAGTAGAGTCTGCAGACCTGTGGGCCTGGCCCGGAGAGGACCTCGTGAGTCTTCTGGGATGGACTCTGAAGCCTCAAATCGAGAGGTGTCTGTCTAGCCCTAATAGTTGGGCAGCTTAGAGGAGTGGGGAGGAGAACTCTGCCTGAGTTCAGTCAAGATGTAAGTAGTAGCAAGGGGGAACATGGTGGATTCAGGACACTGTGTGGGATTCCATTGCTCCTGATGAAGCCATTTTGGTGAGAGGAGCTTGTTTTGGAACGTGGCACCCAGAATCTGGTGTCCAGCAGGAATTTCTGGGCTCTTGCCCACCTGCCCATGCCCACTCTACTGGCACCATTGCCTTGGCTGACTACCAGTCCATCTTCCTTGTGTCTCCCTCCCACACTTAGTCCCTGGATGGTCGCCAGATCCGTGTGGACCATGCAGGCAAATCTGCCCGGGGCACCAGAGGAGGGGGTGCTTTTGGGGCCCATGGACGTGGTCGCAGCTACTCTAGAGGTAAGTACAAAGGTAAGGTTCCTCATGAGGTGAAGGGAAGGATCATCTGTTGGTGGCCTGTGTTTAGACAACTGTCAGTTAATCATTTCTGTCTGATTAGGTGGTGGGGACCAGGGCTATGGGAGTGGCAGGTATGACAGTCGACCAGGAGGATATGGATATGGATATGGATATGGGCGATCCAGAGACTTTAGTGGCAGGTGAGTAACTTGAATATGGAACTTACCTTGTATTATACTGTATGCTGATCCTGTTGAGTGGTTTTCTCTTATGTTAATAGGAAATGTGCTTTAATTTGTTTGCTTCCTGAATGTGTTTCATAAATCCTGCTTTAGACAATTAAAGCTTGCATTGTGGTACAGACTACAAAATGTGTGTATGGTTTCAGTGTTCTGTGTGTTCTAGAATGCATTCTTGTCAAGCAGTTGTGTTTTTTTCCCCCCAGAAGCCAGGGTGGTTATGACCGCTACTCAGGAGGGAATTACAGAGACAGTTATGACAACTAAGAGGCTTATAGACATGACGTAAGTGATAACCTGAGTATTGGTACTACAAACCTCTGCCCATTGGACCCTGTTGTATCCCTCTGACCTTGTCTTCAGGCTGGATTTCTCAGCATTCTACCACCTTCACATACCTCACCAGCCCACCCACCAAACCATTCCCAGGCCTGCCCTGCTCTTAGGTGCATGTCAGAGTTAATCTACTGGTGGGGGGGGGGCGGGGGGGACTAAAAACCCATCTGCAGTGATCCCCTACTCTGCAGATGAAGAGGTACTTGCATTAGCCAGCCCTCAGAATCTTTGTCCACTCTGGGAGGTGAAAATGTCAACCTGTTTCTTCCTGACATCACAATTTAGCCCTTCTTACTCTTCTCAGATACACAAGGAATAGCACTTCTCATCCAGAGTCATCCTTCCAAATCGCTGTGTACAAATTTTTGGAGCTGCGCTGAAACTTATTTAGTATAATACCTATTTTTGAAAGGAGCTCCCAAGGTATCTTGTTAAAGACCTTTTAGAAAACTCTGTGTGTTCTTTAATTTCTCCCCATTTAAAGACAAATTTCTGGGACATTTGTAGAGTTATGGGGATTTTTCCTTTACAAAAGTTTGTACTCTCAGGATCGTTGCTTCTGGCAAAAAAAAAATTGCCAGACTGATTTTTTTTAAGGGTATCTGGGGATATTTTTGAAACTTGTATACAATTAATAATGACTAGAAAGTGATGTTTGAATGTACCTGTAAGCAGTCTGCATCAAGTTGCCAAGAGCTGTTTAATTGAAGATCTACCATCATGATTATAAGAGCTTCTTAAGAATGTTAATGTAATTTTTTTTTAAATACTGGAAGAAAAAATATTCTTTCATGTTTCATGTAGTGTTTAGGGTATTCTTCAGCGCTGATTAAAAAGATGAAACCTAAACACAAGTTGATAGTGATTGCTTTTTCTTTACCACAGTTCATAAATTTTTAAAGAGGCAGGTCAGGAGGGAGGAAGACTTGGAGAATATTCAGTGGGGAGGTGAGGCAGGGATTTTGAGAAGGGTAGAGTCCTCATGTTTGGGCTTGGTTTGAGTGTATGTTGAGGCCTGAGGTATAATGGGTATAGGTAAAATTATGGTTGGAATTGGGTTTCCCAATGTGGTTTTGCAGTTCCATTGTCTAATCAGGGTTTGCTTGAGTTTGACTTCCTGCTTTCTCTGAGTGTTACTTGAGCATCCTCGTAACATTGTTCTGAGAAAGCTAGATATAGTGTCACATAGCTGCAATCCCAGCACTTGGAAGGCTGAGGTAAAAGGATCACCATGAGTTCCAGGCCAGCCTGGGCTGCACAGTGAGACCTTGTATCAACTCCCCCACCACCATCACTGGAAAAATTGATTGATTAGGAGTAAAAGCACCTAATCTCAAGATACGTACTCCTGGCCCTGTCATAAACAGTAACACCACTTTCCTCCCCAGAAGTGATGGGAGTTGGGTACTAAATTCAAGTCTGTGACACATGACAAACCTGGTTTGAAAAGTGGGTTCTAAGAACTCTAGCACAGAGGAGGCTGAGACAAGAGAATCTCTGCAAGTTCCAGGCCAAACCACATTGCATAGGGAGACCCTGTCTCCAAAAACAATACCTTAAGACTGAATTCTGATATAGGCCCCGCTACTTCAAAACGGGTTTGCCTTTGATGAGTCACTTGCTCAGTGGGCACTCTACACAAAGGTTGAACTGAGTAAGGACATAAGGCCACTGTGGACAGTTGGCAGAGCTCACAGGCATTTGGTCACATACCCTGGTGGGTCTTGGATAGTAAAATGATGGTCCTTTGTAGTCTCGTTTTTTTTTTTTTTTCCTGTGTTCCAACTGCTCTTAGTTTCCCAGTGATGACTCCATTACCATTGTTCTAGTGGCTATCTGTATTAGGATGCTATGGATATTCTCATTTAGTTCCTAAAAATCTGGTAGGTGTACAGTCATATACCATGTAGCAAGTTTCAGAATGCTGCCAGCCATACTCCCTTATTCATGGGGCCTGCTAGCATGTTACTGGTGTCCTAGTCTTGGAGACCTTTTCTCAGGTCCCCCAGCTAACTGCTCTACACTCTTCTTTCTCACACCTGAATGAATAGTCAGTTGTCTCTGGCAGGTTGATGGACATGTATACCTAAGAGCATTTTGGCTAGTTAGCCCCATTGGATGGATACTAGGTCTGAAAAAAGGTATATGCTGAGCCTTGGGAGAGGGAGAACCATGTTACTGCTTTGTAAGCGGTGGAGCATCCTGTCCTTGTCCCAGGATGAGCTCCTGTCCTTGTCCCAGGATGAGTGTTCTCTTGCCCTCGTCGCATCCCAGTCAACTCTGCATCAAAGAGTCCGCTAGGTGAGATCAGTAAAGACCCAGATAGTCTCACACCCATGTAACAAACTGCACCTGGCTCAGCTTTTTAGATGTTAGATGAATTGCAGTGCAGCCATGGGAGGAGGCCCAATCTACCTTTCTTGGTTCTGAGGGAAAGTTCCTAGGAGACCCACAGCAGCTTTCTTTTGAAGTGCTTGTTGATCTGCTTTAGCTTGGTCAACATCCCACAAAGGAATCAGATTCCCAAGAAGCTTCAGACATTCAGAAATACCTTGAGGGAGCTGGATGTTTAGCTCAGCAGCATAAGCGCCTGGTGTAAGCAGGCAGTCGTGAGTTCGATCCCCGGTACCGATAAAAAGAAAAAACACAAAAAAAAAACTAAACACAGAAATACCTTGAGAACATTCCAAGGCTTGCAAAGCCATTTTCAATCCCTAATCTTGTCTATTTAAAAAGCCTATGGAGGGCTGGGGATTTATCTCAGTGGCACAAACACCTACCTGGCAAGCATGAGGTGAGTTTAATCCCTGGTACTGAAAAAAAAAAGCCCATGGAAAATTTCTGTTGGTACCAGACATCACTCCCAGGGCTTTGAACTAGGGGCTGGGGATTTAGCTCAGCAACATAAGCACCTGCTTTGCAAGCAGGCATTTGTGAGTTCGATCCCCAGTACCGATAAAAATGAAAAAAGACCAAAAAAAAAAAAAAAAAAGATGCTCAGGGCTTTGAACTGAATCCTGCCAAATATTGTAAATGGCCTACCTTTCCCTTTCCACTTCAGAGCCCCAGAATAAACTATATGTGAGCTTTCAAATCCCAAGTCCCTCAGAAATCACTTCAGATCTTACAGTACTTAGCTTAATTTCTGCTGTTTCATAAAAGAAATAGCAATAGCACCCATTCCAGAGGAGTTTGGGATATCAAATGCATGACATTCAGAATAGGCTAGGTCTGGGATATGTACCCCACCCTCTTGCTTACATGGATTTGGAGGTTGTGGAAAATAAAACACAAATTGCTGTGACTACCTTGTCTATAAAACATAATAGCCAGTGTTTCTGCAATCAAACCTGCTAGTCAAAGTGAAACTTGCCACTCCTTGCCCAGCTGCGTTCCTTTCTCAACTAGCTAAGGCTTTGTGACCATCACTTGATTTTCTAACTAGCTACACATAAGACTCAACTAGGAAATATTAGCAGTGTTGGGTTATGAGAAGCTGCCGTAGAGCCTGCTGTGTTGAGGGGAATCAATTCAGGCTGGCCTTGAACTCAATGATCCTTCCTGCCTCAGCCTCCCAAGGGCTGGGATTACAGGCATGGGTTGCCATGCCTGACCCTGCAGCTTCAATAATACTGGAAACAGTTCATAGCATTATTCTGAATAAACATTTTAAATAGCGTGTTTTGCAGGGGACTGAGGGAGTCAAACCCAAGGCCTTAGTACATGCTAAGTTAAGTATAACAGTACCATTGAGTGTGATCTTTAGCCCCCAATTTTTTTTTATCGGTACTAGGGATTGAACTCACAACCGCGCACTTACAAAGCAGGCACTTATGCCACTGAGCTAAATCTCCAGCCCTAGCCCCCAATTTTTATGATAGACATATCTTCATGTTACACTGAAGGTTGGAAAATCAACATAACTCTTGCATTTTATTTTTTTGACCCTTGCATTTTATAATGCAAAAAATAAGTGGCATATTCTCCTTTGAGAAACCGCTAGCAAAACACACATGAAAGATAAGCACTCTACTTCCAGAGCTATGGCACTAAGGTCCCGTCTGAGAAGCTGACTGTAAAGGTGTAAGCTAAATTGCAGGGTTCTGTAGAGACAGGAGCTATAACACCAGTCTTCTGTGTTAGGGTTAGAATCATGGGACTTGGCTGCTCCATGCTACCTAAAGTGCACAGCATGAAACAGAATTTTGCTAGTTGGCTTACTAAGAGATTATTTATATAATGATTTTCCCTACTAGGAAATTTAGTCTCCTAGGAGTCTCCTAGGAGATTTAACAGGAACAAAAAACTTAAGAGTATGTCTACCAGAGAAGGCATGCCCACCTACTTATCACCCAGCACACCCCTTTTTCCTTGATAACTTGAACACAATTTACAGTCCTAGCTATGAGTACTGACTTTGTAAAATGAATGAATAATTAGTTCCCCACACTTACTGTTTGTGTGTCTGATTTGGGGTGGTTTTTTTCCCCCTTAGGATTCTCACTGTGTAGTTCAGGCTGCTCTTGAACTCACTGTATAACTCAGGCTGGCCTCAAATTTGCAGTGATCTTCCTGCTTTAGCCTCCCACGTGTGTGCACTGCCACACCCAGCTGTGTTTTAAATTTTACCCTCTTAAAGTGTGGCTGGCATAAACAGTATACATGCTTCCATGTGTGTCTATGGTGGGAATGCTCATTACCTTGCAGATCTTACAGTGTACAGTACAGTGTGAACTTTAATCACCATGGCTGTTTTATCTGCAGAGCCTGTTTCTCTTAAAGTTGATATAACTTGGCCACCATTTCCCCACTCATCAGCATCTGATTGCTATGGTACTGTTTTATTTTTTGAGAAAGACTCTTGTAGTTTGGACTGGCTTCGAACTCACAGTAAAGCCAAAATTGATCTCAAAACTTGGGATCCTCTTGCCTCAGTCTCCTGAATGTTGAGGCATGTGCCACTATGCTAAACTAAAATTTTTGAATACGACATGTGAAATGTTTTTATCTTAAGGTGACTGGTTTATTTTACTTAAAATGTGTTCTAGGTTCATGTATGTTCTATGTGGCACTTTTCTCTTTTAAGACAATATGAGGTCACGTATGGTGGCGCATGTCTGTAATCCCAGCACTCAGGCTGAGGCAGGAGGATCGCCATGAGTTTGAGGCCAACCTGGGCTACACAGTGAGTTCAAGACCTGTCTCAAAAAAAAAAAAACCCTCTGGGGATATACCTCAGAGGCATAACACCTACCTGGCAACCACAAGGTCTTAAGTTCCATTTCCAGTACCCAAAAAAAATACTGTACCATGTTTAGCCATTCATCTGTTGTGGACATTGTAGTTTTTTTTTAATGTGTTTTGGTTTTGTCTTTAGATAGGGGGTTTTGTTTTTATATAGGGGAGATACTGGGGATTGAACTCAGGGTCTTCACAGTGAGCCACAACCCCACCCGTTTTTGTACTTTAAAACAGGTTCTCATTAAGTCACTGAGTTGCCCAGTCTGGGATCAAATTTGTAGTCATCCTACCTCAGCTACCATGGTGCTGGGATTATAGGCTGTGTCAACATATGCAGCTCCTTTTTTTTTTTTTGTATCCTTGCGTTTGTGAATAATGCTCTAATAAAAATGGGAAAGTAGATACCCCTTGGAGATACTGAGTTCCATATATTTTGAAACTATTCCTTAAATGGGGTTGCTGGATCCTATAGTAACTACTTTGTTGTGGGGAGGGTAAGACAGGATCTGGCTATGGTCCTGAATTCCTGGGCTCAAATGGTCCTTTTTTTGGTGGCATCTGGGAATGTTTTTATTTCTTCTTCACCTGGAAAGAATGATTTTTTGCAAGTGGTCCTTTCACTTCTGCTTCCTAGATAGTTGGGACTACAGATGTATACCATGACTAGCAGTAGTTGTACATTTTGAAGTACCTCTAGTTGTCCCAATGGCTCTTCCCATTTACATTCCCACCAACAATGTGTGTTTCTTCATGAACTCAGCAATCCCCTCCTGCCTCAGCTTCCTGAGTGTTGGGGTTAGAGGTGTATGACATCAGGCCTGGCCTGACTTTTGGGGGCTTTGTTTTGTTTTGTTGGCAGCATTGGGATTGAATACAGGACCTTATGCATGATAGGCAAATGCTCTACCAATAAACCAGCCTTTGATAAATTTTATTTTGACTGGATTTCTGTAAATTCCCAGGCTAGCCTTGAACTGATCCCCCTGCCTCAGCCTACTGAGTAGCTGGGACTAAGGCATGTGCCACCTGGCCTGGTGTGTTTTGATTTTTAAAACATTACAAGGATTGAATCCAGAGCCTTGACTATACAAGGCAAGTATTCTGCACTGAGCTACACTCCCAGCCCTTTTAAAATTTTATCTTTAATTTTTGCTTTTAAAAAACCTCAAATTTAAACTGGACATGGTAGTGCATGCCTAAAACCCTAGCACTCGAGAGGTTGAGGCAGGAGGATCCTTGGGAGTTCAAGGCCAGACTGAACTGCATAGTGAGACCCTGTCTATTCAGGTCAGGCTTCCTGGCATTTTACTGTTAAGACACAAATGCTTTCATTTTCCTTAAAATGTGTGAGTTTAAAGAGCTCAGAGGTCCACACTACCTGGGCCTCCCCAGCCCCCTTCCCTTCCTGCCTCAGCTGCTCAAAGCCCCATGGCACCGAGGTCAGGCCAGCCGCAGGCCATGTGACAAAGCTTCAGCCTCAGGCCCTGGTGCCCTCTAGCCACACAAGCCCAGCCTATCTGGAACAAAACGGTCCCCAGGGAACATAGTTGCTGACTTCAGACCTATCCCCCCAACCTACGCAGAGTCAGGCATCCCCAGATGTGGCAAGGACCATGCCGACAGTTTTCCCTGGTCCCTACTCTACCTGTATGCTCAGAGCCCAGGGCCTGTTATGGTGGTTGCCCCTGAACCCCTGGGGTCCATGGACCTATCCCTGCCTAGAAGTTGGTCCTTTTGGGCTAAGCACTGGGCAGTGAACTCCATGTAGCTGTAACCCTGGAGTAGCCAGAGAATGGGTCACACAGGATGGTGACACGGTGGGCCTACCCACAGGAGTGGAAGTGGGCTTCCAGTTTCTTGGCCTGGAAACATCTGTGCTGGGTCTCCACCTTCCCCATGGAGGCCCCTGGAAAGGGGCAGCCTGCAGTCTCTGCAGCACCCTCTTCCCCCCTGGCCTGGGCCTGCAGGCTGGGTGGCTCTATTGGCCTACAGCTTTTGCCTGATAGCCTCCATCAAGCTCCAGCTCCTGGGCAGCTCAGGGGCCCTTGGCCAAGCTCTGGGGCTCCAGCAGCACCTCCCTACTGTGTCCATCCTTGGCTCCAGGGTGTTCTTCTCAGTCCTGGTTCAGGCACCCTAGCCGTGGGCCTCAGGTCCTAGAAGACCATGCAGGAGGAGGCCTCTGTAGAGGGCTGGTGAGGCTCAGGAAGGGCCATGTGGATGCCCTTGATTTGATTTGGAAGATAGGGGATTGCTAAATTGTCTGAGCTGTCCGTAGCCTTGAGATTCTTGTGTCTCAGTCTCCAGGCTGGCCTAGAACTCTCAGTGATCCTCTTGCCTCAGCCTCCTGAATGCTGAGATCACATTAGTATGCCATCATACCTGGCCTGTATTTTGACTTTTTGATAATAACTTTTTTTTTTTGATGGTAGTGAGGATTGAACCCAGGGTCTTCACAATGACCTTTATCCCCAGGCTTTGTATATTATGTTGAGAGAGGGTCTTGCTAGATCACTAAGTTGCCCCCAGGCTGAGCTAGAAATTTGAGATCTACCTGCCTCAGCCTCCTAGAGTGTAGGGATTCCTGTATCCCTGCCTGCTATGAGTCATTTTAGCTAATATGCAGGTGATATCTCTTTGGGGGTTTGATTTGTATTTCCCTGATTATTAAAGATGTTGACCATCTTTTCATGTACCTTTTGGCCATTTGTGTGTGTTTGAAGAAATGTTTTTTCTTTTGCTTTGTTTGCGTTGCTGTTGAGTTACATGAGTTATATATATTTTAGATATTAACTCTATCAGATAAATGCTTTGAAAATATTTCCTTGTAATGTTTGCTTTTTCATAGTGTGGATTTTCTTTGTTGTGTGGAAACTATGTTGACATCTCATTTGATTATTTTCGATTTCATTTCCTATGCTTTTAGTGTCATATTCAAAAAATTAATTGCTCACACGAATGGCAAAAAGCATTTGGCCTTTTTTTCCTCTAGGAACATTATTAAAGCTTTTGGATCTTATGTTTAAGTCTTTAATCCGTTTTGTATCCATTTTCATATGTGGTACTTAATAAATGTCCAATTTGACTAGTTTTCATGTGGATATCTGCTTTTCAACACTTACTGAAGAGGCTGTCCTTTCCCCACTGTGTGTTCTTGGACCTGTTTATCAAAGACTTATTGTAAGCTGGCATGGTGGAACATACTTATAATCCCAGGATTTGGGGAGGCAGAGGCAGGAAGATAGCAAGTTGGAGCCCAGCCAGAGCAGTTTAGCAAACCTCTCCCAAAATAAAAAATAAAAAGGGTTTAGATGTAACCCAGTGTGAAGTCCCCAAGTTCAATCTCCCACTATTACTCCCCACAATTTTTTTGATGGAGTCTGTATGTGCAGGTTTTGTGGTAGAGGGCAGGCTTATCCTGCACAAGGCCCTGGGTTTGCTGCACAGCCACATGCCAAGATGATCAATTGTACATTGAACATTATTCCAGGGCCCCAATCCATTGAGTTTAGTGGTGGTTTTTATACAAGTACCATACACTTGTATTACTATACCTTTGAGGTTTTTGCCCATCTACGGGCATCTCAGTTCTGACTGAGACTATGAACAGTTGTCACCATGAAGACCTCGGGATTGTGAGAGCTTTGGCTTCAAAGGCAAGCATTTTCCCATTAGGAAACGGTGAACTCCAAATTAGGAGCCCACATACCAACCGGCACCTACCCATTTTGTAAGAAACTCCAGGGGTAATGAATGGAGATGCAGTATCCCTACCCCAGTGACAGTTCAGCTCTGCGACTCCCATTTTACTGACCTACCTTCCTCAGCACACCCCTTGTCATCCCTAGGCACCTAGGCTTTCTCTCAAATCACATCCCATTTTGTCCCCTGAAATTAGAGCCCCAGCTTCAGATTTCATGTCAGCTTGTGCTAGTCATGAAAAGTAGCCAATGTGGTCCAGTGCTTTCCTCTGTGTTTCTAAACCCTAGGAGCCAAAACAGGCAGGAGGCACAAGAAGGAAGGGTGAGCCAGGCATGTCTGGGCCTCGGCCCTTGGGAGGCCAAATAGGCGGCTCTTGAGCTCGAGGCCAACCTGGGTTACATGGAGAGATCCTGTCTTCAAAAGTAGAAGGAAGAATGAGTCTGGGAAACTGAGTGTTACAAAGGAGTGGGTAGAACTCAAGGGGTGGAGCCTCCGTCCAGTGCCGGAAGCTACTGTCCGCGGCTTGCAAGACTCCCACGCCCTGGGAAGTATTCTATCGATTCACTCTGTGCTCCGCAGCCTGTTCTGGCAGCAGGCGGCCATCTTGCTTGGAACCTGAGAAAAGGAGAGACAGAAGAAACGGGTGACACTGGTCTCAGGGCCGCCCCGGGGGCCTCGAGAGCCGGAGGCAGCCCCGGAGGTGGTCCTCAATCCTGGGCTATGCTCTCGGACCCAAGAACCGAAGGCGGAGGGTGGCAGGGGCAAGATGGGTCGGGAACATCAAACCAGGATTGCTAGGCTGGGGGAGGAGCGTTGCTATGGGGACGGGGAGAGGCGGGTCAGGTATGAATTGTTCTTGTGAGTCACCTGGGTGCTGCCCAGGAAGGGCAGGGCTGAGGTGATGACCATAGTAACAACCCGATGGAATTTTGCGACGTTTCCAGCATGGAGGGACTTGGTATCACGGCCACCTGGTAGAAGGGGCGGAACTAGATCCCTTCGCTGGGGACGCTGACATTCCCAGCCCTTGTTCTGCAGGCTTCCGGGGCGGACACGCCAGAGGAGGAGGCCAGGGAATGGCCGCGGTGTGGCAGCAAGTCTTAGCAGTGGACGCGAGGTGAGGCGTGGGGTCTGAGCCCAAGGGAAAAGAACTTACTGTGGTGCATGCGCAATGGCATAAGTGGGGCTGAGTGGGCATGCTGAACATGAACATGCGCAGTAGACCATGGGGGCATACCTTCAGAGAGAATACGCCCAGCTGGAGAGGGTCCCAAAGAGCATGCTGGGAAAATGCAGGCAGATATGAGCAAGCGAAAAAGACGCTGTTTTGGGGAGAGCAGGATGGAGCTTTAGGCTGGCAACTTCCTAGCCCTCACTATTGCTCCCCACTCCTTTTCCTACTACCATCACTACCCCAGCTTGCCCCGTTGCTGCACCTCATACTAACTTGCACTATTGCCCTATAATAACCTCATAGTGGTGCCAGTCTGACATCTACCACCATGCTAGACTGACCCTTGTTACTGTTTGCACTGTCATCCCATATTGACTGCAGAAGAGCTGCAGACTGACTCTCATCCCCATACTGACCTTATTATGATGCCCATTACTACTGCTGAATCACCCCTATCACAGCACTAGGAGGAACCCCCAACACTATCATCGATCATTCTTGCCACCCTGACTCCATTCACTGCCACACACCTCATTTCTCCTGCCCTCTGCTCCAAGCTGATTGATTTCCTCTGTCCTATGCCTGCTGCCTGCTCTGCCTCCTGATTCTGCAGATACAACGCGTACCGCACACCAACATTTCCACAGTTTCGGACCCAGTATATCCGTCGGCGCAGCCAGCTGCTGCGGGAGAATGCCAAGGCTGGGCACCCCCCAGCACTGCGGCGGCAGTACCTGAGGCTGCGAGGCCAGCTGCTGGGCCAGCGTTACGGGCCCCTCTCTGAGCCAGGCAGTGCTCGTGCCTACAGCAACAGCATCATCCGCAGCAGCCGCACCACCCTGGACCGCATGGAGGTGAGCTCCTGTCCACAACCAACCTGCTGCTTTATAGCCGGGTTTAGCTGGTGGGCCTTGGCAGGCCTTCACATTGAGCACCAGTGTCATTAAGCTCCTGTGCTAGCAGGCCACTGTTCCTGGGATTTAGGGTCAGTAGAATACAAAAAGATACACCAACTTCGTCAGCAGACACATAATAAATGACAAAAAAAAAAATAACTCCAGAGGCTGAGGCAGGAAGATTGTTGCAAGTTCGAGACCAGCCTAGGTTATAAAGTGAGCTGAAGGCCAGCCTGAACTTTACAGCCTGACAAAACAAAGCAAAAGAAAAATATGTGAAACATGCTAGATAAACGTATCAATAACTACCATGCTGGGTATTGAGAAATGCTATGATGGAAAAATAAAGCAGAGTTGGGAGAGAAAAGGGCCTAGTGTGTGTGGCTGGTATATAGCTCAGCAGCAGAGCAGTTGCCTAATGTGTGTGAGGTGCTGGGTTCTGCCCCTAGAGCCACACACACAAAGGACTAGTTGGGGGGGGGTGCAGAAGGAAGCCATGAGGCTGATCAGGAAAGACTGCTCTGCAGTGGTAACAGCGGAGATCTGAATAAAGTGAGTAGTTTTCTAGATGAGAGTGTTTATCCTTTGTGCAGTGAACAAAATACTGAACACATTAGCATATGTTGACTATGTGCTGAGCAGAGCAAGGGTGGGGGAACAAGTAAAGGGGCCACTGCAGCACTGCAGGCCAGCAATGATGGTGGCATATGTGGTGAGAAAGGGCCAAGTTCTGGATGTTTTTTGAAGACTCCAGACCTTGAAAGTTCTCAGGAGGTTTTTTTGATTGATTGTTTTGTTGTTTATGGTTTTTTGAGACAGGATATTACTATGTAGTTCAGCTGGCCTTGGACTCATTTCCTAGGCCAGGCTGACCTGGAATTTGCTGTGATCCTTCTTTTCAGCCTACCCAGTGCTGGGATTACAGGTGCACGCCACCACACCTGGCTCAGGAGCTATTTTTAATTTGCATCCACCCTGAGTCTGTCTCTTGCAGGACTTTGAGGATGATCCTCGAGCTCTAGGTGCCCGTGGGCACCGCCGTTCCGTCAGCCGTGGATCCTACCAGCTGCAGGCCCAGATGAACCGAGCGGTCTATGAAGACAGGTATGTAACAGAGACAACTGAGGGTGG
The DNA here is from genome assembly GCF_034190915.1 of Cavia porcellus. Taxonomy (NCBI): domain Eukaryota; kingdom Metazoa; phylum Chordata; class Mammalia; order Rodentia; family Caviidae; genus Cavia; species Cavia porcellus. The sequence goes on from NW_026947486.1 coordinate 20,000,515, forward strand.
CAGTTGTTGAGAGGGGCACAGGGGCATCATGGGCTGAACACCTGCATCTGTTTCCTGTCACTCTTCTGCTTGGGGCCCAGGCCTCCCGGCAGCGTAGTACCCACGTCAGCAGCTGAGGCAAGTCGAGCCATGGCCGGTGATACATCGCTGAGTGAGAACTACGCCTTTGCTGGCATGTACCATGTTTTTGACCAACACGTGGATGAGGCAGGTGAGCCTGGGGGTGGAAGGTCCTATCACTAAACATTTGTCCGAACAGTGGCCCAAGGTGTCTTTCTAGAGTGCAAGGCCCCAGGTAGCCCTCTGAAGGAGGAATTACCACCCGTAGCACCTTAGGCAAACCCAGAAGCTCCCTGTGATGTGCTCCACAGTCTCAGTACTTTAGATACCAGGAAGGACCTCCTTGGAAATGTGGAGGAGCACTTTGCAGCAGGCTACTTGGGCTCATGAGTCCCTTGGAAGGGTTCAGAGCTGCTGCGAGAAAACTCCACAGTGGGCAGGGTGGGTGCACAGTGTCAGAGAGACCTGGTGACTATAAAGTGCTCGCTGGCTAAAACAGCAGGAGCCTTTTTGCATTGCAGAAGACTTTTACAGTCCACAAGGTGCCCTCTGAGAGGTGGGGAACATTTTGGCAGGAAGCCATCTGAGGTTACAATTGGCCAAGGAAAGCCACCATAATTGTGCTGTGGGCTCACATCCTATGTCAGAGCCTTTTATACAAGTGCATGCAGCAAGCGTGTTGACTCCTACAAATGGCTCCTTGCCTTTTCAGTCCCAAGGGTGCGCTTCGCCAACGATGACCGGCACCGCCTGGCCTGCTGCTCCCTGGATGGCAGCATTTCCCTGTGCCAGCTGGTACCTGCCCCACCCACTGTGCTCCGTGTGCTGCGAGGCCACACCCGTGGTGTCTCAGACTTTGCTTGGTCTCTCTCCAATGACATCCTTGTGTCCACCTCACTTGATGCCACCATGCGCATCTGGGCCTCTGAGGACGGCCGCTGCATCCGGGAGATCCCTGACCCTGATGGCGCCGAACTGCTCTGCTGCACTTTTCAACCTGTCAACAACAACCTCACTGTGGTCAGGCTCCAGGGAGCCCGCTCACCATGGGGCTGTGGGAGGGCATCGAGTAGAAGGTCTAGGAGCCCCCCAGGCCCATCACAGTAGCCTTGCTGTGGTCGGGTTCAAAGGAAGGAACCCTGACAAGTGGGAAGGCAGAGTAGTTTGTAGTCTCAAGTGGCTTTGCTGGGTAGACTCCAGGAGGGTGGGGGAGTCATGGCTCTGGGACCCCTTAGGCCTATCAGCCAGAGTCCTACAGTTATCCATCTGCAGGGGCTGCTGCTGGGGAACAAGATGATGACTGCGAGCTCATCCCTCTGTTGCGGTCACGTTCCAGAACAGGCTTCTCAGAGGGCAGGAAGGCCATAGAGAGTCTGGCCTGGGTGACCAAGTGTGAGCCGGTGCTTAGCACCTTTCTCCATTCAGAGCAGCAGCCTCAGGATCCCCAAAGAGGAGCTATCGATCAAGTGCGGGCAAAACTAGCTTATCATAGGCCTGGATTGTAAAACAGTTCTCAGACTGGCTAAGGGGTGGCATTATGGCTCTGAGACTCCTTTAGTTCCATAAACTGCTGTCCTGCCCCTAGGCAGATTTCAAGAGAGGCTGGCTAAACTGGGCCTGGTGGTACAAGCCTGTAATCCCAGTACTTGGGAAGCTGGTGCAGGAGGATTGTTGCAAGTTAGAGACCATCCTGGGCTACAAAATGAGTTCAGGGTCAGCTTGAACTTCATAGCAAGACCGTCTCAAAAAGTCCAAAGTGGCGGGGTGGGGGGCTGGCTAGGAGGCAAGGCAGGTGCCTTGGTTGTCTTCTGGTTCTCTGCCGCACCTCCCCACTCCCCCCACCCCACTTCTTGTGATCAGACTCCAGGAGGAACTGGCTAGGTATGGTATGAGAGTGTGCCTGTTCTCCCTACAGGTGGGGAATGCCAAGCACAACATACATGTAATGAACATTTCCACTGGTAAGAAAGTTAAGGGTGGCTCCAGCAAGCTGACAGGCCGTATCCTAGCTTTGTCCTTTGATGCCCCTGGCCGGCTGCTCTGGGCAGGCGATGACCGTGGGAGTGTCTTCTCCTTCCTCTTTGACATGGCCACAGGTAGGCAGGCCTCAGCCTTTTATCTGGGTGTGGTCCTTCTGTCTCCCAGGGTTTAGACCTCATGCTTACCTCTGCCTCCTGCCTCCACCACTGCAGGGAAGCTGACAAAAGCCAAGCGGCTGGTAGTACACGAAGGCAGCCCAGTGACCAGCATCTCTGCCCGCTCCTGGGTCAGCCGTGAGGCTCGGGACCCCTCGCTGCTTATCAACACATGCCTCAACAAGCTGCTTCTGTACAGGTGGGCTCTCCATCCTCCATCAGCCTGGGCCAGGAGTCTGTCTCCTGATAGCAGGGTGTGACAATGCTGCAGATATAACTCGGTCATACAGTACTTGCCTATTTTGCACAAGGCCCAGTATTAGAACTAATGATAATAACAACAGCAATACCCAAAGATGACAACGATAAGGCCAGTAGCAGCAGTGGAATAACAGCGGTAGCAAATGCCTGGACAGCAGTTGGCACATGGAGGACAGGCCCCATGCAGATCACTTTCTCTGGATCGCCTCATGTAGTCCTCATACGGATCGTGATGCAAGCACTGTTATTTCTTCCATTTTACACTTAAGTAGACAGAGCCTTAGGCTGGGAGTGCAGCTCAATAGTAGAATGCTTGCCTGACATGTGCCAGCACCCTACGTTTGATGCCCAGAACTGCAAAAAGCGGGGGAAAAAAGAACATGGTCCCCTGATAGCACAGGCCTGTTTTCTTTCTGTTTTTTTGATTCATTGTGCTTGTTTAGTTTGCAGCTCTGAGGATTGAAGCCAGGGCCTTGACCATATGGCATATGCTCTGCCCACTGAGCTACATCTACTTTGTTTGTTAGAGATAGAGTCTTACTGTCTTGAATGCTGTGTAACTTTTCTAGGCTGGCATCACACCTGGAATCCTTTGACTTCTTGAGTGCTTGGTTTATGGGCTTGTGCTACAATGCCTGGTTTCAGACCCTTATCATTTTAAAAAATACATTTGGAAGGAGTATCTCCTTGCCTGCCTCTGTCATGTTACACAAATGTGACTTTCAGTCTGGGCTATGTGTTGGAATACCCTGAAACGCTTCAAAAAGTCACAGCCAGACCATTCTGGGCCAGTGATTTCAGAAGCTCTGGGGTGGCCCTGGGCTTCATATGTTGAAAAATTCCCCAAGCAACATGCAATCTGGCCTGAAGACCATGCCCCGAAATATGTTTTTATTATACTATTTTTGTTTTTTGTCTTTCTGAGACAGAGTTTCACTTTACAGTTCAGGCTGACCTTGAACTCACTGTTGTAGTCCAGGCTAGCCTTGAACACGCAGCAATCTTTTTGCCTTATCCTCTCGAGTGCTGGGATTACAGATGTGCATTACCACTCCTGGCTATTGTACCATAGTTTATTATTTTTCCCCTTTAAAAAATTTCTGTGTAGGGCCAGGAGTTTAGCTCAGCAGCATAAGCACTTACCTGGAAAGTGCAAGCTCATGAGTTCAATCCTTGACACACACACACCAAAAAAAATTCTGTGTAGATACATACTTTCTTAAATTCTTACTTCAAGTATATGCTTAAGATTTTTTTTTTCATTTTATTTTGTTTGAATTGTTCATTTGTTTAGTTTGAGATAGAGTTTTGCTATGTAACCCAGGCTGGGCTCACTCTTGTGCTCTTGCCTCAGCCTCCCCAGTGCTGGAATCACAGGTGGGCAGCACCACATCACACCCCCCTCGCACTCCCTCCATCTGCTACCTTGGCCTTCCCCCAGCAGTGTCTCAGCATGCACATGCCCTCCCACTTCTCTGAGAGAGGGGCATGCTGTCCAGAGATGGCCCTCGTGCACTCAGGCACATCTCTCTTTTCTCCCCAGAAGATGCTTTGGGAAACCCCAGTCACCCAGCTAAAGTTCATTCTCTTTAGTGGCTATGCCCCTTTCACAGGGTGGACAGAGTGGTTGTATACCCACTTCCTCTTTTTGTTCCTGTCTTGATGACAGGATGGTTTAGATTCTGAAAAAAATAGGAATAAACGAGACTGCAGAGCTCCCATTTGTGTCAACAGATACTGTGTCTAGTCTGTCGAAAACTTGCACAGCAGCTGCTACAGAGAGGTGCATGCCATCATCTCAGCACTAGCGTTCAGCTGGTCATGGTTGTACAAGTCTGTAGTCCCAGCTGCTTGGGAGGCTGAAGCAAGAGAATCACTTGAGCCCAGGAGTTTGGAGCTATCCTGGGCAACAGAGTGAGACCCTGTATCAAAACAAAACAGTAAAACAAACAGGATTTTATGAACCTTGGAAAGAACTCAGGCTTAGGGGTGGCAGACTGGCCCACCAATGATGATCCCCTGGGACTGATGCTGTGCCTTGACCCAACCTCTTGACCTTTACTCAGGGTGGTGGATAACGAGGGGACTTTACAGCTGAAGAGAAGCTTCCCCATTGAGCAGAGCTCACACCCCGTGCGCAGCATCTTCTGCCCCCTCATGTCCTTCCGCCAGGGGGCCTGTGTGGGTGAGTTCTGGGGGTTCAGGAGCCTGGGTGGCTAGAGGATGGTTAGGGCCAGACCTGGTGACACCCCAACACCATGACTTCCTGGGTCTTGTGACTAATCATGCCCTCCAAATGTTTCAAACACAGACCCCCAAATACCCCAGAGTCCTCCACTCTGCACATGGAACTGAGCGGCCACATGAGCTCCCAGCTAGGGATCTGGCACCTCCTTATAGCCTCTCTCTCCCCCGGACAGTGACAGGCAGTGAGGATATGTGTGTGCACTTCTTCGACGTGGAGCGAGCGGCCAAGGCTGCTGTCAACAAGCTTCAGGGCCACAGCGCACCCGTGCTTGACGTCAGCTTCAACTGTGACGAGAGCCTGCTGGCTTCCAGTGACGCCAGTGGCATGGTCATCGTCTGGAGGCGGGAGCAAAAGTAGGGTTGTCCCAGCCCTGTGCTGTCCCCGGTGCCACCCTGACTCTGCCCTAGCCTTGTGTTGTAAATAAAGTTCCTGTGGTTGTGGTAAGGGCCAGCTCCCAAGTCAGCCAAGAGGTGTTATGAGGGAGGGGACAGCTTCAGCCGCTGTAGGTGGAGTGAGTCCTCCATTCATTCACCCAGCAAGCACTTACTCAGTGCTGTGTCACAGTGGTCACATAGCCGTGCCACCAGCAGACAGTATTGAGCACCAACTGTGCCAGGAGCTGTGCTAGGCACTGGGGACACTCCTGTGACCTAGACTGACAGAAATCCCTGCCTTCATAGCTTTGCATCCTAGGGAAGGGAAAGGGGCCATAGGCAGAAACACAGCCTTAATGTGTTTCACTTTGTGACCTTTCAACTATCTGAGGTTTTTACTCCCCATTGGTGGACAAGTGTACCCATATAGCCTGTCTGGTTCCATTTTCAGTACAGTATCAACAAGTGACTGAAGTGAGTCAGCACTACATCATACCACAGGCTTTGTGTTGGCTTAGTTGTGCTTAGATTAGATATAGTCAGTGCATTTTGATGTAGGCTTTGCTTCTTTCTTTCTTTCTCTTTTCTTTTTTGAGACAGGGTATCACTCTGTAATTTAGGCTGGTCTTGAACTCACTGTGTAGCCCAGGCTAACCTCAAACACAGCAATCCTCCTGCCTCAGCTTCCCAAGTGCTGAGATTATAGGCATGTTCCTGGTTTGCTGTAGAATATTTTCAGTTTATGATGGGCTTCTTGGCACATAACCCTATGATGAGTTGAGGATAATCACTTCTCAGTCTTTTGGCTAAGATCAAGTGTAGTATTTTTAATAAGCTTAATAAATTGAGGAGAAACATCTACACATAATAAACCAGTGAAAGACAGATGATGTGACGAATGAAAGGAGAGGTGTAAAAGTGGTTCTTGGGCTTTCTTGATGATGTTATTAGGGAAGAACCTAGAGAATGAACAGAGACCTGAATGAAACAGAGGGAGCCACAGTGTGTGGAACACTGGATGGAGAAAGGCCAGCACGAAGGCCAAAGGATAATCATACAGGCCAGAATATGGCTGAGCCCAGCATGGTAGTTCATGAGGTCAAACAGGCCAGATGCTATTGGGCTTCTTTTTTTTTTTTTTGTCTTTTTCCTTTTTATTGGTACCGGGGATCAAACTCAGGACTGCCTGCTTGCAAGGCAGGCGCTTATGCCACTGAGCTAAATCCCCAGCCCCTCTATTGGGCTTCTTGAAGTACAATGAGGACTCTGGCCTCTTCCTGAGTGAGAAAAAAGCCACTAGGTGATTTTAAGCAGAGGAAGGGTGTAGCCTGGCAGCAGTGGAGGAAATGAGTGAGGGATGCTGGATTTCCTTCCTGGGCTTTGAAGATATTGTGCCGCAGGACTCTGCCAGCTCTTCACAGAGATTGAGATGTAGCAGCCCTTGCCTGGTGGGCTCCAAACATCTGCCCTGGATTCTTTCCCACAGCAGAAAGCAGAGGTATTTTGTTTTGTTTTGTTTTTGCTTGTTTGGTTTTTAGTTTTTTGAGACAAGGTCTCACTCTGTAGCCTGTGCTGGCCTTGACTATGTAGCCCAGGGTGGGCTCGAACTCACAATTCTTCTGATTCAGCCTCCTAAGTGCTGAAATTATAAGTGTTCTCCACTACCGCAGGCAGGTGTTGAATTCTTGGAGCACTCAGCCAGTGCAGGGTCCTGAGACTGTACTGGGGGGGGGGGTCCTACCCTGAGATGGAGGCAACAGGAACTCTTCCAGTCCACCCGATCTCCTCCCATGCCCACTCAGGGCCCAAATACAAGCCTTGGAACAGCTCAGAAATTGAAAAGTGATGTCAATATGGAGCCCCAAGTGAGGAGAGACTGTTTGGATGGGTGCTGGCAGGGTAAAATTACCCAAATCCATGTCGATGGCAGGAATCACTGGAAGATATCACGGAGGCTCTTGCTCCAGCTGCACTTCCTGCTGCTCTACACATTAGGATGTATACATCAATCTGAACAATGGTATACATCTTGGGACCTCAGGGCTGGCCCACAGAGTCACAGAGATTCCAGCCTGATGACCCAGAGTTACCACAAGCTACAGAACTGACACCAGCGATCTGATTCAGGGAGGAAAACCACTGGCATTGGCTCAGGGTGCTGTTATTGGGTGATATGGTTACTTGCAGCCCAAACCATTTCTGACCAGCACCTCCACCTGATAAAACCTTGGGGTAAGTGCTATGCGATAAGGATATCCCTGAACTGGATTGTTCACATGGTCAAGGTCATATAAGTAGTTGTAGGCTCAGTGATTGGCTAGGAAGATGAATAGGACTCTGCATAGAGTTGTATTTGTGGCTCTGATTGGTCCTAGCAGAAAGCTCCAGAACCATATCAGCAAAGGAAAATGGCACACTGGGCCAGGTCAGGGGAGACCAGTGCAGTGTGCTCAGTTTCCCTAGTCACAAGTTGTAACAATACATGTGTCATGCTGCCAACTAGGGAAGTTCACTGGAGACTCAATGCCCAGGGCTTTTATTGGACTGGTTGGGTAGGCACCTTTGCCTGGCACATAACCAGGTTCCCAAGCCTCAGAAGGAAAGTAAGTGTTCAGCATAAGCCACACTCCTTGTCAAACAGCTTAGGCAGAGTGGACCATTACATCTGGGGGAACAACGGGAATGCTCCGAAATGTCCATTCCTAGACACCAGCCAGGGCCAAGCTTGAAGTCACCCTCCTGAGGACAGCAGCTCAGGTCAGCTGCGTGCTTCTCTGTGCTACAGTTTTCAAGGCCGACCAGGTGCTGTTTCAGCCAAGGTCTGTGGACAGCAAGGTACTTGGGGAACCTCAGTTTTCTCTAACTTTTTTTCCTCACTCTTCATGTCCTTTATTCAGTCTGGATTCAGGATGATTAGTCATGATTATTATTGTGCATGATTTGGGGGTTTCATCTTTGTGAAATTTTTGAGGTGGTAGAGTCAACATTCTACTTTGAGTTCATCTTGGTGATACTTTTCTTGACTTACAACCCAAGGGGAAATAAATACTGAACAAATAATAAAGAATAAAAATTAATGTTCTTGGTTGTTCTTGGGCCTCTGTGAACTCTTCTTTTATCAACTGTGCCTGTGTGACATCAGACCTGGAGTTCAGTTAGCCATTCCACCTCAGAGCCAGGCCTCTGTGACCTGATCCATAGTATTTTTCTGAGTTTGCACCTGAGTGCTATTACTTTACCTTCAGAGAGGTTCTCTGCTCCGAGCCTGAAGCTGGGCTTTGTTAACTTTTATTCCACCAGTATCCATCCAGACAAACCTCAAACCAAGGTTTCTGCAAAATACTCCACCATTAACTGGCTTCTGATCTGAACTTGAAACTAGGCTTCTACTAATCACTTTGTGATCAATGCCCTTATTCTCTGAGGATCCTCAATCCTGACCTTGCATCTGGGCCGCTATTACCTTTCTGTGATCAATTCCAACCTACACCTCTGTGTTAACAGTTGGATTTTGGATATTTGTATGGTCTAAACTTTAAGCCCAGCCCTCTGTTAACTATTCTAGCATCACTATCTCTTTGACCTCAAATCTGGCATTTGTTTGATTTTTGGTGCTAGGAATAAACCCAGAGCCTTTTTCATGCTAGGCAAGCACTCAAAACTGAGCTATAACCTCCAGCCCAAGGGCATGTCTTCCTTGTTTCTGGGGAGTGTACTGGAGTTCAAGTTCAGGGTATTCTGCCATGAAGCTATATATATATATAGTACTTTTTATTTGAGCCAGGATCTCACTAAGTTGCACATACTGGCCTTGAGTTGGCAATCTTCCTACCTCAGCCTCTAGAGTAGCTGGATTAGAAAGCCCCACAAGCCAGCACAGCTTGGCATTTCTTGGTGTTTCCTCCACCAGTCCTGTCTAATACAACCTCAAACCCAGGCACTTGAAACTATCATCATCAGTGTCCATCTGGTCTATCCTCAAACCTAGGCCTCTTATAATAGTTTCATCATCAGGATACCTAGCTTTACTTTTTTTGTTTCTTTGATTTTTGTTTGTTTGTTTGTTTGTTTGTTTATCGATACCGGGGATCGAACTCACGACTGCCAGCTTGCAAGGCAGGGCGCTTATGCCACTGAGCTAAATCCTCAGCCCCTGTTTCTTTGATTTTTGAGATAGGGTTTCACTATGCAGCTGAGCTAGCCTTGTACTCACTTTGCAGCCAAGGATGGCCTCAAATTCATAGTGATCCTCCAACCTCAGCCTCCTAAGTGCTGGAATGACAGGTATGCACACCATGCCTGGCCTCCTAGTTTCACTTTAAATGTGAATCTTTTTAACTCTTCCATCAGTGTCATGGACTATTTATGATCCCACCATCAACAATAACTCTTTTCAAGTCATTTTGGGGTGGATATCTCAGCAAGCAGGGAAGCATCGCAGGTTCCAGAGGCCCCGCGGCCTGCAGTAAGTGCTCAGTGCACTTTTCCCAAAGCCCAAACTGGTCGGGACCCTCCAGGCTTCCGGGTGCAGTGAAGTGGATAAGTGGGTTTGAGGCATCTACATCTGCCTCCCCATTCCGGCTGCGCTTGGAGAACTGTGGAGCTTCCAACAAACAGGTGGGCACACAGTGTCCCTGAAGCCCAGATTATCTGGAAATATGGAGTTCTAAACAGGCAGAAGAGGGCCATTGGTTCTACAGGCCCAGTGGCTTGGGGTAACTGGGTGCCAGAGTCTCAGGAGCTTTGAACATAGAAGGGGATTTCCAACAGACCCTGAGGAAGCTTTAAAATAACACTTGAAACACAGAAATATAGGAAAATGACAAAACGAAACACCAAATTACAACCTCAAACCTCCAGCCCATCTCAAAAAACCCTAGGAGCGATGTATATAGAAGAAAATATATCCCATCCACCTCATATATCGGACACAATAGCCACTGAAATTGACAAGCAACTCCAGGAAGCTTTAAAGAAATTCAAACTCGAAATAATCTCCCAGGTAAAAGAAGAAATGATAAAAGAAATGAAAGAGATTCTGAGTATATCTAAAGAAAACACAGTTAAAAAATTGGAGGAACTAAACAAAAAGATAGAATCCCTAGATGAGCAATATAAGAAACAAACAATACATAATGCAGATGCACAGAGATATACAGGAAATAAAAAACTCCACTGAAAGTTGTAAAATCCGCCTCAATGAAAGTGAAGATAGAATTTCAGACCTTGAAGACAGGATTGCAGCTAGTGAACAGGAAAGGAAAGATCTTTTAAAAATAACAAGGAATCAGGAAACAACAATTCAACAACTGCCAGACAATGCAAAGAAAAATAGCATAAAAATGATAGGGATTAATGAAAAAGGAGACAACATAAAGGATGTCAAGAGGATATTAAGAGAAGTAATAGCTGAAAATTTCCCAAGCATGAGATAAAAAACCGACATCAGGATCAGTGAATCATATAGAAATCCAAATAGTCATAACCAAAATAAAACTACACCCAGACATATAATAATCACCATCCCAGAAATCCAAGACAAGAATAGATTATTAAAAGCTGTCAGAGAAAAGACAGATCACTTATAAAGGAAAACCTATCAGAATCACAGCAGACTTCTCAGCACAAACAATAAAGTCAAGAAGAGCATGGAGTGAAGTATTCCAGATCCTAAAGCAAAATGATTTCCAACCTAGACTGATGTATCCTGCAAAACTATCATTCAAAATTGATGGTGAAATACGATACTTCCATGACAAAGAACAGCTGAAGAACTTCATGAACACCAAACCAACCCTGCAAAAAATATTGAAAGACAGTTTATATACACAAAGGAAAAAACCACTAAGCAAAGCAGATAATTAAACAGAACAGAAAGATAAAGATGCAACAGCAGAGAGATAACATGTCAACAATAAACCAGCATTTAACAGTAATAACCATTAATGTAAATGGTCTCAATGCACCAATCAAAAGAAACAGACTAGCAGAATGGATCAAGAAACAAAATCCAACCATATGCTGTTTACAGGAAACCCATCTAACCCAGAAGGATACTCACAGACTGAAAGTCAAAGGATGGAAAACAATACTTCATGCAGCAGGAATCCAAAAAAAAAAAAAAGCAGGAGTAGCCATTCTGTTTGCAGACAATGTGAACTTTAAACCAACAATGACCATAAAGGACAAACGTCACTACATATTCATTAGGGGAAAACTCCAAGAGGAAGAGATAACTATCTTAAATATATATGCACAAAACTCCAGAGCACCCAGTTACATAAAACAACTATTGACAGAAATGAAAACTCAAATTATCAGTAACACAATTGTAACAGGAGACCTTAATACGCCATTGACACCAAGGGACAGATCAATCAGACAGAAAATGAGCAAAGAAATAACAGAACTGAATCACACCTGCGAACAAATGGATTTGATAGACATATACAGAATGTTCCACCCAACAACATCAGAATACACATTCTTCTCAGCATTACATGGATCATTCTCTAAAATAGACCATATATTAGCTCACAGAACATATTTAAACAAATGCAAAAGATTTGAAATCATCCCTTGCATGTTATCGGATCATAGCGCTCTGAAATTAGAAATTAATGATAAAAGATACTGCAAAAATCCCACAAACACATGGAAACTGAATAACACACTTGAGTAATCAGTGGGTCACAGAAGAAATTAAAGAAGAAATTTAACATTACCTAAAAGAAAATGAAAATGCAGATACAACTTACCGGCATTTGTGGGATGCAATGAAAGCCATCCTCAGAGGAAAATTTATTGCACTGAGTTCCCACATCAGGAAAACACAATGAATACAAATAAATAACTTGATGCTACACCTCAACCAGCTAGAAAAAGAAGAGCAAGTCAAGCCCAAAGCCAAAAGAAGAGAGGAAATTATAAAAATCAGAGCAGAAATCAATGCAATAGAGACTAAGAAAACAATCCAAAGAATCAACGAATCAAAGCGTTGTTTCTTTGAAAGAATAAATAAGATCGATAAGCCCCTAGCCAATCTTATTTAAAAAAGGGAAGAAAAAGCTCAAATTCATGCAATAAGAAATGAAAAAGCTAAAATCACTACAGACCCAATAGAAATACAGAAGATCATCAACAGTTATTTTGAAAACCTCTACTCTCAAAGGTTTGATAACACAGAAGAAATAGACAGATTCTTAGAAACATATGAAGTACCCAAGCTAGATCAAGAGGATGTAAAACTGTCGAATAATCCAGTCTCTGTTAATGAAATTGAAAGTGTAATTAAGTCCTTACCTACAAAGAAGAGCCCAGGCCCAGATGGATTCCCTGCAGAATTCTACAAGAAATACAAAGAAGACCTAATGCCAACACTCCTCAAACTATTCAATGAAATTGAAAGGGAAGCAATCCTTTCTAAGTCATTCCTGGAAGCAAATATTACTCTAGTACCAAAACCTGAGAAAGATGCAACTAAAAAAGAGAACTATAGACCGATCTCCCTAATGAACACAGATGCAAATATCCTCAATAAAATATTGGCAAATAGGATGCAGCAAATCATCAAGAAGATTATACACCATGACCAAGTGGGATTCATCCCAGGAATGCAAGGATGGTTCAACATACGTAAATCAATAAATGTAATCCACCATATCAATAAAGCCAAAGGTAAGAATCACATGATCATTTCTATAGATGCAGAAAAAGCCTTCGATAAGGTCCAACATTCATTCATGATAAGAACTTTACAGAAAATGGGAATAGGTGGTCTTTACCTCAATATAATAAAGGCCATTTATGACAAACCAACAGCTAGCATCATAATAAATGTCCAAAAATTGAAAGCCTTTACTTTAAAATCAGGCACAAGACAAGGATGTCCTTTATCACCACTCCTATTTAATATAGTACTGGAAGTACTAGCCAGAGCAATTAGGCAAGAGAGAAATAAAAGGGGTAAAGATAGGAAAAGAAGAAGTTAAATTATCATTGTTTGCAGATGACATGATACTCTACATAGAAGACCCCCTAACTCCATGGAAAGACTCTTAGATATAATAAATAAACTCAGTAATACAGCTGGATACAAAATCAATACTCAGAAATCAATAGCATCCCTATACACTAACAACAAAATCACAGAGAGGGAATTAAGAGAAACCACACTCTTCACATTAGCAAGCAAAAAAATGAAATATTTAGGAATTACTCTTATGAAAGAAGTGAAAGACCTATACAGGGAAAATTACAATACACTGAAAAAAGAAACTGAAGATGATCTCAGAAAATGGAAAGACATCCCTTGCTCATGGATAGGAAGTCCAAACATTGTGAAAATGGCCATTCTCCCAAAACTGTTATACAGATTTAATGGAATCCCAATAAAAATACCATCAACATACCTTATAGATCTAGAGAAATCACTCCTAAAATTCATCTGGAACCAGAAGAGACCTAGAATAGCAAAGGTAATTCTAAGCAGCAAAGGCAAGGCAGGAGGCATCACAATCCCTGACTTGAAGTTATACTACAAAGCAACAGTAGTAAAATCAACATGGTATTGGAATCAAAACAGAGCCAAAGATCAATGGAATAGATTAGAAGATACAACCACAACTACAAACACAATCATCCACCTTATCTTTGATAAAGGAGCCAAGCAGGTTCACTGGAAGAACGACAGTCTCTTTAATAAATGGTGCTGGAAAAACTTTGCCTCTCCATTTGCCGAAAACTAAAGCTAGACCCATGTCTATCACCATGTACTAAATTAAAATCTAAATGGGTCAAAGATCTGAATATTAAAACAGAAACACTAAATCTGTTGGAAGACAAATTGGGTAGAAACCTTGAAGACATAGGAGTAGGTAGAGAATTCATGAACAGGACTCAAACCACATGGGAAATACTTCCTAGAATCAATAACTGGGACCACTTCTTATTAAAAAGTTTCTGCATGTCAAAAGAAATCTCCAGCATAGTCAAAAGAAAACCCACAAACTGGGAAAAGATTTTAGTGCATTCTCTCTCAGACAAGGGACTCTTGTCTAAAACATATAAAGAATTAAAAAAACTCAGACCCCCAAAATTCAAAGATCCAATCCAAAAATGGGCATCTGAGATGAATATGCACTTCTAAGATGAAAAAATACAAATGGCAAATAAATACATGAAAAAATGTTCATCATCATTGGTCATTAGAGAAATGCAAATTAAAACCACACTGAGATGCCATCTCACTCCTGAAAGAATGGCCAGGATCAAGAAAACCAACAACAACAATTGCTGGAGAGGCTGTGGGGAAAAAGGAACTCTCCTACACTGTTGGTGCGAGTGTAGACTGGTACAACCTTTGTGGAGGTCAGTCTGGAGATTTCTCAAAAAGCTTAGGGGCCTGGGGATTTAGCTCAGCGGCATAAGCGCCTGCCTTGAAAGCAGGCAGCCATGAGTTCGATCCCCGGTACTGATAAAAACGCAAAAGACAAAAAAAAAAAAAAAAAAACCTGGGATTGGAAGTCCCATTTATTCCAGCTATTCCACTTCTCGGCATATTCCCAGAAGAACTGAAAGCATCATACCACAGTGATATATGTGCACCTATGTTTATAGCAGCACAATTTGTAATCGCCAGATCTTGGAAACAACCCAAGTGTCCATCAACTGAGGAATGGATAAAAAAAGTAGTGGTATTTCTCTACAATGGAGTACTACTCAGCTATAAAGAAGGATCACATTGAGATATTTATCAATAAATGGGCGCAGCTTGAGACCATACTCATAAGTGAAATAAATCAATCTCGCATGTGTGAATACCGAATAGTTTCCCTAATGTAAGTAATGATTCAAATATATAAAAGTATGTGGTAATCATGATTCCCCATTATGTGGCCTTGAAGCCTTATAAAGTTTTCACTTATTAATTGGAAAGGCTTTATTCTGGGCTTCTTGATATGGAAATATTTGAAGCTATAGTATATGAAGTTATATTCAAATATTTCAAGGAAAAAGATAGACACTATTGGTAACTACTATTAAGTCAGGTTATTTGGTGATGAAGCACTAGGTTGCTAAAACAGTCATGCTTTGACCTGTATTGTTATGTTGTTATGTCCTCTTTTATCTCAATCTCTCCCTTATTCACTATTATTTAGTTATTTTTTATGGTTTTTTTTAATTAAGGGGAAAAATTTTAAAAATTAGCAGGATATATTATAGTAACTTTTTTGATTTCCTATTAACTTGTTTTGAAGTCCTGTAATACTCCCACTATCTTGTTTTGACTGATTAGACTCTGTTCCATTCTGTATGATAGTATCAAGTTTGGGGGTATAGACAACTGCTTTGAAGGCAATAAGATTCACTAAGATGCCCATTCTGGTTTGACTATTGTCTCCTTTGGAAGTCCTGTAATGTTTACAATGCCTAAGTTTTATTGGTCTTGTTCTCTACTGTTTTGTCCAACTTTATAATATCTAATGAGATAGACAATTCTTTTTAAGGAAACAAGAGACATCGTTGATAACCATTGTTGATATCCTTGTACTCTGTTTTACATCATGTACTATGTCTATCCTTGATTTTGACTGACAGCTTTGTTTTGCCATATTTGACTTTATTCTCTTCCAAAAAAAAAGTAATACGAACTAAGGAGTAATAAAACCCAAAATGTGTAAATTTTGTTGTAAAAAAGAGAGGGAAAAAAAGTGCGCTAAAGGATACAACTGCAAGTGTGTTTAGGGGTGTTAAATAGCTGACCATATTAATGTTTTTAGTTGAATCACTGAACACAACTGTTTGCAGTCTCTCTGTTTGAATGTTAACTTTGTATGCTTTGATACTGTGACTTGAGCAACTATCTCTAAGACGATAATGTGTAATCTATTAACTGGTGATTTCTTACCTTTTTTTTGTAGTTCTGTATTACTTGTACCCTTACACCACTTTGTTTTGTTTTGTTTTTTCTCTTTTTCCTTTTAAATAAATTTTTTTTAAAAAGGCCTTTTGATCCAGGCCTCAGTTAATTCGTGATCAGTGCTCTTTAAATGTGAAATTTGAATTTGAGCCTTCGTTGACTTTCACTTTTCTTTTTTTTTCAATATTTTGAGACAGGGTCTCACTATGTAGTTTAGGCTGGCCTAGAACTCACTCTGTAGCCCAGACTGTCCCTGAATTTACAGCCACCCTCCTGCTTCAGCCTCCTGAGACTAGGAATTATAGGCATGTACTACCATGCCTAGCCCTGTTCACTTTTCCGTACTGAGCACTTCTCTGACCTGACCATAGTAAACTAATATAGTTATACCCCCTCTGATTTTTACTCAGTCCCTGGCCTTTGTTTATTATTCCTCTATAACTGCTACTGTGATCTGATTTTTGTGGGGGGAGGGTAGTCCTGGGGATTGAACCCAGGCATGTGCTCTGCTTCTGAGGTACATTCCCCAGCCCTTTTTAAATTATTTTGAATATGAGGACAGCTGTGAGTCCAAGGCCTGCCTGGCCTACATAGTGAGTTCAAGTGTAGTCTGAACTACATAGCAAAACTCTATCTCAGTCAATTATAAACAGTCAAGGACTTGAGAAGAAACAGTGATGAACTGCAGTGAAACAGCCTCTCTGAGATCTGGTGTCCAAACACTGGAGTATAGCAACATGAGGAAGAGAACAGTGAGGGAAGTGGGTTCCCAGGACCCAGCAAGGGACTGAACCAAGAATTAAAGTTCACAAGGAGAGCAAAGAGAGAGAGACCTCAATGAAGAAGGTGTTGAGCAGCACTTTCTCCCTGAGCCCTGACTCACTGCATGGGAGAAAGGCAGCTCAAATCTACACCTACCTGGTGACTACTGGTGACCCCAGAGAGCTTCGCAGAGAAACACATCAGTGGAATGGAGCACTGGGCACAGCAGATTGTAGTGGCTGAGTTATTTGGTTTGAGATGTGCCCAAGAAGGGGTGATTGGCTGGCAGACATCTTGGAGAAGGGCCAATTTAGCTCAGAACTCAGAGCCACTGCTGGCTCCATCTAGCAGCTTCCAGTGTCAGGGTGAGGTGGAACCTAGATCAAGTTGACAGGAGATTAAGGAGCCAAGTTCAAACCAGCAGGTGGCACATGGAGTATTTCAGTTTAAACAAATTGGGATCCAGCCTCACATCCACAACCCAGCTGTAGGTCCAGGCTTGCTGGAATTATCCTCTACCCGTTGTAAATCTACCATGCCTTGCTGGGATTAATCAACACGAATTTGAGCTCTGTGTGCCCAATTTGTAGCCATTTTCTAAAGGCTCTAAATGCTAGCAATAAAGCTACCTGCCATAAGCAATTTATAAGCAACAATCAAATTATATATTTGGAGAAGACACTGAAGCAAGATGCAACCTCAGACTTTCAGCTCATCAAAGACAAACCAAGGGGCAATGAGGTGGAACAATTAGAAAGCCACCTACCTGCTGTTATGTTAATGGCAGAAGTAACAAAGCAGAAGAATGAGGCTCTAGAAAAAGCCAAATCAAAAGTAACTTCTCAGATAACTCCACAGATGGTGACCATAATGAAAAAATTGATTAGTGGTGCTAGAGCAGATACAGATAAAAAATAGAGAAGCTTAGGAAAATGATGGAAACCACAAATGCCCAACATAGGAAAGAAACAGAATTCGTAAAACAGAGATGTGGGAGATTAAAAATTCTATTGGAAATATGCACATCAGAGTGAGCCACTGTGAATACAGAATATCAGATATAGAAGACAAGATTCCAGTTAGTGATTAAGAAAATACAGATTTCTTGCCAGGGTGTAGCTCAGTGGCACAGTGCCTGCCTGGCATGTGTGAGGTCATGAGTTCAATCCCAGTACCAAAAAAAAAAAAAAGAAAGAAAAGAAAATACAGATTTCTTAAAAATAACAGGGAACCAAGCAGGGTATGGTGGCACACATCTGTAATCCCAGCACTTGGGACTCCAAAACAGAAGAATTACAGCAAGCTCAAGGCCAGTATGATCTACACAATGAGTTCAGAGATAACCTGAACTACATAGCAAGACCCTGTCTAAAAACAAAACAAAAAACCAAGGGACCATGAAAAATCAATCCAACAGCTGCTAGATGATGCAGAGAATAACCTAAGATTGATCAGAGTTAATGAAAAAACAGGAGCTGGAGCTAGTGCAAGTAACACAAAAAACCTGTTCACAGAAGTTATGGCAGAAAACTTCCCAAGCATGGAAAAAGTGTTTGACATACAGGTAAGTGAAGCATATACAACTCCAATTAGCCATGATTGGAAAAAAGTCAAAACCAAGGCATATAATGGTTAAGATTCCAGAAATCCAACATAAGAAGAGAACTTTAAAGCTGTTAGAATAAAGAAACAAATTGCCTATAAAGGAAAGCTCATCAGAATCACAGAAAACTTCTCAACACAATGCCTCAAGTCATAGAAATCTTGGAGTAAAGTATTTCAAGCCCTAAAAGAAAACAACCTCCAACACAGATTGATATAACGCACAAAATTATCTTTCACGATTAATGGAGAAATAAGATACTTCCTTGACAGACAACATTAGAAGACATTCATGACCACCAAACCAACACTCCAAAATGTTCTTAACATCATCCTAGAAAGAGATAGCAAGGATTACAACTCCATGGATTCCAATAGAATGAATCTGACAGGCAAGGCAAGAAATTAAACAGGGGAAAAGGGAACCAATAACAAAGAAGTAACATGACAAGGATAAGTCAATACATATCAATTATATCATCAATATTAATGGTCTCAACTCACCAATGAAAAGAAGTAGTCTTATCATAAAAGGCTATCTCCAGAGCTTCATAGACGAGTTCAGGAATGAAGTTATTAATGACCTGAAGCAAGACATAAGCAGAATAGTCAGAGAAATGCTAAGAACCACCCAAGAAAAAGCAGATGGTGGAATGGAAAAACAGAAAAAGAGGGGAGAATTATTTGATGGAGAAAATAGAGAACACGTAGAATACGTGAAGCATGTTCAAAGAGATTACCAGGGAACTAAAAACTCTATCAGAAACTGGCATAACAGTTTGAAAGAAACAAAGGACAGATTATCTGAACTGGAGGGCAGATTTGTAATATGGGAGCATGAAATGAAAAACTTCTTAAAAATAACAAAGAAACAAACAACAATAATACAAAGACTAAAAGATGATAAGAGGATCTATAACATAAGAATTAAGTACATAAAAGAAGAAGTAGGGACACAAACAAATGAACTACAAAAGCTACTAGCAGAAATAATCAGGAGAATTTTCCTAATTTAGCAAAAGGTAAAAATACTCAGATGTATGAATCATACAGGACCCCAGCCACCTACAACCCAAACAGAGCTACACCCAGGCATATAATAATCAAAATACCAGAAATCCAATATAAGAACAGAATATTAAAAGCCATCAGAGACAAGAAACAGATCACTTACAAGGGGACACCCATCAGAATTACAGCAGACTTCTCGGCACAAACCATCAAATCACGAAGAGCGTGGGGCAAAATAATTCAAGCTTTGAAAGATAATAACCTCCAGCCATGATTGATATATCCTGCACAACTATCCCTGGAAATTGATGGAAAAGCAAGGTGCTTCCAGGATAAAGAGGAACTAGGGGAATATGCACCACCAATTCAACTCTACAGAGAATACTGCAGGATATTCTAAAAAAGAAAAATATGAAGAATCCAGAAATAGTGGCAGAGAGGCCACAGTGAATGGAGCAGAAAACAAAATGAAGAAGACAAACTGACAACTAATGACAGAAAAAGAGCTCAACAGAAATGAGGCAGAGAAGATTGGATGATAGAACAACTATCTTGGAGAAAACAACATCATAATAGGTAGTGCTGATTTGGTATCATCTTATTTTGAAGTCCCATCAAGCTTTTGTTCTTCTATCTCCATAGGTCTTAACATGTTGTGTCTTACTGGATTTTATTATGTGTGATAGTATAAACAAAAACTTTTATAGACAAGGAGATTATACAGAAACCATAGTTCATTATCTGTTAGTTGATTCTAAATACCCTGTAATACTGTCATTCTCTTGAATGGTTATACATTGTGTTGATATATTTGATGCTGCAGTATACAAAGTTATACTCAAAGATCTCAAGGAAAGAGACAATATGGTAACTACTTTTATGTCAGGATTATCTTGTGGTGAAACACTAATTTGCTTAAATGGTTATGTATTGATCTGCACTGTTTAGTTGATATGCCCTCTTTTATCTCAATCTCCATTTTATTATTTACTTTTTTATTTTTATCCTTTTAACTAAAGGAAAAATAAATGTTAAAAAACAGGATATATTACTTCATTCCTGATCCATTTGTTGTTCAGGAAACAACAATTTTTCTTTTTTGGAATATCCTGCAGTATTCTCTGTAGAGTTGAATTGGTGGTGCATATTCCCCTAGTTCCTCTTTATCCTGGAAGTACCTTGTTTTTCCATTAATTTCCAGGGATAGTTGTGCAGGATATATCAATCTTGGCTGGAGGTTATTATCTTTCAAAGCTTGAATTATTTTGCCCCACGCTCTTCGTGATTTGATGGTTTGTGCCGAGAAGTCTGCTGTAATTCTGATGGGTGTTCCCTTGTAAGTGATCTGTTTCTTGTCTCTGATGGCTTTTAATATTCTGTTCTTATATTGGATTTCTGGTATTTTGATTATTATATGCCTGGGTGTAGCTCTGTTTGGGTTGTAGGTGGCTGGGGTCCTGTATGCTTCATACATCTGAGTATCTTTACCTTTTGCTAAATTAGGAAAATTCTCCTGATTATTTCTGCTAGTAGCTTTTGTAGTTCATTTGTTTGTGTCCCTACCTCTTCTTTTATGTTCTTAATTCTTAAGTTATAGATTCTCTTATCATCTTTTAGTCTTTGTATTATTGCTGTTTGTTTCTTTGTTATTTTTAAGAAGTTTTTCATTTCATGCTCCCATATTACAAATCTGCCCTCCAGTTCAGATAATCTATCCTTACTTTCTTTCAAGCTGTTATGCCAGTTTTCAATAGACTTTTTAGTTTCCTGGTAATTTCTTTGAACCTGCTTCACATATTCTATGTTTTCTCTATTTTCTCCATCAAACAAGTCTCCTCTTTTTTTCTGTTCTTCCATTCCACCATCTGTTTTTTCTTGGATGGTGCTTAGCATTTCTCTAACTATTCTGCTTATGTCTTGCTTCAGGTCATTAATAACTTCATTCCTGAACTTGTCTATGAGGCTCTGGAGATAGCGCTTTATGTCTATTGGTGCTGTGTCTGCTATTGTCTGTTTCTCAGGAATGGGAGCCGAGGAGCCTTTCTTGTTGCTCCCTCTTCCCATATTCTTTGTTCCTTAAATACAAGCGTATATAGGAGGCCCAGCTTCCTTCCCTGGCAGCCACAGTCTGATTGAATTGCGCCAGCTAGGTGTTCCTGCCCACCGCAGCAGCACCGGGGAGTTACGGACTGGGCAGCCTATATGGGGCCTGCCCCTCCAGGTCAACCTACTGAAGGCTTCACCACTAGGGTGCACCTCCAGGTGCTGGGACCTGGGTTGTGCTAGCCTACTGGGTCTCAGCCAGCAGCCTCACATAGGCTAGGCACTGCTCACCAATCCTGCTTGAGAGGGGCATATGTGACTGAAGTCACTATAGCACCCTATTCTGGCAAGTCTGCCTGGTCCCTGAATGTCCTCTGTTGGAGCCTCCTAGGCCATAGAAGAGTCCCAGTTTCCCTCACTCACCGCAGGTCGATGCATGGCTCCCCGCCCATCCTGCTCTCTACTCTGTTCACCGATTCCCGTTCTCAGAGCTGTCGCGCGTCTCTCTCCCTACCAAACCGATTCAGATGCAATAGCTGCAGCAGGTAACCCAAATCGCAGCTTCCAATGGCGGGGGCTCCAGCTTCCACACTGAGGCTTTATCTGTTCCTGTTGTAGCACCAGGATTGCATTCCCAGTTGGTTTCTCTCAGCCCAGTTCGTTCTTGGGTCAGCAGGGTATATCTCTTCTTCCTTAGGATTCCTCACTCCACACCATTCCTGGATTCTAAGCTGGGTCTCTCAGAGAGCCTCCGTAGCTGCTGCTATCTGTCTGCCATGTTCATTGTGATGCTTGAGGGTGTCCGAGGATCTTTTGCAGCCTGCAGTAAGAACTCAAAGAAACTAGAGATGCGTTCAGCTCCAGGCTCTCAGCACTGAACTCCCAGTGAGTCTCAATTGTTTTATGTTCAGTCTTCCTCAGATTAAGGTCCACTTACAATTTAAAACATGCAGAACACACACTACAAAAAGGCCAGAATAATAACTCGTTATGAGATAAGTGAATTATTAAGAGACATCAGCTAGGTAAAAATGTACAGCGCATGCGCGGTGCCTGGCTGGCATTCCCAGGGCCCAAGCAACTGTTTCTGTCAGTGGCCTCCAGGTGGCAGTTAGCTCGTTGTTGAGAAGTCGCTGAGGGATTCAGTCAAACAAGTTTCCAAAACAAATTCGTGTTCCTCTTGGCAGTCCATGTGTCTAACTTTGGTGGGTGTGCCAGAGTACACATCAGTTATCCCATGAGCTCACCTGGGACTTGGAGCTGCTTTCTATGGATTCAATTTCCATTTCCCCTGGGTCCACAGGGTGTATTTTTTGCAAATTGCATCTTTCTTCAGTCAGAGGGTCCCAAAAATGCAGCACCATCTTCCAGAGCTTGATCTGCAGGTCCCAGACCACCAACTGTACTTCTTAAATTTGTTGGAGGTCTTGGGGAAGATGCCAGGTTGGTGTCTGAGGACTTCTTTAATATAGCAATCATAGGCGATGGCATTCTTCCTGGAGTTCTGCCTTCTGTGCTTCTATCTTCTCATGAGGACACTTTCATCAGTCTCCACATTGCCAGACACTGCACACATAGACCCCTTCGAATCAGAAATACCCAAAGAAGATTTTTCTCTCTTTCAAAGTCATTTATGTTGCTTGGCAAGCACATGGTCATGAGTTTGATTCCCAGTACCAAAAACAAAACAAAAAGCCATTTATGACGGGTTTTCTTTTATACCTTTCAATTTCTTCGTTACTTTTGGTCTTCATTTTATCTTCTTCAACTGTACTTGCCCAGTCTGAACATCTGGAATGTGGTTTATGGGATTCTGGAGTAGGAAAGCTCTCAAGCCTGCAGTGGACAGCCCGCTCCTCCTCCTCCAGCTTCCTGCACCTCCCTTGGGCTCTGTGCTTCTGCCAGAAGCTCCACCATCAGGCGGGGCGGTGGACTGCGAACAGGCAAGTGGGTGACTTTGGCTCACAGGCTTTTGTGGGTAGGAGCAAGCTCTGCAGCATTAGCATAATTATTAATAGCACCTCTTTTGAACTTCAGAAGTGTCTTACTTGGTAAATTAACAGATTGCACTATGATGCTTTAAGATACTTAAGGAGGTTACAGCGAAAACGGAATTTTGTTTTCTTTTGGTTTTTGAAATACAGTCTATCTGTGCAGTTCAGGCTGGCTTTGAACTCACTATGTAGCCCACGCTGACCTTTAACTCACACTGATCCTCCTGCCTCAGCCTCCCGAATGCTGGGATTACAGCCACGAGCTACCATGCTATGTAGGAACTCTGGCCTCTGTCCTTACTACCATCAGTTATTTTGTGTTACAACAGTCCAGACTTTTCTGCAACAAGCTTTCCCATAAGCTCCTTCCCTCCTCCAGCCCAGAAAGAGGAAGAGGGCCTGCCAATGGGGAATCTCAGGAAGGGAAAACAGAGAGTTCCCAGAGGAATGCCTGCAACTTGCCTTCCTGGAATGGTGCCTGTGTGCAGGGCACTGTGCTGACGACTCTGTCTGGTCTTGCTCAGGATGTGCTTGCTAATAACTCTGGAGGAGACTGCAGCATCGAAGTGGAAGGATGTTTGACCGGGACCATAGTACCTGCAGTCAGATTTGGTTTTAGACCTGGTTTTAGACCTGTACTGTGACACAGAGAACATGTTTCAGATGCTTGCCTTCTTAAATGCAAGGATTACAGAGGTGGGCGTGCTTGGTGGAACTTCTCTGTGCCAGGAAACGCATCCCAGGATGCTCAGGCTTCTGGCTGAAGAAAGCTCTGAGGCCCTGAAGGTACCTGGGGATGCCAGCGTGCATGGATATGAGAGACACAAAGTGTCATGGTTTATGTCAGTGGCCCCCAAGCCTCATGCCTTTTCATTATGCATTTGTGATTGGTTCATTGTCTAGCACTTGGATTGG
This sequence comes from Cavia porcellus, assembly GCF_034190915.1. Classification (NCBI taxonomy): domain Eukaryota; kingdom Metazoa; phylum Chordata; class Mammalia; order Rodentia; family Caviidae; genus Cavia; species Cavia porcellus. The sequence continues at coordinate 20,024,841 of NW_026947486.1, forward strand.
GGTGTGAGTGCACCTGGCCTAGGGGTGGAGCCAAGATGTGATGTAATGGCAGGAAGAAGGTGTGTCTCTGTCTCTCTCTTGCCAGTTTCTGCCTTGCCCCATTTGCAGCTGCCATGAACTGCGGCCTCACCATGCCACCCTGCCTTGGAGCCAACTGAGTATGGACTGAAACCTCCAAAGACTATAAGAAATAAACCTTTCCTTTCCCAACTTTGGGCTTCAGGTATTTTGTCTGAGTGATGAGTAAAAAATAACTAAGACATGGAGCTTGAGCACATACTGGGACTTCCTCTTGCACTGCAGCTATCTCTGGGGAGCACAGGCCCTGCATGCCTGGACCAAAGGGTGGGAAGGAAAGGGAAGGCCCGGCTTTGCTTCCCATTGAACATTGCCCACTACAGCAGAGTGACAAAGTTAGTGTTCTTTGTTTTTTGGGGGACAGTGTCTTGCTATGCAGTTTGGGCTTCCTTGAACTCACTATGTAGCCTTATCAATCCAAGTGCTGGGATCATAGGCATGTGACATCACACCTGATACTCAAAGTCAGTGTTCAGCACAACCTGTGCCTGCCCATGGGACCATGGCTCCTGTTGAGTACAAGGACGGCAGTCGCACTAGTCTCTAAACTCTGTTTAGTCCCCCATACTTCTAGCTCAGTGATTTTAGGAGACCACCAAGTGGTAGAGAATTTTCAACAAGTGTTGCCTTCTTTGTATGAGCCTGTGCCAAATGGGAATCTTTCAAAATAATTTCCATCACTCTTATTATTTCTGTGTGGTATTTCTTTTTCTTTGAGACAGGGTCTCGCTGTGTAGTTCAGGCTGCCCATGAACTCAGTATGTAGCCCAGGCTGACCTCAAACACACAGCAATCCTCCTGCCTCAGCCTCCCGAGTGCTGGGATTACAGGTGTGCACCACCACACATGGCTGGGTGTTTGTGTGTGTGTGTGTGTGTGTGTGTGTGTGTGTGTGTGTGTGTGTTGTACAATTTCCAAGCAGTGGCCCTAACCAGATTGAGGTCAGCCATTTGGGGCTTTTGCAAACTCCATATCCAGAGACAACTGCAAAGAAAGGTGTGTGGGTTTAGTTACAGAGCTCTCTGGGAGCAGGAAGCAGTCAACAAACCTCTCCTCCTGGCTTTCTCAGATGCCCCCCTCCAGGGGTATTCTGTTTGGGGAATTCCCCCAGATTCTGAATATTGCTCCCAGACATATGTCTAAGTTCACTTTGGCATCTGGACAAGGGAGATGTTTCCTATTTGCCTGACTTTTGCCCCAGCTTCTTTCTCAGTTATGTTAAGCCCTTGGTTAGATTCTTTCCTCTTGCATTCCATATTTTAGCTGATGTTAGGGAACCAAGTGCAGTGCTTGCAAACACTTAGCTTTCATGTTTGAGCGTTCCAAAGGTTATGCTCTCCTAGCACAGAATGATCACCTTCTATTCAGTGTGTCCAACACTTGATAACTGTACTGGTAATCCCAAACATACTGAGCAGGCCACATGGGGCCTCACTGTGGTAATAAATGTTGTTTCTTCTCTGTCAAGCTAACTTGCATAAAACTGAGCGAAATTCTTCAAAACAGCCTTGAGGGGCTGCAGGTTCATGTAGAAAAAGACAAGAAACAGGACAAGCATTGGCCTAGTGCTTTGTGCATTTCTTTGCAGTTGAAGAGCATGCCCCAGCACTCTGATGTATGTGCAGTAATTACACTGCAGTGATTACACTGAGTGATTACGAGGAGGGTTGGCAACAAAACTGTCACCAAAACACAGGGTTTTCGGGGCTGGGGATTTAGCTCATCGGCATAAGCACCTGCCTTGCAAGCAGGCAGTCATGAGTTCGATTCCTGATACCGATAAAAAGGAAAAAGACAAAAAAAAAAAAAAAAAAAAAAACAACAAAAACACAGGGTTCTCTGGGGTCATGACCTTGTGCTTTGATTGCAAGAATGGACTGTTGGAGTGTGCGTATGTGAGGATGAGACAGGGTCTCACTCTGTAATTCAGGCTGGCCTATAACTCACATGACCTGTAAAATGAGACTCACTCAGAGACATCATATCTGCACCATTCTGATGGCCCAATCTTACGACGTGCTGTGACACCAGCCAGCAGGAAGGATACTCTCCTGAAACTGGGCAGGAAAGTTGGGGCAACCCTACAAATTTACACATCAGAGCTCCCAGGCCATCTATCTGAGCTTACTCTGAGGGTTAAGGGTGGAAGGACCCCAAAAAGAGGAACTGGGTGTAGCTCAGTGGCAAAGCACTTGCCTAGCATGCATGAGGCCCTTACTTTCATCTCTAGCAGTAAAAAACAAATAAAAAACACATACTAGGCTCCATACATCTTTCCTGAAGCAATTGTTACAAAAATTTAAGCTGTAATATCCAGGCATGATGGCACATGCCTGTTGTCTCAGCCCTTGGGAAGCTGAGGCAAAAGGATTGCCATGAATTCAAGACCAGGCTGAATTGCATAGTGAGCCCTTGTCTCAAAACAAACAAATAAACAAACAGAAAACAAAACAAAAAGCAAAAAGGAAGAAATTTATGCTGTAATATATTAGTGTGGTGGCTTTACAATACACTAGAAAAAAGGAGAAGCAGCAGAGGTGGGGCTCAACAGGACAGGTTCTTTGCAGAACAAGCCTGAGAGGGACCGCTCTGGCCAGCTGCTCTGGTCCCGGTCATGGGGTCTTCTGTAGGGTTCCGGGGAGGAAGAGTTCAGTAAGAAGGGGTTGTGGCTCCCTGCCAAGGTCAAGGCTGGAAAGAGCATGAGCCAGCAGGGCAAGGTTGCCCAGGGACGAGGCTTGGGGAAGCTCGGGGAGCAGAGGCTACTGTCATTAGCAGACTGAGTGTTCCGAGTCCCCAGACGCTGCTGTGCTGGAGGGGGCGTTTTAGAGGGGTCTCTGACAAGGATGGTGGCGGTCTGATTCCTTCAGAACACATCTACAAATTCTTCTATAATCCTTTGTGAGTCTGCTTTCCATTGATGGAACAAATACCTGAGATAATCAGTGATAAAGAGACTCACAGTTTTGGAGGTGAAGATCCCTCATAGGCTGGCCCTGCTGTTCTTGTCTGTGGTGGCATGCCATGTGGTGGTGTATGGCAAAAGGTTCCACTTCATGGCTGAAGGTGGGAGAGGAAGGCTGGCTGTCTCTGCAAGGGCACACTACCAGGAACCAGAAGATCTTCCATTGTGCCCTCATAAAGGTTTTCCACCTTGAGGCAGAGGCAGGAAGATCACGGTGAGTTTGAGACCACCCTGGGCTATGGGGGTGAATTCAAGGCTAGGCTAGTCTGAACTACATAGTTGAGACCTTGTCTCAAAAAAAAAACAAAAACAAAAACAAAAAACAAGAGCTGGGCATGGTGGCTCACATCTGTAATCCCAGCACTTGGAAGGCTGAGGCAGGAAGATTCTTGCGAGTTTGAGACCAACCTGGGCTACAAAGTGAGCTCAAGACAAGTGCAAACTGCATGGTGAGACCCTATCTCAAAAAAAAAAAAAAAAGACAAAAAAAGTTTCTCCACCTTTCAAACACATCAAGCAAGGCATCAAATGCTCCCTTTGTAAACTAAGGATTGAACCCAGAGTGTTCAAACTAAGCTGCATCCCTGCATCCTTAGTCCTTTTGATTTTGTTTTGAGACAGGATCTTGCTAAGTTGCTAAATTGCCCAGGCTGGGCTAGAATTTTTTATCCTCCAGCCTCAGCCTCCCTGAGTGCTAGGGTGATAGGGATGCATTCCATGATGTAGGCTTTTGTGCGCAGGGTTTCAAGAAGCTTCTGGTCACAGACTACAGTATCCTCCATTCACAGCATGAGTCTTCATGGCCTTACCCATGAGAGCCAGTGAGACACAGTGAGGCAGTTCTAATAGGCAGTATTTAGCAAGGGTTGTGTGTAACTTCCAAGACTAGCTGATAAAAGACAATGTTTCTGCTTGCTTCTCTACCATCTCTGATCACCAGCCCAGGGGACACTAGATGCCATGTTGTGAGGGCATCAAGGGTCCCTGCATTGGCTCAGGTGGTGAGGAGCTGGGTAAGTGGGAAGCAGATCCTCCCAGCCTCAGGAGAGGTGGCCCTGATGAATCTGGCTATATGGGCACACAGGCAAAGCCCTCCAGCTTTGAACAGTGTGTAGGCATTTTCGCTGACTGCTTTAGGAATAATGTGTGACAAAGAAATAAATAATTAGGACAGTTACTAGAGCTTAAACTTGTTTGATAAATCTTTATAAACTCCGGCTGGGGTTTTAGCTCAGCGGCACCTGTACCTGCCTGGCAAGTGCAAGGTCATGAGTTTGAGCCCCAGTACACCTCCCAAAAAAATCTTTATAAACTTAAATCTCCAGACCATGAGTGGGAAAAAAAAAAAAAACAAGTAGGGGACATATCTGGCTGTCTGCCGGGAGAGATATGTGTGTTTATGCTTGGGAACAGCCACCATTTGCACAGATCTTAGTTACTTTTCTCATTGCTGAGATAAAATATTCAATGCCCAAAATTAAAGGGAGAAAGGTTTATTTAGGTCAAAATGTGTAAATGTTTTAGTCCATATTTTGCTGGCTCCAAAGCAGGGTGGTGTGGCCAAGGGGCGTTGTATAGGATAAACAGTTCATGGCAGGCAGAAAGCAGCAAAATAAATAAGGGCAATGACCACAGCTCCTTCTATCCTTTACATTTCATCCAGGATACTTAGGGCAGCTAACACTCACACCCTTGATCCTAGTGCCCTTGATCCTAACATTGCACCATGAATCAATTCTGGCATCACACACTACATGCAGCCACCTCTGACAAGCCCCACCTATGACCACATGAGGCTTTGGGGGGACATCTAGACACTAGTAGCAAGCCTCATACACTCTTTTTTCTTATGCATACCTATGATAAAGTTGAATTTATAAATTATGAATTTTCCACTTAATATTTTCAGACTGTGGTTTCACTTTAAAAGCGAATCACTTTAAAAGTTCCCCAAAGAGCTACGGAATAATTCTTATTAGGCATAGGATATATTTTTAGAATGCAAAAGTGAGCACATGCCTGTCATACCAGCTACTAGGAAGGCTAAGGCAGGAGGATCACAAATTCAAAGCCAGCCTGGAAAACATCAAGAACTTGTCTTTTTTTGTTTGTTTGTTTTGTTTTTTGTCTTTTTTGTTTTTATCGGTACCAGGGATCAAACTCACGACTGCCTGCTTGCAAGGCAGGCGCTTATGCCGCTGAGCTAAATCCCCAGCCCCAAGAACTTGTCTTTTTAAAAAAATGGCTGGGGAGTCAGTTGTTGTGATGCACATCTGTAATCCCAACACTCTGGAAGGCTGAGGAAGGAAGATTGCTAGTTTGATCCTAGCCTGGAAATTTAACTATTTAGTGCGACCCTGTGTCTATTACAAAAGGGGGTTAAAAGGTGTAGCTTAGTGGTAGAGTGCTTATCAAGCATGCATGAGGCCCTGGATTCAGTTCCTAGGATTGCAAACAGTATCTGTATTAGCATTTTAAAATTACAATTTAAAAACTATAATTAAACTAGTAAACAAATGCATACTTGTTATTCTTCCAGCTAATCTGGCTGTTTATGTGTACACAGGCTGCTTCTCATTAACACACCTAAAGACTATACTGCCAGGCCCTGGGGACCCAGTGGTGACTAAAATAGAAGCCTGTTCCGGGGGAGCTGGCGGCAGTAAAAGCACTAAAGTGATGCATGGAGGAGCTTTGAAAATGAGTGGCATGAAACGTGGTGTGGTAACACATGCCTGTAATCTCAGCACTCTGAGAGCCTGAGGCAAGAGGATCACAGTTTCAACTCCAGCCTGGGCAATTTAGTGATTTAATGAGACTCTGTCTCAAAATAAAAAATAAAAAGAGCTGGAGATGCTGGGGTGTGCTGGCACATGCCTGAAATCTCAGCATTTGGGAGGTTGAAGCAGGAGGATCTCTGCAAATCAAGACTAGCCTGGGCTACAAAGTAAGCTCAAGGCCAGCCCGACCTGCATAGTGACACACACACACACACACACACACACACACACACACACACAAAGAGCTGGGGATGCAGCTCAGTGCAGAGGTCCTGGATATGAGCCCCAGTATGCAAAAAGAAAAAGAGAGAGATTGGCAAGGAACTGTGAAGAAAAGGCCAGCCCCAGGTTCACTGATTTGCTGTGAAGACTTAGAGCTCAGCATGCAGTCCAACTCATAGCTATGACTTATTACAACAAAATGACCAAGAGTAAAACTCAGCATAGGGAAAACATGCATGGGGCAAAGTCTGGAGGAAAACAGGTATAAGTTCCCAAGATTCTTGTCCTAGTGGAGTCATACAGGACATAAATTCCTCTAGCACATCAGAAAGATTGTCCTCATTGGGGTACAATGGCATATGCACATAATCCCAGCACTCCGGAGGCTGAGGGAGAATGACAGGAGCAAGATCCTATCCCTAAAAGAGAAAGAAAGAAAGAGAATTGTCAAGTTGTTTGGCACTGAGGAGGCAGAGTCTAGAGGATTGCTGTGAGTTCAAGGCCAGCCTGGGATACATAATGAGTTCAAGGTCAGGCTGAACTATGTAGAAAGACCCTGTTGAAAGAAAGAAAAAAGAAAAAAAGAAAGACATAAAGTAAGAATTGTCTTCAAACAGGTCTCATCAGGGGCCAAGTCACAGAGCCACCCTCTGCCTAGCATGAACCAAAAATCTGGATGCTAGGAAGAAAGCAGGATCAATGTAAACCACATTGTTCCCACACACAGGTTAGGTGCCATGCATCACTCCTGGCATTTAAGGAACAGTGGAAAGGTTCCCAAAGCCTAAGCTCCAAGTGCCAGCTGTATGAATCACCATGAACTGCCATAACTAGGGGAACAACTGAAATTTATTTTCAGAGTTCTGGAGGATGTGAGGTCCCACCAACCCTGTTAGCCTTAATCCTTAATTCTTCTTTAAGCAGCCTATCTCCAAGTCTAGTCACGCTGGGAGTCACAGCTTCAACCTACCAACTGTGTGAGACACAATTTGGTCTCCAGCACTAGCGAAGGGCCAATCTTTGCAAGCAGGCCTTTCAAGGAATAGCAACCTCAGCTAGGCGTAGTGACACACACCCATGATGCCAGCTAGCATTCTAGAAGGCTGAGGGAACTTAGCAATTTAGCAAGACCCTGTCTCAAAACAAACAAACAACAGTCACGGACTTGCTCTCTGAAGTCTTTCCTGCACAGTCCCTAATACCTAGTTTCAGAAGTCTGGAAATAGCTATCAATCACATTGCCCTCTAGGAGAAAGACAGGAAGCCCTGTTGAATTCCTTGTGATCCAGATAACAAAGACTGGGTATTGAAAACCTTCCGGGGCTGGGCTGTAGCACAGTGGTAGAACAGCTGCCTAGCATGCATAAAGACCCCATCCCCAGCAAAGAGAAACAAGGAAGGAGAGAGAGAGAGAAACAGAGAGACAGAGAGAGCCAGAGGAAGGAGAGAGAGAGAGACAGAGACAGACAGAGACAGAGACTGAAGAAGAATGGGTAGAAAAAAATGAAACAAGTTGTATCATGTACAGCTACAAATTCTGTATGATGAACATGACCATTATGTACACCTAAAATGTACCAATAAAATCTGATTGGAGGAGAAAAAGAAAGGGAATTGAGGCAGGTGCAATGGCTAAGGTGGAGGTTTGCTGGAGCCAAGAGTTCCAGACCAGCCCAAACAACGTAACAAGACCTGTACCAAAGCAAAAATGAACAAGATTTTACCTGTCATTTTCGGTCAAACACAGAACATGAGCAAATACTTTGCTCTTTATATTTTGGATTTCTCATATAAGAGAAACCATGTGAAACACAAAATACAAAGAGCAAAATAAAAGATAAGAGGAAGTAGGGAGATCTTTTTCTTTTTTAAAATTTTTTTAAAAATTTTATTTAAGGAGAAAAAGAAAAAAAACAGAAAAAGGGCACAAGTTATACAGAATTTCAGAAAAAATAAACAGTAGGAAATCACTAGTTGATAGATGGGAGATCTTTTTCAAATAGGATGGGGAAGAAGAGATGGAGAAAGGGGAGAGGGAAAGGGAATGAAAATATTGACAGAAAAAATGGAAATAGAGCTTTTGCAAATGAGAAGGGTCCCAAGAGACAGGAGGAGCAGGGAGGGAGAAAAGAGTTAGGGAAACAAAAAGAATTAAGAGGTGTTTTATGTACATGTACCAACTCCCCACCATAAATGTAATTATTATACTAATAAAAAAGAGTATGTAGAAGTACATGATAACCTGGAATTTTATGTCATTTCCAGGAAAATGACAAAGAGCTTTTGGGCTCTGAAACAAGCAGATGTGTTCTAAGTAAGGTGCACATAATCCTTAACCCTCACAACCACCCATAAAGTAGGTAACGAAAGCACCATTCTTCCCACTTTTTGGATGAAGAATCTGAGGCTCAGAGAGCGCTGGATCTGGCCAAGGGTCATACAGCAGTGAACTGCTAGATTTGAACCCAGCTAAGCTTCTACCAGTCAAACAGTTCTGTGTTTCATCAGTGGGATCATTTCTAAGTTGAATATTTTATTTTGTTTGTGGAGACTTGCAGGTAGACCACGCTGGCCTCAAAAGTCCTATCTCAGGCTCCCAGAATGCTGTGATTACAGAAGTAGAATTTTTTTCTTTTCTTTAATGGCTTCCAGATTGGTGGTACTTGGGATGGAATCCTAGAATTCGCCTACTCTGGGCAGGCCCTTTACCTCCACATGGACCATTTGTTTGTCACCACAAACAAATGTTTCTAAAACACATTCCGCTTGATGGCAGTGTTGCTCCAGAAAAAAAAAAAAAAGTCCTCTAGGCCCTCACCCACTCCCAGACCGTAAGTCCTCTGCCCCGCCCTTCGGATCTGAAAAAAACCCTCAGGGCGCCGAGAGCCTGCCAGGAAAGCAGCTGCCTGAGGGTGAGCTCCGCACTTTGTTTCTTTGAAGTCCTTTCATCCTAGAATCCATTTCTACCCAACCCGGACTTTGTGAGTTCGCATGCACTCATTCCCCAACGTGAGACCCCGAATGTGGTCCCCTGTTGGGGAGGCGGGCATTCTGGTGACAAAGGCCGAGTACTAAAGACCTGGAAGAGAGCATCTCCCGCCAAAGCCACCGAATCTAGAGGGCCAGGCTCTGGGGCTGGCGACCTCCAGCTGTGCTCTCCAGCGCGGACCCTAACACTGACTCGGCGGGTTCCCCCTGGTCCCTGGGCCTTCCCGCCGCCTCGGGAACTCATGAGAAACTGCGGTCGGGGACCTCGGCGACTCGCCAAGCGGGTACCGGTGCTCTGTGTCTACAGAGGCCCCGGGGATTCTGCCCCGCGCCTTGGTGTGTGAGAACTTTGGCACTGGCGCAGGAGCACTCACAGGGACTGGGCTGTTCGGCGCAAGGGGTCCCAGGCCCGTCTGGGGGCCATCTGCTCATCCGCGTGCACCACCCAAGCTCACACACCACAGGAGGCTTGTACATCTGTGTGTGCGCGCGCGCGAGCGAGGGTGCATAGGCGACGGGAGCAAAGGGACAGTTTCTTCCAGTGGCTTTATCCTTTATCCTGGGAGAGGGCCCTTTCCCTCACTACTAATTGACTATTGTTTCCCAGTTCCCTCCTATTTACTTTTCAAAAATACTGTTTTTTCTTCTTATTAAAAGAGTCATCTATGCCACTTGCTAGTGGAAACGTGTAACCCAGTGCTTAGCATGTGCAAGGCCCTGAGTTCCAGCCCAAGTGCCAAAAAAGAGGAAGTTCATGGTAGAAATAAATGACAGGCATAAACCAAACATCCTAGACATAATTTTTAACTTTTTAACTTCGAAAGCTTTGTTTTTTAGTGACAGGGTCTTGCTGTGGAGGCCAGGCAGGCCTTGAACTCGAGGCAGTCTTTCTGCCTCAGCCTCCCAAATTCTGGGATTACAGGTTTGTGTTACCATGCCTGGCTCAAAGTTTATACTCTTTTTTTTTTGTATTTTTGAAACAGGGTTTCAGTATGCAGTTCAGGCTGGCCTTACACTCACTATGTAGCCCAGGCTGGCTTTGAACTCAAAGCGATCCTCCTGCCTCAGCCTCTTAAGTGCTGGAATTACAGGCATACGCCGCCATGCTCAGTTTCAGTTTATACATTTTAAGATTCCCATGTTTATACATATTTTTAAAGTAAAACTAGGTATATTTTTATATAAATTTTTTAAGTTTATATATTTATTAGTACATATTTATCATACATGTTGATCACATTCATCATGTACAGAGCATTTTGGATTGCCCTTTTTCACTTATTTATACTATAATATACAGTTTTCCAGTAACTTGTGAACGAACATTTTACAATTTTTAAATTGTAAATCAATCTTACTTGAATGTAGTGAAATGCAGGAAAAAATACCCTCTGCCTAACATTCTAAAAAATATTCACACTATTGTCAGGTATGGTGGTACACGCCTGTACTCAACACTCAGGAAGCTGAGGGAAGAGGATTTCCATGGGCTACATAGTGAGTTGAAGATCAGACCAAGCAACATAGCAATATTCTTCTCAAAAATGTTTTTCACTATTATCAGCTTGTATAAAATTTCAGACTATATTTCTGCACTTTCAGTTATATATATATATATATATATATATATATATATATATATATAACTGAATGATACCAAATGCCCAGGTCCACAGATTCAGTTTGTAGAATATTTATGTTGCAAGACATATTTAAGCATATAGGTAAACATATGCAATAATGCATTGTACTTTTTTCCTCGTACATAATTCAGTTCATATATACAGCATTTCATACCTGTATAATTTCATCATTTACCCTTAAATAGATGTTTCCAATGTTGTTTCAAAGTGCCTCTTATTTTGTAGTGTGTTTTTAAATTATGGATTAAACTATTCTGATAGAAAAATCAGCATAGGCATTTACTAAATTTTGAAAAGTTAGAAAATGTAAATTAGAAAATAGCTGAGTGTGGTGGTGCACCTCTGTAATCCCAGCATTCAGGAGGCTGAGGCAGGAGGATCACTGCAAGTTCGAGGCCAGCCTGGGCTACACAGTAATTTCAAGGCCAGCCTGAGTTATATAGTTAGACCTTGTTTTTTAAAAAAAAGTCATTTTCCTTTATCCCACATTTAAAATTATTTAATATTTATTTATTTTGTGGCATCATGTTTTGAACCCATGGCCTTCTCGCTGAACTATATTGCTGCTAGCTCTGCACTTTTTAAAAAATTTCTTCATTTCAGACAGTGTTTCCCTAAGTTGTGCAGGTGGGACTCAAACTTTCTTTTTTAAAACATTTTTTTATTTTTAAGTGGGCATGGTAGCATGCACCTGGAATCTCAGCACTTGAAAGACTAAGACAGGAGGATCACCATGAGTTCGAGGACAGCCTGAGCTAGCCTTAATGACAAAGCAAGACCCTGTCTCAAGAAAAGAAAACAAATAAAAAAATTTAATTTCTGTCCATATATTTGCAGAACATAATGATTGCAGTCATTATAAGGAGTTGCTACATGCACATAATGCATCTTCTTTTTTTTTTTTTTTTTTTTTGTCTTTTTCCTTTTTATCAGTACCAGGGATCAAACTCACAACTGCCTGCTTGTAAGGCAGGCACTTATGCTGCTGAGCTAAATCCCCAGCCCAACACATCTTAATTCTTTTACCACCCTTCCCCTTCCTCACCCTTCTGTTCCTCCTCCATTCATCTCTTTATCCCTTTCCCATTTGCAAAATGTCTATCTCCGTTTTCTATTGTCAACTTTTTATTTTGCTCTTTTACTTGTATTTTGAGTCTCTCATAAAGAGAAACAAAACAGCTGTGTGATTTGTTTCACTTAATATTTCAAGGTGCATCCATTTTCCTACAAATGATGAATTTTATTCTTCTTTTTAACAGAATAGTCTTCCATTGTATATAAATACCACATTTTCTCTACCCATTTATCCATCAGTAATCATGAAGGACGCTTCCAAGATCTACTTATTATGATAAACATGTATATGCATGTATCGCTGTGACAGGATGTCTTTAAGTTTGGGAGGAAGATATCTAGAAGGGGAATAGCTGAGTCAAATGGGATTTTCATTTTTAGTATTTCAAGGAATCTCCATAATGATTTCCATCGCAGTTGTACCGGTTTACACTCCCACCAACAATGCAGAAGAGTTGTTCCTCCTTTCCTAACCCTGCTAGCATTTGTGATTGGCTGATTTCTGGATGACGCCATTCTTTCTGGAGTTAGTTGGTTGCTCGGTGTTGTTTTAATTTGCATTTTCTATTAGCCAACGATATTGAACGTTTTTACATGTATTTATTGGCCATTTGCCTTTTCTTCCTGATGAGAAGTGTGTGTTCATTTTAATATCCTATTTTTTGGTTGGGTCTTTTATTTTGGGGAATCTGAATTTTTTGAATTCTTTATGTATTCTAGATGTTAGTTCTCTGTCCAAGGAGAAACTGGCAAAATATTTTTCCTGTTTTGTAGGTTGTCTCTCAGCCTGTTGGTGGTTTCCTTTGCTGTGCAGAAGCTGTTTAACTTGAAATGATTCCATCTGCAGATTCTTAGTACTATTTCTTGTGCTACTGGGGTTCTGTTCAGAAAGTCCTTGCCTATGCCTGTGTCTTCAAAGATTGTACCTATTTTGCCTTCCAGAAAATTGTTTCTGTTTTCACACTTAGAACTTTGATTCATTTTTATTTTAGTTTAGTGCTTGGTTAGAGAAAAGGGTGCAGCTTTGAGTCTAGCACTTCCTGCCTAAGCTTCCTGAGTGGCCAGAACTGTAAGTGTGCACATCAACACCTGGCTATATTTGAAGTTTTTGCTGCATTTCATTGTATGCATCATTTAATGCATATATAATACTTGCATTCACATAAAAGTGGGATTATTTTCAACAAAAAAGTTTTAAGTGAAATTATTTTCTACATAGAGTTTTAGGTAATGTTATTCAGTCTATCATGTTTTGATAATTACCAGCACATTTGCATCTTAAAAGTTGTTTTTTTTAAAAGTCTTCAACAGGCTCCCCTTCCTGCCCCTGCCTTTTCCTCTATGGGCAGTGCCTGTGTGGGAACCCCACTCCTCTTACATGGTAGGTAAGTGCTGTACTGCCGTTTTCATTTAATTAGCAGTATAATTGAATTTCAAAAATGGTAGCACCTCAATCTTTAATCTACATACACAGAAAATTAAATTTTTTATTTTTATTAGTATGTTTGCAGTGCTTAATGACTACATTCATCATGGAGGAATTAAATATTTTTATTAAAAGATAACGCTATATATGGAATAAAGTGTGGCCTATCTAGTTGGCCTGTTTGAAGATTCCAACCTGTGTGCCGTCCATGCCAAACGAGTGACAGATATGCCAAAAGATCTCCAACTGACTCAGCAGGCTGAGGCAGTAATGCTATGAATTTGAGGCCAGCGTAGGCTATACAGTGAGCTCAAGACCAGTTGAACTATATAATGAGAACTTGTCCCCCCAAAACAATAACAACAACAAAAACTAGCATCCCAAATATGTGACGATGTGCTTAAAATGCTTAAGAATGTACTATGATGGGAAACATTTCATTCTGAAAGGTTTTTTTTCTCTTCTTCCTGTTATTGGAAATTCTGAATGTTAGATAACTTTTCCCCCATGGGCTCAAAAGATACCTAAGTGACAGCTTGGGATTTAGCTCAGCGACATAAGTGCGAGGTTGTAAGTTCGATCCCCAGTACAAAAAAAAAAAAAAAAAAAGATACCTAAGTGCATGATTATGAGTGAAAAAAAGGGGACATAAATCACATATTAGCAGTTTTTCCATTTTCATTTGTGTGTGAATATTTAATATTAATGTGACCAGGCATAGTGGTATATACCTGTAACCCCAGCACTTGGGAGGCTGAGGCAAGAGGATCACTGCAAGTTCAAGGCTAGCCTGGACTACATAGCAAGTTCAAGGCTAGCCTGGACTACATAGCAAGACCCTGTCTCAAAAAAAAAAAAAAAAAAAAAAAAAAAAAAAAAAAAAAAAAAAAACTAATGCATAGATGCAAAGCATTAATGCAAGTCAAAATGTTTCAGTGAACAAGTTTCAGCAGTTCAACTTTATAACAATGATAAATGAACCTGTTAAATTTTTCTGGACAGTGCCAGCATTTGGATTTTTTTATTTTGAGGATTTTTTGAGAGAGAGTCTCGCGGTGTAGTTCAGGCTGGCCTTAAGTACACTCACTGTGTTGCCCAGGCTGGACTTGAACTTGCAGTGGTCTTCCTGCCTCTGCTTCTGGAGTGCTGAGATTACAGGCGTGCGCCACCACTCCCTGCCAATAGGCCTCGCCTGACTCTTGTGAAGCACTGATAGCTGCGGTGAGGAGGCGCAGGTCTATTTTGAGGTCCTGAGCAATTTCACGCTGCGAAGGGAGTTAGTGAAGGAGTAGTTCAGTGGACTTGTGAGTATTCCGATTACAGCTGTGCTCCAGTCGCAGCCTGTAACCACGAGGTTTCTTTGCGGCTCCAGCAGAGGGCGCGCTCTTAGGGGTGGCTTGTGTAGCCTGCCGCTTCCTGGGTGCTCTCGCCCTGGATCTGCCGGTGGCCCACTGTGTAGGAGCCGGAGTACTGGGGCCGCCTTACTGACCCCTTCCCCTTGGGCTTCAAACACAATGGGAAGATCAATTTGTTTTTGTTTATGGTAAGGGGAATTAAACCCAGGGTCTCGTGTGTGTGCTGTGCCACTGAACCCCGTCTTCAGCGCTCATGTAGAGATTTTTTTTTTTAATCGGTACCGGGGATTGAACTCACCACCACGCGCTTGCAAGGCAGGCGCTTATGCCGCAGAGCTAAATCCTCAGCCCCTCATGGAGAAATTTTTAAAAACTGAAACTTACATTTTTATACCGATGACTAAATTTAATGAGTGTCGTTATTGCCTGCTGTTCAAAAGCGATGTGACAGAACAGTATTTTACTGTACAAACAGGTTCATTCCAGTATGAGTCTCTTCCTCTTATACTTCTTGTTAATATTTTGCGTTTTTTCTTTGTATGTCTGGTGGTTTTATTTAGTTGTTTCTGTTGAAAATTAGACATCGGGGGGGCTGGAGATTTAGCTTAGCGGCATAAGCGCCTGCCTTGCAAGCAGGCAGTCGTGAGTTCGATCCCTGGTACTGATACAAATGAAAAAGACAAAAAAAAAAAATTAGACATCTGGATTGTCTAGTGTGGTAGCTCTGGAAATAGGGTTTTCCTCTCCTCCAGAAACTGCTAAGTGTGAGGGGTGATGACTGTTGTCATCTGTTTAGTGATTTTTCTACACTCTTGTATTTTTTTTTTTTGAGACACGATCTTGTTATGTTGTCCAGGTGTCCTTGAACTTACTGTGTAGTCCCAGCTGGCCTCAAATTTACGGCGATCTTCCTGCCTCAGCCTTCCAAGTGCTGGGATTACAGGCGTGTGCCACCCTACCTGCTTTATGCTCTTTGGAAAAAGCTGCTTGACTTGTCAACAGTCACTGAATCTGTGTTCCTTTAAATTAGGTTCAGTTTGTGTTTTGACAGGTATTTCCTTGAAGACCGGGAGTAGAAAGGAACAGAACACAGAAGTAGGCGCCTCCCTCCAGCCCTGTGGACTAGCATATACGCTGCTCACCACGACCCTGCCTTTGCCTTTGCTTCCACAGGGCAGTTGTAAAGCTGCATTTTCTTGATTCAGCATCCACTTGGTTACCGTAAACTGTGTTGGTGTTGAGACAGTCTTGCTATTGTAGCCTATGCTTGTCTTGAACTCTTGGAGACGTGCTAAATTCGGGACAGCAAACACTGTTAGAGACCCATGAGAGAGAATTTGAGGAAGGCCAGGGAACCCACCAGAATGAAGCCCTGAGCTGACTCAAACCCCCAGGTTTATTGAGGATCAAAAGAGACATAGAGTTCTGCTGAGCACAGATGTTTGTTTTGGGTAAGCAAGGCAGGCAAACAAGGCATGGTGACAGTTTGGCTGAATAATTAACTTTTATCTGATTGTCCCCTACCCCAGGGCATCCTTGTTTTCCCATAAGACCCATGACTGCTCTAGTTGGCAAAACTGTTCTTTAACATGGTCCCAGCTCCCTGGAGTCGGCAGTCTTCCTACTGCTGTGTCAACCCAAGCAGATAGTGACCCTTTGGGTGTCAAAAGGAACTGCCCAGATCCTCTTTCCTCAGCCTCCCGAATGCTAGGGTTACATTTGTGCACTCCATCCCAGATCTGAGGACTTTTCCTGTGTTTCTGTAGAGTAACTTAAAGAGCATACAGTGTCATTTTATTCTCATGTTAGTATTTGTGGTACTTTAATTTGTTTTATCTTTTATTAGTACACATTTGCAATACATTATGCATTTTTTGTTTTTAGTAGTACAGAAATATAATTACTAGGTCTGGGGCTATTGTCCCTTGCTAAAGCCCTTGCCTGGTGTGTGAGGCCTGGGTTCCATGCCCCAGCACCACACCTAATTAAATACAGTGATCTTTTCTGATTATTTATATATACATTTGGTTCCCAATGTATGATGGTTTTACTTAAGGTTTTTCAACTTTACAATGGTACAAATACAATGTGCATTCAGTAGAAACTCTTGTTTCATTGAGACAGGGTCTCACTATGTAGTAGGCTGGACAGGGTCTCACTGTAGTAGACAAGCCTCCTGATTTCTGGGATTACAAGCATGTACTGCCATTATACCTTTTTTGTTTGTTTTGTTTTTTGATACAGAGTCTCTCTATGTAGTTCAAGCTGCCTTTGAACTTACTATGTAGCCTAGGCTGGCCTTGAGCTCTTGGTGATCCTCCTGCCTCAGCCTCCCAAGTTCTGGGATTACAAGCATGTACCGCCATACCTGGATCATTATACTTTCATGTTTAATTGTTTTTGCAGTATGGGGCTTTGAAACGAGGGCCTTTGCACTCAGCTACAACCCAAGGCCTACCCCACCCCCCTTTTATTTTGAGACAGGTCTTGAAGTTTTCATTTTGATCTTTTCCTGGGCCAGGAATACTCAGTCTGATCCTTTCTGGTGATACTGGGCAGTCACCCAACCACCAGAAGAAAAACCAACACTATAGTGTGCTCTGGTGTTTAAGCAATTGTTTGGGTTAAATGCAAAATCAACATCAGTGAGCTTATCAGAGTGTAATCCCACCCACTGAAAGTTGAGTGTCTTTACCCATAGTCTGTATCAATATTAGCACTTCTTTTGTTTCATTTTGTTTTAGGCAGACTGGCCTCAAACTCACAGCTGTCCTCTGGCTCAGCCTCCCAGGTGCTGGGATTATAGATGTGTGCCCACACCTAGCTATGATGGCCTTTTTTTTTTTTTTGTACCAGCTCCCTGGGTAGCAATCGCCGATCCTTATTTGTCTCATTGGAACTATATTTTGTCCTCAGTCTTGTAAAATCACTGGGCAGTGATGGAGACCTAAGCTCCATGCTAGTGTTACAAGTTCCAAAGAGCCTGTAGGGTAAACAGTTCCTTTCCACACTACTGTGGGGTACACCTAGTCCAGAATGTTAGAAAACAGTATGAAACATAAGTTGGGCATGCTGGTACACTCCTGTAGTCCCAGTGCTCTGGGAGGGTGAGGCAGGAGGATCACAAGTTAGACCCCAGCCTAGAAAATTTAGCAAATTAGTGACTCCTTGTCTCAAAGTAAAAATAGAGTGGGAATATAGTCATGTGTGAAGGCTCTGGGCTCAGTCCCAGTACTGTGATTTTTTTTTTTTAAACTAGAAACCGAGCCGAGTGTGGTGGCACACGCCTATAATGCTAGCTCTGCAACTCAGAAGAGGCGGAGGACGCTGGCAAGTTCAAGGCCAACATGGACCACTTAGCCAGACCTTGTCTCAAAATAAAAAATAAAATATAATGACTGCAGGGGGCAACACCCCTCTGCCTGGCGTTGATCTACAGAAAGGAAGCGGCTCTATGGCGTGAGTACACCGTGGCCTACTGATCAGCAGCCGCAAAGAACAAAACAACACTACTCAGCACAACTTGGCTGCAACTGGAGCTCATTGTGGCAGCCAAATAAGCTGGTGCAGAAGAGATATGCGCAGCTTGCACCTGTGGAAGCTGCCCCAACCTAGGCTGGCGCTCAGGCGTCACGTGCTCGCTTGGCATCTAGACGCTAGCTTCCAGACCCAGCGCCTCCACCAGGACCAGATGATCTCGGAGAGGTCAAAAGTAGAATGCTGATTAGCAGAGGCCTGGAAGGGGGGGGGGGGCGGGAGAGAGTGGGAAAGGGCAATTAATAGGTACGAAGTTACAATTAGATAAGGAAAAAGTTCTGGGTGCTATTGTACAGTACGGCAAGGAGCGATAACAATAATGTACTTTTTTAAAAGCTAAAAGAAGAAAAAACAAAAAACCTAAGTTGGAGTAATCTGTAATCCCAGCACTCAGGAGGCAGGAGGATGGCCATGAGTTCCAGGCCAGCTTGGGCTACAAACAAGACCCTGTCTCAAAAATAAAATAAAATAAAAATAAATTTTAAAAAGCTAATTTTATTTTTTTCCAAAACCACTTTATTTCAAGCAGAAAAAGAAAAAGAAACTAAAACCATATGTCAATCATGGGGCAACAATGGTACATACATTGCACATTGTCATCCCCAAATCATTCTTCCAGAGCACAAGACATCTGCATTCAGTTGTCCAAACAATACTGGCACAAATATTTCTCTGCGGTGAACTCAGAGAAATCAGTAAGTAGTACAACTATCTTAACTATTTTTGGGGGTTAGCGATTTAGCTCAGTAGCATAAGCGCCTGCCTGGCAAGTGTGAATTTATGACTTCAATTCCCGGTACCAAAAAAAAAAAAAAAAAACCCAAAACTTGAGGTTCTGAACTATTTCTTTTTTGTCTATTTCGTTTTCATCGGTACCAGGGATCGAACTCACGACTGCCTGCTTGCAAGGCAGGCGCTTATGCCGCTGAGCTAAATCCCCAGCCCCTCTGAACTATTTATGTACATATACATACACAGGTACTTATGTTGCTTCTTTCAGCTTGTCACACTGGTTAAACAATACAATGTTTACACAGATGTGTCACTTATTTCAATAATAAGTATGGCCTCAAGTTGTATCCATTTACATATAAAAGCCTGCAGTTTATGATTCGTTATGGCTGAGAAGTCTCCACCTTGATTTCCACAATGGTTGTACAGTCTACATTCCAAACAACAGTGGAGAAAGTTTCCTTTTTCCCTACAGTCCCTGCAACATTCCTTATTGGTTGATTTCTTGATACTAGTCATTCTTTCTGGGCTGATGTAAAATCTTAGTGTTGCTTTAATTTGCATCTGTTGAATGCTCAGTGATGTTGAACATTTTTTTCACATATTTATTTGCTGTTTGTATTTCTTCGTCTCAGAGGTATGTATTCATCTCAGGTGCCCATTTTTGGCTTGGATCTTTAAATATGGGAGGACTGATTTTTTGGTGTTTTTTATATGTTCTGAATAGTAATCCTTTGTCTGAGGAACAGCTGGCAAACATTTTTTTTCCCAGTTGTGGGTTGTCTCTTCATTCTATTAATGGTTTCTCTTACTGGTGCAAAAGCTTTTCAGTAGGATGAGACCCCATTTTTCCATTCTTTTTGATAGTGTCTGTGCAATCTGGGTTTTGTTCATCAAGTCTTTGCCTAACCAATGTCTACAAGAGCTTTACGAGGGCAGGGGATTTAGCTCGGTGGCATAAGCACCTGCCTTACAAGCAGGCGGTCGTGAGTTCAATCCCTGGTACCGATAAAAATGAAAAAGACAAAAAAAAAAAGAGCTTTACCTACTCCATCTTCCAGCAGATTTAATGTTTTTGTTTTAATACTAAGATCTTTGATCCATTCCTATTTCATCTTAGTACATGGTGAAAGATACGGGTTCATTTTCTATCTTCAGCACATGTAGAGCCAGTTTTTCCAGCACTATTCATTAAAGAGACTATCTGTCTTCCAGTGAATGCGTTTGGCACTTTTGTCAAGGATAAGGTGGCTTAATGTGTCTGCAGTTGTTTCTGCACCTTCTAATCTGTTCCATTAATCTTTGAGTCTGGTTTTTTGGATTTTTTTTTTTTGTTGTTGTTGTTGTTGTTTTGCCAGTACCACACTGTTTTTATCACGGTAACTTTATAGTATAATTTCAAGTCAGGGGTTGTGATGTCCCCTGTCTTCTCTTTGTTGCCCAGGATTGCCTTTGCTATTCTATATCTTTTCTTGTTCCAAATGAATTTTAAGATTGTTTTCTCTAATTCTGTGAGGTATGCTATTGGAATTTTGATTGGGATTGCTTTGAATCTATATATAACAGTTTTGGAAGTATAGCCATTTTTCACTATGTTGGTTCTGCCTACCCAAGAGCACAGGATATCTCTTTTAATGGCATTTTTGAAATGCAAGTTTTAAAAATATTAGTGATGTTCAATTTATCTTTTGTTTGTTTGTTCGTTTTTAGACAGGGTCTCACTTATAGTGAAGTCTGGCTTTAAACTCACTATGTAGCCCAGGCTGGCCTCAAACAGCAATCCTCCTGTCTCAGCCTCCCAAGTACTGGGATTACAGGTATGCATCCTCATGCCCAGTCAACTTTATTCCAGGGGTTTTTGGTGTCTTTTTAAAGAACACTGTGTCTACCCCAAGGCTGATAAAATTTTCTCCTGTTTTTCTTTTTTTGAGACAGTGTCTCACTCTGTAGCCCAGGCTGTCCTTGAATTTACAGCCACCCTCTTGCCTCAGCCTCCTGAGTGGCAGGATCAGAGGCATGCGCCACTATGCCTGGGTTTTGTTCATCAAGTGTTTTCTGTCAAACATTTTTTTTCTGGCACCAGGAATCAAGCTTAGGACCTCCTACTTTTTTTTTTACTTTATTTTTGAGATAGGGTCTCACTTTGTAATTGAGGTGGTCACAAACTCATGGTGATCCTCCTGCCTCAGGTTCCATGTGCTGGGATTACAGGAATATAGCACTACACTCAGCTCTTTTTTATTTTGAGGCAAAATCTCACTAAATTACTAACTTGTGCAAGCGTATCTCATACTTGCCATCCTTCTGCCTCAGCTTCTCAGTGCTGAGATTATAGGGATACACCAGCACACCCAGCTGGAATTGTTATCTTGTGCAATGGTGCAAACACTGTGAAAATCAATGTGGAGATTCCTCAGAAAACTAGGACAAGAAGTCTTATTTAATCCAGCTATTCCCCTTCCAAGTATCTTTCCAGAAAAATTAAAAACATCATTCCACAGATGTGCACCTATGTTTATAGCAGCACATTTTGTAATATCCAGGTCTTGGAAACAACCTAAATGCCCATTGACTGAGAAATGGATAAAAAAAAATATATGATTGCTCATACCTGTAATCCCAGCACTCAGAAGGCTTAGGCAGGAGGATTGTTGCAACTTTGAGACCATCCTGGGCTACAAAGTGAACTCAAATTGATCCCAAACTGCATAGTGAGACTCTGTCTCAAAAAACCACACACACACACACACACACAATGTGGTATTTTTATACAACGGAGTACTACACAGCCATCAAAAGGATAAACTGGACACATTTCTAGGTAAATAGATGCAACTTGAGAACATACTCATTACTGAAATAAATAAGACACACTTGTGAACATCATATTGTTTCATTAGTGTGAGAAGTTGAAAGAAAAAACATGTATATTTGTGTGTGTGTATATATATATATATATATATATATATATATATATATATATAAGATAGTTATACTAGTAATTTCTCTGAGTCCACTGAAGAGAAAGCTTTGTGCTGGTATTGTTCAGACAATTGGATGCAGATGTCTTGTGCTCTGGTTTACTGCTTTGGGGATGACAAATCACAATGTATGTACCAGTGTAGCCCCCTCATTGACATGTTTTGACATTTTCTTGTAGTTTTCTTCTCCTCTTCTTCCTCCTCTTCATCATCTTCCTACTCCTTCTTTTCTCTTTTCTCTTTGAAACAAAATGATTTGGAAAAAATGCTGGAGAGGCTATATGAGAAAAGGAATTCTTCTCCTCTGTTGGGAGTGTAGCCTGGTGCAACCACTGTGGAAATCAGTGTGGAGATTCCTCAAAAAACTAAATTGGAGATCTCATTCAACCCAGGTGTTCTCCTTCTGGGTATCGTCCCAGAAAAATTAAAAACATCATACTACAGTGATATATGTGCAACCATGTTTATATCAGCACAATTTGTAATACCTAGATCATGGAAACAACCTAAGTGTCCATCAACTGAGGAATAGATTAAAAAAAGATGTGGTATTTTTATGCAATGGAGTACTAATTGGCCAAAAAGAATGATAAACTGGAGAGTTTTATAGGTAAATGGATGTAATTTGAGACCATATTCATAAGTGAAATAAGTTAGACAGGCATATTTAAATATCATATTGTCTCACTAGTGTGCGATACTGAAAGAAATAATATATATATATATATACGGTGTGTATACCACTGTTACCCCTCGTTATTGTGTTTTGAAATTGTTTCATTTTTTTCCTCTTTAAAATAAAATAGATTTGAAAATAAAATGATGCCATTAGGAAAATCAAAAGACAAATCACAGAGTGGGAGAAAATGTTTACAAATCACATATCTGATGAAAAACTTTTTTTGGGTACTTGGGATTGAACCTAGGGCCTTTGCACTGAGCTGCATCCCCACACTTTTTTTGTTTATTTTGAGACATACTCCATAAATTTCCTAGGCTGTGCAGGAACTTGTGGTCCTCCTGCCTCAGCCTTCCAGAGTGCTGAGATTACAGCTGTGTGTCACGACACCCATTTGTGTGCAGGACTTATGTTGAGATGATATAAAACACTCTTACAACTCAAAAAGGAAGTGACCAAATTTAAAAATAAGCAAGAGTTGAATGGACATTTCACTGAGGAAGATATAAGAATGGCTGACACATACAAGAAAAGCACTTGTTGTGATTGGTCATTGCAGAAACAGAAATTAAAGTAATAATATAATTCTTCTACACACCATTAAGAGTGGGTCCAACCATGTGGCTGTAGTAGCACATGATTCAACACTCTGGGAGGCTGAGGCAGGAGAATCTTAAGTTCAAGCCCTGTCTGGGCATCTTAATGACTTAGCAAAAGCCTGTTTCAAATTAAAAAGTATTTAAAAAGGACTGGGAATGTGGCTCAGGGCAAACAGCTTGGGTTCAGTCCCCAGTAACACACACGCGCGCGCACACACACACACACACACACACACACACGCACACGCACACGCACACACAAATGGCTGCAACATAAAAAGCATACAAGGATATGGAGAAACTGGAGTCTTTGTATATTTCTGATGAGAATTTAAAATGGCAAAACTGCCAGGTGTGGTGACGCATGCCTGCAATCCCAGAATTTGGGAGGCTGAGATAAGAGCATCACTGTGAGGTAATCCTGAACTGCGTAGCAAAACCCTGTCTCAAAAAATAAAGGCAAGCTAGGGATTTAGCTCAGTGGTCTAAGTGCCTGCCTGGCAAGCACAAGGTCATGAGTTTGATCCCTGGTAACAAAAATAAATAAATAAATAAATAAAAAAGAGGCAAAACCTTTTGAAAAGGAATTTGATAGGTTTCTTGAATATGTATGGATTTGCCTATATTCCCAGCATTCTGGAGGCTGAGACAGAGGAATCACCACAAGTTTGAAGCCAGCTTGGGCTACATAGTGAGTTTAAGGTAAACCTAAAGTACAAAGCAAGAACCTGTCTTTTAAAACAATGGATTTAGGGCCAGGGATATGGCTCAGTGGAACAGTGTATACCTCGCAAGCATAAGGTCATAAGTTCAATTCCCAGTACCAAAAAAATAAAAACATATTCATAAACTGACCATATGACCCAGAAACCTATCCTAGGATTCTGTCCAAGAGATAAAGATACATACATAAAACTTTTGCACACGAATAACCATTATTTCAACATACCAAATGCAATATTATTTATAATAATTCAAATCTGGAAACTATGCAAATGTCCATTACCCATGAATGGACAAGCAGAATGTGGCACAGCCATATGATAGAGAATTAAAGCTCCAAAGATGATCAGAATAACCACATATGGGGCCACAGAATGAGCCTGTAAAACATTATGCAAAATGAGAGAAGCTCTAACAGAGAATGCACCACCCAGCCAGTATACTTGAGTTTCTTAGTTGCCCAGATTATAGTTTCTGCTCCAGTCCCTGTTGTTCCTTTCCTAGAAATGGCCGGTCACTGTGATGTATAGCTGGTCACTGTGATGCACATCGTATAAACCAATCCCCAGCTGACCAGCTATTTTGCCTCTGTACTTCCTGCTTGCTTATCTCATATATGCTTTAAACCACCACAGATCAGGGCCTGACATTCTGGGAATGACCCTGATCAGTGTCCATCAATGTAAATAAATCTACCTCCAAATCCTGAGTGTCATTTTGGTGTTTCTGTGTGTCACTGCATTTGGCGCATTGGCTAGGAAGACTGACTGTGCTGACCTCTTTAGGCACATAGCCCTCAAGGATGGAGTAAGGACTTCTCCAGGTCCCAATGGGAAGGCATGCCCTCAAGACTTCCCAGATCCCCTCTGAGATCTGGAAAAGGATTCCTGGCTTCCCGCCCAAGCAGTTCACATAGAACCCCAAAGAGAGGAGGACACAATCTGTCTGCCTGCCTGGTTCTGGTAAGCCCCTGGGGGAACCCCAGTTAGTCTGTCAGATCTGCTCGGTTTGAGCAGAAAAAGTGCTTATCAATTCTTGTTAAGGCCTCCCTCAGTGGAAGGAGTATTGGAATGTTTAACCTCTGAATACCTGCTGAATGACTGTGTGAGTGAGTGAACCCAACAGCATAAACAATAGGCTGCTCCATCTGTGCACCAAAACTGGAAAGCACTGGTCTCGGTGATTGGGCCCTCACCTGTGGTTCTGTGACATTCTCAGAGCCTTGCACCCTCCTGGGTTAAATCATGCCTAGGTCCCCGCAAGGAGCAGTCAGGCAGGCATCTGAATTGTCTCTCTCTGGGGGGCACACGCGCTTTGTTTATTGTGCCATCATTCAAGGGTTCACAACATACACCATATGGAGATAGAATGGAAGAAAGGAGCTTTTACAGAGTTAAAAAATGAAGTCAAACCACTCCCTGCATCTCAAAAAAAAAAAGGAAAAAGAGACCCATTCTTACTGAGAATTCTTGTGCCTTGGAAGCCATATCAGCTGTTACAGATGCTGCTAACATCTATAGCTTCACTCCGTGCTCCCAACTCACTTCCAGCCAATTGAACTGGTTCCAGCTAGCCATTGCCTGCATTAAGCCACAGAGGCCTCGCTCCAGAGCCTTCTGCTTACATACCCACCTGAGATGACTGTTGACAATTCCTTCTGAGTTGCACATTTTGAATGAGGAAAAATTGGACTGCCAACTCTGACAAATAAGTTGCGCTCTATTGGGTCTGAATAGAAAGAATAAACCAAGTGCTATCAAATTGGGCTCCTGAGAGCCCAAATCATTGCAGAAGTCAGGGGCAAAACTGTGACTTTCCTGGTAAACAGTGGAACAGAACTCTGCCTTCAAAAGTTCCCTCTGTCAGAAAGTCACCATCCCCAGGACACCTGGGACTCTTGCGTCTCGTCCCTTCTCCCAGGCACAAATTTACAACCTGTAGGACATCTCTTTCATACCAAGCTAATCAGCATCACTGTCGTTTAACCCTGCACATTCAACTTTGACTGTTTCCTGGGAGGAAAACGATGTCTGCATCAGCCTGAGACAGATAACTGTAATCCTGAAGTTCTGAAAACTCTCCTCCCTAAGGTACACACTAAAGACTCACCTCTGGGCCTCGCCATCAACCATGCTGCCTCACCACAACCCCTATTACTATCAGATGTCACAGGAAGCAAAAATAGGCATCCAGCCAAACATCAGCCTGATACACTATTAATCACCTTGGGCAAGATTGTAAACCCTCTCTGGGGATCCAATTGACAGAAACATCAATCCCAGCCACCAGACCTGCCCCTGCTATATATTCTAAAAGCTCAAGCTACCACACTGGTACTAGTACACCTGCAGCCAGCTCAGGCTTCAGCATCTGTGTCAGCCCCAACCTCCCATTCCGTATCCATACTGAGAAAACAATAAAAGTCTGTAGGGTCCTGCTGTTAAAAAATCATCTCTAGATATGGCCTACCCTTGATCATTGGCAATGATAATGGGCCTGCATTTGCAGCAGAGGTAACTCAAAAGCTAGATTAAATAAAAACTACATACAACATACAAGCCACGAAGCTCTAAAAAAAACTTTAAAAAACCAGCTTGTAACTAGTTAAAAGACCAATTGTATCTGTAAGCAGTATCTGGAAGGAACTGGTCACAAGAAAAAAAATTCCACAAATTTCTTGGAGATGCTGGCTTCTAAAAAATCTGGATCCTTGAGTTGACAAAAACAATGATGCTCACTTAGACTGTCACCCCTTGGGACCACCCGATGGGCTACCTGTGCAAATACTTAGATCAGGTCACTAAAGGCTGCCTTTCCCCTTTGCCTCCATGCTCTGACAGCCACTATACTTCTGATCAAGAAAGCTGACAAAGTCACCTTAGGCAGAGACCCAAAGGTCCAGGTGCCACATCCACCTGCTGTCCTGGGATAAACTGTTCTAAAAAATGAACCTCCGGACAGATCCTGAGTCTACCCTGTTTATGGATGGAAGTAGCTGTGTTAGGAATGAAGTCCAACAGGTTAGACATGCTGTGGTAACCTTAGAAAAAACTATTTTGTACACAACTCTCCTGCAGAGATGATCTGCACAACAAACTGCTTCCTGCTGCTATTTGGAAACCTGCCACCAATGACACAAAATAATCTGGTCCAGAGGCCTAAGCCCTCTCTGAGGATCCAACTGACTGAAACATCAACCCCAGCCAGAAAAACTTTACCTGGTACTCTCAGAAGATCAGAGTCAGACCTGCCCCCACCATTTGTTCTGCAAGCTCAAGCCGCAGCACTGGCACCTGTATTCCTGCAGAGAGCTCAGCCTTCAGCATTTGTGCCACTGGCCCTGACCTCATATGTTACAATGGACTCTCCCCATTTAAAGATATACAGCTAGATTTCACAGAAATAAAACACAACCCTATAGAAATAGCTCATAACCTGTTAAATGACCAGCTATATCTGTAGACAACTGCACACACATATAACCCAGGTGCATTATTAACGACCTCTACAAGTTTTGGAAATCCAGCTGTAGATCCACTGGAAAATTTACCTGGACAGCTCCTCTGAGGCTCAATTTAAAGAGACAGTACACTTAAATCCCTGCTCTGGTCACTGGACACTTACCAGTCCATGCATAGCTGAAGCCTAAGGATATCGTCCACAGGATTGCACCAGATTTATTCCTCTTGATTTTTGTTTTTTTAAAACTGCTTGTCACAGTCCTTGTTTCCCTACCCATGCAATCTGTGTTTCATGCCTTAAACTCTATGAACAGTTGTCCCAAGAGAATATAAAATCAATCAAACACCTGACCAAGATTTGAGGAGTATCCAAAGCACATGGGACACTCTCCTAGGTCAGATTAATTACCTCACTACCTTCCCAGAGTAATGTTACAGAACGCACAGGCCTGAATTACATCTCTTATGAAAAATAACTTTGGGAAAAACTCTGTAATAAGACAGTATTGGAGAACTTGGCTAGGGCCCATCCTAGGATCACTGACAACCCTAATATTATTGCTTCTAGTTAGTTGCACTTTGTCTCAAATGATCACATGTAATATGTCCAGCAAAGATTTGCCAGGGAAACTAAAAGAGGGGAACAATATAACAGAAAATGCTCCCACCTCACCTTCAGTTTCTTAGCTGTCCCCGTTATAGTTCCTGTTCCAGGTCCTGTTGCTCCTGTCTTTTAGAAAAAGCTGATCACTGTGATACACATAAACCAATCCCCAATTGCCTCTGGACTTCCTGCTTGCTTATCTCATATCTGCCCTAGACCACCAGAGGTCAGGGCCAGATATTCTGAGAATGATGCTGATTAGTGCCCATCAACATAAATAAATCTGCCTCCAAATTCTGGGTGTCATTTCAGTATTTCTGCTTGCCATTGCAAAGCCACATATGAAAGGCCACAATTCTATTTACATCAAATATCTAGAAATGTAATTCTGTAGAAACAGAAAGGTATGGGTAACACATACCTGTAATCTCAGCAGTCTGGGTGGCTGAAACAGGATGACCCAAAATTTAAATCCTACCTGGGCAATTTAGCAAGACCCTGTCTCAAAATTTTGTAAGGGCTGGGCCAGGGATTTAGCTCAGCAGCACAAGTGCCTACCTGACAAGCACAAGGTCAATCTGCAGTACCAAAAAAAAAATTATAAGGGCTGGGGTTATATCTCAGAGTGAAGATATCTTGGATTCAATTCTAGTATCACAAAAAAAAAGAATGAAAGTAAAAAAAAAAAGAAGAAGAAGAAGACAAAAAGAAAAGAGGTGAAAAAGAAAGAGAATAGTCAGAATTTGCCTGGGCTGAGGGATGGGAAGTTGTGAGTGACTCAGGTGAGCTTGGGAGAGCCATTGGATTGAACAAGTGGCACTCCATGAAGGTAGCAGGCCTGGAGAGCGTGATAGGCTCCATCTGTCACCAGCAGTCACATCACATCAGTGCCACCGCAGCATGTGCCCAGAAGATAAGAGCAGACCTTACCCTTGAAACACAGGTGGGACACAGGGCTGGGCATGCTGTGGCCTGCACCTTTCTCCCCAGCAAAGGAGGTCACTTCCTTAAGGATCCGTGAGGGAAGACAAAAGAAGCCATTCCAAGAGACTTTCCAGAGAATTATTTTATTTTATTTTATTTTATTTTATTTGAGGTTGAGGTAAGATCTTGCTATGCAGTTCAGGCTGGCCTTGAACTTGCAGTGAACCCTCCTGTCTCAGCCTCATGAATGCTGGGATTTCAGTTGTACGCCTTCACAGCTGACTCTTTCATTTTCTTGGAAGGTCCTTGAGAAAGCAAGCAGGCTCTCAGTTCTCACAAATGGTTCCTGGACAACCTCCCCATCACCCTACTCTTTACTTTTTTTTCAGTGCTAAGGATAGAATCCAGGACCTGACTGTGATAGGCAAGTGCTCTACCTCTGAGCCACATCCCCAGCTTTTTCTGTGCTTTTTAAATGTGATAACAATGTTATTCATTGCTGAGGTGGTAATGCTTTTCATCTATAGTTCCAGTTATCCTTGAAGTTGAGGCAAGAGGTCACTTGAGCCCAGGAGTTTGAGGCCAGCTGAAAACATAGTGAGACTCTGCTTTAAAAAATAATTAACCGACTGCAGCCCTTCCAAGGGGAGAACTAGCAGTGTATCCTGAGATCCACGCCATGTTGGAACTGAGGACGCTGTGAAAACAATGACCATTCTGCCTCCCTGCTTAGCAATATTGAACCTGCTGCTATGTGGCCTAGAGTCAAATATCCCACTTCCCCTATCCTCCTCCTTCTCCCCCCACCTGCCCATTAGCAAACAGGAACCAGAAATCTGAGCATCTCCTGGGAGGTTGACCATAGCAAATAAGGGGGACTTCCTTCTACCATTTCTTTGAAGGCAAATATTTTTATTACTGTTTTGCTCTTTTCTTATTAGTGGTACTGCTCTATTCAATATTCTGTTTTGATAAGTTCTATAGTGTTCTATATTTCATCTCATTTTGATATACATGATTGAAAGAATAACTATTATAAAGATAACAAAATATACTGTGATACCTATTACTGTTATCCTGGTAACCTGCTGTGAAGTTCTGTACCAATTTCACTGTACGATCTATTGGCTTTATTCTGACTTGTTCTGTTGTATACTTTCAAAATAATATTTAAAAAAAATAAAAAATAATTAAGCACACTGAATTTAATATCATTACTGCTGGTGGGCCTATTGTTTGCTATTATGTGGTACAGGGATTTAACCCTGGGGGCATGGAGCTACCTCCCTGTATCTTTTATTTTTATTTTGAGACAAGTTCTCTGTAAGTTGCTCAGGCTGGCCTTAAACTTGTAACATTTCTTGTAGTGGGGTTACAGGTGTATGCCACCATGCTGGGCTGTTTTCTGCTCTCTCTCTCTCTCTCTCTCTCTCTCTTTCTTCTTCTTCTTCTTCTTCTTCTTCTTCTTCTTCTTCTTCTTCTTCTTCTTCTTCTTCTTCTTCTCCTACTTCTCTCTCTCTCTTTCTCTCCTTTTGAGACAGGGTTTCATTATGCAGTTCAGGCTGTCCTCAAATTCACTATGTAGCCCAGACTGCCTTAAATTTAGAAGGATCCTCCTGCCTCAGCTTCCCAAGTGCTGGGATTACAGATGTGGGCCACCATGCCTAGCTGCTTTCTGCCATCTCTTAACTCTTTCTAAAATGTATGACTCAATGGAAACAAAGCTTTTATAAATAAGGAGAGGTGGAAGAGAAGGGAAGGGAATAGAGAAAAAAAGAAGAATCAGGATACATTATGTATAGTTACAAATTTCCTGTGATCAATTTGATCATTATGTATATCAAAAGTATACCATTAAAATTAATTTAAAAAAAGAAAATGTGGAGCAGAGATACAGCTCAGTGGCACAGCACCTGCCTGGTAAGTACAAGGTACTGATTTGATTCCTAGTACCAAAAGAAAGAAAGAATGTCTGAACCTGGTGTGGTAGGGCACACTGTAATCGCAGCACTTGGAGGCTGAGCTAGGAGGATTGCAGCAAATTCAAGGCCAGCCTGGACTAGATAGTGAGTTCAAGGGCAGACTCAACTATATAGCCAGATTTTTTCATAAATAAATAAATAGATCATACAAATAAAATAAATGTATATGCCTGGGATTGGAATATGTTAAAGGGAAATAACTTTCCATGCCTGTATTGGTGCAACGGCAATCTTTTTCTGGTGCCTCTGTGCCTTTGTGGAGGACAGAAAGAAGGGGAAGAGAAAGAAGAAGAAGAGGGGGAGAGAGAGAGGAAAAGGAGCGGGAATTAGCAGGTGGAAAACCAGTCTAAAAAGGCCTTCTAGAGGGACTAGAGAGGCCAGGACTGCCTCAGCCTCCTTATATCCTGCGCAGCAGGCTGCCACAGGCAAGGAGGCATTTAATAAATATTTTTGAAAAGCAATTTCTAATCTCTTTGTGATCCATAACTACGCAAAGCTGGTAAAATTCAATGGCCGATTAATGGCTTCCAAGTGTGTCTTTTTCGACTATGAAGACTTCAAACACAGTGTCCACTGGTTGGTAAAAGGGAATTGGAAGGATGAAATCCGCGGAGCGTCATGTCCCGCCTTGAACAAATCCCTTGCGCCTTCCTTTCCCCAGAGTAGGGCGGCTTCAGGCTCTCCTCTTGCACAGGCCTTGCTTAGTGGCTACTCCAAAGAGGTCCCGGTGACCTGAGCTAACAGGAACAGAGAAGGACCCACTCATTTCTTTCTTTGGGGGTGTCCTGGAGACAGCAGCTTGCCACAGGGGCCTCCCAGCTGTCCCCGTTGCTAGCAGCTTCACAGCACCAGGCCTGGTTCTCTTTGTCTCCTTTCCCAGGCTGAGGGCTGAAGAGAAAGCACACCGGGGACCAGAATTAATAGTGTCACACAAATGTCATCCAGGACAATTGCGGGATGCCCCTAGGGGAGGCGTAGGAGGCGGGCCTGCGGTTCCCACACTGAACTCCTTGCAGCAGGCAGGGGTCCACCACCACTAGGGCCAGAGACAGGTGCAGGGCACGACCTTGTCATAACCTTATCTGTGACTTTATAAATAATCTTATTTATAACCTTACTTACAATCTGAGACTACTAATGGGCCTAAAAGGACTATGGAATCACTGCTTTGAAATAACTTTTTTAAAAATAGAGTATATTTTATAGATTGGTCCGTTTTAAAGTAGACATTAGCTTGTGCGTTACGTTCACGGTAACTGACCAGGAGGGGCAGATTCCCCTTTGTGCCCTGCTGCTGCATTGGCACCACCTTCCCACAAATGGCATCTTTTGTCACAACTGATTCACCTACGGTTTTTTTCTAACCATACTGGGGTAAAAGATGTATGCTGCCATGCCTGGCCTTTATATTTTCTTTTCCCTGAGACAGGGTCTCTGTAATTCAGGTGGGTCTTGAACTCACAGTATAGCCCAGGCTGGCCTCAAATTCACAGCAATTCTGCGTCAGCCTCCTGAATGCTAGGATCACAGACATGCACCACCACACCCTGCACCCAGCTCCTTTTTTTGTACCTTTTTAAAAATTTGTTGTTTGAGCCAAAGCCTATGTTCCCCAGGTGGTTCTCAAACTCCTGGGCTCAAGAAATCCTCCTTCCTTAGCCTCCTGAGTAGCATAGATTAAACTACAGACCATGTTTTAAAAGAAACTTAGCAATTTGCAAATGTTTCTTTGCAAACATAACAAAATTTCTACAGAGACAATGTGTAGGGAAGTTTTCAGAATCAGCTTGGATTTGAATTTTGATGTGGTGGGTACCAGTTTGCGAATTACTCAATGTCTCTGCCACATTTTGATCATCTTACAGTAGGAATAGTAACAGTGCTCACCATCCAGCACTGCTGTGAGGATTAAATCACTTGTTACATATGCAGTTTAAAGCAACATTTACTGCAACATTTACTATTGGGTTTTGTTTTTTTTTTTTTTTTTTTTTTTTTCGGTCTTGGGAATTGAACTCAAGACCTTGTATTTGCCAGGCAGGTGCTGTGCCACTGAGCTATATCCCTGGCTTACTGTTAAGTTTCTTGATTTGCACAAAGAGTGAGCTTGTTTACTCCCATAGACATGAATGAAGTGCAGTGGTAGAGCCAGTAGCCTGGGTGATCACTCTCCATCAGTTCTGGCCTTTTGTAAAATCCTGTAGGATTTGTTTGTCTTTTGAGACAGGGTCTCACTATGTAGTTCAGGCTGGCCTTGAACTCACTATGTAGCCCAGGACAGCCTTACACTCATGTTGCTCCTGCTGCCTCAGCCTCCCGAATGCTGGGATTACAGGTGTGCACCACTGTGCCCAGCCACATGGGATCTTATCACTTTCACACCTGGCACATCCTCCACTTGAGGACAATATAGTACACAGAATTTTGGAGCTGGGAGCCAGAATAGGAGCTTGCTCCGTATACTCCATGCATAGACCTGGTATTGCAGTAGCTACAGGAATAGTGCACCCGCTGAAGGATAGTGGCAGTAAAACTGGTATTTAAAAATAAATCATTCTCAAGGCCAAGGATTTAGTTCAGTGGCACAGTGCTTGTCTGGCAAGGGTGAGTCTGACCTTGGTTTATTTATTTATTTATTAATAAATATTACTACTCTAAATAAATATCACTCTCCACTGAGTAACATCAGCTCTGAAAGTTGCATCAAATATATTTTGTCTTTTAGCAACTGGCATCCATCTTGTTTTGTTTTGTTTGGGGGAGGGTTGTTTGTTTTTGAGACATGGTCTTGCTATGTAGCTCAGGCTGGCTGGAAAGCACCAGTTCTGCTTCAGCTACCAGAGTGCTGAGATTACTAGTGTGTATCGCCACGCCCAGCTAGCATTTTCTGTCCACTGTGCACAAGTTGCCATATAGCACTCAAGGAAAACTGAGTTTATCAGCAATTAGTGAGATAGAGTGATATACTAACTTGCTACAAAAAAGTGATAGAGATGGACTGAGCTGAGACACCTAGAAGTCTCTGCCATTTACTGGCCACTTCACTATATAATCTGTGTCACAGATAGTCTCCAATTTACAATGCCTCAATTTAACTCTTGTTCTGCTTTGCAATAATGCGGCCTGGGATTTAGCTCAGTGGTGTAAGCGCCTGCATTCTTTTCTTTTAAAAAATATGGGCAATTTGAGAATTTTCCAAATCTAAGTTCTAGTCTCTTTTCACTTAACCATTTTGTCTGCACTTCATTTCTCACGTTTACTATAAGCAATCAGGAGGAACCAAGCTGATCCTTCAACATTTTGTTAAGCTAAATATCATTTCTATTACTCAAGACTTCTACTGTCTACAAAACACAAAAGCACAAACACAATTTAGCCAAGACCTTTCTTGGTCACTTTTGGGTTTTTCTTTTTTTTCCGTTTTGCTTTTGTTTTGAGATAGGGTCTTATTTTATAGTCCAAGTGTCCTCAAACTCATGTTGCTCTTTCTGCCTCAGCCTCCCAACTCCTGCTATTATAAGCCTGTGCCACCATACCCACTTTATAACAAGGATCCTTTTTTCTTCATTGTCCAGTAACATGTTCCCCATTACTTCCCTAGATCTCATTAGAATGGCCTTAGACTTTGCCATCCAACTTTTCTGCCAAGAAATCTGTTCATGATGACTTAGGTATTTCCAAGGAAGGCAGAAGCTTTCTCTGTAGCACTCTCCTTTTCTCTTTGAGTCTTCACCAGAGTCACCTTCAGAGACCCACTCACAGGCACACAGGCCTTTTCTGCATTACATACCAGGACTCTTCCAGCCTCTACCCACTCACTACCCAGTTCCAAAGCAGCATCCGTGCTATTACGTATTTATTAGAGCAACACCACTTCTTTTGATCCCAGTTTGTCTTAGGCACGTTGGGCTGGTATAGCCCAGTCCCCCAGACTGGTGGCTTCTAAACCACAGAAACTTACTCCTTGAGGTACTGGAGATTGGAAGTGCAGGGTCAGGGTGCAGCTCAGTGAGGTTCTACTGAGACCCCTTGCAGGCTGATGAGTCCTTCGTCTTCACATGGTCAAAACAGGTGCAGGAGTCTGAGGGGTTCCTTTTTTGGTACAGTGGATCAAACCTATGAATGCATGCTTGAAAGGCAGGCGCTTATGCGGCTGAGCTAAACCCCCAGGCCTGGGGAGGGGTTCTTTTATAGCATCACTCATCCCACTCATGGGAGCCCCACCTTCATCACCTGTCACCTCCTGAAGGGGCATGTCCTATACTGTCACTTTGGAGACAGGGTTCCAACACATGAATTTTAGGGAGATATATTTAGCCCATCACAGTCCTTTATCTTCTGCAAATAAAACTGCTTCCCTTAACCACAGAGCAATACTGAAAGCTCATCCTCACCTCTTCCATGCACGCTACTCTACCTCTGCTCTTCCTGGAAGTCATTACTTGATAGATTTGGCCCCCTTTCATGGACCTCATGCCACATGTCTTTCCCTTTTCTTTTTTTCAAGGCATGTTTCCACCATATTTAATACCTTTTCCTGATTGTTTCTGTTATATCCAGTAAGGTTCTTTGTTGCTTCAGCCTTGGTTTTTTGAGCCAGGGTCTCCCTATGTAGTTTAGGCTGGCCTTGAATTCATTATGTAGCCTAGGCTGACCTCGAACTTGTGGTGATCTTCCTGCGTCAGCCTCCAGATTGCTGAGATTACAGGTGTGTGCCACTATGCCCAGCCAAGGGCATAGTGGCACACACCTTTTTTTTTTTCCAGTATCTGGAATCAAACTCAGGACCTTGCTTGCCAGGCAGGCACTTATGCCGCTGAGCTATGTACACAGCCCAAGGGGCAGCTTTTAACTGCTGTAAATGTTTAATCTATTTTGTCAGAGTTAATATAACCTTAATCTATTGCATCTAAACATCACAGGATGCTGGCTCTGAGACTTATGGTATGGGGAGAACCAAACACTCACTGCCTGTCCCATCCAAAAAATCCAAATACAAAGTAACACTTTGAGAAACTAGAGAATAAATGAATTTAAGAATGGCTGGGCACAGGCAGAAAAACTTTGCTAGATTTGTTACAGAAGTCTCAATGGAAGCGCCAGGCCCTGTGAGAGGTGTCACTTACTTCCAACAGTGGCACTCACACTCCTTTACACATGAGCAGTCCTACCCTCTAGGGCGGATTCTTAACACGTCATCTGAAACCCCCAGGGCCCACTTCCGGAAAGCCCAGACGAGAAACTGGCCCTCAGGCGCATGCTCCGAAGCGATAACCAATGAGAATTGGGTATGCAGGATGGGGGAGGACTATGTGATTCCCAGAGCGGTGCAATTCCCGAGCATAACAGAGATCTCAGTTCAGTCATTGACCAGTCAGGGCTACTACGGTCGGTCCGCCCTAGAGCCAATTACTTGCTCCAGTGTGTTGAGAGCGGGTTCAAAATTGAGGAATAGAGGGATGGGGGAGGGGAGCAAGGATAGTAAGGCCAAAGTGAAAGAGGCTGAGGGCACTCTGGAGAGCGATGAGAGGACACAGTCTTGGGCAGAACGGATCGGTCCGCAAGCCAGCAAGAGGCATCCCCTCACTGTACTCCGCACTCCTTCCCCACAGGCAACGTGGCGCGGGCAAAAAGGCCGCCCCGCCCCGCTGGTCTGGCCTAGGCGCGGGCCAGTGCGCACACTCCCACCCCACCTCCGCCGGGGAGGTCCTGCCAGGTGCGGCAAGTCTCCGCGAAGGGTGGGGGTCGCGAGGCTTGGGCATGCGCGTCCCGGGGTGGAGCCGAATGCTTTTCCTCCTTTCTGTTTCTAATGCGTGAATAAACATATCGTAAAACTAAGCCTGCATTTATAGAACATTTGTTTTCTGCCTTTAAAAATGTATCATAGTGGGCCGGGGACTTAGCTCAGTGGCGAAAGCGCCTGCTAGACAAGTGTGAAGTCTTGAGTTCGATCCCTAGTACCGTAGTGCGGGGTGTGGTGGTGTGCGCCTTTGGAGGCTGCAGCTGAAGGATCACTGGGAGTTGGAGGTCGGCCTACTCTACATAGTTATAGTTTAAGACCATCCTGAAGTATACAGTGAGACTCCGTCTCAAAAAATCGAAACTACATACATACATACATAAAATGTGTCATAGCATGTGCTCCTCACATCACGAGTCGTTTTTGAAATGGTTAAAAAACATGAATTTAGCAAAGAGTGATGAAGCACGCCTGTAATCCCAGAACTCCGGAGGCTGCAGCAGAAGGATCGCTGGCAAGTTTGAGGCCAGTTTGAACCACATAGGAAGACCCTGTCTCAAAAAAAAAAAAAGAAAAGAAAAGTAAATTTACGTAAGTAATGCATATAAAGTATAGAAAGAACTAAAGAACAAGAAATAAAGCCAACAAGAAGATAAAAATTACAATCTTAGCCAGGCTTGGTGTCACACACCTGGGTTTAAATTCAAATCCAGCCTGGATATTTCAACAACCTATGGAGACCCTGTCTTAAATTTTAAAATTTTAGGGCTGGGGATTTAGCTCAGCTGCATAAGCGTTCCCCTAGCAAGCATGAGGTTGTGAGTTCAATCCCTGGTACCAAAAAGAAAAAAAAATTTTTTTTTTTAAATTTTATTAAAAACGGCTGGGAATGTAGCTCAGCACAAAGGCCTTGAGTTCCATCTCCAGTACAAAAAAAGTAAAATAAAATAAAAATCACAACCTCAAACAGCCAGTGTTAATTTCTATTGGCTGTTTATTTTTGCAGTGGATACTGTTGAGTGAACCCAGGTCAGTCACACTGAGCTACATTTCCATCTCTCATTTTTTATCGTAAGACAGACTTTCAATAGGTCGATAAATTACCCAGGCTGGACTTAAATATGCAGTCTTCCTGCCTCAGCCTCCCAGGGTGCTGGATTTACAGGTGTGCACTGCCACTCTGGGTTCTTTTTAAATACTATTTTATTTTCCCTTGTTATTAGTACCTATTAACTTTACAATTTTTTCTTGTTTCATTTCATATTGGTCTCACTCTGTAGTTTAGGCTGGCCTTGAACTCATAGCAGTCTTCCTGCCTCAATCTTCCAAATACTGGGATTAAAGGTGTATGCCAGCACCCCTGGCCAATTTGAACATTTCGACTAAGTCCCCCTCCCCTGCCCTCTTCCTTAGGAGGCTCAGTCTGGATCGCAAACACTCCTGTGGGCACAAGCACTGAGGCCGGGCTACCCCAGAAACTACAGAAAGTGGGGACACTGAAAATAGGTGGTGAGACCTGTGAGCCCAGAGGAGGAAGGTATCAAGGGGTTTGGGAGGAGAAGGCTGCTGGGATGAAGTGATGATCCTGTAGCTCTTTTATCTGATGCCGAAGAGAACAGGACAGAGGAGGGTTGAGTTCCTGCCTGGCTCAGGTAGGGGGTGGAGATTCCTGTGAGGCAGATATTGGTTGTCACCATGATGACAGTGCTTTGGGACTAAATTGACAAGGGCCTGATGTTGCAGGACTGCCCCACACCACTACCACTTGAACATTTAATGTCATTTACTAAAAGGAAATATTGAACCTAGGTGTGATGGTGCACACCTATAATCCCAACACTCTGGGAGGCTGAAGCAGGAGGATCCCAAATTCCTGCCCAGCCTGGTCAATTTAG
Organism: Cavia porcellus; assembly: GCF_034190915.1. NCBI lineage: Eukaryota > Metazoa > Chordata > Mammalia > Rodentia > Caviidae > Cavia > Cavia porcellus. Next base: position 20,063,226 of record NW_026947486.1, read on the forward strand.
CAATTTATCAAGACCCTTTTTCAAAAATGTGTTTATTTCTTTATTAAGAGACAGGGTCTTGGGCCAGGGATATAGCTTAGCAGCACAGGGACTGCCTGGCAAGCACAAGGTCCTGAGTTTGATTCCTGGTACCAAAAAATAGAGACAGGGTCTCACTCTGTAGCCCAGATTAGCCTCAAATTTGCAGTGATCCTCCTGCCTCAATCTCCAAAATGCTGGAATTTGGGATTACAGGTATGTGTCGTACATCTGTCCCTCCCCTTTTGAGGCAAGGTCTGATTTAGTCCAGGCTGGCCTTCATCTCACTATGTAGTACAGGGTGACCTGGATCTTGAAATCCTTCTGCCTCAGCCTTCTGAGTGCTAGAGCATGTACAACCATACACAGCAGGAAATCTAACTTTTAAGTGTTAATTTTATTTTTTGCCAATCATATTTTATTGGTACATTTTAAAATTATATTTTATTGATACATTTTAGATATACACAATGATTATATTCATCATAGAGAATTTATACTTGTACATAATACAAATTGATTCTTTTTTCCCATTCCCCTACCCTCCCTTCAACCCCTCCTCCCCACCCCATTTACAAAAACTTTGTTTCCATTTTTCCCTTCTTTACTCATCTCTCTCTCTCTCTTTCTCTCTCTCTCTCATTTATTCATTTTTTAATACAAGGTATTTCTATGCAGTTCAGGCTAGCCTTGAGTTCACTTTGTAACCCAGGTTGGTCTCACACAAGGATCCTCATGCCTCAGCCTCCTGAGTGCTGGGATTACAGGCATTCACCACCACACCTGGCTCCTTTTTTAAATGGTAATTTTTATTTTATTTTATTTTTGTCTTTTTGAGACAGGGTCTCACTATCCAGTTCAAACTGGCCTTGAACTCACTTTGTAGCTCAGGTCGGCCTCACACTCACAGTGATCCTCCTGCTTCAGACTCCTGAGTGAAGTGCTTATTTTATTTTATTTTATTTTATTTATTATTGTTATTTTGGGGGGTACCGGGAATCGAACTCAGGACCTTGTGCACTTATGCCAATGAGCTATATCCCTGGAACTTAAGTGCTATTTTTAAAAAGACAACTTGCAAGTGTAGCAAAGTTGTCATCCCCTGATGCAGAGTTAAAGGGGACAGAGCTGGAGGCAGAGAAAGGTGGAAGAAGATGGAAAACAAAAGACACAGAAGAGTCAGAACAATTTTATCTTGGCCCCTGTGTGACACCTAACAGTTTGGTAACCATTTCTCATAGACGTGGCCTTTGCTGCACCATTTCCAAGTGGTGGCACCTGGGGTAAGTTACCTCAGCTTCTCTGGGCTTCAACCTCCCCACCAGCAAAGTAGGAAAAGATTTGTGCTCACTGCATGGGATCACCCTTGCATGTTAAATGAGCTAAGAAACAGAAGGCACTTGGAAACATCTGAGAAAACAATCAAATTAGACATATTGGCCAGGCATGGTGACATGCATAATCCTAGCACTTTGAGAGGCTGAGACAAAAAGATGACAAATTCAAGCCCACCCTGGATAATTTAGTGATTTAAAAATACCCTGTCTCAAGATTAAAGAAACAGGGCTGGGGATTTAGCTCAGCAGCGTAAGTGCCTGCCTTGCAAGCACATGATCGTGAGTTCGATCCCTGGTACCAGTAAAAAAAAAAAAAAAGAAGAAGAAGATTAAATAAACAATAAATAAAAAGAATTGGGCTAGAAATGCTGCGCACACCTGTGTTCCCAGCATTTGGAAGCCAAGGCAGGAGGATCACTACAAGTTTAAAGGCAGCCTGGGCTATCAGTCTGAACTATATAAGAAGACACTATCTCAAAATAATTTAAAATAAAGGGAGGATGTACTGGGGTTGTGTGGCAGCACAGAAGCCCTGGGTTTTAATCCCCAGTACCACTCCCCTTCTTCTTCCTCCTCCTCCTGATAATAATAATATGTAATAAAAAGGTCTAGTTAGCTGGGTGTGTTTGCTGACACCCATAGTTCCAGCTACTTGGGAAGCTGAGGCAAAAGGATTGCAAGAGCAAGGCTAGTGTCAGAGATTTAGCAAGACCTTGTCTCAGAATTGAAAAAGAGCTAGGGGTGTGTCTCTGTGGTAAAGCACTTGCCTGGCATGTGCAAGGCTTCATGAGTTCCTTCCACACATTGCTGCATGTCTGGTTTGCTCCAGGTATTTTGCAGGGAGACTGCTTAGTGAGCAGTGTTGAAATGAGCAAATGCAATGGCTTTGTAAAAATGTGTATCTACATTTTTTTGGTCTCTTTGAGACAGGGTCTCCCTATGCAGTTCAGGCTGGCCTTGAGCTCACTTTGTAGCCCAGGCTGGTCTCGAACTCACAACGATCCTCCTGCCTCAGCCTCCCGAGTGCTAGAATTACAGGTGTGAGCTACCACGCCTGGTTTGTATCTATATTTTATATTTGTTTATTTAGTTTTGTGATGCTGAAGATGGAATCCAGAGCTTCACACATGCAAGCCAAGTGCTTTACTTCTGAGTGGCACCTGCGGCCCACAGTCTTTTTGGGAAGGAGGGCAGAGCCTGACTAAATTGCCCAAACTCACCTCAAACTTACCATCCTCCTGCCTCAGCCTCCTGAGTAGTTGGGATTTCAGGCATATGCTACCACACCTGGCTACAAGGTGTTTTTGTTTTGCTTTGTTTTGTTGCTGTTTTGGTTTTTTTCAGACAAGGTCTCCCTGTGTAGTTGTCTGGCCTTGAACTCACAATGTAGCACAGACTGGCCTCAGACTCTTGGTGATCCACCTGCTTCAGCTTCCCAAGTGCTGGGCTTACAGGTTTGTACCACCATGGCTCCACAGTGGTTTTTAAGGCCATGTAGGAGCTGGCCCTCATCAATAGTTGGAAAGTGAGTTGATAAGTGTCCCTGGCCTGGGGGTATGAAATAGCTTGCTAAATTTCAGGCACCCTAAGCTGAGATGAGGATGAGGCGGGAGAAAGTTGCAGCTGCCACAGGGCATGGGACATGGAGCTTGGGCACAGGAGAGGCTTTGAATCAGCGGGCATGGCCTCTGAGGGGCTTGCCCTGGAGGCACACTGGTCTGTTCAGGACGTCAACCATGTCAGTCACATATCAGTCACACTCCAGACCTGTTCAGCACCCAGACTGACTGCTCTCCTGGACTTGAGAGCCTCCTGTCTCCAAATGGCCTACCTGTGTGTGGCAACCAACACTGCAGCATCACTCCAACAGCAATAGCCGCAGGTGGCCCCGGATCTGCTGGTGGGAAACCCCTTCACAGCATGAGACACTGCATAGCACTGACAAAAACCAATTACTGCTACAGGCAAATAGGAATCAAAATAGGACAGAAGGTGTAGAAGAGATGGACAAAAATGTGTGCTCTGCACTCCATCTCTCTTGGGCTTGCAATCAGGTGCTCTGCAGCTGGCATGGTGGCACACGCCTGTAATCCTAGCACCAAGAAGCTCAGGCAGGGAGATTGTTGCAGTCTTGGCTACAAAATGAGCTCAAGGCTAACCTAAACTGAATAGTGAGACCCTGTCTCAAAAAAACCCACTAAAATAAGACACATAATAGTGTATAATCTATAAAGCCAATGACGGTGAACATTTTAGAGCATTCAGTGATACAAACAGGCTACTGGGCACCCATGCCATTGGTGTGCCATCACTGCTATAGGATCTTAGAAGGTGTTCGAAGGTCTAAAGTCTTTTTAGGACAAAGGGGTTAGAACAGTGGCTGACACATGCATTGAGTGCTACATGAATGTTAAGATAAAAGTAGAGGCACTGAAAGTATAGCTCTGTGGTATACCACATGCCAAGCATGCACAACACCCTGGGTTCAAGTCCCAGTACCACAAAAGAGAAAGGAATATAGTAGAATGCCAAGTTTGAGCTCAGCCTGAGCAATGTAGCAACTTATCAAGATCTTGTCTCAAAATGTAAAAATTAAAAGTAACGGTTAGGGATAGGATATAGTTCAGTAAGAAGGCCTCAGATTCATTCCCACTACAACAAAACAAATGAACAAACTGATAAATAAATGGCTGGGGATGTAGCTCTTTGTGAAAGCTCTGGGTTCAATCTTTGATATAAGAGAGAGAGAGAGAGCGAGAGAGAGAGAGAGAGAGAGAGAGAGAGATTGAGGAATTAATTTGGGAGCTATAGGGAGGCAAAGATATGGAGCTGTAAGTCTTGTGCTTAAACTGTAAACTGTTGCAATGTCAGGGGTTCAGAGTAGGGACGGTCTCCGTAATTTTATTTATTTATTTTTATTTATTTATTTATTCATTTAACTTATTTGTTTTTTTGAGACAGGGTCTCACCATGTAGTACAGGCTGGACTTCAAACTACTATGTGGTCCAGGCCGGCCTTAAACTTAGTGATCTTGCTGCCTCAGCCTTCTGAGTGCTGAGATTATAGGCCTATGACATCACACCTGCCTGGGGCTCTGTAATTAAAATGAAAAGCTGCTACAGCAACCCTTCCTGACTTGGTCTTGGTCCTGTGCCCCCCCCTTGCCCCAGGCTACCTGGGTCCTTAGGGCAGGAAGCAGACCAAGGGCCCTTTGACTGCTCCCTGTGGCACCAGCTCTGCAGAAGTGCCCAAGATGGCTCAGCTCTCTCACTGCCAGCAGGAGGCAGGCCTGAGGCAGCAGAAGAATATGGGCCCAAGGAGTCAGAAAGAGGTGGGAAGCCAAAGCTAGTCAAGAAGGGATTAGCCAGTCAAGTGGAGGAGAGCCTCAACCTGAAGGAGGAGGGCTTGAGCCTGTCCCAGGGAGGCGGAGGCCAAGCCCACTGCAGGCCCCGAGGACTTGTTTCCCTTGTGGCTTTTTGCACTTCCTGTTCCCTTGCTCACTGCGGAAGTTCCTCTTCTTTACCCTGCACCCGGAGCCTAGGCAGAGAGGACAAGGACTGAAGAACCATGAGTGGGGGCCCTGTGGGAGGCAGGCCTGGGTCCCGAGCAGGAGCGGCTCAGAACATTCCTTCCAGCCTCCTGCAGGACCATGAGAACCAGCGCCTCTTTGAGATGCTCGGCCGGAAATGCTTGGTGAGCTGGGGCTTGATCTCCAGGCTCCTTCCCTTTTCTCCTTGTCCTCTCAGCCCCTCCTCTTCCCCATCCCTCCCCCCTCCTCCTCTTTCTTCCCATCCTTTCCTACTCCTTTCCCTCTCCTTCATCCCATCTTCTAGGACCCACTTACCACTGGTCCGCCATACCAGGAAGATCTCTGCATCTCTGGCCTTCCCTTTTGCTACAACTCTACCTCCAGGCCTATGATTGCCATGGGCAAGAAAGGCCTAGGCCTGGCTTCTCATCCCTCAGGCTACCCCTGAGCAGACTCCACTGACCCTACTCTCCCCGCAGACACTGGCCACTGCAGTTGTTCAGCTGTACCTGGCGCTGCCCCCTGGAGCCCAGCACTGGACCATGGAACACTGTGGGGCCGTGTGCTTTGTGAAGGACAACCCACAAAAGTCCTACTTCATCCGTCTTTATGGCCTTCAGGTAACCCTGTGGCCCACTGTGCACACAAGGCTGTTCTCTGTGCTGCCCCCATGCAAATCTGTGTCCATAACCCTGACCCTTCAGACAGATAGTAAACCCCTAAGCCCCAGAACCAAAGAGCCATCCAGATCCAAACTCTGCCTTGCCTTTCTAGGTCTGAGGCAACCCGCCCCAGGTTTCCATGGCAAGATCTCTATATACCCAAACAGTAATATACTCCTAAGTCTAATGTGTTTCACAAACAAAAAAAGAAAATAAAGAGTACTGTAATTGTGCCTCAACTTCAAATCCGTTCTGAACACAGCATTTTAAATGTATCTGGGACCAGAATTCTAAATTCTGAAATTTGAACCCCCAGGTAACCACATCTAGGGTCCTGAACCCCCAAGCTAAGCCTCTCCATCCATACCCCAACCCTAGACATCTGACACCTAGACCACCAACTATTTGATGCTGAGTTGAAAATTTCCAGATCAGACCCTGGGACCCAAAACCTGGCCATCACACCCCAGAACCTGGTCATAGACCCCAGTGTGCCTCAGTGTCAGTGTATCCCCATCCTCCCCAGGCTGGCCGGCTCCTCTGGGAACAGGAGCTGTATTCACAGCTGGTCTACTTGGCTCCCACGAGCTTCTTCCATACCTTCGCGGGAGATGTAAGTGGCCTAGGGTCTTTGGGCCTTCACTGGGGTGTGAGGAGGAGAGAGGAAAGGTAGGGGGCCTGGGAGACTGCTGACCCCAGGGCATGTGCAGGACTGCCAGGTGGGGCTGAACTTTGCTGACGAGGGCGAGGCCCAGGCCTTCCAGGCCCTGGTGCAGGAGAAGATACAAAAAAGGAATCAGAGGCAAAGTGGAGGTGAGGAGGCTTTGGGGGAGGATAATGGTTGGGACAGTGAGTGTATGGATGGGGAACTAGAGAAGCCCTTCTTATGGCTCTGAATCTACCTGTCTAGTCACAGATAGACGCCAGCTACCACCACCACCACCACCAGGCAATGAAGGTGAGTCCTTTAATGCAGATGGGGCAGTAAGGGCCTGGCCCAGGAAACTGGCAGGGTTATGAGAACTCCTGACCCATTCCATCTTCCCAGAGAGAAGAGGAGGGCTCCCACCTCTGCCCTCACATCCAAGCGGGGACCAAGGGGGTGAGTGGTGATTCTTTCCTGTGTCTCTTGATGGATGGATTGGTGAAGGGAGGGTGGTTGGATGGGTAGTTGGCTGAGTACATGACTGGGTGAAGGGTTGGGTGGATGGATGGGTATGCAGACATATTGATGGATGGGTGAGTGAATAGACTGGTGGAAGATGGATAGTTACATGGAAGGATGAACTGATGGGAAATTGAAAGTATGAATAGATGCACAGATCTATAGGTAGGTTATAGGTAGATAGGTGAATACATATGTGGATAAACACATGGATGGATCATTCAGTAAACGAATGGACAATGATATATGACAATATTCTAGTCAGTGAAATGATTAAATGAATGACTGAATTAGTGAATAAATCATTTAACAAACTAATCAGTCAACAAGTCAGGGAACAAATGAGTAAATACTGTAGTGATTAGCATGAGTGAATTAATAAATGAATAAATCCATGAATGCATGCATCGTCTTTGACATCTGCCCATATCTCCACAGACCCTTAGATTCCTCCCTCCTTGCATAGCAATTAAACAAACTCCTCCAATTGCCTTCACAGTTCTTGTTCTTGTGCTTTGGCCAGTAGGGATGGGGGGTGAGCAGCCCATTTGTCCTGTATTCTCCACAGGCCCATCAGCTGGCTCCGTGTCCTTGGGGCTACTCACAGTGGACATCCACAACCCTGACATCACAAGTTCACGATATCGTGGGCTCCCAGCACCCAGTCCTAGCCCAGCTGATAAGAAACGCTCAGGGAAGAAGAAGATCAGCAAGGCGGACATTGGTGCACCCAAGGATTTCAAGTGAGAACCCTTCCCCTGTGAGCCCCTCAGGCTAGCAGAGGATACAAAAAGGTGCACGGTCAGGCATGGTGGCACATATCTGTAATCCCAGGACTTGGGAGGCTGATGCAGGAGGATCACTGCAAGTTTGAAGCCTGCCTGGGCTACAAAGTGAGCTCAAGGCCAGTCTGAACTACATAGTGAAACCATGTCTCAAAAAAAAAAAAACCCACCAAAAAAAAGGTGGACAATCTCGTGCCAAGAGGGAGGCCAGATTGGTGGGTGGGCAACTGGACAGGTGAATGGGTGAGTTAGTGAGTGAATGGGTTGAAGTATGGGGTTGAATGCGTTAGGAAAATGAGTGGATGGATTGAAAGGTGGGCACATGGGTAGATAGATGGGCAGATGGACTATGTGAAATCAGGTTGGTGGACAAATGGGTAAACATATGTGTGTGAGTAGCTGCCTGGAGGGATGGATTTATAGGCAGATCAGTGGTTTATGAATGGATAAGTAAACAAAAATTGGGTGGTGGATGATGGCAAGAGGGACAGATGACCACATTGGGGCCACAAATTTTGGGCCCTTTCTAGTCCTGTAACTGTGCCTCCACTCATTATCTCTTTTGGACTCATTCCCTCACTTAGTTCCTGAGTCCCCCTGGGCAGGAGCGGGCAGGGGGGCTTCCTTAGGAAGGGAAGATAGTGGGTTTCACTGGAGTTTCTTCCCCTCCTCCAGACATGTCAGTCACGTGGGCTGGGACCCCCAGAATGGATTTGACGTAAGTAGTCCCAAAGGCCCCTGCACGCGGTTCACCTCCGTGCAGCCCTTCCAGATTCCTACTCAAGACTCCATCCCCAGACCCTGCCTTTCTCACTTCCCTCAGCCGGGGTGGGATGGACCCATTAATAATCCCTGCCCTCCCATTGTGCCTTCATGCTACACCCCTTCCTGGCAGGTGAACAATCTAGACCCAGATCTTCGGAGCCTCTTCTCCAGGGCGGGAATCAGCGAGGCCCAGCTCACAGATGCAGAGACTTCCAAACTCATCTATGACTTCATAGAGGACCAGGGCGGACTGGAGGCAGTGCGGCAAGAGATGAGGCGGCAGGGTGAGTCCGATTCTCCTTCAGCAGCTCTGATATCCATACCTTTTAGATACACTGAAGTCTCTCCATGTGTCTAGAAAGCCCTACGCTGCACAGTAGAAAAGGACAGGACCAACAGTTGTGTGTTTTCTCCTGCAGAGCCACTTCCACCACCCCCACCGCCATGCCGAGGAGGGAACCAGCCCACCCGGCCCCCTGTTGTGGGGGGTAACAAGGGTCGTTCTGGTCCACTGCCCCCTGTACCTTTGGGGGCTGCCCCACCGCCACCGACTCCCCGGGGACCGCCTCCCCCAGGCCGAGGTGGCCCTCCACCACCACCCCCTCCTGCCACTGGACGTTCTGGCCAACCTCCCCCACCACTCTCTGGAGCTGGGGGGCCACCCGTGCCACCTCCACCGCCAGCACCACCACTGCCACCAACCAGCACCGGGGGCGGGCCAGTTCCTCCCCCACCCCCTCCCACTCTAGGGTCTGGGGGAGGCCTGGCCCCTGGTGGGGGTCGGGGGGCACTTTTGGATCAAATCCGGCAGGGAATTCAGCTGAACAAGGTGAGAACCAGGAGGATGGAAAACTTGGGGTCTGTGACTCAGGGATGTTCTGTGCAAATCAGGATATTGCGGGGGCTGAGGCCAAGACTGACAGGGGTGTCATGCTTTGGGGGTTCCGTGATAGGGTTGGGAGATTTGTGGGGACCCTTGCCAGAGATTGGAGTGTGTGGAAGACGAAATGCTCTTCTGGTAAGCCTGACCCCTTTGCACCCAACCCTGCTGACTTGCAGACGCTCGGAGCCATGGAGAGTGCAGCTGTACAGCCCCCACCACAGAGCTCAGATGGTCTGGTGGGCGCGCTCATGCACGTGATGCAGAAGAGAAGCCGTGTCATCCACTCCTCAGGTGAGTCTGTCCTGCTGAGACCTGCACTGGACCCCTCTGACAGCCCTGTTTGAAAAGGGCCAGATCCACTAGCAACTGCATACTTGCCTGGCACTCCCTTTTTTAGTGTTAACATTATTGTTTGACAATAATGTAATTTGGCTTGATAATAATAACATTAAAGCCAGGCATGGTGGCTCATCCCTGTAATCCCAGCACTTGGGAGGCTGAGGCAGGAGGATCCTTGCAAGTTCGAGATCAGCCTGGGCTACAAAGTGAGACCAAGGCCGGCCTGAATTGCATAGCGAGACCCTGTCTCAAAAAGACAAAAAAATAACGTTAATGCCAAGGTATGTCCACAATATTAACATTAGTCCCACATGTTTAGTATTATTAACATTAGCCCACTGTGTCATGATATTTATTTATTTATTTATTTTATTTTATTGGTACTAAGGATGGAACTCACAACCTTGCGCATGCCATGTAGGCACTTGTGCCTCTGAGCTAAGTCCCTGGCCCTGTCATCATATTTATAAAGAACCCTATCTTGTTTTGTTTTTGTTTGTTTCTCTCTTTTTTTTTTTTTGAGATGAGGGCTTGCTCTATAATTGAGGCTAGCCTTGCACTCACTATGTAGCTCCGGCTGGCCTTGAACTCATGGAAATTTTCCTGCTTCAACCTCCCAAGGGTTAGGATTATAGGCATGCACCAATGCATCACCATGCCCAACTAAAGAACCTTATCTTCATAATAATATTAACTTTTTTTTGGTACTGGAGATTGAGCCCATGTCCTTTGTACTGAGCTATATCCTCAGCCCTTCTGTACATTTTTTCTTTGAGACAGGGTCTTAATATGTCATTCAGTTGCCCAGGTTGGGTTCAAATTTATAATGCTCCTGCCACAGCCTCTCAGAGTTCTGGGATTACAGGTTTATGCAACCACATCTACCTAATGTTAATTTTAACTCTGTGTGTCAACACATTTAATTTAACAAATTGTTATTTGATAGTAATATTATAACTCAGTCTTTTTATAATAATGTTAATGTTAATCTTCTAATGTACCAATAATATCATCCTCAACTCATTATATGATTTAATATTGATCTCAACCTATTATGTTACAATAATACACTTCAACTTTGACAGTAATATTGCCATTAATCTTATGGACACAGTGTGTCCATAGATTAATATGAATCCATTACATGACAATATTATTAACAAATCTCATTTTCTTGTTTTGAGACAAGGTCTCATTATGTAGTTCAGGCTGGCCTTGAACTCACTATGTAGTCCAGGCTGGACTCAACCTGATCCTCCTGAATCAGCCTCTCGAGTGCTGGGATTAGAGGTGTGCACCACCAAGCCTGGCCAGTTCCCAACTGTGATCCCTATTTTGCCCCCACTTCTCCCTTTAATGGGAGATTTCAGCCTCCGAGGCTATGGGTCCTCATCCCCAAGAACCCCTCCCTCTTCCATCCATTCTGAGTCACCTCCGTGTCTTTCTTTCCAGACGAAGGAGAGGACCAGGCTGGAGATGATGATGAAGATGACGAATGGGACGACTGAGCTACACCTGGGCCCCTCCCCTCAGGCCAGTGGCTCTCACTGTGCCTGCTCCGCTCCTACCCCTGCCTCAGGCTGAAGTCCACTGCAGCTTCCAGGCCCCACCTCCAGTGCTGTCACTTGCAACTGTGCCCCATACTCAACCCTAGCATTCCTGGGGGCCCTTTTTAAACAACATTTCCTAGTTCTCTTCATGCAAGGATTTTAAGACAAAAATAAAATAATTGTCCTTTAGTCTGTTAAGTCTGGATTTGCTTACATTGCAAGTGTGGAAATTTGGGGTCATTTACCCCTAAAGTCCCTTTTATGCATTTATCCCATTTTATTTAGTCATACATGTATATGTTCACTCACTCATTCATTTATTCTTTTACATTCTAAGTCATTTAGCTTTTCTTTTCTTTTCTTTTGTCTTTCTGAAGGGGTCATGCTATGTTGCGTAAGATGGCTTGAACTTCCCAGCTCAAGCATTCCACAAATATTTCTGCAAACCAGGTACTATCTCAGGGGGTAGGGTGAAATGGGCATTCTGGGGGAAGAGACCAGACAAGGCACAAGAAATCAAAGATAGTGAGCTGGGCATGCTGGTACACACCTATAATGCCAGTGCTTGGGAGGCTGAGACAAGAGGATGGCTGATAATTCGAGGCCAGTCTGGGCTCAAATAGTGAGTTCAAGGCCAGCTGGTCTACATAGTAACAAACAAAAACAAATAAAGATAGCTACATATCATGGCAAATGCTATGGAGTGCTGAGGCAGAGATAAGGGAGCAATGACATTCCAATGGAGCAATCAGTGAAGGGCCACTTGGAGGAGATGACAGCTGTAGGGGACCTAAAGACAGATGTGTCGGCCAGGGGAGTAGCCATACAAAGGCCCTAAAAGCTTAACATAGGCTGGCAGTGTAGCTCAGCAGTACAGTGCTTGCCTAGCATGTGGGAGGCCCTGGGTTCCATCCCCAGTACCATACACAAAACACCTGGCATGAAGCTGAGAGTGATAAATGAGTAAATCATTTATTCATGTGCACATGTGAAGTATTTTTCAGTGGACACTATACAAGATCAAGAGCACACTCAATGGTCAGACCTCCCTACTCTTTGTGCAAACCAGGACCCTGATGGGCAAGATATCCCTCTCAATTGCAAAAGTCAGCTGTGCCCAGTTCCCAGAACAAAGCAAGCACTGACCAATTGCAATGGAAGTCGCAAAGATTTAATCACCAGCTGGGCACACTGGGGCACATCTGTAACCCCAGCACTCGGGAGACCAAAACAGCCTGGGCTACACAGTGAGACCCTGTCTCAAAAACAAATAAAAAATAGGTAGAGCATTCCACCAGTACTGAAAAAAAAAAAGAAAGAAATGGGCCAATCAGGGAACTTGCTCAGTCCTGTTTTTCATTTTGTTGCTTTTTGCACTGCTGACAATGGAACCTGGAGTCTTCCACATGCTGATCCAGTGTGCAGACAACTGTTTTACCCCGTTTGTGAGGGGGAATCCAGAGCCGGTTGCAAGATCAGTGGAAGACCTTTTGAACCATCAATTTGGAAAGGGCACAGTGCTTGGAGGGAGAAAAACCAGTCAGATATAAATATTTGAAAAAATGTTCAGCATCACTAGTCATTTGAAAGGTGCAAATTAAAACAATCCTGAGAGTCCATCTCACTCCAGAAAGAATAGCTATCATCAAAAAATCAAGCAATAACAAATGCTGACGGGGGAAATACGGACCCTTCACTGTTGGTGGAAGGGTAGACTAGTGCAACCACTGTGGAAATCAGTGTGGAGACTCCTCAAAAAAACTAGGGTTGGAGGTTCCATTTGACCCAGTTATTCAGGTACCTTTCCAGAAGAATTAAAAACTTCATACCACAGCAATATATGTGCACCCATGTTTATAACAGCACGATTTTTAATATATTGATTTTGGAAACAACCTAAGTGTCCATTGACTGAGGAATGGATAAAAAGACGTGGCATTTTTATACAATGGAGTACTACTTGGCCATAAAGAAGGATCAACTAGAGACTTTTATAAGTAAATGGATGCAACTCAAAACCGTATTTATAAGTGAAATAAATAAGACACACATGTGGAAACATCTTATTGTCTCCCTGGTGTGACAAGCTAAAACAGTAAATAAGATCCAAAATGTACAACAGATATTGTAAAATGGAAAGAAACTGTTCAAAAGGAAAGAGAAAGTGGGATGGGTGGAAGGAGAAAAGCAGGGAGGGAAAAGCAAGTAACATATATACACATATACATATATACACATAAGACACTTGTATTACTAATTCCTCTTAGTTCATGGAAAAGAAAGGTTTGTGCTAATATTGTTTGGATGATTAAATGCCTATATCTTGTACTCTGAGTAACTAAAGCTAACAATACACACTATATTAACCATTGTCACCAGCCTACTGTTTTGAAATTTCTTCTTTAAAAAAATAAATTATGGGGCTGGGGATTTAGCTCAGCGTCATAAGTGCCTGCCTGGCAAGTTCGAGGTCATGAGTTTGATTCCCGGTACCACAATAAATAAATAAGTAAATTATGACTTGCTAGGACTTGGAAGATATAGGCTGGTTTCAGAGATATTAAAACATTAAATGTTTCTTAATGTCTGCATTCAGATTTCAGGTGTATATTCCCTTGTGAAAATTCAGCACACTGTATCCCCATGGTCTCTATACCATTCAGTGTGTATGTTACAGGCCAATATGCAGTTTTCACACATCAAAACAGTCAAACCTATGCACCTTTTGATGGATAAAATCATGTCTTGTCCCCAGCATTAGGCAAACCAGACACATGCTGGATAAACAGACACATGACTGGAATCTAGTAACAGGGTGACATTTTTATTTTAAGATCTCCTGAAAAAGGTACTAGTCCAAAAAAATTCACTCTCCAAATGAATGAGAGACTAACCCCTTCATGAATGAAGAAAATGCCCAATGCCACTCTATACAGTAAAATGTGGAGTTGGGATTTGACCCAAGTGGTCATTTTCCAGAGTCCAGGCCTTTGCTCTAACTATATTATTACACTATTTGGGAAAGGTCAAGGGTTTCTCTCCACTACCCACAGAGCCCTCCATCTACCAAATCAAGGACAGTAGAGGTTTCATCTTAAATCATTTTCTTGGTTTGGACAGCCTCTGGGACTCCAAGGAGCAGGAACTCAATCCCTCCAGAGAGGCTGCACGTGAGGGAGGAACAGCATCTGACAGTTCTACAAGGAGTAAGGGAGGGAAAGGGTTACACGGTGGCACTTAACACAGATGAACATGGCCAGCAGGAATTGATGGAACCTCAGTGACAAGCCATTTTCTTCATCTGGATGAAAGCAGACACAGTATCTGGTTAACTGTGTGAGTTTTGGTTGACTATAGCTCACAGAATGACAGCAAGAGGGGCAGTTTGAGAGATCAACAGTGCAATTTCCTGATGCTGTGAGGCTCTCACCTAGGACTGGCTGGACTGATGGCCTGACAGTGAAGAAGACAGGCAGCCTCCTGAGGGCGTTACTGGTGACCTGTGGTATTCCTGCTGGGTAGGGGCCAGGGTGTTGTAATGAAAGACTGGGGACTGGGGATTTAGCTCAGTGGCATAAGCACCTGCCTTGCAAGTGTGTGGTCGTGAGTTCAATCCCCAGTACTGATAAAAAAACAAAAAGACAAAAAAAAAAAAGAAAAGAAAAGAAAAGAAAGACTGATGCTAGAAATTGCCCCTGGCCTGAGAGAGGAACTGTTTGGATGTTACCCTGTATGGCCCTATGTGAGCAAAGACTAAACTGAAGGAATTTCAGGATTACTGATCAAGGACTGCAGCTGCCCACTACATAGCTGTGTCTGACTGAAATGCACCATGCTTGAGGGCCTGGCTCAATGTGTTGACTAACTGCTCACATGGTACAGGTTGGGGATTGCTGAAAATGACCACCTGGCTGCCTGACATGATAAGGGGCAGCCTGAGTGAGTCACAGGCCAGCCTATCCACAGCAAGATCCATGTAGCTACCTGACTATGGCTGTATGTGATTACAGACCACCTGCTCTGATAAGACCCCATGCTTCTCGGAGGGACCTAGACATCACAAGACACTGACTGACTCGACCCACGGTGGGGATGAGCTACTTGAGAAATGACCGATCATGTGTGAGAATCCAGCATGACTTGACTATAGCCATCTTGGTCTTAACCATCCTCTTGCTTGGCGGATGACCCCGGAATGGCTTCCAAACCCTATAAGATAAGGAAAGTAATTAAGGTAAGTCAGATGAACATTACATGCTGGCTACTGATTTTTTTTTTGTCTTTTTCGTTTTTATTGGTACCAGGGATCCGTGACCGCACACTTGCAAGGCAGGCACTAATGCCGCTGAGCTAAATCCCCAGCCCCTGGATACTGATTTTGACATTTGATATATTAATAGTTTGATTTTTTTTTTTGTCTTTTTCCTTTTTATCGGTACCGGGAATCGAACTCATGACTGCCTGCTTGCAAGGCAGGCGCTTATGCCTCTGAGCTAAATCCCCAGCCCCCAATAGTTTGATTTTTGAAAAAGCACATGTATATTCTGGTCAGCCACCCCATTTTTGTCTAGTTTAACAAAATAAACTCCTTCCTCGTGTCTTTGAGGTGTGGGAATTCTGTCTTGATGCCACTCAAGACCTGCTTCTGTTTTTTTTGTTTTGTTTGTACCGGGGATCAAACTCAGGACCACGGGCTTGTAAAGCAGGCTTATGTTGCTGAGTTAAATCCCTGGCGCTCTTCTTCTGCCTTTAATACACTTTTTTTTTTTAAAGTAGGACAATTTATTGGAAAAAGGAATGAGGAATATCTCTTGAGAGTTTTTGTTTGTGTTTGTTTTTGTACCAGGAATCAAACCCAGGACTTTGTGCTTACTAGACAGGTACTTAATGCCGCTGAGCTATATCCCCAGAGCTCCCGAGAGACAGGAGGGATCCCAAATGATTTGCTTTTCATTTCACTTTGCAAAATCATAGGATTTGGGCTGGGGATTTAGCTCAGTGGCATAAGCGCCTGCCTTGCAAGCAGGCAGTCATGAGTTCGATCCCCGGTACCGGTAAAAACGAAAAAGACAAAAAAAAAAAAAAAAAAAAAAAATCATGGGATTTGTCCAACCATTGCTTCGGCCTTGCCACCTTTCATCTTTGACAGCCAGTTTTGGTGCTCAGACTTTTCCTACACCACGGGTGACCCACTGACAGATGGCCAGGAGGTTTTATTGTGTTTCTGGTTGCTGAGATTATTTGCTCTGAAGGCCTAGATGGGTGTGTAGTGAGCAGAAACTTGAGGGGACCTGACAGGGCCATCATCTGACAGGGCTATATTAGAAGCCGACAATGACAGCTTGTCCTGACTTAATCCCAATCTGCTTGAGGGCATGGCTGAATGCTGCAATTTATGAGACATTTCTTTCACGATGGAGCACAACTGGTCCCATGGCGAGGGCAGATGAAGAGAAATGTTTGACTAGCTGACAGTGAGGGAATGGCAAGGTGGCTGGCTAATGACACTATGTCTCCCTGAAGACAAGGACAGAGTATAAGTGGATGCTATTACTGACTGACCGACAGTGTGAATAGGGAGTTGGAGGTTTGAAAGGACACCTGTCTGGAATTATTCATTTCCTGATTTGTACGAGTGCTCAACAGGGCAAGAAGCTATATACAACGCTAGTCCATCCTGGGAGTCACGGCCTGCTTGGGGTTAAAATGTGATGACGGACTGACTGACTGAGATAATTGGGGGTCTGACAGGACGGAGGATACCCCCTACGACCGTCTGAGAACGTGATTGGCTACCAGTGTGACAGACAGAGCGTGCGTAGAGGCAGGGCCTCGGGCAACCTCAACCGCCTCCGCCTCCGCCTCCGCCTCCGCCTCCGCCACCTCCACCGCCACCGCCTAGAAGCACTCTGGGAAAGTGTGGTGAACACAGTCTCCGGGACCGGGCCGGTGGCGGGGAGGAGTCTAATCAAGGCCTGCCGGTTGGCCCGCCCAGCCACTGCAGGCTGCAAGGCGCGGCCAATAGGCTATGCGATCCCGGGCACGCCCGCACGAGCTCTCTTCTCGCGAGGCCTGCTAGACCCGAATGTCGTTAGCCGTGGGGAAAGATGGCGGAAAATTTAAAAGGTGAAGCAGTGGCGGTATAGGCACGGGCCCGCTGGCTGGGTCGGGTGGGCTGGCGGGGTGGTGTCGCGGGCTCAGGGCCCCGGCGTCCGAGGCCCCAGAGCTGGGAGCCGGACCCTCGGGGTGGAAAGGATAGGGCTCGCGGAGCGCGGGCCCAGCGCGCTGGGTTGGGCGGGGCTGAGAGGAGGGGGCGCGCGCCTTATAATGCGGTGGGCGCAGGGCTAAGTGGGGACACGGGAGGGGGACGCGCGCTGCAGATCGCTACCGGATCGGCGCGCGCACGCGCGGGGAGTACGGGGATGCCGAGGCTGCGTGCGCGGGAAAAACCGGCTCCTGGTGACCGTTACCCTTTCAGTGTCCACGCGAGACGCCGGAAGGGGAAGGAAGAGGGAACAGACCCACTCCTTAGAGTGGGTGGATAGGTGACTCTCGAGGGGGACAGGGTATTACCGCTCACCAACATGAGGGAGGAATATGAAGTAGGTTCCCCCAAAAGAGGGGAACAGGGCCTCTGATGGCAGAGCTGGACTCCCCCATGTGCAGAGAAAGGGATGGCTCTGTCGTGAAGCTAAGCCGCGAAAAGAGTAGATTCCACAAGTGTGAAAGGGACTCCAAGGACCAGGAGAGTCCAGCTGTTGTCAGCACAGAGCCAGCAGCCCGGGCCGTTGGGACCACGCCTGTGGGATTTCAGATGCAAGTTAAGGCTTGGGCAGGGAGAGGCATCCTAGGGAGAAGGAAGCACAGGCGCAGGCTCATCGGACCTTGCCCAACGTACCAGGGAGCTTTAATTTTGTAAAGCTCCTCCTTGTTTAGCTTGACATCTAGGGCATCACATCATGAATTTAAGTAAGCTTGATCTTTGTAGTGGGAAGTAGAGAATATCGAACATTTCTAAAAAGATAAAATAGGATGTGGGCTGGGTACATTTGAAATCCAGTGTTTTGTGACATGGTTTGATAAAATGGCTTCTAAAGCACATTAATGAAAGACATGCCTTGAATAAGAAATATTTATTTTTAAATCTATGTCTTGAAATTTTTTGGTGGCTTCAGAAACATTCTAGGTATACTTAAAAGAATTAATGTCACAAATCCATTCTGCTTTGTGTATTCCTGAATTCAGAACATAGCCCTTTAGATGATCTCTAGCCTTCACAGAAATGTGGCTGAGACAGAGTGTCAAAATGCAGCAGAGGGGAAAAAATTTTACCTTGTTGGGTTAAGATGCTCCAGACAAATCATTCAAAGGAACCTTTCTGAAATGTGTATCATTTCACAATCCTTACTTACAATTCCAAAATCTAAAAAGTCCTGAAAACTGAAATCTCATTCTTAAATTTGGCACCATTCATGCAAAAGAAGATATTAAAAAGTGGGACTATGCAATGAGCTTATCTTACATTTCTATTTAATGTGGGAAATTAGTGCTTTTGCTGCAGAAATATTCACGTGTTTGATTATAGCTTGATGTCCCTCATCATGATTGGAGGGTTTAGTTTAATGTATGTTTCCAAGTTGTACTTGTAAAATCCCTCAATTTTGAGTTCTAAAACATGCCTGGCCCTGGGAGTTTCAGACAGGGAATTGAAGACCAGTCTTTCCAGTTACTCCTTTGTTTGGTGCCCTCGAGGTTTTAATCCTGTCCCCAACCCCCTCAGGCCAATACACCCTACCTAGGTGGGGGTTGGTCTCTTTCTTTTGCAAAGTGGAATGAGCAGGTCTTGAACCTGAGGCAGGTTTACTGGCAGTTTTAGGGATGGGGCAGAGGGAGTTAGAGGTTCTGGGAATAGATTCCTTTAGGACCGACCATCCATGAAACAAACCCCACTTAAAGCCTGCTGCTCCAAAGGAAGCCTTTGACACAGAACAAGGGTTTGAGGAGATAACACGAAAATCTCAGCATTGGGGGAAGACCTGTGGACTAAGTTTCCCTGACACTTAGGCTGACTTTGGGGTGTCCTAGAGAAGATTTGGGGTCCCATTTGGCCCCTAAGCTGGTCAGGCTGCCCAGTAATGGCTCACTCCGGCCCCCTTGTTCCAGGCTGCAGTGTATGTTGCAAGTCCTCTTGGAATCAGCTGCAGGACTTGTGCCGCCTGGCCAGGCTCTCCTGCCCTGCTCTTGGCATCTCTAAGAGGAACCTCTATGACTTTGAAGTTGAGTACCTCTGCGATTACAAGAAAATTCGCGTAAGTCTGGATTGATCCATGCCCTGGGATGGGGCAGGTCTCAAGGGATTTGGCCTCTTGCCCCACCCTTGCTGCCCATACCTGTTTCCAAAGGGGGTTTTCTCCTCTGATCCTTCCTGAAAAAAAATAGGATGAACAGATTTGGTTATCCCCATTTTATAGGTGGTAAGACTAACTGGGTTTCTTAGGGGATCAGGAGCCAAATGAAGCCCCAAATGTCTCTCTCTTCCTACCTCCCTGGAAATACAAACTGGTTACAGAGATTTAGCACCAGAAACCTGGAGTAGAGACAAGAATAGGTATTGTTACTAATTGTGTAACTATTGTTATGGTTATTTCCTCTCAGGAACTCATTTAACACTCCTGCCCCACCCACCCCCACAATACTTTACTGTGAAATGGCAACAGTTACCTTTGCCAGAAGATGTAACACAAAGTCAGTTATAAACATGCTTGGGTTTAAACCGGGTCTGTGTAAGCAGAGCCCCCTTAAACTCAAAACATTTTTCATCATCTGTGAAATGAGGAGAGCTAGTATGTAACTCATATAAATTTGGGAGTAACTTTGTTACCAGCACATAGGAGTGCTTAAACTGTTAGTATGTAACTCATATAAATTTAGGAGTAACTTTGTTACCAGCACATAGGAGTGCTTAAACTGTTTCATGATGAATGCTAGGAAAATGTTAATGGAGTCTTTGTTACCAATGGAAATTGAGACCCAGAGAAGTTAACTAACTTGTTTAAGGCAACACAGCCAGGGAGCTCCAAATGGAGGATTTGTACCCAGGTGTGTAACTTTAGAATTTGTGCTATGAAACTGTCCCATTGCTGCCTTCCAGCAGTAAAAGCTCCCTCTGGCTGTCGTGCAGGGAATAGAAAGGGCCAAGGCAAGGGGGACCAGTGAAGAGGCTCCTGCCAGGGCCTACTGCAGCCTAAGTGGTGGCAGTGAAAATGGTGGGGTGATTCGAAAAGGTCAAATCCTGGATGTGTCTGGAAGGTGGGGCTAACAGAGTGTGCCACGGCTGAATGTGGGGAGTGTGAGCAGAAGATGAGTGAAAGGTGACTCTGGAGTGTGAGCTGGATTAGTGCAGATGCTGGAGGAGGAAGGAGGGAGTATGCTTGAGAGATGAAATGAAAAGCAGAAATTGGAGGGACAATAAGGGGGAGGGTGTGAGTTGAGCCTAGGAATCCTGTCTCTAGAGCCTATGGTTTCTAAACATTCCAGAAAAGGAGTAGGGCAAAGTGGAGATTCTTCATTGGCCCAAGAATCTCATCATTTATGACACCCTCATTCCCCTGCCTCCCAACAGGAACAAGAGTATTACCTGGTAAAGTGGCGTGGATACCCTGACTCAGAGAGCACCTGGGAGCCACGGCAGAATCTCAAGTGTGTGCGCATTCTCAAGCAGTTCCACAAGGACTTAGAAAGAGAGCTGCTCCGGCGATACCACCGGTCAAAGCCGCCCCGGCACCTGGACCCAAGCTTGGCTAATTACCTGGTGCAGAAGGCCAAGCAGAGGCGGGCACTTCAGCGCTGGGAGCAGGAGCTCAATGCCAAGCGCAGCCACCTGGGACGCATCACTGTGGAGAACGAGGTGGACCTGGATGGCCCCCCACGGGCATTCATGTACATCAATGAGTACCGAGTTGGTGAGGGCATCACTCTCAACCAGGTGGCTGTGGGCTGCGAGTGCCAGGACTGTCTGTGGGCACCCACTGGAGGCTGTTGCCCTGGAGCGTCCCTGCACAAGTTTGCCTACAATGACCAGGGCCAAGTGCGGCTGCGAGCTGGGCTGCCCATCTACGAGTGCAACTCCCGCTGCCGCTGTGGCTATGACTGCCCCAATCGCGTAGTACAGAAGGGCATCCGCTATGACCTCTGCATCTTCCGCACAGATGATGGGCGCGGCTGGGGTGTCCGTACACTTGAGAAGATCCGCAAGAACAGCTTTGTCATGGAATACGTGGGAGAGGTAGGGAGACAAGACCTAGCGTGTCGTGCAGCTATCCTCACTGGGTATGCCCAGCTTCTACCCTGTGTGCCCAAAACTCCTGTGATTTCGTTGTAGAAGTCTGGGTTGTTAGTCTGAGTGGCATAGGGATCTCCTGGCAGAGGCTACAATTCCAGGCTGGAACACACCAGCACAAACATGCTGGTGGCTAAAAGGACACTAAAGTACTTCTGGACAGGAGTGGCCGCCTAAAGGTCCCTAGCAAAGAAGGAAAGTAGGAATTGAGATCTAAACAGCAGTCCTTTCAGAGGTCACGTGGTCAGAGCACAGGGTTGTAGCACCTAAAAAAGCCCTTCCCTTACCTTCTCAGGGCCATCTTACACAATTAGTACCTGCACCAAGGGAGGATCATTCATGGTGTGCAGTAGACATAGGCCTGCTTGGACTGAGGTTGCCTACTTCCTCTAGCCTTTCAGGTGACCCAGGAGAAGGGCTGGGCGAATGAGGGAGGCCTCCACTGTAATGAATGAGACACTACATCCTAGTGACTGCACAGGCTGGAGTTTGTGTGCTCATGACCAGTCTAGTGTGGGTGTTCAGGCAGTCATCCCTTCACAGTGTCTGTGATACCATGTTCTCTCCCCTCTTGTGCCTTTCCTGTGCTTTAGAGCCTCAGAATTGCCACCACATCCTCAGCATTCCCTGGCAGGCAGGCTGAGTAGAGGACCAAAAGGGAGGGTGCTAATGGGTCAGGTCTGAGTACAGCATACGTCACTTCTGCCCACACTCTTGTTGGCTGGCACTGAGTCACTGGCCTTTACTGCAGTGCCAGTGGAGCGGGGGTGATTTAGCTGTGTGCTCAGGTGCAAAACAGAAGAGGTTGAGTGAGTAAGTAGCAAATGTCTGCAACAAAGTGTGTCACATCTAAGGTGGGATGTGGCAGGCATTTGGAGTAGAGCAGTTCTCTTTTATGTAGAATCAGCTCATGCCATAGGAGACATTTACCATCCATAGACCATGACCACTTAAATCCATGAATGTGCCACATTCTTGGTAACAATCTCAGATACCTCTACATAGTTCCACAGGTTTCTTGGGGGGGGTGATATGGTTGGGAAGTGATGAAGAGTGTCATTGCCCACACTGTAGCAATGGCATTGATGACAAGGAGAGGCACCCTCTCTTGAGTAGAAAGGAATAAACGCCAGAAGGGCAGGCCCAGTTTTGAGACCACAGAGTCTGTACCACAGAGGACTAGCAGTCTGGATGAAAGGATGGCCACACCCTGGGTGGGCTGCCAGAGGACACATCCCCATGCCACAGAGCCAGCTAGTCTGGAAGAAGGAAGTTTCCACACTCAGAGGGTTCCTGACAGCAGCAGGAGAAGGGATCCTGAGGAACTTTAGGGAGAGATGTCCCCATCTCAGAGTGACCCAAGGACTTAGAGAAAAAGCTCAAGCTCTCTGCACTCCAGAGGACCCTAACTTAGGAAGTATCCACACTCACACCATCCTGGGGGGTCAGGAAAAAGAAATGTCCTCACCCCCAGCGGGATCCACAGATTCTGGAGACAGTCTTTATACCTTTGAGCACTCTGGCAGGCTGTAGGAAGTGGCCAGACCTCAGAAGGACCACTAACTATGGAGAGGATAATGTGTTGTGACCTGAGAGCCCCGACATTCTGGAGGGGAAGGTGTCCAGGCCCCCTGAGATCCTGGAACTCCTAGAGGCCATCCCAAGCAGGAAGTACAACCTCATTGTCCTTATGTCTAAAGATGTGGCCATCCTCAGAGCCCATAGGCAGCCTCAGAGTTCTGGGTTTAATGTCCATACTTCTGCATGCTGGAAATGGGTTCCAGGGGCCCTCTCACCCCTTCCTCAGTATCCCCACTCTCCATGCTGTTTCTTGGCCCTCCTGTTGCCATATATGGTGGCTTCTAGGCATCCCTCTGGCTCCCTTAGACCCATGGGTCCTCCTGATGCACTACAGGTCTCTAAACACTACTGAACCAAACTCATCTTCCCTTGGCTTTTGAGGAGCCAGCAATAGGGTGGGCCCTGTATCCTGCCTGCCAGAGCTTGTAGCCCAGTGCTAACACTCAGCAGCAATCACCGCACCTCTCTCTGTCTCCATTTCCTCATCTGGAAAATGGAAGCAATAACAGCACCTGCCTCCTAAGCTAGTCAGAAGCATGTATTCTGTGGGAAATACGCGGAAGAAGCACTTGAACAGTGGTCAGTACACAGTAAGTCTCAGGTAAGTGCTAACCATTACTGTCCAAAAGTCAGAAAATCTAAATGCTCAAAAAGTGAAAGGTTTTTTTATTACCCATCTGTTCACAGACCCCATCCTGACCAGACAAAGAGATATTTATAGTCCTTATTGTCCTACTTAGGGTGACTATTCATATGTTTCATATCAGAAATACTAACTTGATTATATGGTGCTGTCCCATGTTTTCAAGTTGTTACGTATTTTCAGGACATAATCCCCATATCTGGATGCTACACTGTCTTTCCCCCCTGGGGACACTGACCATCTTTTTATTTTTTTTTTGATCCTGACAATCTACAGTGACAGTTCCTGCCATGTATGTAACCCTTTGCTTCTTCTAACCCTTTCACATTTGAACTTTCACATTTCTGCAGAACACTTCCACCTCACCCAGCAGAAAATACTGGCCTACTTTATCCATTCCAAACCACATGTTCTCTTCACATTTTAACATCTCTGAAATGAAGGGGATTTTAATTGATGTTCTTAGGTGGTAATATATTTAATTAACAGTTTTCCCTTTCTTGGTAATGGGTACAATACGGTAAGGGTGCACCTCAGATTTCTACAAGATCCAACACAACCCCTCAATACATTGCTCTGTTCCTAACAAAAACAAGAACACTTTCTACATCAATGATCTTAGGATTTTACAACAGCCCCTGTGAGGTTAGACTTCTGTCACTGTTATGCCCATTCTGCAGATGAGAAAACAGAAACCCAAAGCCATGTAGTAACATGCTAAGTCACAAAGATAGTAAAGTGGATTTTTTTAAAAGCCCAAGTGTCTACAATTGGTGCTCTGCCAGGCCTATTGGCCTTTTTATTTTTGGCTGGGGAAATAGACACAGAGAAGGAACATTCAGGATCTCACATCCTGGAGCAGGCAGACTGGCAGCTACCCTCAGGGTTCTAGCTCCTGTTCCTGTGCTGCCAGCTCCTGGGCTGGCTGGCCTTCCCACCAGTAGCAGCGCTGTACGGCCCAGGGATTCAGGATGAACCACCCATCTCAGAGTGGGGCTGAAAGGAAGGCAAAAGGGAAGAAACTGTGCCCTGGAGGGCTTGAGGGATGATTCACTCCTGGTGAGACTGAGGAAGCAGGTAGGGGCAGGACAGACAGGAAGATGGAGCGGGAGGAAGTGGGCCTACCCCTGGCATGGGGAGGGACTCCAATTAGAAAGATGGCTCAGATTTGAGTCATCATGCTAGTGAGTGGGAGCTGCTGCTCTTTGATCCCAAGCTTCTGAGGTGGGCTGAGAAGGCAGAGGCTCAGAGCGAACACCACAGGATAGTGCATATTGTCCAAGAGCTAGAGGGAGACTGGCCACCTCGCCACTCAGCATGCTCCTATGGCTCTTGTTGCATCCCCAGGAGAGGGCCTCCACTCTAGCCAGTGGCCTACGATGACTTCCACCTCACTTTAGACACTATATCTCTTTTGTATTCCCCCTTGGATTCCTTCTAAGCATTGTGTTTTCTGATCAGCATCTTGCACTGTGGGTGTCTGACTCCATCTTCGACATCTCTATGACCCTTGAGGGTAAGGGCCAGGCCTGTCCTGTCTGTCTCCCCATCGAACTGTGATCCCTGCAAGTTGAGACCAGGCAAAAGGTAGGCCTCAATCAAGACATCCACAGAATGGGATGGGGTTGTGTAGCTCAGTGGCAAAACATGTGTTTAGCATGTGTGAGGCCCTGGGTTCCATTCCCCTCACTACAAAAGCAAGCAGGTTTACCAAATGAATAAACAAACAAATCAGGTATGGAGGAGCCATGCCCCTCCAGGACTGTAGGTAAAGTAGTAAGCAGTATGGCCCAAGGGTAAATCTGGGTTCTATAAAGGTACTGCTGATCAGTAGCCAGCACAGAGCACAGGCTGGAGGTGATGGCATAAGATAGAGGCAGGTGGGAACCTGTGTTCCCTTCTGAGGAAAGCTCACAGAGTACTCAAGCCTGGAAAGGGATAGATATGTAAAGTGAGGAGTATGGTTCTAGGGCCAGAGGGGGACATCCTGGGTAGTTCTTGGGTTTATATCCATTGTAGGGGAGGTTGGAGGCTGGGCTGTGCAGCAGAGGGGACAGGGAAGGAGGAATGGGTGTGAGAGACGATGAGTGTTGAAGCTTCCTAGAGGACACCAGCGGACTGAGGCCAGGTCTCTAGGCTGGAGGAATAGAAAGTTCAGCATTGCTGTGGACTGCGCCATTCTGGCACTTGTCTCTGAGGGCTTGACAAAGAGGCAGAAAAAAACCCAGGAGTGGGGGCATCCCGGGTTAGGAGGAAGCAGTCTTTTGTACAGTGGGACTTTCACCCAGAGAAGGGTATGGTCAGCCACAGTTGGGTATTGCCAGAGGCTATATTCATTGGTCCTGGAGAAAGGAGATACCGGGCCAGAAGAGAGATTTGTGGGGTAGAATCCATCATCAGCATTTTGGGTATAAGGACAGGCCATGGATGGGAGGTGGAGCAGCTCCACATTTATTAGGGGGAGGGGCATGGGAGGTGTCTAGTCGGTCAGGTGTGGTGTGGTACTGAGAGGGGTCCTCTCTCCTTTGGTTTCCCTTCTTTCATTCATATTCCTCCTCTGTTCTACCTTTCTCTATCATTCCATCTCTTAAGCTTTGGCCTCTGCCCCTTTCTGGCCATCTCAGACTCTCAGGGTTCGTGGCCTTGACCTTTTCCCAGAGAACTTGGCCTTTACTCTGAACTGCACTTTCGTACCAAGATTCTGTGTTTCCAACCTGGCCTCTGCCTCCAGTCCCCTTCCCTGAGTCTCTGCCCCATTGCCTCTCCTTCCCCACCATCCCAGGTCTCATGCTCCTTGTCTAAGTCCTGGCTGTGCTGGGACTTGTGCTGGCTGCAGCCCTCTTGGCCCTGGCTCAGCTTTTCCCTGTCTTCCTCCTAGTTGTGCCCTGGTCTCATTCTTTCTTGCCATTCCTCAAGCCCTCTGTCTCTGTCTCTCTTTCCCTTTCTGCTCTGTGCTGAAGGCACAGGGGGTTGTGGAACATCAGGACATTTCAGGCAGTCTCGGGGGGCAGCGAAAAATGCCCTTTTTATTATAACTACACCTGGTGACCAGCTTCCTACCACGGCAAGACTCCTGCCATCCAGAGGCCTTAGGAGGGAGAGAATGGTGGAGAGCAGTCACCTGAAAAGGCTGTCAGGCTATCAGCATTGCTGTCCCTATATGTCCATGGGGCATAGGTGCCTCCTGCTCTTCCCTGGGGGCAGACCAGGGTTTGAAGCAGTGCTGGCTTTCTGGAGCCTTGGTGACCAGACCCCCACTCCTTTTCCCAGATCATTACCTCAGAGGAGGCAGAACGGCGGGGCCAGATCTACGACCGCCAAGGTGCCACCTACCTCTTCGACCTGGACTATGTGGAGGATGTGTATACTGTGGATGCCGCATATTATGGCAACATCTCTCACTTTGTCAACCATAGTGTGGGTACCCCTGGCAGGTGGGCAGGGGGTTGGAAGGAACAGGTCAAAGCCCCTCCTCACTATTCTATTGTGTTTTTTGTTGTTGTTGCCTAGTGTGACCCCAACCTGCAGGTGTACAATGTCTTCATAGACAACCTTGATGAGAGGCTACCCCGCATCGCTTTCTTTGCCACAAGAACCATCCGGGCAGGCGAGGAGCTCACCTTTGATTACAACATGCAAGGTGGGGGTGGCAAGGGTCCAGAAACAGGGACAAATAGTGATGTGGGATGTGAGATCCCCATGCCAAGGCACCCTGGTCACTCAGAGAACCAAGGGAAATTCTTTAGCTGGAGCTTTTAGATGCTCCCCCCAGCTCCAGAACCCCAACCCTGAGTCAATCTCACAGGACTCAAGGAGGTAGGGGTTTGGCTGGAGAGAGAAAGCCCTCTTGGTTCCATCTAGACTGAAATGTACCAGCCCTTCCTCCCTCCAGCTCCCTTTGGCTTCTCACTCCTGGAGTCCCCACCCAGTGCCTTCCCTGACTAATCAGTTGCCTCTCAGACACTCAGGTGGATCTCATGCTGAGAGTTCAGCTGTACCTCTGGTTACCCAGGGGGCCCTCTATTTCTGACCCCCACTTGACCTAACCCTTCTGGTTCCCTGCCAGCCCCCACCTCTCCCAAGAACCCTCAGCCTGTGGTCTGACTGCCCTTCCCGGGATGCACGCTGCCCTAGCCCCAAAGCCCCATCCCTGAGATTCCTCACTCAGATCCCAGCCTCTAAGATCTGAGTCTCCTGGTATAAAGGGTGGCAGGATACTTCATCCAGGTCTTCTAATGAGTCCTTTCCCTCTCTTTCCTTCCCCATCCCGGCTGTGACTCCACAGTGGACCCCGTGGACATGGAAAGCACTCGCATGGATTCCAATTTTGGCTTGGCTGGGCTCCCTGGCTCCCCTAAGAAGCGGGTCCGTATCGAATGCAAGTGTGGGACTGAGTCCTGCCGCAAATACCTCTTCTAGTTCTGAGAAGTCTGAGGCCAAACTGACTGAGGGCGCCTGAAGTCACCCACCCTCCCTCACTGCTGCCCTCCTGTTGGGGAATGATCGCAGGTCCTCTTACCTGCCCCCACCTGCTCCGCCTGCTCTATGGTCAGGGCTCTGTTGAGGACTGACTCCAGCAGTCCTTGTATGTGTTCCAGCCCCTCCATGGGTTGCACTTACAAACCCTCACCCACCTTCAGAGTACATCAGTCACATCAAGATTTTCTGCAGTTAGGGTTGGGGCTTACTGTGGAGGTCTAAGGGTGGAGACCCAGCCCAGGGCCAGAATAAAAAGATGTTTGTTTTTGTACTTGCTTCTGCCTGTAGCCTGAAGCCCCTGCTGCAGGCCTCCTCCCCTCCACCACAGGGCAGGCAGACATCCCAGGGGAGCATTCCAGCCTCCCAGCTGCAGCAAAAATGATGGAAAAGGGAGTACACTGTGGGGGACTGAGGCTGGATCTGTTCATCTCACTGGTAATGCTGGCAGTGATGGCTCTGTCAGGACTGCCCAGATGAGAGGCGGATGCCATATGCCACTGGGAGGGGGATGGGTACTTGTGGCCCACTGAGCAGTGAGTGGAAGGTGGTTCTGACCCCTCAGGAATGCCAAGGGTACTAAGAACCCTGCCCTTGGCTATAAGGACTGCTGGTGCTACTGGAGCTGGAATCGAGACCTAGATAGTTGTAGATAGCACTTAGGACAATAATGTGCATTGGTTAGAAGCTGGTGAGGTGTTTGGCTCTGGTAGAGCACCTGGTCCATATAGGTTGTCTCAGGGAGGCCTTGAAAACCACAGAGGTGGTTCCAGGAAAAGGCCCATGTGGCAGAAGGCAAAGCACTGTACAGTAAAGTCCTCAACTTAATGGAGCATTCGGCCTATGAACTTTGAAGGGTGTACTGTGTAAGATTCACTTGGTCGGACCATGAAAGAACCTGACAACAGAATGCTGGGGAAAGAGCTTACCCACTAGGATATGGGAAGGCAAGAAGGAAGCCCCTGCTGGCCAACCCCAGCCTCCAGCCCTCTGTGCTCACCCCAGGCCCACTGGTCGCAAATATGAACTGCCTTCAAATGTGCATAACATGAAGCCTCGCCCCCTGTTCCCCCAGCCCTGAAAAGTCTCTAGGAAGCCTTTCTTGATTCCCTGTGCCCAGAGTGCCCTTCTGTGAGACTGTGCGCCCTGCTAGCCAAAGCCAGATCACGTGTCTGTGTGTCCTGCCCTTGTCTCCCAGGCTGACCTTCAGACATGGGCTGAAGCTGGTTCTTCTCTTGTAAACCCCTTGGCCCTACCCAGCCTGGAATGGGCACCAATAAATTGTGTGTTGACTGAACAGACCCAGGTGTGGGGGAACGAAGGTGGGGCAGGAGGGTGAGAGGCTGGGACCTAAAGTTGCCCCTAGTGTAGTCTTCAAGCCTCAGCCATCTGACTTAATCTGTTCACTATGGGCTCTCACAGCATCCCACATTGCACTATTCCCTACAAAAACCCTGACCTAAAATAAACTTGCTTCATATATCCATGCTGACATGCAATCAAAAAGCAAACAACCCAATGCTGTCTGAATGGATAAAACATTATCTCTTGCCATAAACAAAATAGCCAAACGAGTAAATGCAGTGATGATGAAATGTGCTGATTTGGGCTGTGCCCTCCTTATTCTTAGAAGCTTTGAACTTAAAGCCTGCCAACTGCATTCAAAAGAAAACTTTCACCCAGGGAATCCCATACCCAGAGAGTTCACACAGTGTACCTAAGACACAGGCTCCCAGAGATAGCTCCTAGACCTCAGAATGTAGGTATGGACCACAAACCTCTCAGGGCCCTCATCCCCTAGGATACCTGCCTCCAGAAAGCTTGGAGCTAGCACACCTGGACACAGATCCCAGGGAACTTAGGCTTCCAAACAGCTCTCGCGTGCAGGGATGCAGCAGAAGCCACACAGGGGTCTTTACTTCTGTCTTCTGTGACACAGATGAGCAAACGCCATAGAAACCTGATGACCTGGATTGGATGTTACTTCCCAAACTATTTGGAGCCCTTACATTCTAACTGCCACCATCCAAAATGCTCCCATTTCACATGCTGGGAAAGGCCCCAAGTGGCTGAAATGTCACTGCCAGGGTGCACAATGCCCAGACATCTGAGAGATCTAACAGTCTCAATCCACCCTTAAATGAATCTATCTTTTTTAATGAGATGGCATCTCATTTTATTGACCAGGCTAAAGCAATCCACCCGTCTCAGCCTTGGGTTCAACCAATCCACTTGTCTCAGTCTACCAAGCAGCAGGACTACAGGCAAGTGCCACCATTTTTAGTTCCTTCTACAACCTCATACTTTGGACACGCTTCCAAATTGCTCAGACAATATCCTACCATCACTGAACATTCAGATACTTGACTTTAGAGATCTCATAGCCTGGAACAGACACCGATCAGAATTCATACCCTGGAAACAGATCTATATGCAGCTTAGAAACCTTTTGATTTAGACCCCCCAACAACAGTTTGTTGTTAGGACACCCTAGGGCTCCTGCAGCTATCTCATGCTTTCTAATCTACATGTCTAAAGAGCTCCCAGGTGAGAGCTTGGGAGCCTCATACCCTGAGCACACTATTAAGGTGGCTACAAAACCACACTCAGTGGAACGCTGCCCTAAGCCAACTCTCTCACCTCATGCTTGGAGATGGGTTCCTGTTAAGATGTTCTGTGCTCTATACAGATTTCCAAAACATGGCCCATAGCTTTTTAGACAACAACCTCTAACAGTTTAGAAACCTTATATCCTTGGCTTAGATCCTTAAACAGTTCAGAATCTTTCTTTTCTTTTCTTCTCTTTTTTTCTATTCCCTTCTCTTCCCTTCCCTCCCCTCCCCTTCCTTCCCTTTCCCTTCCTTTCCCTTCCAGAGAAGACACAGACTCAGAGAATTTCTAACCTGAGACAGACACAGAACAGCTGAGATATCACAAGCCGGTTACATATACTCAGACGGTGGCTCTGGCACCTTGTGACGGGACACAAACTCCTGAAGAGTTAACCTTGAGACCTGGACAGTAGACTCTCCCTGGCAGATGTGCAATGCCAAAATGCTCACAGCGGACAAACTGTAAAGGCCTCAAGACACAGACCCCCTCCAACACCCAAGAAATACCAAAAACTGGTAGCAAAACCTCAAACCCTGGAAAAGACCCCCAGAAAATCAGAGACTTTACACCCTGGGACAAAGGCTCCGCTGACTCACTGTTGGAAACATAACTCAATAGTTGAGCCTCAACACCAGAGTACAGAAACCTGAGATCTTATGCTCCCAGACACAGAGGGTGAAGCACTTTAAAGGTACTACATGGTTAAAAGCCTTCACATCTGGGAAACAAGCCTGAAGCTGCTCAGAAAAACCAATCCCAGGACAAAACCCCCACCATTACAATAGACAGGTTCAGAGTCATTGGCTCAAACCAGTTCAGAGGGGTGATCCCCTAGGCTTTAACGTCCACATATCACAGGCACCTCACATCTAAGAGAGTTAAGTAGCTCAGAGACATCAAAATCTCTGCAGAGACCACCACAGTTAAGAGATTGCTCACACCATGGCCAGGCATGGTGGTGCAAGCCTGTAATCCCAGCATTCAAGGATGAGGCAGAAACACCAACATGAGTTCTAGGCCAGCTTGGATTACATAGCAAGACAGACAAGCAAAACAAAAAAAAAAAAAAAAAGAGAGAGAGAGAAAGAAAGGAGACAAAAGAGGAAAGAGAGACTAACTGCACAGGCCTGCAGACCACCCGGAGAGTACTAATAACCTGGAAAGAGATCCACAAATAGAGCAGACTGTAGACCTCCTAAGTGTGCTATATGCCTGGAAACACATCAGAGGGCTCACGTGCAGGGTATCACATCACACAAATCAAGGAACACACACACACACACACACACACACACACACACACACACACACACAGATCAGAGACCTTCAGGCCAGGAAAACCCCAGAAAACTGATCCTAGATCTGACATCCTGCAACCAAGAGACCCCAATGAATTTGGAGAGCTGAGGTACTGTTTCCTACATCAGCAGAGACAAGAGATCTCTCTGGGCAGACTGACAGCTTGTGGAGTCCCCATGCTGGGATGGACACCAACACAGGACACAACCCCCACAGCATGTGACATAACATTGCTTTTGTACTACTACAGAAACAAACCACCAACATCTTCATCTCATAAGACAGTGCACATTTATTATCTTATATTTCCACATACCAAAAAATCTACAAAAGCCAGGCATGGTGACACATACCTGTAATCTCAGCACTTGGGATGTTTGAGGCAGGAGGATCACTGTGAGTTTGAGGCCAGCCTGGACTACATAAGTTAGTTCAAGGCTGGCCTGTAGTACATAGTGAGACCCTGCCTCCAAAAAAAAAAAAAGTCAACAAGGAGTTTGTAGTGTCAAAGTCGAGGTATTGGTCAGACTTGGTGGTGGTACACCTATAGTTCCAAATATTTGAGAGGAAGAGGCAGGATTGCTTAAGTGTAGGAGGAGTTCAAGGCCGACCCAGGAAGCACTGTGAGACCCCACCCCTTTCACTCCCCCCAAAAACAGTAAGTCTTAGAACAGAATATGTTGCATTATCTTGTTTATGTATAAATGACCAAATATAAACATTAAAGCCACAAAATAATTTTTTCTTTTTCTTTTTTCTTGTTTTTTTTTTTGAGACAAGACGCTAACTATGTAGCCCAGGGTGACCTTTAACTCACAGCTTCCTGCCTCAGCCTCCCAAATGCTGGGATTACAGGCATGTGCCACCACACCTAGTTCTAAGAATTTTTGAAATGTCAAACTGTTGGCAGGACCAAAGTTCCTTGGGGAGAATTGTTTCTGTAGGAAGCCCACTGCCCCTTTCTCCATCTTCAAAGCCAGCAGCATTTCAGCTTCAAATCCCTCGCTCTCCTCCTTTGTATCTTCTATCTCTATTTATGTTGTCATATCATCTTTTCTCCCTCTGCTTCCATCACTGGATCGCCTTCTCTGATTCTCACCTGTTTCCTTTAGATAAGGACACCTGTCATCATATCAGGCCCATCCAGCTCATCTAGGATCATTTCACTAAGTTAGGATGCTGAGCTTAATCAGAACTACAAATTAGCATGCTCACGTGTCCCAGGGATCAGGACATGGACATCTTTGGAGTACTGTACTGCAGTCACCAGAGACACAGAAAGCTCACACACCTCACCAAAGTGACATACTTCCAAATCACTCAGACACCTCCCACGCTTATAACCATCCAAAAAGAGCAGTGAGATACACAGTCTGGGATAGGTACCAAAAATGCTCAGAGTCCCCAATCACTGAGACTTAAGCTCAAGCACGTAAGAGAATCCACCATCTGGGACACATACACTCAGAAAGAACAGAGACCTGACACATGCCTCTGACATCGTGCCTACTTCTCTGCCTTTCTCTTATGGACTCTTGGGATTCCACTGGGGCCCACACCGTGACACAGGGACAATGGTCTCACACTGTGGGACATAAACACATAGGCAGGGGTCTCAAGCAGAAGAAAACACACTCAAGAGCTCAGATTCCTTACATCCCAGGCACACATAGCTCAACAGATCAGAGACCTCCTTGCTGCAACAGGTACACCAAGTCAAAGTGGAGCTGTCCTGCTCTAGGCCTTCCCCTGCCAACCAAAGCTGAGAGTGCACACTCTGGGACACACCACCAAACAGATCAGCACACAAGAGATGGGCACCTCTGGTCCATGCCTTTGCACAGACACATGAGCCCTCCACCCTCAGACGTACTCACAGGCAGAGTGTGGTGCTACCACCCTGGGGTATACGCCAACACCAGACTGGCCCCCTCACACCTGGGACATCATATCAGTTTTCCATTGCTGTGACAGTAAGCCACCATAATCCTTTTATCAAAAACCAAATTTACTGTCTTGATTTTTTTTTTTTCATTTTGGTTTTTCGAGATAGGATCTCACTGTAGTTCAGCCTGCCATTGAATTCATGACATAGGCAAAGCTGGCCTCGAACTCATGGCAGTCCTCCTGCCTCAGCCTCTAGAGTGCTGGAATTACAAGTGTGTACCACCAAGCCCAGCTTTAGATTTCTGCAGATCAGAAGACCAACGGGGTGGTATCTAACAGGCTCAAATTCAAGGTGTTGGCAGAGCAGACTTCCCTCTGGAGTTCGAGAATCCAGTTTTTGGAGAAGGTCCACATTCATCAGCCCCTCCCTTCATCTTCAAAGCCAGCAGCGTTGTACTTTCAAATCCCTCTTCCAACTCTGTCTCTGTCTCTCTCTTTGTATCTATCCATATCGCTCTTTCTTTCTCTGATCTCTGTTTAGGTTGTCATGTGATCTTTTCTCACTCTGCTTCTGTCTCCCTCCTCTTCCTCTCCCCTGCCCCAGATAGATAGACAGACAGACACACACACACACACAGACACACACACACAGACACACACACACAGACACACACACACACACACACACACACACACACACACACACACACACCCTGAGCTAGGGATCAAAGCTAGGACCCCACATGTGATGCAAGCCTTCTGCCACACAGCAACATACACCCCCAGCCCACTTGATAGCCTTCCCTGGCCTTCACCTTAGTGTGCCCTAGATAGGGACACCTGTGAGTGCACTGGGCCCACTCAGATTATCTAGGATAATTTCCCCATTTCAAAATGCTTCTCAGTCACAACTGCAGAGTCTCCTGTCCCAAGTAAATCAGCATGATCACATGCTCTGGGGTCTTAGAAGCAGACATCGTCAGGATGCCACTATCTGCTACCAGAACCATGCATGCCAGCAGCTCACAGACCTCACATCATCAGGACATTGGGCTCCCCTGGGAAGCCCCAGATCATCTCCCCATCTTAAGATAATGACTTTCTTATATCTGCAAAGCACTTTTTAATATGAAAGGATACATACTCAGATAGTCCAGAGATTAGAATGTGGACATCTTCTGGGGCTTGTATTTAACCAACTACAGATTAGTTATCCACAAGCAATGAAAAATGTTATATCCTGAGAAATATCTCCATAAGTAGCTCAATGTCTCACATCCTATATCATACAATTCCAGAGGAAGCTGAGACTTTTGATCGTCAGATATACATCCCTAAGAAGAGTGAGCACACATTCCATGGCGTATATCTGAAAAGAGGGCAGAGTCCTTACAAATTGGCACATGCCCTTCCTAAACACACACAATCTCTTAGCTTTATGATGCTATAAGGAAATAGCCAAGGCCAGGTGCTTTATAAAGAAAAGAGGTTTATTTGGCTTAGGACTCTGGTGGATAAAGGGTTCTTACTATCATCGCATTTCTGTCCCAGCAAGGATCCCTGGCTGTACAGAAACCTTAGCCTATACACAATATAGTCATGATGAGCTCCAAATCTCATCCTAGCACATATGTGCCTAAACAAGTCAGCCATATCTCATCGTGTGCATGCATGCATGTGCATGTGAGTGTGTGAAATCTTTTTGGGAAATATCCATGAAATATCAGAGACCTACCAACCTACACATAACAAATACCTCAGAGGGCTCACATACTGGAATGTACAAACAGATCAGCCAAGAGACCTTTCATCTAGGACACATACACATACATGCATGCATAAGCATGTATGTGCACGTGCACACACACACCCCTCACACCCTGAGAAGCACACAGAATCTCAAAGACCAGGAGCTTAGGGACACACACTCTCAAACATCTGGGACCTCCCACCCTGGTTCACATACCGATGGGTAGATTAGAGGACTCCCACAAAGAACACACAGAGGCAGGGGATGGGTTCCTGTCCTGAGATGTCTGCTAACAAGAGAGACATGGTGTAGTGACAAAAGGCTTAAAATTTCCAGCACCCAAACTTTTGAGAACACATTTCTACCCCACCCCCATCCCTTGCCCTGCCAAGCAACTCTATCTTGGAAATTTGCCCACTCTCCCTCTTGACAATGCACTCACTCATCTAAATAAACTAATCTTTCCTATGTTCTTTGTTGATAAATTCTTTTTTTTACCTGCTGCATCACTGACCTTCTATTCATCACCTGGTACAGCACACAGGACTCGATATGACTCATTACCACTGTGACAAACCACTACAATCTTGATGTTACACAAGACATAAATTTATTTATGTTATTGCATTTATATAAGCTAGAAACCTGAAAAGGGATCTAAAATCAGGTCTCATCTGCGCATGGTGGCACACACCAGTAATCCCAGTTTTCTGGGAGGCTGAGGCAGGAAGACTACATGTTTGAACCCATCCTGGGCAACTGAATGACTTAGTGAGACCCTGCTTCAATATAAAAAATTAAAAAGGGATTCTGACATGGCTCAGTGCAAAGACTCTGTGTTCGGTCCCCAGTACCACAATATTAATTTAAAAAATAGTAATAACAATAACATTTAAAAATCAGATGTCAACAGAGCTATCTTCCTTCTGGAGCCTTTAGGGAAAACTCAGTTTGCAGCTTCTATAAACACCTGAAGTCCTTCATCTCTTCCCTGTGCTCAATGTACTAAGCCGACAGCAGCTTACCCTCCATCTCTCCATTCCCCTTCTCTCCTCCTCTGACCATACATCCCTTCCCTCATTCAGGATCCAGGCTCTTGTTCGCTTCATTGGTCATCTTTGGGGAGTCTTTATTTGGTCAACCATTGACATGTGCACAAAGAATCAAAGATTTTACATCTCAATCTCCATCTGTTCCTAACAACAGCACAAGGGCACATGCTCACAAACATTTCCATCATCATAATGTTGTCTGTGACTCAGTTCATTTCATTACATTGCATTACACTGACAATAACCACCCTGTCTTCCTCATTCAAGGGCCCTTTGATTACACTGGGCACAGCTAGAAAATCCAAGAGCTAGGTGTGATGGCATGCACCTGTAATCCAAGTACTTAGGGAGGCTGAGGCAGGAGGATCAATTGCTGTGAGTTCAAGGGCAGCCTTAGTGGGCTACACAGCAAGACCCTGTCTCAAAAACAAATAAACAAAAAACCTTCCTTTCTCCATGATGCTTAATGTAGTCACATATGCAAAGTATCCTTTTTAACATGCAGGGTTACATGTGCAGTTTCCAAGTTAGGACAAGGCATCTATACAGGGCAGTAAGTTGGCAGAGCAGGGACACACATGTGCACACACACACACACACACACACACACACACACACACACACACACACACACACACAAACCTCTTGGCACAAAACACATACCTCCAGAGAGCTCAGAGACCCAAAAGGCAGGAAATACACTATGAACCCTTCACATACCCTACCTGAGACACACACCTAGAAAGCAATTGAGACCCAGATGTAAAGCACAGACACACTTGTATACCAAGACACACACTCGCCAACAGGTCTTGCACCTTACCACAAAACAAACAAACAAAAACAAATAAAACAGGTCCTGCCCCTCACAAATTGGGATGTATACCCACAAAGCAAAACATACTTCCTATACTCAATAGGCAAGCATATCTTTCTGATTTAGGGTGCAGAGGATAGGACACGGGGTCTCACTCATGCTAGGCAAATGCTCTATGGCTGGGCCACACTCCTATCCCAAAAGAGACTTTTTTTAAACTCAGACATTGTAATACACATACACAGGACTCATGTCCTGCAGTGAGAACCCACAGCATGTAAGAGAGACTTCACATCCTCAGAAGCATACCCAGAAAAATAAAAGACACCTAGCCTTTGGATGTATGTACCCACAATGAAATGAGAATGCTCCAAATCTGGGGCATTGATCTGCAAACAGATCGGAGATAACATAACTGCCCTGAAACACACATTCACAATGATCTCACGAACCCCATACCTTGCAATATATATAAAACCTCACTACTCATTTATATGAAAGCATACAAATCAGAAATTTCATATGCTTACTAAAAGCATTGGAGAGCAGACAACATGGGATCTATCGATAAACAGTCCTGAGCCCTTACATCCTAGAACATGTATCCCTGTGTATGTGTATTACAATGTCTGAGTTAAAAAAATCTCTTTGGGGACAGGAGTGTGGCCCAGCCATAGAATATGTATCCTAGAACATGTGGTTTTTTTTTTTTTTTTTTTTTGTCTTTTTTGAGACGGGGTCTCTCTATGCAGTTCAGGCTGGCCTTGAGCTCACTTCGTAGCCCAGGCTGGTCTCGAACTCACAACAATCCTCCCACCTCAGCCTCCCAAGTGCTGTGATTACAGGCGTGAGCCACCACGCCCGGCTTAGAACATGTATTAAGAAGCAAAACAAAAGCCAGATGTCCCAGCACTCAAGAAGCTGAGGCAGGAGTATGGCCTCAAGTGTGAGGGCAGCCTTAATTACACATAGTGAGACCCTGTTCCTAAAAACCAAACAAACAAAAAGAATCAGAGTATAGAACTTGGATCCCGGGAAAACATAAACACATCAGAATCTTCTCAATCTGGTTCATTTACAAGAAAAGAGCAGAATCTTCACATCACTAGCCACATACATACCCACTAAAAAGGGTCTGGGAGCTCCTGCCTTTGGCTATACCTGCACAAATAGATCAGAGACCTCAAGTCTGACAACATATACCCACAAAGAGATTGGAGACCTCACTCTCTGAGACACAGACCAACATACAGATTGGTGCACTTACATCTCCAAATCACATCAGAAGCCACATATAACCAGAGATACCACAGATAGACCATAAATCTCAAATGTTATAACCCTAACCCTAACCCATACTGAGATACACACCCACTGACAGGTCAGAGCCCTCATATGTACTCAGGCTCCAGCAACCACAGCCGTAACAGAGAATTCCCATTCTTGCCATCTGCTCATGCAAAACACCTCCCATATGGATCATTACAGTGACAGGCACATCACAGCCCTCAAATCCTGGGACACACCTCCGCAGACACACTGGTCACTCACACTGGTACATCCCACAAACGTGACAGAGATCTCCTGCTCTGGTAAACACATTTACAAACAGATGGGTGACTTCAATTCTAGGAACAAAATCTGTCTGCCCACATCCCTCCATCCCTCCAATTCTAAGACACAGAACTACAAACACAAGAGTCATCACATCTGTAGACTGTAACCATAAAAAAAGAAGAGTTCAAACTCTCAGGATATCTACCAACAGATCAGAGACCTGAGACAGACAGACATATCTGCACAGATATAAACTTCTTCCTCTGGGACATATGCCCCCATAATGGACCAGAGACTTCATATGTGGAGAAACATACCCACAATTTGGCACTGACATACACTAATGAAGAAAGACGTCCACATTACATACAGGAACAGAGCAAGGAACAGACTAGAGACCTCACAGTCCGGGAATTATACCAAACATCGAATTCACACCTTGGATTTCCACCAACAAAGAGCTCAGAGACTACACATGAAAAGAGATCAGAACTCTCCATCCCAGATCTGAGATCCATAAAAAGCTGTGAGCATTCACTGCAAACTCCACCCCCAGACAGGTCAGAGGCCTCATACTTTTGAGCATAAACCACAAAAACATCAGTTATTTCATACCCTTGAGCAAGGCATGGTAGTGTGTGCCCGTATTCTTAGCACTTGGGAGGCTGAGGCAAGAGGAAGGATCACAAGGGAAAGGTCACTCTGGGCTACAGAACAAATTCAAGTCTGCCTTGAACTACATAGTGAGACCTTGTCTAAAATGTAAGAACAAGAGAGATCTTATCTCCATGACATATACCCAGGAAGAGATATCTCACAATGTCACATATCAAGACACACACACAAGGATAGACAGGAAGAGACAGAAGACCTCATATTCTAGACATACACTCATGAATGTTCAGAGACCTCACACACCCAGAGATACATATACTCCCATAGCCATAGCACTTAACAGATCACAATACTCATGTTCCTAGAAACTACATAACAACTACTCAAAGTAATATCCAGGCAAATATAACCACAAACTGCTCAGAGACCCAACATCTCAAGACATAGATCCCAAATAGGTCAGAGACCTAACATTCAGGGACATAAAACCAAAATCAGAGCAGAGACCTTATATCACTCATGTAAAGAAAGAACTCACACCCTGCAATATACAACACTAAACAAATCAGCCAGTTCATACTCTGGCATGTACACCACAGACTGACACCTTGCACCACTGGATACACACGTACAAACAGAACAAAAGTGTCACAACACCACCAAATAGATCTGAGAAGGTCCATCTTGCAATATATACCCACAAACAAATTAGATTATCTCTCATACTGGGACATATGGACCCAAATAGATCAGAGGCCTCACTGCATTGGACACATACTCAAAGAGCTCAGCTATGCCAAGCATGGTAACACAAGCCTGAAATCAGAGCACTCATAAGGCTGAGGCTAGAGGACTGCCACAATGTCAAGGCCAGCCCAGGAGACATAGTGAGTTCAAGACCAGCCTGAGTAACTGCATAGTGAGACCATGTCTCAAAAACACAGAAGAAAAAAAGCCCAGCTACCTCATCCTAGCATACACACCATGAGCAGAAATATGGAGGTCTGTGATATACAACTATGAACATGCTGGAAATACCATGACAACTCAGGAACTCACATCCTGCGACATACATATATGGACAGTTCAGAGAACTGCTACCTGGGAAACAGATTTCCTCTGCCCTCAAACTCTGAAATCCCAGTATTTGGACACAGACTTTCATGCAGCAGAGACTCCCCGTCCAGAGATGTACCGGCCCAGACCACCCTGATGCCTAATGCTCGGCCACAGACTCCAGTGACCTTGGTAATATCACTTCTTGGGACTGACTGAAAAACCCATACACCTCAAAGGACACAGAAAACCAGGGTGCACTTCTCCAAAGTATTCAAAGATGCTCAGTAAATGGTACATACCTGTAATCCCAGCTACTCAAGAGGTGGAAGCAGGAGGATCGCACATTGGAGATCAGGCTGGGCAGCTTACTGAGACTCTCTCTCAAAATTAAAAAAAAATATAGCCGGACATGGTAGTGCACCCCTGTAATCCCAGCACTCGGGAGCTGAGGCAAGAGGATCTGCCAGTTAGAGACCAGTCTGGGTTACAAAGTGAGCTCAAGGCCAGCCTTAACTGCATAGTGAGACCCTGTCTGAAAAACAAAAACAAAAACAAGGACTGGGGGTTTAGCTCAGCAGGGTAAGTGCCTGCCTGATAAGCACAAAGTGGTGAGTTAGATCCCAGTACCAAAAAACAAAACAAAACAAAAAAACAAAAAATGGCATGCCTGAGGGTGTCGCTCAGTGGTAGAGCACCACTGGATTTGACTTCTAGTACCAAAACAAACTGTTTCAGGTCTGTGAAACCAGAAATATGAACTCCCAAACCCTGGCGACGTCACACCCAGAACACAGACTGCCAGAGAGCCCAAGAAACTTTTGAGTCCTGGACTCAGGTAACCAAGGATCTTGACGACATCACACCCTGGGATAAGGGCTCCCAACAGCTACAGTCACATTCTGGATGTGAACTGAACAGCTCAGAACTCTCCTCCCCATTTTGAGACATGGGTCCCCAAAGAGTTCAGAGATCTAAAAGGTCCAGCAAGAACAGCAAGACACCCGCCCCCCTCAACATATAAAATCCAGAACGTCCCAAGACCCAAGCCATCATGGCACGGCCAGAAGCCACAAACTCATGTTATCTGCTCTGCATAACAACCCAGCACTTGGTAGGATGAGGCAGGAGGGTCGTTGCGAGTTTGAGTGGCTACAAAGTGAGCTCAAGGCCAGCCTGAACTGCATAGCGAAACCCCGTCTCAAAAAGACCAAAAAAAAAAAAAAATTATAATCCCCCAAATCTACGCTTTAATAGCTGGACGGGGCTGGCACTGGGTGCTCAGGGTGGGTCGTCTGAAGGCTTGCCTGGGTCTGAAGGCTTGTCTGGGGCCGGCACTCAGGCCAGCAAGGTGGTCCTGGCTTAGGGCAGGGCTCCGCAGGTCCACTTCTCTCCTCGACGCTGCCGATGTCTTCCCAACATGTCTGCCAGCCGCCACCAGGGCGGGAGATAAGAGGGGGCGGGGCAGAAATCAAACCGCTGAGAAATTCCCCTCTAAGCAAGCGCAAGCGCAAGCGCAAGCGCAAGCGCTGCTTTACTTCAACCTACAACTTCTGTGTTTCTTTTGTGTGTGTGTGTTTTGTTTTTTTATTTTTTTGTTTTTTAAGTTATTTCTTTTATTTTTTATTTTTGGTATGGAGGATCGAACTCACAACCTCACGCTTGCCACAGAGCTGGCTCTTACACCACTGGGCTAAATCCTCGGTCCTCTAATAAAAATTTTAAAAGTTATTTTGCACTCTGGACAGAACCAAACATATGTATAAGAGATGGTGAAAAATATTACCATCCATTTCCCAGTTTTAAAAATCACACTAAGGCGGGGTGTGGTGGCACACATCTGTAATCCCAGCATTAAGGAGGTTGAGGCAGGAGGATTGCTATGAGTTTAAGGCCAGCCTTTATTACATAGTGAAACCCTGTCTCAAAAACAACACACAGACACACATACACACACACACACTAAATAAATAATAAATGAAAAGACATTGGGGATGTAAAGGTCCTGAGTTCAATCTTTAGTCCTCCCACCAAAAATAAAAACATTAAATAAGTCTTGTTCACAAGTACAAAGAACCATATTCGGCCTCTCTAGCAGTCACAAAATACCAATAAGCAAGGTGTGGTAGCACACATCCATAATTCCAGCACTTAGGAGGCTGAGGCAGGAGGATCACTAGGAGTGCAAAGCCAGCTTGGGCAACACAGTAAACACATGGTCATTAAAAAATTTCAATTTTAAGGAAAAAAATCCTGCACATCTGGGACCAAAGACTCATGAACAGCTTAGAAATGTCACGTCCTATGACAAAGACCCACAAATAACTCAAAAGCCTAAACTCCTGAGACCCACAATGTGGAACGGTTGAGACATCACATCCTCTTCATTGATGTTACATCCTGAGCCAAGATGCCCAAACAGCTGAGTCCTGCCATCCCACACTCAGCGCTCCACCCTACACACCGCTTGTCAGAACTACCTGTGACTGAAGGGACTAAGAAGCACCTTTCTGTTCCTTACCCTCAGCAGACACCTCCGCTGCCTGCTCAAAATCTCATCATCAAGAAGAGTAGTCATTTAGGGTCCACTCAGACAGTTCACTCTTCCAACACATTCCCCTCCTCACACCTCCAGGCCTGGTCCACAAGGCCCAGGGAATATCCAAATCACACTCCCTCAGGGGACAGGAGCTGGTCCAGGAGGAGGATTCCGAGCCCTGAACCCTATCTGCTCAATTTGACCTACAAGTAGCCTGAAAGACTGATGCCAAAGAGATCCAGGAGAAGTTTGCTTAATGCTGTTGTGAAAGGTGAGTAGGTCCTGAAATCAATATAACAGTATGCAATAGGCATTGTTTTTTAAAAAAAATGACTAGCTAGAAGAGAACGAAAAACGTTACCCGATATACTCTGCGTCAGTCCTTGAGAACAAGCCATTAAATGCCAGCTTCTTTTATGGGTTTTCAAATTGAAGTTCGTAATGGGATTCGAACCTATGGTTTACAATACCTGAAGCCCTGTCCCTGTATCTCTGGAGGACAACCCAGCCCTAGCGCTGAAACTCAACCACCAGCCAATGGGAGTACGGAGCCAGAGAACCCTACTTTAACCTTCTCTAAATGGTTCCGGAAATCCTCGGTACCCTGGAAGAGCTAAGGCAGCTGGTCTCGCGGTGACCAATCAGAACTCAAAGTAGCTTTGATCCTGCTCTACTTACCCTGGAGCCAATCACAGCTCAGCGCGCGCGCACACACACAAACACACACACACACACACACACACACACACACACACACACACACACACACGCAGACACCCTCTCCCTCCTCTCTTTCTCTTTCTGACACACTCGCGTGCGCACGCACACACATTAACACACACACAGCCAGGGTCGGTCAGGGTAGTGCCATTTTTCTCTCTGTCTCAGGTAGTGACTTACTCGAAGTGGAGACCTTTCTTGTCTCCACGCATAAAATGGTATCTTCCAAGATACCAGACCCCTCCCCTATGGTACCTCTGGGAGCGGAATGTTCCATTTGCTGGCGCCGCGCAGTTGTCCTTGTAGTTAACCCTTCCTTCTCACCTGCGTTCTCCTTGTGTGCGCGACCTAGAAGTGAGTGGTCTAGTGACTTGCCCAGGCTTCGGTTCACCCCAGACAACTGGACAGGCTCGTTCGGCCCGCGTCCCATCCCTGTCCCATCCTTGCCCCACCCCCACTCCCACCCCTGCCTTGGACTGTCCCAGCCCCAGAAGCCTATGAGTCCGGGAGAATCCCTGGGTCCAACCCCTCCCAGAGACTGCTTTCAGTCTGCTGTGGCCGCTGGAGATGTGTGTGTTTGTGTGGCAGTTTTTATCAGATAAAACTCACCCATAGACACACACATACACGAGTACAATGTCAGTATCACCAAGGTAGGAGTATGTGGATTTCTAAGCCCTCAAACTTTTCTTATCACCTAAAACTTCCCTGCACAGAGTAGGTGCTTTAAAAGATATTTGTTGAATAATGTCTCCTTGCTTGGCAATTCCACTTCTAAATCTGTTTCTAAGTAAATAGTTTCTGGGCGTGGTTGTACACCTGTAATCCCAGTACTCTGGAGCCTGAGGCAGGAGGATAATTTCGAGTTCAAGGCCAGGCTGAACTGCATAGTGAGACCCTGTCTCAAAAACAAA
Organism: Cavia porcellus; assembly: GCF_034190915.1. Classification (NCBI taxonomy): domain Eukaryota; kingdom Metazoa; phylum Chordata; class Mammalia; order Rodentia; family Caviidae; genus Cavia; species Cavia porcellus. The sequence continues at coordinate 20,108,118 of NW_026947486.1, forward strand.
CAACCTAACTAGTTACATACACATTGCATAGGTCTGCATGCAAATAATGGTCCAGGCAAACGTTGAGAGGGAAAGGGCAAATGAGTAAAGATTTGTATTGTTAGCTGGGAGTGGTGGCACATGCCTATAATCCCAGCACCTGGGAGGCTGAGGCAGGAGGATGGGATCAAATTCGAGACCAGCCTGGGCTACAAAGTGATCTCAAGGTCAGCCTGAACTGCATAGTGAGACCTGTCTCAAAAAGAAAAAAAAATTGTGTTATGTTATGGAGTGCAGGTTGGCTGTGAGAAAGCCCTGGAAACAGATTTCCAATAGCTCGGGGACTTCACATCATTGGACACAGTACAAAAGAACCCAAAGACCTCACATCATGTGCCAGAGAGTCCATAATGGTTTAGGAGCCTTGGGCTGTGGACATAGGTCACCAGATAGCCCAAAGACCTCACACTGTGTGCTCTGCGAACAGAAAACATCATAACCCTGTCCTCTGGTCACAAGCTCCTACCAACACGTCAGAGACCTTAACACATTGGGGGCACAGTGAGGCCACAAACTCCAAACAGGACACATACAGTATGCCTGGACAAAGACCCAAAACAATCTCAGAGACCCTGGGACATGAATTGAAAATCTGGGACCAGAGGGTGGCAGCACATGCCTGTAATCCCAGCATTCCAGAGGCTAAGGCAAGAGGATCCGTTTCCAGTTCAAAACCAGCCTGGGCTACAAAGTGAGCTCAAGTCCACCCTGAACTGCTCTGTATCTTAAAAAATACAAAGAAGAAGGAGAGGAACGAGAGGAATAAGAGGAAGAAGAAGAAAAAGAAAGAAAGGAAAATCTGGGAACAGATCTCGTACACTTGATAGTAGACCACAAAACAAAACAATTCAGAGGCCTGAACACAAAGTGACAGTAACAAGATGTCCTGGTTGGAGGGACCACCCAAAGGACACTGTTAATATGGAAAAGCAAAAGGGAAAAATGCTAAAATATTGTAACATCAGAAGTAGCCCTGTAAAGTGTTCTGAGACTGGAACAGCCAAACAGTTCAAAGAGCCCAAATTTTGTGAGGTAAATCATGAACACTTCACCGTGTTCTTAGGAACCGCAAGCATTCAAAACATAGGAGACCTCCTACCCTAGAGGAAAGTTTCCAAAACAGTTTAAGATTTAACACCACCCACAAACCTTGCATTTTGAACAGTTAACAAAACACCTCATAGAGCACTGGGTGTGATGGTACACTCCAGTAATCCCAATATTCAGTAGGCTGAGACAGGAGGATCACTTTGAGGCCAGCCTGGGCTACAAAGTGAGTTTGAGGCCAGCCTAAACTACATAGTAAAACCCTGCTCAAAAAGAGAAAAACAAAATACCTCATAGACTTTAGACACCTCTAAAACATTTCAGACATCACATACTCAGGGATTCAGTTTTGCTAGAGAGGGGGCTGGAGGTTTAGCTCAGCGGCATAAGCACCTGCCTTGCAAGCAGGCGGTCGTGAGTTTGATCCCTGGTACCGATTAAAAAAAAAAAAAAAAAAAAGTTCAGGGTGAATGCCTGAGAGCTGGGGAAAGTGGAGGATGGTTTCTAGGTTGTTTCTGTCCTGAGTAAAGAACTGGTCTAGACAAACAAAATGCAGAGCAAATTTACCAAGTAAAAATGAGAAAACAGAGCCAAGGATTTAGCTCAGCCATACAAGCACCTGCCTGGCAAGTGCGAAGCCCTGAGTTCGATTCCCAGTACCAATAAATAAATAAATAAATAAATAAATAAATAAAGTAGGAAAAAAAGCACATCTTACAGCATGAGTACAAACCACCATGCAAGAGCAAACACAGTGGCCCAAACTCAGCGTAGACCTTCATTCTTGTGTCACCCCTTCGTCAGTGTCATCAGTTCTAGGCGTCCTAGGGAAAATCTACTTAAGTTCTCTCAAGAAGTCCTGGGCAAGGCTGAAACCCCTGTGCCTGGCACCTTGTCCCGCCTCCATTCCTAGCCAGTTGTGGCCACGCCCTTACCTTCTTGTCTCTTGTGTTTCTGTACCTAGCAGGTGTTCAGCCCTGGGGTCCATCCCCGGCACCACAAATAATAAATTTTTTAAATCCTCAGTCAATCCTTTCAGTCTTCTCAGTGAAATCCACAGGAGAGAGACCACAGAGATTACCCAGATCCTTCGTGGAGGATATATGATTGTTACTAGTTTCATTTACATGATTGAAAAACCAATTGCGCCAGGCATAGTGGCACACACCTGTAATCTCAGCACTCACGAGGCTGAGACAGGAGGACTGCAGAGTCTGAGGACAGCCTGTGGTACATACTGAGTTCAAGGCCAGTCTGAACTACATAGTGGGACATACTATGGCAATCCTTCTGTCTCAGTCCACCGAGTGCTGCAATTAGAGATGAGTGACCACTACACCAGGTCCAAAAGTATTTTTAATAGCATCTTTTTGCCCCTTTTATTTTATTTTTTAAATCTATTTTATTTTATTTCAAAGAGAAAAAAATTCAAAACATGTCACCAGAGGTATTCTTAACTGTGGTTACCTGTTCACAAATGGAGAGTTTGGCTATAACACTCAAAAAACAAAACAACAACAACAAAAGTCAGTTGCATTGGCAGGCAAATAGCTGCAACTGCTAGATTTTCATAATTTATTGCGGGAAAAAAAGTTAAATACGGGTTTTGAGTGCATCCTGATAACATCAGTACAAGACACCTGATAACTTTAAGTCTTATGCTTTAGGCACAAAAAGGAGTGTTTCATAGAATTGGTGTGCTACTGTATAAAGCAAATACAAACTAAGCTACCTGCCAGGCCCAGAAATAGACCCAGAGAAGTCAGCAAACTTTTGTAAAGAGTCAGAGAGTAAACGTTTTTTTCTGGTGCTGGGTATGGAATCCAGGGCACCACATGTGGTAGTAAAGTACTCCACAACTTGGCCTGTTTAGGACAGTATATAAATGAATTTACACATTCTTGTGTGTTGTTCGTTTTCAGCGTTATACAATGAGATGCACATATCTGATGTGTGGCTGTGATGTGTTCATCCCTTGTCACCATGTAGTATTCTGTTGGGCAGCTATTGCACCATTTGTTTATTTATGTTCTCTCTGTCTGTCTCTGTCTCTCTCTGTCTCTGTCTCTCTGTCTCTCTGTCTCTCTCTCTCTCTCTCTCTCTCTCTCTCTCTCTCTCTCTCTCTGTTGCTTGGATATGGTTTTCCCCCAAAGGTTCATGTGCTGGAAGCCCAGTGTAGTGGTACTGAAAAGTTGAAAGTTAGTGATGGGGCTAGGCTTGGTGGCACATGCCTGTAATACCAGCGCTTGGGAGGTTGAGGCAGAAGGATCACTCTGAGTTCAAGGCCAGCCTAAAATACACAGCAAGACGCTCTCTCAAACAGAACAAAGCTAAAAATAAATAAATAAGTAAAATAGCTATTAAATCCATTCCATACATATGAGAAAGAACATGTGGTACTTGTCTTTTCATGTCTGGTTTGTTTCACTTAACATGTTGCCACTAATTGTAGATTTTCATTCTTTATGGCTAAACAATACACACACCCACATATATACATCACATTTTCTTTTTCTGCTTTAGATATTGGAGGGTTTTGTTTGTTTGTTTATGTATTTGTTTTTCAGACAGAATCTTGCTCTGTAATTCAGGCTGGCCTTGAACTAACTGTGTATTTCAGTGCTATGGCTTGTATCTAGATGTCCCCCAAAGCCTCATGTGGTCATAGGTGGACTCTTTAGAGGTAGTTGGATCTATGGTGGGTGATGCTGATGCTGGGATTTAGACTGCCCCATCCTAGGTATGGGTAGCATCAATCAATAGGCTGTCAGGCTGGATGGGATATCAAGAGCAAAAAGAGAGCTTCTGCTGTTTTTTACTGTTGCCTCATACTTAACACTTTGTTCCCTTCTGCCTTTGCCATGAACTGTGATGCCCCTCTGTCATGCCACCCTGCCTTGGAGCCAGCTGACTATAGACCAAAACCTCTAAAAAATGGGAGCTAAATAAACATTTCCTCCTCTACTTTTTCATTTGTCTTTTTCCTTTTTATCGTTACTGGGGATTGAACTCACAACTTCCTGCTTGCAAGGCAGGCGCTTATGCCGCTGAGCTAAACCTCCAGCCCCTCCTCCTCTACTTTTGAGTGTCAGGCATTTTATCTCAGCAACAAGAAAAGTAACTAAGACACCCAAGCTAGCCTCAAACTTGCCGCAGTCCTCCTGCCTTACCCTGCTAAGTTCCTTACTTTTGGTTATGAGGTTCCTGTTTTCTGGGAATATAGAAATATATGTGTGTAAATATAAATTTATGTCAATTAAATATCATTTATGTGTGAGAGTTAACTGATTACATCAATTTGAATAAGAAACATCTAGTCAATTGGATCTACATAGTTCTGGGTGTGGCTGAAGGGTTTTACTGTAGACAGATGACCCACTCTGGGCATAAATGATGCCTGAATTAAATAAAAGGAAAAGAAGGTAGGTGTCAGGCCTGACTTGAGAGAACCCATGTCTCCCTTTGTAAGCAATGGAAACAATGGGTTGCCCCTGGCAAATAAAAAGGAAGGGCAACATAGAAAAAAAAAATTTAGACAAGGATTCATTGCATAGTTCACGGTGGCCTTGAACTCGAGCAATCTTTCTGCATCAGCCTCCTGAGTTCTGGGATTACAGCTGTGCACCATCACACCAGGCCACAACATATTATAAAATTATCATTATCTGGGCTTGAGTGTAGCTCAGTGGAAGTGTGTTTGCCTGGCATGAGTGAGGCCCTGGTTCCACCCCCGCCATACAACAAAAGTAAAATTCTTATCACACAGAAGTTGTTTCAAAGGAGGAGGAGGAGTAAAAGGAGTAGGAGAGGAGGAAAAAGAAGAGGAGGAAGAAAAAGAAGGAGGAGGAGGAGAAGGAAGAAAGAAGAAACAAGAAAGATGAAGGCGTTCCTTCAGAACAAAGTATGGTGTGTTCCTGTTCCTGCTAGGGCCATCATGACAAAGCACTGAGCTACGCAGCTCAAAGAGCACAATTTTATTATCTCTGGTTGTGGAGGTTGAAGTCCGAGAGCAAGGCGCTGGCAGGGTTGCTTTCCCCTGGGGCCTCTCTTCTTGCTTTGCAAATGGCTCCTTCAAGTGGCCTCTTGCTCCTGTGTGTGCAGGTCTGGGCTCTAACTTCCTCTTCTTTTTTCTAAAATATCTCTTGTGCCGTGCTGGGACCTATCATGTTAGGTGGTTCTCAAACACTGACATAAACCACAACTCATCTCCTCTTGTAATGCCATCAGAAAGTTGCATTAAAACTCACCTACTGGCTGGGCTTGTGGGTGCATACTGTGATTCTAGCACTGGGGAGGCTGAGACAGGAGTATCTCAGCAAGTTCAAGGCCAGCCCAGGCTACAGAGCCTGTCTCAAAAGGCAGGGCAAATGTATATATAGCTCAGTGGTAGAGCACCTGCCCAGCGTACATGAGGCCCCAATTCCAGCTCCGGCACTGAAAAACAACAAGAACTCAAAAATAAATAAATAAACCCTAAAGTAATTAGCTAAATAAAGCTCACCTACAAGTTCATCTTTATGAAGCACCTTTCTTCTTTCTTTCTTTCTTTGTCGATTTCTTTCTTTTTCTCTCTGTTTTGTGTGCGTAGTTCTGCAGATTGAGCTTCAATTCCCAGCCTCACACTGAGCTACATCCTTAGCCCTTCTTTCTTTCTTTTTCTTTTTCTTTTTTTCTTTTTTAGATGCAGGATCTTTCTAAATTTCCAGGGCTGGGCTCAGACTTGGTGATCTTGCTCAGCAACCCCAGAGTGCTGAGATTGCACATGTGTGCCACCATGCCTGACCAGAGATGAATTTTTCTGTGTACTTAACATAGATGAGGAAGAAGGACTAGCTGCATCTGAGCGCTGCTAGTTTGCTTCATCGAGACCTTACCAGAGAGTGATATAGTACTCAGTAGTGACCATGAACTTCAGTACATGCTTTGGCCATGAGAATACATAATTCTGACCTTACTGTTTTGGTAAAAAAAAATTAATAATAGCTGTTCATAATGAAAACTGCCAAAAAACACAAAGATGATTTTTTTTTTTTTTTTACTAAATCACTTTTGGGGAGGGAGTATAGCTCGGTGGTAGAGCAGTTTTTGTAGCACAAGGCTCTAGGTTCTATCCCCTGCCCAAAAGAAAAACATGTATAATTATCTAAATTAAGACAATTACACTCTTGACAATTTTTTTTTTTGGTACTGGGGGTGAAACTCACAGCAGAGGAGAGAGGCCTCTGACTGGCTGGGTGCTGGCCCCGGGCTCCAGTCCCCTCTTCCCCCTGTTCCAAGGCCAGTGGGATTCTCTGCGGCAGCTACCATCGGACCTGCACCCACTACCTAATATGGAAGCTCCAGAGAGTCCAGGTACCTTTCCTAGGGCCAATGGCCAACCGAGGCCCTGTCTCTAGAGACCAGGCACTTAGCACCAGTCTGCACAGGACGCCTGCAAGTACATGCAGTTGGGCCGGGATTACCCACAGCCTGTTTCTATGACTGCAAGGCTGGCCACACAACAGTCCAGGCAAGCTTAGGAGTGTCCACAGAATTGGACAGTGATATAGTCTATTCTAGTATGTGTGTGTTTTAGTATGTTCTAAAATAATGCTGGACTTTTTATCATCACCACCCTGCCCACCCTCTGTGGGGTGACCCGTTAGGGACTGTCCATGGCTAAATCTGAGGGATCTTTTGTCTCCAGCTGCTGTAACACCACGAGTGCTCCCTTCCTTTGCTGTTTCCCTTCAGTGGTCTCAGGGGTCCACTACATTTCTACTCCCTCCTTCCTAAATCCCTATGCGCACACACACGGGCACACACACAGATGCAAAGGCTCACCTAGCCATTGACACCACTGAATGCCAGCAGCCAAGACCAATGCAGAGTCCCTGACCTGGTACCTTTTTCTGGGGTGATCATGTTGGGATGCCTTTCATTGTGGAGGAGACAGCATTTTGTTTTGACTGGAGTAGACACTGGATATGGATTTGTCTTCCTCAATACACTGCTTCTTGCCAGGAACAGTAGTGCATACCTGTAATCCCAGCACTTGGGAGACTGAGGCAGGGGTATCACTGTGAGTTTGAGGCTTCCTGGGTTATATAAGCGAGTTCAAAGTCACCCTGCACTACACAGTGAGATCCTGACTCAAAAAATGAAACAAAATAATGTACTACTTCTTTTTTTTATATACCAGGGATTGAGCTCATGACCTCACACTTGCCAGGCAAGCACTTGTGCCACTGAGCCCTGTACTATTTCTTTAAAACTACCATCTGAAGAGACTTCCAGGAAGATGGCAGAATGGTGAAGCAGCAGAGAAAGAACCTCTCTGAGATTTGGTATCCAGACATAGCAATGTGAGGAAGAGAAGGAAGCAAGTGGGTCCCCCAGACCCAGGGAGAATCTGAACCAAGAATTAAAGCCCACAGAGAGAGCAAAGAAAGAGACTTCAATGAAAAAGAAGGAGTAGTAGGAGGCAAGGTCTCCTGGACTCACTATGTGGGAGAGCTGACTCAAACCTGCAGATGCACAGTGACCCAGGGGGCTCCATGGAGAAACGCACCAAGGTGACAAAGCAGTAAACACACCAGACTGCAGTGGCTGGTGAGTTATTCAGGTTCAGATGTCCCCCAGGAGAGGGTGACTGGCTGGTAGCTATCTTGGAGAGGGGCCAAATGAGCTCGGAACTCAGAGTAGCTGTGACTGTTCCATCTCAGTGTTAGGGTAAGGCTGCCAAATTCAAGTTGGCAGCAGATCAGGGACCCGAGTTCAAGCCTGCAGGAGGCACAAACTATTGTAGGCTGAACACATTGGGCTCCAGCCTCAGAGCCAGAAACCAGCCTGAACCTCATTGGAACTACGGGTGCAGGCTTGCTGGGATTATCCACTACACCTCTATAAAGCTACAGCTGTCTTGCTGGGATTGATCACTACGGATATGGACACTGTCCACCCAGTGATGTCTACGAGTGAAAGAAGAGATATGCCTTTAAGTGGACATTTTTTTAATTTATTCGTTTCTTTCTTTTCCTGTTTTGTTTTGTTTTGTTTTGTTTCTTGATTATTGGTTCTTGTTTTTATATGAGTGTGAGCACTGTTGCTAGTTTTCTTATTATTGTTGTTCTGTTCTTGTTTTTATTTCCTCTTTCTCCCTTTCTCTCCTGTCTTCTTCACCAGTTTCTCACAATTTGTGTAATCTTCCTTTGTTCTCAGACCCCGCTGCTAATCTCTTCCTTTTCTTCTAGTTCTCTGTCTCCCCCTAACTTGCCCCTTTTAAAATTTCTCCCCTGAAGGTAAAATCACCATACTGAGGGCTTATTTGCTATATACAATTTTCTGTTTTATTTTAGATTTTGTTATATAACCACAAATCTAGTTTATATGGTTAAACGCTGCAAATTAGTAGTCATCCCATTTTGTCATTTCTAGGCTTTATTTGAGACTATTGTTATTGCTGACTGTACTACTGTATTCAAGGTGACATAATTGCTCTAATCAGTTGTTCTTCCTAGTAAACCAAGACTGAGATTGCCTAAGGGTCATAAACCAAATTACAGGCCAGTGCCAAAGAACCAGGAGTGAAGCCAAATAGGCAGCAACTTCTCATTCCCAGTAAACAGAAGATGTAGGATCTTATATAAACTAAAACCCAAAAGCCAGCTACATCCAGAAGACATCCTTCAGTAGTCATTTCCTAAGTGTTCTAAACACTAGCAATAAAGCAACTTGCCATAAGCAATTTATAAGCATCAATCTAAGACTTAAACTAAAAAAAGAAAAATTGAGAAGACATTTAAACAAGACACAATCCTAGACTTCCAGCTCAACAAAGACAAACCCAGGGGATAATGAGATATAACAATTCAAAAGCAAGCCACTTGGCTCTTTCAAGTGGTAATAGTGGAAGTAACAAAGCAGATGAGTGAAGCTCTATAAAAAATCAAATTAGAGTGGATGGAGATTTAGTTCAACGGATTAAATCCCTGACTGGCAAGTGTGAGGTCATGAGTTCGAACCTTAGTGCCAAAAAAAAAAATCAAATTAGAGCTGGGTATGGTAGTGCACACCTGTAATCCCAGCACTAAAGAGGCTGAGGCAATAGGATCACAATGAATTTGAGGTGAGGATGGGTTCTAGAGAAAGATCTTGCCTCAGAAAAAGTGGACTTCAGGAAACAGATTCAAAAAGATATCCAGGAGATTAAAAATTCCATTGAAAGTACATGCAATAGACTGAGCCAATATAAGGACAGACTATCAGATATAGAAGATAGGATTTGAGTTAGCAATCATGAAAGAAAGATTTCCTAGTAATAGCTAGAGACCACCAGGCATGGTGGCTCACATCTTTAATCCCAGCACTCTGGAGGCTGAAGCAGGTGGATTGCTGTGAATTCAAGGCTAGGCTGGGCTCCATAGTGAATTCAAGCCAGCCTAAACTACATAAGGAGATCCTGTCTAAAAAGCAAACAAACAAAACAACAACAAAACAGAAAAGAAAAAAAAAAGAAGAAAATTGCAAGGAACCTTGAGAAATCAATCCAGTAGCTCTGATGCAAAGAAGAATAAAATAAAATTGATTGGAGTTAATGAAAAAGTAGGAGATATTGAACATGACATTAAAAATAAAAAACCTGTTCGTTAAAGTTTTGGCAAAAATTCCCCACACAAGGAGAAGAATTTGACCTACAGATAAGTAAGACACATAGAACTCCAATTAACTATGATAAAAAAAATCTACACCAAGGTATATAATAGTCAAGATTCCAGAAATACAACCTAAGAACAGAATATTAAAAAGTGTTAGAGAAAAGAAACAAATCACCTATAAAGGAAAGCCCATCAGAACCACAACAGACTTCTTAACATAAACCCTCAAGTCAAGGAGAATTTGGATTGAAGTATTTCAAATCCTGAAAGAAAACAGCCTCCAGGCCGCTGATTGAGTTTAGCCGCACAAGTGCTTGCCGAGCAAGCACAAGGTCATGAGTTCGAACCTTGGTACAAAAAAAAAAAGAAAAAGGAAAAAGAAAACCTTTAACCCAGACTGATATACTCCACAAAACTATTTTTCAAAATTGAAGGAGACATAAGATATTTCCATGACAAAGAACACCAGAAGAAATTCATGACCACTAAATCAACACTCAAAATACTCTGGATACTGTAGAAAGAGATAATGAGGAGTACAACTCCATGAACTCCAACAGAAGGAATCCAGCAGGCAAAGAAAGCAATTAAACAGAAGTAGGAAAAAGGGAACCAACAACAGGCAAATAATGTGACAAAGATGAGTCAATATATGTCAGTTATAATATCAACATTACTGTAATCCCAGCATTTGGGGTTTTTTGCCTTTTTGAGACAGGGTCTCTCTATGCAGTTCAGGCTGGCCTTGAGCTCACTTTGTAGCCTAGGCTTGTCTCGAACTCCAATGATCCTTCTGCCTCACTCTCCCAAGTGCTGGGATTACGGTCATGAGGCACCACGCATGGCAGTAATCCCAGCATTTGGGAAGCTGAGGCAGGAAAATCCTTTGCAAGTTCAAGACCAACCTGAGCTACAAAGTGAGACCAAGTGAGCCTGAACTGCACAGCAAGACCCTGTCTCAAAAAGACCAAAAAATCAATGTTAAAGGTCTCAACTCAGTAATCAAAAGAAACAGACTGGCAGAATAGATCAAGAAGCAAGATCTAACAATATGCTGCATAAAAGAAACACATTTATTTCAAAAAGAAATTCATAGACTGAAAGTGATAAGATAGAAAATAATACTCCATGTGACAGGAACCCAGAAAAAAGCAGAGATAGCTATATATAAACTACACGAAAATTTCAAACACATCAATCATGGGGCAAAAATGGTACATACATTGTGCGTTGTCATCCCCAAATGATTCACTCAGAACACAAGGCATCTGCATTCAATTGTCTGAGCAATATCTGCACAAATCTTTCTTTTCAGTACATGCAGAGAAATCAGTAGTATAATTATTTTAACTATCATTTTTATAAACATATATATACATAAGTCATTTCTTTCAGCTTCTCATATTTGTTAGATAATACAATATTTACACGTGTGTCTTATTTCACTTATGAGTATCATCTCAAGTTGCATCCACTTATCTATGAAAGTCTCTGGTTTATTCTTCTTGATGGCTGAGTAGTACGCTATTGTATAAAAACCACATCTTTTTTATTTATTCCTCAGTCTATGGGCATGTAGGTTATTTCCAAAATTTGGATATTACAAATTTTGCTCCTATAAACATGGGTGTACATATATCACTGTGGTATGAAGTTTTTAATTGGTAAGATACCCAGAAGGGGAATAGCTGGCTTGAATGGGACCTCCAATCCTAGTTTTTTGAGGAATCTCCACAGTTTTCACCACAGTGGTTGCACCAGTCTTCATTCCCACCAATAGTGGAGAAAGGTTCCATTTTCCTTAAACCCCCTCCAGCATTTGTTATTCCTTGATTTCTTAATAGTGGCTATTCTTTCTGGAGTGAAATGGAATCTCAGTATTGTTTTAATTTTCTCTGTGTGTGCCGGGGATCAAACTCACGACTTCATGTTTGCCATGCAGGCTCTTATGCCGCTGAGCTAAACCCTGGCCCTCATGCTGTTTCAATTTGCATCTCTCAAATGGCCAATGATGTTGAACACTTTTTCATATACTTTGCTATTTGTATTTCTTCATCTGGGAGTTGTATATTCATCTCAGATGCCCAGTTTTGGATTGGGTCTTCAAATCTGGGAAGACTGATACTATTTTTAGTTCTTTATATGTTCTCAATAGGAATCCTTTGTCTGAGAAACAGTGGCAAACATTTTCTCTGTGGATTGTCTCTTCATTCTATTGGTGATTTCTTTTGCTTGTGCAAAAGCTTTTCAGTAGGGTTAGATGCCAGTTGTTGATTCTGTGTAATAGTTCCTGTGCAATCAGGGTTTTGTTCAAAAAGTCTTAGCCTGCATCAATGTCTTCAAGAGCTTTACCTACTCCATCTTCCAGCAGATTTAATGTTTCTGTTTTAATACTAAGATCTTTGATCCATTCCTATTTCATCTTAGTACATGGTGAAAGATACGGGTTCATTTTGTATCTTCAGCACATGTAGAGCCAGTTTTTCCAGCACTATTCATTAAAGAGGCTATCTTTTTCCAGTGAATGTATTTGGTACTTTTCTCAAAGATAAAGTGGCTTAGTGTGTCTGCAGTTGATTCCTGCATCTTCTAATCTGTTCCATTGATCTTCAAGTCTGGGGTTTTTTTTTGTTGTTTTGGTTTTTTTTGCCAGTACCACACTGTGGAAATCAGTGTGGAGATTCCTAAAAAACCTAGGACTAGAAGTTCCATTTGACTCAGCTCTTCCCCATCTTGGTATCTTCTCAAATGAATTAAAAAGCATTATATCATAGTGATGTATGGGAACCCATGTTTATAGCAGTACACTTTGTAATAGCCAAATCTTGGAAACAGCCCAAGTGTACATAAACTGATCAGTGGATAAGGAAGATGTTTTTGTTATACTAAGATGCTAAAAATTAAAATAATTGATTAAAAGATAATTAACAAAAATAGTTACTTAAAAAGATAGTTATTAGGAATATTGTCATTCTGTACTGAGCTCATTACCCTAGTAACCAAGCACCAACCACATAGTTATAAATTAACTGACTGCGTCGTTCTGCTGTTCTGTAATGCGTCATCCCCCCCACCTTACTGACCTGTGTGCTATGTCAACTTTTGTTCCCCTTGTAAGAGACAAATGATGCTGTGTCAACCATTGTTCCTTTTATGAGAGACAAATGTTCCTGGAATTGGCAGACCAAGGGCTATGAATTGGCTAACCACCCACTGTGAAATGCCTCTTACCTCAAGCAAAGGGGAACAAAGGCCCACCTTATTTCTGTTTCTCATCACTATGTACTTAATGATCAATGAGCTAATCACAAATGAACTATAAAAATCAGTCAAAACTCTAACTCAGTTGAACAGCTTTGCAAATTCCATCTGCACTGTGTCGCTGGGCCAGCTAAAATAAAAGCGCTTCTTTTAAAAAGATGTCTTGCCCCGTTTGTCATCTTGGGGTCTTGACCCGTTTTTCACCATGGGGCCTTGTTTTTTGAGTAGAGTACAACAGTTTTGTTTTGTTTAATGTATGTAATTCAGTACTACTCTGCCATAAAGAGGGATAAGCTTGAGCCATTTCTGGCTAAATGCACTTTGAGACCATACTCAAGTGATATAAAATCAGGTACATATGTTCAAATATTGCATTGTTCCCCAATTGATGTACTAAAATTTTGTTGTAGTTTTTTTCTTTCTTTTTATGTTTGAAAAAAGGACTTGAAAAAATAAAATTAAATTTAAAAAAAAAACAAATATTGCATTGTTTTTCTGGTATAAAAAACCAGAAGTGTGAGCTGGGTGTGGTGGCTCTCCTGTAATCCCAGCGCTCGGGAAGCTGAGGCAGGAGGATCATTGTGAGTTTGAGACCAGCCTGGGCTACAAAGTGAACTCAAGGCCAGCCTGAACTGCATAGTGAGACCCTGTCTAAAAAAAAAGTGTAAACAAGGACTATTGTAGTCAGGATATTCAAGGAAAACAATTTAATACGGGATACAAAATTTATAGTATTATTTTATAACTGTCACCCAAGGAGTCAAACATGAAAAGTGCAGAAATCTGTTTACACACTAATGACCCCAAAAATTCCAGCTGAGGGTCCAGATCCCAAGGCAATGTCTTGCGTTAGTCCAACTGAAGATCTAGAGCCCATGACAATGTTTCTTACAAATCTGTTTCGTAAATCTGCTCTGGGAAAGCCCAAAGAAAAGTCAGAGGTAGAAGCTAGAAAGTCTGTGCCAGCAGGATGAAGGATCTGTGCCAGTAGGTTGAGAGTTCTGTATTGGAGCCAGGAAGTGACACTCGAAGTAAGGACTACAGCTTCCCAAAAAAATACCACAGCCATCCTCGGTGACAGTGAGGTCCTGAGCTCTTCCAACAATGAGAACAGCTGAGTTCATATCAGGGAGCCAGCATGACAAGCTTCTCCTGGAGACTGAACAGTACACATGTTCCCCTCTGGAGCCAGGAAGCAGTAGAGAGAGTAAAGACCAGAGCTCCCCCAAAGGGAACCACAGCCATTCTTAGTAACAAGGTTTTGAGCTCCTCTGACAATGAGAACAGCTGAGTTCATATTAGGAATGAAGCTCGACAAGTTCCTCAAGGAGAACCCACAACACTACACAGGAGAACCAGCAACACTACACAGCCACAACACCACAGAGAACCAACAACACTACCCCTTCCTCTCCAGTTCTCTTTTTTTATCTTGGCAACAGTTCTCAGGTGCACTGTAAATTTGACATAGCTATGAATGTAGGCCATGTTTGGAAATATCTACAAAAGCTATAATATGATTTGAAAGTCTTTGTATTCTCTTAGGGACACCATCTCGGCCCCAGGTAATACTGTTATGGTTTGTTGCTTATTATCATCATCAAAGAAATGATAAAATTCAGATAGAATTTAGTGGGGGGGAAAAAACCAATCCTCCGGTGAGCCATCCACACAAGCACCACACTAACTCAGTTCAACTGGTATTACAAGTTGATCACTTGTTATCAACCCACCATGAGGACCAAAATGCATAATAGATCTTGAGAAATGGAAAGAAAATATTCAAATGAGGAGTAAAACAAGGGAGGGGGAGGCAGAAAGGAAAAAAGGAACAAGAAAAAAACAATAGGAGGGAAAAATGGAAATAAAGCTTTTGTAAGTAAAGAGGAGGTCAAAGGGAGGGGAAGGAAATGGGTAAAAAAGAAGCAGAAAGTTATATCATGTACAGGTACAAATTCCATATGATGAAATCTTATCATTACGGATATCTAAAATGTATCAGTAGAGGCAGGGGATATAACTCAGTGGCTCAGCACCTGGCTGGCAAGTGAGAGATCTTGAGTTCGATCCTTGGTACCAAATAAATAAATAAATAAAATGTACCAGTAAAAAAAAGTTAACACCAATGACACAAAAGAACTACCATCTTAAACCATATTGGGGCAGACAACTGTAATCCTAGCCTTTGGGAGATTGAGGCAAGATTATGAGTTTGAGGGCACCCTATGCAATTTAGCAATACCCTGTCTCAAAAAACAGCTTGAAGGGCCAGGGATACAGCTCAGTGGCATAAGTGCCTGCCTGGAAATTGCAAGGTCCTGAGTTCGATTCCCAGTCCCCCCCCATCCAAAAAACAAAAACAAAAAACAACCTGAAGCTAAGCATGATGGCGCTGGCTTGTAATCCCAACACTTGGGGAGCTGAGACAGGAGAATTACTGTGAGTTGAAGACCAGTCTGGACTACATATCCACACACACCCCCTCCCCGAAAAAGATAGAGGAAAAACCTACCATCTGGAAGTTTAGAGGATGCCTCTTCCATTGTTCTATGACAAACTATACAATAGTGCTTCTGATCAAGGAACTCTTTCCAGCAAATCAAGAGCAGCAACAGGCTTGCGCTCAAGGAGTTCAGTAGCCTTACACATGTCTCCACCATCCTGAAGCAGTTGGCCAGACAGAACTGTGTGATGGCCTTTGAGAGAAGCAGTTCCAATCGTGGCTGGGTATCCAGCAAAACTGAGACAAGGTCTTGCAAAAGGCCACAAATGCTCTGAGTCAGTGTCCAACATATAGTGCCGTGTTTTGTTTTGTTTTGTTTTAGTTTTGGTACCGGGGATCGAACTCACAACCTCACACTTGCTAGGCAGGCGTTTATGCCGCTGAGTTAAATCCCCAGCCCCTCTAGTGCCATTTTTGCCTTACCCACATTCACAGGTCCAGGTGGGGCTCAGCGGCAGAGTACTTCCTGACAGCCTCAGGGCAGGTGGCCCCCAGCAATGCACAAAGGCTGAGTGCGCGGTGGAAACAAGGAATGGAAAAGCAAGCCATTACTCGTAGGCATTCCCTAGCACAGTTCCTGCTTCCTGCTCCTGCTCCTGTAGGTTCTGCTGAGGGAATGCTGCCACCAGAGATGGGACAGTGATTTGACTACATTGGCAGTTAAAACTGACACCCAGTCACGTGGGCCTCTCACACCTCTGAATCCAGCAAGCAAGGAAGAGAGTTAATAGTGCTGGTCAGGGCCACCAAGCCTGATTTCCAAGGGCATTTGGACTGTAGAGCCACAGACAGCAGCCCAGGAGACTCCTTGGGTTTCTCTTAACATTCCCATGCCATCACCAAGATCAATGGAAAACCATAACACTGGGAGGCTGGGACAGGAGGATTAAAAATTTGAGCCCAGCCTTGGCAATTTCATAATTTATCAATACCCTGTCTTAAAATTTTAAAATGAAATAAAAAGGGCTGGGGATGTATCTCAGTGTTAAGGGTCTGTGTCCAAGTCCCCAGTAACACACACACACACAGAGTGCCCCAATCAGGCAGGACCACCAATGACTCAGGCCCTTAAGGAAAGAAAGCTCAAACTGCCCAGTAGATAAAGAGCCCAGAGCAGAGAGACCTCTGAAGGCAAAAAGAATACAGCATGGAGCCAGGGATTTAGCGATTTAGCTCAGTGGCTCACGCTGTTTACTGGTAAGCATGAGGTTGTCATTTCGATCCCCAGTACTAAGAAAAAAAAAAGGAATACAGTATGGGCTGCAAGAGAAGGTAGTTTCCGTACCAGCTACAACTCCAAGGCGGTTAATAGAACCAAAGATTGTCATTTCATGAATATTTGTTTTGTTTTAGACAGGGCCTTACTATGTAGTCCAGGCTGGCCTCAGACTCATGGCACTCCTTCTACCTCAGCCTCCTGAGTAGGGATCACAGGTGTGTGCCACCACACCTTGCTACAAATATTTCCTCTTTATTTTTCTTTGTATATGTCTGTGTATATATAACAAATAGCTTTGGTTTTTTTCTGTCTTTATTGTGTAACATAAAGTATGTTGACTTTATATCAGTATTTAAGTACTGTGAATTTTACATTCACAATAATGGGTTTACAATAAGCAGAATGGATTTTTACATTTACATTCACAATACATTACATCACATTTACATTCACAACACATTACATTACATATACACTTACATTAATGGGTTAACAATAAGCAGAATAATGGGGTTTTTATCATCTTAATTTGGAGATTAAATATGGTTTAATGAGATACATATGACTGTGCAGTTGACAAAGGGTGGACGTGATGTTAATGTTACTCATTAGCTTGAGTGGGATGCATAGTGCCCTGACTAACATCATTTCTGGAAGTGTTTAAGACTTTCTCTAGATGAGCTTGGCACTTGAACTGGTGGGCTTAGAGGGATGCTGATTACTTTCCCTATGTGACTGCACATTACGTACCCATCAAGGGTCTGCACAGAATGGAAGGGCACAGATAAAGGGGTTCACTCTGCCTGCCCAACAGCTTGCATTGGGATGCATCTTCGGTCCTCCACCAGGACTTATATCCTCACCCTCTGCTTCTCAGGACTACACCACCAGCTCTCCCAGGTCTCTATATTTCAGGTAGCAGACTGTGAGCCTTCTCAGCTTTCATAATTCCTTATAAGGCCAGGTGTAATAGCATACACCTGTAATCTTAGTACTCAGGAGGCTGACAAAGGAAGATCGCTAGAGTTCAGTGCCAGTCTGGGCTACACAGAGACAGCCTGTCCCAAACAAATAAACGTAATTCATTATACTAAATCATGTAGTGTTTCTGTTTCTCTGGAGAGCCTTAATGAATACCCTAGCCATTCCACCTCCATCTCCAACATCCACACAAGTGCACCGAGGTGTGTGCACAAGGCTGGTAGGGGCAAATGATGGCAAAACCTTGTAAAAGGCCAAAAATCTTTGCAATCTGAATAAAAACATGCTCAGGGAAACCTTAGAAATGTCCACTTATAGCCAATAACTTCTGAAGAAGGAAATGAATGAGGGTTAACGTCCTACCATGGAGTGCCTACTGTATGTGCTACAGAATAAAAAGGACCTGTGTTGCCAGATGTGATGGTGCACATCTGTAATTCCAGCACTCAGGAGGCTGAGGCAGAATGGCCATTCCTTCCTTCCTTTCTTGGTACTGGGGTTGAACCCAGGGCCTCATGCGTTTTTATATTTGTTTGTTTTTTGAGATATAGTTTTGCTATGTAGTGCAGGCTGGCCTTGAACTCAAGGTGATCCTGCTCAACCTCTCGAGTGCTGAGATCACCGGCCTGTGCCACCATGTCTGGTGCCTCATGTATTTTAGTCAAGCACTACTGAGCTACATCCTCACCCCTTCTAAAGTTTTTTTGTTTGTTTGTTTGTTTTGTTTTGTTTTGTTTTGAAACAGGGTCTTGCTAAGTCACTAAACTGTCCAGGCTGGGTTTGAGTTTGTGGTCTTCCTGGCTCAAGATTACTGGTGTGTGCCATCATGCCCAGCTTCTTTTAAATTTTATTTTGAGACGGGGTCGAAGTTGCCCAGCTGGTTTGAATTTGTGCTCCTCCTGCCTAAACTTCCTGAGTAGCTGGGATTACAGGCCCGCATTTCCAGTCTCATACCCTTAACAACAGCCACAGCCCAAAACGTTTGGGTTGAGAATGGGTGGCAACCGCGGTGGGACCAGGAGGAAAATCTCACTCTTTTGTCCTCGGGAACCACACAGGTAACCTGAAAGACAGAAAGCAGGGCAGAGCTCAGCGTGAGGTCAACAGGAACAGAACGTTCCCAGAGTCCTTAGGAACAGAAGCGGAGGGTAGACAGGGACAGAGCAACCCTAACCTTACTCCTTCAGAGAACTCCGAAGTCTCACCTTGGGGCGCTGAACTCGCCTTTCGGCCCAGAACTTTTTGTTTGATTCAGAGGCGCTGGGATGGAACCAAGGCTCGCGCCTACGGGCAGTAGCCCTCAAGGAGCCACACCCCAAACCCCCTCAGGCCCAGGGTTTAGGTCAGAGTCCTTGGCTTTGCACCACCTACCTCTGCCGGTCCCGCCCACCCTCTCCTGCCCCTTGACCTGCGGGAGCACAGCCTCAGTCGGCTCCAGCACCAGGACATCCACCGTGTCATGCTGCGCCCGCTGCTCGCCAGGCTGTGGAGCATGACTGCGGGGACTCAGGTGAACGCGGCGGGAGCTTGCAGTGGCTGTGGCTTCCCCCTCCCTTAACTCCCTGCTCTGCGGCTCCTGGCTTTACTGCCTTCCATATCTCCGTCCTCCACTGTCTTTCAAAGACAAGCAGAGGGCAGCAGAAGCTCACGGAAAGGCCGCACGTAGGCAGTCGCGAGCCCTGTACAGGGTCCGTGTGCGGGGCTAGGCGTGGCTGCTCCCCCTGGAGCCTAGTGGGGATAGGTCGGAGGGGCACGGGGGGGGGACAGGTGGAGGGAGTACAAGGGGCCCCGCGAAGGATGTCACCGAGGCTGGCTCGTGGTCCCTGTGCGGAGGGCGAGAGAACAACGCAGTGACCTTGAGGTCCGGGACCCCTGGTAGTTTGAAGAGACCTTGAAGAGGACTACTATGGGTGTACCCCTGTGGAAGGGAGGGCGGTGTATTCTGGACTTTCCACCTATTACAGGGCAGCTGTGAGGCGTAAGGCTTCTTTTCGGGGGGTGGGGTGGGGGTGTTTGTCCAGGGCCTTAACACTGAGCTACAAGCTCAGACCTTTTGCATTTTCTCATTTCTACACGGGGTTTGGCTAAGTAGCTAAACGTACCAGACTAGGCTCGAATTGATAATCTCCTGCCTCAGCCTCCAGAATGTTGGGATTATAGGCGTACACCATCATGCCTGGCCTGGTATAATTACAGTTTTGTCATTTTTTGTTTGTTTATTCATTTGTTCTCTCTCTTTCGTTTTTGGTACTGGGGATTGAACCCAGGACCTGACAGATACTTAAGTGCTGTCCCTCTGAGCAACACCCTCAGCAATCATTTTTTCCTTCTTTTTCAGTTTTTTTTTTTTTTTTTTTTTGTCTTTTTGAGACAGGGTCTCCCTATGCTGTGGTTCAGGCTGGCCTTGGGCTCACTTTGTAGCCCAGGCTGTTCTCAAACTTACAAGAATCCTCCTACCTCAGCCTCCCAAGTGCTAGGATTACAGGGGTGCTCCACCATGCCTGGCTTCTTTTTTTGTTTTCTGAGACAGGGCCTCACCATGGAACCCAGGGTGACCTTAAATTCATTATGTAGTCCAGACTGAAGGCAATCCTGCCTCAGCCTTCCAAGTGCTGGAATTACAGGTATGTGTCACCATGCCAGCTTTTTTGTGTGTATGTGATAGGATTTGGTTATGCTGTGCAGGCTGCTTTGAACTTGCGGTGATCCTCCTGCCTCGGCCTCCTGAGTGCTGGGATTATAAGGCATGCACCACCACTCCCTTTTTATCTTAAAGCAGACTAGTAGCCCCATCTCTGAGCCTGCCATGATCTGACCCAGCCTCTTGTTCCCACTCAGCCCTCAGGCACCCTGGGGCTGTAAACCATACTGCCTCTTCTTCTTTTTTTTTTTTTAGACATTGTCTTGCCATGTAGCCCAGGCTGGCCTCGAACTCAAGTAGCTACATACCCCTAGCTACACTGGCCTCATCCTGGTGGATAAAAATCTATCTTGGAATTTCCAAGGATTAAGTTCCAAGTCTGCCACACAGGATGTAGGGAGTGAATCTAAGCTGGCAGACCCTGGGTTATAGGAGGAGCAGGCAGAGTTTGTTCCCACATACCAGCAAAATCGGGGTGTGCGCACCTAAAGCAGTGCTTCAGGGAACCACATTGCTCCAAATCCGTAGATTTGAGGAGTAGAAAATTTGAAAATCTGTGATATGATCTCCTGTACCAGGAAGTTGCAAAAAGAACAACCAATTGAACTCTAGAAAGTAAAAGGAAGGGAAGTATAAAGAGCAGCTAGGAGCCTGAACTACATAGCAAGACTCTGCCTCGAAAAACAAAACAAAACAGAACAGCCAGGTATAGTGGTGCATGCCTATATTCCCAGCACTTGGGAGGCTGAGGCAGGAGGATCACCAGCCTGTGTCATCTTGAGGTCAAGGCCAGTCTGAACTGCATACAGAGAGACCATGTCTCAAAAGAAAACAAAACTAGTCAGGTATGGGGGTGAACACCTGTAATCCCCAGGCTCAGGAGACGGATGCAAGAGGAAGAGCAAAAATTGGTAAAATAGACAGTAAATATATATATATATATATATATATATATATATATATATATATCAGAGAAAAGTCAGTGTTGAAGGCTATTTTTTGTTTTTCTGTACCCAGGGTCTTTGCACTGAGTTACATCCCAGTCTTTTTTTGAGACAAAGTTTTACTGGGTATCCCAGAGTGACATTAAACTCACAGTGATTTTCTTGCCTCAGTCTTCTGAGTCCTGGGATTAGGGGCATGCACTACCATGCCTGGTTTATGGAGATTTTCTTGCAGCACTTTCTCCTGGAACTGAGCGAAAGAAAGAAACAGAAATTGGAGAGGGGGTGGAAAAGGAAAAACAAATGTGTCCAGTGGCAAAATGCTTTCTCCTAACTTTTTTTTTTTACATTTTAGTCATGGAGAAACAGCAGTCAGACCCTGTCCCCGTCCCCGTGCCTTATCCAGAGACTTGACCACATCGTTATGACAGTAAAGAGCATCAAAGACACCACCATGTTTTACTCCAATGTCCTGGGCATGAAGGTGACAACTTTCAAGGTAGTTGCTTCTCTGTGCAGTTGAAAGTGTGCTGATGATTTAAGGGCTGGGCCTGGTTCAGTGGCAGAGCATTTGCCTAGCATGAGTGAGGCTCTGCTGAAAAGAGGGAAGAGTAAAATAGAGCTTAACTCCGAAAACTAAAACATAGGATGTGAAAGAAAACATAAAAGGACCAAGGAACCAGATTCCAAACTCTGAGTAGGGGACTTGCAGAGAGAGAACGGAAGGAAAGTAGCATGGAAATAATGCAAGGAAAGCTGGGCATAGTGGTGCATACTCAGCATCCTGTCATCCCTATGTGATTCCCTTAGGAGGCAGAGACAGCAGGATTGCCTCAAGTTCAAGGCCAGCCTGGAATACATAGTGAAACCCCGTCTCAGAAACAAAAATGAGATTTCTCAAGAGTTACATCAGAGACCAGAAGATAAAAGGACCCCTTCAAAATTCAAACTAGGACTCTCTGTGTTCCACCAAATTATTACTCAAAATATGTGTAGATAAAGCATTGTTAAGACACAAAAAGCCTCAGAAATGTGCTAGGGGTCTGTGGGTGCCAATCAGTGGCGGAGCTGTTGCTAAGCCTGAGAGAGACCCTGGGTTCCATCCACAGTAACACCAAAGAGCAAATACCAGTAATGCTTAGGCTAGGAATAAGAAAAGATGAAGTTCAGGAGTCAACAGTACAAGAGAGGAATGTTGTAGGATGCTCTCTAGAGAATGATCAGTCCAGTTTTTTTGACTGATTTTTTTTTTTTTTTGAGACTGGGTGTCACTATATAGTTCAGGCTGGCCTCAAACTTGCAGTGATCCTTATGCTTTAGCCTTCAGAGTTCTGGGATTATAGGGGTGCACTGCCACACCTGGCATGATTAGTCCAATTTGAAACAGGAAAGAGAAAGGCCCCAGGAAAGACAGAGCCAAGGAAAAGAGTTTCCAGAGATGAAATATATCCTTGAGAATCTGCAACAGTTTCAGCTTCCTGCATGGGGAATACAGGGATGGGGATGGAGCTCCGTGGCAGGCATGCAGCCCTGGCTTCCTGCCCTACGCTGCAAAACAAAATGAGATGCTATGGAAAGTAGAAGAAAACATAGGATAAGTTTTACAGCATGCTGGCATGTATAACACCCACACAGAACGATAATGCACTTTTTGCGGTAGGTTGCTGACTCAACACAGCAGACTTCTACTGACTGCCTAAGGTGGGGCTGGGGGCAGAGAGCAAAGATGAAAATAGCCAAATTGTAAATAAAGTGAGGTAGGGGCTGGGGATTTAGCTCAGCGGCGTAAGCACCTGCCTTGCAAGCAGGGCAATCGTGAGTTCAATCCCTGGTACCGATAAAAAGGAAAAAGACAAATAAATAAATAAAGTGAGGTGGGCTTCGCATGGGCCACCCACGATGATGAGAGTGTGCCCATGACTCCCTGAGCCCCTGTACTTGAACTGGAGAGCAATGTCAGAAGCAAGAGAATCGAAAGAGCTGCAGAGCAAATAGTAGCCCTGTCACCAGCAAAAGAATGACAGATGAACAGCACAATTCCATTTATTTATTTCATGTGGCTATGGGGGAGAGCAAGCCTAGGGATGCTCTACCACTGAGCCACATTCTCAGCCCTTTTATTTTGCAGTTTTGAGACAGGGTCTTGTTAGATTGCCAGGCAGGATTTGAAATTGTGATCCTCCTGCCTCAGCCTCCCTCAGTGCTAGGATCACAGGCCTTCACCGCTATGCATAGCTAACATCAGACTTACTAGTAGCATCAGATTCAAGCAACACACTTAAAACTCTGTGGGAGAATAATACCAATTTAGAGTTGTATGCTGAGCCAAATCATCAGTCAAATGTAAAAGTGAAATAAAGTTCTTTTTTGATAGTGGATATGGAATCAATGACATAAGAGAAACTATAAAAGAAATACCAGGTAAAAGGTACAAGAGAAGATGAAACAAAGAGGACAGCAAAGCAACAGAATTATCAAAGAAAACCGGGCACAATCTCCAGGATTGCAAAAATAATAATGAATAAATTTGCAAGTGGTTGTTTAAAAATTGTAAAAGTGGGGCTGGGGATTTGGCTTAGTGGCACAGGCGCCTGCCTAGGAAGCACAAGGTCATGAGTTCACTTCCCGGTACAAAAAAGCCCCCTGATTAAAAATTGTAAAAGTGCTGCCGGGCATGGTGGTAAGTGTCTGTAATCCCACCATTCAAGAGACTGAGGCAGGAGAATCACTGAGTTCTAGGCTACTCTGGGCAACAAAGAGAGTTCAAGGCCAGCCTTAAGTGCATAGTGAAACCCTGTCTCAAAAAGACAAAAAAAAAAAAGCAAAACAAAACAAAAATAATAAAAATTAGAGCTAAATTCAAGTTTATCATAGATTTCAAGAAGATATCTACAGTTGCTAAATCAAGAAATAGTTTCAGGCCGGGAGTTTAGCTCAACGGTGTAAGTGCCTGCATGGCAAACTTGAGGTCATAAGTTTGATCCCCGGTACCAAAAAAAAAAAGTTTCTAAATCAGCATGGTGATGCATGACTGCAATCTGAGCACTGGAGAGGCTGAGGCAGGAGGATCACCATAGATTTGAGGCTAGCCTGAGATACATAGAAGTTCACAACCAGCTCAAACTGCAGAGTAAGACCCTGTTTCAAAAAAGAAAGCCAGACATGGTGGCTCACGCCTGTAGTCCCAGCACTCCAGGAGGCTAAGGCAGGAGAATTGTGAATTTGAGACCGGCCTGGGCTACAAATGGGCTCAAGGTGAGCCCGGAGTACATAACGAGACCCTTTCTCAAAGAACCACAAGAAGAAGGAAAGAAAAAAAGGAAGAAAGACTCTGGCTGGGTATGGTGGTGTACACTTTTAATCCCAGCATTCTAGGAAGCCAAGGCTTGAGAATCACAAGTCAATCCAATTAGGGTAACTCAGAAACCTAGGGAGATCCTGTCTTGTTAA
The DNA here is from genome assembly GCF_034190915.1 of Cavia porcellus. Lineage (NCBI taxonomy): Eukaryota > Metazoa > Chordata > Mammalia > Rodentia > Caviidae > Cavia > Cavia porcellus. The sequence goes on from NW_026947486.1 coordinate 20,132,839, forward strand.
AAAATTTAAAAGGGCTGGAGATTGTAGGTCAGTGTAAAAGCCCTGGGTTCAGTCTCCAGTACTGAGGGGGAAAAAGAAAGAAAAAAATTGTGGTGCCCCCTGTTTGGCTAAACAAGAGCTTTCTTTGCTGTTGCTGAGCAGGCAGTTAGTGCTTGAGCAAGAGCTAGGAAGGAGGAAATGAATGGGTACAAAGCACCTGCTGAATGGGCAGGCAGGTTCCCTGGAGTGCGAGCCGACTCCATCCACTGCACAGTAATGCTAAGTACCCTCCTTTACTTGATGGCCTCCCAGCAAGGAATGCTGCTTCAAAGACGTAGGATTCTTTTTTTTTTTTTAAATCTGGGCACACAGTTGATTCCATCCAAGTTGGGTTGTGTTTACCAGAAAAGTGAGACTAATCCTGAGGCTGAGGCAGGAAAACCTCTTGAGCCCAGGTGTATAAGGCCAATTTGACTATCATAGTGAGACCTTATCTCAAAAAAGAAAGAAAAGTAAAAAGAGGAAAATGCTTATTCAGTAGACAAATTACTTTCTCTGCTGTAGATGGTATAAACATTGAGTACAGAAGTAATTTTGAGACAGAATAAACAAAACATACACAGGTGTAGTGTGGATTGCTCTGGCAAGTAAGCTGGGTGAGGCAGAGCTGGGTGTTTAGCAACCCTGTTCTTTAACAAGATTCTAGGGATGGGTTAGCTCTCACTCTCCTTGGAGCTTTAGTTCTGTTTATCTTCTTGCCCCTGAACAGGGAGATCGGAAAGCACTATGTTTTGGAGACCAGAAATTTAACCTCCATGAGATGGGAAAGGAATTTGAACCCAAAGCCATTCACCCCTTGCCTGGATCCCTGGACATTTGTCTGATCACAGAGGCGCCTCTGGAGGAGATGATCCAGCGCCTCAAGGTGCTCGGGTTGCTGCTTGCTTTGTTTCTCTGTTGTTCTGTGGAGTATTTTGTTTTGTTGGTGATAGGGATGGAGCCAGAGCTTCACACTTGCTGTGCCACTGAACTCTAGCCACAACCCTGGACTCTGTTCTTCTTGAGAAAATTGCTACAGACACCATGAAAAACACAGCATGGCCCAAGAAGAGTTCCCTCTAGCCTTTTTTTTTTTTTTTTTTTTTTTTTGTACCAGAGATCGAACTTAAGGTCTTGCGCTTGCCAGGCAGGTGTTTATGCCACTGAGCTAAATCCCTGGCCCTCCTTCAATCTGAACACATGATTTCCTCACATCCTCATACTTGTGCACAATTATCTACTCATAGATGTGGCGGTGCCAACACACCTGTAATCCCAGCACTCAGGTGGCTGAGGCAGGAGGATTGCTGTGAGTTTAAGAGCAGCCTGGGCTACAAAGTGAGTTCAAGGTCAGCAGAAACTATAGAGTGAGAACCTGGGTCAAAAAAGCCAGGGATATAGCTCAGTGGCACAGACACTTGCATAGTAATCACGAGGTCCTGAGTTCAATTCACAGTACAAAAAAAAAAAAAAAGCAACCAATAGGTACAAGGCTGAAGTGTGGCTCAGTGCTGAAACAGCCGCCTAACCCTCAGAAAGCCCTGGGTTCCATTCCTGGCATCATACACATGGACACATGCCAGTAGAATATATAGGCTTTAGGCCAGAGTGCCCAGTTTTCAAGTCTGGTCCTATGATTTACTGGACAGTACTAGATACTATTCTTATGCCCACTTTACAGAGCAAGAGGCTGAGGTGCAGGACTGTCTGCTTGTGGGCAAAAAAGGAAGAAAGAATGCCAGATGAGGTTGAAAAGATAAAGGCAGTTTGGGGGATTCTAAACCGCTGCTAAGAATTGTATTTTAGTCTCACACGTAGGCTATGACAACTGACTTGTTTTCTTCTCCCACCTCAGGCTTTTGATGTCCCCATTGAGGAGGGCCCAGTCCCCAGAACAGGGGCAAAGGGGCCAATTATGTCCATTTACTTCCGAGACCCAGACAGAAACTTGATTGAAGTGTCCAACTACATCTCCTGATCACCACCACCCTTCATCTGTTTCCCCTCGTGCAGGTTTGAGACTAAACCTATTGTCTGAGGGCATCATCCAAGCCACACAATAAATGAACTGTGTCCCTGAATGCATTTACTGTCCTTCCCGTCTCGGTTGCTTTCTGGGGTTTTGTCCAGGGTCTGAGTTGTCTGTGCTCTTTAAAAAAGTCCAGAGCTGGGAGTGTTGGTGCACAAGAGGCTGAGGTTATGAATTTGAGGCCAGCCTAGGTTACATAGTGAGTTCAAGGCCAACTACACTGCATCGTGAGACTCCGGCTCAAGAAAAAGTTTGAGCCCAGCCTGGGCAATTTCGGGAAATTTTGTCTCAAAAAAGTAAAAAAATGGGCTGGGGCTATAATTCAGTGCAAAGGCCCTGGGTTCAATCCTGGAAATAAACAACAAAGTGTCCATGACCAGGATATTACCTCTTTTTAAAGACAGGCTCTTGCTATGCAACTCAGGCTGGTCTTGAACTCACTATGTAACTCAGGCTGGCCTTGAACTCTCAGTGATCCTCCTGCCTCAGCCTCCTGAGTGCTGGAACTACAGGCATGCACCAACATGCTTGGCTAGGATGTTACATTTTTTTGGGAACCAAATTCAGGTTGTCTCTTTGAGATTCAAGACCTCTAATAGATTTCTCTTTGTTGGTGTGATCTTTCTTTCTTCTCTCTCTCTCTCTCTCTGTCTCTCTCTCTCTCTCTCTCTCTCTCTTTCTCTGTCTCTCTCTGTCTCTCTTTCATTATCTTTGAGACAGGGTCTTGCTGTGCAGTTCAGGCTGGCCTTGAGCTCACTTTGTAGCCCAGGCTAGTCTTGAACTCACAAGCCTCCTGCCTCAGCCTCCCGAGTGCTGGGATTTCAGGCATGCACCACCACGTCCAGTTTTCACCCTTTCTCTATTTTTTTCCTTTTCACTGAGAGGGTCCCACTATGTGGTTCAGGTTGGCTTTGAACCCACTGTGTTGTCCAGGTTGGCCTCAAACTCAAGGCGATCCTCCTGCCACAGCCTCTGTAGTGCTAAGATTACAGGTGTATGCCACCTTGCCCAGGTCTTGCCTAATGTTTAAAGAAAGCTTGCCTTACACCCACAGGCTACCTGTCTGGAGGGAAACGGATGATTCACATGAAGAAGAAAGGGAAGAAGTGACAGAAGGAGGAAGGAAGGAGCGGGTAGGCAGATAGATGAATGGATGGAAAAGTAGACACCCCCTGGAAAAACCCTTTGTGCATAGGAGGAAGTGGTTTGTAAGTGTGTAGGTTTACTGTAATGGGGGAAAACTGGAAATAACATGTCCATCAGCAAACAAGTAGTGTGTCAGGTTTTTGTCACTGATCAATGTCTGAGATAAATAAGCTTCTAAGGAGGAAAAGTTTACATTTGCTCATGGCTTCAGAGGTTTCAGTCCATGGTTGCTTGGCCCTGTGGCAAGAAGAAAAGAGAAGGAGGAAGGGCATGAGTCCCACATGCCTTTCAAGGATATGCCCCCAGTGATCCACTTCTGCCCCTGGGCCCCAGCTCCTAAAGCTTCCCACTGCCCAGTAGCACCAGAGGCTGGTGACCAAGACTTCAACACACAGAACTTAAGATCCAGATCCAAATTATAACAAATGATGAAAGAAACTAGTGTATCCATTCCATGGAATGTTGCTCAACAATAAAAAAAGTGTAAGAGACCAATATTATTCTGATAACAAACACAGAAAGAGACATAACAAGAAAACTGCAGATTAATAAATATGTTTTATAGGGGCTGGGGATTTAGCTTAGCGGCCTAAGCACCTGCTTTGCAAGCACATGGTCATGAGTTCAATCCACGTTACCAATTTTAAAAAAATGTTTTATATATATAGATGCAAAAAATCCTCATCAAATAGCAGAAATAGTGGCACATACCTTTTTTTTCTATACATTTTCTTTAGTGAAAGTGGCACATACCTTTAATCACAGAATCTGAGAGGCTGAGGCAGGAAGATTCCCAGATTTAAGGCTGCCCTGGGTTACATACTGAGTTCAACAGCAGTCTGGACTACATACATAGTGAAATCCTATCTAAAACAATCAAAAATAAATGAATAAATATGAATTAATAGCCTCAACAAAATGCAAGTAAAATCCAGCAACACATATAAAGGTTATAGACTGTGATTAAGTGCACTTTATCCTAGAAATGCAAGGTTGATTCAATACATAAAAATCTGTCAATGTACTAATCCAGGTGTAGTGGTACACATCTGTAATCCAAACACCTGGGAGGCTGAGGCAGGAGGATTGCCACAAATTCAAGGCCAGCCTAAGCTACATAGTGAATTCAGAACCAGCCTGGACTAAATAGCAAAACTCTGTCTCAAAAACAAAAACTCAGTCAATATACTATACCATATCAATAAACAAAAGGACAAATATGATCTCAGTAAATGTAGAAAAAGCATTTTATAAATCGGACACACATGTTTAAATACTGCATTGTGTCTCAGATGTGAAAAACTAAAAGTATAAATAAGGACCAAAATGTATAATAGATATTGTGAAACAAGAAGAAAATGTTCAAATGGGAAGGGGAACTAGGAAGGGGAGGAGGGGGAAAGGAAGGAAGGGACAAGAATAAAGAATGAGGGGCTGGGGATTTAGCTCAGCGGCATAAGTGCCTGCCTTGCAAGCTGGCAGTCGTGAGTTTGATCCCCGGTACCGATAAAAACGAAAAAGACAAAAAAAAAAGAATAAAGAATGGAAGAGCTGGGCGTGGTTGCTCATGCCTGTAATCCCAGCACTCGCACTTGGGATGTTGAGACAAGAGGGCCATTGTGAGTTCGAGACCAGCCTAGGCTACAAAGTGAGCTCAAGGCCAGCCTGAACTGCACAGCAAGACCCTGTCTCAAAAAGACAAAAAAAAAAAAAAAAAAAAAAAAGAATGGAAGGGAGAAAATGGAAACAAAGGTAGAAGCTGGGGAAGCAGGATCATTGAAAGTTTGAGACAAGCTTTGGTTACAAAGAGCTCAAGGCCTGCCTGAACTGGGTAGCAAGACCTTGTCTCAAAAACATGGGGAAAAAAAGCAGAAAAGAAAAAAGAAAATGGAAACAAAGGTTTTGTAAATAAGGAGGGGAAAGAAGGTTGAAAGGAGGGTAAAGGATTGGGAAAAAAGAATCAACATATGTTACGTACAGGTACAAATTCCCCATGATGGGTGTGATCATTATGTATATCTAAAATGTACCAATAAGAAATAACGTAAATGTAAAAAATGTGTTCTATTTCTTAAGATGAATGCTACCATTATGTATATCTAAGATGCACTAATAATTAAAAAATACATTTGACAGAATTCAACACACTTTCTTCATAAAAATTCACAACAAACTAGAAATAGAACAGTATTACAAAAACCACAATGCCAGGTGTGGTGTGCCCACCTGTGGTCCAGGTATTCATGAGCCTGGGGCAGGAGGGTCTCGAGTTCGAGTCCAGCCTAGATTACATAAGAAGACCCTATCTCAAAATTTGAAGAGGGGTAAGGGATAGCTGAGTGGTTGAGCACCCCTGGGTACAATCCCCCCAGGTGCTGTAAATTCTCAAACCAAATCTCCATAGCTAACATCATATTTTATGAAAGACTGAAAGCTTCCTCTGAAGATGAGAACAACATGAGAAGGTCTCCAATCACCACTTCTATTCAACATTCTAGCACACGTAATTAAATAAGAGAAATAAACCAGGTGTGATGCACACCTATAATCCCAATACTCAGTAGGCTACACAGTAGAATCTCCATGAGTTCAAGGACATCCTGGGTTACACAGGGAGTTCAAGGCCAGCCTGGATAACATAGTAAGACCTTGTCTCAAAATATTTAGAAAGCTGGGCATGGTGATACACATCTGTAATTTCAGCACTCAGGAGGCTGAGGCAGAAAGACTGATGTGAATTCAAGACCAGCCTGAACTACATGGTGAGATCCTGACTCTAAATAAATAAATATATTTTTAAAAAAATGATACAATTGCACAAGAAATAGCATCCAGAATCAACAAATGGGATTATATCAAATTTTAAATCTTCTCCATAGCAAAGGAAACAACCAGCAGACTGAAGAGACAAGTAACAGAATGGGAAAAGAGTTTTACCAGCTGCTCCTCGGACAAAGGACTAATATGTAGAATATATAAAAACTCAAAAATTAGACCCCCCTATAAAAAAAAAACAGTCAAAAAGTGGGCAATTGAATGAATAGACTCTTCTGAAAAAAAGAACTACAAATGACCAGTAAGTACATGAAAAAATGTTCAACATTGCTGGCCATAAGAGAAATGCAAATTAAAACACTGAGGTCCCATCTCACTCCAGAAATAATGGCTATCATCAAGAAATCAACCAAGACAAAAGCCATGCTGGGCCCGGGAGGAGTAACAAGAAGTCAATTCAGGTACAAAAACAACTTAATGCCTGTATTGCTTGATTGACTTTGCAGGCCCAAGACTAGTAGTCTGAACATCTATTAAGGGGATAAAAATATGCAGTGTAGCAACTATGGGGAATGTCCTTCTGTTTTGTTTTAAACCCAATATTTTGTTTTCTTCTGTTTTATTGTTTTGTTTTATTCAGTGTTCTGTTTTGATTGGTTTTATTCTGTTCTCTTTTGATTTGATTATATCTGATGGTATGAGCAGCAATTTTAAAGATAACAAGAGGCATTATGATACCACTGCTGATTTCCTATTATCCTGTCTTGAAATCCTGTGTAACTTTCACTGTTTTTTTCTTTTTTTTGATTGGCATTATTCTGTTTCATTTTGTTTGGTTTTATTCTCTTTAAAATACACTTTAATTCTTTTGACTGTTTTTGTTATGTTTGATTTTATTATGTCTGATGGTGTGGACAGCTGTTTTAAAGAAAACAAGGGACATTATGGTAGCCATTGTTGATTCCTTATTATCTTGTTTTGAAGGCCTGAATTGCTTTTTTGTTCTGTTCTGATTAGCTTTATTCTGTTTTGGTTTGGTTTGGATTTATTCTCTTTAAAATTAGAAAAAAAGGAGCTAGGGATAGAGCTCAGTGGCATAAGTGCCTGCCTGACAAGCGCAAAGTCATGAGTTCAATTCCTGGTACCTGAATAAATAAATAAATTTTTTTTAAAAAAAATTAGCAAATAGGGCCGGGGATTTGGCTCAGTGGCATAAGCGCCTGCCTGGCAAGTGTGAGGTTGTGAGTTCGATCCCCAGTACCACCAAAAAAAAAAAAAAATTAGCAAATAACAAATCCTGGTGGGGCTGTGGTGAAAAAGGAACCCTTCTCCACTGTTGGTGGGAGTGCAAACTGGTGCAACCACTGTGGAAATCAGTGTGGCAGTTCCTCAAAAAACAAAAACTAGCTGGGCATGGTGGTGCACACCTGTAATCCCAGAATTTGGGAGACTGAGACAAGAGGATTCTTGTGAGTTCAAGGCCAGCCTGTGCTACATAAGCAAGTTCAAGGCCAGTCTGCACTATATAGTGAGAACTTGTCTCAGAACAAACAAACAAAAAAACTAATAAATACAGACATACATACATATATAAAATGAGTAGAATCTGATACTACAGTATATAAGTTTAGCAAGTTTGCAAGAGGCAAGAGTTTTTGATAAGAGGTCGCACAAAATTTGGCTGGGTACAGTAGCACACACCTGCAATCCCAGCTACTCGGGAGGCTGAAGCAGATGGACTGCAGCTTTGAGACCAAGTCTGGGCAACTTAGCCAGACCCTGTCTCAAAATAAATTTATTTATTTATTTATTTACTCACTTACTTACTAATTTTTTGAGACAGGGTCTCACTATGTAGTTCAGATCAGCTTTGAACTTGCTTATGTAGCCCAGGCTAGCCTTGAACTCAAGGTGATCCTCCTGCCCCAGCCTCCCAAATGCTGAGATTACAGGAATGCACCACCATGCCTGGTTCAAAATAAAAAAATTTTTACAAGGAGTGATGGTGATAGCTATAGTGTCAAGAACACTGGGCACCCCAGGTAAGCACATGGAGGCAGAGGGGTTTCGTGTGACATTCAACCTCCCAAGTGTATAAATAAACACGCTTCAGCCATTGGAGCCCTTCCTCCTTTTCCTTCCCTACTTTTCATCAGGAGAGCTGCATCTGACTTTAGTTTTCTCTAAACCAAAAAAAAAAAAAATGGAGTGCTGATGTAGCTCAGTGGCAGACTGCTTGTTTAGGAAGTATGAGGTCTTAGGCTTAATCCCCCAGTGCTGGAAAAAATATTAAAATCAGGATAGCTAGAAGTATAGCTCAGTATGTAGTACTTGTCTAGCATGTGTAAAACCTGTACAATGCCTATTACAGAAAAAATTCAAAGTTTAATTATATACTGATAAGTGCGAGGTCATGAGTTCAATCCCTGGTACCAAAAAAAAAAAAAAATCCAAAAAATTTAATCATATACAATGTCGTGGTTTATGTTTGTGTCCCCCAGGCCTCATGAGTTTGCATTGTTCATTTGTGATGGTTCATTGTATAGTGCTTGGATTGATGGTGTCAGTGCTCCACCCACATAGGAGTGGAGCCAGGGTGCGATGTAATGGCAGGAAGAAGGTGTGTGTTTCTCTTTGCTGGTTTGAGCTTGCTGTTAGCATCTGCCATGAATGGCGGTTCAGCCATGCCCGCCTGTCTTGGAGCCAACTGAGTGTGGACTGAAACCTCCAAAAACTGTAAGAAATAAACCTTTCCTTTCCCAACTTGGGCATCAGGTATTTTGTCTCAGCAACGAGCATAAAGTAACTAAGACATACATATAATAAAATGAAGCCAGGCAAGGTGGTATACACCTATAATATTAGTACTCTGGGAGGCTGAAACAGGGAGGGATACAAGTTCAAGGCTGGCCTGAGCAATATAGCAACACATCAAGTATTTATCTCAAAAATTTTAAAGGGGGAGGGCTGGGAATTCTGCTCAGTGGCACGAGTGCCTGCCTGGAAAGTGTGAGGGCATGACTTCAATCTTTGGTACCAAAAAGAAAAAAAGAAAAAAGAATAAAAGTCATAAGGAAGACCAGCGACATAGTTCAGTGGCACAATGCCTGCCTGACAAGTGCAAGGTCCTGAGTTTGATTCCTGGTACCAAAAAAAGTGGAGCGGGGGAGGATGTAGGTCAATGTGAAGGCTTTAGGTTCAATTCCAAGTACAAGAAAAAATATTTTAAACATCTAAACATGAAATAAACTCAGGTATGGTGGTGCACACCTGTAATCAGCATTCAGGAGGCTGAAGGAGGAGAATTGCTTTGAGTTCAAGACCAGCCTGGGCTACAACATGAATTCAAGGCTAACTTGAACTGCATAATGAAACCTTGTCTCAAAAACATTAATTAAGTTAATTTTTAGAAAGTATACCAAGAATTTCATGCTGGGTGTGGTGATGCCTGCCTATAATCCCAGCACTAGGTAGGGGGGGGATTGACATAAATTCGAGGCCAGTTTGGGCTACATAAAGCGTTCAAGGCCAGCCTAAACTATATAGTATGACCCTGTCTCAAAAAGCAAACAAAAGCAAAGTATAAGAAGAGTTTCATAAATTCTTTGCTGCCCCCCCCCCATAAGTCACTAAACACATTTACTCTTTTCTTTGTTTTTTGTTTTTGTTTTTGTTTTTTTGAGATACTCTCACTATGCAGTTCAGGCTGGTCTTGAACTCACTATGTAGCCTAGGCTGGCCTCAAATTTGTGATGATCCTCCTGTTTCAGCTTCCGAAGTGCTGGGATTCCAGGTGTGCACCACCACACCTGGTTACATTTACTCTTGTACATGAAAATGTTTTATCTAGAATATTGCCAACTTTTTCAATCTGCAATCTGCCACTTTTTTCAGACTTTTGTGCTTGAACATCTGGGGATGGAATTCAGGATCAAATGCAGTGTATGGTAGGCAAGTGCTCTACCACTGAGCTGCTCCGGCTGACTTTAACATCCTTTCTGATGTGTGACAATTGTTGAGGTATGAATTACAATGCTGCAAATTGCAACTTCTGCTGGGCATGATGGAGCATGAGGCAGACAGATGGCCGTGAGTTTAAGGCCAGCCTGGGCTACAGTGAGTTCAAGGCCAACCTGAACTATGGAGCAAGACTCTGTCTCCAAAAAGCCAATGCATGCATGCACAAATGAGTGAATGAAACTCTTATACTGGTGATAATATAGAAAATAGTCTCAGTTTATATTGTGGGTTCAACTGCTTCTTAGGCCTTAAGGGTAGTTTGGAATCCCTACTGAAAAGGTAAGTAACTTTGAGAAACACTTGAAAAGTGCCTAAAGTTAAAGTCATCACTGTTCTATATTCCTGATTTTAAAACAATGAACTTCTCTAGTTTGCTTGTCAAAGAGCAGGAAGTGTAGGTTAGTGCTCAGGGCTATTGAAGTAGAGGCCTTTAGCATCTACCATCCCTGGGTGGGCAGGCTCCAAAGAGCTTTAGGGTGTGTGATATTCTGCTGTTCTCCATTTGGTAATTTAGTGATGATCTTGGAAAAAGAAAATGAAAATGGAATCTGGCCCTGGTTCATACCTGTAGCCTCAGCAACAGTTCTCGGGGCACTTCGTGACCTAGGAGTTGGAGGGCAGTCTGGGCAGCCCAGGGAGGCCTGTTCCAAAAAAAAAAGACAGCAGTGAAATTTCTCATTTTGGGTTATCAAGAAGTGGCTTCAGGTTTCATAAGCCCTTCTAACCCAACAGAGTACTTAGAAGCCTAGGCCAACTATAATTTTTTTTTTTTTTTTTGGTACAGGGTCTTACTATGTAGTTCAAGCTGGCCTGTACTCACCTCAAACTCGAGACATTTCTCCTGCCTCAGCTTCCTGAGTGCTAAGATTACACAACTATCAATATTCTTAAACCCAAATCATTAGACAGACTTCAGTCTACATTAATATTAGTTTCTTTGTGAGAAACAGAATATCTCTTGCTGATCCATGAAACAAGAAACACATTTGCAGTGAAAGTTGAACAGAAATCAGGAAAACACCTGTTAGTGATATTTGGCCAGGTGGGTTTTTGTTGTTATTGTTGTAGGAGAGTGTGTTTTGCGTGGTATATAATTACAAACGTTAGATTTTTAGAGCCTTTCAAACCAAAGTTGTTAATAGCCTTTTGCCAGTTAATATTCAGGGTCTCATTCAAAGTAATTACAGAGATCATCAAATGTAGGTAGAAACCTACAGATAAATAACATTCTGGGTAGGAGAAGAAAAGAGCCTTGTTCCACCTTCAGGCTTGGGTAATTCAGGCTTGACTGCGAGCCCTGGCCGAATCTCTTTGGGATTTCATATTTATTTATTTATTTAGACAGAGTCTCAATACATAGTACAGGCTGGCCTTGAACTCAAGGCGATCCTCCTGCCTCATCCTCCGGAGTGTTGGGATTACAGGCATGTGACAGCACGCCCAACTCCTTCAGTTCCTTATATTTGAGAAATAATTGTGTTTTAAAAATACACAAAACAGCCAGGTGTGGCACTCAGGAGGCTGAATCAGGAAGAGGATTGCCCTCTGTTGTATACAGTGAGACCTTGTCTCAAAAAACAAAAAAGACTAGTTAATTGCTGAACATCAGTCATATGTTGATAATTTCTCATTTAACTTTCCAGGGTGTGTGTATGCATGCCATGCTTGTATAATCAGCTCTACAAAATGAAACTTTTTTGTGGTACTGGGGATCAAACTCACAACCTCATGCTTGTCAGGCAGCCCCTTATACCACTGAGCCACATCCCCAGCCCACAAGATAAAACTTTTGAAGTTAGACTTTATCTTTTAGGGACAAGTTGCTCCTCTAAACCTCCTTAGGCCTTGGCCATAAGGGCTCCGTGTTTCTCCCCAGCCCAGAGGAATAGAGAATACGCTGAAAAGGAGGGAGAGGCCCACGTCTAGGCGAGGAGCAACTAGCCTGAACCTGTCTGTCTCTCCCACACTGTTCTTTGCTATAAAAACCCTAACACACCTGCACACAGTGAGATGAGTGAATGCACCACTCTCTTCAGGTCTCTTCAGAACTAATTTTATACAAATAAAATCATTTTACCCAAATAAATGGCCTCCTTTGACCCGGGCACTGGTGAGTGGACAAACCTGAGCGTGGTCAGTAGCACTAGGGGCAGAACCCAGGGCCTTGAGCATGCTAAGCACATTCTGTACAACTATATGTGTGTAAATACCCACAGCTCTTACGATTTTTTGTATGCATGTTTATACATTTTAATTTTTTAAAAATCAAAAATGAAGCATTGTTAGGCATGGCAGCGTACATCTGTAATCCTAACAGTCTGGGAGGCTGAAGCAAGAGAATGATACATTGGAACCCAGCTTGGGAAATTTAGTAATTTAGCAAGGCCTTGCCTCAGAATCAAAACTTCTGGACCAGGGATATATATATATATAGCTCAGAAGCATAAGTGCCTGCCTGGCAAGCGCAAGGTCCTGAGTTTGATTCCCCGAACCAAAAAATAAATAAATGATAAAAATTTTTTCAAAAGTGTTGGGGCTGGGCTGGACATGGTGGTTCATGCCTGTAATCCTAGTATTCAGGAGGCTAAGACAGAAGGATTGCTGTGAATTTGAGGATAGCTGAGCTACATAGCAAGACTCTGTTTCACAAGGAAGAAATAAAACAAAAAAGAGGGAATGCAGCTCAGCGCAAAGGCACTGTACTCAACCCTCAGTAGTGTTTTTAACAAATTAAAGTCATAGTCTACCTACTACTTATAACCAGCTTTTGTTTTTGTGGCCCTAAGGATAGAACCCAGGACCTTGATAATCAGCTATGTCCCTGACCCTTTTTAGTTTTTTATTTGAGACAGGGTCTTGCTGAAGTTGCCAAGCTGGGCTAGATCTTTTGAGTCTCTGCCTCAGCCGCCCAGAGTGCTGGAATGACAGGTGTGCACCACCACGACAATCACCAGCTGGTTTTATATCAAGTGGTTTTCCTTTGTCATTAAATAATTATACACATAAATTACATAAAATCAGCTGTTATCAACTATAGTCACCCTACCATGCTTAGAGTACTAGTTTATCTCTCCTCCCTTGTTCTATCTGGTACTCACTCATAAACCGACCTCACTCTATCCCTCCCCTCCCCTTCCAGTTTGTTCTACTCTTGTTTTTTGTTTCTGAGTACCAGGAATCGAACTCAGGACCTCATACTTGTCAGGAAGGCACTTATGCCATTGAGCTATATCCCTGGCCCTACTCTTTCCTTTATAAGATCAATATCTTAGCTTCAAGAAACAGCAAGTGGCTGGGCATGGTGGCACATGCCTGTAATCCCAGCACTCAGAGGCTGAAGCAGGAGGATTGCTGTGAGTTTGAGGTCAGCCTGAACTAATAATGAGACTTGTCTCAAAAAAAAAAAAAAAAGAAAGAAAGAAAAAAGAAATAGCAAGTATTTGAGGACATAGAAATGCTAATCATTCAGATTTGATCATTACACATTGTGTTCATGTATTATCACAATGTGCCCAGTAAGTACACACAATTATTACATCTCAAAAATAATAATTTTTTTTCGGAAAATCTCAAAACCAAAAATCAACCAACAGCTAGGCTCTGAGGCCCTTGTCTAGGCATCAGCTGATGTTTTGGTGGTATTCTACCAAGGCCAGTCGGGCTCTGCCCTCTTCTCCACCCCCTGAGGGAGCCAAAAATATTCTAATGCTTGGGTTTGGGTCAAGAACCCCAGAGGATGCCAGGAGAGAGGGCTTCCAGAAAGAGAAGACATTGGAACCAGTCATGAATAGAAGTGTGACAGAGAGGTCGAGGTGCCCGGACACCCCACCCCGCCCCTGCCCTCCCCTCGGGTCCCCAAAGCCCAGTCTGGGCCCCGCTGATTCTCTTATCTGCCCACTCCCAGCTGCCTCTCTGCTGGTTGAACTGTTGCTGCAGACTTGGCCTGTGCCTCCTCCGCCGGGATGGGGGAGGGAATGGAGCAAGGCCTGGCCTCAGAGGCACCCCTCTCCCCACCCTTTACTTCCTTTCTGGAGCCCAAGATCCTCCCTAGAACGAAGAAATGAGGTGTAAGTCCCATGGCCAAACCTTCGTCATAGACACGCTTCTTGCCAGGCCTTTCCCAGGAAGCCCTAGTTCGAAGCTTGTGTTTCTAACAATAATGGCGGCGCTGAGATATAGCATGCACAGAGCATAGCTCTGGTGGTGTCCCAGACAGGCCCTGTGCTGAGGGGCTGCATCTGACGGGGGTGTTGGGGGAGAATCTGTGACTATATGCATTTTCCAGGTAAAGTAACTGAGGTTCCAAGAGAGGCCTGCTCAGGAATCAGGCAGCAAACGTGTGTGCGAGCTAAGACAAGAAGCTGAGGCCTTGGACAAACTGCTTTGGTTCAGGGCCACCCCATCCTCCCAGTCTGGAAGGTGAGGGTGACCAGACCCATCTACAGCACAGACATCTGGGGAGATGGGGATGGGACTGCACAGAAAGCTCTCAGTACTGTGCCTGTGGTCTCTAAGTAGATAAAGAGGCTCCTGTTACTACATTCGTACTAGTAAAAGCATTAATATCCCAATTACTATTACTATTACTGTTGTTATTAGGGTTAGCGTGGATAATAGTTTTAGGACTAGGGTGTGTAGCTCAGCAGAGGAGCATTTGGCGAACATGCACAAAGCCCTGGGTTCCATCTCTAGCACCACACATGAAATAAACCAATAATAATAATTTTAGAATGTGGTAAGTACAGTATTAGTGCTAGATTAGAATTTGTATTAGATTAGTATTACTATTAAGTGATAAAAGAAAGAAAAATGGAAACAGCTTTTGTAAATGGGAAGGAGAGGAGGGATTGAAGAGAGGGGAAAAGAATGGGTGAAAAAAGAATCAAGTTATGTCACGTACTGGAACAAATTCTCTACAATGAATGTGATTATTATATCTAAAATGTACCTATGAAATCTGATTTTAAACAGATTTTTTTTGGTATCGGGAATCAAACTCATGACCATGAACTTGCAAGACAGCTGCTTATACCGCTGAGCTAAATCCCGGACCCTTAGTATTATTAAAGTTAGTATTAATGCTAGTACCAATAGTAGCATTTCCATTGGTGTCAGGATTGCATTAAGGATCAAATTCATGATCTTATGTTTTCCAGGCAGGTGCTTGTGCTGCTGAACTAAATCCCCAATCCCCTTGAGCTCACTTTTAGCCCAGGCTGGCCTTGAACTCACAGTGGTCTTCCTGGCTCAGCCTCTTAAATGCTAGGATGACAGGCCTGCACTACCATACCTGGCTGCATGAGTACTAGAATTGATAGTAGTGTTCTTTAGAAAGGGCCCAGTGCTATCCCTTGCATATAACAGGTACTCACTAAATCAACAAGAATGTTTAACACTTACTAAGGTTGCAGATTCACGTAGTTGCCACTTAGCATAGATTCAAATGACTGTAGTCTCCCTAGTCAACTTATGGGTCCTTCACATTTTGTTTTTGTGTTTGTTTGAGATAGGGTCTCACTATATACTTCAGGCTGGCCTTGAACTCACTATGTAGCGCAGGCTGACCTTGAACTCATGGAAATCCTCCTGCCTTGGCCTCTTGAGTGTTTATAGGCATGTGCCACCATGCCGATGGGCCTGCACCTGATTGCCCTATCTTCTGGCCGAAGAAGGGGACATAAATCATCTGGGTCCCTCACAGGATGAAAGCATCCCCTTGGGTCCTTGATTTTCTCCTTCCTGACAAGACTCAGCACAGGGTGTAGCATACCACAGATTGACCAGTGAACCCAACGCTAAGCCTGGCCTTGCCCTCTCCCCCAAAACCTCCAATCATGCGTCTGAGGACCCAGAGGCCAAGAAGTGAGAACGGTCATCTCCCTCTGCCGTGGGTGGCTGGGCAGAACCCGCTGATCGTGGGCTCCATCTTTGCCTCTGTCCTCTGCAGCCTCAGTCTCCCTCCCTTGGTAGAGCTCCTCACCCCAAGGAATTCCAGGGCCATCACTGGGGATCCTTGTCCCTACCCTCTGGGGACCCATGTCAGACACCTACCACATTCACGTGTGTGTCAGGTGGCACTGGTTGGAGAAAGTGCACAGAACAGGTCTGTGTCAGTGTGGCTGTGGCTGTTAATATTCAGGACAGGGACCAGGCTAAGACACCACTGTACAGATCCACGTCTGTCCACACCCTGTGCCACCTGCCCCACTGCCACATGGGGCTCAGACCCCAGCTGGACCTCTGTCTTGATGCCCTCTCTATGACATTACCTCTGTCTTCTTTCTCTACCCGTGCCCTTGCCTCTGTCATTTTCTGGTTTTCTCTTTCACCCTCTATCCATTTGTCTGTCTCTCATTCTCTCTGCTTTCCTATCTGTCTTTAGTGGTCCCCAACTCCTCTGTGTGTCCCTCCTTCTGCGCACTGTCTCTGCCCCCTCTGTCTCATTTCCATCTCTGTTTATCTCTGTTCCTCTCTGTCTCGGTCTCTTCCTCTCCATCCTTTCCCTTCCCCACCCCGTCCCATCCCTATCCCTTTCCCCCAGAACTCACAGGAGAACCAACCCTGGGCGTCACCTCAGTTTCCCGCCTCCAAGGCAGTATGGCGGGCAACAAGTCCACTGTCCCTGGGTGCCCCCCACCTCCACCCCCAAGACAGCCTGTTACTGCGGTGCCAACAGCCACAGTGGCCTCCATCTGATAAGACTTATCTGCTGGCTCAGGGTAGGCCAGAGCTGGCGTAAGCCCCAGCACAGAGGAGGCAGCCAGTGAGCAGAGGGCCTGGCCGGAGTCGGAGCCTGAGCCTGAGGTCTAACCCTCACTGCCTCCCTCCAGCCCTGGAAGAGCCCCACAGCTGGGTCAGCAAGGTATTCTATGGGCTCTAGTTCAAATCTGTCCACACTTCTGAGTCTTATTCTTCTCATCTGCAAAATGGGTATGGCCGTATTCCTCCTTTCCTGCAGCCAGGAAGGCTCCCATACATAAGGGTCCAGCCCACATTTGACTGAAATACAGTTGGGGCCTCCCTCTCTGTGAAGCCCAATGGAGTCGTGAAATCATATCTGCTGGTTTCAATTATCTTGGTTTCAGCCCATGTCGCTTAGTTGGACGCTGAGGTCCACAAGAGACCAAGTCAAGTAGGGTCTGATGTGAAAACCCACTGAGCGGGAAGGTAGGGTAGGTGAGGTCCCCAGTGCCCAGGAGGTGCCCCATGAGCAGGGAGCACACCCCCTCCCCTGACCTGCCCCACCCACTGAGGCACCAGCCACTCCCTGGAGAGGAGGGAGGAGGGAGAAGAGGGCGGGCAAGAGGGAGGGAGCCTCAAAGGCTGAGGCCAGCCGGGACACCCTTTGGGATCACACTGAACTCTCCACATCCCCAAGGTGGCCGAACCCTCTGCACCAACCCACCCAGGTCAGTCTCAGCCCCCCAGAAGTCCCCAGCAGGGCAAACCTTGGCCTGTGCCTGAACCTCACAGCTGCTCTGCAAGCCTGCTCTGGGCTCCCCTAACCCACTGCTTAAGTGTTGGCCACCCCTGAATCCCACCTCAACGCCTCAGACCCACTTGTCTCTCCGGTTCTACCGCAAAGCCCACCTCCTTCTGTCCTGACATCCACCTACTCCTACCAAGATACCTACGTCCCCCTGCTCTTTTAATTTTCTCCTCCTACCTTCCCATCTGCCTCCCCAAAACACCAGCTCTGGCCCCCAAAACATGCCCTCACCTCTAAAAATCCTATCTCACTCAAATTTGTTTCTGTTTTCCCAAGATTTTACTTCTGCTCCTCCAAGAATATTTCTGCTCCCAGACCCCTCATCTGCTCCACACTACCCTTGTGCCGGCCCCAAGTTCTCTCTCAGCCACCAAACCTGTCTCTGACCTGCTAAACCCTAAAGTTTATGCCCATCTGCCTCTCAAACCCTATATTTATTCCCTAAACCGTTTCTCTCTCCCAACTCCTCACCTGCTTGCCAGTATGTCTTTGTTTCTCCAAACACTAAGTCTGCTGCTCCCCCAAAATCTCTTCTGCTGCACAAGCCCTGCTGTCTGTCTTCCCCAAGCCCCAGCCGAGCCTTAAAACATATCTCTGCCCCCAAATCCTTCTGGTACCAAACTTTCTTACCCTGATTCTACCTTGCCTTTGCTTCTCAAATCCTTCTTGTGTACCCAAGACCCAACTCTAATTAGCTAGATTTTGGCCTGCCTGAGCTGCTGATTCCTCAACTCCGTGTCTGCTCTAAAAAATGCCGTGCACCCCTCCTTGCGTTTTCCTATGGCTCTCAGGATTCATGTCTAACCCCCAACTACATTTCTGTCAGCTTTTGCTCAGCCACAAACTACACTTCTGATTCCCCAACCTCCTCTCTCTTTTTCCCAACCTATTTCTGAAGCCAAAGTGTGTCTCTGAACTCCTATGCTTGCCCCCGCTCCTCAAAACCTGTTTGCTTCTCCCAAACTTTGTGGCTACACCCCAAAGCTTTCTCTCCTTCCTCAGCCGCATAGCTGACCTTCAGATGCCACCTCTAAGCCCCAAGCTCCATTTCTGCCCCCAGTCCCTCAGACTGCTCCTTTCGGTCCTATGAGACCCTCCCTTGAGGGATGGGCTAGGATGTTACCTGGGCTGAGGGGCTGGGCTGAGGGAAAGTTGAGGGCGCCAGGCTGCTGCCTGCCACCTCCGCAGCTGGGCAGGCAGCGCTTACTCTAGTGGGGCAGCTGATAAGAAGCTTTCATATCCCCCAGCCTCAGAGATAAACTTTATCTCTGTCCAGAGAGTGATAACTGGGGGTAGGGCTGGGCCACTGCCAGAGGGGTGGGCAGCCCCAGACCCACCAAAGTTTGGGGGGGCAGTGAGGCTAGAAGATTATGGTGGGCAAGGATGAGGGGATGACACCATAGTAATGATGGAGAGAGGAAGAGCAAGAGACATATAGTGAGACAGGGAAAGAGAACAGTGCTGGAGAGGAACCCAGACACACAGCAGAGAAAAAGAGAAAGCGCCGAAAGGGTTGGGTGTAGTGACCCATGCCTATAATCCCAGCCTCCTGAGAGGCTGAAGCAGGAAGATTGCAATTTAGCAAGGCCCTGCCTTATGAACATCTACTGTTTTCCCTTCTGGTTCTTCTGTCTTTCTGTAGCCCTCCATCTCTGAGTTTCCCCTGCATACATTTAGGTCCCTCCTGCTTTCCCCCTCTCCACTCATCTTTCAGTAGTTTAGTGTGAGGGCCCTGGGCTCAGTCCCAAGACACAGCAAGCAGAATTGTGGAGAGACAGCGACAAAAGATTCAAGATAGAGAAGAAAGTGATGGGAGATGAGGTGGAGGCCTGAAAGATAGAAAAGCAAGCTTTGTTCAAGGACAGACAGAGGGAATCCTGGGGTCAGCAGGGAGGTGGTCGGTCAAAGGCTGCCATTTCCAGCACAGCTACAGTCTGGGTCTACACATAGGGACAGTTTGAGGATGGCCTTCTACTCCATCTGCACACCACCCTGAGACAGAAATGGAGCAGGCAGGCCCAGGGCAAGTTTCGGACGCTTCATTCTCGGCCCAGGCAGTACATAGCCAGGTCTGCTCAGGGTCGTGGGAAGAATGAGAGGTGTGCAGGCAGGGTTGCAGGGCTCGAAGGGAAAAGTAGGGGGGATGCAATGGGAGGGCACATCAAAAGCAATGGCCAGAGAAAGATGTGTGAAGAGGGAGAAAGCAAGAGGGATCTAAATGTGCACAGGTAGAGCTTACAGAGGGAGAGGAAGGGGAGTCAAGGGGAGACACAGAAGGACAGAAAACTGGAGGGGAAACAGTAGACGTTCATAAAAACAAAGATGCAAAGGGCATAGGAAGATGGGGAGAAACAGGCAGGAAAAAGACCCAGGGAGACAGAGAGAGAGACAGAGAGAGACAGAGAGAGAGAGAGAGAGAGAGAGAGAGAGAGACCGAGGCCATCTCCCAGGTCTTAGTTCAGCCCCTATCACCACCTCCAATAGAGCAGACGGGGAAACTGAGGCCTGAGACTGATGAGACCAGGAGTCTTGGGAAACCAGAACTGTGGCAAGCCACCCAAGAACAGAGGGACCGCCTCCCACCCGTCACCCTCCTCAGAGGAAGCCAGTGGCCTTGGGGTGATTTCAAAAGTTGGGCGGGGATGGCAGAGATAAGCAGTGTTGAGGGGTGCAGGGAGGAACTAAGGGGGCCTACGTCTGCAGACCCAGGGAGGGAGAGGAGTGAAGCCGGAAACCATGGGGTTTCTGAGAAAGTCAGAGGGCAAGATGCAACAGATAGATGCGGAGTCCGGGAGCACAGAGGGCAGAGCCCAGGACTGGGAGGAGGGACCCAGGGCTTCAGGGAGCCCGGGCGTGCCGCGCATCCAGTCCCCACACAGACCCTTCTGGAGGAGGCAGAGGGCAAGGGGGGGACTCAGAAGAGGAAGTCGAGGAGGGGAGGAAGAGAGGGAGAGGAGGAGGAAAAGGAAAGGATGAGTAAAACGAAGAGGAAAAGCAGGAGGGGAAGAAGAAAGAAGGAAGAGGAGTGGAAGGGAAGCTGCGGAAAAGGGAAAAGGGACACAGTGAACTGGGAGACACAGCCAGAGAGAGAAGGAAGGGAGAGAGGAAGGGAAGAGGAGGGAGGAGGCAAAGAAGATGAGGTCGCAGAGAGGAGAAGAGAATGAAGAGTGGAGAAGGAGTTGGGAGGAAGGAAGATGGGAGAAAGGGGGAGAGAAAAGAAGAGAGAGGAGAAGGCATGGGGAGGAGGAAGAAAGGGAAAGGAGGACGAGGAGCGGAGAGCAGAGAGCGGAGCGAGCGGGGAAGAGCAGAGTGGTGAAGACGAGAGGGAGGGAGGAAGGGCAGGCAGTGAGAGAACCTGGAATAGGAGCTGCAGGTGTGAGAAGGGAGGAAGAAAAGGAGGGACAGGGAGACTGAGGGGCTCCCCGGAGGAGGGCAGAGGGACAGGAGGAAAGGGCAGGGGAGGAGGGCGTGTGTGTCTCAGGATCCTGCCTGTCCTCACAGGTTAACCCCCAGAGGCCCCATGGAGTTCTCTGGCCTGGGGACCCTGGGCACCTCAGAACCCCTACCCCAGTTTGTGGATCCTGCCCTGGTGTCCTCGACACCAGAGTCGGGGATCTTCTTTCCCTCTGGGCCTGAGAGCTTGGATGCAGCAGCCTCCTCCACGGCCCCCAGTACAGCCACTGCCGCAGCTGCCACGCTGGCCTACTACAGGGATGCTGAGGCCTACAGACACTCCCCAGGTAACTTTGCAGGCTGCATGCTGTTGGGGCCATGGAGCTCCTCAGCCAGGTTGAAATCGCACTAAGTGGTCATCTTGGAAGTGGGTGGAAGCTTCTCACACAGATGTGCTGACACCTTTCTCTAGTTATGTCCATACCTGGAAGCCAGACATGGTACATACCTGTACTCTCAGCACTCTGGGAGGCTGAGGCAGGAGGATTTCAAGTTCAAGTCCAGCTATGCAACTTAGCAAGACCCTATCTAAAAAAGCAAAAATTTTTAAAAAGCCCATTAGCCCATTCAGTTGGAAGCTCCGGACTGAGGAGTTGCCCATGGGCCAGCAGTTGTTTTGGCAACTTTTGGAAAGGCAGGAAATCTGGCCACGGTGTTGAGGCTCTTGGGCACCACTGCACCCTAAAAATGGAGTGATCTCAGACTGACCTCTCCTCTTCTTTCCCCCTTCCTTCCTTTTCCTGCCCCCAACAGTCTTTCAGGTATACCCGCTGCTCAACTGTGTGGAGGGGATCCCAGGGGGCTCACCCTATGCTGGCTGGACCTACAGCAAGACAGGGCTCTATCCTGCCACAACCGTGTGCCCCAGCCGTGAGGACTCCCCTCCCCAGGCCCCAGAAGACCCGGATGGCAAGAGCAGCACCAGCTTCCTGGAGACCCTGAAGACTGAGCGCCTGAGTCCAGACCTCCTCACCCTGGGGCCTGCACTGCCTTCATCACTCTCGGTCTCCAGCAGTGCTTATGGGAGCCCCGACTTTTCCAATCCCTTCTTTTCTCCCACGGGGAGCCCCCTCAATTCAACAGCCTATTCCTCCCCCAAGCTTCGTGGGAGCCTGCCCCTGCCCCCCTGTGGTGAGTGTCTTGAAAAGGAACAGGGAGATAAGGGGGGAGGGGCAAAATTAAACTGAGATGGGCTCCTTTTCCCCCCCACTCTTCACCTCTTCAGAGGCCAGGGAATGTGTGAACTGCGGAGCAACAGCCACTCCACTGTGGCGGAGGGACAGGACGGGTCACTACCTGTGCAATGCCTGTGGCCTCTATCACAAGATGAATGGGCAGAACAGGCCCCTCATCCGGCCCAAGAAGCGCCTGGTAAGACCACAGGCCTGCCTCGCTGGATGGGGGCCTCATGAGGCCCCATGGCAGGGGAACCTCATCCTTAGACATACCAGAAACTGCTGCCTGCCACCCTACCTAGAAAGCCCATGAGAGTCCTCTGTGGAAGCCCTGAGCTCATCTTCCATTGCACCAGGAACTGCTGCCCCTTTCCTAGATGGGAACCCAGTTCTGAGCAGGAACTTCATTCTCAAACTACTCTTATAGGCAGCAGACAAACCCTGCCCTGGGGCCCATCCCCCATGTGCTGACTTGGTTGAACTGGGGTGCTGCTTTAGGAGTTTTATTTATTGATTGATTCTGGCAATGCAGGGGATGGAACCCAAGGATTCACACATGCTAGGCAAGTACTATACTACTAAGCAGCACCCTCAACCCTGGGACTTTTTTAAAACTCCCCATGTGATTCTGATGTGTGGCTAAATTTGAGAACCATCAATATAGTCCTCCATAGAATACAAAATAAAAACCCTCTACCCTGGACAGGAACCCATGCTTTCAACCTGACCTCCACCTCTCAGGTCCTTCTGTCAGGCACTGAGCCCTGATCTCCACTTCTACTTCCCGAGAGCCCTGATCCCACACCCTGTCATCCCCCAGATTGTCAGCAAACGGGCAGGTACTCAGTGCACCAACTGCCAGACAACGACCACCACACTGTGGCGCAGAAATGCCAGTGGAGACCCCGTGTGCAATGCCTGTGGCCTCTATTACAAGCTACACCAGGTGACCTCTGCTTTCCTGTCCTCACACCACGCTCCCGCTCCCCGCTCCCCACCTCATTTAGCCCTGTTTCTTATCTGAACCTATTGTGTTCCTCTCTTCTGTCTTTTATCTCCCTCTCACTTTCCTTCCTGCCCTTTGCTTCCCAATCACTTGTCTTAGCCGCTTCTTTCCATCTTCCTTCTCTACTCCCTCCTCTGTCTCCCATCTCTTTCCTCTTTCCCACCTCCAGTTATCCCGTAACTTTTTTTTTTTTTTTTTGTCTTTTTTATTTTTATCAGTACCGGGGATCGAACTCACGACCGCCTGCTTGCAAGGCAGGTGCTTATGCCGCTGAGCTAATCCCCCAGCCCCAACTTCTACCTTTTACCCTAGGTCGTGGGTAGCTTCTGTCATCCTGGGGGGCTTCCAACCTCCCGCCCTCACCACCTCCAATTCCTAAGAGTGGTGACTGCATCAGCCTCTGGGACACATTCACCTAGTCCTTGAACTGAGTCCCTATTTTTAGAGAAGTGGGGTGGAAAAAAAGTGGCTCTGACAGACACAAATGGCTGGAGCTGGGAACAACCATGGCATCCCTTCTGGCAGGTGAACCGACCACTGACCATGAGGAAGGACGGTATTCAGACCCGGAACCGCAAGGCATCTGGAAAAGGGAAAAAAAAGCGTGGATCAAGCCTAGGAGGGGCAGTAGCAGAAGGACAACCTAGTGGCTTCATGGTGGTGGCAGGTGGCAGTGGTAGTGGGAATTGTGGGGAGGTGGCCTCAGGTTTGACACTGGGTGCCCCAGGTACTGCCCATCTCTACCAAGGCCTAGGCCCCATGGTGCTGTCTGGGCCTGTTAGCCACCTCATGCCTTTCCCAGGCCCCCTGCTGGGCTCACCCACTGGCTCCTTCTCCACAGGCCCGGTGCCTCCCACCACCAGTACCACTGTGGTGGCACCACTCAGTTCCTGAGGGCTAGAGCATGGCCTCAGCGGACAGGGGTGCTGTCTTCGTCCTCTTATAGCCATCAGTCTGTGCAACCCAACCCTCTGGGCCCCATACACCCCCTGGCCTGGACCTTCAAAGTTTTTGTAAAATAAAATAATAATAAAACTGAAGGTGTGGGTCTGCATGTGATTGAGTAAATGGCATTGTTATGTGGGGTGTGTGGCACTGGGTAGTTCTCTCATGACAGCAGTTGGCTACAGTGTACAACCAGGATGATGCTGGGTGAGGTAGCATGCGTGACCTTTCATGACTGAAGGTTGGTACATGTGAATGTAACCGTACATGTGAGACTATGCACAGCATGCAGTGGTTCCATACATCATGGTGAGATGACATGTGACCAGTTAACTGTGGAGACGAGGCAGCATGAGATGGTATGTGTGACACCAGGTGACTTGAGGACAGCATGTCTATGCAATAGTGATAAGGAAGAAGCATGTGGGTTGTAAGGGTGCAGTTGTGCATGACTCTGGGGCCTGTGAGGAAGTATGAGTCCACTGTGCACTGGGCACAGAATATGAGCCAGAAGTACGTGTGACATTGTGAAAATGCCTCAGAACAGCAATATTCCCCTGCTGGTCTTACATGGGTGGATGTGTATGCATGGACATAATGTGTGGCATGTGCCTTGCCAAGTGCCACCAAATGGCTGACAATGTTCCTTTATGGAGGTATCAACAGGCATAGTTTTTAGGGTGAAAGTTAGGGACTTTGTTTTCCAGAGAGAAGTATCGAACTGGGATTGGTGGCTTCCAAAGTGAGAAGACCAGTGCTGGAAGTTGAGGTGGTCACTTCCCCTTACTGTCAGTTGTCTCATTGACCTCATTCAAGCTCTGAGCTCCTCAGCCTGTATCCCTGTGGAAAATAGAAGAGATTTATGGGCAAGATCAGGACACAGAATTAGGGAGTTCCACACAGTGCCACCACCCTCCCAAACAAACCTACTCACCTGAATGAACTGTTACCCTCAAAGCCAAATCTGTCTTTCAATTTAATAAGCATATGGGAACATACTCTTGAGTTGGGGACATCCAAAGGCAGACAGGTCTTAGGATCACTCAGGCCACAGAGCACAGCAAGGGGCCAGGTAAGGCAGTCTTGAGAGTTCATCTTGACCTGTCATCCACCTGCACCCCATAGCAAGTAGCACCATTTCCTAAGGGCTCACAGTGGGGTTGGATGACAGGGTTTGGCAGTTTTTAGTTCATTAATAATCTGAAAAAAAAACCCTGAGGAAAAGACACTCATACTCGAATCTGGGGAACTAGGCAGCCAGAGGTGAGTGTCTGTGCATCATCCCGAGCCCTGGGAGATTCAGATCATCACTCTGAGTGGTCAAGGAGCTGCCCAGCTTCCTGCCACACTCGACCAGCTCCAGCTCCACAGGTTTTCAGCCTGCCTATGCCACCCCCAGTAACCCTCTTTCAATCTGGGGAACTGGGCAGCCGAAGGCCCATGGGAAGCCTTGGAACAACACTTGAAACAGGGAAATATAGGAAAATGACAAAACAAAAGGCCAAAATGCAATCTCAAACCTCCAGCCCATCCCAAGAAAGCTTAGGAACTATGTACATAGAAGAAAATATATTCCATACACCTGAAATACCTGAAATAATAGCAACTGAAATAAGGAAGCAACTCTGGGAAGCTTTAAAGAAATTCAAACTAGAAATAATCTCCCAGGTAAAAGAAGAAATGATAAAAGTAACGAAAAAGATGCTGAACACATCTAAAGAAGACACAGTTTAAAAATTAGAGGAACAAAACAAAATGATAGAACCCCTGGATGAACAATATAAGAAACAAAAAGAATAGAATATTAAAAGCTGTTAGAAGAGACAGATCACCTACAAAGGAAAACCTATCAGAATCACAGTAGACTTCTCAGCACAAACAATAAAGTCAAGAAGAGCATGGAGTGAAGTATTTCAGATCCTAAAGGAAAATGATTTCCAACCTAGACTGATGTACCCTGAAAAACTGTCCTTCAAAATCGATGGAGAAATAAGATACTTCCATGACAAAGAACAGCTGAAGAACTTCATGATCACCAAGCCAACCCTGCAAAGAATACTGAAACACAGTTTAGATACACTTAGGAAAAAAAAACCACTAGGCAAGGCACATAATTAAACAGAATGGAAAGATAAACATCAGAAAGATAACATGTCACCAATAAACCAATCTATAACAATTATAACCATTAATGTAAATGGTCTCAATTCACCAATTAAAAGAAACAGACTGGCAGAATGGATCAAGAAACAACATCAAAAAACCCATCTAACCCAAAAGGAAACTTATGGACTGAAAGTCAAAGGATGGAAAACAATACTTCATGCAACAGGTACCAAAAAAAGCAGGGATAGCTATTCTGTTTGCAAACAATGTGAACTTCAACCAAGAATGATCAGAAGAGATAAAGAAGGTCATTACATACTGGTTAGGGGAAAACTTCAAGAGGAAGAGATAACTATCTTAAATATATATGCACCAAATTCCAGAGCACCCAGTTATACAAAGCAAGTATTAATAGAAATGAAAAATCAAATAAGCAATAACACAATTATAGCAGGAGACCTTAACACACCATTGACACTAAGAGACAGATCAACCAGACAGAAAATCAGCAAAGAAATAACAGAATTGAATCACACCTGTGAACAAATGGACTTGACAGACATATACAGAGGGTTCCATCCAACATCATCAGAATACACATTCTCCTCAGCAGTACATGGGTCATTCTCTAAAATAGACCATATACTAGCTCACAGAACATATTTAAATAAATGCAAAAGAGTTGAAATTATCCCATGCATGTTACCGGATCATAGCGCCATGAAACTAGAAATTAATGATAAAAGATACTACAAAAATCCCACAAACACAAGGAAATTAAATAACACACTCTTGAGCAATCAGTGGGTCACAGTGAAAACTAAAGAAGAAATTAAACAATACCTACAAGCAAACGGAAATACAAATACAACTTACCGGAATCTGTGGGATGCAATGAAAGCTATCCTCAGAGGAAAATTTATTGCACTGAGTTCCCACATCATGAAAACAAAACGAATACAAATAAATAACCTGATGCTATACCTCAAACATCTAGAAAAAAGGAGCAAGTCAAGCCCAAAGCCAAAAGAAGGGAGGAAATTATAAAAATCAGAGCAGAAATTAATGCAATAGAGACTAAGAAAACAACCCAAAGAATGAATGAATCAAAGAGTTGGTTCTTTGAAACAATAAATAAAATTGATAAGCCCCAAGACAACTTCATTTTAAAAAGTTAAGAAAAAGCTCAAGTTCATGCAATAAGGAATGAAAAAGGTGAAATCACTACAGACTCTGTAGAAATACAGAAGATCATCAACAACTACTTCAAAAACCTCTACTCTCGGGGCTGGGGATTTAGCTCAGCGGCATAAGCGCTTGCCTTGCAAGCAGGCAGTCGTGAGTGAGTTTGATCCCTGGTACCGATAAAAACGAAAAAATAAAAAAAAAAAAAAACCTCTACTCTCATAGGTTTGACAACAAAGAAGAAATGGACAGATTCCTAGAAACATATGAAGTACCAAAGCTAGGTCAAGAAGAAGTAAAATTGCTGAATAACCCAATTTCTATTAATGAAATTGAAAATGTAATTAAGTCCTTACCTACAAAGAACAGCCCAGGCCCCGATGGATTCACAGCGTAATTCTACAAGAAATACAAATAAGACTTATTGCCAACACTCCTCAAACTCTTCAATGAAATTGAAAGGGAAACAATCCTTCCTAAGTCATTCCTGGAAGCAAATATTACTCTAGTACCAAAATCTGAGAAAGACCCAACTGAAAAAGAGAGCTACAGGCCGATCTCTCTAATGAACACAGATACAAAAACGCTCAATAAAATATTGGCAAACAGGATGCAACAAATCATCAAGAAGATCATACACCATGACCAAGTAGGATTCATCCCACTCATGGTTCAACATACATAAATCAATAAATGTAATCCACCATATCAATAAAGCCAAAAATAAGAATCACATGATCATTTCTATGGATGCAGAAGAAACTTTTGATAAGATCCAACATTCATTCATGAAAGAACCTTACAGAAAATTGGCATAGATGGTCTTTACCTCAATACGATAAAGGCCATCTATGACAAACCCACAGCCAGTATCATATTAAGTGGCCAAAAACTGAAGGCCTTTACCTTAAAATCAGGCATAAGACAAGGATGTCCCTTATGATTGCTCCTATTCAACATAGTGCTGGAAATACTAGCCAGAGCAATTAGATAAAGAGAGAAATAAAAGGAGTATAGATGTGAAAAGAGGAAGCTAAATTATCATTATTTGTGGATAACATGATATTCTACATAGAAGACTCCCAAAACTCCACTGAAAGTCTAGATATAATAAATAAATTCAGCAATGTAGCTGGATACAAAATCAATACTCAAACATCAATAGCATTCCTATATACTAACAAAATCACTGAGAGAGAAATAAGAGAGGCCACACCCTTCACACTAGCACCCAAAAAAATGAAATACTTAGAAATTAATCTCACAAAGGAAGTAAAAGATCTATGCAGGGAAAATTATAATACCCTGAAAAAATAATATCTCAGAAAATGGAAAGCCATCCCTTGCTCATAGGTTGGAAGAACAAATATTGTTAACATGGCCATTCTCACAAAACTGTTATACAGATTCAATGCAATCCCAATAAAAATACCATCAACATACCTAATAGATCTAGAGAAATCACTTCTAAAATTTATCTGGAACCAGAAGAGACCTAAAATAGCAAAGACAATTCTAAGCAGTGAAGGCAAGGCAGGAGGCATCACAATCCCTGACTTTAAGTTATACTACAAAGCAACTGTAGTAAAATCAGCATGGTACTGGAATTAAAACAGAGGCAAAGACCAATGGAATAGATTAGAAAATACAACCACAACTACAAACACACTCAACTGCCTTATCTTTGATAAAGGAGCCAAACATATTCACTGGAAGAATGACAGGCTCTTCAATAAATGGTGCTGGAAAAACTGGCTCTCCATATGCCGAAAACTAAAACTAGACCTGTGCCTATCATCATGTACTAAATTAAAATCTAAGTGGATCAAAGATCTGAATATTAAAACAGAAACACTAAATCTATTGGAAGACAAATTGGGTAAAAACCTTGAAGACATAGGGGTAGGTAGAGAATTCATGAATAGGACTCAAACCGCATGGCAAATACTTCCCAGAATCAATAACTGGGATCACGGCTTATTAAAAAATTTCTGCATTTCAAAAGAAATCTCCAGCATAGTGAAAAGAAAACCCACAAACTGGGAAAAAATCTTAGTGAACTGTCCCTCAGACAAAGGACTTCTGTCTAAAACATATAAAGAATTAAAAAAATCAGACCCCCAAAATTCAAAGATCCAATCCAAAATGGGCATCTGAGATGAATACATAGTTCTCAGATGGAGAAATACAAATGGCAAATAAATACATGAAAAAATGTTCAGCATCATTAGTCATTAGAGAAATGCAAATTAAAACCACACTGAAAGTCCATCTCACTCCTGAAAGAATGGCCAGGATCAAGGAAACCATCAACAACAAATGCTGGAGAGGCTGTGGGGAAAAAGGCACTCTCCTACACTGTTGATGGGAGTGTAGACTGGTGCAACCATTGTGGAGGTCAGTCTGGAGATTTCTCAAAAAGCTGGGATTGGAAGTCCCATCTGTTCCAGCTATTCCACTTCTAGGCATATTCCCAGAAGAACTGAAAGCATCATACCACAGTGATATATGTGCACCCATGTTTACAGCAGCACAATTTGTAATAGCCAGATCTTGGAAACAACCTAAGTATCCATCAACTGAGGAATGGATAAAAAAGTTGTGGTATTTTTATACAATGGAGTACTACTCAGCTATAAAGAATGCTCACACTGAGATATTTATAAATAAATGGACGCAGCGTGAGACCATATTTATAAGCAAAATAAATCAAACTCACATGTATAAAAACCATATAATCTCCCGAGTGTAAGAAATGGTAAGACTACATAAAAGTATATGGTAATCATGATTACCCATTATATTGCTTTGAAGCCTTATAAATGTTTTCATTCATTAGTTGCAATGGTTTTATTCTGGGTTGATTTTATTGTCTGTGATGGTATGGACAGCTGTTTTAAAGAAAATGAGACATTATAATAGCTAGTGCTGATTTAATATCATCTTGTTTTGAAGTCCTACCATGCTTTTGTTCTTCTGTCTCCATTGGTTTTATCATGTTGTATCGTATTGGATTTTATTATATGTGAAAGTATAAACAAATTTTCTATGGAAAATGAGATAATATAATAACCATTGTTCATTTTCTGTCAGTTGGTTCTGAATACCCTGCAATACTTTCATTCTCTTGAATGGTTTTATACTATTTTGTTATGTTTGATATTATAGTGTATGAAGCTATACTCAAATATTTCAAGGAAAGAGACACTATGGTAGCCACCGTTATGTCAGGTTGTCTTGTGGTGAAACACTATATTGCTTAAATTGTTCTGTTCTGATCTGTTTTTTTTATATCCTCTTTTATCTTAATCTTTTTAAACTAATAAAAAAGACACTCATACTCATTTCACTAATGAAGAATTGAGACTTGGAACTGATGAATACCTTGCCTTGACCACACCAATTTAAGAAATGTTATTGACATTTGATTGAGTTGCTTTGTCTTCCACCCCTAGAGCTCCGGAGATGGGAACTGTGGAAGCACATGGGTCCTGAGCATGTTATGAATAAGCAGCCATCCTCAGGGAAAAAGATCCTGTCAGCTAGGTGCCACCGCAGTGCCACAATGCAGCCCACTGAAGCAGCCTATTCTCTTCGCAAGAACTGCCCAGAACGGCCCTAATGCTTGAAGCTGCACACTGTGGGAGCCCCATACTCTCACATGCAATTTCCTTTTTGAAATGTTGGGAATAGAAACATGTACAGCAACACTGAATCATATACCTGCCCTGTGGCATCTCCAGGAACCCCAGATCCAACTTGCCTTATGAAACACAGTCTGGAACTTGTGCCTACCCTCTACTCTGAATTCCAATGTATCTTTATTTTTTCAGCAGTACTAGGGATTAAACCCAGGACCTTCTTCACTGAGCTATATCCCCAGCACCCTTCCCTTTATTTTGCGAAAAACTTGCCCTCCTCCAACCTCTCAAAGTGCTGAGATTACAGGCAAGGTTCATTGTGCCCTGCCTGACTTATCATATAGGCAACTATGGCTTCCCCTAGTGTAGGACTCCCTGCCTACTGCATGGCTTCCATGTGCTGAGGCTGACAAAGCCCCGCCATTCTCTCCCTACATTAGCTCCCTTGCCCTGATCCTTTATAGGAAACCTGGCTGTACAACTGTACCAGGATCTCTGATTGGATTTGCTGCAGAAAACTCTTAGCCAGGTATAATGGTACACACAGCATTCCGGGAGGTTAAAGCAGGAGGACCCTAAGTAAAAGTCCCACCTGGGCTATTTAGCAACTTTTGTTTTTGAGACAGGGTCTTACTGTGTAGTACAGACTCATGTTGAACTCACTGTGTAGCCCAGGCTGGCCTAAGACTCACAGTGATCCTGCTGCTTCAGTCTCCTGAGTGCTGGAATTACTACTACACCAAGCAACAATTTAGCAACTTTGTGAAACTGTTTAAAATAAAAAAGGGCTGAGAATGTAGCTTAATGTGAAGACCTTGGATTTAATTCCCAGAAAAAAGAAAACCTCTTTGCTGAATCTCAACAGAAATCCTTTATATATTTATATGAATCCCTCCTGACCTGACTCAGCCCTGATGGGATTCTGTTAATAGCCCTTGCACTGGTAGCCCAATCCTGAGCCTGCACAGGAACCACTGTCAGTGACCTCACAGAACACTAACCTGAATCACTGGAGGAACCTGGCCCCTAAATCTGTAAGGACTCTCCTCTAATTCCCAACAGGAAACTATGCCCTAAGCTGCTACAAAACCCCTGCCTTTATACTCAGTGAGAACCTTTGGTTTGACTCTTTGGAGGGATCCAGGGAATGAACCTATATAAAAACTCCTACACGATAGTGGAACCCATCCTGACCTTGTTAAACAACCCATAATCTAAGCTGGGCACAGTGGTACACATCTGTAGTCCTGGCTACATGGCTGTTGTTTGCAACACTGGGGAACAAACCTGGGGTCTCACACATGTTAGGCACGTACTCTGAGCTACATTCCTAGCCTTGGATTCTAGTGTTTCTATTCTTTTCTTTCGCTGTGCTGTGGATGGAATCTAGGCCCTTGCACATCCTAGACAAGTATATTACCACTGAGTTACAGCTCCAGACCCTGTCCCAGTTACCCAGGCTCAGGAAGAAGGATCACCTGAGCCCAGGAGTTCAAGGCCAGCCTGGGCAACACAGTGATATCCCATATTGGAAAAAAGAAAAAAAGAACATTCCATAGAGACTACATGTATCTGCAAGTTTTCACTATTTACTACATGGAGTAGTAACTTGTAGAGAAATGTGGCTGATGCCTCTTCTACAGGAACCCTTCCTCTGACCAAACAGGAAAATGAACCTTGCTGAGCCCAATAGTCACACTTGCAATCCCAGCACTTGGGAGGCTGAAGCAGGAGGATCACTGCTAGTTTGGAGCAGTCTGAACTCATAGTGAGACCCTGTCTTCAAAAGGTGCGGGGCACTTGACCCTTTTTAGTGTCATTACTTTGCAGACATCACGACCTCAGAGTATTTTTCAGTAAATATCACTATATGTTGTTTTCGTCAAGTGTAGAGATTTGAAAGTCCTGAGTCTGTGACTCTCTTGCATTAAGACAAAAGTCATGCTTGGGTGGAAAAAGAGTGGAAAGAAAGAAGCTGAAACTGACATTTTCAAGAGGGTCAGAGGGTCTGGCTACTGGGCATCAGAGCTGTCAATCTGTTTATTAGTCAGCAATGCTAAACCCCAGACCGCTTATCTCTCTGGCCCCAGCCTACAGAGGGGTAGGAAATGGTGGAGAATGAGAGAGAGAGATTATGAGGACAAAACGGCCTCCTGCAGTTCTGATATTTAGACACAGGGTGGGAGATGCAGGGGGGTGGGCAAAGGTCAACCCCCTTTACCTCCCAGGTGCCCATGTGCTTTCTACTACAGCTTGAAACCAGAGGCTAGCCAGAGCCATAGGGAGAGCCACCACACATGAGAAATTCCCTTCCCAAGTCCACTCTGGCTTCATACTATTATCATCATTTTTTAGATGAATAAACTAGGCACAGAGCTGTTCACTAACTAGCCATCGGTCACATGGCTAAGACCCATAACCTCAGTTTCCTTATCTGCGAAGCAGCCTTAATAATGGGAACTACCTCACGGAACTGTGGTTTTCACAAATGCCCTTCAGTAATTGCTAACACTACCATTACTCGTCCCTGCAGAGACTTCTTCCACACCACCTTCTACTTTCGCAGCGGGTTAAAAGCTAACATTCGGCGCCTCTTCGGGACCACTGTTATTATTATTGTCACAACGTTTAGCATCATCGCCACGCCTATTGTGGGCACCCACCAGCCGTAGTCCAGGGTCAACCTCGTTTTTTAGCCCAGCCACCAGCCTGCCCGCGCTACGTCATCACTGTGCGCTGCGCCAGAACCCCTGGGAGAAGACGCCCCTTTCTGACGCCTTTGCTTCCTTGCTCACTCTCGAGTCACTGTGGCACGTTACAGTTGGCGTGGGTCCGAAGAGCTCCTAAGGTGACTGGGCAAGGACAAAGGGATGGCAGCTCTAGCAACCAGGACCACAGCGACGGTAGCTGGGATTGGGAAGCGCTTAAGCCACAGTCGGGTCTCGAACAACTGATGCCCGCTTCACGCAGGCTCTGTAAGGCTCGTCACTCGCTGACGAGCAGTTCGGTTTATGAGATCGTGAGAGGTGTGGTCGAAAGAGGAACGCTAGCCAGTGGCAAGGTCCAGGCTGTGGACAGGATCTAGATGGGCACTGAAGAGATCCAGCCCAAGGGAAAAGAGGGGATCTCGCACCCGCGGCCAGACAGGTTGCCAGAAAGTTGGCAGCGCGAGCCAAAGGCGGAGCTTGAAAAAGGGGCTGCGTTCAGTGAGTGGAGCCGGGAGGATTGGCTGGCGTGGACTGGCTGGGCGGGAAGGGGTGGAGGCTGGCTCAGGACTGGCTAAGGGGATCTAATGAAACGCTAGAGATCCGGTCTGGGAAGGGGGTGGGGTCCTGGGGAAGGAAAGGGGTAGTTCCCAGGGGAGCAGGACTGGCTGAGACGCTGGGGGCGGGGTCTGGTGGGGTGGAAGGTAACGGTACGGCCTGATAAGGAGTAGAGTTAGGTGGACGTTAAAGGTGGAGTCGAGGCAAGGGCTAGGTCTGGCTAAGAGAAAGCGTGGGCGATTACCCTGAGATAGGCCGGAAAGGGCAGGCCGGAAGGGATACGGTCTGGGCAAGGTTGAGAGGAATGGCGGGTTCTGGGAATGAGGCTTGGTAGCATGAAGGGCGGTGGTTAGACGCAAGACTGGCTGAGCCTTGGAAGGGACTCAGTAGATCGGTGAAAGGGTATGACGCGAAAGACTCAGGGGAAAGGGGTGGAGCCCAGTGAAATGGGCGGGGCTGGGTGGAAAGGACCCGGTAGACTGAGGCGGCCTCGGAGGGGCGGGGCTCAGAAGGCTGTGAAGATAGTTTAGGGAGGGAGGCTTGCCTAGGGGGCAGGGCCTGGAAGCGGTGGGGGCTTGGAGAAGGGGCTGGAATAGGGGGGTTCCCTGGGCGATCAAGCCCTCACTGCCATCTCCATGTCACCCTTCAGGGTAGTGTCAGAGGCCGAGGTTCCCTGATCATGAGCTCCACTGGCCAGGATTCCACTACAACCAGGCATCGAAGGAGTAGGCACAACCCCCAGTCACCTCTTCACGACTCCAGCGTCACTTCGGTGAGGTCCCCGACCTGCCCTGATGAGAGAGGAGAACTAGCCCGCCCCTCTTGGACTCTGACCGTTTCCCTCTGCTTGGCAGAAGCGAAATACCAAGAAGGGTGCTGTACCCCGCTCCAGCCCCAATCTAGCAGAGGTGAAAAAGAAGGGCAAAATGAAGAAACTCAGCCAAGCAGTGGAAGATGATCTAATCATAGGGTTTCAAGAGCTGGTAAGAGGGGCCCTGGTTTGGGCTCCTGTGATAAATCAAAACCCTGAGGCCCCCATCTTGGACTGTAGAGGTTGCTCCCTTTTCCCTGAGTGGATCTGTGTCTCTCTGCAGGATGTGAATCCTGAGGCCAAGATTGCCGTGGGCACCGGGCTGGTGTTTGATGAGCAGCTAAATGAATTCCACTGCCTCTGGGATGACAGGTGAGACTGAGCCTTCCAGGCTGTCCCCAAATATGCAAATAACACACATTCCCCCACCAAGTAAAAACGAATCTTTTTTTGGGGGGGGGCAGGATGTCCTCAAACTTGAGGCAGTCCTTCTTCCTCAGCCTCCAGAGTGATGGAATTGCATACTTGGACCATCACACAGGCTCAGAACAAATCCTTTCTAAAATCAGCCTGGAGACTGGAAGCAGAGGATTTAGAAAGATGGGGCTCTACTGGGTGTGGTAGCACACTGGCCTGTAATCCAAGTATTTGGGATAGTGAGGCAGGATCACTGCCTTAAGTCTGAGGCCATGGTGAATTACAGAGTGAGACCTTGTCTCAAAAAAAAGAGTGACACTCACACTTAAAAAAGTTCCTCTTGTTTAGCCAACATGTATTTACTGAAGTGTCTACTTATACCAAGTCAGTGGTATAAGGTCCCAAACAAAATGGTCCCTTCTCAGGGAGCTGGCTGGTGAGTGAGTAGAAGGACAGATCACTTAAACAGCCAACAGTAGTAGGAGTATTGTTTTTTTGAGACAGGGTTTCGCTATGTGGCCCAGGCTGGCCCCAAGTCACAGTTCTCCTGCTTCAGCCTCCTGAGTGCTGGGATTATAGGTGTGTACCACCATGCCTAGCAGCATATTTAGTCCTACACTAATATCCAGGATTCCCAGAAGCCTTCCTTGAGAAAGATATTTGTGTGAAAACAGAAGGATTACCCCTCAACTCTGCTTTCAAAAGCATCAGCTATTTTTTTTTTTTTTTTTTTGTACCGGGAATCAAACTCATGACCTTGCGCTTGCTAGGCAGGCACTATGCCATGAGCTATGTCCTCAGCCCTCAGCTAATTTTTTTGCTCTGTGTTCAAAATACATTCAGTGTCTATCCTCTCACTAGTCCTCTGCTTGCAGCCTCTACACAGCAGCCTAAAACACATGTATGGGATGCTGTTCCTTTTCTTAAATTGCTTTCTAGGTAGTATGACTTCATCATCCTAGCCTGTAGGATTCCATATGATCTAGCTCCACATCACCTGTGTGAGCTCAGCAGGCACCCTCCCCCATTCGTTTAACTTCACTTCACGACCCACCCTTGGCTAGCCTGGTACCCTTTTCATTAAGGCCTTTACCCTTTAAACTGATCCCTTTCCAGCTTTTCACATCTCAAGGAGACTATACAAGAAGGAGTTTACCTGAACACTACCATCCCTCCACACATGATCTTAGATATTTTCATAGCCTCTGCCAATGTTTGTTAATCATTATACTCATGTATTTACTGATTAATAGCTATCTTCTTATCCTGACCTAAGAACAACTCATGAGGGCAGAAGACTCATTTGTGGAATGCATACTTACCATTTCTGCAGGAGCTGGGAGTACAGCAGCAAACAAAATAAACAACCCTGCCTTTAGGGTGAGGGGAAAGAAGGAAACAGACAAACAGGAAGCAGATGATGCAGTATTAGAGAGAGCACTAAGGCTGGGGGGAGTAGCAAAGTGCAGTGGAGAAGGTGACACCCACATTTCCATTGAACAGGACAGTCAGAGAAGGCCTCTCGGACTGATGAGCCTTGGAGCCATCTGGGAGAAGCAGCCCTTAGGCCGGAAGGATGGCTGCAATGAATTCTCAGGGCTGGCTAAAGGGAGGTGGATGAGAGCAGGAGGTCCAGCGCAGGTGAAGCAAGGCATGAGACGGGGCAAGTGGTGGGAGACGTAAGCAGGAGGGTGCTGGGCCAGATTGCTTATGGCCTTCTAGATGTAGACTCTGGCTTTTACTCAGAATGGGACAGGAGCCAGGAGAGGGTTTTGAGTAGCCAAGGGCTGTGACCTGATTCAACTTTAACCACTCTCTGGCTGCTGTGTACAGAAAGGATGTTGGAGCAGTGAGGGTGGAGATGAGGGGCCTAGGACATGGTGGGGTGGCCCAGGCTGGAGGCTAGGGTGTCAGCAGTGACAGTGGGAAGGAGAAGGTCAACAGCAGGAGGCAGGGCTGAGCCTCAGCTGTGGGGTGGGCAGCTAAGGCAGGCAGGTGGGCAGACGTAGTGAGAGCAGACAGAGTGCTTCTCGGCGTTCCCATTCTGTGCATCTGTGTGACTGTGTCTCCATCTCTGCAGCTTTCCTGAACGTCCTGAGCGACTCCATGCCATCAAGGAGCAGCTGATGCAGGAAGGCCTCCTGGATCGCTGTGTGTCCTTTCAGGTGAGGCCCCCAGTGGACACTGGGCGGAGGAAGGGAGCTGGGAGGACCAGGCATAGCCTGAGTCTTAGTCCCTCATTCCTCTGTCTCCTCAGGCCCGCTTTGCTGAAAAGGAAGAGCTGATGTTGGTTCACAGGTTAATGCTTGGAGCCTGGCTGGGCTGGACTAACCAAGGCGGGCTGGATGCTCTGGGAAGGAATGTCATAGCCAATGTGGGTGGCCTTGGGCAGGTCACCAAGCCCACCTG
Source organism: Cavia porcellus (assembly GCF_034190915.1). Lineage (NCBI taxonomy): Eukaryota > Metazoa > Chordata > Mammalia > Rodentia > Caviidae > Cavia > Cavia porcellus. The sequence continues at coordinate 20,170,727 of NW_026947486.1, forward strand.
AATCTGTGTTACTGCCTGTAATATGAGGGCTGGTACACATAAGTCTCCTCTGGAGGGCTCGATGAATGCTAGGTGCTTCAACCCTGCCCAATAGTTTATCAGCCCAGGATGAACTGTTGTGGGCAGAGTGATCAAGGGGTTCCTTCCAGGGGCCTGCAGAAACCCAGAGGAAGAGGCTTGGAGTGATGTGGCTCAAAGGAAGCTAGTTTGGCAGAGAAAGTAACTGAGCTAACTTCTGAGAGGAGAAAAATAGTCAGTCTGATCAAGTGGAAGGCTGAGGGAGGGAAGGGCCGACAGCTGCAACAGTCCAGCTGAGAGCCTGAAAGGAAAATGTGGCATGACTAGAGCAGGAGAGAAAGGATATTACTGGCAACCAGGTGTAGTGGTACACGCCTATCATCTAAGCACGTTGGAGGCTGAGGCAGGAGGATCATCACAACTTGGACATCATCCTGGCTACGAAGTGAGCTCAAAACCAGCCTAAACTGCATAGTGAGACTCTGTCTCAAAAAAACAAAATACTGGAAGTGAGGTGGGCTAGGGAAGAAACACAGACTGTGTCCTATGTCACAATTGTCCCCTCAGGTTGACAGTAGGGGGAGGCCTGATTTGAGCAAAGGTCTTGGTGTGGGGGGCTCAACTGAGGAGGGGGCAGGGCTCTCATCCCTTATGTGTGTCCCCAGCCTGGAGTTTATTGATCTGATGGAAACGACCCAGTACATGAATGAAGGAGAACTCCGAGTACTAGCAGATACATACGACTCAGTTTATCTGCATCCGGTATGGATGGGCACTGTGGGGTAAAGGAGTGGTGACAATCCTGGGGTTCCTCATCACAGTCCCTACCAAAGCCACCAAGCAGATAGGGCTGCTCTTCTGACTCTCTGGCTCCCCACTGTCTATAGAACTCGTACACTTGTGCCTGCCTGGCCTCAGGCTCTGTCCTCAGGCTTGTGGATGCAGTCTTGGGGGCTGAGATACGGAATGGCATGGCCATCGTCAGGTAGGATCTTTTGGCATTTTACTACTTCCATTTTTAAAAAGTTGTTCTCTCAAGTGTGAAGCATATAGACCTGCAAATTACGTTCATGTAGTATGAGAAGCAGAAGGCACAAAAGAGAATACAATACAAGGTCTGTTTCCCAGTGGGGATTTAGCTCAGTGGCATAATGCTTGCCTAGCAAGTGCAAGATCATGAATTCAATCCCTGGTACAAAAAAAAAAGTAATCTTAATACAAAGTCTGTTTCCTATCCTTGTCTCCCAGGTGTCACTTCCTTTCTTGGGATATAGTTATCAGAACCAATGATTCCTGAGTCTTTCCACAGATAGTCTTATTTAAGGAATAAGTATCATATTCCATTACACTACTTTTAATTTTAATTTTAATTTTTAGACAGGGTCTTGCTATGTAGTTCAGGCTGATCTTGAACTCACTATGTAGTCCAGGCTGGCCTCGAACTCACAGCAATCCTCCTGCCTCAGCCTTCTGAGTGTTGCGATTACAGGCATGTGCCACCACACCCAGCACCATTAGTTCTAAAGTATACAATTTTTCATATGTAGAACATTTTGAAATCCAGATGCATCTAGCAGTGATGTGTCAGAATTTCATTGGGAGCATTTTCTGCTTCTTTGTGGGCTTATAGAATCATAGAACATCTTGTCACAATTGGCTTTCTGGAATTGACAAAATACAGAACATAGAGCCCTTGTCCCTCAACCTCTTTTCTTTAGCTTCTCTAACAGTATGGAGCTTACACTTCAGTGGATACCACTGCATAAATCCACTTTGAATTAACTACTCTCCTACCAATGGGTGCTTAGGTTTGCCCCAGTCATTTGCTGCTTCAAACAAGTGTTACAGCAAATGTGGAGCCACATTTTTAAACAAATTATTTTACCCATTTTGTTATACAGTTTGTGGGCTAAGACCCCACAGCAGAATAACTATGAGAATGTATGCTTGGATAACTTTAATGAACATTATCAAATCTCCTTTGGAGATAAAGCAGTAGATTGGGGGTGGTGGCAGTTTGAGGGTCCTGGTTACTCAGTTCCTGGCAGATTAGTGGCACTGACAAGAAAGAAGTTGGAGGTCTCAGGAGAAGTTAGTGGTCCCAGGATTAGAGAGCAGGGTGAGTCTGTCTCTGTGAAGAGCAAGACCCCGCCCTTAGCTGAAGCCTGTCCCACACCGCCCAGGCCTCCTGGACACCATGCCCAGCACAGTCTTATGGATGGGTATTGCATGTTCAATCACGTGGCTGTGGCTGCCCGCTATGCTCAAAAGAAGCACCGCATCCAGAGGTCAGTGGCATGGGACAGGTGGCAGGTGGGATGGTGGTGGGCTAGAGTGGGCTAGGGTGGGTTACTGTTCCTCCAGATTTTCCTTGGTCCCCTGGGACAGAGCACCCCTCTTTTCTTCTGCTCACAGGGTCCTTATCGTGGATTGGGATGTGCATCATGGTCAAGGAACACAATTCACTTTTGACCAGGACCCCAGGTACACCTCAAGTCCCAACCTAGCTGCTACACTCTGGGATTCTCCCCTATCCCCACCCTCTCAGGCCCAGTCAAAAGGGCTGGGAGGCAAGGAAGGCATTTATCTTCACTGAACAGCCCTGGGACCAGGGTCCTTGCTCCTCCCCTGTGTGTCTGCTGCATCTGCATCTCACTGCATTGAGAGTCCCATTTTACAGATGGAGGGGACTAAACCTTACCCATTCAGAGATCACACAGAAAAGAAACAGGAGAGATTTGGCTGACAAATACTCAGATGTTTCTTCATTCTGAATTGTTTTTCCCTGGTCCTTCTCCTTCATACTGGGTTTTTTTTTTCCTCAAATGTCTTTCCATGCCTTTTGATCTCCTGATTCCTCATCTCTCAGTCTCTTTAAGTCCAGCAGCAGGGAGACAGATTGGGCAGTTCTTAAATACTATTATGTAGGTAAAGAAAACAGATAAAACTAAAAGTCAAGTACATGCAAGAAACAAGTAAATGTGGTGAGTCAGTCATTTAGCAAATTGGCTATGCAGAATTGATTTTGTGTGCGTTGACCTGGATCTGCACTTGATTTCTTCAGAAGAGAAACTTCAGACCATCCCAGGTGGGTGTTTGCCCACCTACTCAGCTGGGAGAGGGCTCTAGAACCCCAGAGCCTCAGCATCTATTTTCTAGAGATTTGCTGAAATCTCTTATCCAGAAACTTTCTCTTGTTTTCCTTCTGGATTGATTTTAGTCTCAGTGCTAGGGATTGAATCCAGAGCTCCTTGCATCCTAGGCAAATGCTTCACCACTGAGCCACATCCCCAGCCTGATATTTTTTTTAAAATTCCTTTACTGATGGGGTGTAGCTCAGTGGTATAATGCATAGTTTATGTCCGAGATCCTGGGTTCCTTTTTCAGCACCAAAAAATTAATAAATGGGTGCAGGTCTGTAATCCCAGTGGTTTAGGAGGCTGAGAAAGGAGCTTTGTGTGTTCAAGGGCTATTTTTTTAAAAAAAATTTTAAGCAAGGATTGGGAATGTAATTTGGCGAGGATTTGGGCTCAGTTCTTATACAGAGAGAAATAAACAACAGGTCTTTACTTCTTTAACTGGAATAAAAGGAGGGCAAGAAGGTAAATCACTGGTATCAAACTACCATTTCACTGGAGATTGGTTGAACTTTTTATTTTTTTTTCTAAACAAGTTCTCACTAAATAGTCCAGTCTGGCCTGGAACTCACTGGGTAGCCCAGGCTGGCCTCAAAGTTGCAGCAGTCCTCCCACCTCATCCTCCCAAGTGCTGCAATTACAAGGGTGCACCTCTACACTTGACAAGTGAATGTATTTTATTTTATTTTACTTTATTTTATTTTTTTATCTTTTTGAGACAGGATCTCACTATGCAGTTTAGGCTGGCCTTCAATTCACTTTGTAGTCCAGGCTGGCCTCAAATTCACAGCAATCTTCCTGCCCCAGCCTTCTGAGTGCTGGGATTATAAACGTGCACCACCATGCTCAGCAGTTGAATGTATTTTTAGATCCCCTTCTGGGCTGGGGTAGTTCAGTAGTAGAGCACTTGCCTAGCATCCATGAGGCCCTGAGTCCTTCACCAGCACTGCAATCAACAAATCAATCGTTTCTCTTCAGATTGTTTTATAAACTTAGTTTCCCTGGGTGCTGCTGCTTTTTTTTTTTTTTTTTTTTTTTTTTTCTTTTTGAGATGGGGTCTTGGTATGCAGTTCAGGCTGGCTTTGAGCTCACTTTGTAGCCCAAGCTGGTCTTGAACTCACAACAATCCTCCTGCCTCAGCCTCCCGAGTGCTAGGATTACAGGCGTGAGCCACCACGCCCAGCTACTACTTCTTTTCTTTGTTGACTCTGGGAGCTTTCTCATGGAGTTAGCTTTCTTTAAATTTTTTATTTCCTTTCTTCTACTGGTAATTTTTTTATATGATGAAGCCAACTAAAAATATAAAACAGTGCATGAATTTATCTTTGCATGGGGCCATGCTAGTCTCTGTATTTTTCCAATTTTACTATATGTGCTACCAAAATGAGCACCCTGGTGATAATATTTATGACCTCCTGTATATTTTTCTTCCTCTAATGGTTACCTTACTAAAAGTGTACAGTCAGTATTTAAATACCAGTGTCAAGCCAGGCATGGTGGTGCATACCTGTAATCCCAGTACTGGGGAGACTGAGGCAGGAGTATCATTTCAAGTTCCAGACCAGCCTGGGCTACAAAGTGAGTTTAAGCCAGCCTAAACTGCTTAGTGAGACCCTGTCTCAATACATACATACATACATACATACATACGTACATACCAGTGTCAAAAATAAAGCTGGGCATGGTGGCACACACTTGTAATCCCAGCAATTGGGAGGCCAAGGTAGGAGAATTTCTGGGAGTTAAAGGCCAGCCTGAACTACATAACAAGATCCTGTCTCATAAAACCTCAAGATATTTTTCTTCATATTTAAGAATTATTTTATGTTAATTGCTTTAAATTTCACAGCTTTGTTATCAACATTAATGACAATATGACTTAAATTTATCTAGATTCATTGATTATCACTATTTTTTACATTCCTTACAAGAGAAGAGGGCTGAGGATATAGCTCAGCGACACAGCACCTGCTTGGCAAGCACAAGGTCCTGAGTTTGATTCTCAGTACCAAAAAAATAGGAGGAAGAAGTAGAGAAATACTGCTCCTTTTCCAGAAAGAAGAAAATCCTTCCTGGAACAAGGCTGATAGATGGGCGGGGTAGACAGATGGACAGATGGGTGATAAATTACTCATTGTTCTTTACCCAGTCAGAATTGAGTCCTCTGCCATGCTTTTAGCTGGAACCTGTTTGTCATGCCTTGCAATGGGAACCTGTGCATCTCGGCCTTTCAGGGAGCATCTGTTCATCCATCTTTTCTGTTAAAATCTACATCATGCTTTTTAGTACCTGTTTGTCAGTCCCTCTGCCCTACTGAGTACTCACTTCCTCACCTGTGAGGTGGAAGTATGGTAGAAGCAGCCTATAAACCAGCGGGGACTGACCTTAGGACAGTGCTAGCCAGCATCCCCGCTCTAGATGCACATATGGATCCAAGTCCCACGCAGCCTTACCCTTGGCCCCTGGTTTCCCGCCTTTTAGAGGAACTGCTGAGCTTCCAGCATGGGCTGAGGCTCTTTGTTTTTTTATTTTTTTGGTTTTTTTTATTTAAAGAGAAAAAAAACAGAAAAAAAGGGTAGAAACAGTACAGAATTTCAGAAAAATAAACAGTAAGAAATCACCAGTCCATAAGTTACATACCGTCATCTTAAAAATAGTTGCTTGAGTTACAAAATTGAAGCATACAAAGTGATATTCAAATAATGACACTGCAAACAGTTCTGCTCAGTGATCCAACAAGAACTTAGTAATATGGTTATCAGTCATACACACTTGTTTTTTATCTTAAAGAGGGTAAGTTTAAACATAACAAAACAGTTTATAAGGAAACAATTTAAAGAAACACAGATTTCAAAGCAATTCCTTCACTGTCTTATCTATTTTCTCTAGTTTTCTTCCAAATAGTTGTCCCCATCTTCAGACACATTGAATATATACTGAACACTATAGAACTAATCAAATCATTACAGGATGATGAAGACTTTTTAGGTCTTCAAGACCTGATTTTGGGGAAGTCAATAATGACTACCATAATGTTTCTCAGTCTCTTCATAGTAGCTGTTTTTATCTTTATGTATGCTGAAATTGAATATAAGAGACTAGACTAATATCACTCTGAACAGTGAATGATAGTATTGCTAGATTTTATATCATAATGCTACAGAATTAGCACTGGGTTTCTTAGTGTCTCTTCTTCAGAGTATCTGTTCATTACATCGTGTATTATCTGTTCTCATAAATAGTTTAGAAATTCTTCCCATGTGTGAATCTCTACATGTATATCAATTCTTTCTGTATTATAGGGAAAAACAGATCAAAACAAGACAACAAAATAAATTCCTAGAAAAACATGAAATGAAAAAGACATATAAGACCACAATATTAGGTGATCTACAGTAGTTACTATGCTTTCTCTTGTTATTTTCAGTAGAATTGTCCATATCATCAGGCATAATATAATTGAACATAACATTACATAGCTATTTTTCACCAAAAACACAACTTTGAAGACATTGTAGGACTTGAAAGCAGTTAATAATCAAAACCAGGGGCTGGGGATTTAGCTCAGTGGCATAAGTGCCTGCCTTGCAAGCAGGCAGTCGTGAGTTCGATCCCTGGTACTGATAAAAACGAAAAAGACCAAAAAAAAAAATCAAAACCAGAATGGATATCTTTTACATCTTGTCATCTTCAGAGTAGTTACCTCTACTCTTAGACTTGATACTATCAAGCATACCAAATTTAAATGAAATCAGTTGAGGCTAAACAGTGGTTTAACAAATCAGCTTCAAATAAGATCAGTCATAGTAAGACAATGTAAGTAATACAGGGTTTCAGTGTAAGTTAATAGGAAATTAAGGATATTTACTGTGGTATAACCTGCTATTTTTGGGTTAGCTGTCTGTGCCCTCAAATCTCATATGAGTAGACAGACCAGAACAAAATATAATCAAAGCAAACAGAGCGATAAGACTACTGTGACTTTTAAATCCTGATACACTATTAACAATGTCCTCTGCCTTCCTTTTTTAGACAGTTCCTTCCTTTTTCCCTTTCTCAGGGTACTTGTATATTTTGTGTCCCACTAGCTCTTAATTAGGGGGCCAACCTGTTATCTATCTGAGTGTTGCTAAACCTTTTTACCCCTGAGCTTGATTTGAGCCGTATTCCTTTACTTACTAAGGTCACAAGGTTTTCCTTCCTTCCAGCTGTGTAGTTCTACACTGCCCAAAAGTGTCATAGCTTTCCAATCTATCTGCAGCTGCTGGACGAGTTGTCCCTATTTCTCTCTGGTTTCCTGTCACATATGGCACGTTTTCTCATGTTTGACTCTCAGTTTATTAACCCTCTTTCAGGTTGAGTGTATTTCCTATTCAGAGCATCTCGATGGATCCTGCCTCCTAATCTACTCAGCCTGTGTTTCTTTTTTTGTTAGTGTATCAGGACTATCTGTATTAAAGATTATAGCTTACTGTCTCTGCCTCATTTCTTCTATTTTATTCTTCTGCTATTATTTGTCCACTTTACTCCTTCATTCCACTGTCTGCCCCATTCATTGAGGCCTCTCTGTCACTGTTGCTGGAATCCTGGTATTTTTTCCTCTGTCTCTCTGGAATGTCCTTCAATATTTTTGTAGGGTTGGGTTGGTGGCCATGAACTCCCACAGTTCCTCCTTGTCTTGGAAATATCTTGTTTCTCCACTAATTTTGAGAGAGAGTTTTTCTGGATGCATCAGTCTTGGTTGGAGATTATTTTCTTTCAGGGCTTGGACTATTTCCCCCCAGGCTCTTCTTGATTTGAGAGTTGTGTTGATAAGTCTGTCGTTATTTTGAAAATTTTCCATTGTAGGTAATCTGCTTCTTTTCTCTGGCTGCTTTTAATATTTTCTTCTTGTGGTGGATTTCTGGAATCTTGATTATTATATGTCTGGCTATAGATCTGTTTTGGTTGTAGGTGGGGCGTGAGGTTCTTTGCAGCTGAGCTGGCTCCCCTAGCCAAAAGCTCTGTCACCTTCATGTGCCTCCAGTGTCACGGGAGTTTCCTTGCTGTTCCTGCGTTGATCACAGAAGCCCTTGGCAGGCAGATAAGATCTAGAGCAGGTGTGTCCAACCTGTGGCTCACTTGTCCTCTTGCCCTCTTTTCTTTAATGTTATAAGTACAAAAAGGGAGATTTATCAGTTATCTACATTAACTATATGTGGCCCAAAACAATTCCTCTTCACTTAGTACAGCCCAGATAGGCCAGGCAATCAATATCCCATAGGTTGGACATGCCTGACTAGAGTCTGCCACAGGATCAGGAGGTCCCAGAGGCTGTGGTAGACCGCATAGCACTTGGGGTCTCAGACTTGATTCCGGAGTTGGGTAGACACCAAAGGGACAGTGCTGTTTGGTGAGGGAAGGCTTCTGATGGGGAACCAAATGAATGAGAAAATGGGTAAATAAATGTAAGAATTAATGAATAGGAAGATAAATTAGTGGAAGAATGGATGTACAAATTAGGCCCTCCTGTGGTGGCATATGCTTGTAATCTCAGTACTCTGGAGGCTGAGGCAGGAGGATTGCAGGTTCAAGCTCAACCTGGGCAACTTAATAACTTAGTGAGATTCTGAATCAAAAATAAAGAATCTTTTATTTCCTTTCTTCTAGTGATAATTTTTTGTATGATGAAGCCAACTAAAAATATAGAACACTGTATGGATTTGTGTATCGTCCTTGCATGGGGGCCATGCTAGTCTCTCTATTTTTCCAATTTTACTGTATGTGCTGACAAAATGATAATATTTATAACCATGTATATAGCTTAGTGTGAGGATCCTGGGTTCAATCCCCATTACTGCAAAAAAAATAAATTGATAGGGAAATAAGAGAAGGGGGAGAGGTTGAATAGGGAAATGAGTGGTTGAGTAAACAACAGCTGTGGGTTGGGAGTGTCCATGCTTCTCCTTCCTCCTCACCTGTTTTTCTTTGCATTGCTAGGGATGAACCTAGGGCCACATGCATCCTAGGTGACTTCTCACCTCATTGTTTTTCTCTGCCCCCAGTGTCCTTTATTTTTCCATCCATCGCTATGAGCAGGGTCGGTTCTGGCCCCACCTTAAGGCCTCTAACTGGTCTACTACAGGTTTTGGCCAAGGTCAAGGCTACACCATCAATGTACCTTGGAATGAGGTCAGTGTCTACCACACTCTGCCCCCAAAGTGAGACCCAGCCCTACCCTCTGCTGTCTTGGGCAGGTAGCTATCCATCCCCATCATGCCTCTGTTCACAGGTGGGGATGCGGGATGCTGACTACATTGCTGCTTTTCTGCACATCCTGCTACCAGTTGCCTTTGAGGTCCTGGGGTCTGGGAAATGTTGGGGTGAGGGACAACAGTAAGGGATGGCTCGTGAGGACAGGTGGTCTCATGTAGTCTGTTCCCCCCTCAGTTCCAGCCTCAGCTGGTCCTAGTAGCTGCTGGATTTGATGCCCTACAAGGGGATCCCAAGGTAAAGCAGGCCTCTGAGGTTGGTGGGTGAGTGAAAGGAGCTGCATAGAGCCAGGCTCACCCTCCCTGTCCCCCCAGGGTGAGATGGCCGCCACTCCAGCAGGGTTTGCCCAGCTAACCCACCTGCTCATGGGTCTGGCAGGAGGCAAGCTGATCCTGTCTCTGGAGGTAAGTGACCTTTATCTCTCGGCCTGTGAACCCTGGAAGGCTTCAGAACACAGCTTTTGGGCTGGAGTGTGGCTCAGTGGTAAAGCATTTGCCTAGTATGCATGCGGCCCTGGGTTTAATCTCCAGCACTACACACATGTGAAGAACAGAGTTTTAAAGTCCACTAGGAGTCCCTGGTCTGGCATCTCCACTTACTAACTGGACAGTGTGACACATGTCACTTCACTTCTTTATGCCTCTGCTTTCTGTACACAAAATGGGGAAAATGTTAATGGTAATCACCTTATGTCACCTTCAGTGAATTAAATGAAGTCACCCTGTGAGTTCCTTGTTGCCTAATATGTAGTATGCACCCTAGTGTTGTTATTGTCATTATCATTCTTCTTGGTAACATCTGGGCCTCTCCTCACCTCACAACTCCTCTAAGGGTGGCTACAACCTCCATTCCCTGGCTGAGGGTGTCAGTGCATCACTCCACATCCTTCTGGGAGATCCTTGCCCCATGCTGGAGTCCCCTGGTGCTCCCTGCCCAAGGTGAGCCTGGAACAAAAGGTCAGGAGGGGCTCCCATTGCTTTCTGGAAGGCATTTCATTGCATTGTCCCCTCCCCTCTCTCCAGTGCCCAGGCTTCAATCTCCTGCACCCTGGAAGCTCTTGAGCCCTTCTGGCAGATTCTTGTGAGACCAGGTAAGAAATGAGGAGTGGGCTTGATTGGGAGTGGCCATGGAGTAAGCCAAGGGGGAGACTTTCAGATCTCCCTCTGACTCAACTCTCCTGGGCCACATTGATGGCGAGTGTCAGGCCTTCTCACCTGGCCCGGGTTTCAGGCCTCCTCTTTATGTTTGGACCACCTGTGTCCTAAGTGTTAGGTGGTGGAGTAGGGCAAATTGACTTGTCCTCGTAGCAGAGACCCCAGAGGAGGACAGTGTGGAGGATGGTGTGCAGGAGATCGAAGAGGAAGGACCTTGGGTGCCCTCCGTGCTGCCAATCCTGACCTGGCCCTTGGCGCAGGCTCGAACTGGGCTCGTTTATGACCAGCGGATGATGAATCACTGCAACGTATGGGACAGGTGTGCAGTGAGAGGGCTGGCCTAAGTTAGAGGGGCTCACTCCCCTCAGCACCGAGACTGACCTCTGCTCCTACTAGCCACCATCCTGAGACACCCCAGCGCATCCTGCGGATCATGCGCCACCTGGAGGAGCTGGGCCTCGCTGGGCGCTGCGTCACCCTGCCTGTGCGGCCCGCCACAGAAGCGGAGTTGCTCACTTGCCACAGGTCAGGTCCCCACCTGGGTGGGTAGCACAGGGTAGGGGCTAGGCTTCTGGGTCAGGCCCTGAACCCCTCCTCCCATGTGTGTGTACTGCCATAGACCCAGGGGCATCCGAGTTCTTGTCACCAGGTTGGGGCTTTCCAGAGCAACAGAGCCTCCTCACTGTTCCCCGGGCTCTTCTCTGTGCCTCCAGTGCTGAGTATGTGGAGCGCCTACGGGCCACTGAGAAGATGAAAACCCGGGAACTGCACCGTGAAGGCGCCAACTTCGACTCCATCTACATCTGCCCCAGCACCTTCACCTGTGCACAGCTTGCTACAGGCGCTGTCTGCTGCCTTGTGGAGGCCGTGCTGTCCGGAGAGGTAGGTTCTGGGCTGGGGGAACAGGGTCCTAAGGGACAGAACAAAAGGGCCACCTGCCACTTTTGATTGCCTAGAGAGAGTTAAGCAGGGCCAGAGGAAAGGGGCAATGGGGAGGCCCCTAGCAGCTGGTGGACAAGTGGGCAAAAGAGAGGGATGAGATGAATGGGGAGCACGTGTAAGGGAAGTGATCCAGTCCTACTCCTCATTGTTCCCCCCAGGTTCTAAATGGTGTTGCTGTGGTGCGCCCCCCAGGGCACCATGCAGAGCAGGATGCTGCGTGTGGTTTCTGCTTTTTCAACTCTGTGGCTGTGGCTGCTCGACATGCCCAGGCCATCAGTGGGCGTACCATGCGGTAAGGACTCCCTGGAGATCCCCAAATCCTGATCCTTGTGGAGACCTTTCCCCTACCTTCCAATCCAATGCTTCCTTGGCAAGCCCATGACATATGACATAGCCACTAAAACTTTTCCAGAAACCACCAGTTGTCCACTTGCCCAGCACCTCCCCAGTAAAGGACCAAGGAGGGGGCCTTGCAGTGGCTCCCCTGCTAGGACTCCTAGATTGTGGCACTCAGGCACTTACAGCCAGGATCTAGGGTCATACCCCTGTTATTTCTCACCCTTAATAGTCATCTCAACAGGATCCAGACCTAGGTCCCTAGGGATTACTCTCAAAATCCCAAGATCCAGCACACATTAATTAACCACCCAGGCTCTCAGGCCCCATTATCCCTGTCCCAGTGGTAAGTGTCCCAGTTACTGAGAAGCTATCTCCTCCCCAGGATCCTGATCGTGGATTGGGACATCCACCATGGTAATGGAACTCAACACATATTTGAGGATGACCCCAGGTGAGGGGCTAGGGCTAGGACTGGGGCCAAGGGTGTGTTCAGGGAGGGGTTGAGCTGTGCTGTGGAGGCCCTTGGACTCCCTAACCAGCCCTGGCTCCCTTTCCATCCCGTCCCATCAGCGTGCTATATGTGTCCCTGCACCGATTTGACCGAGGTACCTTCTTTCCCATGGGGGACGAGGGTGCCAGCAGCCAGGTAGGCAGGGCTGCAGGCACAGGCTTCACTGTCAACGTGGCCTGGAATGGGCCCCGCGTGGGTGATGCTGAGTACCTGGCAGCCTGGCATCGCCTAGTGCTTCCCATTGCCTATGAGGTAAGGCTTGGGATATATGTGACACTCCCGTGTGCACGGTGGCATGTGCCTGCTTCCTTAGCATGTGTAGAGTGAGTGACTGCATTAGACAGCCTGTGGGTGGCTGTGATGATGACTGTTGGGACAAGGATGGCTCAGATGGCCTTTGTATCTGTCTAACTGCACACAAGGTGTCATGTGGCCACCCCCTCTGCATGACATTCTGTGTGTAAGTAACCCCTCTGCTATATGTGTGAGGGCCTTTTGGATGCCCCATAGTGGCCTATGTAGCTTGCTGGATCAGAATTCTGTCTGCTGTCACGAGTACCCATCTGGATTTGAGGGTGGCCGTGAGTGATGCCAACTCTGGAACTGCATGTGTGCAAGGAAGAGCTGGGGGTAGGTGGGTACCCTGTGTGATTCTGTGCAGGGAGCCCTCTTCTTTGCGACAGGTGTAGTTATTGTATGTCACTGGGCACTGCTGTCTCTCACAGCCTGTATGAGATGCTCCGGATATGAGAGGCTGTGTGGGACCTCGATTTCTGTCTGTCCATCTGTCCTGGCTGTTTGTATATGTGTCTCTCTGGCTAGGTGGTGGCCTGGCTGTGATCACCTTCCCTGTGTGGGTGCTGAGGACCAGTGGCATATGTACAAATGACTGTGAAGGCACATACGTGCTACTCTGCAAGCCTGGGAGTAGTGTACACTTTTAGACATGCCTGCGTGTGTGACTGCACAGGTGTCTAGGACTACCTTGTAGTGTGTAGAACCTTGTAGGCCAGTGAGCACTTCCCATAAGTATAACAGTGTGTCCGAGACTTGTGACAGTATGCGAGTGATTGTAACTGTGCAGGGGTGGCTGTGGGTCACTTAATCCTTTGAGAAGCTGAGTATGTATGCATGACTAGTGGCCCATGCAGTTTCATCTATGTGAAACTCATTGTGCTAGTAGTATGTGACCATCTCCTCTGTGTGTGGCACTTGCATTGTCACATGTCTGTGATCAAAATATGCCTCCTTTTGGTACTCTATAGAAAATGCTGTATCATGTATGTGTCCTGTGTTTGACCCTGGGCTGCATATATAAGGCCGTATATGAGGCATCTCTCCATTGCTCATGTCACCATCACTTGACATCTGAGTCTCCGTGTCTCCTTTCTCATGGTTCTGTTGTGGCCCCTCCTGTTCATTTCTAGTGAATCCATGCCTCTGTGTGGTGTGTCCACACTCTGGTGGTCTATGCATGTCCATTTACCCTAGCTCTGAGTCTCTGCTCCTTGTTTCCTCATCTTCTGCTCTTTATTTTCAGGTCCCCAGGGTTATCTCTCCCAGTTTCCAAGTCCCCATCTCTGACTTTCGTCTCTTTGTCTCCATCACTTCCTGCCTCCCAGAGCCTCCCCTCATGCTCACATGTCTCCTTTTTCCTTGCCTTAGTTTAACCCAGAACTGGTGCTGGTCTCAGCTGGCTTTGATGCTGCACGAGGGGACCCATTAGGGGGCTGCCAGGTGTCACCTGAAGGTTATGCCCACCTCACCCACCTGTTGATGGGCCTTGCGAATGGTCGAATTATCCTTGTCCTAGAGGTAACTGTCTTTGGCCCTCTTCCTGTGGTGGGGGCAAGCAGTTTGGAAGAGTTGGCTACATTACTCAGGGTAATTTCCTAAAACTTCCTTCAAATGTTCCCACTTGGGATTGTGGGCACATCCTGGGCATTAATAATGACACTAAGAGCATTAGCCTCTTTAATTGAGCACTGACTATATGTACGGCACTCTTCTCTGCACTTTATATATGTATTTCTAATGTTTACTTGACAAAGAAGCATGAGGAGGTAGGATATGCTTCCTGGTCATGTTCTTCTTCCAAGATCAGGTCAGTTTGGGGCCAGAGATTTAGCTCAGTGGCATAAGTGCCTGACTGGCAAGTGCAAGGTCATGAGTTAAATCCCTAGTACCAAAAAAAAAAAAAAAAAAAAAAAAAAAAAGATCAGGGCAACTAGCTGGCTGTAGTGGCACATGCCTGTAGCCCTAGTACTTGAGAGGCTGAGGCAGGAGGATCACTATGCGTCTGAGGCCAGCCTGGGCTACAGAATGATTTCAAGGTTCAAGGACAGTCTGAACTTCATAGCGAAACCCTGTATCAAAAGACCAAAAAAATTCAGGGCAACTGAGGTACAGAAAGGGGTAAGGACCACCCTGAAGTTGCACATTTAATAATAGCAGAGGCAAGGCTTGAATGCAGGCAAGCGTTCTAGCTTGTTCTATGGATTTGGCTTTTTAATACTACCCGAACTGCCTCTAACAAGTTCTAGGAAAAAGTACATTCGTGGACCTTTTGTACATGACTCAGTACCTCTATCCTTGTGTAGAGATAAGTTTCCTTATCTGTAAGATGGGGCTGGGTAATCATAGCAGAGTGCCTGGCATACTATTAGCACTGCATATGCTGCCTCTTCTTACTGCTATGTGTTGTTCAGATATTAACCCTCTCGGCAAACTTCTGTGCTGCTCTTTTATGGTTGAGGATGGTTAGGTCACTGGGAAATTAACTGGTTTACAAAAGTCTCACTTAAAGTGTGCCTAGGACTGCTTATGGCAGGGTAGGGAGTGGTTAAGAACGTGGGCTGTTTTGTCAGTTGACCCAGGTTTAAACCCTGCTGCTGCCTCTTCAGCTTTTGTGACCTCAGACAAGTCATCTGATCACTCTGAGCCTTACATATAAAAAGATTAGGTACTGGAGTTCCAACAGAATATGAAAAAGTTCAAGATAGGGGATGGTGTAGAGAGAAAGGACCACTTATCCTTATTTTAGTATATGTGCTGCCAAAGTGAGCACAAGACCAGTTGTGCTCACCTATATCTGTACTTGGACAGGGCAGGGCCTTCTGTGTGGGTTCACAGCAGGCTCTTGTGCAGGTCAGGGTGGTGGTTCATAAGCTGTGAGGGATTCCTGCAAAGTGTGAAGTCATTTCTGGATAGCATGAAGGCAGTTCCCTGTGCAAATTGAGCACCTGTGGTCATGAGAGCTAAGTGTGTTAGTATGCATGAAATATATAAAATAGGATCTGGCACATAGCAAGCATATAATACATGTGCACTATTATTAATGTTCTTGTCAGTGTTGTTATCTTGCACTTGACAACACAAACAGTTTACCTTACCAGCACACAGTAAATGCTGCCCATCTTACAAAAGTGGGTTCCACACATTTGTTCCTAATACCACCCTCCACTCAGACTTAGAAGGCCCTAGAATAGGGAGGAAGGACAATTAGGCAGAACATCTAACCTTCCCGATTCCCTGATGAACCCCCACTCCACCTTTCCCTCCCCTTTTCCTTACCAAAGGGTGGCTACAATCTGACATCCATCTCAGAATCCATGGCTGCCTGTACTCATGCACTTCTTGGAGACCTGCCACCTCAGCTGCCTCTGCTGCGGCCTCCACAGTCTGGGGCCCTGGCCTCCATCACTGAGACCATCCAAGTCCATCACAGATACTGGCGCAGCCTACGGGTCACAAGTGAGTGTGTGGGGGGATGACAAAGGGTGATGAGGGGACTATGGAAAGTCGGGCAGGGGCAGGGATTAGAGTCCAAAAGGAGGACAAGATCCACACTCAAGGATCTTGCTCCATGGTTCCAGAGGTAGAAGACAAGGAAGGACTCTCCAGTTCTAAGTCAGTCACCAAGAAGGTGCCCCAGCAAGCCAATCCTGGGTTGGCTAAAGGGATGACCATGCCAAAAGAGAAAGTTCTAGAAGTGGACATGAGGAAGGCAACCTCAGCATTACCTGCAGAAGAGTCCACAGACCAGACTAAACCAGAGGCAGCTAATGTGACGCTCACTCCAGACCAGTCCTCAGAGACAGCCACCAGGAGAGCCGCCCTGGACAAGGCCCCCTCAGAGGAGACTGTGGAAGAAGCCCCAGTGCACCAGGCCACCTCCGAGGCAGCTACAGGGGCAGTAGTGATGCACCCGACTACTTCAGAGGAGGCTGAGGGAGGAGCTGAGCTGATCCAGACTCCTCAAGCCTCATATACAGAAAATCAGTTCCCAGCAGCCTCACCTGTGCTGGGAGCCACAGCTCTGCTGTCCCCCAGTCAGCTGACTGGGGATCCTGGGACCTTGGAACTAGGCGGGGAAGCTCTGGTAAGGCCCACTGCACCCAGGGAAAGGGAAGAAGGGCAAGAATGGGACTTCTCAGATGCATCTTTTCCTGTGTGTCCAGGAGACCCTGGAACCTCAGGCCCTAGAAGAGGAGAGCCTACTAGGAGAGGCAGCTGGAGGTCAGGATGTGGCTGACTTGAAGCTGACACAGAGATTTCAGGACCTTGCTGAAATTAACCAGGTAAGCTCAGGGAAAGGCTGGGCTTATGGTATCTTCTCTTGTTCATTTGTGCCTCCTCACAGGAACATGCAGTGTAGAAACTTTTAAGAGCTGGGGACCTCAGCTTACTCAGTTTCACCCACCCTAGGGCATATTATATGCTGTGACACCACTGCCCTGGTGTCCCCATTTGGTGGCAGTACGTCCCATCCCTGCAGCAAGTCTGGATGTGACCCAACCTTGTGAGGACTGTGGAACATGCCAGGAGAACTGGGTGTGTCTGTCCTGCTATCAGGTACATAGCAGAGGAAGAAAACGGGATGGGAGTATGTGGCCTAGGAGCAAACTGCAGATGGGTACGGAGCCCTGCCTGACATTTAGTCCCCAACCTCAGGTCTACTGCAGTCGTTACATCAACGCTCATATGGTCCGACACCATGAAGCCTCTGGGCACCCGCTGGTCCTCAGCTACGTCGACCTGTCTACCTGGTGTTACCCCTGTCAGGCCTATGTCCACCACCAGGTGGGCCCTGGGCAGACTCATCCTTACCCACACACATGCATACCCTTCTATCCCTGGGGGAAAGGAACCCAAAAGCCTCTGGCAGTTTCCCAGAGATTAGTGCTGTCTGGGGCATTTGGGGCTGGCCAGGAGGTGGGGTGGTTGAGGGCTGGAGTGGGGGTAGCCTCCTGGCTGTGGTAGAGCGGTCCTCACTTCTCTCACCCTGCCCTATTCTTGCCTGTTCCTCAGGATCTCCTAGATGTGAAGAATATCACCCACCAGAAGAAGTTCGGGGAGGACATGCCCCACCCACACTAAGTGTCAGAAGGTCCTCTCTGTTCTCCACCTTCCACCCCAGACAGACCAGCCTTATTTCCTATCATCTATACCTTGGATGAGGGTAGCTTCTGCCCCATCATGAATATCCTTTGCCAGTGGCCCAAGGGTGCTTGTTAAAGTGTAAATACATTTTAAGAGGACTGTGATCATCAATTGTGAATCTACCCCTGTCAACTGCCAGTTCAAGGGACACCACTACTACTTCCCCACAGGAAAGAGGGGCAGCTTGGTGTCCCCAAGAGAGGGCTAAAATCAAAAGGACAACATGGGGAGGGCAGTTACAACTGGCAGTTATGGCAGGGTTGCATATTTAATAAACTTCAAGTTGTTTCAAAACCTGGAGAAAGCCTTTTAACTTTTGAGAATACTGAGACCCCTCCACATCCCTTATCTAGCAGGACTGATAAATAATAAAGGAATGAGGGGTCTTCAACAGATCAGTCTTCTATCCATCCATTGCCCAAAAAAATCTTAACTGAAAATAGAACAAGTGGCTTGACTGGCTCCATTGGAGATTTAATAGTAGAATCTATGAGAAAATGAGTCTCTGCCTTAGAAACAGGTGTCACAGCCAGTTACAGCCACAGCCAAGGCCAAGAATACAAGGGAAACTATCTGGAAGTATCCTCCACATGCCCCAGTTTCCCCATCTGTCTGGTTGACCTAATTGGTAGGGTGGGTTCAAACTTCACCTGGATTTGGGGGTTGTGGGTAGAGATCCTGGTCCAGAGGTAGGAAATTGGAGCACAATTTTGGAGTTTTAGTTCTCTCACATAAGAATTGCTTTTGCTGAGGTTTCGGAACTTTATTGCCACTTTAAGATCCCAAGATGACCACCAGAGACCCACCTAATCAGAAAGGAAAGGTCAAATGAGGGGAAGGGCAAGAAGGCTTGGGCCAGCCCAGTTGCACTAACATTGTAGATGGCTCACCTCCAAACCTCTACTAATTAACTCGGATCAGAACTGTGTCCCTGTGCTTAGCTAGCTGCAAGAGAGTCTGGGAAATTTGTAATTTGAATTATCCATCTCTGATCCGTTATTTTGGCCCTGACAGAGTCAGCCCCTCCCGTGAAGTTCTTTCCCTCTGGACAGACCCAAACCCCACCAAACCTACCAACAGCTGAGTTTAAACTGTCACAAGCTCCTCGCGCCCCAAACACCCACCAAAACAGTTCAAATGGTTCAGCCAGGTCAAACTTGACCATTCTGAGCACAGGCAAGAGAGAGGCGCAGCAAGACTCAGCCAGAGCGCCCCTCGCGCGCATGTCGCAGGTGGTTGCAGCACCACCTGGGCCGCGCGCGACCGTTGGGGTGGGCGGGAGGGGGCGCGAAGGCAGACTGCGCATGCCTACTGCCCCCTACCCGCCACCTGGTGGGGAGCTGCTTTAGCCCGGGTTGCTCCTGTCAGAGCTGCCCGCTGTGTCCCACCACACAGCTCCCGGGACTCAGGTGAGCGGACCGACCGCCCGGATCCCAGCCGCATTTGGGCCTGAAGGTCTCCTCGCTGGAGTCGAGGGTACCCTTCCCCGCCACCATTCATTCTAGGGGAGCGAGCCTTACATTCACCGTGCGGGGTCGGGTGCCTGTGCTTTGCGGGAAGCGGGGGCTGATTCCCAGGATGGCGCCCGAAACTAGACCGGAGCACCACTATGCGGTCTGGAGGTGCGCTCAAGGATGCGGCCCTGGGGTCAACCCTGCTTACCTCCATCCCCTCATCTCCCCTGCCTCGGACAAAACAAAGCGCAGGACCGCGCTGGTTGCCCGAGCCTGAAGGGGGCCCACGCCCTTCCTTTCTTCCTCACTTTTGTGGCGCGGCTGGGAGGCTGCCGACTGGGCCAGGCAGCGTCAAGTGGGCACTCGCAGGGTCTCAAGGACCCTTTGGGGACACTGCAGTAGCACCTGACACAGCGAGGGCTCTGTGCTCAGAACAAGGCTGGGACCCCAATTCTGTGTTGGGGCCTTGTGATGTAGTCCAGTCTGTCACTCTGCTTCTCTGAGCGCCCTGTTCCTCATGGGATATGGGAGTCCTGGTGACCATAACCTAGGCCCCACCCCTAGGGTGTCCCAGCTGGGGCTCAGCCTGCGTGTACCACACTCTCAGAAGATGCTATCTGGGCACCTGTGGTCATTACCAGCACTTGGCCAAGGGGAGAGCCTCTCTTATATTTCCCTGCCTCTGATGATGGCACCCCAAATTTTCAGTTGATCCAGCCCCAACTTGCCTTCCCCCTCTTCCACCTATTCACCTCTAGAGACAGCCCACCAGTTTCAGAATCTACCAGAACCTTGCCTGTCCTTTCCATCTGCCCCACTGCCACCATCTTCAACGGTGATCTCTCTTTCCTGGTCTCCCCTCAAGTCTATCTTCACAGCCACATCTTCCTCTCTCTTCCCCAAAGGATGGGTGCCTCCAAAGCTATTTTCTCCTCTCTTCATCCTGCCCCCATTTTTGGGCAGAGACTTGCAGTGAACATTTTCAGGAATCCCTCCATCTCACCCTGATCTGCACAACCCAAACTCATCTGGAACCCTGGATCTGCCCCCAGACTACCATTGCTCCTTGGTTTCTAGACTATGGTAATGGTGCACTCAATGAAGGCAACTCCCAAACCAGACGGGGAGGCACATTTAATGAGTTAATGGTGATTTGCTTTTTTTGTAGTTTTTTTTTTTTTTTATCTCTTTGAGACAGGATTTCACTATGCAGTTCAGGCTGGCCTTGAACTCACTTTGTAGCCCAGACTGGCCTCAAACTCACATCAATCCTCCAGCCTCAGCCTCCTAAGTGCTAGAATTGCAGGCCAATTTGCTATTAATAGCTAATACAAATTGAGCACCTGCTGTGTGCCAATCCTCTTTAACATGCAAGTTAATTTCCTTATTGTGTTTATTGTCTCACACTGCTAGAATCTAAAGCTCTCAAGGCCAGATGAATCTGTTTTGTTCAGTGCTGTATCACAAAGTCTGGCATACAGGAAATGCTTGAATTAATTAAGGAAGATTGAATAATAGTAAAAATGCTTAACATGGGGCTGGGGATTTAGCTCAGCGGCATAAGCGCCTGCCTTGCAAGCAGGCAGTCGTGAGTTCCATCCCTGGTACCGATAAAAACGAAAAAGACAAAAAAAAAAATGCTTAACATTAGCTGAGCACCTCCTACTGAAATATATTTTACATATTTATCTTGTTACCTATTGCCAGACAATATGGAATTATAGACAATAATGTAGAATATAACATTCATAGGGGTCAGGGGTCATCTATTTTTTTTTAATTTCTATGTCCTTGCCACACAGGAGGTTTTCAGTAAATATATTTTGAATAGTTAATAAGACTAAATTCTAATGAAAATAGTTAATAGACTATATAATTAACCTAATTTGTTTGGTTTATTTATCTCTTCAGATACTAATATTCTTTTAGAACACAAACCCTGGGACCGAACTGGCCACCTGGAGGCTGTGTTTCAATGTCCACTAAAATAAACAAAATCCTGCCCTCCCTCTGCAAACTTCACAGTACTTCATAAATATGCTAAAATTCATTTAATTGCACATTTTAACTGGGTGAACTGGTGGTGCATGTTTGTAATCCCAGTATTTAGGAGGCTGAGGCAAGATGATCCTTGACAGTTCAAGGCCAGTCTGAACTTTATGGAATAAAAATTATATTTTAGTAAAGTGGCCTGAAAAATACTGCCTTGGGGTTGAGGGGATAGCTGAGTGGTAGGCAACCCTATTGCCTGGTCCTGGGATTCTCAGTAAAAAAAGAAAAATCTCCCCTTCACAAAGTTGATATGAGGCGGGGAGAGCAACATGAATAATGCATGCTGTGTACTTGTCCTTTTAGAAGGATATTAGGTGGTGATTAGCATACCATAAGTGCTCTACAAAGGTTAATTCAATGCTACTCACCTGTCCTTTTAGCCCCGGGTTTGCCCTGACCTCTCTTCACTGTTGTCTTTCTTCCATCTTCACTAGCAGACCTTGCTGTTTATCTCTTTCCTGAATTGCCTTTTGGGGCATGGAGCTGCCACTGCCACCAACTGATGTCACCATGAGCCCGGGCACCTGGAACCCCAGCTCCCAGGAGAGACCTGAGGCTTCAGTGCACAGCAAGGATACTGCCAAGAAGTTGCCTGAGTACAAGACAGTGGTGGTTGGCGCTAGTGGTGTGGGCAAGAGTGCGTTGACCATCCAGATGACCCACCAGTGCTTCGTGGAGGACCATGACCCCACCATCCAGGATTCCTACTGGAAGGAGGTAGCCCTGGACAATAGAGGCTACATTCTGAATGTGCTGGATACAGCGGGGCAAGATATCCACAGGGCCCTGCGGAACCAGTGCCTGGCAGCTGGGGATGGCATACTGGGTGTCTTTGCTCTTGATGACCCTTCGACTCTGGACCAGCTGCAACAGATGCGGGCCAGCTGGGGCCCTTGCCACACCCAACCCCTCATCCTAGTGGGCAACAAGTGTGACTTGGTGACTGCTGCTGGAGATGTGCATGCCACTGCTGCAGCTCTCGCCCAAAGATGGGGGGTCCCCTTTGTGAAGACCTCAGCCAAGACACGGCAAGGTGTGGAGGAAGCCTTTGCCCTGCTCATCCATGAGATCCAAAGGGCCCAAGCAGCCATGGCAGAGGCAGGGGAAGAGAGGGCCCAGCACAAGAAGGCTATGTGTAGTTGTGGCTGCTCTGTGGCCTGAAGATCTTGGTCAGGAAAAGCAGCTGCTCTCCCAGGCTAGGGTGGAGTTCACTTGATGAAGATACCTCAGAAGCTACTAATAACATGGACACATCACTGGTGATTGGGGATGGATGGACAGTTTTCTTTCTTGCAATTGGTGAGGAGTTTTTGGTGATATGGGGTTGTCTGGAGTTTGCTGTGTCATGCCAATTTAAGAGATTCTGTACAAGATTAAGTAAATGATGTTTCCCGTTTCCAAGCTGCCTCTGTACCAAGTGTTATGTGGGTGGGAGCAAGACTGGGTGGAATGTTACTTGAAATATGATAAATGTTTCATTCAAGAAATATGGGGGAGCCCTCCATATGCCAGGCCCTGCTTTGGGTACACAAAGGATGTGGAGGTAAATTCTTGCACAGCATGCATTATTCATGTTGCTCTCCCCGCCTCAGATCAACTTTGTGAAGGGGAGATTTTTTTCTTTTACTGAGAATCCCAGGACCTTTTTTGACAGAAGGTTAGGAAGTGATGGAGACTGACAATAAGGTAAGTAAAGGAAAACAATGTCAGAGTGGTCATGGAATTCTTACGAGTAGGTGCTAAAACCTTGCTGATACCAGGAGCAGAGGGAATAATCAGTGTAAAGCAAAGGTCAAGACCCCAAACCAGCCACTGGCCCCCTGGCAACCTTTATCTTCAGGAAAAGGAACCCCTGGAAGATGCTAATGGGCCCTGAAACAGACCTCAGGCCCAGAAGGGAGGGGCTGCCATTGTCCCTGTGGATGGCTGCACTTGTGAGTCAGGTGCCTGTGAGGAAAGGCATGGGCTGAACAGCGGGTGTAGCTAAGTGCAAGACCTACGGCCCCTCTACCCCAAGAGCAGCTACCACCCCCAGCCCACCAGTCCCTTAGCTGACTGCGGCTCACAAAGACAAACAGAGCTGTTTCAGATATTGTTATTGTAAGGCTAGGGGGTGGGGGTTTGGCGGGTTGAGGGGTAAGCAGCTCTCAACGTGCTGGCAGGGGTGTTCAGGTGGCTAGCTGGCCTGCTCCTGGGTTCTGGGGCACGCTGGATGCAGGCGGTGCTCAGGGTGGCAGGAGACGGCGCGCTGGCGCCGGGGGCGGGGGGTTCTCTAGGCGTTTCACGCGAAGCAGTGCCCCAAGAACACCTTCAGGGGGAACGTCAGGAGCCAGA
This sequence comes from Cavia porcellus, assembly GCF_034190915.1. Taxonomy (NCBI): domain Eukaryota; kingdom Metazoa; phylum Chordata; class Mammalia; order Rodentia; family Caviidae; genus Cavia; species Cavia porcellus. The sequence continues at coordinate 20,194,362 of NW_026947486.1, forward strand.
TCCTGGTTGGCAGAGCGGCGAAGGCGGCGCGGGGTGGTCCCAGCTTCCGGCTCCGCACTTCCCGTGAGGATTCGCCCCAGCAAATACCTGCGGAACAGAGCAAAATGCAGTGAGGGTGTGGCTGCAGGTGGCCCCTGCAGACCAGGAAGCTAAACAGCACACCTTGCAACCCATAGTTTCTGGCCCTTCCCCACCCGTGTCCCTGGCCCACTGCTCTCAAGAAGCGAAAGTTCTCTCTCCACGCCCATGCCAGAAATGGTAGCATCCTGGCCTCCCCTTCCAGGCAGAAACCAGGCACCTGGGCCTCCCTCCCCAGGGCCAGGAGGCCATGTCCTGCACTGCTCCTCTAGTGCCTCACACCTTTCCTCTCGGGATCTGACTCCTAGCTAGGTCCCAAGACCGTCGCCCTTCCCTAGGACTTAAGTGTTCTCGTCACCACTGGATGATGTAGTTCCCCTCGCCGCCCTCCCGAGGTGCAGTGTCAGTCCCCTCCCTGCACCTCAGTAGCTCTGGGTCCACGTCAGGCGTCTCGTCACCAGTTTCCTCGGCATCTGAGCCCGTGGGGCCGTCGTCATAGACTGGGGGCCGGGGTCGGTGCGCAGCGGCCGGCACGGGAGCGGGGACAAGCTGGGCTGCAAGGGCGGCGGGGTCGAGGCGGGCGCGAAGCAGAGCTCGGGCAAGCTGTGCGGCTGGTGCATCGGGGTCATCGTCCAGACCGAGGGGCGCGTCGGAGGCGCGGGGAGAACCCCAGACGCGCAGCAGCTGTGCCAGGACACGTGCCTGCTGATCCTCGGCCTCCTGCGCCTCGGCCCGCGCACGCTCCTGCCGCTCAGCCTCCAGCAGGTGCGCCAGCGCCCGCGCCAGCTCCTGCACCGCACCCGCCGCCGCCTCTCCTCGGGGCGCCGCCCGGCGGAAGCGGCGCTGAGATCCAGCCTCGGCAATGGCTGGCGATGCTGCGCTTAGGCTGCGGGGGTCCTATGGGAAGATAACGTGGGAGGGAAGATAAGTGTATCATCACATTAGGACAGGCCCAGGACCTCTGACTTGGGGACTCCACAAACCTCAAATAACCAAAGCCACCATGCCCCCCATAACGAATATTTCTAGGGCCACAGGAGACCCCAAATATCTCCAGATACATGTAAGACCCCCGATAGACTCTTAGACCCATCTCCAGCAATCTCCAGTAATGCTTTAATACTCAGAACTTGCCCTTAAGACCAGTGGGGACCAGATTTGAAATGAAAACTCCAAAGAAAGAAAAAAGAAATGAAAACTCTCATACTTTGCTGATAGACATTAAATTATCAAAATAATTTTTAAGAACAACTTGGTAATGTCCAAAAAGAAATACATACCCTATGCCCCACTGCCGAGGTGTTACACCCCAGAACAGCTTTGACACATATACTACTGGACATCAGTTTGTGAAAGATGACAGTAGCAGTTTGTAATAGCATAAAGAGTGTGGGGCTAGGGATAGCATAAAAGTGGGGAGAGGAATAAAGGCCTGAAACAACTCAGTATTCACTGACATATTAAGAATGAATATATAAACTGGATGTGGTGGTACATGCGTGTAACCACCGCACTCTGGAAGGCTGGGGCAGGAAAACTATTGGAGCCCAGTCTGGGCAATCTGACAAGACCTTGTCTCAAAATAAAAAAAAAAAAAAAACAAGGGCTGGGGATGTAGCTCAGTGAAAAGGCAGTGGTAACACAAAGGTCCTGGCTCAATCCCTAGTAATACAAAAATAAATCAATTGTGCTATTCTCATAGAACACAATATTATGAAGCAAGAATTTAAATGCATTATAGCCAAACACTTTAATATGAATGAATCTCACCACCAGTGTAGAACCAATAAAAGAAGTTTGGATAAGGGGTGTAACTCTGGCAGGGCGCTTGAACCAGGCCCTGGGTTCAAGTCACAAGACCACACACACACACACACACACACACACACACACACAAAAGGCAAGTTCCAGAATCCCACTGCAGACTGAGATGACTCGACACACAAGGACTTCCTAGTGACCCCTAGTGACTACCAGGAGGCAAATTCTGGCTTTGATTCCATTTCTATGCTGCAGATTGCTTAAAGATACAATATATGTATGCGAAAATCCTCAAACAAACGCAAGAGATAAATGGACAGGAAATACATAGAGGATAAGGATTGTAAGGCAGAGAGGATACGGGTGGAGGGACACCCTGGGGCTTCTGACTATTACTGGTCAGGTTCTAATTAATCTTAAGCTGAACAATGAGCACACAGAAGACTCATTTTATCATTAGTCTTTACAATTGTACATATATTTAAAATATGCATCCAATTAAGTATATGCACATTAAGCATACAAATCTATGTACATTAAATATATTGTTCTATGTAAAATATTTAATAATTTGAAAACTCCTCTTTCCTTGATGCAGATGGCCCTGAAGAGGAAAAGGAAGTGCCCTTGGTTGTTACTCAGCAGCTAGCAGCTCCTGGGGAATTACCAACAAGCTTTCCTTTCCTCTCTCACATGCGCATGAAGACTGACAGCTTCTGAGATACTACACACAGCCCAACACTGCCACAGCCACATGCAAAGAACGACACATGCTCATGCAGTTACACTCTCCAAGGTGCAAGGACACGCAACACCTGTGAGGCACAATGCAGCACAGGGACATCATGGCTCCTCTCCGAAATGACACAGCTTCACAAAGAAGCGGCCTCGAGAGCACATACCCAAAGTCCCAGGCACTCAGCTTGACAGAATGGAGTGTGCCCAAGGATACACAAGGACTGTGCTTTCCAAAAGGAAAACAAAATCACAGACACATATGAACACACGCCAAGACACGCCCAGGGGCCACACCATCACACATAAGGATTCATGAACACACATGGTGTCACTGAGAAAGCAATGGAACCTGCCCAAAAAAGCCGCACATAAAAAGCATCTTCAGTACCACACACCCTACACACGGGGACAAACGTCACTTTTGTAGGACACTCATGAACAAGCACATAACACCCTTGCACTGCTGTCATCACATCAAACGCATACACAGGGCTGTGCGCACCCTTCCTGAAAGCACCCTAGAGCTATGGACAGCGCCACAGGTCTCAGGCCAGGCCCAGATGTGTCGCCCTGACAACCTCACGTAGACCAACGCCTGCAGTCGTGCCACCCTTGCCAGTGTCCCCGCACACCCCTGGGGTGGCTCCTGTGAGGATGCGGCCCGACCCTTGACCTCAGCATCCCCTGCCCCACCCCCACCCGCGCCAGACTGGAATCGCACCTTTATGGGCCTCGCACAGAGTGCAGGGGGCAGCTGAAGGAGGCCCAACAGCAGCAGCACCAGAAGGCCAACGCCCCCGGCCCGCGACCCGCGGAGCAGCAGCGACCCCGCCATGCTGCTCCTGCGAGCCGGGCTCCGGACAGGCGGGCAAACTGGTCGTCTGTCAGGTGCGCAGCGCCTGGGTAGCGCACGGCTGCGATGCTCTGCGGCTGCGTGCTGGGAGCCAGCCGCCTAGTTCTCCTCTCCCACTCCACGCAGGCGCAGCATCAGCTCTGGCAGCCTCTGCAGCCTGCGTGTTGCTGGGGTGATGCTCCAAGGACAAAGTGGAGAGTCTGAGACTGCAGCTGATGGTTGCCATGGCAGTCGGAGAGCAGTTGCTAGGGCAACAGACCTTAATGTGGATTAGCAGACAGCCAGGGAAATCAACTTAGTGAAGTGAAATGGGGTCCAGTCCCTAGCTCTTCCTCCGTGGGGAGGAGATGGACTTTGCTTATTGGATAAACAGCTGCCTGCTGCGGACCCTGCAGGTGCTTTGTAGAGAGACAGGTTCCACCCCTATGATGGGTAGTGCTGAGCCCCTACCTGAAATAGGGAGTTACAGTAACCGCGAAGTCAGAATGGCGATGACTCAGTGAACGCTCAAATACAACTGTCTGCTAGCCAAGGCCTTCTCTCCACGACTGTCCTTTCATGTCCTTTGCAGTCTTCGTCTCCCCATCTGCCTCTCTTTATCTCTCTTCCCTCCATCCTGCCAACATCCTCCCATCTCTATCTTAATTTACTGTCTGCATCTGTTTTTTTCATTATAGATAGATGCATATATATATTATTGTCCATGTATTGTTCTGGAAACACATTTAAATGATAAATCAGGAGCCAGAGCTCCTGCTCAATGGTAGAACCAGCTCAATGGTAGAACACAGTGTTTAACATTTGTGAGGCCCTGGGTTTGATCTCCAGCACCAAACAGAAGGCAAAATAGATACGGGACAAGAAACAAGATTTTAACCAAGCAATGTGCCACATGCCTGTAATTTCCAGTACTTGGGAGGCTGAGGCAAGGGGATCACAAGTTTGAGGCCAGCCTGAGATGCATAGTAAGATTCTGTATTAAAAAACAGAAAACAGGGCTGGGGATTTAGCTCACCAGCTCAAGAGCTTGCTTAGTAAGCTCAAGGTTGTGAGTTCAATCTCCAGTACCATCTTCAGGTATATATATATATATATATATATATATATATATATATATATACATTAAAATGAGGAAGGAATATTAACAGTGGTTATTTCTGGGTAAGAAAACTGTTGTTTACATTTTATTTTCTGAAAAAAGGTTATAATTACTATTATATAATCAGATAAAAGCAATAAACACTTTTTATTTTGTAATTAACACAATGAATGGAAACATGGGTTGGGCATGGTGGTAGGTATCTATAATCCCAGGACTCTTTTTTTTTTTTAGTGCAGGGGATCAAACTCATGACCTCAACTCTCCAGCCAGGTACTTGTGCCACTGAGCTAAATCCATGGCCACATCCTAGCACTCGTGGGAGGCTGAGGCAGGATGATTGCACATTATAGTCCAGCCTGAGCAGTTCAGCCACAGGGCAACAACCTATCTCAAAATAAAAAAGTTTAAAGATCCTGAGTTCATTTCTCAGTACCAAAAAATAAAATTGGTGACATGGCAAAACTTGAAACAGAAGAAAAGATCCACGCAGATGGCCAAGGCCAAGAATATATGTAATCCACAGATCTTAATTGCTTCCATGTGTTCAGTGTCACAAACACATACAGTGAAAATCCTTAATCCACACCATCTTATGAGTCGGACCTGAAGATTATTCTCCCCAATGGCACAATACTCACAAAGTTAAGGCACGTCCCATGCCTCCCCATTTAGGTTCACATCTTTGCATAATTAGCTCATATTGAATGTGTGATTGACCAAAGGGACTGACTGAATCTGAGTATATTAAAAATTAGGTTGAGCTGGGTGTGGTGCACCCCTGTAATCCCAGCACTCCAGAGGCTGAAGTAGGAGGATTGTTGTGCTTTTGAGGCCAACCTGTGCTATAAAAGCTAGTTTAAGGCCAGCCTGAACTATAAAATGCTACTCTGTCTCCAAAAATAAAACTAAGGTTGAGGGCTGGGGATGCAGCTCAAAGGTATCACTTTTGCCTATAGTACAAATAATGTCCCAGTGTCATCCCCAACACCACACACACAAAGAATGGCTCAATCATCTGCTGAGGAGATATTCACTCCCTTGACTCGCGAAATAGGTAAATGCTCTGGGGAAATGTAAGCAGCTAAAACTGGAAGCTGCCACCAGGACCTGAGGGTGGCCTCCAGGTGGCACCCAGCAAGAAATTGAAGCCCACAGTTCTACAACCACAAGGAAGAGAATCATACCAAAAGCCTGAGTGAGGCCAGTCAAGTCTAAAATGATACTGTAGTCCTAGTGGGTGAGACACTAAGGGATGACCCAACTAAGCCAGGCCTTCCTCCTGCCTGGGAAAACTGGGGCATAATGTTTGTTGCAGGAATGTTGTTGTAAGCTTTGTAGTCTGTGATAATAATGCCACAGAGCAATAGAAAAGGCCAGGCATGGAGGTCATGTCTGTAATCCCAGCATTTGGCTGAGGCCAGAGGGTCTCATGCTCTGTTTTATTTTGTTTTGTTGTTTAATGCAGCATTTCTTGGTTTTATTCAAAACAGAGCATAGTTTTAGCACTTTACAGTAAGAATTTTTTTTACTCATCCAAACCCTGTGCCAAGTAGGAATTTTTTTTTACTGGGGATCAAACTCATGACCATGAGCTTGCAAGGCAGGTACTTATGCCACTGAGCTAAATCCCCAGTTACAGTAGGATTTTACACTTGTCATTTACCTAAATGTTCTGCTTCAAGTCTTTAAAAAAATTCTAAGAATTCAGCCTATGTTGTTTTGTTTTCAGTCAGGTTTTATTGATACATTTTAGGCATAGCTGCCTTCCAAGTAGCTGGGACTGCAGGTGTACATCACTGTGCCTGGCCATCTTATGAATAATTAAAATCTCTCCAAATTAATATCTAATCTAACTTTTGTTTGCATAAAGTCTCTATGCAGCTCAAATTGGCCTTGAACTCACTATGTAGCCTAGGCTGGTCTTGAACTCACAGCAATCTTCTTGCCTCAACCTGAGATCATAGACATGTACCACCACATCTGACCTATACCTTATTTTCTTTTTTCTTTTTTTTTTTTTTTTTTTTTTGTCTTTTTCGTTTTTTTTATCGGTACCGGGGATCAAACTCACAACTGCCTGCTTGCAAGGCAGGCGCTTATGCCACTGAGCTAAATCCCCAGCCCTATTTTCTTTATCCATTGGTCTGTTAACAGGCATCTTAGCTGTTTCTATAGTTTAGCTATTGGGTTTTTTGTTTCTTTGCTCTTTTTTTTGAGACAGGGTCTCACTAAATAGTTCAAGTTGGGTTTGAATTCAATATGTAACCCAGGCTGGCCTTGAACTCAAGGCAATCCTCCTGCCTCTGCTTCCCTAGTGCTGAGGTTACAGACTTATGCCACCATGCTTGGCTGGGTTTTTTATTTTATTTTAAAGGGGAAAAAGTAAAAATTTCAAAACAAGATAATAGGAGCATAACAATGGTTAATACATTGCATGTTGTTATTTTTAAATTAGTTACTCAGAGTATAAGATATAGGTCTTTAATTGTACAAACAATATTAGCACACTTTTATTTTCAGTGAACTAAGGGAAATTAGTAGTAGTAGCATAACAATCTTAACTATCTTGTATCTTTTCCCTTCCTTCTTGTCTCCTTTTCCCTATCCCAATTTCTCTTTCCATTTGAATACTTTCTTCCCATGTTACTTGGTTTTGTTTTTTTAAAATAGGGTCTCAGTAAGAAACTGCCCAAAGAGGAAAAGTAATTGGAATAGGGGAAAGGAAGATACACACACACACACATAAGATAACTGTTATGGATTAAGAACTAGTGGTCAATTTAGTGCCCGCTGGATTACATCAGCATGGCACTAATCGAAGGTGCTCCACTAGAGGAAAGTTGCCAGGATAAATAGGTGGAGAAGAAGGGAGCTGTTGGAGGGCTGAGGCATTAAGGAGACATTGTGGTTCTCCTACAAGTTGCTGTCTGAGCTGTTGGTTCTCCTGGAGAAGCTTTGTTCCTCACACCGAGCATTTCTTCCTGGCTCTGGAGGGGAAGACGTGTGCCACTTGATCTCCAGGGTGAACTTGTCACGCTGTTTCCTGGCAGGTACCCGACTGTGCTTGTCGTCAGAGGAGCTTGGGGCCTCCGTGTCGCTGAGGATGGCTGTGGTGCTTTTCAGGACAGCTCTGGTCTTTGTTGTGTGACTTCTCGGCTCCAGCGTAGAACCCTCATCCCACTAGCACAGCTCCTTCACGCTGCTGGCATAGACTTTCTGGCTTCCACCGCTGACCCTTGGGTCTTCCCGGCACGGATCCATAAAAGAGTCCTTCTTGTGGGCTCCAGACCTCCAGCTGGACTTGTGGGAGGCATTGTCGTGGGCTCTGGCTTTTATCTGGACTCATGTGGGACATTGCTGTGGGATTTAGGCCCTTGACTAAATATTCTATGTTTTTGGTGTTGTGGATAGATTTCCTGCATTTTCTTGTATTAACTCCTGGTGACCATATTATAAAAAAATATTATAAACTCCATGTTCTGATTCTAATTGTTCTCTGCACAACCCCTGATTACAATAGCTAAAATGACTATACTACTAATTGGAATAGCTATTGGAAAAAAACAGTTAATATTTATATGATTAGATCAATTTTACACCTATATCTGTTATTCTAAGCAAGCCTTTTGAAGGTAACCATATGCAGTATTACAACCATTGTCAAATTCCTATCATCTTGTTTTGTCAACCTATACTGTTATTGTATTGGGTTTGTTGTTGTTGCTTGTCTCTTCTGCTTTACGTTTTTCTTTTCTGTGCTTTTTTTTCTCTTAAATAAGAAAAAGAAATTAGAGTTTTTAAAAATTGTTTTTTGTTCCTTGAATTACTGCGTTCTTCTGGGTCCCTCCCATTCCCTTAGTTGATTATATTATCATACCACACCTTAGTGCTTTTCCACACTTCTGGTGGTTCTGAATTGTTCATGTTTACAAACAGGGTGATGTGTGTAATCATCACATTGTTTCATTAATATGATAAGGAAAAAATACATTGTCCCAGAGAAAATGACTTCAGCCAAGCAACAGTCCAGCCATACCTGTCTTCATTTTTAACCCACTGTGAGCCATTTTGACTTGATTTTGGATGTTTTAAGAAATATTTGATGTGCTATAAGGTTTGGGTTTTTTGCATGTAGATATCCAGCTGTTCTACTATATTTATTGAGGGTACAATCCTTTCTCCACTTAACTGCTTTTGCATCTTTGTCAGAAAATCAAATGCCTATTTTATGGGTATCTATTTTGGGACTTTATATTGATACTTTGATGGTTTGAATATCTTGTTATCAATGTCATTTTTTGTCATGATTGGTGTAACTTTGTGATAAGTCATGGGGTTAGGGAGGGTTGGGGTTCTAATTTTGTTCCTTTATCAAAGTTGTTTAGACTGAGCCTTTTTTATTTTTACAGAAATGTAAGAATCAAAATATTAATCTATATGAAAAATGATATTGACAGTTTCATAAGGGATTATGTTTTCTAATGTTTGTTATTTTCTTCTATTTTTGGTTTAATTCTACCTTTTATTTTTACTTTTTAAAAAGTTTAAAAAATAAAAATAAATAACATAGGGTCTCACTATGTCATCCAGGCTGGCCTTGAATTCACTACTGTATATAGCCCAGGCCAGCCTCAAACTTGCACTGATCCTCCTACTTTAGTCTCCCAAATACTGGGATTATGGCACGTGTCACCACACCTAGCAGATATAAACATGAATTTCACAGCTATAAACATGATATGCAGGTGTCATGACTTACTTTTATCAGTGTTAAGCTAATGGTTATCTGAAGTCAACTTTTTACTCTTTTTCTTAATACTCTGTCCCTCTTGGAAACTTTTAAAGATTATCTTTCTTTGGAGGGCTGAGGTGTACTCAGTGGTAGAGCACTTCCCTGACATGCATAAAACTACAGGTGTGGAAAAAAAAGCTAGGTACACTGGTGTGCATGTGTAATCTGTAATGCCAGAAAGACTGAACCAGGATCGCTAGCCTGAGCAACACAGTGAGACCCATCACAAAGAAAAAAGAAAGAGAAAAAGCCAGGTGCAGTGCCACACATATGTGATGATCCCTGATACCAGATAAGTTAAGGCAGAAGATTCTGAGTTTGAGGTCAACCTAGGCTTTACAGTGAATTCAAGGATGGCCTAGACTACATAAGGAGACTGTCACAAAGAAAACAAGAAAAATATGTGTGTGGTGAGGCACAATTGTAATTCCAACACTCCAGACAGCTGAAGCAGGATACCAAGTTCAAGCCTGTCCTGGATTATTTAGTACTTAATGAGACCCTGTCTCAAAACAAAATAAAAAGTTGGGGATGTAGCTGGGTGTAAAGGCCCTGGGTTCAGTGCCCAGTACCACAAAAAGGATTCTTGCCAAGAGAATGAATGTGCGTGTTGAACATTAAGCACTCTAAGATCAGAGATAGCTTCCTGAACCGCGTGAGGGAAAGGGTCCGAAAAAGACCAAGGCCAAAGAAAAAGGCACCTGCAGCCCCATTGGCCTATGTCCCTGCATTCCTAGCAGAACTTGGCAGAACCTGGAACCCGGCCCGGTTGCTCTGCCTGTCCACACCTAATTTGTGGTGAAGTGTTCTAGGCCCTAGGTTCAGTGCTGCTTAAAAATGAGTGAAAGGTCTTCTGAACTATAAGGATGCTTTTCTTCACTGAGGAGGAGGGCAGTGCTCGCGCTCACTCCAGAGAGACCCAGTGCTTGGAGTGGACTCTAGTTGTACCCAGGAAGCTGGTCTTGTCTTCACTCTTCACATGCAATGTGTTTCTTGCTGAAAGATGTGAGGTGATTTATTGTGCAGCAGAGGTTCACCCAACTTGGGGGAAGAGTCAAAAATGTATGAAACATTTATATTGGCTCAAAATAGTCATTCTAAGTCACTATGGGAAAAGACGTATAAAAACAAACAGAAGGCATGACAACTAGGAAGAGTTAACTACTTGGAAATGTGTTGTAAGTACCCAGACCTTAAGGATAAGGAATTTGCCTTTGAAGTTTCCTACTTAATAGTTTCAGTCATGTGTGGGGGCATACTTTCAAATCTTAGTGCATGACAGGCTGAGGCAGGAGAATCACTGTGAGTTCAAGGTCAGCCTGAATTACACAAGGTGACAGTGTCTCAAGACCCACATGCATGCACACACACAATTTTAAAGTACCCTTTAAAAAAGTATTCAATGTTAGCCAGGCCTGGTGGCACATCCCTATAATCCAGCACTTTGGAGACTAAAGCAGAAAGATTAATGTGAGTTCTGATCAGCCTGAGCTACACAGTGAGACTCTTTCTCAAAAAAAAAAAAAGACTACCCATTCAATGTGAAATTCTTTTATTTTATCTTTGAGACCTTTTTTTTGGCATCAGAAGTGACCTCAGGACCTTGTGTTTTCCAGGCAGGGACTTGTGCTGAGCTATATCCCTATCTTGTTTTATTTTTGAGACAGGATCTCATTATTCAGGCCATCCTTGAACTCACAAAATAACTCAGCTGGCCTCCAACTCACAGTGATCCTCCTGGTTCAGTATCCCAAGTGCTGGGATTCCTAGCCTTCTTTTGTTTTGAGACAGTGGCTGGGCTGGAATTTGTGATTCTCCTGCATCAGCCTACCAAAGTGCTGGGATTATAGGTATGTGTCACCATGCCCAATTTATAACTATATTTTTATGATTATGTATTTTTGTGTGTAAAAGAATCATATCATAGCACAAAAGTACAAACATTACAAAAGCTGTCTATAAAAAGATTTGTGGGGTCCAGAGATTTGGCTCAGTGGTATAAGCAACTGCCTGGCAAGCTCAGGGTCTAGAGTTTAATTCTCTCCCTCGTACCAAAAACCCAAAAACAACAACAAAAATCTTACCCAGGTATTTAGCTCAGCAACATAAGCACCTGCCTGGCAAGTGCCAGGTTGAGCTTGATTCCAGTACCAAAAAAAAAAAAAAAAAAAGATTTGTGAACTGGGCTTGGTGATTCACAGTTGTAATCCCAGAACTCAGATTGAGGCAAGAGGACTGCTGATGAGAGTTCAAGGCCAGCCTGGGCTATGGTAGTAAGTTCAAAACTAGCCTCAAAAAAAGAAAGAAAGAAGAACGACATTAAATGTGGTTTTTGTTTGCTTTTGTTTTTGAGGTGCGGTTTTACCACATAGTTCAAAGTGGACTTCAACTCACTATGTAGCTAAGGATGGCCTTGAACTCTTAGTGATCCTCTTGCCTCAACCTCCTGGTGCTGGGATTACAAGACTGTGCCACCACACCCTGTAGAAAAGAAGTTCTGAATATCTGACATCACAGATAGACTTTGAGGACATTATGCTAAGTGAAATACACCAGTCATAAAGGGACAAATACTTACACAGAAAGTAGAATGATCGTTGCCAGGATTACAGGGAAGGGGAGAATCAAGATTGTTTAATGGGTGTAATGGATTCAGTTTTACAAAATAAAGAGTTCTGCAGGGGCTAGGAGGGTAGGTTAGGCATAGCTTTCTTTTTTTAAAATTTTATTTAAAGAAAGACTAAACAAAACAGAAAATAGGTAAAAATAATACATACGTTCAGAGAAAAAATAAACAGTAAGAAATCACTAGTTCAGCCAGGCGTGGTGGCTCATGCCTGTAATCCCAGCACTGGGAAGGCTGAGGTGGGAGGATCCTTGAGAGTTCAAGACCAGCCAGGCTACAAAGTGAGTTCAAGGCCAGCCTGAACTGCATAGTGAGACCCCATCTCAAAAAAAAAAAAAGAAGAGTTCTACCATGGTTCCTGTGTTGTGTCTTGTTATCTCCACTAGAATTGGCTACATCATCAGACAGATTATAATTGAATATATCAGTAAATAACAGTTTTAATAAAAACATAACCTTGTATATAATATAGAACCGGCAGTTATCAAACTAGAATGTGTATCATAGAGTCTTGTCATCTTCAGTGTAGTTGCCTATACTCTCAGACTTGATACTATCAGTCATATCAGTTTTAAATAAAATCCTCTCTGCCTCATTTCTGTTATGCTCTTTTTTTGCCATCAGTTGTCTGCTTATCTTCTTCATTCTGTTTTCTGCTCCATTCATTGAGGCCTCTCTGCCACTGTTCCTGGAATCCCAGTACCCTTTGTGCCAGCCTTTATAACAGGGGGTAAATGGACGCCAGAGCTTCCTAAGTTTTGCTAGGTACACTAGCATATTAACCAGAACTGAGGCTGGAGTCGCAGGAAGCCCAAGTGAAAGGCACAAGCAGATGTGCAGGGAATGGCTGTGGGTGGTTCAGTGGTGGAGCACTTGCACTGGATTCCCCCCAGCACTGAAAGAGAGACAGAGATAAAGGGAGGGAGGAAAGGAAGGAGGGAAGGAGGGAGGGAGAGAAGGAGCAAGGGAGGGAAGAAAGGAAGGAAGGAAGGAGGGAGGGGAGGAGGGAAAGAAGGAAGGAAAAAGAAAGAGAGAGGCCAGGTGTGGTGGCACACACCTGTAATCCCAGCACTCAGGAGGCTGTGGCAGGAGGATTGCTGTGAGTTTGAGGCTAGCCTGAGCTACACAGTGAGTTTGAGACCAGCTTGAACTATAAAGCAAGATTCAGCCTCTCTACCCCACCTCCTATTAAAAAAGAAAGAAAAGAGAAGAATCACCCATAAAACAACCTAGACTTTGTGACTGAAATTGGAAGGGGGGGCTGGGGAGCAGTCTGGTACTGAGTGCACAGTGGGTGGGGCAGCCTCCCTAGTGCTGGGATTACAGGCCTGCACCAGCACTCCTGGCCTAACCACTTTTTAGGGATCCTAAACCAGTGATACTCCTGTCTCACCCTCCAAGAGTGCTGGAATTACAGTTGCATGCCACCACGTTTGGCTTTTTCTCATACTCTTGATGGCAGGTAGGCAAAGCAATCTCTATACATAGTAAGGGCCTAGATTCAGGCTCCTAGCTCAGTCACCTGGTAACGGAATTTGATGACCCAGATGGGAATTGTGCCCTCTGCTGGAGCCAGTTTGATATTATGCCTTGGAGTCTGCCCAGGTTATTTGCCCCAGGAGAAAGGGGATGAAGGGTTCATATTTGGTTCATAACGCTCCTGTTCTTCCTTTCTAGCCAGTGTCCACTGTATCCATCAGTTTTTTGTCTTGTTTTTTCTATACTGGGAATTGAACCAAAGGCCTTTAACATTGAGCTATTCCCCACCCACCACCTTTTTTAATTTTTTTTTTTTTGTCTTTTTCATTTTTATTCGTACCGGGGTCCCCAGACCCCTAATTTTTATTTTGAAACGGTGTCCTTTTCAGTTTCCCAGATTACACTGGAACTTGTCATCCTCCTGCCTCTGCCTCCAAGAGTGCTGGGATTGCACGCATGCACAACCATGCCCGGTCCCTGCATTCTTTCCATAGATCCCTTATGGTAATTATGTTTCCCTTGAAAATTAATTAATATTGCCAGGCATAGTGGTGCATGCCTGCAAATGCCAGCATTTGTGAGGGAGGCAGGAGAATCACTGAGAGCTTAAGGCCTGCCTGGGCTACAAAGTGAGTTCAAGGTTAGTTTAAATTATACAGAGAGACCCTGTCTCAAAAAAAAATCAGTTTCTATGGGCTGGTATAGCACTTGTTTGGCATGTGCAAAGTCCTGGGTTCAATCCCCAGCAGTACAAAACAAAAACCCTGACCTTGTGATAACTGGACCTTACCCTCACAAAAATGCTTCTGTGGAAGTCATTCAAACCAGGTCAGCAAAGCTTTGCTTGCTGCGAACAGGCTATAACCATAAGGCACATGGTTCTCTTTTTTTTTTTTTTTGGCACATGGTTCTCTTAAGGGATCCTCTAGCTTGTTTTGCTGCTATTATCGCCACTCCAGAAATCTGTCCTCCATGGCAGATAAAAATTAGCTTTGTTGGGGCTGGGGATTTAGCTCAGCGGCATAAGTGCCTGCCTTGCAAGCAGGCGGTTGTGAGTTTGATCCCCAGTACCGGTAAAAACGAAAAAGACAAAAAAATATTTAGCTTTGTCATGGTGCAATAACAAATGGTAGCTATTTGCTCTCTCGAATTCTTCAAGATCTTACTATGTAGCATACAGGAGGCTGTCCTTAAACTCTCCATCCTCCTGCCTCAGCCTCCCAAGTGCTGGGAGTATAGGTATACACTGCTGTGCCCAACTATTTGTTGCTAATTGTGTTTTGTTTTGTTTTTTAGGGTCTCACTGTGTAGCACAAGCTATCCTTGAACTCACTACATAACCTCAGCTAGATTCAAATGGTGGCAATCCCCCTGCCTCACCTTCCAGAGGGCTGGGATTATAGGCATGTGCCACCATGCTCAGCTGCAGTTGTTAATTATGTAGGCATTGGCCTTGTACCTGCCTGCTGCATGGTTGTTCGCTCTGTTTACTTAGATATTTACTTAGATATTTACTCTATTTACTTACTAGAGATATTCAAACATTGGAAACTCCACAGCTGGAGGTTTAGCTCAGTGATAGCATTCTTTTTTTTTTAGTGATAGCATTCTTAAGGCTCTGGGTCCCATCCTCAGCACCAATAGAAAATAAAACTACCACTCCCCATGGGCCATATTTCCTTAAGGATATCCAGAAATCTCCAAAAACAAGGCAAGCCTGGGCTGCTCAGAACTCCCAGTAGAGCCAAGTATGATGTCCTATGTGGAAGACCAACTGGAGGACTGTCCTTGAACAAAGAGCAATTACCTCCACTTTGGCTAACCCTGGCCCTGTCTCCATGTACTGATATGCACAGAGCTCAGTAGTTCCTCTTCCCTTCAGTTGGCCCTAGGCACTGTAAATAGGGCTAACCCAGGTGTTGAGATGTAATCTTCGAAGCAAGACAATAGATTTCCCACCCCAAGACTCCCAAAATATGGTTGATCTGGGGGTGGATGAAGAGCCATGGCTCCAGGGCTGTCAACCCTAGATAAGAGGCTATGACTTCACAGGGCAAAAAAAAAAAAGTTTGCACATCAGAACTGGAGCACCAGCCTCCTAAGCATTAAATGCTACCTCAATTGTGTTCTGCAGATTGATCTCTCTGCACATCCTTCTCTCTGCATATTGCAGAGGTGCTTTCTGGCCTCTATGCTAGCCCAGCGCAGAGGACTCGTGGATTTCCCACCATTCTCATTGTCACTCATCCTCAAACCACTCCCTGATTCACAAATTAATAAAATCTGGGTTAGCTCTATGTTGAGGCTTTTGTTCCACTGAACTTTCATCCTGGCTGGACTTAGGACCCCGTGGCTCCCCATAACTATAAATATATCTTAGTGTCTTTATTCTCGCTGTGGATTGCACTGGAAATGGTAGTTCGGGATTAATTCCAATAACTTTTCCATAGGATTACAAATATAAACCTTCCTGGACCCCAACAAGGATGAAGATGGGAAGGGCTCCCTACAGGAGGATTGCAAGTTCAAACTCAGCCTAGGTAATTTAGTGATTTACCAAGATGCTGTCTCAAAAGAATAAAAGCTGGTCAAGGGGAGATTCTGCTTTAACAAACACTTCTAGGCTTGAGGTGTGGCTCAGTAGCAGAGTCAGATTTTTAAACTTTGTCTAAGAATCGTATGTTAAGCCCAGCCCAAGGATGCACCCTTGTAATCCCAGCACTGAGGAGGCTAAGACAGAAGGGTCACCATGAGTTTGAGGTCAGCCTGGACTATATAGTGAAACCCTGTCTCAAAAAAAGACAAAAAAATTATTTTTAAAAAGTGGCCATCAGGACCTGGGGATTTAGCTCAGTGGCATAAGCACCGGACTGGCAAGCATAAGGTCATGAGTTCGATCCCCAGAACCAAAAAAAAAATGTGGCAATCATTAAGGAATGGATAAAAAAGATGTAGTATTTTTTTTCATACCGGAGATTGAACTCACGACTAAGTTTGCCAAGCAGGCACTTACATCGCTGAGCTAAACCCCTGGCTAAGATGTAGTATTTTTATACAATGGAGTATAAGCCATACTCAGCCATAAAAAATAAACTGGAGACTTTCACAGGTAAATGGATCCAACTTGAGACTACACTCATCAGTGAAATAAATGACACACATGTAAATATCGTATTGTATCACTAGGGTGAGAAGCTGAATAACAATATTTTTATGCGTACGTATATGTATATAAAAAGTTAAGATAATAAAAAAGTGCCAAAAACAAAGAGATAAGTGTAAAGTATTTTAAGATGTGTCTTAATGGCAATGTGTCTTTTACTGCAATATAGTTTAAAAATTGTAAAATCTTCACTGTGTTTTTTAATCACACCTGGCATACTACTTGTCTCCCAGGGTGCTGTTCAAACATGCTTTGCTCAGAAAGCCTGGGCTACAGAGGGTCCCAAGCAATCTGCAGACCTTCTCCCAATGCACTGCTCAGAGTTTTTAATGACACAAATAGCCCACCTCCGCCTGCGTGCCATGGGTTTGCCACCGTTGCTCTGTAGTGTTCCATTGTGTTCATGTGCACAACTCACTAGGTGGAGATGCATTTGAAGAGTTTTTGATTTGAGATGCTTCTGAATAAAGCTGACATAAACATTCTTTATGACTTTAACATTTATACATGTTTCTGCTTAGTATACACCTAGAAGTGACATCACTGGGTGATGAGTGTGCATATTTACACCTGGAGTAGACACTGCCAGTTTCCAGCATAACTGTGCCTAGTATATCCCCATGAGATATGAAGGAGACCCTGCTTCTGGAAATCCTTATTAACTCTTGGCAAGACACCTTATCATTTTTTCACTGTTCTTTTTTGTTTGAGACAGGTTTTCACTATGTAATTCAGGCTGGCCTTGAACTTACTATGTAACCCAGTTTTGCCTCAAACTCACAGCAATTTCCTGCCTCATCCTCCCAAGCTTATTATCTTTCATTTTTATTATTTTTCTGCACTGGGAACAGAGCCTAGAGCCTTGTGCAATTGTTCTACCACTGAACCACACCCCTAGTCTTAGTGAGGCGTCCAATTGAGAGAATTTGACCCGAATGTCTATCTTGGTAGTGTGGATTGAACCTAGGGAACACTGAGCTGTATCCTCAGCCCTTCCTGTTTTTGAGACAGTGACTTGCTAAACTGCCCGGGTTGAGCAGACTTCCAAGAAGATGGTGGAGTGGTGAATAGCAGAGAAATAGCCTCTCTGAGATTTGGGGTCCAGATGCTGGAATATAGCAATGTGAGGAAGAAGGAGAGAAGTGGGCCCCTGGTACCCAGCCAGTGTCTGAAGTGTGAATTAAAGCCCACAGGGGAGGAAAGGGAGAGACATCAATGAAGAAGGTGGTGGCAAAGGGTGCTTTTCCTTGAACCACGGTTCACTGTGTGGGAAGTGAGTCTGAAACCTGCAGATACATGGTGACTTCTTGTGACCACAGAGACCTCCATGGAGAAATGCACCAGTTGAACACAGCAGGAGACACAATAGACTTCAGTGGACTCGGCTTTCATAGTCAGTATGAGGTATAACCAAGTCAAATCAGCAGGAGGGCAAGGAGTCAAGTTTAGGATGGCAGGGTTTCAGCCTCATGGCTAGAAACCAGCTTTATGCCACATGTGGTAGTACATGCCTGTAATCCCAGCACTTGGGAGGCAGAGACAGGATGATCGCTATGAGTCTAAGGCCAGCCTGGCTACAAAGTGCATTTAAGTCCAGCCTGAAGTGCATAGTGAAACCCTGTTTCAAAAAGACAAAATAAAGGGCCAGGGATTTAGCTCAGTGGCTCAAGAGCTTGCCTGGTAAGCATGAGTTTGTGACTTTGATCCCCAGTACCAGAAAAAAAAAGACAAAAGACAGACAGACAGACAGACAGACAGAAATAAAGAAAGAAGCCAGTCTGAACTTCAGTGCAACTAAAGGTGCAGGGTTGCTGGGATTATTTACTACCCTACCATAAATCTATGGCTGGCCTGCTGGGATTAATTAACAGGGATTTAGGCTCAATTTATCTATCAGTGACAGCAGAGACACACTGAAGTGGACATTATTTTTTCTTGTTTTTGTTTTTTCTTCTAAATTATTTGTTCTTTTCATATGAGTGTGAAAATTGTTTCCAGTTTTTTTATCATGTTGTTATTCTATTCTTATTTTTTATATTTTCCTTCTCTTTCCCTACTGTCTTCTTCACCAGTTTCCCAAAGTTTTCATAATCTTCCTATGTTCTCTGGTCTTGCTTTTAATCTCTTTCTTTTCTATTTCTCTATTTTTCCCTTAACCTCTTTTAAATTTGCTCCCCTGAGGGTAAAATTGGCATATTGAGGACATATTTACTGTATATAATTTTCTTTGGGGCTGGGGGTTTAGCTCAGCGGCATAAGCGCCTGCCTTGCAAGCAGGCAGTCGTGAGTTTTATCCCTGGTACCGATAAAAACGAAAAAGACAAAAAAAAATTTTTTTTGGTTTGCTTTAGATTTTATTGTAAAACCACAAATATAGTTCATATAGTTAAAGGTAGTGAATCAATAATTATTGCAGTTTTTTTATTTTCTATGCTATTTGATATTGTTATTGCTGATTGTAAAGCTTTAGCCAAGGTGACATAATTGCTCTAACCAGTTGTTCTGCCTAGTAAACCAAGACTGAGTTTACCTAAGGGTTATAAACAATACTGTAGGCCAGGGCCAAAGAACCAGGAGTGAGGCCAAGTAGGCAGCAGCTTCGCATTCCTAATAAACAGAAGAGGTGGGTTCTTGCAACAGACTAAAACTCAAAAGCCAGCTATACCTTGAAGATATCTCTGAACCACTAGCAATAAAGCTACTTGTCATAAGAAATTTATAAACATCAGCCAGGAATTAAACTTAAAAAAATAGAAAATGAGAAGACACTTAAACAAGGTGCAACCCAGACTTCAAGTTCACCAAAGGCAAACCTAGGGGGCAATGAGGTGGAACAATTTGCAGGCCACTCACCTGGACTCTTCGAAGTGGTAAAAGTGGACACAACAAAGCAGATGAATAAGGTTCTAGAAAAAAATCAATCAAAAATAATTCCTCAGATAACTACAGAGATGGCAACTATAATGAAAGACTTGATTAGTAACTTTTGATTAGTAACTTTAGACAAGATACAGATTACCAAGGAAACATGAAAAATCAATCCAACACCTGCTAGATGATATAAAGAAGAATGATAAGATTGGAGTCAGTGAAAAAGCAGGAAATCGCACAAACAAAATCTGTTTACAAAAGTAATGGCAAAAAACTTCCCAAAGGGACTGGGGATTTAGCTCAGCGGCATAAGCACCTGCCTTGCAAGCAGGCAGTCGTGAGTTTTATCCCTGGTACCGATAAAAACGAAAAAGACCAAAAACAAACAAACTTCCCAAACATGGAAAAAGATTTTGACATACAGATAAGTAAGGAATATAGAACTCCAATGAGCCTTGATAAAAAACCAAAACTACCCCAAGACATATAATAGTCAAAATTCCAGAAATTTGACACAAAAACAGAATAGTAAAAGCAACTAGACAAAAGAAACAAATCACCTATAAAGAAAGCCCATCAGAATCACAGCTGACTTCTCAATACAAATGTTTGAGTTAAAGAGAGCTTGGAGTGAAATTTTTCTAGTCCTAAAAAATACCTCCAACCCAGATTGACATACCCCACAAAGCTATCTTTCAAAATTGATGGAGAAATAAGATACTTCCATGACAAAGAACACCTAAAGAAATTATGGATAATAAAAAAGGAAATTCTTGAACAAATCCACATTCAAAATGTTCTAAAGGACATTCTAGAAAGAGATAACAAGGACTACAACTCCATGAACCCCAACAGAAGGAATCCACTAGGGAAGAAAAGCAATTAAACAGAGGGGAAAGACAGAAACAGTAACATGATAAGGAAAATAACATGATAAGGATAAGTCAATATATATCAGTTATAACCATTAATATAAATGGTCTCAATTCACCAATTAAGAAAAAAAAACTGGAAGAATGGATCAGGAAACAAGATCCAACTGGGTGTGGTGGTGCACGTCTGTAATCCCAGCATTTGGGAGGCCAAGGCAGGAGGGTCAAGGCCAGCCTGGGCTACACAGTGAGAAGACAAACATGAATTATACAGCAAGACCCTGTCCCAAAAAAAACAAAAAACAAACCCCCAAAACAATACTTCATATGACAGGAACCTCCAAAAAAAGCATGCATACCTATTCTGTTTGCAGACAAAGTGTATTTCAAGCCAACACTGATTAAAGACAAAGAAGGCCATGATTTAGTGGAAACCAGTGTGCAGACTCCTCAAAAAATTAAAACTAGAGGTTACATTTGACCCAGCTATTCCTCTTCTTGATATCTTCTCAAAATAACTAAAAGGATCACATCACAGTGATATATGCATATCCATGTTTATGGAAGTACAGTTTGTACTTCAAATAAATATGTGAAAAATTGTTCAATACCACTGGTCATTCAAGAGATGCAAATTAAAACAACACTGAGATTCCACCTCACCCCAGAAAGAATGGCTAGTATCAAGAAATCAACCAATAACAAATGCTAACAAGGCTATGGAGAAAAAGGAACCCCTTTCCACTGTAGGTGGGAGTGTAGACTGGTGCAACCACTGTGGAAATCAGTATGGAGATTCCTCAAAAACTAGGATTGGAGGTCCCATTTGACCCAGCTATTCTCCTTCTGGGTATCTTCCCAGAAGAACTTAAAACATCATACCACAGCAACACATGTGCACCCATGTTTACAGCAGCATAATGTTTTTTTTTTATTTTAAAGAGAATAAATCCAAGCAAAATAAAACAGAATAAAGCCAATCAAAACACAAGTGTGATACAGGATTTTTAAACAAGATAATAGGAAATCAACAATGGCAACCATAATGCCTCTTGTCTTTAAAATAGTTGCACTTACCATCAGATATAGGAAAATCAAACAAAATAGAACAGAATAGAACCAATAAAAACAAAACAATGGGGGGCTGGGGATTTAGCTCAGCAGCACAAGTGCCTGCCTGGCAAGTATGAAGTTGTAAGTTTGATCCCCAGTACAAAAAAAAAAAAAAAAACCCAAAAATGAATGCGATACAGGACTTCAAAACAAAATAGTAAATCCAAAATGGTCATTGTAACCTATCTTGTTAACTTTGAAATAGCTATCCATGCCATCAGATATAATAATAAAATCAAACAAGGAAAAACAGAATAAAACCAAATCAAACAATGAAAATGATATAGCACTTTAAAACAAGATAATAGGGAACTAACAATGGCCACCACCTTCAAAAGGAGATTACCCATAGATGCTATATTGCATATTGTTATCCTCTGAACAGATGATCAGACTACCAGTTTTAGGCCTGCAAAATTAATGAAACACTAAACACTACTAGCATTAAGTTGTATTTTACTTCAAGAGCTATCATCTCAGCTTGTTTCTCTGGATCAGTCACTTATGGCGGTGGGGGGGGACACTTTGGTTCTTCTTGTCTTCTAGCCCACACACCAGAAGGCACTGATATCTGATTTCTTTCGCCGTGGTCTGCGAATGGCACTGACTCACATGAAGGGGCTGGCATCTGGTTCTCTTCCTTGTGGCCCACAACTAGCAATCAGCACAATTTGTAATACCTACAACTTGGAAACAACCTAACTGCACATCAACTGAGGGATGGATAAAAAAGTTGTGGTATTTTTATGCAATGGAGTACTACTCAGCCTTAAAAACGGATTAAACTGAAGACTTTTTTAGGTAAATGGATACAACTTGAGAACATACTCATAAGTGAAATAAATCAGATTCACATGTATAAATGCCACATTGTCTCACTAGTGTGAGCTGAATAAAACATAATATATATATGTGTGTGTGTGTGTGTGTGTGTGTGTGTGTAAAAATAGTTAAGATACTTAAGACTACTGATTTCTCTGAGTTCACTGAAGAGAAAGATTTGTGCTAGCACTTTTTGTGTACTGGTATTGTCTGGAAAATTGAATGTAGATGTCTTGTGCTCTGAGCCAATGATTTGTAGATGACAATACACAATGTATGTACCATTGATGTTGCTGATTGTTTTGAAATTTTATTTTTTCTCTGAGATAAAATGGATTTTAAAAAAGATATATTAGAAGTTCAAAAGAGTTTACACTTTCTACCTATTACTAAAAAAAATACAGTTTGTAATAGCTAAATCTAATTTTTGAAGGGGGTACCAGGGATTGAATGCATTACCTTGCCCTTAATAGGCAGGTGCTTATGCCACTGAGCTAAATCCTCAGCCCTTTAACAGCTTAATCTCATTAACAGATCAAATGCCCATCAAGTGATGAATGGACAAAGAAGATGTGTTTTTTTTTTTAGTACAATGTAGTACTACTCTGTCATAAAGAATATGCTTGAGACATTTCTAGCTAAATGGATGCACCTTGAGACCATACTCAAGTGAAATAAACCAGACTCACATATGCATTGTTTCTCTGGTATGAGAAACAGAAAGTGTAATTAAGGACCAGAATATCTGATACATACTGGGAAATGAGAAGGGAAACAAGGAAGTGGGGAGAGGGGAAAGGAAAGAAGGGATAAGAAAAAATGGAAACAAAGCTTTTGTAAATAAGTAGAGAAAGACTCAGGGATTTAGTTCAGAGGCATAAGCACCTGCCTGGCAAGTGTGTGATAGTGAGTTCGATTCCCGGTACCAAAATAAATAAGGAGGGTTTAAAGGGGAGAGGGAAATAGGAAAAAAAGAATCAAGTTATATCATGTACAGGTACAAAATCTCTATGATGAGTATTACCATTATGTATATCTAAAACATACCAGGGGAAAAAAGAAAAATTCACCCAGATTGGCCTGGTACTTTGATCCTCTTGCCTGAGCCCTTCAAGTAGCCAGGATCACAGATGTGCACCACCATCATCTTTCTCCCTACTCTGTGTGTGTCTCTCTCTGACTTTGACTTCCCTATGTCTTTCTCCCCAGCCTCTAAGGGTCTCTTCACAAATGGATAGGGTGTCAAGCTGAACCCTCTCATTCTTCCGATTCTACCTCCTTAGCTTCCCTCAGCCACCAAATACACATATATCCCTCTCTCGCCCCTGGAGATGAGTGGGTGCAAATTCAGGGGCTGTGAGCACTGTGAGCACCACATCCAAGGAAACCAAACCCAAAGCAGGGCAGAGGGCTGGGAGTTGGGTCAAGACAGATGGAAGCAGAGATAGGACTAAATCAAGAAGGTAGGGAACATGAAAGGACCTAAATGAATGCCACTGACATCCCTGGTAGAGGCAGGAGGCTAAGGGTGTAGCTCAGTAGTGAAGCCCTCGCTTGGCACATACCTATCAAAGGCCTCAGATTTGATTCCCTGCACCACAAAAGACAGAAAGAAAGAACAAACAAATGAAAGAAAGCAAGCTATAGAGAGAGATAGACAGGCAAGGTACCCATCTGCACACCTGCCTTCCCAAGATCCCCTGGCTCCAGGACAAGACAACAAGGTGGCCTGGCCCAACAATAGCTCTCCAAGGCTGCAACCTCTGAGCCCAGCCAGGGGGCTGGGACCCCGAAGGAGTTGGCCTTGGTCTTCTCCTGCATCTGATGCTATGTGGTGTCTTAGTCTCCCTACCTGCATGGCTGACCTCAAACAGCTCCTGCCTCTTGGGTGTCTCTTCCTAAGCACACATCTCTGCTTGGCTCTCTTTGTCTCTCTTGCATTCTTTTTCCTGAGACAGTCATACCGTGTAGTTCATGTTGGCCTTGAACTCCTAATCTTCTTTGAGTGGTAGACACCTTGGAGTCTGGGGGGCCAGGAGGGGTGAGGCTAAAGATGGGAGGAGGTTGACTGTCAAAGTGGAACTTCAGCAGTAGGCCCGAGGTGGGACCCATCTATAGAGGACCAAATAGGTGCAGTAGTTCATAGAGGAGGTAGGGCACACACCAGTAATCCCAGTATTCAGGAAGCTGAAGTGGGAGGCTCACTTATGAATTTTTTTTTCCACAGACATGAGTCTAGTTTGGGATCACTGTGAATTTGAAGCCAATATGGGTTACACAGTGAGTTTAAGGTCAGACTGAACTCCATCAAGAACTTGTCTCAGAAAATATAAGAAATGGAGGTAGGAGGGGCTGGGGATTTAGCTCAGCGGCATAAGCACCTGCCTTGCAAGCAGGCAGTTGTGAGTTCGATCCTCAGTACCAACAAAAAGGAAAAAGACAAAAAAAAAAAAAAAAAGAAATGGAGGTAGGGTATGTAGCCCTATGGAGTGCCACAGGAAAAAAGGAAAAGCCTGGGGCAGGGGGCAGGCAGGCAGAGCTAGAGAGCAGGTAAAGGCTTGGAAATACCTAGGGCCTGGGAATTGGCATGGAGGTAGAGCCTTGAGTGCAAAAGGAATAGGGGCAGAGGAGCTAGTTGCCCTGACATACATTTACACCTAGGTTACCCTGTTAAGGTAGCATTGTGGCCTACACGATGTTACCACCAGCTAGAATCCAGACTCCAGCTAGAATGCTGAGTTACAAGCGTGGTGCCTGCTACCTTCATCTCTAGTCCACTCTGCCCTTCAGAGGGCCATTGGTGAGGTGGTGCTCAATGCCTGGCACAGAAAGTTGTAGCTGTGTCACCACCGAAGACCTCCAGGTCCCCTAGATCATTGAGAAGCCCAGGGAATGGGCCTTTGCCTACCTACGGAGCAGTACCACAGAGAAAGGGCCTTGCACCTAAGTGGCCTGCTGAAGGCAACTTTGCAGGTCTTCCCTGAGACCTACTGCAATGATCAGTTTGTAGAAAGGAAACAGGTGACTTCACAGAGCTTATGAGTCTCCTGGGGGCCTCTACATCCCAGAAGAGCCCATGTTTGCCCCACTGATACAGGGGCTTGTGCAGAAGTAACGGTCAGTACTTAGAGATGCCCATCCAGAAAAATCTCCCCCTACCTCTCACTGAAAACTCATTTCTAGCTATTTTGTGGTTTTTCTTTAAACCAAACTGACAAGCCAGGATGCATACCCGTAACTGCAGGACTTGGGAGGCTGAGGCAGGAGATCACTGAGTTCGAGGCCAGTGTTAACTACAAAGTGATTTCAAGAGCAGCCTGAACTATATAGGGAGACCCTGTCTCAAAGAGACAAAACAAAACCCAACAAAAACACAAACCAAACTGCCAACTGCATGGCAGAGAAGTGTCTCTGGGTAGGGGAGAGTGACACAGGATACCCCTTCTTTGAGGAAGCCAGATGAACCCAACCCCTACTTTTACCCAGAGCCACAGTGAGGGGGATCATCCAGAAGGGTCTTCTCATGAGGTCTGTTCCCCAGTCTGAGCACCCAGGCTTGTGGAGGAGGGGTGGGTGCTGGTATGTGACACCCGGGTTGCAATGTCAGGACCACCCGCAACCCAGTGACCCTGTGTCCCCACACTCTTTTCCTAGACATGCTTCTCCATCCACTTACGATCCACTGCTTGGCCCCCACATACCCTTCCTCATATACCTGATTCATTTTATTATACACTCCTTCCCAGTCAGAGGCTACCCGCTGTGGGACTCTAAGTCCTAGGGCTTCTAGGAATCTAGGAAGGGTGCTATCCCTTTTTCAGAGGGGTGGGGGAGACACTCAAGAAGTACAGACACAGGCATTTCCCAACTGCCTTTAAATACTCATCAGGGTGCCACTTGAAGGAGCTGGGATAGTTTGTTGCATGTGTGGGGCTGGGGTGCCCTGAGAGAGAAAAAGGGGACTCATCTGTCAGGGCAGCTGGGGTGCCCCACCCCCACCCTGGGACAGGGGAGCAAAGTAGAGGCCCTCTCTGGAGGGTCCCAGGGCTAACTGGGAGCCAGCCCTCCCTTCGAGGTAGATCATCGGGGAGGTGACTGAGGGGCAGCTCCCACGGTGGCATGATGTCAGGCGGTGATTTCTTCAATGGTACTGTTGATAGCTGGAATAGCCTGGGGCTGGGGTACCCTCCTTAGGGGGCAGCTGGCTCGGGTCCTCCAGGAATGGGGGTGCTGGAGAAGGGAGAAGGTGGTCAGGACAAGCGGAAGAGGCCGTGCAGGACCCTTGCCATCTCACCCTGACCATCCTCCCCTGACTGCTTGCTCACCGTTACGGAACTGCTGGGCAGTATATCGAGTGAGAAGGATACCAACACCCTCGATGAGAGCCAGCAGGATGCCCCCCATCATTGCAGAACCAACCATGGCCAGTGGACCACCTGGGGAAAACAATAGAGGGACAGAGCTCAGGGAAGAATGAACAAAGCACAGACACTGGGACCAGGGCTGGGGCACTCACTGCGGGCAGCCAGCACAGCTCCCGTCAGGGCTCCGCTGGTGATGGAGTTCCAGGGGTCCTCCTTGCCCCGCATCCGCACCAGGCCACAGTCAATGGTGGAGAACAGGCCCCCCCATACTGCAAAGCTACCTGTGGGGGACAGAGGCCCAGAGTAAGTGTTCCTGGGAAAGCCAAGAATCCACATCTCAGGCTCTGGAGACTGCTGAGACGGAATGCTCTGGCTAAGAACAGAGAAAAGACTTGGGGCTATGGCTCAGGAGTAGAGTATACACAGCATCGCATGACATGGGTTCCATCTCTTGCACCAAAAAAAAGAGCACGCCAAGAACAAAAAAGGCACAGAGACAAAAAGCCATAAAGACGGACAGAAAATTCTGTTTTTATTCTGTGGAACTCTGACTTTAGGCTATCTAATTGCCACCCACATTGCTTTCACCTTAAATAAAGAGGTGATGAATGGTTACAAGTAGATTTATGTGGATTTTTCCCCCACATTCAAGTCCTGCCCAGGCAACTTATCAAGAACTTATCTCAAAATAAAAAGCTAAAGGTTAAAGTTGTAGCTCGCTAGAAGAGTACCTCTGGGTTTGATCCTCACTACCACAAAACAACGCAACTAGATGAACTAAAAATATAGCATAAAATTATCTGGATATGGTAAAATGTGCCTGTAGTCCCAGATATTGGGAAGGCTGAGGCAAAAGGTTTCCTTGAAACCAGAAATTCAAGACCAGTTTGAGTAACACAGATTAACTCCTATTTACTTTGTTTTGTTTTTGCAGTGCCAGGAATCAAACCCAGGGCCACACGCATGCTAGGTAAACACTGCACTACTGAGCTAAAGCACTTGCCTAGCATCTCAAGGACCTTGGTTCAATCCTCAGCACTGTGTTAAAAAAATACACACACACACACACACACACACACACACACACAATACATAAAATTATCTTTGGGTTATATATGTTGCATTTGAAATATAACTGAATCTTATCTTTAAACTTGGGTGCATTCCCAAGATGTCTTATTTTGCATATACAAGCATTTCCAAATCCACAAAACTCTTGGAAATACTTCTGGTCTCCAGCATTTTTGGTAAGGGGTACTCAGCCTATAGTTAAAATGCTTAGCAAGGGGTACTATGTCTCAGGATCTATTTGAGGTATTCTTTTTTTTTGACTCCTGCAATTTTAAACTAGTTAATATTATCAAAGGCCTTAACATATCAACTAGCAGTTAGTAAGTACCATGTAAACTAAAAATCAACAATGAGATTAGTGTAGTCATCATCATGGTACACATCAAGTTCACAGAGGACACGCTACTAACCTGAAGTCACGCCACAAAGAAGAGCCATGGCTTGGATTTAAACTCCAGAATCCATAGCCTTGTCCCTTCATATTAAATTGTTGGAAAGGATCATCTACCCTGGGAAGTCCCTGAGAGAGTCTTGGCTAGAAAGTGGGCCCCCTGCCTCGCAGTCTAGTCCCAAAGGATCAATCACTCCCAACATAGCCACAACATCTCCTCTATTCCCCGCAAGCTCCTCACCTCCAATCTGGGGTGCTCGGATCCTCACAGCATTAACACTCCCTCTCAACCGGTGTTGAATTCCCTAGGAAAAGTAAGAAAGGTTGTCAGGCTGGGTGCAGTGGCTCACACCTGTAATCTCAGCACTTGGAAAAGCTGAGCAGAAGGATTCTCAGAAATTCAAGGCCAGCCTGAACTAGCAAGACCCTTTCTCAAAAAAAAAAAAACAAAGCAAACCAAACAAAAAATTTAAAAAGTGACTGGAGATGTAGCCCAGTACAAAGGTCCTGGGTTCAATCCATAGTACTGCAAAAAGGAGGTGGGGGGACTGGGGTATAGGTTAGTACTAGAGTGCTTGCCTCGCATGTATGAGGCCCTGAGTTCCATTCGCAGTACCAAAAAACCAAAACAAAACAGAGGGATGGTAAATTGTTCAATGCAGAGCAGCAGCCAACAACTAGGGACCTGGGGGACATGCCAACACAGGTGTTCCTAGAGTTGGGTTGCTGAGTCTAATTTATTAACTTGTTTGCCCATTCATTCAGTAAATGATTCATTCAGTGAGGGGTACCCATTATGTGCCCAGCACCATGCTACATGCAGGGACACTGCAGTGAACAAGGTAGATCTGACCCCTGCCCACTCTGGACTCATTATGGTGGGAGACAGATTCTGAGTAGATCAATGAGACTTCAGACAGGCACTCCATGAGACAGGAGGAATACATCGTTGAGCCACGTGGAGTCAAGAAAAATCCTGTTAGGCCGGTGATTTAGCTCAGTGGCACAAGCACCTGCCTGGCAAGCATGAGGTCATGAGTTCGATCCCAGGTACCAAAAAAAAAAAAAAAAAAAAAGGAAAGAAAGAAAAACTGAAGAGACCTTAGCAAATGAATGGCAGTTAAAGGTACATTTGATGTGATCTTTGGGGGTTGAGGGTCACAGAGAAAATTATGTTAAAAAGATTTTCTCAGTTTTAAGGCTGCCTCTCCTATCACTTCCCTATATCCATGTTATCTAACTCAGAATCTAGCTCTAGGTAAACTTTCATCTGGGTTTGTACCCACATTTAGAATTTTGTGGTGACTTTTTTCTTCTTCTTTTTTTTTGCAGTGCTGGGGATTGAACATATGTCCTCAAATATGCTAAGCAGGTGCTTACCAGGAAGCTACACAACCCCAGTCCAGATGACTGATTTGTTTATTTACAGTGCTGGGGATGGAGCCCTGCAATCACGCTCATTAGGCAAGTGCCCTACCACTGAGCTATATCTGCAGACCGTGGGGTGAAGTTGGGACAGCACAGCAACTCCAACAGCTGCGTGGATGGAAGCCAGAGGCCTGTGTGTAGTTTCCCCAAAGCCCAGATCCGGGAGCCAGGCTTGATACACAGTAGGTGAGCAGACAGCAGAAAAACAGTGTATGCTGACTGGCAGCTCCAAGCAGTTTTCCAACAGTGTTCTGTGCAGGCAACATTGCTGACCCCACATCACTGGGGAATAAGCCCAGGACTCACAACCGGAGCATTGCGGAAGCCCTTGATAGCCTGGAAGACCCCGCCACCGATCACGCCCATCGTGAAGGCTCCACCGCAGTCATCCACAATTCGCCACGGGCTGCAAAGCAGGAAGAGAAGGGTGGGGTTAACGTGAGTCCCCTTCCCGCAAGGTCCTGTTTGGACTCTTTCCAGCGGGAGAAATCAAGTCACTCCAACGGAAGTTAGAGTGGGAAGAAACGGTTCAGATGATAACAACAAGCTAGTCTTGTCTCTTTTTTAAACCTCATGAAATTGAGAAGTGAAGCAAAAGGGGAAAATATTACTCTTGACCCCAAGAAAGAGATCAGGCATCTGTTTTAATATCGAAGATCAAACTAGACTGATAGACGCAGAGTCGGCACGTTGCAACAGCGGCGACAGAAGGAAGCGTTAATCACCTAGTACTACTACAGAAACAAGATAGAATGGTACCCCGTTTTCCACAATGAGTGCGTCCAACTAAGTTCCTCCTTCTTGACCTTTGAAACCTAGGAGAGGGAAAAACCAAGCTCCCGAGTGCTCGGGACCCTCTCCTTGTCCACAATAGCTCATCCGTGCCCCGCCCCGATTCACAGAAGCGACCTGGGAAAAAAACCCGCGTGGTAACCCTACGGGTTTCTAGTCAGCCGCCTTTCCCCCCACCGCGAGCGTGGATTTGGCCAACGCTTCTCTACGTTAACGAAGCTGGACGAGGAGGCTCGAACTCAGGGTAAACGCAAGGTGGTTTGCCAGGTACCGCACCTTCTCGGGCACACAACTAAGGACCTTCTTAAAGGCGACCAAGTGGGAGGAGCCAGTTGGGAGCGGAAGAAGTTACGTTTCTAAGTATCCCGAGGCCGGGACGTGCATTGTGTGGCCGGTGCCTCCCCCGCCCGCCTCCCATAGCTGGCCTGGGCGCCACAGCAACCGTCCGGATGCCTGTGCCCACCGTCGTACCAAGGCTCTCGAGCGTACTCCTCCATGGCGCCGGCGCTTAGCCGCGCAGTCAGCGGAACTCAGCTGGGCCACGCCCCCAGTGTAACGCACACGGGCGCGCAAGCTTTCTACTGATTCCAGAAAAACAATTGGGTCGTTTTGTAGCGTCAGACCAAGGGCGCATTCTTATTGGTTAGCCAGGCTTGCGTCATCGATTCACTGCAGCCCTAGTGTCGCCTAGTCACAACGCTCCCGGAAAGAGGGCCTCATTTCGTGTTTTGGAAGAAAAACACGCTTGTAGTAACTGGCGATCATAGTGGCAACGAGAAAGAGGCGACCGACCTGACAGGCTTCCTTAACCCGCACGACTGTTTCGGTAATGCCGGGGTGGGTTTTTTTTGTTTAAGAGCTGGAGGTACTGCATTCTGCTTCCCCACCCCCAGTGCTTTGGTACCTCCCATCGGGCCGTTTTTTGAGTGACGTTGAGTGAGGCCATTTCTAGAGTGCGCGTGGCCCCTTCGGCGGTGGGAGGAGCCTGGGCCTGCGTGAAGAATTGGGCCCTGCAGCCTGAGGCTTGGAGAGCTGGGTTGGTGAAAGTTGTTGATTATGTCGCGCCTCTTCCATCTTTTCGCAGATACGTTTCATGCAGCCAGCTAATGGTGCATTTGGGTAGATGGGGGTCAGATGATCGTGTACATGCGGTGGGAAAGCAGTTGATACTGGATTCAGATTCTAATCTTCAGTATGTCCATCTGTTCCTAGTAGGTGAGCTAATCGATAATGCCACTCCCCGTTGCGCTGCAGACCCGCTTGGCCAAGAGAGGCATCCTTAAACATCTGGAGCCCGGTGAGATAACTAAGAGCAGATGGGCCTACAATGTGTCAGCCTTGACAGGCATTTTATTGTCGCTACTGACAACTAATAGCTGGCATAGGGGGTGCACCAAGCAGTGGGGTGACAGTTATTATAAGTTAACAGTTTTTTTCATTTTTTTTAATCGGCATCAGGGATCGAACTCACGACTGCCTGCTTGCAAGGCAGGCGCTTATGCCGCTGAGCTAAATCCCCAGCCCCTGTTAACAGTTTGATTTCCTGACATCCATTTGTGCAGTGGGCTAAGCAGTGGACGGGGGACTGATATTTCGTCTTCAGCAGTGACATCTGATGCTGTGTTTAATCCAAAAATCAAACCAAAGGTGGTGGCACGCACCTGTAGTGCCAGCTAGCTACTCAGGAGGCTGATGCAGAGGGATCACTTGAGCAACATAGACCTAGTCCCTAAAAGTAATTAAAGTAGATGTGAATCAACGCATAGAGGTGACTACACGGTATCTAATAGGAAGTATAGCTAGCCCACAGACTCCTGTGTGCAAGGTGTTGATAGTTTATTTACCAAAGATAGCATGTTTCAGAGGTAGTCTAGTGATGGACCTAATAGTGGTGACATAGATTTCATCAACCATATCAACAGCTGACATTTTTGGGGCCTCCTACAGTGTCTGGCATACATATTATGGTTAACAGTTTAAACTGATGGTGAGGGCCAGACATAGTGGCACACACCTGTATCCTCAGCAATGGGAGGCTGAGGCAGATGGGTCTGGATATGGGAAATACTTCATATGATTCTTGGCATATGTATGTCTTCCATACATGTTTTGTGTGGATTTGAGTGTCTCTCATGACCTTGACTGTAGAATGAAAACTTTCCTGCTTCTTAACTGCTGACCTCCTTGTTCTGCCAGAACCAGAGGAAGAGATCATTGCTGAGGACTATGATGATGATCCTGTAGATTATGAGGCCACTCGGTTGGAGGGCCTGCCACCAAGCTGGTACAAGGTGTTCGACCCTTCCTGGTGAGCCTGGGGACCTCAAGAGGGAGCTGACTTCTGCCTCTGCCCTTCCTGTGTTGTCCTGAGCTGTGGGATATATAGGGGGCACAGGGGAAGATATGGGGGTTCCAATATGGGGCAGGTATAAGGCAGAGGTTGAGAAGACACGAATTGATACCAGGAGAGGCCATCTGTGCTGATATTCCTTCCCTCCCACTGCCCCACAGCGGGCTTCCTTACTACTGGAATGTAGACACAGACCTCGTATCCTGGCTCTCCCCACATGACCCCAACTCCGTCGTTACCAAATCTGCCAAGAAGCTCAGGAGCAATAATACAGGTAAGTTAGCAGATATGAGGGTGCCTCAAATTGTTGTAGCAGTTTTAGAAAGGGGTCAGGTCAATTCTAGGAGGGGCAGGTGAGACCAGGTAGGGCCAGGCCCAGCCTAATGAGACTGTTAAACTGCTAGGTTCTGGTCATTTCTTGACCTTCTTGTCCCCCTAGATGCTGAGGAGAAGTTGGACCGGAGCCATGAGAAATTGGACAGGGGCCATGAGAAGTCTGACCGCAGCCACGAGAAGCCAGACCGCAATCACGACAAGTCAGACCGGAACCATGACAAGTCTGACAGAGATCGAGAACGTGGTTATGACAAAGTGGACAGAGAGCGAGAGCGGGACAGGGACAGGGATCGTGATCGTGGGTATGACAAGATAGACCGAGAAGAAGGAAAAGAACGACGCCACCATCGCCGCGAGGAGCTGGCTCCCTACCCCAAGAGCAAGAAGGGTAAGCAGGGCAAGCTGCGGTCCGGGGAGGCAGGTAAGGCACTGGGGCATGGATGGGAGGACTTCTCACAGGATCCTGCCCAAATCTGACTCCCGGAGAAAGATGCTGCCAGCCACAGCAGCTGCAGTCTCCATGTCTCCCTGGGATGGGGTGCTCAGGGATCAGGGGCTCCTTGCTTGCGCCTTGATTGAGGAAATTGCCCTGCCACTTACTTCCACAGTGGCAAGCCGAAAGGATGAAGAGCTAGACCCCATGGACCCCAGCTCGTATTCAGATGCCCCCCGGTAGGTGACGACCTCCCACGAACCCTTTTCTTTCCTCCTGACTCACCGTACCTGAGAACACTGCCTTTCTCCTTGCCACCTCCTTCGTCTGTTCCTGAGTCTTGGCTGGTTGAGGGGTGCCCACATACCCCCTTCTCACACCCTGACTCTCTGTCAACCCCAGGGGCACTTGGTCAACAGGACTCCCCAAGCGGAATGAAGCCAAGACAGGTGCTGACACTACAGCAGCAGGGCCCCTCTTCCAGCAGCGTCCGTACCCATCGCCAGGGGCTGTGCTGCGGGCTAATGCTGAAGCCTCTCGAACCAAACAGCAAGACTGAAGGACTGAACCTTCGCTCTCCTGAGCCCTGGAGACTTTCTTTTTCTCTTGCTTCCTTTTGTTTCCCTCCTTTTTGCAGTGCTGGGATGGGAACCAAGGCTTCATGCATGCAAGTACTCCACCACTAAGCCAGCTTAGTGGTGTTTATAATAAAAGCGTTCCTGTGATCATATCCACAAGGCTTGAGTGCTTCTCTTGCTCCTTCTGTGCTTCCCAACCCAAGCTGGCAAGATGTAAAACACATTTTATTTGCAAAAACTCACCTAAGGATATAGTTAGGGGTAGCAAGGGCTTAGAGTTGATGTGGATCATGAACAGAGCTTAGACAGTTCAGGCCTTCATGAGGGTGGGAGTAGTGGGGACAAAGAATTCCTCTATCTCCCTCTCCCCCTAATACTGATCAAAGGGTTTGGTCTCAGCTGGGCCAGGGCAAGAAAGGAGAACGAGGCCAAGCCAACATCTTCATTCCCGGCGACTACGAACCCTTCACCTTGGTGAGCAACCTGTGGTGGGAATGGGAGGAAAGAGAAACACAGAGCTGGGGTAGGCTGGCAGGAGGGCTTTCTGAGCAAGTGAGGGCAGTGGTAGTAAGGATGGTAGTTCTGGGTTAGTAGCGGTGCTTTATGTGGAGAACGCGGCCCCAGGGTCAGAAAGCTACACGTGGACTACATAAATACAACATCTTTATTTGGCATTGGGTATCCTGACATTTGTTCATTACAGTTCCTTAGAAAACCAACCAAATAATCAGAACAAATTAATCAAAAATAAAGATCGAATGGCCCTATTTACATGTAGCAAAGACAGTCCAGCCATCTCCCATGCACACACAGACACGTGCACACACTCGGGCATTCGCACGTGTGTGCGTGTGTGTGCGCGCGCGCACGCACGCACACACACACACACACACACACACACCCACACACACACCCTGGGACACAGTTAAGGGTTAGTAAGCTTTGGGGAGTGCAGGGGATAGGTTCCATCGTTCATCAACTCTTTTTTTTTTTTTTTTTTTTTTGTCTTTTTCATTTTTATCAGTACCGAGGATCGAACTCACGACCGCCTGCTTGCAAGGCAGGTGCTTATGCCGCTGAGCTAAATCCCCAGCCCCATTCATCAACTCTTAAGATACCACCTCTTCATGAAGTAAGGATGCCTCAAACAGCCAGCTAGGATAGCAAGAGTGTGACTGGCAGCTTTATTTTTCCTCTCTGGATATCTCTAACCCTGCATCTGGCAACTACCAGTGTCTTAAACTGAATGAGATTCAGTCACTTCAAGAACCATCCCCTCCCCATTTCCCCCACACGCTGGATCATCAGTGACCTGATTACATCACAAACCCCCAAACCACCAAAATGAAAATGGTCCCTACTGCACCCTCCCCCAGAAGGGCGGACAGAAACTCAGCTTGAACCTCTTCCTCCCCTCAAGTGCTCTCTACAGCCTCAGTTTCAAGGGCCCTGCTTCAAAGGCCTGTGGAAGGGCAGCTGCCCCAAGGCTGCAAACGAGACTGAACTGCTAACGTGACCCAGAGTAGTGGGAAGGGAAGAGAAGGCCTCAAATGCTAGGAAGCTGAACCCCACAAGGAGGAATCAGTCATTACTGACAAGCAGCAGACTTCTGTTCAGTCTGTCCTTACCAAAGTGGAAGGATAGCTGGGAGGGACCGTCCCAGGCATTAGAGACAGGATACCTCCCACACAGGGAGCGTACAGATAAAGGCCTTGAATCAATACCCCTAACCCTATCCCCAAAGAGGTTAGACTCTGGCAGAGGAAGCAGTTCTAAAACCCGTCTCCAGGGAAAGGAGTTCAGTCTTTCCAGCCCTGGTCCCACACCCCTCCAGAAGTCTCAGTGACCTGGAAGAAAAGACCATCTTCCAATCCCAGAGGAGCTAGGTCTCAGCGATGACTCAGGTCCTGCAGGTGCCCAACACCCTCCTCCCCATCCCCCACCCTGTCTCCCCCCACTGCCACCAGCCCTCACTTTACCAGAACTGACTTTGGCAGAAAGGGCTCCGTGACGAGGTCTCCACGGTGGGAGGACAGCTGCGGTGGTGGTGGCTGCCCTGGAGGCTGTTGGTGAATGCAGGGCCCGGAGGCAGCAGCAGAGGCAGAAGCAGAAGCTATGGCTTTTGCACTTCGGGGAAGGCTGTAGAGGTAGACAGCACCGATGACAAGCCCAGCGCCAAGGGCAAACAGTGGGTCCAGGTGGAAGCCAAAAAGGCGAATAGAGGCCACAGTGGAGAGCACAATGGACAGGGAGGTGGCAAAGCCCTTGAGGATGTTGTCAGCATATTTGACAACAACAGCCACCAGTAGCCCCCCAAAGGCCTGGTTGAGTACCACACCCCAGACAGCAGGCGTGTACCCAAAGAAGAAGCCACGGTGGGCCACAGCAGTGCCCTCAGCCCACCAGAGCCCCACCAGGCCTAGGGCCGTCCCAAAAAGGCCCAGTTGCAGGTTGCGCAGCCACACAGAGCCTGAGCTGCCTTTGAGGATCTTCTCAAAGTAGACACCCGCAAAGCCTGAGGAGAGGCAGGAGGCCACAACAGCTGCTAGGCCTGCTCCGGGGTTCTGATCCAGTGGCCGTGGGCTGCCACCACCAGCTTGCTGTGCCTGAACGATGGCGACACCAGTGAAGAGGAGCAGCAGGGAGGCCCACTGTAGCCGGGAAAGGCTGCGGTTCAGCATGAGCACAGAGAACAGTGCTGTGGTCAGGATCTTCAGCTGGTATGTCACCTGCAGGCACATATGCAAAACACTGAGGCCCCTCGGACCCCAGCAATACACACTGGGATAGTACCCACTGTGGTCCTAGGCACAATGGAGGAAGGGGGATGGGATAGATGACAATAAAACCAGCAAAAATAGCCAGTCATTGGCCACTGGCTAAATTGGGACTATGTGCCTCTAAAGACCCTTCCAGAGAGTACACATAAGAGTGGCTGTGCTAGGAAATTCCAAGCCACATCTCAATTCCATTTCCTCCTGTGACTAGGGACAAGGCCAGGCTGAGCCCTGGCATTGTCATCTGTAAAGTGAGGCTGGTAGGCTGATGTATGTAAAATGCCTTTCAGAACATAATGAATCAGGGCCGGGGATGTAGCTCAGCGGCATTAAGTGCCTGCCTGCCAAGCATTAAGTCATGAATTTGATCCCTGGTACCAAAAAAAAAAGATCATGAAGAAACCACAACAATAAAGCCAACAAATATTTACATAGCACTCACTATGTGCTACTATATATCTGAGCACTGTATGTGACCTAGTTTATTTAATCCTCACAACCACCACAGGAAGAGGAAACCACAATAATCCCCAATTTATTTATTTTTATTTTTTTGTTTTTTGAGACAGGGTCTCACTATGAAGTTCAGGCCGACCTCAAACTTGTATCTTCCTACCTCAGCCTCCTGGGTGCTAGGATTACAAGTGTTTGCCATCATATTCAGCAATAATCTCCAATTTAAAGATGAATAAACCATGCCAAGAGTAGTGGTACATGCCTGTAATTTCAGTTACTCAAGAGGCTGAGTCAGGTCAAGATGAGACTAGCTAAAGTGATAAGACCCTTTCTTAAAAACAATAAGGGCTGGGATGCAGTTCAGTGCCTGACTAGCATACACAAGGCCCTGAGTTCAATTCCTAGTACTGGTACTACAAAATTATTTAGTCAGATAAATACAGAGAGACAGAGTAAACTAAGACACAGAATGGTTAGGAGACTTGCCCCAAAATCACACAACTGAAAAAGTGCACAGCTGAGATTGAAATCAGCAATCCAACCCCTGCATTCAGGCTCTTTAACCATTTCACACAGCTGCCCAGGAATAAGGTCAATCTTACTGATGGCCAACTAAGGACTCTTTGTTGGTGTCTCTTTCAATCATCCTAGCATCCCTCCTAAACAGGCATTACTGCTTCTATTGGCAGTTCTCACAAATGAGAAAACCAAGGTTAAAGGAGTTCCAGGGATATTTTAAAAGTAACAGCTCCTGGCAGTGCCCTTCCTCCACATGTAACATACCCCAAGCTAGGCAGCTCCCCTGGGGCCACGCTGGGCTTGGGGCTCACCTGGAAGGTAGCAGCTGGCAGGTTGGAGATGGCAACATACTGGAGGTTATTCTGCAAGGTGTAAATGAGAGAAGGAACAGCAAGCTTGAGCGTGTCCACATACTGCACCAGGACGGCCTCGTGCAGGAAGAGAATCAGGTGCTTCACGTTACCTGGGTGGGAGGAAGAGAAGCCTATATAGCATGAACTACCACAGACGGGATAGCCTGAAGGCTGGGATAAGGTACACTGCCCACTTACCCCCGGCTTGCTGGGAGCCAGAACAAGGTCTGTGCTCTATTTTTTCTTTCTGTTTTCCTGTACGTGTGTATGGGCACATTAGGTTGTTTGCTGGGGATGGAACTTAGCATGCTAAGCTCACACACAACCACTGAGTTACACCTCAAGCTCTTGGGCTGTTTCCCTAATGGTACAACTATGTCTCCAGGAAGCCTTTCTGGTATTTAATTTAATAGCTGAAAGAGCACTGGGGGTGTAACCCAGAGGTAGAGCACCTGCTCAACAAGCATGAGGCCCTAGGCCCTTCCCCTAGCACTGCAAAAAAAAAAAAAATACAAAAAGGCACAAACTGTGTGCACTAAGTACAGACACAATTCACTATCTGAGCGCCTATTTCCTCACAGAGTAAGAACTCAGTAAATGTTTGTACCATGAAATAATCATCACTAGAGCTGGGCATGCTGGAACACACCTGTGACACAGCACTCAGGAGGCTGAAGCAGGAGAACTGAATTTGACGTCAACCTGGACTACATAGTGAGTTTAAGGCCACCTTGCACTACAAAGTAAGATCCTCTCTTTTACCAACAAAAACAAAAAATCATCATTACTATCTAGGAAAGTGGTGACAAACCTATGGGAAACATGGTATAGTGGGCTGTCTGTCTCACTGACAGCTCTGAAAAGTTCGCTATTGCTGATCTAGGACCTCATTAAGTACAATCCCTGAGTCCAAGTGAAAGGTTAGATTTTCATTTACTTGTTTTTGGTACTAGGGATTGAATCCAGGGCTTCTGTGTGCTACCATTGAGTGACACGATTCTAGACTTGACTTCAAAAAATATACTATTAATTTTTGGCACTGAGGATTGACCCAGGAGAGCACTGAGCTACATTCACAGCCTCTTCTTCTTTGAGATGGAACTTCACAATATTGCTCAGACTGGACTGAACTCAGCACCCTCCTGCCCCAGCTTCCTGAGAAGCTGAGGTTATTGGAATATACCACTGCAACTGACTAGATTCCACTTTTCCACTTCTCCTAACTCTTTGGTGTTCCATCAGCCATCTAAGGGCAGAGACCATCTTTGCTTTGCAAATGCGTGGTTGTAAATTCAATCCCCAGTACCCCCCAAAAAAAATAAAAATAAAAATTTCCTTCAAAATAGAGAGGAGTCCACAGAAATGCAAATTAGCAGTGAGTGAATAATCATTGATATTGTTTTACAGTCACTTAGCCAGGAAGTGAAATAGTAACTCTGAACCTGGCGAATGTACATGGACATTTTGCTATTTTATTATTCTTTTCAATGCTATCAAGTGGGCGTGGTGACACATTCCTGTAATCCCAGCACTGGGGAGACTGAGGCAGGATGATCACCTTGAGCTCAAGGCCAGCCTGGACTACACAATGGGTTCAAGGCCAGCCTGAGATACATGGAGAGTCCCTGTCTCAAAAAAAAAAAAAAAATCAATGTTGTATGCTTGGAATTCTCTATAATACAAAGTTAAAGGTAAGTCAATTGATCACCATGTGAGCCCTCTGCTACCTGGCGGCAGACTATGTCACTCCTATCACTTCCAGGGTATTAGGGGCATAAAAGTAGATGCAGCTACTCACAGCTGGGAAAGAAGGACACTTAGCTATACCTACACATTTCCCAGGCAGGTTCCTAGCACCAGGGCACTCTCCCAGCAAGCCCTCCAGGTGAACACACACATATACATGGAGTCCTACCCACCAATCCCCCTCTCTGGCTCATACCCCTCTTCTGTGCAAAGAGCAGCAGGAGGCAGGTGAAACCTTTGAGCACTTCGGCCATGACCACAGCAGTGGTGGCAAAGAAACGGTCCCCAGGCAGTGTGCGGGCGTAGCGAATGCTGAGGATGAGGGAGGCATTCTGGACCACCAGCACAGCTAGAGATATGTACTTGAGGCGCCGGTGAGCTGTGGGGAGTGGAAGGAGCAGGGGGTCAGAAGCTGCTGGGGCATAGTCACACCACCAACCGCCCCTTATTTCTCAGCCAAGATCCTCTTAGCCACCACAACTTTGTTTCTCTTCCTGCCCTCCCTGACCTAATGAGAGTCTGACTCCTATCTGCCTGTACTCTCTTAGCTACAGGCAAGAAAAGCCAGCAAAGAAGGAAGGAAGTGGCCCCATTCTGTTCAACCTATACCTGGAATCCATGCTGAAATGTCAGGACAAGCCCTGCACACCCTCCCCTGCTCCCTCTCTCCCTGTTGTGAGAAGCAACTCTTTCCCAGACGGAACACCAATGATATTCTCAACATGTATTGAGTACTTCATGTGTGTCTAACACAAGACTAACACATTATGATTACCTCAAGGGACTTTTACACTGCTGTCATCTCTGAAGGAACAGAGGATTCCCATTTTAGGAATGAGCCAACCAAAGATTTACATGAAACGATCCTGCTATTCAAAAAGGGACTGTCCCATGTAAATTTATCTCCCAGTGTGGAGAATGAGATCACTGTATAATGTATGTCCATACCCTAAGGAATGATATTTCTCCAGTCTCCCTTATTGTCTCAAGGAGTGAATCCTATATAATGAACAGTTATCCCACCAAGAATGATCTGGTTTCTTCAAGAGTGTAAGGAAATACTTCCTTATATTCCACACAGTCCATCCTTCCACCACTGCACACTCTTCTTCCTTAACCAAGGAACAATGCCTTGTTTAACTCACAGTCACAATGAACTCTCTCTGCTATAAGGAAGAACCTGGCATTCTCAGAATGTTCCTTCTCAGACATATAAGGAAGGGCCCTCCCACCTCAATATACAACGAATCATAATTCCAGTAAGAAGCCTTCCCTGAACAGTTTTCTCCCTTATAATGAAAGACATCCTCATCCTCAAAATGGACTCACTAGTCATTCAGAAAGAAGAATCTGCCCCACCCTGAAAATTTATGAGGTCCTTTTATGAGGAAGGAACCACACCACCTTCAGAGTAATCTTTTGTTTCTACAAAGAAATCCCATGCCCTGAGAATGGACTCTCCTTTACATAAAGGACCCTTCTTTACATAAAGGACCCTATATACACTCAGAATGACATCGGTGGTCTTAGCCTCCTCAAAAGGAAATTTCCTCTACATTCAGAATTATCTGTATTCTGCAAATGTGAAAGAAACCACCCCACGACCACCCTCAGAATGGTCTCTTCCTCGCCCCCACCACACTCAGAATGGTCCATTCCGTCCTCCCTTTTCTCCTACAGAGACAGAGAGACAGAGATAGAGAGATCCACACGGGATGCTTTCCTGCCACTTTAGTGAGGAACCTTTCCCATCCTCAGATATCCCGACCTCCTCCTCGCCACCGACTGCTCCGCCACAACCGAGTCACCTGCACTCGCGGTCCCAGGCTCCAACGAGACTGTGGAGACCGCCCCTGGCCCGGCCGTCGCAGTAGAACCGCCAGCCCCAACCGCTGCCATGTTGGCATCTGCCTGTCTTGTCCCCTCGGCAACAGCAGGCCACTTCCGTGTCCGTCACTTCCGCTTCCTGCTCTCCGTAATATGTATGGGGCAAGTGCCAGTGGCCAGGTCAATGACTTTTCTTTGTGTGCATCTATGGGTTAAATCCCAAACAGTGGCCTGTCACAGGATTTCCAGACCCGACATTCTGGTAAGACTGAGAATCAGGGAAATGCTGGCTTGCCTCCAACTGACTTCACAAAATCTCATTGGGCCACTGGCCATACTAGGCCCGCCCCCCAACCCTCAGCTCCGGGGAACGCCCCTTTTAACACTCCCACCCTACCTCCTGATGCCATTGGTTCAGCTACCCGTCTATCTCTAATCTTCATTGGCACCGTGTTCCGAAGGCACCCTCCTTTCCGCATTACAAACTCCTACGTGTTTTTTGATTGGCCTGAAGTTCCCCTTTTCTTTTTTTCCCAGCGAGGCTCCGCCCCTAGCGAGCCCACAGATACCTGGGAGGGGAGTGACTGAGGGTCAAAGGAGGACAGGTCAAGTTAGCGGATCAAGGAATTCAACGCAGGGAATGAGAGCACTGTTAAGTAAGCTATGAGGGTGAACAGCTAAGGGGTAGGGAAGACTTGGATCGGCAAAACAGGAAACTGCAACGTTATTGAAAAGCTAGGGTTGCCAGGCCACACTGTCCTTGAAAGGACTTTCCTTGAACTGAGGTTCCTCCCTCCCGAAGGACTATAAAGGTGCAACTGTTTTGTCTAGCTGTCTTTGGAGGCGCATCAGACACCCTTAATGTCTATAGTATTTTTACACTTTGGCTGAAGGTGAAACAAGACAAACCCATTGAGAACTCCCTAGAGAATATAGTAAGACTGAGGCCTTCCAGTAAACAAAGGAGTAGTATGGGTGCACACATGTAATCCCAGCACTGAGGCTGAGGCCAAATAGTTCAGGGGCCAGTCTTAACTGCAGAATTAAACAAAAGGAAAACACCAAGGAGCAAAGGAGATGTCTAGCCATCTCCATGTGGGCTCAGCAACAGTAGATGCAATAGCTGGTCTCCTTTGATTTTATTATTTTATTAAGTAGTGGGTTTCCACACATGGCTTTTTAAATAATCCAGGCAGGGAGAGAAGGGATAGGAGGACACTTTTAGCTCCCCTCCCTCCAGTACATAAGTATTTACATTTTAGCAGTTGGACAATCCTGGCTCAGGAGGAGGCAGCTAAAATTTGCAGAAAGTTGGAGGGGTTCAGGAGAACACAGGATAAAACTTACTTCCCCTAGCCCATCCCCCCCAAAATCATCCATCCCATCCTAGTCTCTGGTGGCATCAGGTGGTATCCATCTCCCATTCCTTCATAAAATGTGTAAGTACGGTTCTTCTCACCAGAATAAGAGCACTTGGGGTAACAGTAGGGTCCCCTCACAAAAAAAAAGGAAAAAAAGAGCCCTGGGGTAACCTGGGCATTACCTCCCCAGAATATGCATTCTGGGCTGAGGCAGGCAGGCAAGCAGTATGATTGAACACAGAACCCTAGGCCAGGGAAAGGGTCCTTTTGCTAAAAGAGCTGCTGGGTATTTTAAGGAAAAGCACCCTTGCCCAAGTTAAGAGCATTTAAACTAGGTTCATGTGGTGGTTGGTATAGGAGGAGGTACTAGTGTGGGGGTTACAACTCGATCACAATAAGAACCCTGGGGCTAGGAGGTAAATAATGTCAATCAGTAACATCCTTAATAAAACAACAAACAAGGAATCCCCCCTTCCAGAATAAAGGGCCACAGGTTCTGGGAGAAAGGCTTCTTCACAGGATTAGGATGGGGACTGGGCACACTTGGCTTGTCTTCTGACCCCACATCCCCAATCCCTGACCTTAGTAATACTGGATTTTTAGCAACCTGTAAAACCAGGTCAACAGATGTCCATCTACCCCTGTTGCATAGCCATGGGATTCCAACCAGTGGGAGCCTGGCTAGGCCTAGGGAAGCAGGGACCAAGGCAAGGGGGTGGGATTTCCTTTGGGGGGATTGAGGGGCATGTCCTCAGCTGGTGTTTGCATCCAGGGGTCCAGCAGGATCTCCTCCAGCGAGGGTCGGGAAGAAGGTTTGGGGGCCAGGCACCGGCGGATTAGGGCGCAGCAGTCTGTGGGTCAAGAAGCACAGGGGAGATGTGAATAGTTAGCAGGGATACGAGTCCCCAAGAGGGATGGAGTCAAGTGGGTTGGGTTCAGTGAAGTCCTCACCTGGGGAGACATGGGCAGGGAAGTGGAGCTCAGCCTCCAGAATCTCCTGGTCCCTCTCGAAGGGAATGTCTCCACATACCATGTCATAGAGGAGGATCCCCAGTGACCAGACAGTAGCCGGGAGAGCATGGTATTGGTGTCGAGAGATCCACTCGGGAGGGCTGTACACCCTTGTCCCTGCACACAAGCTGAGGGTTATTTCACTCTGAGGATGCCCTCCTACCCCCACTTCTTTGAAGTACAGCAGGGTCTCACTAGAGTAGTCTATTAATCAAAGCTGCAAGGTCCATTACCACAAAAAGTACTTACATCAGAGTCCCCTCAACAGAATAAAGCACTTAAAACTAAAAGCACAATAACCTCACTGAAAAAGAACACTTAGGAGACAGATCTCTCCAGAGTTAGCTGTCTAGACAGAACAAGGTCAGAAGATGGACTTTGTCATGGGGCTAGGCCTAAGAATCCTTAGTACTAGACATCAAAAACCCCACTGTGGCATGTGCCTGTAACCTCAGCATTCTTGAGGGGCTGAGGCAGGAGGAACACTGAGGTGGAGCTCAGCCTGAGGAACTTGATACACTGTCTCAAAAGGGTTGAAAGGGGCCAGGGATTTAGCTCAGTGGCATAAGCACCTGCCTAGAAAGTGCAAGGTTAGGAGTTCAATTCCCAGTACCAAAATAAAACAAAACAAAATAAAAATGGCTGAGGATATAGGATGAGTATGAAGGCCCTGGGTTCAATACCCAGAACAAAATGAAATACTTATAAAGATACCATACAGGTCAACTATTCTAAGAGAACCCACCACTGCAGCTCAAAGGTCAGGAGGCCAGAAAGATTCCAGGTTGGAAGTACTAACACTGTGAGATTTAAGAAAGCCTTACTTACCATCGAAGTCAGTGTAGGGTTCATCATGGAGCAGGGCACCAGAGCCAAAATCAATGAGTTTGACACAGTTTCGGGGGAGGTCT
Source organism: Cavia porcellus (assembly GCF_034190915.1). Lineage (NCBI taxonomy): Eukaryota > Metazoa > Chordata > Mammalia > Rodentia > Caviidae > Cavia > Cavia porcellus. The sequence goes on from NW_026947486.1 coordinate 20,239,336, forward strand.
ATGAGGATGTTCTCATCCTTGATGTCACGATGGACAACTCCACGGGCATGGCAGTGCTGGACAGCCGCCACTACCTGGGCAAAGAAGCAGCGGCTTCGGCCCTCACCCAGGGGCCCCTTCTCTGTGATGTAGTCAAAGAGATCCTGGGCAGGAAGAGGGCGCTCGAGGACCAGCATGAAGCCCTCCTGTGTTTCAAACCAGTCAAGGAGGCGGATCACACCAGGGTGCCCACTGCCTTCACCCACCTTCCACAGCAGAGCCACTTCGAGAGGGCATGAGACTGAGTCTGACTGTGGTGGAAAGAAGGCAGATGTTAAATTGATATCCAAAGCAAACAAGGTCAAATCATAGTCCCTCTGGTGTTTTGACTTCGGATCTGAACCTAACCCACTTTGTACCCAGATCTGTGTTTTCAGCTTAAGAGTTCTTAAGTCATTGGGATGAGCTAAAAGAGCCTACATCCACCTGGCATGTAGTAAGGAGCTCTGTAAGTACTTGAATAAATGCAAGTGGTTCTTATCAAAAGGCCTTCTTCAGTGGAAGCACTTTTATGTAGTATAGCTTTTTTTTTCCAAGGGCACATCTGAAGTACCAACAGTGCCTGATTACAGGACAAAAACTCAGTTTTTGTTAAATGGTTAAGTGAGTCAGTAGAAAGGGACATAATACAGAATGGGACCTAGAAACCATGTAATATTTTTTCCATGTGCCTAGAACCATGACTACCATATATTCTCTCATTTTATATAGCTGAAAGTGATTCACTGCTAAGGGCGTAGCAGAGTAAAAACTCAGTAAAATGGTATAATGTGCTATGTCGTCACTGCCACAAAGCAACTAGAACCATTTGTTCAATAACCCTAAGCACCCTGCAAGCACAGCCAGCCAAAAGGAACCTTCCTGCTTGAGGTGGGGCCCTCTACCGGCCATGCCAATGACTTGCACAGCCGCAGACAGGTTTTCTCAGAGATTCAAGTGCCTTGATATGGCGCATGCACACCACTCTCCTGGAGCTCAAGACTTGCGCAGGCGCAGTCTTCCAAGAAGTCCGCCAGGGGGCGCGCTCACCCATACTACTTGCTCAGACCCACCCTGATGTCCGTTAGCTCTCTAACAGACTGGAGAGAAACAGGCAGTATCGCCATGGTAACCAGTGACCTCTGCCCCTCTTTCCCCAGCAGCATGTCCTGTGGGCAGCCCCAGAAGCAGTGTTTGAAAGGAGGACTGAGAAAGCACAGTTGGAGGGGAGAATCCTCGGCTCTGGGGGAAGTGAGGTGAATCACAACTGTGTCACCCCAACAGAGTAAACATGGGATGGTGGAAGCTTTCTCTCTGTTTTAAGGTGCAGGAAATCATATGGCCTAGAAGATCAAGGAAATGAGTTCATAATCACCAATGGAGCAGACAGGTCAAGGACACCAAAAGTACTCACCAAAGGGGACCAGCCCAGCACACGATTCCGAGGGATCACTTTGATGGCAACCTGAAGAAGAGAGTTGTTATGAGGATCAAGCAAGTGACAGTCTCCCCCCTTCTTCCACCGCCGCTGCGTCTTTAGCTTTAGACACTGCATACCTCTGATGCCCCTCCACCTTCCAGAACTCTAGTATTTCTGGTTTCCATCGTACCACACCCCGTAACAGGCAGGGATTTTTCCCTACCCTCCAAGACCCCAGAAGCAAGTCCCCCCCCCCCGCCCACTTCCACCTTAACCCTGTGTCTGAGGTATTAGGATCCCTTGATTATAGGGACTAAGGTTTTTCCCCCCTTCCATTCCCTTAATTTTTTTCCCCTTGCAGTAACGGGTATCGAACCTAGGACAGCGTCCATACTAGGTAAGTGCTCTACGACTGAGCTATATACATCCTAGTCCAAGGATTGTAAATTTCTTGATATCCCAACTCTGTACCAGGATCCTGTTCCTCAGCAGTCCACATAAGAGCCTATCCCCAAAGTCCCCCAATCTGGGACTGAAAGCTCCAAAATCTCGCATATACATTCATTCCTTAAAGCCCTGGATCTTGAGTTCTCAAGACCTCTCCCAGTCTTTTTAACTCCCTAGACCTCCTGAATCTCTGCTCTGAAACCTTCTGCCCCCCACATATCCACCTTGAGTCCCAAAGGTGCGCAAATTCACAACCCCCACCAATCTGGATCCTGGTCCTCCTGACCCTACTACTCACATTGCAGACTCCCTTTTGTATCTACCAGCCATCAGCCACAAGGCCAGTCCCTACCAAACGCACCTGACCCTGCCAAGACTCATTGTAGATACATACCTGTAGTCGATCTGTGATGCGGTGTCCTGCGAACACAGTGCCAAAGCCCCCCTTACCCAGGAGGGGGCCGAGTCGATACTCGGCCTCGAACGCTTCCCGATCCTTGCCTCCTACGCAGGCAGAGGCGAAGAAGTCAGGGTGGTGGTGTGTTGAGCCGGGCCATACCTTCCTTCCTCCACCCCGCAGTCACCCACTATTGCAGCCCACCACACCTGGTCCCGGTAGATAGGAGAAGCTGTGCTCACCTGGCTGCAGTGTGGGGGTCACGGGGGGCGCAGGAAGGCCCTGCAGAGGCTTGGTCAACATGGAGGAGGCGCTGCGCAGATTGAGCCCGCTGAATCCGCTGAGCCCACAGGGCGTAGGAGCCCGGGGCAGCGTGGCTGGGGAGCCAGGGCTGGGGGGCGCCAGGGTGGAAGGTAGGAAAATTGGTGGTCCGGAAGCACCCTCAGACTGTGCAGCGTTAGAACTCACGGCGTGCGCCAGCCCCAACGCTACTGAGCCGGGGCACGCGCCTCCCGGGAGAGTCGCCCAGAGCGACAGCCCCGCCCACCTGCCTTTGATCAATCCGGACGCGGCACCTGCTGTACCCCAGCCAATCAGAGTCATTCCTAATTTGCATACCACCCTCAATGTTTCTAGTGTCCCTTATGCAAATACACGCCTGGTTCTTCCGCGGAGGCGGGGCCTGCATGCAAATGATGGGGGCGCACAAGAAGAGGAAACCGGTTCTGGGAATCCCTTTGCAGTAATTGCGTTTGTTTTGGTTGTTGTGCGGGGTTGGTGGTAGTGGTGGTGGTGAGGTGTGTATGTGTACACTTAAAAAACAACTGCGCAGCCTACTTTCCCAGGAAGCAGGTTTGCCACTGCATTGAGATTAGTGCAGAGATAATTCTAGGCCAGCTTTAAGATTCCCAGCCTGGGGATAACCAGAACCACATCCTCCAGGCGAATTTCAGCCCTCACTTGAAAAGTGGAATCCTTCCCTAAAAACTATCCAGTCTTTAGGGAGGGGAAACACCCTTGAGTACTACTACAGGAGGCCAGTCAGAGGCTGAGTTCTGGCTTCAGGAGGTAGTAGCCTGGGGTGTCCTGGCAGACTTTAACCTAAACAGACATAGCTAGACTTAGCTGTGGATCCAGTTGGCAGGTCTAGAACCTACATCAGGGGGTGGTCTTGGGGGTATGGGGCTGTGCTTCCGTGTGGGAGACCTGGACTAAGGGAGCTAGGTAGAGAAGGAGCTGCCAGAGAAGTAAACAGCCTTAGATACTGATTTGTGAGAATTGTCCCACACCTCAGGCAGACACATTTCAAAGACACACAGAAACGCCATGAGATGCGATGTGAATTTTTCCTGGTCACACATGGAGACACAGCCAGCAAAGATGATGGTTCCAGAAATCACAGAAATACACTGTTAAGAGAAAGGAACTCCTGAGATTCATATAGAGCTACACTGCCATGTGATGACACACGAATGTCCCCACCATAGTAACAAACTTGTCACACACTATCATACTGTCACAGAAAGTTTATACTTTCCCAGAAATAAGGGGCCCAAAGTCTGTCACAAGAACATTTAGACACTCCAGAGACACACACGGATTGTCAAAGGCAGGCATGCTGTGAGGTGAGAGAGCCCAATAGGAACTGTCACAAAAGTGGACAGGGATAGACCTGGTCATACACACTATCAGATATGCAGCTTTGTCACGGGACACTAAAAATAGCTACCTAAAATCTTCACAGAAATCCAATTGGACATCTACCCTATCAGACAGAAACCACAGATGCACTGTCACAGACAGACCCACGCAGATATGCACTTGCCTCAGACACAAACTGTCAGAGTCTCAGTCACCATCTGACACACCTGGAAAGAAGGCCCTGTCACAAACATGCCTGGAAACACTGAGATACACGTGAGAACTTTGACTCACCAAACAAACTTGGACAACACTCATCTAACATTACTGGAAGGTCTACTATCAGCCAAGCAGGCTCTGGTGGAAGTATACTTCTCACAGATAAGTCAAGCATCACAATCCCTGCCCATTAAGTTTACTGTGCAGTTACTGGGGATAGTTGTAGATTGAAGTGAAAATGTGTGGTCATACAGGGCATTTTAGATGACTGTCTTGAAAGACAAGGTTGGTGGCTAAGGGTAGGACAAATTTTGAGTACAAACCAAGGAAACGGGACAGAATGGCAAGAGGCAAGTAGACAGCCCTAAGGGTACAGAAACTTGCACACTGTAATAATTACTAATACCCACTAACATTCATGAGCTCACAATGTATCCACTATTAACCATACATGAAGCTTAAAGGTAGCAGACACCACTGTTGCCCCTGTAGTGCAGGTGGGACACTAGAAACTCAACAGAACCCAAAACCATACAGCTAGAAAAGCCTGAGGTACCTTTCAAATCAACGGTAACATAACTGGAGAGTAACCATTGTGCCACACCCTCATCTACACCTGGAGAACACTCAGGGACCCCCTTAAGCAAGGTGGAATGGAAAAACAAGCTGTTTTGAGAAAACTCTGGGGCTAGTTAGCATTGGTTAGCTCAAGGAGGGGTAAAGGACAGAGGTGTTAAGAGGGCTAGGGAGGTAAGAACAAAGGATTCAGCCATTTCATACTTCAGATTCTAAAACTCAGTGGGGGGGGACCCTTGGTCACTTCCACCAAACTCATGTTGCTAATGAAGTGTCAGCTGTGCATTTCCAAAGCCTTTCCTCACCAGATTATCACAAGAAAGAAACAAACACTGATGGTGAGATGGGGGCAGGGTAGTTGGAATTCGGACAGGAAATTCAGTCTCAGCTCTCAGCCCAAGTCAGCCCCAGGCTCCCATCCATCCCCCACCCCACCCCCAGCCCCGTCCCGGAAATACAGTGGGCAAGGGCAGAAGACAAAAGAGGATTTTTTATGTTAATAGGCCCAAAAGGAGGCTTTTTGTGTGTGATTTTCCTTTGTTTTTAAGAGAGTCTTGCTGTGTTGTTGCCCAGGCTGGCCTGAACTCCTGGGCTCAAATGATCCTCTTGCCTCAGCTTCCTGGGTAGCTGGGACTGTAGGTGCATGTGAGCACGCCTGGCCAGAAGTTTGCTAAGTATTAGCTCAAGTATAAACCCCAGGCAGACCCTACTGGAAAGCTTGTGGACCTCAAAGGTCAAGCCAGGCTTGTGTTTCCTTTTTGCAGAACCACCTAAAATCTTCACAGCCCTCAACCCACCCTCAACCCTGCCCTGCCCCACACACAACAGAATCGCTCAGGGAAACTGACATTTGGTTTTATTGTGCCAAGGACATTACAGATGGTGGATCTTGTCAACACCTGCAGGGCGCGCATGCCCCATCTGCCAAGGCTGCTCCCACTCCCTACACTCAAATCCAGAGTGCGGCCATGATCCCCGAAACGCCCCCACCTCGAGATTCCAAAGAGACTAGTGGTGGTGGAAGCAAAAGGAATGCAGCAAGGTCAGGGTCTCATTGTCCAAAGCCAGTTTGACACCTGCCACCACCCCCCGCCCCCACTCCCCACCCTGACTCACATCCCAGGCCCTGTGCCCACCTCCAAGAAGCCAGAGGCCAGAAGACAGCGGTGTGCCCCCTCCATGTCCCATGGCCGGCCTGCTGCCTCTAAACCAGAGATGCCACCTTCACAGAGCCAATGCTGTCGTCTACATCATTTCTGATTGGTTGATTTTATAAGATAAAAGTACATTTTAATAAAGAAAAATTTGACATTGAAGGCTCAGAAAAATCTTGGGATACTGGGGAAAGAAATGTTCACTTCTTCCTCCCACCTCCCAGACATAATTGTGAGGGGGGTGTGTGTGACAAGTTGATCTGATCTCAAAAGGGCAGGCAGGAGACTTTCTTCTGAGCATCGCATCTGGAGATGGCCTGGCTGTCGGATGGTCTGTGCCTGTCGCCTACCTTCGGCACCCTTGCCAGAGTCCCCTGTGGAATGCAGGGATGGTTCTGTGCGGGGGCAACAGGGCACGTTGGCTGGCAAAGAAGGGTGGCTGTGGCAGCAATGAGGGGAGTACAGGGATGGGCTGGCCACAGGGCGGTGGGGAGGATGGAAAGAGGGGAGAGAGGGGAAAAAGGGAAGGAGGCAAGAGGGAAGAAAGCCAAAGAAGGTAGGGTAGCACTAGAGGGCAGGAAGGGGTATTGGGAGATGGTATTCAGTCCCCAGGTTTCCATCAACTCTTGTCTGGGGGTGGGTCTCTGTGCACTTTGTTTTTCTTCATACTGTCTAGGTATTCCTGTTGGGACACAGCCAGCACCGACGCTAGGATCTCATCATCATCCCAGTCATTCAGACCTGCTGGGCAGGAGAAAGAGGAAAGGAATGACAGGGCACCCTCACCTTCACTCACACGGGCCTGATGCTTGGCTCTAGAGAAATCTCATCCCACCCTTCTCACTCCTTTCTCAAAAGCGAAGCTTCTCCAAGGCCTATCAGCCCCACTAGACCCTTTCTCGGGCAAACAGCTCAGACCAGAAAAATCCTCCCAGTACCTCTGGTTTCTTTTTTGGAGAGATGATCAGTATCCAGGAAACCCCCACTTAGGACTTGCTATGTTTTCTAGTCCTTGCCTAAATGTCCCCAGTCCCCAAAGGAGGCTTACCAAAGGCAGAGGGGGACATCTGCTGAATGAGGGCCCGGCACTCCAGAGCAGGGTAGAGGGATACAAGTGGGGAAGTGGCCCGGTCAGCCCCTGCTGAGAACTGACTGCTTGTACCTGAGACAGACAGACAGTCAGAGGGCAGGTCCAGGACCCAGGTAGGAGCCCCTAATCACAGCCACATGTCCTGAGAGTGAGGCACTGACCTGGTGCACAGGGTGAGGGAGGTTTGGCAAGAGCTAAGACAGTGCCTGGGGAAGGGGGCTTGATGCCCAGCTCAGCGTGCAGCTCAGGGTGCTCAGGTGAAGAAGCTGAACTCCTCTGCCGCGGGGACCGGCTAGTCCACTCCTCTAGGCCACTGGAGGCAGCTGCTGTGGCTGAACTACACGTGGCGCTGGCTTTCCGGGGCTGCCACAGGGAAAGAGTGGTAAAGGCCAATGCCAACCATGATCCTCCTGGGTTCCAGCACCAAGTGTTTGCTCTGTCCACCAATCCTGGCTATGACAGTGTCCACATATGCCACCATCATTTGTACTTACACAGGGGACCACAGGGTCCCTCACAGGCCTAAGGGTAAGCTCCTAACCGTATCATCTCACAGCCCTGAAATCAACTGACAAGTAAGTCTAGTTCTCAAACCTTCACTATAGATCCCAAGTCTAATCCCTTTTGCCACCTCCACAGCCAGCACCCCTTCCAGTCGCCCAGACTTCTGCTCACTGTGCCCCCTGGCACCTCTGCTTCTTTACTCCAGACTCCAGCCCTACACTCAGCACTCAGGAAGATACTGCTAAACCCTAACTCAGATCCTACCCTCTCTCTGCTCAGAAACCACCTATTGTTTCCACTATAGCCCAAGTAAAAATCCTCACCATACCACACAGCCCCTACCCAACCCGGGCTGACTACCTCCCTGACTCCACGGACTACGCTGTCTGTTTAGCCTCCAGTGCCTCCCTTTGGGCTGTGCCCCAATCACAATGGGTGTGCTAGGCCCTTGCCTCCCCTTCAAGGGTGCTCAGCTCTCACTTCTTCTGAGGCCCACCCAACAACACTGTGACTCCTGCCTAGCCCACTCAGCCCTATGCTTCCTCTTTATCCTGGCTCTACATTTTGCATCTGCCACACTCCTAAACTAACTTATTCATTGTGATTATTTTGTATCACTCCACAAAAATGTAATCAGAAAGACAATGACCTTGGCCTGCCAGACTCACTAATATATCGCACTGTACTACACTTGAGTAACCCTGGCACAGGGCTACAATGTTTTATAGTACCAGAGATCTAACCCGGGGCTCCATCCTCCATTCTTTATTAGTTTATTTTGAGACAGGGTGTCACCAAGTTAGTAGGCTGTCTAGACTATACTTTTAAGTTGTGATACTCTTGCCTCAGCCTCCCAGAGCACTGTGGAATTACACGCAATAAATATTTGTAGAACAAATTACTCAGCTCTTAACATCAGCAATCGCTCCAAACTTTGTGATTCCTCAGATGTCTGTTTGCCCTGCTTTCTCTACCCTAACAATTTAACTTTCTCTATGAAGAATGGCCAGAGGTCCCCCCTCCACTGCCAGAGTAATGGGCCCTGCCAATGGGTCTCATCTGTCTTCCTCACTGGTTGGGATCACTGAGGACAGAACAGGCCAGGTATGATTTCACATCCTCAGCATACAGCCTGGAATGCACAGACATTCCACAAACATTTCTCTCTCTGAAGCCATTTATTCCTCCATGTTAGCACCAACAGCTGCTGCTCTCCCACACTCCTTAAGAGGTTGTTCTGCACAAGTGATGGGCATTCTATGGCACAATGCCAGACTAAAGCCAAGACTTGTTATAGTTGGGGCTGGGAGCCTCCCTCCCTCCCAGGTGTCAGAATCACTTAACTCTTCTCCTGTCCATTTGGGGGCAAAGCATGGGAAGTAAGGGGTGTATAGCCAGGCCAGTGATAGACCATGACTTACCTGGCTGGTGCCTCGGACCTGGCGGGCCTGCTTCTCCTGATCCCTCAGCCACTGCAAGTAGGATTCTCGAGCCACTTGCTCCTCTATGGCCTCATTTGTGGCCTCCCAGTCTGTAGCCCGTTTTTTGTCTTCTAACATTTGTTGCTCAATCCATGATTCCTCTGAAGTTTTTATGGCATTCTTCATCAGGGACTGCTCTGCAAACTGCAAGGGGGCAGAGGAACAGGGATGTGGATGGCATCCTGAACCTGGTCAAGAGCCAGAATGGGTTGAGGAATGTAGCTTCACAGGGACTGACACAGGAAATCAGGTACTCTCATGGAGCACCCTTCTGGATAGACTGTGTATTTAATCAGAAACTGGGGGAAAACAAGCGAGTTATAATACCTCTCATTCCAAATTCCTCCACTGAGAATCCCTGGCCCAATTCCAAGACAAGCTGAGGTTACCCCTGAGGGACTAGGGGCCCTCCAGCATAGGCCTAAATTTCCAGAAGCCCCATCTAGTGATGCCTCAAATTTCACAGAGCCAAGGCTTTCCTCACGTATGCCCAGATGGTTGAAGAGAACAGATGACTAGAGAAGTGAGCTACATGACACAAGATGGGGAGGGACCAAGCAAGATGTGAGGGGCTAGAGAAGCTGTGAAGTTGCATGAAGGAATGGGGAACAATATGAACATGATATGGGAACTGAGTTGTGGGACATTCTATTACAGTACTATGTGTCAGGCAGTGAGAGAAGCTAGCATTTAAAAAAATGAAATAGAGGGCTGCAAATTAGCTCAGCAGCACAGCACCTGCCTGGGTTTGATTCTCAGTACAAGAGAGAGAGAGAGAGAGAGAGAGAGAGAGAGAGAGAGAGAGAGAGAATAAATAAATAAATCAGAATATAATGCATGGAGTGAGTGCAAGTATTGCTGCATGGAGCTTTAGTTAACACTCCTTTAATACAGACATACATACCACATACTGCACAAGCTAAGTAATGAGCTAAAAAGTAATTTTCTACAGTGGAGAATAGTGGAAAAGAACTATGAAGCTGGGCATCATGGTGTACTCTAGTAATCCCAGTATTTAGGAGACTGAGGCAGAAGGATCACTGTGAGTTTGAGGCCAGCTTAGGCTACATAAGTAAGTTCAAGACCAGCCTGAACTATACACTGAGATCATCTCCAAAAAGTATGTAAATTTCTATTAGAACATGCCAAATAAAAAACAGGCAAACACAGGCTGGGAATGTTGCTCAATGGTAAAGCACTTAAGTGTCTGACATGTGAAAGGTCCTGGGTCCCATCTCTAGCACCACAAAAAGATTAAAAATAGGCAAACAATTTAAACACATAACAAAGATACACAGATGGCAAACAGCATGTGTAAAGACATTCTCACCATGAGAATGTAGCTCAGTTACTTTTTTTAAAAAAAGATATTTAAGTGTCATTTCTTTAGAAAATTACAAATTAAAACAATGAACAAAGCATAGTGGCATACATCTGTAATCCCAACACTTAGGAGGCCAAGAGGAAAATCATTTGAGGGCAGCCTGAGGTACACAGTCCAAGGCCAGCATGACCTACATAGAAAGATCCTGTCTCAAAAAAATAAAAAGACTCAAAAAGCAAAACTCAGCAAGATAACACTAAACTCCTAAAATAATGGTTAAAATCCAAAGCACTGACAATATCAACTGCTCGAAGGGTGTGGAGCAACAAGAACTTTTATTTACTGTATTATTGTGGGGATGCAAATCTGTACAACCACTCTGAAGAGACTGGTAGTTTCTTATAAATCAAAACACGATCTTCAAATCCAGCAATCTCTCACCTAGACATTTACACAACTGATCTAAAAACTTATGTCCACACAAAAACCTGCACACAGCAGTTAACAGAGGCTTTATTCGTTATCACTGAAAGCTAGAAACAACCAAGAATGTCTTTCAATAGGTGAATGGTTAAACAAACTGGTGCCTCCATAAATGGAACAGTAGCGATAAGAGAAAATCAAGCTAACAAGCCATGAAAACAGATGATGAAGCCATGAAACAGATGATGAACAGTAATGCATACTGTTAAGTGAAAGCAGTTTGAAAAGAGTTCATACTATATGATTCCAATATGATATTCTGAAAAAAAGCAAAACCACAGTCAATAAACAAATTAGTGGTTGCAGAAAGCTGGAGGAAGGGAGACGCAAACAGATGGAGAAAAGGAGTTTTAAGGGTAGTGAAAGAATTCTGAATGATCCTGTAATGCTGGATACATGATGTTGTTATGCACTTGTAAAAACCCATGGAACTTTACAAAACAAAGACAACCTTAATGTATGCTGTTTTTTTTTTTTTAAAGATCATTGGGAGGTAGAGATCCCACTGGAATGCAGAATGTGATTTAAGACTAAATGAATTACAAATGTATGCAAGAACTTCAGGTAAGGGGCTGGGTGACTTAAATCACTTTGGCAATGAATGGCATCTGTAACACCAAAGGCAAAAGAAATGTGCATATCACTGTGCTCTAGGGGGTATGGGTTAATGATTCTGCCCTTGCTATGCAAGTAGCAGCTGAGTAAATAAACACAATGGTGGTGGAGCTGGGTTACTTACCATTGAGTGGGAAATTACTGAAGACTACCAGAAAACTAGAATGATACATAGAGTAAAGGATTTGAGTTGGTCAAAATGGTTATATATAGAAATTTCTTAAATAAGACACGTGTAAATATCTTATTGTCTCAGTGTAAAAAGCTGAAAGAACATATGTATACCTATATATACAAAAATAGTTAAGATAGTTTTAACTACAGATTTCTCTGGGTTCACTAAAGAGAAGGATTTGTGCTGGTACTGTTTGGACAACTGAACACAGATGTGCTTTGGGTGAATGATTTGGGGATGACAATGCACAATGTATGTACCATTGCTGCCTCGAATGATGTGCTTTGAAATTATGTTTTAGGGTTTTTTTTTTTTTTTTGCCTTTTTCTCCTTGAAATAAAAAGGATTTGGAAAAACAAACCTTCTCCAATAAAAGTTCTAGAGCTCCTTGGAAAAATGGTTGACTGTAAGAGTAAGAAATGCTTAAGATGAACCTGGAACAACTTGTAGCACTGAAAAATAAGGATGTGCTTCTTTAAAAGGATGCTGTAGGGGCTGGGGATTTAGCTCAGCGGCATAAGTGCCTGCCTTGCAAGCAGGCAGTCGTGAGTTCGATCCCTGGTACCGATAAAAATGAAAAAGACAAAAAAAAAAAATAAAAATAAAAATAAAAATAAAAGGATGCTGTAACAGGGGTTTGAGGGTGCAGCTTGGTGCTAGAGCACTTTCTAGGCATACACAAGGCCCTGGGTTTGTGAGAAAAAAAAGTCTGAACAATCTAAGCAACAAAATAAAAGCACAATGACAGTATAACACAAAATATAAAATGAACATCTTTACATGGAAAGTAACCCAAATGAATGAGAGAATAAATTAATAAATGGGAGATAAGAAACCCTTGCAGAACAATTCCAAATAATTTGCATACATAGTATACTCTGAGTTCCTTCCTAACAGTACCAAATGGAAAAGATGGAACAGAATAACTGTGAAGTGAAACACCAGATGACAGGTGACCAAAGACATCAAGTCATAACCACATTTCCACTATGTTCTCTGTTTGTTTACTTTTTCTTCAGACTATAATTCAGACTGGCCTTGAACTCACTACATAGCCCAGGCAGGCCTGGAACTTGTGGCAGTCTTGCCGCCTCAGTTTCCATAGTGTTGGGATTACAGGCAGGTGCCACCACACCACACCATGCACTCTTAATTTAATGTAATGAAAATGTCACTTCTGTCACATTCCTCCCCAAACCCACATTCCCGGTATAATCATAAGAACAATGTACATGATTATTACTTATTTTACCAAGTCTGCTTCTTTTTCTACTTTTAATACAACTTTGCTACCGTTAAAAAAAAAAAAAAAAAAAAACCTCAGCAAATTCTAAGAGCTTCCCACAATGTACTTCATCAGTATTCCTTAAAAATGTCAAGGTCCGGCTGGGGATTTAGCTCAGTGGCATAAAGCGCCTGCCTTGCAAGCAGGCGGTCATGAGTTCAATCCCGGAACCGATAAAAAGGAAAAAGACAAAAAAAAAATGTCAAGGTCCTCAAAACAAGTTAAGTGTGAGAAACTGTCACAGAAAAGGAGGCATGGTTACTTCAATTAACAACAATGTATCAACATTGATTTATACATTCTAACAAAGGGACTACAGTCATTTGAGATGTTAATAGCCCAATTGTGCGGGACAAGGGCACTAGATGTGAACTCTGTATTTGTTTCACAATTGTTCTGTAAATCTGTTATAAATTAAATTTATTAATCAGAAAAACCCAAAACATTCAAATCTTTAAATCCAGGAAAGTCATGGAGAATTTTTTTTTTTTTTGTCTTTTTCATTTTTACCGGTACCAGGGATCGAACTCACGACTGTCTGCTTGCAAGGCAGGCGCTTATGCCGCTGAGCTAAATCCCCAGCCCCAGCCATGGAGAATTTTAAAACCATAAAGTGAAAAAAATCTGAAAAAGCTACAGATGTACTGTATGATTACAATTACATGACATTCTCAGAAAGGCTGAACTACAGTCTGCAAACAGATCAAAAAGTAAAGGATATTCTGAGAAACTCTCAGAGTTATAAGGTGTCAGAGGGGACAATAAAATATAAGGTGACATTCTGGATAGGATCCTGGAACAGAAAAAGTCACAGGTGGAACAGAAAAAGGTCATCAAGTAACTGAATCAGATGTGGTCTTCAGTTAATAATATCCATACTGGTTCACTAATTATGACCAATGTACTATGCTGATATGTTAATCATACTGGGACATATGGAAACAGTAATATCTGCACAGTAATTCTAAAAACTGAAAACTTCTAAAATAAAGTTTATTAAAAAAAGAAAACAAAAATCCCATGTTGGAGGGTGTGTTAGTGTTAGGGTGTTTCCTAAAATGAGGTAGGTGCACTTTCTGTTTGTAGGAAGTGAAACCTGAATAAAAGACCTCAAAATCTTCCCCAGCTGACTATTGATGATAGACACACAGGGTGCAAAGAATCAACCAGCATGATGTGGGAAAATGCACCACTACAACAGGGTATGGTAGGCATGTTTGCAATCCCAGCACTCAGGAGGCTGAGGCAGGATTACCATGAGTTTGAGACCAGCCTGGACTATAAAGTGGGCATAAGGTTAGCTTAAACTCTGCATAGAAAGAGCCCATCTGAAAAAGACCAAAAAAAAAAAAAAAAAAACCAACAAAAACAAAAAGAAAGAAAGAAAACACACCACTTTCTTCTGATACCTACAAGGGTCCCAGGGCCGGTGCAAAGTGCTTTCTGTATCAGCCAAGCTGTAGCTGAGTGCTCACGCTACATGCCCTAAATCCGAAGCCAGTAAATAGTGGGCCAGCGCACAGTCCAAGTCTCTCTGACCCGAGCTGTTTATACATGCCACTGAGTATGGGAAAAAAATCTAGGTAGATAGCGAGATATCCGGGCCAAGCCTTGGCTTAATGTCCCCAAACAAGATTTCATATCCTAGACTGTCACTTCTCACTAGGTACAAAAGACAATAAGTCAACTCAAGGACAAGCCAACTGAAACCACAGAATGAGCCCTAAGCAATGATCTATGGTAACTATCTAATAGGTTTTGTTCTGTTTGTTTAGAGAGAATCTCAATATATTTCAGGCTGGCCTTGAAATATATATAGTCCAGGCTAGCATTGAACTCATGGTAATCCTCCTGCCTCAGCCTCCTGAGTGCTGAGATTACAGGTGTGCACCACTACACCTGGCAAAGCCTCTAATTTCATATAGATGTGAGAGTTCAGGTGAGACCCTGAGAGGAGAAAGATGTTTTTGTCCATATCCAGCAGCCATCCTGGGCACAGGCACCCACTTACCCCTGGTTTGAATGATGGCAGGCCCAGCCCCACACCAATAGTGGCCTTGTTAGGATTCACCACTGAATTATAGTGGATATTCCGATGATAGCTGACACGAATGGGTTCATCTTCATTTTGATGGATCCCATGGAATGTGTTGATAGGTTCTGCAGAGAAAGAAAAGGAGGGAGCATCCACAGGGTGCCGGGTATGGCAGGCTCAGACCAGGCACCATTAGTCCCTCACCTACCCACTACAGAAGTACCTGTGCTATACTGGTACACCTCCACGGGCCGGTTGTACATCTCTGCCATGGCCTGCATCTCAATGTGGTTCCCATGGCAGTTGTTTTTCCGCTTCCGGTTGATATAGGTGGTGAAGTCCTCTGTAACGTAGTTGGAGAAGTAGTCGGCATTCTTCATCTGCAGAACAGACTGGGAGGTCAGAATTTACATGCAAAGGCGATTCCTCGACCCGTCCCTAACCAAATGCTAAATCAGCATCTCACCAGATAATCCATACAGTGCTTTCTTACAACTTCATGCATATCCTGGTCTCCATATACCTGGTCAGCTGGAGGGATAGAAGAAAGACGAGGCTAGGGTGAGAGCTGCCACTACAGAAGAGTTTTGAGTCATAGAACATTTTTGAGGGAGGGGAGGCTAGGGGATGAGGAAAACTGCCTTTCCTACCCTAACGCCTGGAGAATCCTTGCTCCTGTGAGCTGGCATGGGTAATCTTGACCAAAAGAGTATAGGTAAGACTGACACTATCACACGTCTCTCAGGCATGTGACTGTTTAGGGTACACCCGATCAATCAGACCAATCAATAACCTAAGTCCATATGTGGCACAATGCACTCTACACTCCTCAATTCCCACATGAGGAGACTAAAGTTGAAGATAATTTCATGGTTTGTCCAAGGTCACAGAGACTTAATCTGTGCCAAACTCGACTCTGGAATTCAGTTTTTCTCACACCCAAGAATCAGCATGGTCTTTGCAGGTTAAAATAAAAAGATCAGCTGGGTGTGGTGTCATATGCCTATAATCCAGCACTTAGGAGGCTGAGGCAGGAGGATCACTTGAATTTGAGGCCAGGGCTGCATAGTGAGTTCAAGGCCAGCCTGAATTACATAGCAAGACTCTGCCTCAACACCACCACCCCCATCAACCAATAAATAAAATAAAATGACTAGCTAGGAGTATGGCTCAGGGATAAAATGTGCTAAGCAAAGTACCCTGGGTTCAGCTCTCAGCATCAAAGAAGAAAAAAAAAAAAGAACAACGAAAAAATAAAGACATATGAGTCAGGAAGGCAAGGAAGTTGGCCTGGATTTAGCTCAGCAACACAAGCACTTGCCCAGCAAGCGCGAAGTCATTACCCAGTACCCACTCCCCCCTAAAAAGGAAGGCAAGGAAGAAAAGGAAAGACAGACAGGAAGGAGAGAGCAGGGGCGAAATTGAGGCGGGGAGAAGAGAAGCTCTAAATCTAGTTCCTCCAAATACTAGTGTGCTTGATGGCCAAGGGCAAGTGACTCAAGAGTTCACAGTCTTGTATGTCTCAACTGTAAAACGGAAATGAGATGGATAATGAGCTAGGAGGCCTCTTGTGGGACTCAAAAGGTATAATGGACGCAAAGTGACTAGCAGTGGGCTTGCAACAGAGAAGTCGCTAGGTAAGTCAGGGTCCCCTTCTCTGTAGGAAGGCCTAAAACTGGGGGGGTCTGTGAACATGACAGACATGAGTAAAATCCTGTTCCCACCTTTAAAGAGCATGCCGTGTAGTAAGAGATAAAACACACATGCACTTTGTCTTAATTCAGGAAGGGCAGTTAGTGGCCCAAATGACCCAGGTGCCACAGGATTTGGTCAAACTAAGAAGGAACCAGACACCCTCTGCCAGCCTGATGAGCATCACAGTACATGCTGTTTCCTCTCCTTAGGACCTTCTTTTCTTCTTCCTCGTCATCTTATTTTTTTGGTTTATTGACAAAGGGTCTCAGGAACCTTACGTAATTCAAGCTGGCCTTGAACTCACTATGTAGATAAGACTCCCCTTAAATATGCCGTAATCTTCCTGCTTCGGCCTCCCAAGTACGGGGACTACAATGTGTGTGCCACCATGACCAGTTTAGCAGTTCCTCTCCATTCACTTTAGCATCTACTTCTCAAACACCAGTGCGTTCTTATTATGTGTGTGTGTTATTGCTAGGTAAGCACCCTACTACTGACTCATACCCCAATTCCCCAAGTTTGTTTGTTTACTTGTTTTTTTGGCAATACTAGAGATTGAACTCGGGGCCTTTATGCTGACCTGTATCCCTACTCCTTTCTTATTTGACACAGAATCTTACTAAGTTGCCCAGGCTAGACTCAAACTTGCAACCTTTTTGCCTCAGCCTCTCAGAGTACTGGAATTAAAGGAATGATCAGCACCTCCACTCTCCACCGTTGCCCACAAGTATCTTCAACACGCCTTCCCCACCCCCAGAGCACCTCTTTCACTGTATTTCTCAAAGGTTCTGACCCATAACAGAGTTCACCTTGGTCCACTCCCAGCTCAGGCCCCAGTACAGCCAAGGAAATCAGGGACAGTTCCCAGAGGCAGAGGTGACAGACTAGGGGAACCAGAGAGCACTTCTCTCTAGGAAATTAAAGTAGTCTTGAAGATTAAGCAAGCCTTATTTCCACTGACAAGTTTTCAAGAGGGAATTTCCCTTTGTTTCCCCCTAGGACCACTGCTCTGATGGGATCTCCCTGGGGCACCATATCAGGGGCAGGGCACAAAAGTAACAAAGAAGAGCTCTTCCTTTCCCAGCAGTCTAGCTCTCTGAAAACCTGCTAAAAGAAGGCCTAAACTATTGCCCCTTCCCTCCCTGGAAAAAAGACAAAGGCTACAAAGACACAAATTGGGTTGCCTGTTTCAAGACCTCCTGGAGGTGAGAGGAGCTGGACAATAGTGGGGAGTGGACTGTGAAGGAGGCAAGGGGTAGCCCCTTCACAGATGTAAACAAGGATGTGGCTTCTGTAGCCACATACTCCCAGCCACCCCAAAGGTACTTACAGCAAGTCACATGTCTTGAACACAAGCTGGGGGCCCCCTGATGCTGCCTTTCTTAGAAGTCAAGACCACAGAGCCCTCTGTGGCTGCATGGGCTGCTAGAGAAACTATTTCTGTAGGCTGAGCTTGGGGTGCCAGCAGGCAGTGCTGTCTGCAGCTGTAGTAAACAGGAACTGAGATGGAAGTAAAGGAGTTAACCCAGTCAGGCTCAAGTACTGGAGAACATGTATCTCCTATGGAAAGATAAGTGAATACTGGCAGGCAGGGGAGGCAGATGCAGGAAAAATTTTTTAAAGGGAGAGGAAAGGGACCTGTGGCAGAACTCCATGAAGCTCTTCCCCTTTTCCATGCCAGTGACTCCATGACCTGGCAGCAAGACCCTGCCATTTGCTGGCTGTATGACACTGGACAAGGCCTTTAACCTCCATGGGCTGAAATGTCCTTACCCATAAAGTGGGGACAATAACTCTTCTTCCACTAATGGGGTGTTTATTGTGGAGACTACAATTGAGAGCTCCATTTGTCATGAAGTCAATGACTCAATCATACTGCTAGCTACCTACTAACCAGCCAACATACTTGTAGAATCACTATTAAGCATTTCCTCATTTCTGTTGCACTTCCTCTGCCAGAGAAAAGCCCCAAAAGCAGAGCGGATGGAGGCTGTCCCTCCTCTTGCAAGTAGGACTGGCTCTCTTCTTTTGCTGAATCTGAAGGCCTACAAGCCTACCGTCTGTGCCCTTTATTCAAAACTTTAGCCACTAAATTTGTATCACATTAGTAATAGTCTTCCCAAATAGGGTATTTTGTTTTCTTTTTGTTGTTTTGAGACAAGGTCTTGCTATGTTCAAGCTGGCCTTGGACTGACTCACTTTGTAGCCCAGGCTAGCCTAGGATCCTGCAGCCATAGGCTCCAGAGTGCTGAGATTACAGGTGTGTGCAAACACACCCCCTAAGTATAGGCCAGTTATGACTCTTCTACAGTCATCACCACTTTTGGAGGAACGCTCATTATAAACTCGATCTTCATTTTGGAATCATTAATATGGAAGCAAATTGGCAACTCTGAAAAAGTACTTCCCCAACAAGGAAGAGCACAAGGATTTATTGAATGTTGGTAGCAAGAAAAACATCCGGCACAGGGCAACTAGCTTTTCTAACTTTCTTAGCCCCACCTCTGCTTCCTGGGAAGCTCTCCTCCTCCTGGAAGGTTGGCACTTGGGGCTAGGCCAGACTTCCCTGTGAGGGACCAAGGTGGGGAAAAGAGACACAATGGATCTGCAGAGGTAGGGGAATTCAGAGAACTTGTTTTGACAGAAACTGAAACTCCTCCTCTTGCTGAGGCTGCATTTGACCATCTGCACCTGCTGCCCCCCTCCCAGGGTCCAGTTGAAAGGGGTCCCCTCCCCACCTCTGTTCCCATCCTAAACAGGGCTCAGAACTCCTTAGCAAACTACAAAAACTGGTTCCGCCTAATGCTGTTCTTATTGAAACAGGGTCTCACTGTGTAGTTTAGGCTGGCTTTCAACTCAATTCTGCAGCACAAGCTAACCTCAAACTCACAGCAATCCTCCTGCCTCAACTTCCTGAGTTTTGGGATTACAGGTATGCACCACCACTACTGCCAAAGGCTTTTCACACTCCCAACTAATTAGATTGTTAGCCTCTCCCAATCCTATTTGAAAGACACTGACACAGAAATATGGAACAGCTGGCCCAAGATCACACATTTGGGGTGGGTAGAGGGACTGAAGGTGAAATCAGGCTCTCAATGGGTAACTTTGGGCCACAAGTGACATGACCATTCCTCACACAAACCAGCTATCACCTTAGTCATCTTACTTCCTAGGGGTGGCCTGATCCTTTCTACCTCAGTGTTCTCACCAGCACAAGCAGGAATCATCTGGAACCCATGAAAGTCTAGGACTAGGCAGAGATTACAGTATCAGTCAAGGGACTGTACCCTTCCTTACGGCCACAGAAGTCAGCACAAACCTTACCCTCACCCCCACCCACCTACACACAGCACATTTCTTTCCTTCCTGAGCAGTGAAAGGTACCTGAAGAGGAGAAATGCACATGCGTTCCAGCAGGGTGTACCAAAGTTACTCTGATACAAAACACCCAAATAATAAACCCTACAACAGAGAACACTGCATGCAATGAGCAGACTGCCCTTGCCAGCAATTAGGAAAGACTGAAAGCTGGACAAGATGTGAGGCTGTGTAAACTCAGGAATCTCCCCACTTCCTTCCTAGCCTTTGCCACAGTAGGTGGGACATAGTATGACTAATGCTTTAACAGATTTGCACTCAGCCTCTCTTCCGCTACCTAGGGGAAGTCCTTCCTCCCCAGGTTACCTAAAATGTAACTAATATTTACCAGATTTATATGGAGAAACAAGACATAAGACTCTGGATTCTCTCTCTAAAGAGCCTTAAGTACAAGTCCTTCTATTTACTTTAGGAGCCAAGGAATGTCTATTCCCCAGGTTACCACTTGCCTGTCTGACACAAGAGCCACAGCGAGTTCTGCTAAGGACAGAAAAGGAAGCACACTGTCTTCAGGGAACCTAAAAACAAACCGCTCAAATGTAAGTGAATGTAACATCAGGAGGAGAAGCAACCTTGTCTGCTCCCCACTGCCCTCCTGTGCCAGTGGGAACCCTGGCCTCACTTAAAAGAACAGGAAAAAGGTCCCCACTCACCTATCAAGCAGCTAGGGTATGATCTGGTCTGTAGCTCCAACTACCTCATCAGCACTACAGAGCCTGGTCCCTGAGACTGCTCCTCCACTCAAGGAGTCCTTGTGGCACAGGTGAAAAACAGAAGGATGTAGCAGAGAGAGATCAAAGGAAGCTCATGTACAGGAAACAGCCCATGGGAATCTCCTCCTTCTGTGGCCTGGTTCACCCTCGCACACTGATATTCTGACACTGGCTATGTGACCTAGATACACAGAACAGGGTCTGTGCTTTCTCTTGAGTCGTTAGCTTCTCCATTTATAAGTCAATTCAGGTATGGTAGCACATACCTGTAATCCCAGCACTTGAGAAGCCGAGCTAGGAGGACCAACATTGCAAGTTCTAGGCCAGGAGGGGCTACAATAGTAGGTTCAAAGCCAGCCTGAACCTACATAGTGAGACTGTCTCCAAAAGAAAAAAAAAAGGAGGGCCGGAGATTTGGCTCAGTGGTGTAAGCGCCTAACAAGTGCGAGGTGAATTCGATCCTCAGTACCAAACAAAACAAAAAAACTCACAAATAACAACCACAAAAAGGGACTGGATGTGGTAGTGCAAGCTTGTAATCCTCAGTGCTGAGCACTGAAGCAGGAGCGTCGCCATGAGTTCAAGGCCAGCCTCAGCTACATAGCGAGTTCTAGGCCAGCCTAGACTACACAGCAAGACCTTGTCTCCAAGGGAGGTGGGAGGCCTTGGGGACTTGGCTCAGTACAAAGGCCCTGGGTTCAATCCCAATACCACAAACAAAACAAACCTGATCTAAGATCCATCTTTTCCAGTGTTGATGACCACTCATGTTCTAAGACCAAAAGGCCCATAACAGTGGATCTAGCTAATGTTCCTGGGTTCTATCGCCATCACATGCACCGCACCAACTGTTCCCCTGCGGCCTATACAGACACAGTCATGTGGTATCCACTTTGTCCAGAGGCCAACACCAGACCCATGGCCAGGGTCAAAGGTTTCTGCTGAGTCAAAGCCACATGGAGGCAAAGAGCAAGGGAGGGAGAAAGAGAAGCAAACTCATGTTTCCAAGGAGGGTATCTGAGCATCGTAGGAGCAAGGTGAGCCACAGAATACCTCTAAGACTCAGATTCCCACCTCTACCCACCCAAGCCTTCCTCATGCTCACAAATACCCAAGAGGAGGTGGTGGGACAGAACTGGGTCTAAGCAACAGATACTGATTCACACAGGACAGCATGGCCCAAAAAGAAGGGGGTATGGTGGCTTATGCCTATCATCCTAGCTACACTGGAGGCAGAGGCAGGAAGACTTGCATGAGCCCATGAGTTTGAGATCAGCCTGGGCAGCGCAGCAAGACTGAGAGACAGAAAGACAGACAGAGAGACAGACAGACAGACAGACAGACACACACACACACACACACACACACACACACACAGGAAAGGGCAGGGGAGAAAGGGAGGAAGGGGGGCTGGGGATTTAGCTCAGCGGCATAAGCGCCTGCCTTGCAAGCAGGCAGTCTTGAGTTCCATCCCCGGTACCGATAAAAAGGAAAAAGACAAAAAAGAAAAGAAAAAAAAGAGAAAAGGGAGGGAGGGAGAGAGAAAGGAAGAAGAGGAGAGAAGAGAGAAGAGACACACATCCAACTCTGCTACTGATTACTTTGAGTACATCATTTCCTTTTTTGTGTGTATTTATGGAGGAGGGGCAGGCGTGCTAGGGATCAAACCCATAGCCTTGCAGATGCTAGCCAAGTACTCAATCACTGAGCTATACGCTCCAAGCCCTGCTTTTCTGAACCTCAATCTTCTCCTCTGACTCACTGAATAATGATCTAAACTTCACAGGTGAGCATAAACGCACCCAGCTGAGTGCTTAGCACATAGTAGGTGTTGGAGAAACAAAGTGCCCTACTGTGTTTGCAACCCACCCACCCATCTCTCAGTCATGTGTTCCTTCCACTACTCAACGCATGGCAGGATAATTGACACCTGCACCAGAGCCTGAGGTTAACTGCCATCTGTCTCTATATAGGCTAGACATGAAAGATGGAGGCCTGGGGACAAAGTCCCCTTCCCAAGCACGTGTATTATGTACTCTGCACCAGGGAAACCTCTAGATGAGGCCTAGAGACCAGGGGCCATGTACTTCCGAGAGAGGGCATGAAACTTCTGAGGTTTTACAGAGCAAAGCTGAGGGTAGCCGAGTCAGGGGAAACATGCATCCATAGTGCTGATAAGGAAAGGCCTTCAACCTGCTGCGGTCAGCTCTTCCTGTAAGTGGCCCCTTACTGAAAGGCCCCAGATGGGGGGGCAGGGGTATTTGGAGAGGATAGCTAGATAGAGACACATGCACAGATACTGCCTCTCAACAGGGTTACTGTGCACACCAGGTCCTATCTGGTCTCAAGGTCTACCTATGACTACCCACAACTCAGACTCACACTCTACCAACAGCCCTACCAGCAGCCTGAGGTCTTGCTGCCAGAACTAATGCCTCCATATGTTATTTCTCTGCCTTCCTTTCATCCAAGATGCCTCTGAAGAGCCACAACCCAAGGAGAATATCAAACACACAACAGGGGCTGAACAGTTGGGAGTTTTTCTAGCCCAAGGGAATCCTTATTTGAATTGATTCTGCTTGGTGGGTAAAGGACCATTCACCCTACTCCTTAAACAAACATTTGTAGCTTGGTGGCACCTCAGCATCCAGGCTTTACTCCATGCTCTTCTATTGCAGTGGTGGAAAATGCTGCAGGGGGCTGTTTGGATCACTGAAAGCTCTAAAAGGTTTACCATCATTGTTCTGTTGTGTCAGGCAATGAAGAGATTTAGCAAAGTAAATTCACTGTCTTCTCTTTTTGAGATTGGGTCTTACTAAATACTCTAGGTTGGTCTCAAACTGCTATGTAGCCCAGAGGCTAGCCTTGATTTTCAATCACCCTGCCTTAGCCTCCCAAGTGCTGGAATTACAGGTATGTACCACCATGCCTGGCTTAACAGTGGAGTCTTTTAGACTCACTATATAGCTAAGGAATCAGTTTAGGAAAAAACAGCTGCTTTCCCAAGGTTACACCAAGAATCAGAGACACTGGAAGGAGTCTAGTCCACCAGTCAACAATGGCAGAGGGAGAGACAAAGAGAAAAGCAGACCCAGGGGAAACTGAAAAAGGACCCCTTGAGAACATCATTATCTCACAGAGGGGGAAATGGAGGCCAAGAGCCACACAGCAATTATGAGTCAGAGTCAGAACTAGAAGCTACTTCTGACTCCCATGGGGTTCAAAGCTCCTATTGGGGTACTATACCTTGGGAGATGGTAGAATCAACATGAGTAACAACAGGTCACACTCCCAGTTTCCCTTTCACACCAACATGGGACCTAAAGACAACTTGTTGGGTCACAGATTCAGAACCAGAAGGGCCTTAAAGATCCAGCTCAGGCTGGCCAGCAGATAGTATAAAGAAATTATTAATTCTGTTAGTGCAATAATAGCATTTTGATTGTTTTAAAAAGATATGAATCTGTCAGAGAAATGCACAGGAAATCTATGAATGAAATGATGCCATGTCAGAGTTTTGCTTTAAAAATTGTCTTGTTTCAGAGGAGAGGGGGTGGGGCAGTGAGAAAAACACTAGTTGTGGGTTAACTATTTTGAAGATGGATGACGGATATTTAAGGGGTCAGTATTTTCTCTTTTCTGTAAGAAAAAATTGTGTGAAACACTAAGAATTTGTAAAGATCTAGTTTTATACACTCACACGGGGGGGAGGGGGGAGGTGCGGGTGTGAATATAGAGACTCTCCCTAGACACACCAGATAAGGTTTGAGTACAAATCCAGGTGACCAATATGCCAGAATGACACAGTGTGCTGTGGTTGACACCATGAACCTCAGACTAATCTAATCTAATCCAGACTCCAAATCTCAACTGTATCATATATGATTTGTGTGTGACCCCTGGCCAAGTCATTCTCTAGCTGTGAGCTTCCCATCTGACAAATGGAAGCAATAATAATCCCTAAATCCACCTAGTTCAGGGGAGAATTAATAGGGTTTCCTGTAATAGCAGAAGAGCATCTGTCCCTAGGCACATTACTCTCTTCATCACTACCACTGCTGTCCTTATGACTCATACCACCACACTGTCTCATGACCCAGAATTAGAGACTGCATACTAATTTAAGGATGGAGCCTGAAAACCCTAAAACATCAGCTAACGGCCTCAACCACAACTTAGGGGTTACTCCTGACAGCTAGAACATAGCTCAAGGGCAACCCTAAGCCTTTGAGAGCTGAGGCAGAGACTCACCTACAGCCCGGAATAGACAGGCGCCGTCCTCCTTCATCTGCTTGATGATGAAGCCTTTCTTGTCCCGTAGGGCCTTTTCAAACCAATGCTCCTGCTGGAGGGAAGAGGTGGGGTCAGCAACAGAGGCAGCCTGTATCCCCTCCCCAGTGTCCAGCCTTCAAGCTTCTGGTGGGCCCAAAAACTAGCAGAGAGGACACTGGGCAGGTAAAATTCTTTGCCCATCTTTAACACTCCATGCACATAGAGTAGGAGACTTCTTTCAGGGAAAAGTCTTGATCCCAGATGGGCCCCCCAGAAGGGCCCCATCTGCCTTCTGACTCCTGCTGACCTTGCAGCTCCTAGCCCAGCAAGTCAAGGACCCAGACCTGGGGCAAGTACCTAGGGAGAGAATCTGGCTATACTTCAAGGGAGAAAATCTGGCTATACTTCAAGGAGTTTCACCCATGGGAAACGATGAAGAAGGAGTGACTGATAATAGTCTAGATTCTGAGCCCAACAGTCAGCTGGGCAATTCTAAAATGCAATATACAAGTCAAAATGTGTGCAAAGCATAATCTTATTTGTGACCGAAAACATTTAACATATATACACACACACTTATATTTACAAGTATGTACATACACAAACACATACGCATGCAAAACTGAGAAGGCTAAACCGCAAAATACTATCTCTATGTGTTGGTGTCACAGGTGACATTCCTTTACAACCCTTCTCTTTTTTTTGTCTTTTTAAGACAGGGTGTCTCTATGCAGTTCAGGCTGGCCTAGAGCTCACTTTGTAGCCTAGGTTGGTCTCCGAACTTCCAACGATCCTCCTGCCTCAGCCTCCCAAGTGCTGGGAATTACAGGTGTGAGCCACCACACCCAGCTTAAACATTAATCTCTTCCAGGTTTTTGTTTTTTTTTTTTTTTTTTTTTTGGTACTGGGGATTGAACTCACGACCTTGTGCTTGCCAGGCAGGTACTTACACCACTGAGCTAAATCCCCAGCCCTCTACAACCCTTCTTTACAAAGCTATGCAGCCCCTCAAATCCCTAAAGCCCAAAGAACGTTTGATCATCAAAAATCTTCAAGGAAAATACAACAAAAAGTACAGAGTCTCTGTGCATGTGCGGTACTGGGTACCCAGTAAAGGGTCTTTGCATTGAGCCACATCACTAGCCCTTTTTATCTTGTTTTGTAAAATTTGCAAAAGTCTCACTAAATTGCTAAGTTGCTCTGCCTAAGCTCAAATGTTTGATGCTCTTACCCGAGCCTCTCAGAGTACTAGTATTACAGGTATGTGCCACCATGCCTGGCTCAGTGTTTATCTGGCTCATTTTGTATCATAACATGACCAGAATTAACATGTACTCATATATTCCATTTAGGGATGAATACTCAAAATTTTCAACACAGAAATATTCAGGTGTTTGACCAGGAGGTGCTGCCCCAGACCCTGCTGGAGTGTTATGTAATACAAAGTATACATACCAGGTAACTTTTCTAAATTCTCAATGTTTTCTAAATTCCAAAGCATATCTGATCCTAAGTACTCAAATTAAATGAACCTGGGCAAATCTATACTTTGGGATTTTTAAAAAATTAATGATCATGTACCACTTAAAATACATTTTCCATTTCAAAGCAAAACAGAGCAGAAGCAGATCTTTCCCAGGCCCCTTGCGCCCTCTGCTGGCCACCAGAATCAGCCTGCCTTTTTCAGCAACAGAGCTACAAATAACAGTGTAAGAATCCAACCCTGTTCCTTATGGACACCATCCTGTCCAGGGAACTTACAGGAAGGATCCAGTCTAATGCTGACCATACAGAGGGTCTCAATTTTCTTCAAGGCCATTTGTCCCCAGCTTAGGCAAGGAGTGGAACCCATCTCCAGGGAAACTAAAGGAGAAAAATCTTTGCAAGTATAGTAAACATTCAGCTTGGAAGTAGCCCAGCCTGGCATGGTAATCCCAGCACTCATGAGGCTGAGGCAGGAGGATTTTTCAAAGTTTAAAGCCAGCCTGAATTACACAATGAAATTCTGTCTCAAAGCAAAACAAAAGTTTGGAGGTCAAGAATTCTGGGTTCCAACATGAGCTGTCACTGCCGTGCCGCATGATTTTAGGTAATCTGCTAAACTCACCAAGCCTCAGTTTCCTATCAAATGAGATGGTACGTGGTCTACTTGACAGAGTTGTCAAGAAACTTAAGAGTAGTTTTAGGACCCAAAGCACCTTTGTTAATTACATACCATATATTGGTGAGGTAGTCACCAACCACAGAAAAGTAGAGACTAGCATAGAAAGAGGTGAGGTATGACTGACCAATCCTCAAAAAGCCCTGAGTGGCTGGACATGAGGAGATGAAAGACAAGACAATTCGTAGCTAGTTCTACCACCAAACCCAGGAAGGTGTGGCTCAATTTCCAGAGATGACCAAGATACCTGGAAGCAGTTAATGGGCTTCCCTGGGTAGCACCAAGACTCCTGCTTGGGTACAACATCCTGGCAGTCCAGGTACCCCTCCCATCTTGGAGGCTGTGGACTGGCACACTCCAGCCAGTTACCACCAAGCCTATCCCTACCCTATAGGGTCAGCTTCCTGCCTGAAGCATGGGGCCTATCTCAGCCAGGGGTGACCTACAGATAAGCTCTAACTGTATTCATAACCCTAGACCTGACAGAAGGAACAGTTGTAAAAAAAAGAAAGAAAGACAGCAACTTCTGTCCTCACACCTGGGAAAGACCAACAGGCAAACATGCAGAGGTAGTAAAGGTAGCAACTTAACAAGGCTGAGGGCGTCACATGTTCAAGGGCAGCCTGAGCAACCTGGATGCCTCAAAATAAAAATAAAAAGGACTGAGGATATAGCCCAGCACCAGAGTGCTTGTCTAGCACGGCTCAAAGACCTAAATTCAATCACCAGTACCACAAAAAATAAAACATATATAGAGAAAAGGGGCTCCCACTTACCCATCTAACAAAGGTATGAGTCAGAACCTGAGCTGGGCAATGAGGACAGAGAAATGAATCAAACTTGGTCTCTACCCCTGATAAACTCAGGAATTGCTAAAGGAGGAGCACAGAAACAAAATAACCATACACACTGTGTACAGGGCAGCCAAAGAGGCCAACAAGGGGTGTTGTGAAACACAGGAATAGACCTGACCCTGCCATTAAGACAAGCACCTGAGCAAAAGACTAATATACTAAGACCTCCAGTAATGTTTGTTAACTGGATGAGAGAAATGAAGTCACTTCTGTGCCAGGCACGGGTGATGCTCCTCTATAATCCCACCACTTGGGGGAGACTGAGGGAGAAGGATTGCCCAAATTTGAGGCCAGCTTGAGCTACATAACAAATTCAAGAGCAGTCTGAACTACATACCAAGATCCTGTCTCAAGCAAAAACAAAGCGAAACAAAAAAGAAATGAAGTTGTTCCTGCCAGAAAGCATACCAGTGATGCCTAGAGTCCAACAATGTGTTCACCGGAGCCAACAGCCTGAATAGAACCAGACATGAAAGCAAGGAAAGGGCAGGAAGAAAGATGAACTTTCATTAACTAAATGTCTACTGCACACCAGATGCCAGAGATAAAAGGTGACCAACCTCATGTACTTGTCTTTACCACAGCCCAAGTGGCAAGAAACAGTATCCTTACCTTACTTTATTAAGGTACACAGGAGCTGAGATTTAGGCACAAACAAAATGTAATGTAGAGTTAAGAGAGGAAGCCCCATGAACCCCCTCTGCTATGGGAAGTCCCATAGCAGAAACAGGCCTGGCAGCTAGGCTGGGGAAAATTCAGTTTTTGCCCCTAAAACTGAAGGATGCCTGAGTACCCCTTGCAAAAGGAAAATATGTCCTACAGCTGCCACACTGGCATCTAGGCCTAGATCTAGAGGCTGAACCACCAACTACCCATGGGTTTAGGCGCTAACAGCCTGAAGATTTGGGGCTCTGGCGCCTCTCTCCCTTTGGGAAGAAAATGTTGTTAGTAAGTGCTGGTGGGAATAGGGCAAGAGGGTTTCCAGCAGTAGATAAATTTAAATTGCATCATTGCTCTGATCTGAGGAGGTTAACCCAAGCTCTGAACTTTGCAAGTTTACTACTGACCCTGTGGGAGAGTTCTTCCCTATGTCTAAGCCTTCACAGAGCTTTGGGAAAAGCTCTCTAATATCTGGGAATCACAGGAGCCAGATAAGACTGCAATGTAATGTTCTATGGATCCAAGTAAAGTTGCTGTGGAACTCAACTGACTAAGGTTGTCAACCAGGTCCACCAAATATTAGCCACTTGATGAAACGCTGTAAGCCAGTTTCCCAATCTGTAATGGGGATAACAAGCCTCTCAGTAACAGGGTTACTGGCCAGACTCAAATACAGTATTACAGAACTTTGCCTATTAAGAGACTCAGTAAGTTCTCTTCCCCTCCCTTATCAGTAGTAGACTAATGACCATGCAAAGATATCAGACTTTATCTCTGGAACCTGTAAGTAGTACCTTAGAATGAGAAGGTACTGCATGTTTGCAGACATGACTAAATTAAACATCTTGGATGGAAAAGTTACTTTGGAGTATCAGGTAAGACTGTGAACCAATCGTAAGTGACCCTGTAAGACAGAGACAGAGACTGGATAGAAGAAGAAACCATATACACAGAAGACAAGATGATGCAAAGATAGCCAGAAATTGGACTTATGTGGCCACAGATCATGGAATGGTGGCAGTCACCAAAAGCAATGTATTCTCTTTAGAACCTCTGCAGGTAATGTGGTCTTCCCAGCGCCTTAATTTTGATTAACTGAAATTCATTTTAGACTTCTGGCCACCAGAACCATGACTGAATACAATCTGTTGTTCTAAAGCACCCAGTTCATGGTAACTTGCTGCAATAGCCACCAGAAATGAATATAACCCCCTTGCAGCACTTGTTGGTGTCTGAGCTCTGGGACCTCATGACTGAGACAATGTGGCAGAGCTTCCATTCTGTATAATCCACCTTCCTAGCATTCCCCCAGGGCATGGGGGGGGCAGAATCAAGGCAGCAGGAGTCTGGAATCCCTTCACCCAGCCTGGGAAGCTGCTGACCCAGCCTGCGGGTGAATAAGCTGCCACTTAACAGCAAAGGGAGTAGGGTAAGATGGCAATAGCAGTAGACAAATGTCTTTCTAGAGCCCATAGCCAAGAAGTATTTAGTATTCTGGGCTTCACAGTTCTGTCCCAGCAACACTGCTGCCAAAACTACCCCCTCCTCGAAAACACCCAGGGAACGCTGGCTTGGCTCCATGGGCAAAACACAGACAACTTATCCAATGAGAAACACAGGCACACTGCTCCCTAAGAATGAAAAGAAGCCTTCTGGGCAGAAGAAAGGGAGAAGAGCTTGATCTATTACTGAGCCACCAGGGGAATTAAAAACCCAAGATTCTACTATTCAACAACAAAATAAAATGAAGTATTGATATTTACTATACCACAAACAGCTGTAAACACATTAGTCTAACCAAAAGAAGCTAAGTCAAAGGATTGCATATTATATGATGCCACTTATATCTATAATAGAAGACCTTATTGAGATAAAAAGTAGAGTAGTAGGATGGAAGGGGCTGAAAGGGAATGAGGCAATTAGGACATGATAGCTAAAAGATACAGTTTTTTGGGGATAAGGAAAATATTCTAAAATTGACTACAGTGATAAATGCACAATTCTACTGCTATACTAAAAGTTATTGATTTGTGTGCTTCAAATCTGTGAATAGAAAGCCAGGCACAGTCGGTGTGGTAGGACATGTCTGTAATCCCAGTACTCAGGAGGTTGAAGCAGGAGGATCGCTGTGAGTTTGAGGCCAGTCCAGGCTGCACAGTGTATCCAGGCCAGCCTAAATTATACAGCTGAGACTCTGCCTCCAAAAACATAACAAAACAAAAGTAAACAGAAATCTGGGCATGGTGGTGCATGCCTATAATCCCAGAACTCAGGAGGCTGAGGCAGGAGCATCACCAAGAGTTCCAGTCCATCATGTAGTGAGATCAAGGCCACCTTGATCTCTTGATAGTGAGACCCTATCTCAAAAAAATTAATTTTTAAAAACCCAAAAATGGTGCCAGAGATTTAGCTCAAGGGTGTAAGCATCTGCCTGGCAAGCACAACTTCGTGAGTTCAATTCCCAGTACAAAAAAAAAACACACCCCCAAATATGAATATCCTTGAAAAGGTAAACAGATTTCCAAAAGCCAATATGCCCACTTAGAACTTTCATGCAGGGGAAGGAGTAAGGAGCAGTGAATTAGACTTTAGTTTGATTTAGATCAGTGAGTCCAGACCTCCTTCCTCATCACTACCCATTTTATGGATGGATAAAAAAAAGACCCAGAAAAAGAAATTGCTAGATGGTCACACAAATGCTTAGTGTAGGCCAAGTGTGGTGGTGTACACCTGAAATTCCCACACTTGAGAGGCTGAGGCAGGAGGTTAGTTCAAGGCCAGTCTGGGATACACAGCAAGACACTGTCTCAAAAAAATCAACTACAAAAAGCTTAGTACAGAAATAGAGCACAAATCTATGTTGCTTAAGGCAAAGATGACCGCCCAACCTCCCTACAAACTAGCTATCCAATTCCAGATGGTAAAAAAGAGCTCGAGGAACTAGCAGATGCCTACACACACCAAATGATGGGTTCTTGGGAGGGGAGGGGAAGGATCCTAGAAAAACTATGATGGTTTGGGGACACACTTTCTATTCTGGGCAAGAGGAAAAACCAGCCAAGACCCAAGGTGGGCAAAGTCAGATACCACTCAATAATCCTAGACAGGGATATGTTTCTGGTCTTTTTCCTTTTTATCGGTACTGGGAATCGAACTCACGACTGCCTGCTTGCAAGGCAGGCGCTTATGCCGCTGAGCTAAATCCCCAGCCCCCAGGGATATGTTTCTGAAAAAACAAGAAAGGCTGCTGAAAGGGAAGTATTTTACCTACAGCCATAAAACAGCTCAGCAGGAAACACTGGCTCTTCAACTCAAGCCTGGGCAGTTCTGAAATCAAAATTCTTCTGCATTCAACTCTCCACACTATCCAACAGGCTCTCCATAGGAAATCCTACTGAGCTTATTCACCACAGCACAGTTAGCCATGAAAATTGTCATTCATCAAACCTGCATGGGTCATTTGTCCTGCCTACTAAGCAAGCCTGGATGGCTGGGAGGGAAGAGACAGAGAAGAAACTCAGTTTCTCCTCAAAAGACACCATTCAGTATTACCTCCAAGGGCCAGAGGGCTTTAGACTGAGTTTCCTAAAATCCCAAAGTTAAACAGGACCTAACCAGCCCATTTCCTCAGTATGGTGGATACTGACACACACAAAGACAAGCAGAACCTATTCTGATTCACACAGCAAAGCCTGACTGGCCCAGAGATGGAACCCACTCTGTGGACGATACCAATCCCAGGCTTTTTCACCACTTCAGCATGCACACATACACCCTTCTCAAAGAGCTCCTTTGCCAAACTCAGGATTTCTGCAACTCATCTTTCTCAGACAGTAGGCTCAGCAAGGTGGCCAAGGACAGCCTCCCCAGCACCCAGACCGGAGTGGCAGAAAGAGTCCTAAAGACAGCAGGGGTACATTTGCAGAACTGGGACCAGATTTACCATACAGCCTGCCTTTCAACATCTCCCTTTCCCCAAGGGATCCAACTGGCTTCAAGGCTACAAACACCCTTGGTGGCCATGCAGGTAGTGCATGCCTATAAATTCAGTACTCAGGAGCCTGAGGCAGGAGGATCTCTGCAAGTTTGGGCCAGCCTTAACTATGTAGTAAGACACTGTGCCAAAAAAAAATTTAAAAAAACCTTAGTGACACTTTCAGACCAAGATTTGGGTGGCAGGAATTATCTCTCCTCCTCTCATCCCTAAAAGGTCCCAAGTTGGGCCAGGTGAGGCAGGGGGAGGAGGACCATCTTTCTCCTTTTCTTCCCAAGAACTGGGGAGTCTCTCCCCTGTAATTGGAAGGTTTCATGAGCCCACAGAGCTTTCCAAGTTCTTATGGTGACAAGTGTAAAAGGGTGGGGCTTTAGGGTGTAAGAGAACCCAGGTGCTTCAGTCCAGCCACACTGAAGATGAGCTCATGTCCTCTCTCAGGTGAGAAAGTATTATCTGTTGTAGTATAAGAGCCTCATGCCCAAGGAGAAGGGTGTGCTAAGGCCTCAATTCCCAACAGAAAACATCTCTTGCCACTAAGGGAAATGGCTCCAAAGCCTGGGAAAAGGCCCACACTCTTTTCCTCAGAATCAAAACCTACCCATGTCACCTAGAGTGAGAATTTGCCCAAATCTCCAAAGCAAGAAATTCATGTTCCTAAAAGATCCCTATAACTGAGTTATACGTATGCTGTCTAAAGTGAGATGATAGTACTTTCAAAGCAGATTCAGGTCTCAGCTCTTAAAGCAGGGATCAGACCCTGACACACCTAAGATAAAACTCAAATGCTTGTAAAGTAAAATTCAAAGACCCGGTTCCTGAGGGACCCTACATTCATGTGGAAAGGAAAAAATGTTATGGCTCAGTTTTGGTGGTGAGTCATCCTTTCCCCAAGGGGCACCTGGAGTTCCTTGAGGAAGTTCAGACCTCATCCTAGAGATGCAATCACTGAGGTATATATGGGTCTTCTGTCCCTAAGGGAAAACTCAAATGTTTCTAGCTGAGTGGGTCTCAACACTTAAAATGTAGAGCTGGCACCCACAACGAGGCCTCAGACCTCAGACCTCACCCACAGAACCGTACAGTCCATGTTCCAAGAAGTGGTGTTCCCAACGCAGGGTTGTATGTTGCTGACAAGAAGTCTTTGAAGGGGAAGAGGAGGCCCATGGGCTCCCATTACACAGAAAAAGATGAAAAGTTAATCCCCAAGGTACACTTTAGTTATTGTAATTGAGGTACAAAGGTCTCACATTATTGTAGGGGATGGAGTCCCAAGATTTTGGTGGGAATTGGAAGGGCCAAGAGTCCATCACTCAGAAGGTTAAGATCTTCAAGAAAGGTTCAGATCTTTGCCTCCAAAGAGGGAAGTCTGAGGCTATAGACAGGAAACATAGATCCTTCCCATGCAAAAAGAAAATGAGTATCTCTCCAAGGAATCTCTAGTTCGTGAGTACTGATTTTGGCATTTGTCCCCAAGGGAGAAGATAATGCTCCCTCTCCAAAAGATAGCTTCCATCCCTGGAGAGAAGCGCAGGAGACTCCTCTCTCTAAAGCATGTGTAAGAAACCCTCAATTCTAAGAGGGAATGTCAGGCCCCTGAAGGCAGGCAGGCGGAAGAACTCTTGAGATCTAAGGCTCCATAGCTGAGTCCTGTCATTCTGCAAAGGAAAGGAGGCTCACTCTGTGCAGAATGTCTTCGACTCCTGGAAGGGTTTGGGTCCTTTGGGAGATGTTCAGTCACTTAGGTCACCACCTTGAGTTCTCTGGAGAGGAAATCTTAGGAGTCTTATACCAGAAAAGAATAGCTCTCAAGCAACTGAAGACAGACCTAAGTTCCAAGACTCTCAAGACCTCCCTCTCTCAGGAAGGACTCCATCCTGCCTGTACCACCAGGGGAATGTCAAATTTCTTTGTGTAAAGTTTCTGAGCTTGGAAAGACAACTAAGGACCCTAAAAGAGAGCTCAGACCCTTCTTTAAACCTCCTACTTTATCTAGAACCTCTAAGCCCAAGTATCCGTTGAAAAAAATCACATGGTGTCTAATGCCTTTCCCACCAGAGAACATCAGCCCCCATAACAAGGGCTAAGTCCCTTGGAGCAACTGCAAACACCATTTATGTGGTCCCTCCTCAACCTTGGGGGGGGTCCCATTATTTGCCATACCTGCCAAATTCTCACTTGGCTCTCCTTACCTGCTCGACAGTCGCAGGGTCCATGGCCTCGATACGTGCTGCAGCTGCTTCATATTCATCTTCACTGTTGTAGCCTGCACCGACCTCCTCACGCTCCGGGCTGCCTCCGCCAACTGCACCAACTCCGGGAGCCTGGCGCCGCCGCTTACTATGCCCCGGACCAGAGCAGCAGCCGCCCACACCCACAGCACCGCCCACGCCCACCACCACGCCCGCCGCGCCCACCCCCGCCGCTGCTCCACCCAGTGCGTCACCAGGACCGCCGCCAGGACCACCAGGGCCCCCGCAAGGAGGTGGAGAGGCCTGTTGTGACCGAGGGCCTGCCACTGCGCCAGGCGGCACAGCCAGCGCCCAGCGATGAAGAGCGCCCGGCGGCCCCGGTAGCGGGCCCTGGGGTGGTGGTGAAGCCCGAGGACGGGCCCCTACGACGCCCGAGTCACGATCGCGATCTCCGCCACCCACGCCCGTGCCGCCGCCGCCCACGCCCACACCCCCGCCGCGCCGCGGCGCTGGGGGCAGCGGCCCGGGCGGCGGTGGCTCGTTGGCGGGATCTGCATCGGGAGGCGGCGGCTTCTTCTTGGGGAGAATAGTCATGGCGGCACTGCCGAGTACCCCCCAGCAAACCCGTCGCTAGGCACGCTGGGAGAGAACCCGGATGGAGGTGGGGGGGTCGGTAGTGCGCGAAGCACGACGGGAACAGCTAGACCCGGATAAAGAGATCACAGCACTGGTTCCAGAACTCTCGGCGGTACGCAGGTCACACCCGGAGGAGGAGGAGCCAGATGTGAAGTCCAATACGAGGGCACTGAAGCTGGTTTGTCGTATTCTCAGCAAGTCCAACAAGTTTATTGGTATCTTATTCTGGCCTCCTGCTTCAAAGGAAACAGAACCAAAACAAGCACCTCTTCGCCCCGCCCACTCGCAGGTTCTTGAACTACCGGGTGGAGCCCTGGGGTGCTGCGCAAGCGCGCCAGGGCACAGCCCCGCCCCTGGCTCGGAAGTACGTGGGCAAGATCGCCGCTGCCACCACAACAATTGCGAACAACAACCAATCGAAGAAATTGCGTGGGTCTCCGATGACGCCCACAGCCCAATCAGAGGCGAGCGGTCGCTCTTACGTGCCCTCCGTCTCAAATACCACAGTTGGCACTCTAGTTCCCAGGCTTTCTTCTCTGCTCCGTTCTGTTCTTCGTTCTTCTGCCTGAGGTTCAGACTCACGAGCGTGGATACTAGGAAAAGACAGCGTGGCCTGTTGTACGCACAATTAGGACGCTTATCCTCTGGGCTCCCAACTTGAACGCAGTCAACCGGACTAACTGGAAAATAGCAACACTCCCAAAGCATTGCATTCACCTGTAGCGTCAGTTCCGGTCCCACCCACCAGCAAAAAACCCTCCTGCTGGAGAGAAGAGCGCAGCTTCACCTGGCAACTAGCTGGGCTCTGCGATGATTGGCTAAAAGATGCCTTCACTCAAATCAGACAGCCAACCATGGGAAAGGCACTCACCATGGGGAAATTGGGAGTTTGGGAAACAGATACGCCTTCTCCCGCCCCTCTGCCCTCTCGCCCTCGAGCTGACCTCCTGCTTCTCTGGGTACAGCGAAAGCCCAGCATTTAAATTTTTTCTAAAACGGAGTTTTCTTAGTTCGAGCAATCGTTTATTCTGTCATGCAATGGGATTAGCAAGATCCCTGCTGTTGAACCAGTGTCTTGCAATGATATTAGCAAGATCCCTGCTGTTGAACTGGAACATTACTAATTCTGGCTTTGTCTTTGCCGTCTGAGTGATCTTTGGCAAGTCGTCGAACACCTGTTCCATCCTCACTTTGTGCTACTCTGTATAATGGCAATAACTCAAATTTGAGGATCAGGGATTAATAGCTGAAAATGGCTTGGTGCTGTGCATGACATAGGAAGTGCTCAATAAAGTAGTCTGCATAGTGGTGCAGTGGGAGGATTTCCGGGCAAAGAAGGACCCTTATGACTTTGTGTGAATAATTATGGCTCTTTTTAGATTGCCCATGTGTTATGGGGGCTCACATCTGCCCATACTACCTCAGGGAATTGTTATTGGGTTCCAGTGATCTAAACAAAGAAAGCACTGTGAGAGGGGAGAAGGGAGAGGAGAGGGCTTTCTGCCATTCTTAGGTGCCAAACTATACACCAAAAGACCGAAAAAGGCCATCAGAATGTATTTGCTGCCTGATCATCTACTTTCAGATGCTGAGCCTGAGTGAAGTTCTTCCCTGAAAGGCACTAGTAATAAAGGGGTCCTAGTGGTGTTTTCCCTACTGAATATCCGGTCAGAGCTACTCATCAAACAATTGAACTCATGTTAATGTTTGTGGCTAACCTTCACCCTGTTGTTACTACCATATGTACCTGATGCTGTGCAGCTTTGTGGCTCCTTATTTATTTTTCAACAGAGTTTCACTGTGTAGTTCAACTGGCCTCAAATTGTCTATGTAGCCTACCCTGGCTTCAAACTTGTGGTGATCAGTGGTGAAGTGTTAAGCAGCAGAGAAAACAGCCTCTCTGAGAGTCACCATTCAGATGCTGGAATACAGCGTTGTGAGGGAAACTGAAGGAAGTGGGTCGGCTGTACCCAGGAAGAATCTGAAGTACAAATTGAAGCCCACAGAGAGAGTAAAAACAAAAATTTCAATGAAGAAGGTGGTAGCTGGCAAGGCCTTCTATGGCAGATGGGACTCACTGCATTAGAGGAGCTGTTCAAACGTGGGGATGCATGGTCTGGGTGAACCTGATGGCTAGCAATACCGACCCCAGAGGCCATTGCAGAGAGATGCTGCAGTGGAGGGGAGTGGGGGACATGGAGGACTGTTCTGGCTGGAGGTGAATGCAGAGGACTTAGTCCTCCCACAAGGAGAGAGAAATTAACTGGGAGCAAATATGGAGATGGGCTGAATAAGCCCAGAAACCAGAACTGCTGCTGCCACCTTCCTCTAGCAGCTTGTAGCTGGGAGCAGACCCATAAAAATCATTTGGACTTCAGTGAGCCGACTAAATCTAGTCTCAGGGCAGGCCTGTTGGGATTATCCACTACTCCGCCTTAAAGCAACTGCTGGCTTGCTGAGACAGATAAGCACAATTCTGGACTCTTGTCTACTAGTGAAACCAGAGAGAATCCTGGAAGTGGAGTGTGTGATTTTCTTTTTCGTTTTCGTTTTCATTTTGTATTGTTTTTGTTTCTTAATTTGTTTTCTTTTCTTTCTCCTTCATTGTTTATATGTGAGTGTTAAAGTGGTTCCTAACCTCTTTGTAGGTGTGGTTTTGTGCTGTTCTTCATCTCTTCCATCTGTCTTTTCCTTTAGTCTTCTACACCAGTTTCCCCAAGTTGGAATGATCTTCCTTTGTCCTCCAACCTTACTTTTAATCTCTTTCTGCTTTTCCACTTCTCAATTTTCTTCTTAATCCATTTAAAAATTTTTTTGTCTTTTTTTTTATCGGTACCGGGGATCAAACTCACAACTGCCTGCTTGCAAGGCAGGCACTTATGCCGCTGAGCTAAATCCCCAGCCCCAATCCATTTTAAATTTTAACACCTAGGGCAAACTTGACACATTACAGACTTGTATGTTGTAGATAATTATCTGGTTTGTTTTATATTTTGTTATATAATCACAAATTTAGTTCATATGGGTAAAAGTTGCAAATTAAGGGTTAGCTCAGTTTGTTGTTTTCTAGGCTGTGTTTGATGCTATTGGTACTACTATAGCCAAAATTGATATAATTGTTCTAAACAATGGTTGGTCCTGATAATCCATGACTGAGGTTGACTAAAGGTCATAGAAAATATAGTGGCATAATGACAAAGAACCAGGGACTAGGCAAAACAAACAAGAACTTCTCATCTCCAATAAACAGAAGAGTTAAGATCTTCCAACAAACTCAAAACCCAAAAACCAGTTACAACTGAAAGAGGTCTCAGAGCACTAATCATCACCTAAGGGTCCTACATACTACCAATGAAGAAACTCACCACAGGCAACTTACAAGCATTGGCCTAGAAATTAAACAGGAAACAAAATAAATGAGAAGACACTTAAGCAAAATGCAAAGTCAGACATCCAGTTCACTGAAGGTAAATCCAGGGAGCAATGAGATGGGATAACTGAAAGTGGCTGCCCCCAGGTCTCTCTGAGGTGGAAACAACAAAGCAATTGAATGAGGCCCTAAAAAATGAAATCAGAAATAATCTCTCAGATAACTACAGAGTACCAAAATAGACAGCATGGTTAGCCACATAAGAGCAGACACAGACAAAAAAAATAGATGACATTAAGAAAACTGTGGAAGGGGCTGGGGATTTAGCTCAGTGGCATAAGCGCCTGCCTTGCAAGCAGGCAATCATGAGTTCGATCCCTGGTACTGATAAAAAGGAAAAAGACAAAAAAAATTCCAATAGCATATCTCACAAATTTAGAGAAAACAATCCAAAATTCATCCGGAACCAGAAAAGACCTAGAAAAGTGAAGGAAATCCTGGGCAACAAAGACAAGACAAGGGGCATCACAATCCCTGACTTCAAATTATATTATAAAATGACAGTAATTTTAAAAAAGTGTGATACTGGAAAAAAACAAAAAACAGACCTAAAGATCAATGGAACAGATTAGCAGATGCAGAAACAACTCCAGATACACTAAGCTACCTTGTCTTTGACAAAGGTGCCAAACACATTCACTGGAAGAATGATAGCCTTTTTAATAATTGGTGCTGGAAAGCCAGGCGTGGTGGCTCACTCCTGTAATCCCAGCATTCAGGAGGCTGAGGCAGGAGGATTGTTGTGAGTTCGAGACCAGTCTGAGCTACAAAGTGAGCTCAAGTCCAGCCTGAACTACATAGTGAGACCTTATCTCAAATAAATAAATAAATAAATAAATAAATAAATAGTGCTAGAAAAATTGGCTCTACACATACCAAAGATTAAAACTGGACCCATATCTTTCATCATATGCTAAGCTAAAATCAGAATGGATCAAAAATATTAATATTAAAACAGAAACATTAAATCTGCTGGATGATAGAGGTGTAGGCAAACATTTTATGAAGCAAACTCCATACAGGAACTATCACAAAGAATCAACAACTGGTATCTCACTCTATTGAAAAGCTTTTACATAGCAAGAGAAACCACCAACAGGCTAAAGAGACAACCCACAATGTGGACAAAAATGTTTGCCAGATGTTCCCCAGACAGAGGATTATTATTTTTTTAATTTTTATTTTAAAGGGAGTAAAATAGAACATAAGAAAGCAATGTAAGAGATATAAATTTCAAAGCTAGACAACCTGAGATCTTCACTGGCTATCATATTGTCTCATTTTCTTCCAAATAGTTGGCCATGTCTTCATATACAGAGAATTCATACAAAACAACATAGTATAA
This sequence comes from Cavia porcellus, assembly GCF_034190915.1. NCBI lineage: Eukaryota > Metazoa > Chordata > Mammalia > Rodentia > Caviidae > Cavia > Cavia porcellus. The sequence continues at coordinate 20,279,530 of NW_026947486.1, forward strand.
AACTGATCCAAACTGAATGAGAAAGGTGTTTTAGGTCTTCAAAACCAGACAATAGGGAAGTCACTAATTGCTGTCATAGAGTCTCCCATTCTCTTCAAAATAGCTGTCCATAATTCAATGTATACTGAAGCTCAACAAAATAAAACAGGAAGGGTGGGAGGGGTTGCTTGGTTTCCCTGCACTCCAGGTCCCAGCTTGGCACAGGTCCCAGCAAACGCCAGTGGCTCCCATCCTGGGCTGCCGTAGCCTGCCATGTTCACAGCTGCTCATCAGGTGGGGAGAGGTTGCTTGGTTTCCCAGTGCTCCAGATCCCAGTATGGCACAGGTCCCAGTAAATGCCAGTGGCTCCTGTCTTGGGCCACCAGAGCCTGCCACACTCACAGATGTTCACCAGGGGGCAGGGGTTGCTTGGTTTCCTGGTGCTCCAGGTCCCAACATGGCATGGGTCCCAGTAAACACCAGTGGATCCCATCCTGGGCTGCCATATGCTGCCACGCTCACAGCCGCTCACCAGGGGGTAGGGGTTGCTTGGTTTCCCCATGCTCCAGGTCCCAGCATGGGACCTCTCCCCAATCCATAAATGGGCATCTGAGATGAATATATACCTCTCAGATAAAGAAATGTGAACAGTAAATATATGTGAAAAAATGTTCAACATCACTGGTCATTCAAGAGATGCAAATTAAAACAACACTGAGATTCACCTCACCCCAGAAACAATGGCCACTATCAAGAAATGAAGCAATACAGCAGCATAAGCACCTGCCTTGCAAGCAGGCAGTCGTGAGTTCGATCTCCGGTACCGATAAAAAGGAAAAAGACAAAAAAAAAAAAAAAAAAAAAAGGAAATCAAGCAATAATAAATGCTGGAGGGGGTGTGAAGAAAAAAGAATTCTTCTCCAATGGTGGTGGCAATGCACGCTAGTGCAACCACTGTGGAAATCAGTGTGGAGATTCTTCAAAAAACTAGGATTGGAAGTCCCATTTGACTCAGCTATTCTCCTTTTGGGTATCTTCTCAAAAGAATTAAAAACATCGTATCACAGCAGCATATGAGCACTCATGTTTATAGCAACACAGTTTGTAATATTCAGATCTTGAAAACAACCTAAATGCTTGTTCATTGAGGAATGGATAAAAAAGATGTATTTTAATACAATGGAGTAATATTCAGCCATCAAAAAGGATAAACTGGAGACTTTTATAGGTAAATAGATGTGATTAGAGAACATATTCATTAGTGAAATAAATAAGACACACACCTGTAAAGATTGTATTGTTTCATTAGTGTGAGAATGTGAAAGAAAAAAACGTATATGCGCATGTATATAAACATAGTTAAGATAGGGCCTGGGGATTTACCTCAGTGTTGTAAGTACTTGCCTGGCAAGCACGAAGTCATGAGTTCAATCCCTGGTACCAAAAAAAGAAGCTATATTACTAATTTTTCTGAGTTCATTGGAAGAGAAAATTTGTGCTGATATTATTCAGACAATTGAATACAGATGTCTTGTGCTATAGGTGAATGATTTGGGGATGACAATGTGCAATGTATGTACCATTGTTGCCCCCTGATTAATGTGCTTGAAATTTTGGTGTGGTTTATTTTTCTTCTTCTTCTTCTTTTTCTTTTTATCCTTGAAATAAAATGGATTTGGGGGAAAAAAAAGTTTGTGGTGATTCTCCTGCCTCAGCCTCCTAAAATCTGGGATTATAGGTGTGTACCACCATATCCATCTTTGATGCTCCCATCCACAATGAAGAACACCCCCAGCTATCGACTGCCTATATCTGAACCCTGGAAGCCAGCCTTGACTGGTTTCCCTTTTCTGACTCCCACAAGCTTATTAGTCCTGAATCTTACCCATCTTCCTCTTAAATCTCACTCTCCACCCACCATGGATGTGGCAGTGAACACCTGTAATCCCAGCACCTGGAACACGGAGGCAGGAAGATTGCTATAAGTCAAAGTACAGTTTTGGCTACAAAGGGAGTTCAAGGCCAGCCTGAACTGCATAGTGAAACAGTCTCAAAAATCAATCAATCAATCAATCAATCAATCTCACCCCCCCACACACACATGGGCTAAAGGGCCTTTGCATTGGATTACATCCCCAGCCCTTTTTTCTTTTGAGATGGGATCCTGTCGAATTGCCCAGATGAGCCTCAAACACACAATCCTCATCCCTCTCAGCTTCTCAGGTGTTGGGATTATAGGCATGTGCCGTGGACCCCAGCTTTCTCAAATCTTTTGACTTGCTGTTCTATCATCACTCTTGTCCAAGCCACCATTTTCTAGCAAAAGGATCTCAAAAGCCTCTCCACCAGGACTGTTTGTAATTCACTCCACAAAGCCAGAATGATCCTTCTGAAACAACGTCATCATGACTTTTCTGTTTTTAATCTTTAGAGGTCCATTATCTTAGGATGAATTCACACACACCTGCCTCAAAACTGCAAAGCTCCTTTGTGATCTGGTTCTCTTTTCCTACCTTCTTCTCCTAAGAGCCTCACTCCCCTCCCCAGCTAGACTGTACTACTTTCAGTTCCCAAAGGCCCTGAGTCTGCTCTCTAATCTCCTGTCAGTGTACATGATGTTCTCTGTGCCTACATTTTCAGCTTTTTGTCTTTTCACTAACTCCAGTTCCTTCCTCTGGTGTTGGCCGGATTAGATTCCCTGCCATCTGCATGGTTCTATAATGTATCTGTCTTAGTTCTACCACACTGTGTTGTAATTGCTGAATTACTTGCCTTTGTGCTCAACTCTGTACATCAGAGACAAGGTCAAAGATGGGCAGTTAATAAATGTTTGATGAATAAATGAATTATTGCCTCCATCTTATAGATCAGCAACCTGACGCAAGATGAGTGGGGTTTTTTTTGTTTTGTTTTGTTTTGGTTTTTTGTCTTTTTGAGACGGGGTCTCGCTAGCAGTTCAGGCTGGCCTTGAGCTCACATTGTAGCCCAGGCTGGTCTCGAACTCACAACGATCCTCCTGCCTCAGCCTCCCAAGTGCTGGGATTACAGGCGTAAGCCATCACTCCAGGCTTCTTGATGAGTGATTCTTTTACCACACATTCTAACAGTCAACCTATCTAAAGTCTTTCTTGTTCCTTTACGTAGCTTAGTCACACAAGAGCCAAGTGTTGCCAGTAGCCCAGAAGAGAGAATGTAGAGATGTCCATAAGGAAAGGGAGGGCTGGGGATGTAGCTCGGTGGCACAGTGCCTGCCTAGCAAGCATGAGGTCATGAACTCAATTTGTGGTACAAAAAAAGGAGGAGGAGGAGAAGGAAAAGGAGAAGGAGAAGGAGAAGGAGAAAGAGGATAAGGAAGGGAATTTACCAAACTGAGAGATGCTTTTATTGGGGTTAAATCTAGTGTCGTTTGCTGTCAGGAAACCTGATTTTAAGTATAACTGCATGGCCAAGCATGGTGGCATGTGCCTGTAGTTTCTCTTGGGAGGTTAAAGCAGAAGCATCCCTATGCCCAGGACTTCTAGACCAGCCTCGGCAATGTAGAGAAATCCCATCACTAAAACAAATAAACCAAAACTGTGTGCTGTTTCGAATCTTGGATTCCCCACCTGTGAATGAAAGAGCTCGAGCAGATACTGTCCAAGTGCAATGTCTGAGGGCCCCTGACCTACCCTGCTGGCCATAGATTCAAGCTCTTTCATTCCTCGTAGAATGCATCACCAACCATCCAGCTCCCCACACCTGCCCCTCTATAGCTCCTCAAAATATGACTGGTCCTTTGTCCACCCTAGTTCTACCATAGTTGACATCAAAGTGTATTCAAACCCTCAGCCAAACCCAACCCCCAAGCCCAGAGTCAGGAGGTACTCAGTCCTCATCTCTCCTCTTGGTTTTATTGACTAGAAACTACATCTTTGTCAGCTGCCAGCTTCATGGGGACAGTACTGGAGACAGGGAGCCTGAGATGCCAGATTTCAGCCTGAGAGCAGAGTTCTGGAAGGTGACCCAAAAGGGAAAAGAGGAGAATATGTGACAAGGAGCTGTAAGGGAAGAGAAGGTGATCGAGAAGATCCTTCTGTCTCTTGAACCTCCCAGAGTTCAGGAACAACCCAGTTTTTGGCCCCTGAAACTTCTAGATTCCTGCCCAAGAACATAGACTTGGCCCATGATCTCCAAACTCAGCTCTTTAGGCTGCCAGGCTCTTATCTAAACCAGTCCAGACTCCAACCCAGCCCAGCCCAAAAAGGAGGCAAACCAGAGGAGAAGAAATAGTTAGAGGTGGCCCATCTGATTGGGGCAGGTTAAAAGCTGCAGCAAACTGGTCAGAGGCTTTGTATATTGTCATGGCAGTAGCTGCTATTGCTAGAGTTTACTGTGGGGCCCAGCAGAGGACAGTGTGGTAGAGACCCATTTTTTGCAGCCAGGGAAGAGGGGAGTGGTGTTTGTGCTATCTGTGTGTTGGGAGAGGCAGCATGACCCCTTGGCCAAGACCTGGGGGTGGCAGATTACTGCTGAACCCACAGCCCAGAAGCCCATGGTTGCACTTCAAGCCTTGAAATCTATGAATTGCTGGGCCTGGAGTAGGAGCGGATATCTCTCCTAGAGGCCAGGTGAGAGGTAAGGGTTGCCTTCTCTAAAGCCCCAAACTCCCATAACCCTGCCAGAGAAAAGAGGAAATCTCACCTCTCCTCAACAGCCAGAACTCAGATGTCAGAGGGGAGCTTTACTTATTTCTGAGGTCCTGGAGGAAAAAGCATGCAGGAGGCCAGCTCGGGGAGAGGGGCCAGTCCCAGGGTGCTGGGGCAAGGAAGCCAGAGGTCTATGGAAGCTCAGTGCTTCAGCTCCCACCAGGACTACTGTCTAGGGGGGCAGTTTCCCACTCCCTGACTCCTTTCCCCCAAGTGGATCATTTCATAAAACTCCATTGCATAGTTCTTGGCAGAGGGCAGAGAAGTCCCCAGGCCTGTTCCTCTCTGCCTCCCCAAAATATGGCTTTGGAAAGGAGTACCTAAGAATGAGGAGGGCCTTCTGAATGGGGAGGCTTGCCCCTCACAGGGAAGAGATCTTGACAGTCTCAGGGAGGAGGCAGGGGGTGTCCAGGCTGGAGTTCCTGAGAGCACTGCTGGCCCTGCCACCACTGCTGCTGCCGCCACCAGGGGAGGATGGTTGGCTCTCATCTGGTGTGTTGGCAGGAGGGGTAGGGATACTGATAATGGCGGCCACGAGGTCCCGGCTGTCACAGTTCAGGTCAAGGCTGTCATGGGGCTTGGCATTGAGGCTTGAGCGGCTGTGGACAGGGATGGGGAAGATGGAAGACTCTTAAAATATTTTCTTGTTACTTCTCATAGCAATCCTGTCCTTTATTGAGTGCCAACTGGGTCTGTGGAAGTGTGCTAAGTGTTCCCCCTGCATCTTCAATGGTGGTAAACAGTAAGGGCTCTGGAGCCAGCTAGTCCTGGGTTCAAATTCCGATCCTACTTTTACCACATGCAGCTTCTCATATCTGTAGCACAGGAATAACAATATTGCCTACCTCATGGAGTTGTTGTGATTAAATGAAATAAGTAATATAAAGACCTTAAGGCAGTACCTGGGACATGAGTACACACACACACACACACACGCACACGCACACGCACACGCACACACATACGCGCGCGCACTAATTTTGTACCAGAAATTGAACTCAGGACCTTGTACTCGCCAGGCAGGTGCTTGTGCCACTGAGCTATATCCCCAGCTACATACTGGCTTTGGGTTTTTGTTTTGTTTTTTGTTTTTTGGTGCTGGGAATTAAACCCAGAGCTTCCTAAATGTTAAATGTACACTCTGTGGCTGAGCCACACCCTCAGCTCACACAGGAGCTACTGTTTTCTACTGTTAGTCCTACTGCTGCCAAAGTCCTTTCAGTAGTCTTTCTTAGTAGTCTATACTAAGTTCTATGAAGCCATGTCCTCACTCCTTTCTGACTTTCCAGCCTAGCATTCTGGCCTTTGTTCTTTCCACTTCACCCACTGTAGCTTCTTCCATGGTTCTTGCATGGAGAACAGCCTCACAGCATTCACACAAACTCTTCATTCTGCACAGAAAACTGTTTCTCTAGTTATCTGTGTGGTTCACTCCTTCGCCCCTTTCAGGCTTCAGCTCTGATCTCAGTAAAGCCTTTCTTGATCATAATGTTAAAATTGCATCAGAGCTGAGCACAGTGGCATACACCTGTATTCCCAGCAGTCTGAGAGGCCAAGCCAGACGATCACAAATTCGAGCTCAGCCTGGGCAATTCAGTGACTCAGATAGACCCTATCTCAAAAAATGGCTAGAAATGTAGCTCAGTGAAAACACTCTGGGTTCAACCCCTACTACCAAAAAATAAAAAATAAAATTGCATCAAGATGGGAGGTGTGAGCTGGGCTCAGTGGTACACACCTGTACACCCAGCACTCAGGAGGCTGAGGCAGGAGGATTGTTGTAAGTTCAAGACTAGCCTGGGCTACAGTGAGCTCAAGGCCAGCCTGAACTGCATAGTGACACCCTGTCTAAAAAGGCCAATCCCCTCAAAAAAAAGATAGGGTTGTGGCTCAGTGATAGAGCACTTGCCTAGCAAGTGTAACGCTCTGGGTTCCATCCTGAGTACTACAAAAATAACAATAGTAATATTTTTTTAATGGCATCAATTCTAGCTCTGCACTCTCTAGCTGTCATCCGTAATTTATTTTTCTCTTTAATGCTTACAAATGTCTGACATAACCCAGGTATAGCAGTACATGCAAATAAGGCCAGCACTCTGGAAGTCTGAGGCAGGAGGACTGCAATTTTTTTAAAAGTAGGAAGACTTTGGGCCAGAGATATAGCTCAGTGACATAGTACCTGCCTGTTGAGGTCCTGAGTTTGATTTCTAGTCCCCCGCAAAAAGAACTTATTGAGAGAAAGAAAATATCTGTCTAAGAGATAGAAGTGGGCATGGAAAGTGGGTTGCCTCCGACTATGCTTTTCAAAGGTGTTTTATTGCGCAAAGCCATGTGGTGAGGCAGGCTTAAGGTGGGACAGAACTATAATCAATCAATAAAATTACAAGTATAGTAACTTAGGTAATATTGATCCAATGGGGTGGGTGTGAGGTGGGACAAAACTATAGTCAACCAATAAGCATGCAACAAGTATAATTGCTAGGGTAATATTGATTAAATGGAGATCAAATGGGGAACAAGTCATGTAGCAAGCACACATGGGCAGACAATGTTCCTGGAAGGGGTGGATAAAGGGATTTGGTCATCCACCCCAAGGTGATTGATGCCTACTTAGAATATCAGAAGAATTACAATTTTAAGCCCATTCTGAGTAACTTTTAACTTATAAATAGCCTTATCAAAATAAGTAATAAAAAAGGACTGGGGATATAACTCATTGTAAAAAACCCTGGGTTCAATCCTCAGAGCAAACAAACCAAAAAATCCAAATGTTGACAACCTATATAACCTGTGTATTTTTTTAATAACATTCTCATCCCATAGAATCTATGTCAGGACAAGGATCTCTGTCTCTCTGTTTCTGTCTCATCTCTCTGTCTACTCAGGATCTCATAAATGTTAAACAAGTGCTGTACTACTGAGATAAGCCTCCAATCCACAACAGGGATTTCTGTATATTCTGTTTTTGCTACATTCCAAGGGTCTAAAACTGTGCCTGGTATACAGTAGGTGATCAATATTTTTTTTCCTTAGAAACAGGGTCTTACCATCATGCCTGGGCTGGCTTTCAATATCTGGGCTCAAATGATCCTTCTGCCATATCCCCCCAAGTAGCTATAATTACAGGTTTGAGCCACCATCACTTCTGGTTATTCAACATTTGAAAGAACAAATGAAGAACGTGAACAAGGCATAGTGGTATGTGTCTGTAATCTCAGCATTTGAGGAGGCTGAGGCAAGATTATAATTTCAATCTCACCCTGGGCAACTTAGTGACTTAGCAATACTCTGTCTCAAAATAAAAAAAAAATAAATAAATGGTTGTAGCAGTGTGAAAGCCCTGAGTAACACACACACACACACACACACACACACACACACACACACAAATGGAGAGTTCCAGACATGATAAGCCCAAACTCCAACAAGGAGTTTGAGCTTAAGTTTGACTTGCTAGGCCTGGAATTATGAAGTCTCAGACGCCCTGGTCCAAGCTCTGTACTTCCCTAGCTGTGGCTAGCAGATGAGATGGGTGCATACCTCTGAGGGGCAGAGCTCCTTCGCAGCCCTGCTAGCATGTCCAGCTCCTGCATGCTCCCACGGCTGACAGAGGCAGTGGAGTTGGCAAGGCGAATGGCACGGCGCTTGGTCCTGCGTGGGCAGCAAGATGATAGCAGGCTTCCAGGTCCCACCGGCTGAGAGGACACAGAGGTGCTGCGGCTGGTGCGCCCACCCAGTGAGACAGCTCCCAGGGCTTCACTGAAGGTTAGTTCATCTGTGAATTCATGGCACTGTGGGCAGAGAGGAGGCTGGGTCACAGGGTACTTCATGGGCTCAGGCTGCACATTTCTAGAAGCTGTTCTACCTTCTCTTTCCTTTCTTTTCCTTCCCTTGTTCATTCTTCAAACACAGCCTCTTCCAGGAAGCCTCATGTTTTGTGTGCTGTACTGGAAATCGAGCTCAGGGCCTTGAGCATGCTAAGCAAACATTCTCCTACTCAGGTACATCCCATCTTTTTTTTTAAGGTCTTGCTATGTTGACCAGGCTGGCTTGGAACTTCCAATCCTCTTGCCTCAGTCTCCCAAGTATTTGGGGTTATAGATATGAGCCAATATTCATAATTAGGAGCCAGCCTTGCATCCTAGGGAGGGGCTAGCTTGGCAGCAGAAAGACCCCCTCCCTCCTGTCATGCCATCTCTCATTAGACCTCACCGTTGTCTTCTCTAGACAGTGCAGCAAATGATGATGTTGCTGTTCAAAAGCAGATCGGTTCCTGACACACAGTGCCTGTCCCTCCCCACTGCTGCTGTCCTGGAGCAAAAGGAGCAGAAGGAAAAGATCAGTAACTTCCTCTGTCTATCCCTCACTACCTTAAATCTCAATCCAAACTATTACCCACCTCTAGCCCCCCATTCTGCTTGTATTGCAGGAAGGCATTGGTGGTACCACTCTTTGCCAACCGAATCCTTGCCAAGCGCACCTTCTACAGAAAAAGGAGGAGACAGAGAGTCAGGGGAGGGAGCCCAAGGGAAACTCAGCTCAGAGTCTGAAGAATGAGAGGCACTGAGAGGGAAGATGCATTTACCTGCTGTGCTCGGCGCTTGTCCGCACGCTGGTTCTGGTGGTAGATGCGGCTAAAGTTGGACACAATGACTGGCACAGGCAGAGCAATGACCAAGACGCCACTGAGTGAGCAGATGGACCCGAAAATCTTGCCAGCAATGGTGCTGGGCACCATGTCTCCATAGCTTGGGCATGGGGGAGGTAGGCCACAGTCAGGAAAAGTGCCCACCCACCTCTCAGTCCCCACTCCATCCCATCTGACCCCAACTCGCTCTGTGATTCTTGGCAGGCATTTAGCCTCTCAGCCTCAGTTTCCAGCTCTGCACAATGTGGAGAGCAACCTCTCTGGCCAGCAATGGGAGTCATGAAAAATGGGGTTGGCCTTTGGGAACCTCTCTCATTTGCTTCCCCCATCTGAGCTAAGCACTGGGCATCTGAGTCAGCTGGGAATCTATTATTACTCACTAGAGGGGAGAAGGAGGAAGTCCTAGGGAGTAAATATAGGTTCCTCGAGAAAAGGCCAGCTGAGGGGCTCTGCCTCCCAGGGGAAGTGTTCTGCTGGTTTTGTCTGCCTGTTTCCAGGCAGAACCTCTGATTACCCTCAAGTGAAGCCTTGGAACTGTCCTCATTTGAAAAATAAAGAGGATCCTTGAAACTCTTTGCCTTCCTCCATGACAGCCTTCTTTCCATGGAGATGGCACAAAGCCAGTCTTACTGACTTTGTTCTCAGAGGGATAAAACTGAAGTTCCACAGTTGACTTAGCCAGAATCACACAGCACACTTCTGTTCTAAGCATAGGACCAATCAGATCTCCTTCACAGAAACACAGCCTCTGCAGTCTTCAGCTTCTAGCCTTTTGCTCAGGCTATGCCCTAGGATGTCTCTTCCTTATTTCTGTTTTACTGATTTTAAGAATTAAAGACTCTGTTCCAAAGACTCTCCAACTTGTCCATTTCTGGGTTTCTGATGTGTCATCTCAGATTGTGTTTCAACTATGAGACATGGGCAGCCAACCACAACTCCACAGGATTGTTGTGATGAGTGAATAGGGTAAAAGGTATCAGAATACCCAGTGCCAATCTACTGTTGGGCCTCAATATATATTTGTCAATCTAATCCTGATCCTCCAACCAAAATTAATTTCTATTCCTTAGAAACCTCAAATCAATTTTTCTCTACTTCTGTTAAGACAGTGAACAAGGCCAATTCATTGAGACATTCACTTAACAGATACTAAATAGCAACATCATACTCTGCTTAATTCCAGTGATGGAGACTTAGAGAAGGATAACAGTTTCTGCTCCACACAATGTTTTTGTTGTTATTGTTTGTTTTTTGCATTTTTGTAGTTCATGTTGACCTTGAACTCACTTGAAGCCCAGACTGGCCTCAAACTTATGGCAATCCTCCTGCCTCAGTCTCCTGAGTGCTGGGTTTACAGACATGCACTGCTATACCCAACTAGACAATGTCTTTAAGAACATAGCCAGATGTGGTGGAACATACCTGTAATCCCAGCACTCAGGAGGCTGAGGCAGGAGGATTCAAGTTTAAGTGAAGCCTGAGCTATTTATTTATTTCTGTACCAGGGATCGAACTCACAACCTTGCACTCATCAGGCAAGCACTTGAGCCACTGAGCTAAATTCCCAGCCAAAGCCTGAGCAATTTAGTAAAACTTTTCTCAAAATAAAGAAGTGCTGAATTGCAGTTTGTGGGAAGGCCCTGGGTGTGTGGCTCAGTGGTACCATTCCCATCACCCCCCCACCAAAAAATCATGAGTTTGATGATTCCATTTGATATTTTCATCCCATGTCTATTTCTTCTTAGGGATTGATAGTAAAAAACCAATAATGCTGAAAAAATATCTTCTGGAAAATATCAAGAAATCGCAAAGTAACAGAGGTAGTGCCCCATATACAGAGAATTCTTCAAGGTTAGAAGACATAGGTTCTTAGAAAGGAAAAAACATGATAGAAGTCAATACCTATGTATCACATGCTAGAAACTTTCAGGGCACTTTCACAACCATGAAGCCATTGAATCCTGTCTAGATGATGACGAGATCATTTCCCACTTTACAGAGGGGGATACTGAGGCCCTGAGAAAATGTCAACACAAAGACAGCAGCCAAGACATCTTTGGGCCCAAGTCTCCTGACCTGGAAAATAGAGGTAAGTTTATAGCTGGGAAGAATTTGAAAATTAAGTCCAATTCTCTGCATTTTAAAGGTAACCAAAACTCAAAAAGAAAGACCATGAATGAAAAAAAAAGGACACTGATACAGTGTGTGCTCAGTATGTGTGAGGTCCTCAGTACCATAGAGAAACAAACAAACAAACAAAAAAGCCAGGCATAGTGGCATACACCCATAATTCCAGCATTTGGGAGGCTGAAGCAAGAGGATCGCAGAAAGTTCAAAGCCAGCCTGGGCTACATAGTGAGTTCAAAACCAGCCTAAACTATAGAGTGAGACCCCCCCATCACAAAAAAGAGGGGGCAGGGGTAGATAAAGAGATTGTTCATATCCCCTTCCTAATTTTACAGAAAGGGTAAGTGTAACTGATGATTTTGCAGCCCCCAAAATAGGGTCTGCACTCACCCAAGTGTGGTCATGGTGACAATGGTGTACCAGAAGGCAGCAGGGATGCTCGTAAAGTTAGTCTTGCTGGTGCCTTTCTCAGCATAGAACATGACAGTGGCAAAGATGATGATGGCCATGGTGAGGGAAAAGAGAAGAAAGCCCAGCTCAGAGGCACAACTCTTGAGTGTATAGCCCAGAATCCTCAAGCCCTGCGAGTGCCTGGAGAACTTGAAGATGCGGAAGACCCGGAACACACGCAAGGTGACAAAGGCACCTGAGACATCATCGTTCTTGGGCACAAAAAGCCCAATGTAGTAGGGAAGTATCGCCACCACGTCGATGAGGCTCATGACGCTCCGTAGGAAGCGGCAACGGCTGGGGGCTGCAAAGAGCCGCAGGAGGTATTCTCCAGTGAATATGAGTACGCAGGCCGTGTCCATGCAGAAGAAGGCCGTCGGGAAGCGGTCACCACAGGACTGCTCCCTCGACAGCCTCCGTGAAGGGCTGCGGCATGGGATGGTCTCTACCACATTCGCGATGACTGATACAGCAATGAAAAAACCGGTCACATAGTAGAAAACCAGGGCTGCAGTGCTCGTGTGTGGGTTCTCAAAGGCGCGCCAGAGCCGCTGCCGCAACGAGCTGCCTCCTGGCAGAGTTGGGCCATCCCCGGTCTGTTCCGCCTCCTCGTCCTCTGCCAGGCGCTCAGCATTCTCCTTCTTGCGGTCCCGGTACTCTTCAAGGCAGCAGTCGCCCACTAGCTCCGGCACCAGGCCATAGAAAGCCAGCTCTTCATCAAAGGCCTGGATGCATTCCTGCCGTGGGCAGTGCAGTCGGCCCGTGCGGTAGAAGTTCAGCACATGCCGGAACATGTCCGGGTCGCGATCAAAGAAGTACTCGCCCGAGTCAGCGTCATAGAAGAACTCTTTCTCAGAACTGCCCAGCAGAGTGTCTGGGTAGCGATCTAGTGTGTTCTTCCAGGTCTCAAAGCGCCGGCCGCTAACATTCACCACCAGAACTTCATCCCCTCGAGATGCCTTCACCCCTGGCGCTGGGGGTAGGGGCTGTTGGGCCAGGGGCAGCCATCCCACTGCAGCTGCCCGTGCGAAGGGTAGCCATGTGGCCACACCTGCCGCCATCCTGCGGCTCCCCAGGCCCAGGAGACGGGGATTGGTGTTTAGGAAAATGTGGCTGTCTCCAGGATGGTGGGGACTTGGAGAGGCCCTGGGCCACCGGGACAAGGAAACTGGGGGTCTCTAGAGAGGCCAAGAAGAACCACGAGGAGGAACTAGAGAGATGGGCAGGTGCTTCAGGGGCATTAAAAGGGTCTAGGAAGGGCCTGGGTGGTATCCTAAGGGACTGAGAAGGGACTATAGCAAGAGGGGCCAACAAAGATCCTCAGGTGTAGAGACACATGATTCTACAGTAGTCAGCATGTGCCTGAAGATGTCCAGAGGTTTAGAGGAATGAATAATCTGGGGTATGTGTGTGGGGGGGGAGTGTTGTCTACACTTTTGATTTCTCAGGGAAGGGAGAAGGGGCTGGAACCCCTTAGTAGGTCTAAAGAGGAGTTTGGGGCATCCAGTGGGCTAAAGATGCTTGAAAGAGGCTGGGATAGCCTCTAGACAGGCTGGGAACAGGGAGGAGGGTTGCCCACATTCTCAAGACTTCAGGGGAAATGATAAGGGGGTTGGAGGTTCCTCATGGATCTGAAATGGGCTGGTGTATCTCAAGGGTGACTATACAGGCAGGAGGTGATCCACCCATGGAGATGAGCAGATGAAAAGTGTCTTGGAAGTACCTAGAGCTGCAAGAATAGCCTGGGGGGTGTTGTATGTGCACTGGAAGAGCTCTGGGCAAAGTAGGAGAGGTAAGGACCCCTAATACAGCAAAGACGGAAGTGGAATGGTTAAAGGGGTAGATATGGGGCTGGGTTATTTTTGCAGAGACCAGGAGATATCTGGGGGAGGATCTGGGGCAATTGAGGAAGCTTGGTCCACTCTGAAGAGTTCTGGGGTGAAGGAAAAAGGGGCTTGAGGAATCCCAAGGGGACAGGACTTAACTGAACCAAAGTTGGACACAGACCCTGAGCACCCAGGGAATTTCAAAAGACTAAAAGGAAAGGGGTTCCCCAAAAATGGGTTGGAGGGGGGTGGGGTTTTGAAAGGGAGTTGGGTGTGTCTTCAGGAAGGGGGCTGCTGGATCAATTAGCAGGCTGGTAGGGGAGGCCAGGAGAAGGTAGGATGGGGGAAGACTGGGTCCCACTGATGGGGGCAGGTCTGGGGAAACCACACCCCAAGGGGCAGGCAGTGTGTGTTGGGCAGTAGCAGTAGCAGCGGCAGCAGCAGCAGGAATGAAAGAAGCAGCCACAGCCAAGCCTAGGAGGAGAGGTGGCATAGGCAGGGGGTGGGGGCTGGATCCCTGGAAGGACACGGTCCAGTGGTACCCCTAGGAACTGTCCCAGGATGGGCTAGGGTCTGGGGCGAGGAAGGACAAGGACAGCGCTATTGGTGGCCCCCTCCCCTTCCCCATAGGGCCGTCCTCACCTGTGTCCCTACTGCAGTGGCAGCAACAGCGGTGGGGCTGGGGGTACACCGGAGCGGAGCTGCCTGACCCCTCTGCAGTGCTGCAGGAGTTCTCCTCTTCCTGCTCTCTCTCCCCACCCCTCCGTGCTTGCCGGGAGAAGAGTGCTGGGAGGGGCCTCGTAGCTCCCAGAGCCCCCTCCCCTAGGACAGCCTAAGAGGGACCCTGGGGAGACTCCGCCTCCTACAAAGCTGGTTGGGCCTCAGTCGCGTCATCTGGAAAATGGGGGTGGCAGGGAGTATTGCCAGTTCTCCTCACCTCCTTCCTGGACTCCCCCCTCTTCCTGCCCAGATCCAACCTCCTCTGCCCCTAGAGGCCCCCACCCCCACCCGCCTGAATCAGCAGCACTTAGCAGATCCCGATCGATGGAGAGGCGTCTGTTAATGGCCCCTGAGTGGAGTGCCATGGAGAATGATGCAGCGCTGTGTCCCTTCCCTGCCCCCCCCCAGGCTGTGGCGGGCAGAAGCTGCGGTGGGGGCAGTTACTGGTTGTGTGAGTGTTTCTATAGTTGGGCAGATTTTCAAAGCTGTCCCCTGTGGGGGGGGGCAATGTAGGCTAAAGCCCACTGTTAACCAAGACACACTGTGGGACTGGAGCAAGACATCCACTTTTTGCATGTGAGGTAGAGTAAGGGGGTGCACATGGGGACAACCCAGGCCCACACACTACCTCAGCAGTCCCCATGCCAGGGGACAGGCCCTCTCACCCATCCATATCTGGGAACAAATCACACCTCTCCTAGAGGGCTCTACTGCTGGGTGGCAGGCACGTGGACCATAGGGTGCCTCTGGAAGGCACAGGTCAGTCCAAACACCAGCTTTGCCACCAACTTGTGTCCTTGAGCAAGTGACTTATATTCTTTCTTCAGCTGGAGAATTCTCCCAACTCGACAGTGTCATTTAGAGAATACATGAAGTGATGTGAAAGGGTATGGCACTGAGCCTGGCACAGATGATGTCTAATCGTAAGTACATTAAGGTGTCTGGTGATCCACCCATGAGATGAGTGGATGAAAGGTAAGACAAAAGGGTGCAGTAACACAGGACTTGGTCTAGCCTTTCAGTTCATCTGCCCACCCAGGAAATTCTCCATTTGCTCACTCATCACACTCCTGACTTGTCCATGCTTCCACCCCTCCACACACACACACACACACTCATTCTACCTAGACCAACCACTCTCCCATCCTTCAGCCCCTCATCTGTCCATTTCGTCACTAATCTGCCATTTGCTCATCCATTCCTATGTTCACCCCATCCATGTAACTACTCCCCAACCTATCCATAGCTGTCAATGTCCTCCACTCCACTCATGTATCTGTCCATCTCTCCACCTACCATTTATGCCCTTACTCTTTACCCTTCCCATTCACTGGCTCACCCATCTGTACCTTCTCTTATTCATCCACCAATTTACTCCCATAAATTAATCCATCCACCACCCAACCTAATTCACCCACCCATATATTTGTCCATACATCCATTCATTTACATCTCCACTTATCCATTCTCTATCCACTTATCAATCCATTTATTCATCCAACCACCTATCCATCCATATGCCCATTTATTTTCCAGCCTATCCATCAATGATCCATGAAACCTTTCACTTATTTATCCATCAGTCCATTCAGCCACTTACACATTCTCCCATCTCTCCGCTCATCCACACCCATACCCACTCACACATTGGCAGACATTTCTCCTCTCTCAGTTTGAGAGGTTGGTCAGGAGACAGGTTGAAGTGAGGGTGGAGGAAGGAAAGGAAAGTTGCAGTCAGAGACCTTCTTCCCCATTCCAGGAGTGACCCTGCCAGCCCCAGCACATCCCTCTTGATTGAAAAAAATGAGAGCAGACAGTCAATGGGTGGGCCTGTCTGGCCAGATGGTATTTTGGCTGCACAGCTTTTACACACACACACACGCACACATATGATGCTAGAATGCTGAACAGAGACCATGCCCCCACCCAACATCCCCGATCCCAAATGCAGGGTAGCCAGGCTTCCAGACATAAATTAAAAAATAAAATAAAAAAGGAATTGGTCTCTAGGAGAGCTCATGCAGAGATGAAGGCAGAAGACCTTGGGAATCAGAGCCGAGAAGAGGGAGAAATCCCTGCCCCCTCCCTTCGGATGCCTACTCCCCAAAAGGCCTCTGCCCTAAGATGGGGCCAATAACACCAGCTACCAGGCCTCTTGCCACTTTAATGTTCAGTCTTCTGAACTACTAGATTTTGGTGTCAGTTCTCCCACCACAGCCCACAAGGGAATGGCATGGGGCAGGGCATGGGAAGGGAAAGGAGTGGGTGCAGCCTGTAGATCTTTAGTTGGCTTCTCCTGGCTCTAGGTCAGGGTCAGGAGACCCCACGCACTCCTTGCTGAGCCGCACAATTTCCTGGGATAGAACTTCCATGTCCTAAGAAATAAACAAGCCATCAGGGGCCAGAGTAGGGGTCAGGGACAGCTCCCTTACCAAACCTGGGTGCCACTTGTGATCTCCTTTTCAGCCCACTAGTCAATGCCCAGGAGGGACTGGCCTGGAACGGAAGGTACTCAGAGAGGCTCACAGAAGCCCCAGCAAAGGGTTGGGCACAGAGAAGTTTCAAGGATGTATGGGGAGTGAGATGGATTGGGTCACCTGTTATGGTCACCCTTGCCACCTTCTCTTCTAACAAATGTGAGCTTGCTTCTCCAAGGCAGAAGCTGGGGCTGAGTCCTTTATGACTGTCCCAGAGAAAGCGGGTATTTGGGTAGCAGGGTAGGCAAACAGATGTGGGGTGGACACATTAGATTTATGACAGGCAAATAGGTACATAAATGAACTGTGCAGAGGAAAAGGACAACAGGTAGACAGATCACAGGTGGGTAAATGAAAACTAAGACAGTGGGTGACTGATGAACAATTAAGGGAGAATGGTAGATCAGGAAATGAGTGGAGGATCTGGGGGACATGATTTGATGGGTATATAATAGAGTGGGTAGATGGACAGATGGGTAGATGATTGATTTTGTGTATGAATGGACAAATGAGTGGGTACAAGGACAAAAGGAAGAATAAAAACTAAACTGATAATAAACTGACTGAAAGATGGAAGATGAGAGCATGAAAAAGTGGTAGATAAATATGGGAGGATGACTGGGTAGACAAAGCTGGGGGACTGAGGACTCATGGGCTGTGTGGCTGGAGAAGGTGGCCATATGGGCAGATGGGTAGGCTGGCAGGCCACACTCGCCTTATGCAAATGCATATTCTTGGTGAGTTGCTCCTCCAGCATGTTCTGTAGCTTCTTGTTCATCTCCCGAAGGTTCTCATCGCCTGGCTTCACTAGGTCTCTCAGGACGCTGCCCAGCCCGCTGCGGTCTGTGTGGCCTGCTGCCACAGACACATCTGCAAGGGCCCAGGCTGAGCACCAACCCCTCGGCAGAGCCAGAGGAGAGATGAACAGAGCCAGAGGAGAAAAGAGGGAAACAAAGAGCAGGAGAGGGAGGACAGAAGCCATGTTATGTAGGGGTGGAGGCTTCAACACGTGAAACACAGCTCTATCTCTTACTAGCCATATGACCCTGAGAAATAGGGACAATGTGTAGTTCAATACCCAGGTGTGGAAAATGCGTATGACTGGATGCAAAGCACACAGCACACAGTGAATCCTCAGGGTATGTCAGCGGACATTGTTCAGATTAATAAAGAGAAGGTTTGAAAGAAAAGCACAAAAGAAATAAGAATAGGGAAGAGAGAGAAAAGGGAAGATAATGTGGAAGATGGATAGGAGAGGAGGAGGGGGCCGGGGAGAAATGATGAGGACCCCATAAGGGATAAAGATAGAAAAACAAAAAAATGTATAGAGAACAATATAGTCAGAGAGGATAACAGAAAGAAAGAAGCAGAAAAAAGACACACAGGGAGAAGGCAGAGGAAGGAGGAAGAGGAAAGGTGGGGAGAAAGAGGAGGAAGAATAAAAAAGATGGAGGTCAGGGAACTCACTAGAGAATGGAGAGTGAAAGGACAGAGCCACAGAGACTAAGTGCAGGTGACACAAATACAGAGCTCCCTGCTCTCCCCTTCGGGGGTTGTGGTCTTGTCAGCAGCTTTGTTGAATTCCAAGAGGGGAAAAGCCACAGTGTAGATACAATGAAAGCGGGAGGTGAAAGGGGGTGAGGGCTGGGGAGGGGGCACTGACCAATCCGGCTGTCCATGACGTAGGTCTCAATAATGGCACTCTTCCGGCAAAGGTCCTCTGCCATGGAGGCACTGCTCACCTCCAGGTGTTTTACCTGCAAGATGGCCCAGCCCACTTTAGGCCTGCCAACTATACATGTTTGCCCATAACACAGGACCCAGCCAGACCTCCACCTCACTGCCCACCAGAACACTTCTAGTGGGGCTGAGCAGGCAGACAGCACCTTCTCTTCTAGCATCCATTTCTCCTGCTGAGTTTCTGCCAGTCGCTGAAAGAGCTCAGCCACTTCCTCATCTGACAGCTCTGCTGGCCGAGGGGGCTGGGCCTGAGGGCTGCTGGATAAGGACTGCAGGAAAAAGGAGAGAGAGGCCAGCCTTGGCTCAGCACAGCCCAGCCCAGCCAGGAGAAAGGGGCTGGAGGGAGTTAGGAGAGCTAGGGTCCTGCGGCTGGGGCTGGTGGCCTGTCCTGGCACCCTTAGAGTCTGTGTTCCTCGTACCCTAAGAGCAGCAAAGAGCTTCTGTGACAAGACTAAAGGAGATCCACTAGTAAATGAAATCTAACTTCTAGCTGACAGGAAATAGAGGTAAGAGCAGAACAGCAAAGTGACATGATCAGAAGCCAGTAGAAAAATCCAAAAGGTTGGATATTTACTGCAGGTCAACTGAGCTATTCTATTCCATGAGTGGTATCAGGAAAAAAGAGATCACGATGCCATACATAGGGAAAGAAAACAACCAGGTGCCCAGTTCTCTGAAACTGAATGCTGCTTTTCAGAAAACCAACAATTAAAAATATCTTGGGGTTAAGTTTAAAGATATTTTGGATAAAAATTAAATCATAAAAAAATTGGGGGAAAAAAGATGTTTTGGGACCAACCAGAAAAGTCTGATTAAGGTCAAGGTATTAGATGAGATGAAAATTTGCCAAATTGAGAGATTAGATGAACAAAAACAGGTTACTCAATCATTTAGGTTTTCATTTTTTGGGTTTTTTTAAAACTAGATCTCACTATGTATGCAGTTCAGGCTGGCCTCAAACTCATGGTGATCGTCCTGCCTCAGCCTGCCAAGTATTAGGGTTATTCATTTAGATTTTATCTTTTTTTCCTTTTTTTGGCCTGGGGAGACAGAGTTTTGCAATGCAATTCAGGCTGACCTTGAACTATGTAGCCAAAGTTATCCTTGCTGGCCTTAAACTCAAGATCCTCCTGCTCAGCCACCTTTGCTGGGAATATAGGCATGCACCATCATGCCAGGCACATTTATATTTTAAAGAGAGAGATTCATAAAGGTATTAACATGTTCATTTTGGGGCCATAATTTGCATGTCTTATTGCTGGGGTGGCTTGAACCAGCAATGGTACATGCATCACTGTGCCATCAGGTGTCTTTTTATTATTTTTATTAATAAATAGATCAATAAAAGTGATTAGATCCATTTGTATCACCAGTAGTACAAGCCACCTGATGGGACAGTTGTATATGTACACTAGTTGTTAAAGCCATTGGGAATATGTTAAGTACAAATTTATCTTTCTTTCTTTTATATGTGTGTGTGGGGGGGTGCTAGGAATGGAACCCAGAGCCTTATGCAATGCTAGGCAAGTGCCCTATCACTGAACAATACTCCCAGCCCTAAAATAATTCAACATTCACTTTTGTGACACTGGAATTCAAACCTAGGATTCTGCGGTTAGCCATATCCCCAGCCCTTACTTACTTATTTATTTATTTAGAGACAGGTCTTGCTAAATTACTAAGTTATCCAGGCTGACCTTGAACTTGAGATTCTTTTGCCTCAGTTAGTGGTTTTCCATTTGATTTTTTTTGAGGCAGGGACTTATTTTTTTCAGGCTGGCCTCTACCCTGTAACCCTCCTGCCTCACCCTCGAGTGCTGAGACTACAAACATGCACTGCTACACTTTGTTTGAACTACGCATTCACAAAGGTGACCTCTGAATAATGAGAATGTGACTTTTGGAATATTTAAGGATTTTTTTTTGTCTTTTTCCTTTTTATCGGTACCAGGGATCGAACCCACAACTGCCTGCTTGCAAGGCAGGCACTTATGCCGCTGAGCTAAATCCCCAGCCCCTGTCTTTTTTTTTTTTTTTTTTTGAGAAAGGATTTCACTATGCAATTTAGGGTGGCTTTGAACTCACTTTGTAACCCACACTGGCCTCGAATTCGCAGCAATCTTCCTGCCTCAGCCTCCCAAGTGCTGGGATTTAGAATATTTAAATTTTTTAAATGTTTGCTTGTTTTAGTTTAAATTTTTTTCCTACAAGCTGGATATAGTGATGCATACCTGTAGTTCTCAGAAGCTGAGACAGGAGGATCATATGTTTGAGCCAGTATGGCCAATATAGCAACTTAGTAATACCCTGACTCAGAATAAAACATAAAAAAGGGCTGGAGATATAGCTCATTGTGAAAGGCCTGGGTTCAATCCCTAATACCAAAATTTATTTTTTATACAAGATACAGATACTATATATGAAATAAAAAATGCTATTTCCAAATAAAAGTGGCTGACAAGGAAGTTATCATGACAAATGGCAATAATAATGAGTATAAGCTGGAGAAAAGAACCTCCTACATGGATGGTGCACTTACTACAGGTCATATACTTGACAGTGCCAGGAAAGGTAGAATGAGCTTGCAGATGATGAAACAGGGCCAGAGAGCAAAAATGATTCCCATCTCTCATATAGCAATATGAAGCCAAGTTGGCAAGCTTGGGGAAAAGCGGACAAGAAAATGCTTCTGCCGGGCTGGAACTACAGATCACGGTAGAGTGTATGCATGAGGCCCTAGGTTCAAAGTCCAGTTCCAAGAAAAACAAAGGGAAGAAAATACTTGTGGTATGCTCAAGTAAAGACTTGAGGGAAAGAGGGGTACTGCAGGTTTGCGGCAGGAATAGCAGAGTTATAGCCTCTTCCTTGTCCTTTACCCTGGCTGGAGCGGCTGAGCTCTCCTTCTCCCGTAAGATCTCTCGGTAGCTGAAGGAGGAGATGCTACTGCTGTCCCCTGTCTGGGTCCGGCTTGGTGAATTCATCTCGGAGAGAACCAACTCCTCAAGGCCTGGGAAGTGGAGGGAAAGGAAACCTGAGCCCAATCTCCCTGGGTCCCGGTGTAGAAACCATCAGGAAGAAGCAGAAATAGATCTGACATAAATGGAAAGAGGCAAAGAGATGCACTAGGGCATGGGGAAAGGCAGAAGTACAGAGGACAGAAAAGACAAACGGAAAAAGGAGCTGCCTCTGTGAGCAAGTAGGAGAGGCTGGGAGAAAGAGGGTGATGAGGGAAAAGGAAGACAGGTAGAGGTCACCAGCACACCCATGTGAAGAGAAAAACCCCAGAAACAGGAAGCCATGGCAGATGACAGACAGACTGGAGAAAAACATGGTCAAAGCAGAAGAGAACAAAAAGATAGAGACAAACTTAGAGCTCTGTGCCGAGATCTTAGTTCCATCTAATCGACAAGGAAAATGCATGGTACAGAGTTCTAATCTATTCCATGCTTCTTGCATTAATATGCAAGAAAACAAACAAGATTCCTGTTATAGAGAAATTACTTCAGGAGACTGAGTACTGTAGAGGAAAACTAACTTAACGGGTATATCCAGTTTTGCTACATCATGTTGCTCTTGCAGCTAGCTGCTTTTGGGTATTGAGAAGGAGGTGACACACTCAGTTATGGCTGAGTAAGTTTTCACAAGTAGCTGAGTTGAGGGACCAAAGAGCAAGTTTTCCTTGAATCTGTGACCTAAGAGAGGAACCATAGCCATCACTGGCATGTTACATCTTTTAGCATATTTGTAGGCCACTCCAATCTAAAAAAGGGAAGCAGAAACTGTGTGTGTGTGTCTGTGTGTGTTAGTCCCCATCCTCTGCTTTAACTGGTAGAAGTACAATGGACTGAACTTGCTGTGTAACAAAAACAGCAGTGTTGCTACCTGCATGGAAGTCTGTCTCACTAGCTTGACTGTGACCTCCTGGAGGGCAGTGTCTGAGGGGGTTTCATGTCAGGGACTCCAGACTTAAATATGGGGTTTACAGAATGAAAAGATGGACCCAACAGATTTAGAAACAAAAAGTGAGGTACACATGTATATATGTTGGAGTAGTGGGAGACAGAACACATAATGAGAAAGATAGGATAAAGGTAGAGAGAAAGAAACAGAGGAAAAAGTGGGGAGGAAAAAAGAAGAGAACTAAAGAAAGCAGGGAGAACAAAGCAAAGAAAAAAAGCAGGGAGGAGATTAACGCAGATACACAGGAAAGAGGAAAAAATGAGACAGAAGCAGAGTGAGAAATAAGAGAAGAGACACAACAAAGAGGAAATAACACAGAAAGAAAAAAACAGTGTGGAGAGAGAGAAACAGAAATGAGA